>NC_141701.1:12113679-13409155 GCF_971803275.1 Cyanistes caeruleus
TTGCAGTGCTCCAGTGGCTACAGCACCCAGACAACAACTCCGTGCTGTTCAGAGGACACGATCCCATCTCAAGGTACCCATTCAGGAGATGTTCCTTTTTAGAGCATTCCCACCCTGGCCATCACACACTCAGCCCATGGTGCCAAGGAGCAGCTATCACTTGCTAGCTTTGTAGTCAGCTAGGGATGAAGGCTGGCATTGTGGTTAGGAAGATTTTTCCAGCTTGAAATGCAGCCTGGATTTATTAACTGTAGAAGCCTGCACTGCTGCATAGTGTACTGAACAACTGTATTTTCTTGTGCACTACTTCAGTGAGTTTCAGCCTAAGGACACCACGATTTTAAAGAGGATCCTGGAATTATAAATGACACTGATACTGCATCCAGTATTTCTTGGGTTCTTTCTGAGCTATTGTCTAAGCAAATACACACTCATGAGCTTTGCCATGTTCCACCAGCACTGTCAATCTGCTCTTTGTTCCCCTTGGTGACTTTTTATTTTCCTGCCTAAGCAGAAATTTTGTAATTGGAAAAAGAATCCATTGGAGACCTTAACTTAGGCATAGCTAGGAAGCTGCAGTAAAGTATTGGGTTTTGTACCCTGTTTCAGAACCAGCAGCAAACTGAGAGAGACCAGGCTTGATGTTTGCAGTTCAAGCCTTGTTTGCCCAGCTAAGGTGGTTGTGCTGTGCAGTCACAGGAGGCCGAAGGGCTTGTAGAGGGCCAAGCTTGGCTCAGCACTTAGTGGAAAGCAAGGAACCCAGTGCAATTATTAAAGCTGAAGCTGAGTTTTCAGAGCTGACAGCTGGTATTTACTTTGTTTGCAAAATAAACAAATTTGCTGCTGAAGTCACTGGTACACAGTCCCCTGAACCCACCTGCCGAATCTAAAGTACATTTTTCAAGTATTTCTATTTACACGTGGTGGCATGTGGCTTGTACGATGCTGGTTTTGGTATCTTCCTGTTGGTGACAGAGCTCGTTCTCTTTCACAAGAACTATGGGCCCCCTGCAGCTGTAGGATTGATCTGCTGTGATGCCTTCAGGCATCAAACCTTGGTCACAGAACCTTGGACTTTCTTCCTTCTAAAGGTGGAAACTCCCTTAATTCTTACTGACTCCAGGCTTTTTTGGTTATTTATACATACTTCAGACTTACTGATGTGACTCAGCTGTCTGCTCCAGCTTGATCCTAACTCTGTCTTTTGGCATCAGTTTCAGATTATGATTATTTCTCTGTGAGTGGTGACCAGGAGGCAGAACAACAAGAGTTTGACAAATCTTCCACCATCCCAAGAAACAGTGACATTAGCCAGTCCTATCGCAGAATGTTTCAAACCAAGCGTCCTGCTTCCACCGCAGGTCTGCCAACCACGCTGGGACCGGTCATCGTCACCCCCGGCGTCGCCACCATCCGACGGACACCTTCCACCAAGCCTTCGGTCAGGCGCGGGACCATCGGCGGAGGCCCCATTCCCATCAAGACTCCGGTGATTCCTGTCAAAACACCGACCGTTCCCGATATCCCAGGAGGGCTGCCCGGTGCCCTCGCGGGGACAGAAGAGTGCCCCGAGCAAAGTCTGGAGTCTCCAGCAGCAGGAGATGGTGGGCAAGCTGTCACCAGCCTGCCCTCGTGGAGCGGGCAAGCGGCCGTCAACCCTCCGGTGTCGGGCCAGAAACTGGGCGCTGCCGAGGAGCAGAGGCAGGCGGTCCCCGAGAGCGAGGGGGAGGAGAGCGAGCGGGATGGGGTCGGCAGCCTGGCGCCCGCGGGGCAGCCGGAGCTGGAGCCCGGCGAGCTGAGCCCCGGCGATGTCCCGCAGGGGGAGGATATGCTCAACGCCATTCGGCGCGGCGTCAAGCTGAAGAAGACGACCACGAATGATCGCTCAGCACCTCGTATTTCCTAGAAGTGGAGAATCTGCCAGACTACTGAACGCCGAGAAGGAACTGTGAGAAAACTAATTTGTCTCTATCCATTCCAATCTGTAATCAATGGTTTTTTTAAGATACTCGGTAACAGACAGTCTGAAAGTACTCTAAATGAGAAAACAAATGAAAGAGCATAGTAAGACATAATCTTCAGTGGTGTTTTAATTTGTAAATATCAATGATTTTGTTTCTGCATTTTTTTGATCTAAGTTACACTTTTAATTTTTTCTGAAGGTGCCAAATCCCATTTACCTTTTTTATAACTCTCTTTGTAAAGTTTTAAATCATAGAAGAAAAAAAAATTGTCGAGTAGTTAACTTCAGCAAAGGGATTTAATGAAAATTTGGCTTTTTTGCAAGCTTTTGTAGAGCGCCTTGTAATAGTGAGGTTAAAAAACAGAACAATGGGACTTACTACAGTTTAAGTCAAGCTATATGGAAAGGATCTTCATTTAAGTATTTAAAAAAGTTTGAAAAGCAGGAATAAAAATTGACAATAAAGCAATATATAATGCAAGGAAGAAACCTGCAGTTGGTAGAATTATTGGGGGGTAGTGGGGGGAGGGAGATGCCATCAAAATAGCAGATGCTGTTGCACAAAAGTAGCCTAGTAGGATGAATTACTAGTAGCTTCATGGTAAATGCATCAGAATAAGCCATATTGGATTGCAGTGTTTTGTTTCTGTAGGGTGTTTTAAAAACTGGGTTTTTCCACATTTCTTTTTTGACTGCACAGCAGCAACTCTCAGTCACATGCATGCAGCCTTAACTGTGTAGGCTTGGTTCTTCCACCTTCACGTTTTGTTCCACTCATCCTTCCGCTGAATACAAACAAGGACAACAGGCTTAAGGCAGTTATAAATGTGAAAACATTTTTAAAATGCAAGCAGGGAGTTCTTAGATGTTATCAAAATGCCTTTTTCTGACTGTGCCCAGCAGGCTGGGCACCTTAGAAAGCCCAACTATTTTGAGAAAACACTTAAAAATTTGACAGGTGAAACCAGCTTGTGATCTAATAAACTGCGAATGTTTCTTTCCAATACAGGGGCTTGTTTTTCTTAACTTCTTTTAAATAGCAGTTGATTGGCTTTTCTTAAATACCGAAAAGGGTTGAGGGGTGGGGGGTGGGGGGGTGCTACTGGTTTTTTGATAATACTGGGAGTCTGACCAATATAATCTCTTTTTTTGTACTTTTAAGTATTTTGGAACGCTGTTGATAGAATCATTAAGAGTTGGATTTTTTCCTTGAAGTAAAAGTAAGTTATTGCTGCAATACCCGTCTCCTAAAGCTGACAGAAATGTGCAGACCCCTTGGCATGACACCTGTTCCAGTCAGACAATCCAGAAGGATGCTGTCTGCCCGCCCACAGCAGACCCACATGTGGAGGGACACCAGACTTGCGGATCCGGGATTGTTTAAAAATGCACCAAATAACAAACGTAAGGGGCTGGTTTCCACCACACGCTGCAGATTTCTGTTGGCTCTAGACTTGCCTACATGACCTTTTATGCTTTAATACATAACTGCATTGGATGTGAAACTTCTAGTAACTGTGTAGTCACTGTGTTCTATATGACATTTTACACTGCTGTGCTTGCTAAACTTTTTTTTTTTGTTATGGCTTAAAAGCAAAAAGAAAAAAAAGCATGATTCTTAGAAAATATTAAACCTTCCTTTCTTTGAAAAACAAGCTCCTTATTACAGAATATAATAAAAAGTAGTGCCTGTGGTGTAGCCCACCAATCTTGATACAGTAGCTGATGCATTGTGCAAATGAGGCTTTGAGATGGTTTTTGCATAAACAAAAACTGTTAGAAGATAATCTCAATAGTTAAAAGTGTTATTTAAACCTTTGAAATAAATGGATGTAACTGTACCCAAGTACAGCTTTTCACTTGTTTAGTTCTTAAACGTTAGTATAATCAGTAAAATTTAATATAAAATGTTGCCAAATTCAATGTAGAAAGAATGTGACAAAACACTTTGGATAGTTCTATTGTTTGTGTTTTTGCATATTGTAAAAGCAGTGTCACAGCTGAAAAATAAATTGTTTCTAATGGTAAATTATTGTGGTTTAGTTGCTAGTTTGTACTGAGAGTTGACCTCTCCCTGTGCAGTTTTTTGTTCTAAACTGGTATAAATAATTGCTGTAAGTGTGTCTCCCTTCTACATTGTAATGATTGCTTAAGCCTACATTATAAATAAAGATCTGCTGAAAAACTCCCGTATTTTGCTTCTTAAAGACTTTCTGCTTCCAGAACATTGCATATCAGTGATGGCCTTCATCAGACATCTCAAGATCATGCAGGTTCCTTCCATCTGTGTATAATAGAAGCAAGAGAGAATTAAAAACCAAGTAAATAAAAATGCATATAGGTGTGTTTTACTGATGGGTATCAGTGGAGCAGAAGTGCAGTGCTAACAATGGAAATTCCCATGAAATAGTAGCAGATGACATTTCCTTGCACCTCCCTGTTGTTACCTGGCCAGGAAGCACAGATGACTCTGCATTTTTGTGCATCCACCTCAGTGCTGGACTGCAGTTCCTTAGGGTAGAGGAGGAAAACTGCTGTCAACACTGCCTGTGCTACAGCCAGAATTTATCAAGCACAACACCAGTACCATCTCCCACAGCTCCCCGAGGGACTGAAAACTTTTTTTGTTCAGCTTTCTCTCCACTGAAGGCAGAGTGGGGAGGATGTTGCTCCCTCTTGGAGCTGCCACACAATAGCCCATTGTTTCTTTGCCACTGCAATGATATATTTTTATCTAAAGGTATCAATTTGTCACTGCACTGGGCTTATGAGGCAGGTTTAGGTAGCAGGAGGCTACAGGAGTGGCTTCTGTGAGAAGCTGCCAGAAGCTTCCCCCATGTCTGAAAGAGCCAATGCCAGCCTGCTCCAGGATGGACCCACCACTGGCCATGGCCAAGCCCAACAGTGACAGTGGTAATGCCTCAGGGATAAAAGATTTAAGAAGGAGAAAAGGTTACTGTGGGACAGCAATAGCAGGTGGGGAGAGTATGAGGGAAACAGCCCTGCATACACCCAGGTCAATGAGGAAGGAGGGGCAGGAGGTGCTCCAGGGGCTAGAGCAGAGATTCCCCTGCAGGGGATGGAGCTGTGCCTCTGCAGCCCGTGGAGGTCCATGGGGAAGCAGAGATCCACCTGCTGCCCATGCTGGAATCGGTGCTCAAAGGAGGCTGAGAGCCCGTGGAAGCATGTGCTGGAGCAGGCTCCTGGCAGAACCCCTGGACCCCTGCAGAGGAGCCCATGCCTTTAGGTCACTTTGGGTCAGCTATCCTGAGGCCTGACTGCCCCCTCCCAAGATCTTTCCCAGCCCCAGCCAATGGGTGAGGGGGATGCCAAGTGGACACCCTGGACACTGTGGAGCACTGCTTAGCAGTAGCAGAGCACTGGTGTGCTCTTGGGACTAGGAGGGCTGCCCTATAGAAAGTTAACCCATCCCATCCCAATACAGTCAGGAAGATGTTAAAGGAAAAACCAGTGTGGTTTGGATGGAAATGTCTCCAAAAGGATCAACACTTCCCCATCCCTCTATGGCTGTATTTAAAGTACTGCTGAGCATCTTGTCTTGCTCAGGTGTCAGTGCTTTGCTCAGCTGTTTCAATACTGAAGGCACTTGTTCCAAGTGACAGCTCCAGCCTGAGGTGTGGCACGTACCGAACAGCTGTGCTGGAAGAGGGCACACCTCAATTCCATCACTGCATTTGGACTGAGCACAGGAAACAGATCCTGCTTCCTGGTGGGAATGAAAATTGCACCTGTGGAATATGTAAAGCTGGTTTTTTGGAGTTTTTTCAAAATTCATACCTATTTTATCATGCAGACTTATTGGAAATGAGTTTCTAAAACTCAACCAGATTAAAGCCTTATTCATAAGCTACATGTTTAGTTCTTAGAAGAGCTGAATTTCATGCTTTGGCATCTTTTGTTCAATTTGGGTTCACAGAAATACTAAGCCTTAGGCTTAAACATGGGCATAGTCAAGTAACTTCTGTAGAACGAAGATTAGGCAACCTAAAGCTCCTAGCCCTAAAAACAGGAAAACAGCTGAAGGGCCAGGTTCTCCCTAAGAGCTTTTGCTCAGTGGCTGTATCCCATCTGTTCTCTCAGAGGGCAATTAATGAAAGTGTTAGCACAGCATCCCCTGTCTCCTACCAATGCTGGTGACCAGGAGCAAACAGCTTTTTGTCCTCAGTTTAGTGTCACACTGGCAGAACCTTTTGTGACCTGTGAATGGGCACACAAGAGCCACAATCCTCAGCAGCCCACACATGTTAACTGATATAACTCAGTGGTTATCTGGGATTCAGTTTATATGGGGATCAGCTTTCCTCTGATCCATGGATGATGGATCAGAGGATCAACTGGATCCATGCCGTGAGGAAAGCACCATGTTGGAAGGAAAGTCTGTGTCTTGTGAGATTTGATATCAAAGTGAAAAATGCAGGAAAGAATCTGACGAGGAGGGAAGGAAGGAAAAGATCCTGCAGCAAGGTCAAAAATACCCTCATTACAAGAACACCCAAAGCCCGTGTCTGCCACTGTCCGCATCTTTAACTGCAGCTTTAACACCTTGTCTGCATTAATACCACATTCCAAGTTATGGGGTTGATATGAACTGCCTGCACAAGCTGGCAGTGAAATGTCAGTGTGCTAGAGAAGAGCAATGGGCCAGAAAAAAACACCTTTTCTGTTACTTTATTTGGCTTTATTCTATATTACTTTGAAGAGCAAGTGGTCACTGAGGTGGCACCTGCCTGCAGCACAGACTGCTGCCATTCACACCCATTCACAGCTCTCACATGGGCTGTTCACGAGGTCGAGTGACATGATGCCACCACAGGGGGGGCAGATGCCCTTCCTTACGAGCGGGAGGCAAAGCTTCAGTTCTTGGACCATCAGCTGGAGTTTCTTCTTGTAACTGCTTAATCTAGAAGACAAGACACAGAACTGCTTTAGCACATTAACACACATTCCCATTTTCAGTGCCCAGGCAATGAGCAAAAACGAGCCCCTACTTCCACAGGGAAGTAGTGGTAACACCTTCAGCTGACAGGTTTCATGTTTCCCAACATTAACTTCCACTCAGTAATCACTGCAAGCTCATGCTACCTATTAAGAAGGAATTTCTAGGAGCAAGAAGTGATTTACATGAGAAATTTTACTTAAAGGTCATTGTTTCCATGTAATTCACATCTACCATTACTGTATCAAATAGGCTGAACTGTGCTACTTTGGAAGCTGACAGATAATTCCAGACCAAGTTTCCCTGCAGTCAGGAGACTTCTGTTCCTGCATGTCACCAACAGCCCCTCACATGCTTTCAATACCTGTTTCTTGAGGCAGCACAAGTGCTGGCTGCCTCTGTGTCAATTCTGCACAGAGTGCCAGGTTCCATGCAATCCAGCTGAATCAAAAGAACTGTTCCAAGAACACCTTCTTCCAATCAGCTTTCAGTTTAGGATGGCCAGAAATAATGCCCAACTAATGACCACTGCAGAAAATCAGTTTCAAAGGTGTAACCAGAAAGCGTCAGAGCTCCACAGCAGCAGAAGAGGAATTCTCTGGTTGTTAGTATCCTTTCATTCCACTTTAGATTCTTTTTTCACAAACTGCTGTAACAGCTCTCACTAACTGACACAAGGCTGCAGGTTCAGCTTTAACTTCAAATTCCCTTCACAACCCTTCAGAAGCTGTAACAAATGTGTGGGTATTTTAGGTTGTTTCACACTGACAAGGGCTCCAGCACTGAAGAGTCTAACTGAGATTGCAGTAGACATTCAGAATTTTTTCCAACAACACACCTGTGTCACACAAGATACCTGGAAAAAAGAGACTTTCCTTTACATAGGGCAAGCACTAACCTCTCTTTCCCAGCTTTCCCGCTGCAGCTTCTTCCACTGCTCTCGTTTGGCAAAGTAATCAGGATACATTGCCTTCTCAGAAGGGTGCCAGAAATCCAAGGCCCATTCAGGAATCTGTTGAAGAAAAATACTATTTAAAATACTACTTTTATATATTGTATTACATTTGTACACATATGCAGAAGAATGAAATGCAAAGGCTGAAGCCAGTCTTACTCCCTAGTTGTTTTTTTTTTCCATTTTGAAGTACTACATAAAAAAAAACACTTAAAAGCTGCCTGACTATCTTAAGGCATGGGACAGAGGTCAGAACTTTTCATACACTATCCTAACCCACAGGAAGACATCACAGTGACTTGCTTAAATCATAGCATTCCAAAACAAGGCCCCATGTCATCTCAGTTTATCAAAACTTATCAAAATAATTCCATGCAGTGGAGGAGATCTAATTTCTTCCCTTCCTTCTCTCAAAGGCAGCAGGTTCGAGGAATCCTTCTCTCCAACTACTGATTTATTTTACTTGACAGAGACAGAACATTACAACTCATTTCTGCTTCTCTACAACTACTAAGAAATAAGCAGTTTCTTAGGCCTTTCAGATCTTCAGAATGGTCTGACCTCTAAGAGCTTCTGACAAGGGAAAACAACAAAATTTAAAATTTTGCAGTGATTAAAAAAAACCTGATGGTTTACATTTTTAAGAGAGGATCACCGATTAAAAAAAATCTCACCAAAACTCCCAATTAAACAAAAAAAGAAAATTAAGAAGTTGCTTCAGAACTATCATATATTCAGTGATATTCACACTTTTCATTTCCTGCTGTGATTCTCATCACAGAACAAACCTCTGACTGAATTAAAATAGCACAGCTGCTGAAGTAAATATCCACACACAGCAAACTCCAATTAAAACCATCCATCAGCCCGAGTTCTAAAAGTACATTTTGGAGCAGCATCCACAATGGACAGTAACTGATATACAAAACAGAAAAAGCCTTCTGACAGCCATTTTGTTAAGAAGTTTTAGCCCATCAAACTAGGAAAAGAGAGCATAACCCAGTTTGTGTTTCTGTATGAAGAGTAATATTGACCATTTATTGCTCAGCTGCCCTTTCTTCTGAGCACAGTCTCTGTCCCCATTATCTCTACTACTACTCAAGCCCTTGACCTTTGCATAACTTAAGCAAGTCCTTCTCTTTTCACTCATATAGTCTTTATTCTGCCCTGATAAATCATATTTTCCTTTTTCTGTAGCTTAGTATGCAAAAAAAACTCTGATCAGATCCAGTCTTATGCCATTTTTATCAAATTCATGAGGAAATGGATGCACGCAGTCCCTAGATCAGCATTAACTTCTAATGATTAAAAAGATGACAATAAAGCAAAGTCCCTATGTTTTTCTATGGAACTTTTGCTCCTAAATAAAACAAAATATTTTGATGGTCAATGCCTGTAGAAGTGCTTTAAAGAGTCTAAAAATAAAGATTCTATTTCCAAGCAGTGCCTCTCTCACACAGTAGCACACAAACTGCACAATCTGGCAATGCAGCATATGAAGGGAAATGGTAACTTGTACCTCTACTCAAAATGCTGGAAGAACCATAGGACTGAGTGAAGCCCCGACAGCCAAGGTGACACCTGACCTCAGCAGAGGAACCAAGGCTGTGTTCGGGAGCTCCCTCGGCGCTGTTCAGCTCCAGCCCTTCCTGCGCCAGCCTGACCCGCCACGGGGCGGACTGTGCTTGGCAAAAGTGCATATGATTATCCCCGGGGAAAAAAAAAAACCCGAAAGAACAAGTAGCGGTGTTCAAACTGATCGAGACGCTCCATTTTCGAGGACCAGAGCAGCTCCTCCCACATAAGCACCAAGATGTTCAGCGAGCAATGAAGTGACACTGCTGAGCCAAGCTGCGGCCCTGTCCAAGCCAAGTTCTGTAAAAGCAGGGCAAAGCAAGCGCAGCAATCCGCAGCACTACCGGCACTCACCTTGTATAACTCGTATCTCTCGTAGGAAGTGCCCCCAGGGGAGTCGGGGAAGATGTACGGCTGCGGGTGCTGGCTGGCCCAGAACTCCTCCTCACCGGCCTTCAGCAGCTCGGTGGCTTTCACCATGTCCTTCAAATCCTTGTTCTTATCGAACCGGTCCCTCAGGAGTACGGCGAAGTAGCGGTACTTGTCTCTACGGACAGAGGTCACGGTGAGGAAGAAAACAACAACCCCTCACCCCGAGCCCAGCCAAGCGCGGGGCTGAGCACCTCGATGTGAGGGTGCCCAGCGCTCCCCCCTGCCAGCTCCCCTCGCCCTCACCGATGGATGCACCAGGACTCGAGGTGCCGCAGGGATTTCTTGTACAGCCGCAGCACCTTCTGCTGGTGCGTCAGGTACGCGGCCATGGCGCCCGGCGCTGCGCGGCCCCGACCCCTCCGCGCGGGGGATGCCGGGAGGGCGGCGCGGCCCCGCCCGCGCTGCCGCCGGAGCGCGCTCGGAGCCGCCATGAGCCGCGCCAAGTTCGTCGGTGAGGGGGCGGCGGGGGGCGCGAGGTTTCTGTCCCCGTGTCTTCGACCCAGGCCCCCCGCTCGTCGCCCGGTGCCGGGCCGAGGCGGCCGCCGCTACCCCACTCCGTGAGGGGCCGTGCGCAGCAGATGGGAGTTCGGGCTGTGCTGTGGGAGGGCTTGTCCCAGCCCTTCATCCATGTCGCCTCCTGCTCCAGCCCCTTATCCGGGGTTTGTCCCGGTCCCTCAGGCTTGTTACAGTCTCTTAGGCTTGTCCTGGCCCCTCTGCCAGAGCTTGTCACCTCCCGCCCCAATCCCTCGGGCAGGGCTTGTCGCCTCCTGCGGTCCCTCTCGGTGGCCTAGGAAGCTCCTAGGAAGGTTTGGGAATGTTTGTGCTGGGGCTGGGTGCTGGGGCTGCTGCTCCTTGGTGACCCCAGCTCCGGGGTTTCGGCCGCCCTTCGTTCCCTGTCCTGCATTGGCACGTTAGTCGTGATTCTGATTGTATGGGACTGGCTTGGGTGAAACTGTTAGTATTTTTAGAAAATTCGACGGAAAGCGTGTAAATAACTAAAAAAGGTTGGTTCATGTGGAAGCCCTACGTGTTGCAGAGCACCTTAATATTTTCTTGGGAATTTTCGCTTCCCGCTAGAATCCCCGCTGGAAGCGCGGGCGCTGGCAGCTGCAGAGGCGGCAGTTCTGGAGCCGGTGCTTCAGGCCTTGGCTGCGAGGCTGCAGCGCAGGGACAGCCGTGGGAGCCGGGCTGCGCTGGGCAGCTCCAGCCGCTGCCTGCATTGCGGCTGTCCCGTCAGTGCTGCCGGGCGGCTGGCACGGCCCAGGGCTGGCACTAGGAGGGAGAACAGGCAGCTTAAGGGAGGCATTCCGCTCTGCTGCTCCCATCCCTGGAAGGCTGTATGGGAGATGCTGCATTTTCCCTTCCTTTACGTTTGTTTGCGTAAAATTGTGTTTTCGTGTGAGAAGCAGATTTGTTTGCAATAAAAAACGTGTGTATTCGCTTTGGTGTTTATGAGGGCATGCATAATACACTCACAAAGTCTGAAGTTGCACAGAGGCAAAAGTTAATTTTTTCTGTCACCTCTAGTAAGGAGTAAGTTTTCAAGTTATGCAAGAAAGATTATGCTTAAGCATTTTATGACTTACCAATGTGTTGGGTAATCAGGGTTTAGATAGGGTTTCCATACCTCATTAATGCTCAGAGTAAAATGTAGAACAACTGTAACTTCTAATTTCTATTTTTGGTTTTCCATAGATATTGGTATCAACCTGACAGATCCTATGTTCAGAGGAATCTACAGGGGAACACAGAAACATCAAGGTAAATGTTTCTTTGTATCTGCTGGAAATAGGATCCCTTTTGCTAAACTAGAAACCTCTTGCAGGTCAGAAAATGATGGTAGGGTTTCTTTCTTCTCCTCCATATGTACTTGGGCTTAAAAAAGAAAGCCTGACTAAATAAGTTGGATACCCTAGCCAAAATGCTTTGTCTTAATTGCTGTTTAAATACAGGTAACTCTGCTTCTGGAGCAAAATGAACAATTGCTAATTTATTTAGGATTGCATTGAAAAACTGATATGAGAGTTATGAACTGTGGTCTGTCAGAGTATTGCATTGCTGAATCACAGTTACTTATAATCACAGTTACTAATTATAATGTGGGGCTTTTTGCTCTTGTGGCTTTTAGATACGGATATAAAACTGGAGAACCTTCTAAAGTATATGGAAAAACTTCCACTGACTTCTTAGATTTAAATTGTATCTCCAGTTATTGCACTTTGTTATTGTCTTATAAAGATTAATTAAGTATGGTTTAAAGATTCAATGATAAGAAATTTGACTGCATGAAAATTGAAAAGTAGTTAAATTATGCTGTAAAACCTCAAGTTCAATTTATGACATTTTTATGAACTTCTGCAGATGACTTTCTGGATGTAATAGAGAGAGCAGTCAAAGTTGGCATTAAAAAGGTAATTTCTTATTGTTACACAGCTTTAAAATTTTAAGCTGCTTTCTAATATTTTGGTTTTTTAGTGCTCTTCCATTAAAACAATGTTTCTGAAACTCAAATGGAAAACACAGTAACTTCCTTCGATAGCACAGAACAAAAGTGTTCTGTACAGAACATTGTCTTTCCGTTTGCACAGGTCATTATTGAAGCTGATTATTGAATTTCAGTGATACTGTAGGTGATGTTGATGTAGAAGTTATTTTGTACAATTTCAACAGATATTCTCCTCTGACCTGCTGCAATGAAGTGCACATAGAAAGAAAAGATAATTTTCCATGTTGTATTATAGGCAACCATTCTTTTTTTCTTGTATCCTGTGTGGCTCTTAGAGCATAAATCCTATGAGGAGCAGCTGTGGGAGCTGGGAATTGTTTAACCTGGAGAAAGGGAGGCTCAGAGGAGACCTTATCATTGCAACTGAAAGAAGGTTGTAGCCTGGGGGAGGTCAGTCTCTTTTTTCCAGGCAAGATGTGACAGGACAAGAGGAAATTACCTCTGGCTCTGCCAGGGGAGGTTCAGGTTGGGTGTCAAGGAAGAATTTCTTCATGGAAAGGGTGGCCAGGCGCTGGAACAGGCTGCTCAGGAAAGTGGTGGTCATCATCCCATGGAGGTGTTCAAGAAAGGACTGGATGTGGCACTCAGTGCTATGGTTTTGTTTACAAGGTGGTGGTGATCAGTCAGAGGTGCAACTCAGTCATCTTGGAGGTCTTTTCCAACCTTGATGACTCTATGGTTCTTAATTAACAATTACTGCTGAAGAGCAAACTCTTCTGATTAAGGTTTTCAGATATTTCTATATGTAAAGGAAATTGGAAACTGCAGAAGAGTTGGGAGTGCCCACAAACTCTTGGAGTTGAGACATCTGCATGTTTGCTGGTAAATACTGGCTTACAGGTATTAAAACAGCATCATTGAGAGAATTTGTAACTCTGAACCTGAAATTGCTGTTTTCAGCAGTGCAACACATTCCGTAGTTAAGCCTTCCTCTCTTTCTCTCTAAGCTGAATAAATTTTGGACAAAAATATGAATTACCATAGAATATAATGCATACTGCCACAAACTGCACTGATAAGGCTATCAGATTAAAAATAAAGAAGTAAATGCTCTTCTAGCAGAGGCATCTTGGGAGTTTGTTGAAAAGCTCTCATCTGAAAAGAGTGGGAAATGCACTGGGAGACAAAAATAGAAAACTAGTGATGGAGAAATTACCTCACTGCAGCAAATACAGGGGTGAGGTCACAGTTATATGTGCTGTATAAGTGCTATTTAATTTTTATACCACACTCTAAAAATAAGTGGCTTTTTTTTTTATCATAAAAAATTGATTGTGTAACTTTTTCAAGATGCCTGGTGGATTGAGAAATGTTATTCAGGAATTCCTGCCGTTAGCTGTTCTCAGTCTTGCTACTGGCCTGTACCGTGTAAGAGGCCTATACCATCACAGTTCGTTCTTGATTGCCTAGAACCTTAATCTGCTTATTATAAAATACTTACATTTTTCTGTATAGCTGATGCTTTATGGTAATTTTTTGTGAAGTTTTGCTCTGTGTCATGTATGCACTGAGCCGTTTTCAGCTTAACATTTCTCAGTGATGTCATTGGGGTGTGTCCGTCTGTCCTGAGCGCACTGCGGGAATGTCTGAGCTGGTGCTGACAGAGCCTGCTGGATAGCACGTGCAAGAAGTGTTGTCCAAATGCACTGTAGACATGGGTGTTGCAACCTAGGGTGAAATATTCTGGAAGTGGTGATTAAAAAAGTACACTGTAGGCAACAATTCTCATGTGATAACTTTAAGGTAAAAATAAAAGATCAGAGATGGAGGTTCTTACGTTTATAATCCCAACTCTGAATCAGACTCATTTTTTTGTTTAACTAATTACTCATGTTTTGGGTCTTTGGGAGTCTATACTTTCCCCAGCTGTAAGACAGAGACAATATTTCTAAATGTCATTTCTTGTGTGCAAATACAGTCTTCAGTCATTGTGTAAAGAAGCTAATATTGTTGCAAATAGAAGTATTATTTTTTAGTGATTTAAATGCTTAGCATACAAGATACTTGATGAAGGGGGAAAAAATCATATTTTGCTGCCTACTGTATTTACTAGCTCCTGTGGACCATTGAGGTTTATTGCTGATTTATGAAATCTTGTTTTATATATATATATTATTAATTGTATTCTGATGTTCTCTGTCAAGATCCTTCCTTGTATCTGAGTGTTTTCTTAAACATTCTGTCTGATGTTCAAAGAACATCCACACTGACAGTAGTTTTCTTGTTTCAAGTTTTTGATTACAGGTGGGAGTCTAGAAGATAGTAAAGATGCCTTGCAGCTGGCACAGACAAATGGTATTTTCACTTTAAATTTATTGTCAGTCAAAAGTACAACCTTCTCTGCTCTCAAAATTGAGTTTAAAAAGACCTGCTCCAGAGAGGTTTACAGAATCTCAGATTAAAAAGAGAAATTACATTTCAGAATGGGATGAATACATTGTATATGAGTTTGTGTGTTGCTCTTTAGATCCCTGATCTTGGAAGGAACCACTCTTTTTCCGTGTGTTCTATTTCTAAATAAAAATAGAAATTATAGGAAATTTCTGGAATAAAAGTATTGATACAAGTTTCTGTTCTAGAAATAAGGTAAAATGCTTACATGTTGTGAAATATATGGGGTTTCTTGGCTTTTTGTTTGTTTTTTACTCACCAGTCTGTTATGATGAGCTTGATCAAGAGAGGTATCTTTCTTTTGAAAATTCCCTGGATTTTCCTTTCTTTCTGTGAAAGGAGAATAGTTCTTCTTTCTTTAAGCAAATTTCATTCTACTAATTACTTTAATATGTATTTGAACTAAGACACATGATAAGTACTGTTTACTAACAGAAATATAATTTTGGTTTGAATGAACTGAAGGAGATAATTTGGTCCAACCCAGTCCACCTCCCCACTTCCCATCAGGAAGGCAGAACTGGCATGAACATTAGGGCAAGTTGCTCAGGGCCTTGTCTGTTTTTTTTCGTTTCCTCAATGCTTTTACACTTAGCAGAAACATAAGTTTTGGCAAGGTAATCTAGATCACATACTTGGGTAAATCAAGCAGATGTGACCTCTGAAATGCTCTAACAGCTTATGCAGGAGCACATGACGGAAATGCTCTCTTGCAGTTCTTACAGCTGGGATAACCTGATGCTCTTTGAACAAGATGTACTTCTAAATAATCTCAAGAGGTCTCGTTCAGCCTCAACAATTGTATGATTTATTGAGGGCTGCTCCACCAGAACAGTTCAGCTCTAAGCTGCAGTTTTGGAGTACTAAAAAATGACACATGAAAACACCCCCACTGGAGATACTGTATTTTTAAGGCAGAAAATGTCTGTTTATTGAAATTATCACTAAGATAAATATGGTCAAAGGGAGTTTTCTTTTAGAATTGTGGCCAATAAAAAAAACCCTCCAGAGGCAGATGTTGTCTATACCTTAAATAATTTATTTTTTTTTCCTTAAAACCTTCTAATACTGTCTTGCTTTAGACATGTTTTTCAGTACAGTTGGCTGTCATCCTACGCGCTGTGGAGAATTTGAGCAGAGTAGCCCTGAACAGTATCTATCTGAATTAAAAAATCTGATTGAAAAAAATAGGACAAAGGTAATAGCAGTTGGAGAATGTGGCTTAGGTAAGTGTTCTCTTACAACTTCAGTATTTATTTTTTCCAGATGTATACTAGAAAAAAAAAAATCCTAAAATACTAAATGGGTTTCTTTTTCTTTCTGTTTGTAGATTTCGATAGATTAGAATTTTGCCCAAAGGACATCCAACTCAAGTAAGAAACTTTTGATGACTGTTAGTTGACTTGTAGCAGTTTACAGGAGTGTTTTCTCTCTTGTGTTCTGCCACATAACATAGTGTCACATCTAAAATTTTACTGTCTAAAATTTGCAGGGTTGGGCCCAGAGTTCTTGGCAGAATGGGAATTTAAAGAAATATGCCTACATGCAAGTAGTGCAATCTGCTAAATTTTGATACCTGCCTGGTGTTGACTTATGTCAACATGTCTTATGTCAGCATGTCTTGTTCTGTAAAACTGATCAGAATTTGTAGATTTCTGGGTGCGATAGATGTTCATTCTTGCTAATAGTTAAGTGCTCTAAGAGACTCATGGGGAAAAAAACAAACATAAATGTAGTATGTGAAAAAATTGAGTTGTTGAGTGAAAGGCATGAGGAAGGGAGCAGAACTATCAAAAGCATAAGTCAGCAGTGGGGGAAAAAAGAGCTTTTAGGGAGGAAGGTGTTAGCTGGGAGCAGATAATGGAGTCTGATAGTAATTTAAGGAGGTAGAGAAGTACCACATGCAGCATAGATGCTGAATGGAAAGAAGCTAGCATAACCCCTAAAATCAGCTGCATTCTTGTATTGAGAACTTCTCTCTGCAGAGGGAACTGATTGAAAGATACAGATGATAAATTCAAATAAGATGAGTGATTAATGAATTACATTTGCATGTTACTATTTTGAGTAAATTAGTCACTGGGGGGCAGTGGTTGGTTGTGTTTCTAATTGCCGCATGTTAGCAGTAGGAGGAGTTAATTTCTTCATAATGCTTTAGACTTATAGTGAAATACTCAACAAAGGGGACAGGACTTTTTTTCCTCGTAGAATTCAGTGTACATGAAGTTCAGCAAAGCACATCTTAAAGTATAACCTGTTTCTTTTCTATGGCAAACTAAAATACTGATGGAGTATGAGATTTTAAGATCCTTAACTGCCTTGATGTTATAGAGAGAAAAAATACTTATCTCACTTCCTTGTCCAGTGGACTGCAGCTGAAGAACTGTAGTGAATTCTAATTGGGTGCACTGAAATGGAATTGTAAGGAAAGAGATGACAGGCCTGAGCAGTGAACTAAACAGAGGAAGGCAGAGTGTGAAATACCGAGACAGTTCACTGGTTTTCAGCTGCTCCAGAGTTCAGGTGCAGCAGTCACAGGGAGAGCTGGCATGCAGCTCACAATTCTCCTGCGTAAGAACACTATGTTTGTTTCCCAGGAAGCATCAGAGCGTGACCTCTGTTTCATTTAGTACGTAATCAATATTTTTCTGGTTGGTTATGTTGTGGTTTTGTTTGGGTAATTTTCATCTGTAAAAAATGAACATTATTTTTGATCCCCTTTTTCAGTTTAAGTTAATAAAGATAAGAATCTAATAAAGATGAAATTTCTTTGTTGTAGTATTGCTAAGAACTTTTTATTTCAAAAATCTTTCCCATTCTCAGAACTTTTCCAAGAGAAAGTGGTGATTTGAATGGTAGTAAGATGAAGGTACTGCCTTCATTTTATGGTGAAAGTCATGTTATAAATGGATTGATAAGGATATAGAAGTTCCACATCTTCTGTACTAATGGGAGGGGTCTGTGGGTGTAGCAACATAAAGCCAGGAGTTCTCCCAACCTGGAAGTGAACAGTATCACATGCACCATTACTCAAATTAATTCAGAAGTGTCTGGAGATCTACATCAGCAAGGCCAGTTTGCTTTAGCTCCTTTAGTGTCTCAATCCTGTAGCATTTGAACGTGATGGTCAGAACTAAGCTTGCTCGAAGGAGCAGGTTGTTCCTTAAGCACTGAAACTCATCAGGGTTAGTTTCCTACTGTGTTATTTTGTTATCATTCCAATCACTGTATGTCTGGTTTCTTTGTGTTTTTCCAGGGCTCAGGTTTTTAAAATTTTTTTAAAAATTATAATTTTTGTGTCTTCAGTAACTTTGCCATTCACCTCCCCTTTCTCTTTGATAGGCCGAGGAACAACATGTGTTGGGCTTTGTTGTTGCTAGTCATGAAAGAAGCCTGAGTTGCATTTCCATTTGTAGGGGTACTAAACTTTACTTTCAAGAGCTCTGCCCTTCTCAAAATCAGATTGAAATTGGCCATTAGGTTACTTAGGGAGCTTATTTGCAGTTCTGTCTCCAAAACTTCTTTCCCATGCGAAAAAATAGTCTGTAAAAAGAAAACCTATACCAAAAATCGAGCAATTATAGCTATTTAACCACAAGAGCAATCAGAGTTGCAATTAATTTATATTTAGTCAAACAAGCTAAACTAAGCATGATACCTAGACAAAGAAGATTCAAAGTAGGTGTAATGCATTCTCATGAATTTTCATGTCAGTTTTCAAGGTTACAGCTGATTTGTTTAACCTGTTTTATGTCAAAGATTTGCACTGATTAACAGGGGAGGTAACTTTGATCTGAGAAATACCAATTTGTAATATACCAAAAATAGTGAAAATGATATTAAATGACTGGCTGCATATTTGTTTAGGGTCTTTTGTTTTGTTTGTTTGGGTTTTTTTAGGAAAATGTAAATCAAACTGGTGGTTTGCTGCCACTTTCCCTTGCTTTTTAAGGGACTCATACACAGCAGTGTGTGATTACTGGAGTTTCCCTTTGAAATGGGTATGATAACTGATGGTGGGAACTTCCTGGTGCCCTGGACTGTGTTTTAACAGCAACACCTCAAGAAATCCAGTATGTGCATAGAGCCCCATCCTGCTGGGACTGGAAATGTTGTTCTGCTTTGCACAAATAACGTCATCTTTCAAACAGCATGTAGACACTGAGTCACCCATGCAGTGCTGGCCTTCTGCCGTGCTTAAGTTCCTCTGCTGTGGTCCCTGAGCATGGGTGATTTCCCTGCCTGGGTGGAGCAGGGCAGCAGAGATGTGGAATGGTAATTGCAGAGTTAGATGCTAATGACAAGCACAAGTTAGTTCAGTGCTAAGTAGTTTCCTTTGGCGATTGCATTGGGGAACCTGTCTACCTCCTTACCTTCCTTCTGCCCACATTCCAGTGTCTCTTCACAGGGTGGGGCCTCGCTGTTACTGCCCCATCAAAGGCAACTCCAGGAGTACAAAGTTGGAGAGCAGTAAAAAGTAGTGAAAAGGAAAGGATGCAGGAACACAGAGGAGGGGAGGGAAATCAGGTAAAGACAACAGGCAGAATGGGGCAAAAGTATGATGTCTAATCTGATATTTGTTTCACCCTAAGAGAGGAAAGCCTCACCTCCATGGATTGTTACTCACAGGTCAGCAGCTCTGATGCAGTTTGGCCACTGGAGGCTGTAGAAGCCTGCACAGTGCTCCCCTGCTCACACTCACTGTGTTTATGAGTTTTCTTGAAATAGTGGCCTCTGTGTCATCCACACTTTCCCATTCCTGATATTTCAGAACTTTGTGGAAAGAACAGTCAGTTCCTCTTCCATTAAAAATAAATAAATAATGAAAAAAAGAACTCCAGCACCCACTACACAAGAGTACGTGCTCAGCATATCCACATATACATTCTGCAGTACTGAGGCTCTTGGCCACTTACCTGTCTTCAAGCACAGATCACAGCTGTGGCAATACATATGGGAAAGAGGTTCTTTTAAATCCTTGCACAAATAAGAACTTTTGCATGGCAAATCCATTAATTCTGTCTTTAGCTCTGGCAGACAGAAGCTTGGCAAAAAAATCTTTTACTGTCTTTATTTGTTCTTACACTGAGATTCTCTTTAATGGTGACTTTTACTTTACAGGTATTTTGAAAAACAGTTTGACTTGTCAGAACAGATGCAGCTGCCCATGTTTCTGCACTGTAGAAACTCACATGCTGAATTTTTAGGTGGGTTTTGTTTGAGAATTTCATATTTAGAGCAAATTCTGAATATGAGAATCTTCTATATTCATCTGTTATAAAGTTGTCTTACATTTTTATTTCATTTCATAGACATAATGAGAAGAAACCGAGATAGAGTTGTGGGAGGGGTGGTAAGTATGGACTTCAGTATAGTATTCATTTTTCCATACATGTGTGTGAATAATTGCTTAATATGCAATTTCTTGTTTGTCATGGAATCTGGGTAAGCTTCCTGTTACATGATTTAAGCTGTTATTAATTAGTAAGTTTTCCAGTCCCTTTTACTATTTTTATTTTCATTGCTTATTTGACAGGATTTTTGCAAGGTAAGAAGATAGGCTGAGAAAAGCTCTGCAGCTGATGTGAATGGTTTTTCTTGGCCTGCCAGAAGGACAGTTTAAGCACCTCATAATTGACATTGGCCCTTTCCCAATTCCTCAGTGTCTGTAACTGCAATGCATTCAGACCACAGATAATTTAGATGCATGTTCCCAGTGGAAGCCATAACCTCAGACATTTGCTTCTGACATTAGACATCATTTTCAAATTAGATCCAGATGGAACTTTTGATTACTTCATGTCTTTAGATATTCAGATCATGTTTTTTAATTCAAAAGTCTAACAGGAAAAGCTTTGGGTGAAACGATCAGGGAAGTCCAGCAATGCTATTTCAGGTTTCCATTATGACTGCATTTTTCAAAAGTAATAAATGCTCATGATTCTAACATGAGACACCTCCTACAAGAATATCACAGTCCCCAGGTTTGTCCTTTGCTACCACAAAACCCTTCTCCATGTTCAGTGCTTTGCATGTTCTACTCCTATGTAACGCTGTGAAGGCTCTCCTTCCTTCCTCTCTTTTTTTTTTCCTGCACAGCCAGGAAAGAGAGAAGAAATGAGCAGGCACCTTCTGCAACTGCCTGTCCCTGTCACAGCACAGGGTAGCAGAGCAGACAGTGTCTTTACTCCACTCAGGCTGAGAAGATGCAGTTCCCAGCTGCATTACACTTTGTTAACTTCTGACCCTCCATTTTCCTCTCTGGAATGACCAAGTCCCTGGAATGACCAAGCAGACTGTCTCGCTGCTTCCAGTGGACTAGCATCTGTGGAGAACAGAATGCTCTTTTATGGTGGCACTGACAATGCCCTGAAGGGAATACCAAGGAAAGAATCTAAGAATTTGGCATGCACAGGATTACTTCCTGAGTCTGATCTCCCAGTTACAGGGAGTTCCAGGGCCAAAAGAGTATCACTGGGTAGGCCTTTTCTACACATATTTATCACTGTTAAAGTGTGGTAACCACTTCTAGCGCAGCATTCAGGTGACTTCAGCCTGAACTGTGCTCAACTTCAGAATCAACTGAGCCATGTCCCATCTTGATGTTTGTAATGATGTGTAATGCATGCTGTTGAAGGTACTTGAAGCTAATAAAAGGTAATGCATACTTTTGGAATTTTAATAAAAGTATGTTTGTATTTTTTTATGTCTGTGTATCTATATGTGTTCTAGGTACATTCTTTCGATGGCACAAAGGAACAAGCAGCTGCTCTAATAGATTTGGATCTTTATATTGGAATAAATGGCTGGTAAGTTCTTTACATTAAATACAACTGCTTTAAAATGGCAGGTGTAGTGAAGTCATTGCTTTCTTTTAAACAATGAGGTCAAGTTTTCAAAGCTCACTAGACCCTTAATCATCTGACAGATTTAGAATTGCTCTCATTAGTCTGTTAGCCATCAAAGTTCTTGCCGTGCAGGTCAGTGAGCTAATCCATATCCACTCTACTACCCTCAGGACAGTCCTTGTTTGTAATGAAATAAGGTTGTTGTGTGTGGAAAGATTCATCCTGAGGAGCATTTAAAAAGCAGCCTGACTTTAAGCTGCTTGTCAAATGCTGGAGTAATGCAAATGTAACCCGAGTCCCTCATCTCCTGGTTATGCAGTTTGGGTTCTCAGCAGTCACCTGGCCAAATGCCAGCCAGCAGCACTTTGTAAGGCACAGAAGCTGTCACCAGGCAAGCAAGGGCAGCCAGAGGGGTTCTGCAGCTTACTGGGGTGAGATGGCTTCTCCCACTAAATCTAAATTTGCTGTTTTCTGCACAGTGTTAATTTACAGGCATATTGTTTAAAAATAAAGCAAATTTTATTTATGAACAAAATTATTTAGGAAGCTGCTTTTGCTACAAAACACTTTAACAGGCACAGTAATTACTTTTCTATGCTTTTTATGGACTTTTTTTTAACCAAACTCTCAATTTTCTAGTTCACTGAAAACAGAAGCCAACTTGGAAACACTGAAATCAATTCCTAGTGAACGATTAATGATAGAGACTGGTAAGATTTTATATCTTGGTCAGTTTGTGGCAAGGGGCAATGAGATATACTGGTGTAGCAATCATAAAGCAGAATTAAGACTGAAAGAATTCAGAACAATGGCCATTTTCTCTACTTGAGAAAGCAGTTTACAAACTTACTCCTTTCCAGTCTTCTGCTGGAAGGAATAAGCTGCTGTGTCAGTTCCTGACATTGCAGGGGAAGATAAAAAGGACAAATTGACAACTCGGATTTTTAAATGTACCAGAAACCTGCTTGAGTATCTTTTAAGATGCAGCTTGCTGGAGATTTGCCAAGCACAGGGCAGTGGCTCTGTGTTAGGCACTGGCAGCAGTAATGGCATTTGGAAACAACTGCTCTTTAAACGGAATACGTGATGAATGCTTGAATTCCCCTTAGCCCACTAAGCAGTCGTTTTAATGGACTAACTAGGGATGTCATGTTTTCTTTTTTCACATTCAGTTTTTAATAACTGACAGTTAAAAATACAGTAATTATTTTAATTTCTGACTCTGAAAAAGGAAAATTGCAAACTGCTAAATCCTTAAATTTATTTGAACATGAAGTACAGACCTGTCATACAGGAAGTTTCTTTGGAATGCATGCAGTGTATCTGGCTGTTTTTATGTCAGAGGAAATTAGTGTAATGTATTATTACTGCTGATTTTTTCAAGTATAAAATTCTGAAGATAATGGTATAAAAATCCAAAATGTTAAATTTCATAGATTTCTTACATTTCCTTTTGAGTTGGAGGTTGCTGCTAGAAAGAGATTGCAGGAACTTTTGTCTGTAGAAGTAGTTGATGAAATTATCTCATGCTGTTCTCAAACAATTGCACTCCTAATCCTTTTATTCAAATTAAATTAGATGCACCTTGGTGCGGAGTGAAAAATACTCACGCTGGATCAAAATACATTAAAACTACATTTCCTACAAAAAAGAAATGGGAAAAAGGGCACTGCTTGAAGGACAGAAATGAACCCTGCCATATAATGTAAGTGTACCACTGTACTCTTATTTTAAATACTTCAACTCTGACATGAAAAAAAAAAAATAGAAAAATCAATAGTTCACTAGTGATGGAGAAAATATAAAATAATTCTAAATGTACTGAAATGTGTGCAAGGTTTTGCTTTATAGGCTGTGGAAAAAACTGTAAGTCTTAATTTTCCTACTTAAGCAATTCTGGATGTAAAATGCTCCCTGAAAGTGAAACCAGTAGTTTTTATTTTTCCATTTGATACATTGTAGAAGAGGCTAAACCCTCAAAAGGAACCTGAACTTGAATATTCATTTCACTCACTTGTTGTTCAGGTAATTTTTAAAACTGATCCAGCCCTGGGGGTCAGGGGACAGTCCCACAGGTGGGACGGTGCTGAGGCACCAGCAGTGCCTGACACTGCTCCTGTCACAGGCCTGTGACATGAACTGCCACAACATGCATTTTGTCAGGGATGTTTCTTCCTTCTGCTGTTGTGCTTCAAAAGAACCTGATCCTGTGAAATTTAGATATGAATGACAGCAGCCAAAATACAGAGTAGTGAAAGATAACTCCAGGGGCTTACAGACAGAACTGGTAAGCACAGACACTGTTTTCTGCTTCTTTCCACACAGTTCCTCACAGAAGTATGAAAAGCAGGAAAATGTAATTGTTTTAGTGAAAATGTTTAGTTATCTGCATTAAATACCATTAATATATGATTAATAGATGAAAGTAGATGCTGAATTTTCAGAATTCCCTGTCTAGATTTTGAAATATTGCTCAGGATAGTTCTAAAGATCCAGGTATGTAGCAAGGTGAATAAACAAGAATTTTTTATAAGTGAAGAAAATTCTGCTGCTTTTTGAGACATGAAGGAACTTGGAAAACCACGGATGATGTAAAAGCACAGTTTAAGCTTACATGATGACGTCTCCTAGTGTTCAGATACATTTAATGCAATTAGGTTAATTGTAATATTTGGTTTGTAGGGGTTTTTTTTTTGCATTTTAAATGTGAAGAGGACACATTAGCATGGAAGGGTTTCTTCAGTATTTTAAGACTTTCTAGGGTCAGTGCATGATTTGGGACTGGGGGAAGACATCAACTGGAAACACCCCTGATGACAAGTAAAGGGCCTCTACTGTTACTATTTCAACCAGCCCTTATGTCAACAACACCCCCTCATATTTGTCTGCTGCCTTAGTTGTGGTTTACAGAAATGTTTCAGA
The DNA here is from genome assembly GCF_971803275.1 of Cyanistes caeruleus. NCBI lineage: Eukaryota > Metazoa > Chordata > Aves > Passeriformes > Paridae > Cyanistes > Cyanistes caeruleus. The sequence continues at coordinate 12,138,229 of NC_141701.1, forward strand.
AACCTCCAAACTTGAAATGCATGGCCTGTCCTGCACAGATGCACAGCGCACAAATGCACTCAAGATCATTACACAAATGCTGTTCTTTGGCTGTTGCTCTTTTTTATGAAAAAAAAATTTGGTTCAACCTTATTTTGAAATTATTATCCCAGTAATGTTCATTATAACCAGTTGAATTTCAAGAACCTCTTAATCCTTAAGAAAAATGAAGAATGGTAACTGATAAAATCTGGTGTGAGGGAATGTTAGTCAGTCCACAGTGTTCTTAATGTGTAAGGTATATATACTGTTTAATACAGCTCAGTTGGCAGGAGGAATTTTCCATTTGTCTGGTTTTGGTGGTGCTGGACACCTTTCCGTTTTGATGGTGATATTTCTGCTTCATATATATATTTAGAACTACTCCCCTTGGAAGCTTTTTTTTAAAAAAATTCAGCCACAAGAGACTTCTCCTTTCTCCTCCAGCAGTTTTACACACACAGTGTTACAATAACATACAGCCTTCTGCATCCAAGTGAGAAGAGATAAAGGCCTAAGTTGTCTTGGATGAAATTCTTTGGAATTTTTTACTTATTTCTGTGTAGGCCTGATCTCACTCCATCTCATTTGGATTATCCTCTTAAATCAAGAAGCTATTTGGCTAAATCTCTTATAGGAAAATATTTGAAAAAAATTATTAAGAGCAACTTTTCCTACTCTCTCTTTTCACCAAAATAAGTTTAGCTATTGCCTCAGCTTAGAGGCGAAATCCAAAGCCTACCTACCACCCAAGCTTAAGCTTCTTACTCTTCACAATGAAGTTTGAAGTTTTTTGCTGCTACTGGAAAAATCAAAGTATGACACATATCAGGAAGGGTACAGGATAGTACTCCTTTTTTTGTTGTTTTGTTTTTAAGAATGACTGATACAAAATCAAGAAAGCAATTGCAGAGAAAAGGTTGTGGCTTGGTTTTAATCATGTTCATCCCATTTCTTTTCCCTTCTCTTCCTGGCTTGTATGAAGGCCCTGGGCCTTTTGCAATTGCTCATTTAATATTTACTGCAAATACCTGACTACATTAATCACAATTAAGCTAAAGAATGGGGAAGTAGGACTAAATTACTTTGGCAGCACTGTGCTCTGATAAATCTGTATCTGGAATTTAAGCTTTACCATAGACCAGTCTAGTCATAGTGCAGCTTTAGCTTTGACAGGCTGATGAGTTTTTGTTTGAAAAATGAAGATCATTGATAAAAACACCCACAAAATGACACTTCCTTCAAAACAGAAAGCTGTTTAATTACCTCCAAACAAGAGTCAAAAGACCAAAGATGAATCTGTACCAGTGAGCAAACCAGTGTTCAGTGTAAAGGAAATGGCAGTTAGTAACTTAAAAGTGAAGCTATTTGCATATCTGAGCACCCTGCCCTATTGCTCTTAGTGTAGGTTTTTATTCCAGCTTAATCTTAGTGACTTGTACATACACATGCAGCAATTTGAAGTACATTCTGAAGTACTGGGTTGCAGTCTTCTAATATAAATCTTTCTTTTTTTAGTCAAATACTGGAAATAATGGCGGCAGTAAGAGACGATGACCCACTTGAGTTGGCCAATACTCTATATAACAACACCATTAAAGTCTTCTTTCCAAATATGTAAAGTTGTTTTTCTTACATTTATTCAGCATGACTTCAGTAAATATATTGCAAAAACTTAAAAGTCATCATACCTGCAAGTTCTAATCAATGGAAGCCAATATGTACTGGGTTTGGGGTTTTTTATGGTACAAGATTAAAGCTGCTTTTGAAAAGGTGGTCTGCATTTGTGCAGTTTCTCAGCCCTGTTCCCCTTTTATCAAGATTCAGGATTGACTTCAAGGCCATCCCATGCCTGTAACTCCAGTTAGCAGTGGAGCCACAGGATGAGCACCAGGCTGCTGCATTCACATGTAAAGCACTTCAAGCTAGTGCCGGCAGTTCAGGAGGTCCGGTCACATCCATGGCATGCGCTTTGCTGCTTCATCAGAAAGCTGAGCAGTGTCGCCTTTTGTTCCATATACGCAAATGCTATAGCATTAAGTCTACCAACCTAAATTTTTATTTATTTTTTAAAAACATGACTCACTAGTTTTTTTGCGATAAAGCTCTGCTAATACTGAATTTGTAAGTAAAGCTGCTTTGGCTCAGGCTTTCATTTCAGTTGACCAGCTGAACAGTCTGTTTTCACCAGTATTTTTCATTTGCATCAAGAAGACATTGATTGGGGATTACTGGTATACAGTCTTTGGCACAGCATTATCACTACATCAATTAAAGAGTGTTTTTCCAACCATCTTAAAAACGTGAAAACATTTTATTCCATGTACAATAATGTACATAATTTTAAGGTGGTCATGAAAAAGACCAGCAAAAATTAGAGGTATATTTACAGTAGCACACACCACAGTAAACAACCACCATTCACAGACTCAACATTGAGATACTGCTGTTGTGCTTAAGTACAATAACTACAAAGTGATACTTTTATTCTGTTGAAGTCAATCTTGAACAAATACCTCACGGCTTAGTAAAGGACATCCTAATCACCAAGAGAGTTAGAATCAACATTAAGAGTCTCATTCAAGTGCTGTGCCACACAGTCACCATCTTCGTCATCACTATCAGAACTGTCATTATCTTCATTTAATTCATTTTCAGCATCAGCAGCTTCTTCTGCAACCCGTACAGGATTTTCGTTTGGTGCTACAAACCCATTGTTGTTAGATATATTGGCATTTTCTTTGTCCTCAATATACACTTTCTGATGGCACATCGGGCACGTGTCCTGAATGTACAGCCACTTCCGAAGACAAAGTGCGTGAAAATAATGGTTGCATGGAGTAATTCGCGCAGAGGTGGTGAACTCGTGGTAGCAGATTGCACAGACATCATCAATTTCATGTAACCGAGCTCCTTTTACCTCTGGAAGTGAGTTGATTTTCTTCACAGCAGTTCGGCGGTTTATAAAAGTCTTCCAGCCATTCTTGGCTTGCAGGTAGATGTTGAAGTATGCATGGAGACACATCATGCAAGCACGAATCTTGCTTCCCGATTCAAAAACCATTGTGTAAGCTCCATTTCCAAACATGATTACTCCAAATATAAACTCAATAATATTGCCAGTTGAGCGAACATAATAGACATAATCATCAAGTTTTTCCCATAGCACATTATAGTAGCCATCAATCATAAACAATATATATACAGTGATAGAAACTATTACTTTTAGGCAAAGCTCTACACAGAATGCTGTGACTGCAAAAAGCCAAGTATTTAGTGCATAGTGGTGCCAGAGGATGTAACTGAGCAGAACTGGAAGAATGAAAAGGCAAGCGGAGACAAACAGTACAGGGAAGTGTCTGCGGAACGATGACACATGGGAGGCACTCAGAGACATCAGCACGGGGTCTGTCATTCCATGGATAAAATGCAGGACTGCGGTCAACAAAAGGCACATGTTTCGACTCAGGCGAACTAATCGTTCCTCTGGTTTCAGTCCACTTAAACCAGTCTGCAGAGCCAGAATGAAAAACAAGACAGGTGCTACAAACCCAAGCCTTTTGTCATCCTCGTCAGTTGATCCAATGAAGGCCAGGATACCAAGTCCCAAATAATGCGCTATTGAGGAAATGACGGCACTCATGCCCAATACAGTTAAAGTAGAGTCACATCCACTTATGATCAGGCTGCAAATCAGTTCCCAACAGCTATCCCATGAAATCAAGAAGAATTTTTCTTCCGTGTTGGTTTCAGCCATCTTTACAACATATGTTAATACCACAGCTTGTGCTGTAAGTCTTGTTAGCCAAAAGACACGCAGTACAGCTGGAAAACGAATCCTTTTCCATGTATCTTCCATCAATAGCTGTAATCCATAAATACGATACATGTGCCTCACCAGCAGATAGACATAACGTACCGAATAATAGAACCACTTCATTTTTGTAACTAAAATGGCTGTGGTATTTAGTGTCAGAACTAGGCCTGAAATAAAAACAAGTACTTGCCGGACATTTAAAGGTAATTCAACAACCAAGCCTATTACAGGAATCAGTATATCCAGGATGATGAGTTGAGAGTATATGGACTGCATGTTTAGCAGTGTAACATATCCAATTCCAAAGGTAAGCTGAAGGATGGAAAGTGCCATCCATAGCGAAGGTCCTTTATGTGGGAAGATCTGAATTCCAAATGCAGCTGTGTAGTAGGCACTGTAGAAGTTTATGTGCAAAGCAGCATAATAATTCACCAACACTGAAGTTGCAGCTAGCAGAAACGCTGAGGCGATCATGTAGAACTTGAAAAGTGCTCGCTGTTGTAAAACCAGAACAACGCTGGATACAAAGACACCTAAAACCAGATTGAAATAATTTAGTTCTCAGCAGAAGTTCCACAACAGATTTTACTCTATCAGCTTTGGAGCTACGTTTATTTAATGTATCACTACCCCATTAGTCACTTGTAACTTTGCATTACCAATGTTGCCCTTGTCAGAGAACGGGCAAGGGGATGACTTAATCTCCGCATTTAACATCTGTCCACTACAGCTGTGATGCAAAGCCACTGCAAGCCCTAAATCACCATTACTAAGAAGTTTGTTGCAGTTTTAGACTAAAACAGTGACAACTCGCAGCCTTTCAGCCTTAGTCCTGAAATCCAAGGGTAGACAAGTTCTAAAAATAAACAAAAAACCTCCAACAGATAGAGCATCACCTTTATAAGCAAAGCTAAAAAGAATAAATGAGTAAAATTTAGTAAGTCCCCCAATTCACTTGTTCAAGGCACTCAACTACAGCTGTCCAAGCTGCAGTACTAAAGATAAGTAACCAAAACACTTTAGTTAAACTCTTTAATGGGAAAATTGTGAAAAATTGTTGTAGTCTGCTGTAGGGAAGGCACTCCTATTTCCCTTCAGTTTGCTTTTATTTCTGGTGACAGTGGTGACAAAAGCCACAGTATACAGTTTTTGTGCACAGAATTCAAAACTGCACCAATTGCCTCACTGCCAATGCAAACTTGTGTCTTGTTAGAAGTCAGATTTAGGCCTTGAAATTCCTGTTTCTAACCTCTCCCTCATATTGACCATGATCACATCTTGACCATGCCCAGGAAGTCTGCACCTTCCTATGAGAAAAGCTATCAGAGAAACTGCAGTATTGGGAGTTTGGGATTACATGTCCCTGCAGTAAACTTCTGTAGTGTAATTTATGAATTTCAACACTCTGCACTGCATAGGTAAGGGCTCTGCCCTAAGAGGTGTTAAAATAAATGGCATTTGGCACTAGATTCATTTCCTTAAACAGTTTTTTTTTCAGGAAACACACTGCCTTTGTTTTGGACCTCTCAATCAGCTTCCACTCTATGCAACTGCTTTCTCATCCAAACCAGTTTGAGAGATTTTGATCTCTATCACTTATATTTAAGTTGCTTTCAATCTCTGTACTAAAACCAATGAAATCACCAGTAATCCTCTTTCTGCTGGTGGACAGCATCAGTCTTTTCTGACAATTGTAGTTTATGTTGTTCTAAATCTGCCATAAACAAGTGTTTAAAAAAAAATTAAGCTACAGTCTCTTGATCATGAGAATAAAATCTTTGAAATAGTATTTGATTCTACCAAAAGTGTGGCTAATGCTTGTATAAAGAAAAACAACAACAACAAAACATACACAAACACACACACAAAAAAAAACAACCTCCAAAGCCTGGAGGATTGAGAAGGGAGAGGATCAACATGAAACAATTGCAAAGGGCAGGCTACAAATAAAGTTATTGATACACCTGAACAATATTCCTTGCCAGTAGCACTGATTGATATAAACACTTTCTCCTTAATTAATCATTAACCTGGTAACCTTGTGAAGTGGACTGAGGAAAAGCCTCTATCAATCTTCAGAAAGCCCCTTGCACTGTAGCTCAGTTCTTCCAGGAAAAGCTGAATATTGGTTACATGCAGCACTTTTTACAAAATAAGCTTGACAGTTGCCTTGTCATTTTAACCACCACAAACATCTTTAGGAAAGGCAATACATATGACAAATTTGTAGCATTTGTCTTTTCTCAGAAGTCACAGGAAAGGCTCACATGCCTGTACAAGGTCGTTATTTATGTAATTCCGATCATTTGAGCCAAAGGAGATGCATTTTGCAGTAAGCAGGCTGCTCTGAAACACGCCTTAACAAAACCTATTTTTGTGCCTTGCAGTGGCAGTAACAGGCCTGTATTTAGATACTGCAGGTCATCTTAAAACACTGACGTTTCACATGCAAGACACATCTCTAAAAACAGTACAACACTGAGTCAATAGAGCTTGTCCTACTGGTTCCTCTGAAGAGAGACTAACAAAAAGTACAGCATATCTCTATTAACACTTAGGGGGAAAAGTCAAGACTCACTGAAGGAGTTTCAAAAGACCCTAAGAGGTAACAGATCTCAGAAGGGGCAGTGAGCACTCCATTCCCACATCTCCATTTATGTCACTCAGTTCATCTCAACATGAGAAGACTTTGCCTTGCCCTGTGCCCAACCCCCTTTGCCCTCCAAAATACTAAGTCTTTTTCCATTTTCCCTCTGCTAGGAAATGCTGCAGTTCCTCCTTTGATAAGGTTTTTCTCTCTATTCATATTTACTGTTTCTACCTGTGCCACCCCATTGTCAGCTGTCCCTGTATGGCCTCCAAACACAGCATTGAACCAAAACACACTGCACTTAACTTTTAAAATAATTTCTTGTGTTACAATGAATGTCTGAGTCTCATTTTCTTTGCTTTAATTCCTGAAATTTGTCAGCATCTTTATAGCAGCCCACTACTTAGGATTTGCTTTCAGTCTTGTGCAGGGGACAATCAGTCTTACACATCAGCATTTCATTCATGTGGAACTGCCAAACTATTTTTCCCTAGCTCCAGTCATTCCATTTACTTCCACATCTTTCTGCAGACTCAAGTATTTATAGTACCCTTCTCAAAACTCAGTGTCCTCACTGAGGAGGGACTGGTGTCTGAGGTGACAGTCACACACTCCTGGGGGTGGTGGTTCTGCTGGAATTGAGATACTTAAACCCAGTGCAGAGATATGATAGGTAAACATTGTGTTGGGGACAAAGCAAGGTTAGTCAAAAACGTGAAAGAGAAAATGTGCTCCAGCTGTGGAATTTGGTTCTGTGCCAACTGTGTTCTACAGTATAACTCTATTTACTTGCATAGAAAGTGATGGAAGAATCAGACCAAGGAATCTTGTTATAAAACCTTATAACCCACATAGATCTCTATTAGCATTCCTGGAGAACTGTACTCAGAAGATTTCAGAACTGTTTAACATCACCCCCAAAGATCATCAGTCTCTTCAGAGCTTCAGTCTTTGTATCTGGTGGACAGGCTGTCCGTTTATCCTGTACTACTGTGCTACAGGAAAAGCTTGGATCAGTACTGCAAAGTCTGCAAATGGTAAGTAAAAGGACATTTTCTCACTATTAAAATACAAAATGATCCAAAATAACTCTATCACTTTCCTAACAGCAGCAAAATCCTGCAATCCTTAAATTCAGATGAGAAAAAAAAGATGCAAAAGCATTCGGTTGTCTGAACCACATGGAAAGTGTTTAAGATCATCTTTAGATCCCTACATTCAATTCTGGAAAGCAAAAAACCACAGACCCCTTTTCTAAACGTTCAAGATAGGTTGAGACATAAAATATTCCCAAAGCTTTTTTTGCAGAAAGCAAAAAATTACCCGCTTCTTCCCCCAACCCCTTCCAGAAAAGTGTTCATACAAATGCAAATCTCAAAAGTGGCTCAATCTGTTAATCCCAGTACCACACTCAAGGGACATTATTGAACAATACATCCACCACTCTCATTTACACAGGTGGGGTTAATTTCAATGCTCTTCTTATAGCACCTGGATCATATGATGAAGGGCTCCTCAAATTAAATTGGTGAAGCATTGCAATGTCATTTTTTTAAAAAAGGAATTATCACTCTTAGCAATTCTATAAGAATTCAACAAAAGGTCGAGAAAATGGGAAGTAGGGAGGAAGAACCCCTGCTCCCCATCCCGGAGCTGCCAATACCCGTGGCACAGCAGGCAAAGGAGCAACTCAGGACCTCCTCAGCATCATTTCTCATGTGAGCAGAGACTTGCCCTGGAACCCTTAACCAAAGCAATAATAATAAAAAAACATTAAAAAATAGAACAAATGTAAAAAAACAGAACAAAACACCTGCTGCATTTTGTAACCTCCTCCCTTTGCTCTCTTCTCACCTGCTGTCTTGCTGTAGGTTATTTTTTACTTTTCCCTCCTCTGCTCCTCAACTTGTGTGATGCAGTCACACCACACTTCTCCCTGTGCACATTTCCTTTAACCCTCTCTTCTCTGCTTCCTGCCCCAAAAGCTGTACCACCTATTTCCTTCCTGTTTTTCTTCTACTATAAATGTCAAATAAAACTTGAAAACCATCTTTCTCAAGTCTGCAAAAAACCCAAATAAAATCTAAACAACAGCTTGATTCGTTTTGTGTTCTCCTTCCTGCCTCGGGATTGCCAGCTCTAAAATGTGATACACAGCACAGTACCACCTGTACAGTAGTTCACTGAACGGGACTCCCACCAAGCTGAGGCTATGTAAGAACCCAAGTTAACAATACTGAAAACACCATCACCTAGTTATACCAGTGACTTTCACCCTTCATGCAGGGGAAGAAAAAAAAAAACCAACTTGAAAATAACCATTGGCAAGTTTCAAGAGGCTTCTCTTTCCTCTGGGAACCAAATACCGGGCATTTCTGAAGTGCTGTTGCTAAAATAAGGCTTTAATAGCGTATTTCAGGAAAAATTCACATTATCCAAAGAGTTTTTCAAAAACCACATGAAAACCTTGTAGCCACTAAGTCCTTCCGCCTTGGAAGCCCCCAGAGTAGGGGGGAGGCGGGTCACAGCCCCGAGCCCTCGCCAGGCACTCGCACCGCTACGGGGACAGGAGGAGGCGGAAGGAGCCGGGGATAGATCGGGGGGGGGGGGTGGTGAACCGGGACCGGAGCGGGGCAGGAGGGGCCGAGGTGATGATCCAGCCCCGGCGGCCGAGCAGGGGCTTGGGGGGGCAGAGAGGAGCCGGTGAGGACGGGAATCAGGGGCGGGGGAAGGGGCGAGACGGGCCGCAACAGTAGCAGCAGCCAGGCGGCGGGTGAGGGGCGGGGAGCAGCGGCGGCCGCGCCGTGCCCGCGGCTGTGAGCGGGGCTGGCGGGGCACGGTCCGTGTCTCTCGGGAGGGGGAGGAAGGGAAGGTGTCTCACCCAGCAGCCGCAGCAGCGCGCCCAGCAGCGCGGCGCTCACGGAGCCGCCCGGCAGCGGGGCCGAGTTGAAGATGGCGTCGATGAGGAACAGGCTCGGCACCCGCAGCGCGACCTCCAGCCCGGCCCGCAACCGCGGGCCCAGCCGCAGCTGGGGCAGCCGCGGAGGGCCCGGGGCCGCCATGCCCTGCGCGGGGGGGCAGGCGGGCCGCCTCTCCTGCCGCTGGATGAGCGGAGGGGGCGGGAGTGAAGGAAGGGAGGGCTGAAGGGAGGGAGGGCGGCCAGGAGCCGCTACCGCCCCGCGCCCGCCGCCCGGCGCGCCCGGCTCTCCCGCGCCGCCGCCTCCATGTTCCTGCCCGCCGGCCCGGGGGCGGGACCGCGCCGAGGGGGCGCATGCGCAGCCCCGCCCCTGGGACTGCCGGGGTCGATTGGGTTGGGAAAAGCGCGGAGCCGCCGGAGCCGGGCCGTGACCGGGCAGCGCCCTCAGGGCCACAGTGACCGGTCTAGTCAAACACCTCCGGGGACCGTGACCCCTCCACTTCCCGGGGCAACCCATTCCGACGTCTAATCAGCTATTCTCTGAAAAATTGCCTGACGTCCCCCCTAAACCTCTCCTGGCGCAGTTTAGGACCGTTTCCTCTCGTCCTGTCGCTGGTTTCCTGGGAGAAAAGACTGATCCGCACCTGGCTACAACCACCTTTCACGGAGTTGTAGAAAGCTATACCCTTGGTATAGATCCCCCTTGGCTCTCCTTTTCTCCAGGCTGAACACACAGAGCTGCTCCTGCTGCTCCAGATCCAGGTGCCCCAGCTCTGCTGCCTTCTCTGGACCCACTGCAGCCCCTCAAAGTCCTTCTGGAGGGGCCCAGAACTGGACACAGCACTGGACACAGCCGTGAGGTTGTGGCTGAACCACTGAGTACCACAGGACAGTCCCTGCCCTGGTCCTGCTGGTCACACTGTTCCTGACACAATCCGGGCCTCCTTGCCCAGCTGGGCACACGCTGGCTCAAATGGCAGGATGGCAGCGGGCCTGTCCATGGAATGCGCGCTTCGGCCCCTCGCATCCCTCAAGTTCCCCTAAAGCCCAATCTCATGAAAACCTCTGCCAGCCGTAAAGAGGTGTGTTCCTGCTGCAGCCCCTTGTCCCCCATCCCACACGCTTCTCATGCCTTCAGCTTTGCCCTGCCCTGTCCAGGGATGTTGGAGCATTTGGTATCATCCAGGGCTATCAGGGAGTTTTGCAGCCTGAAGGACTAATGGCCTTTAATCAGAATTCCCAGTTCTCTTGAGTCGGGTGCACAAGACCTGTCTTAGCCAATGCATAACCATAGGGAAGGGTCAGAGGAAAAAAGGCATTTTCCTTTCAAATCCTTTCTCCTTCCTCATGCATTATCACAGAAGCCACAGATACAAGGACAACTGGAAACTTCAAGCTGACTTGATTTTTCATTGAGAGCTGTAGTGATAGTCCAAGGTGTAATGGGTATGAATTAAAAGAAGAAAAATTTAGGATAGACATTAAGACGAAAGTTTTCACTGTGAGGGTGGTGAGGCACTCAAACAGGTTCCCTAGGGAGGTTGTGGCTGCCCCAACCCTGTCAGTGTTCAAAGCCAGGTTGGATGGGGCTCTGAGCAACCTGGTGTAGTGGGAGGTGTCCCATGGTAGGGCAGGTTGGGACTAGATGATCTTTAAGGTCCATACCTTAACATTCTGTGATTGTACGATTTTTACTAAATAAAGAAATAATTGCTAAATTGGAAATGTGTAACAATGTTAGCCCGTCTGAAACTGGGACATTTCCTACCCCATCCCTTGTGGGAATTAAAAACAGGCTCCAGGACACAACCGAGATGAGCTTGTGAGCCTGTTGGCATCTGCCATGCTGCAATTTCCCACCAGTGTCAGCCTCCTGCTTCACCTGCTGGGGCTCAGCCTTTGCATGAACCTCATTTGTTCATGTCTTAAGCCCTTGGAAGCCTTTCTATTGTTTGCAAAGGGGTTTGGATTAGACCACAACAGTATTGCACAGGAATTTTCCTAAGCAATGCCCCAGCTAACAAAGCCAGAAATGTTGCCAGATTGCTAAAGGATTGTATTACAAAATCCATGAACATGGACAAAGTGCTTGCTTTAATCACATGCTGAAAGGCGTAACTCTGACCTAGTGAGTCTCCCCACACCAAATAATAATAGAGGTCAGGGTTTAAAATGTGAAAACGTTTGAAGATGGCTGAATCACAGTGATTTGGACTTGCCTGAATCATTTTACTCCTCAACTAAGTATAAAGTTGCTGAATGCAAATAACAGTATTTGATTTGAAATTAAAAACAATGTAAATCAAGCACATCAGAGTACTCGATAATTTCCAGTAATCCACATGAAAATATTAATTTATATGAGGTCTAATTTCAAGAAATGAACAACTCAAAGCACTATTTATGGAAATGGCATTCCCTGACCTCCCAAAGCCCTTTCAACTTCATTTAATATTCTCATCTGTAAAGAGGATCTTAAGTCTATTTTTGAAGTACAGGCTTCAGGATCAGAGGGTATGCTGTAGTACATATTTATATTTCTTTAAGGACATGTGGATTAAATGGAACCCAGTAAATGGATTTTCAGGTTTAAATGCATTTACTGGCATATTTTACAGATGTTATTTGGGCATGTAAGTACAGTCACAGATATCTGCAAATTACTTTGTGCATGAACACTTCCAGAAAAGAAGTTGCAAACATTCCAGAAATCCTAGTAGGGTGTATCACATCAAATGAGTATGTTTTTCACAAGTTTTTCAGAAAACTTATTTGTGTTAGGACTCCTACTTTTGATTTCAGTTCAATTAAAAAAAAAAAGGTAAATCTAAACTGGATTATCAGGCACATGGGATGCAGGATGATGACATCTACTGGATATATTTCATTTTGCAATTTGTACTACCTAGATTCAAATGTGGAATAATAAACCAAATTCAGCATTGTTACACAAGCAAATCTCTACTGAATTCACTTCAGACATAGACACAAGTGCAGGAAAATTTGGCATATCTTTTTGAGAGTAAATTGCAGTCTCAACTTCTTTGTATATTTTGGGGGCTACATACTGTTCCCAGTACATTTCTATTAATACACACAAAAAAAGTTTCCATGGTTGAGTAATTCTTCTACTTTTCATTCATAAGTAACCTACAAATTAAGAAGAAAGCTGCTTTATTTGTCTGTATAGATGAATTGTTAAGGGAAAACAGTCCTGGCTCCAGATAAAGGTTGTTCACCAGAGTATTGCTGGGACTGGGTGTACTTGCCCTGGTATCAGGTGTCAGGCCCACACCCAGGACACGGCAGCATAAAAAAGGACAGGCCCTAGAGAACTGTTTTATAATAAATAAGGATGTAATATTCAAAATATTTTCAGAATAACCTAATATACCTCCTGTATGAGGCTGAGTCAGACAGATGCAGATCAGTCTATTTCCATAACAAGTCACTGGAATTCTTTGATGTTCTTTACAGTATGTGGCAGAAGGCTGGCCTTTACTCTGTTGTGTAAAAACTATTTTTGATGTATTTTTGATAGTTTGGAGTGGTCAAAATTCATATTATTTTTTTCAAAAACTGTTAATATTTTTCCATCTGATAATTTTAGAAAAAGAGGAACTGCATAAGTACAAATTATCAGCTGTATTACTCACATGCCTTGAATTAACTGGACATAAGGGAATTTTTATTATCTTCTGGAATGGTAGAACAGTCTGTTTTCTTTATCAGTCTGCTGAGACCATGCTTAGAGGCTGTGCCTATATATTATGACCAAATTTAAACCCACTTTTTAGCAAAACAACTTTAGATTTCTTGAAACTCCCCCATTTACTTAAATGCTCTCATGACCCTTTGAGGCAAAGGCTTTATTGGATTAATGCAAGTGCTCACATCAGATAGCAATGTGAGCACTTGTGAAAAAATCACATAGTCTTGCAAAAATCACATTTTTATAATTAAAAATGAATAAAAATGTAGGGAAGGTTTTAAGATTAGGTCTGGGTTTTTTTTTCTGAACTACAAGATCTTGAAAAACTAAATGCACATAATACATTTGCCTTGAAACACCCTGTGTACATTTAGCATGATTCAGTAACAGTAATTTTTGTAAGAATGAAAACAGTTGTCTCCTAAGAAAAACAGTGAAAACACACATGTCAAAATTGTGTTTTAGTTTGCAATGCATGTAGCAATCCATTAACTATTCCCAAATTTCATTTTTCCTTTCCAGAGACCTTTTGCAGTGGATTCCCTGATATCCTATTGCATTCCTCATATAAGAATAAAGCTCTGTACAATGTATCTTTCTTTTTGTTGTAGCAGTTTTTCATAATGATCACTAAGGATCTGTACAATCTGTATTTTGGACTGAAACAAAAACCAAAGACTCATGAAAGGAACCTAATGTTTTTCTTCTCCTGGGATGATCTTACATTAAATAGACTGATCTGCATTTTTAAAAAGCCAAATATCAATGTTTTATTAATGTGGGCTTTGGTGGCTTGAGCAGGCAGCTGTGCCCTGGTGAAGCAGCTTTGTGCTTCCTGCAGAGAACAGCCTGTGGCCCAGCCCTGCCTGGCTGCAGCAGCAGCCTGGAGCTGTTGATGTGAGCACTGCTGGGACAGCAAAGTGCCTCCCCAGGCACAAAGATGCACAGGCTCTCCTACATCTCTTGTGTTCAGTGCAGACAGACTTGCATATGGGGACTGCCAATGCAGTAATGGCAAAATATTTAAAGATGAATGAACATATTGCTCATGTGTGTATTTTTAATATTATTATTATTATTAAAGACACCAGTAGTCTTTATCCAAGAGTAGTTTATATCTGTGTCTTCTGAAGAGAAAAAAGCAAATCAAAATAACATTTTAAAAGCTAATTTAATTAATTTAAGGTAAAACCTGTAAATATAGTGATTGACCTAGGGATCTTCTGGATATATTAAAAATTTCCCTACAAAAATTAATGTGGTTGAGATTTGTTATTAAGTTTTGGTTTTACTCCTTCTCTACAGCTAAATCCCATGGGCTTAGATAGCATGTCTTAAAAGGTGCAAACAAAGCAGAAAGAGATTTACTTATAATTAACATGTAGCAAACCAAATTGTAATAACTTGTTTGTGTGAAGGATTGATTTTGATTTCTCATCTTAATGATGTGACAGTGTCTGTAACATGAGCACTGCATCAGGCAGTCTTCAATACATGGAACTGTTGGAGCAAGTCCGGAGGAGGCCACCAAGATGATCCAAAGGATGGAGCACGTCTCCTATGAGGAAAGCTTGAGGGAGTTTGTTTTGTTCAGTCTGGAAAAGAGAAGGTTTTGGGGTGGCCTGATTGTGGCTTTCCAGTACTTGAAGGGAATTACAGAAAAGATGGAGAGGGTCTTCTTGAAAGGGCATCCAGTGACAGGACAAAGGGGAATGGCTTCAATCTGAAAGATGATAGGTTTAGATTAGATAGCAGGAAGAAATTCTCTGCTATGAGGGTGGTGAGGCACTGGCACAGGTTGCCCAGAGAAATTGTGGATGCCCTGTCCCTGGAAGTGTTTAAGGCAATGTTGGCTGGGGGTCTGAGCAACCTGGTCTAGTGAAGGGTATCCCTGTCTGCAGCAGGGGGATTGGAATTTGTGTGAGCTTTAAAGGTCCCTTCCAACTCAGGCCATTCTGTGATTGCATGGTTCTATGACTCTGTTCCCTTTAGTGGAGCATGGTGTTATTATGCGTTATTATTTGAAGGGAATGCTTACTTGAAAAGTTTGAAGCGCCCAAAGATTTTTCTGTCTTGACAAAGCAAGGCAAGTGCTGGAGAGTCAAAGCACATGGACAAGCCTTGGGTCATCTCTGGCAGGAGACAAGAATAACCTACAAGTGCATCATCTGTATGAGGAGAACTTCTTAATTCTGTAATTTTCCCATTGTCCTTTAATGACAAATTTTTCATTTTCTTTAAAATAAATGATTGCTAAGAAATGTGTTAGACCTTGCTGGTCATGGCTTTACAGTTTTCTACTGAACAAAACCATGCAGATAAAAAGCCTTTGGTCTTTGCCTTCTGTGAAAATAAAAAGGGGCTAAGAGAACAAAGTATATTAATAGTTGCCCGTTGGCCCAATTGTCTCATTTGCTATCTCTGGCCAGCATGCTTAGCGAGGAAACAAGAAAGAGGGACACAAGGGATGTGTCTCAGGACTGCAGCCCCCTTCCTGCATCTCTCCTGCTGTGGAAGGAATGTACTGGTGGACAGCTCCATGTGGCTGCCAGCCAGGGCCCTGGCCAGCTCCTGCCCGAGGCACCATGCCCAGGGCAGCCCTCCCCTCTGGCTTCCTCAGCTCCACATCCCCTCTCTGCCGGGGCTGTGGGAAATGCACCACTTAAGATCGCTTCTCCCGGATCCCTCCTGATCCTCGCTGCTGTTGTTTTGTTTTCCAAGCACTACATGGAGAAATGTCTGTCTTTTCCACGTCTCCACTCACATATTGCAGCTCCTGCTGCAGCGATCTGCCTTCTTTCCCAGAGCTGCTGACCCTGTATTCCAGACCTGATCTGAAGACATAACTAAGTAAGCAGAAACCAAAAGAATTAATAAAGATCCTTTTCTTTTTTTCATTATTGCCATATAATCCTTTGTCTCCTGCCATTGTTTTTGAGTGTTTGAGTGCATCTTGCTTGAGACAGGCAGTATTATGAGCTTGCCTGTTGTGTATCATCCCCTTTCTTAGTGGTTTTCCCAGCCCCCTAATCCTGTTATTAATCCACAGTGAAAAAAACAGTACAAATTGCATACTCAATAAAAACAGGTCTAGAATGTCAAAATAGTAAAATATATTAAATATATATAAATATATATATAAATATATTAAAATATATATTAAAATAATATAATATATTAAAAGTATCTCAGACCAGATGCTAGAAAATTGTCCTAAGAATTAATATTAATTTTATTTCTAATATTTCTGTATTTTAATATTAGTTTAGTTAATTAGTTAGGTTCTGTTCTGTAGCTGTTCCTGGCTATTTCTTCTTGTAATAAAGGTTCAGTATCTATTTGTTCAAAGGAAAATGTCTCTGCTAAAACAGGCAGGAAGCTGCAACACTCTGACAGCTGGTGCAGCACATTTTTTCAATTGCCAGACAACAGCTCAGAAATGGTGTGCCTGAGAGGGAGAAATTGAAATGATTGTGATACTTTGTGTGGAGCACATGAAAAAGCACATGCTGCCCTCACAGCAGTTTTTCTGACCTCAGCCATGCTTTGTGTTAGGCAGCTGTAAATGTAAGAAATAAAATGCAGATCTAGTGTTTATTTTTAGACTAATTAATGAAAATTTTCCCTGTGAAACAACAAATTAAATAACAGCTGTACATATAGAACCTTTCACTATATGTTGTTTTTTGTAGCTAAGGAGATGAATTATGCATTGCACTCAGTATTTTTTCCCCTTACAAGGTGATGCGTGGCTGCATGTGGGGCATTTGTATCACTGAAAGGCAAGATCTGCCTATTCTAATTCAATATTTGCTCAGATATTTAGTAACATCTGGAATGCATTTACAGAACTCCTGATTTACAAAGCAAAGTAACAGAGGGCAAGGCACGTTCCTTGAGTTTGGGGCTCAATATTCATTTTACCATTTGTGCTATTTGTTTTGTGAAAGACAGAAGCGGAGAGAATCAGAATTTTACTGGAAACTGGCCATGTCACAGCAGAAAATGTGGTCTTCCTGAAAAACCCTGCCTTGTAAAGGAAGTCTTGTTTGTGAAACACCAGTCTCCCTGTCACCCCTGAGCTGAGCCTTGCTGCCAGGCCTTGCCTCTGCCTTGAGCTTCACGCTGCAATTCCCAGTCTCACTGAACTCCACTGGCAGTACAAAGCCTCAGTGGAAAAAATTCACAGTGGAAAACCTCAACTTTCTGAAGTCACATAGGGCACAACCCTGCCCCTAGATCCCCTGTCCTCTGCCTACACAATTGCAAACAGGAACTGGTTGCTAATCTGTGGGCTACTAAATTTAGCTGGTGACTGATAGCTGAAAACAGCTCACAGTCAGGATTGTACTGCTGGTCACCAGCACCTGTAGCTAGATAACACCAGCTAGCTGATACAAAACTAGGTGAAAATAATTGACTGTGTCAGCAGCTCTCTATAGTAGCACTGAAATAATAATAATAGTAACAATAACAATAATAACTATTATTATTGTTATTGTAATTGTGCCTACATACTGAAAAGAATATTTTTTATACTTTTTACTGAAATTATGCATCTCTCAGGATGATTTCAGTCTTCAGAAGAGTTGATCTGGGAGATACATGTTCACAGACAACATGAGTGAGACAAAAGTAGAAAGAATGCAGAATTATACAGGAAACTAGATCTGCCATGGCAGAAGATGTGATTTTCCTGAAAGATCCTCCCTGGCTGAGGAGGATATCAAGGTGAATATCAAACTCTAGTACTGGCTTTAATTACAGCCACATCAAATATTTATGTTGGAACCTAATACCATATGGACTTTGTTCAGCCTCACCTTCCACTGCAAGGTTAGTGTTTAATAACTATTTATAAAAACTGTAATTCCAGTTTTGATCAACACTAGATTCCTATAAAGGCCACTGAAACATGTGGTTTAAATGTAAAAGCAGCATAATAATACAGGCTTTAAGCCAAATGTTTATTTTGAATAAATGAATTTTGGGATATTTGCAGGTATGAAGACAGAAACAAAAACTCATGAAAATCTTTGTGAATCAAGAAAGATGAATTTTGCACAGTTTGAAAGCTAAATTCTTCTTGATAGGGGAACTTCCCAAAGCAAAATTTCACTTCAAACTGCTTCCTTGGGTTGTTGTGTTAACAGCTGGGAAAGCCTGGGTGGTATAGACACTTGAGAGTGCATTTCCAGCCAGCCCTGTGATGCTTGGTGGCCTGGCCAGAAGATGGCAAGCTTGTTTTGTGGGAGAAGAGAACCGTGCCAGGCAGACAGGTGTTCTGGTGGTGTAAGAATCAAAAACTTCACAGTCAAGATTACAAATGCTAACATTATTTACACGATCCTTGTAGTGCTTGAACTGAGATAAGGAAAGAGACAAAACCTTTGATAATTTACAGCTGCACATGCACGGGGGGAGGGAGGAAGCACTTGAGGAGGCAAATCCCTCCAATCCCACTGACATGGGATGTGCTCCAGAGGAATGCAGCAGGTGCCAGCCTTGCACCTCTGCTGGCCCACATTTAGTGTCTGTCTCTGTAAGAGCAGTTCTTGAACAGCCACGGAAGATCACACACAGGTAACAAATAGTACCCAGCATCTTCTTCCAGATCTGGGCTTTCTGACCCAGCACCCACCCTCACAATGGGCAGGAGATGTCTTTTCATGCCTTATGAAGTGACAGTGAATTACAATCTTCAGTTAATTATTTGCTTTGTTCTGCTATTTCTTTATTTCCTTCCATACCTTTGGCATGGGGAGGAGCAAGGACAGGCATGCAGTGAATTTAGATACTGCTTTACAGCCTGGCACTTCTCTCTCTCAGCTATCAAAGACTGGCAGTTCCTGATTGCTTTCCAGAATGGCACACAGTCCTTTTACTTCCTTAGAAGTAGAATAATTCTGTCTAGTGTTCCAGCCACTGGTAACTGAATAAAGCTCTTTGTTTATCAACTCATTTTTGAGTTGGCTGGAAGTGCAGATTGGAGAAAGCAAAATGCCTGCTTCCCAGTAGGGCCTGAACATTCAGATTCTGCGAAGCTCCTATTCACTGACCTGGCATTCCCCACTGTGCAAATAGTCTCTGTAGGGAAGACTAAATTGAAGGGATACATTTACCCCTTAGGGCAAAGTGTCGTGATGCTCATAATGCCTCTGAACTTACTGGAGATCATGTCATAGTTTTGGACCATGACTACAAGAAGTGTGACTTTCTAGACGAGGGAGCTTTAGTGTAGCTGTAAGATACTCTGCTCTAGTAGAAATCTGAATTGCTGACACTGATTTTCATTTGTAGCCTTTAGCTGATCTATCAGATATCCTGGGCACAGGTCCCTGGTTCCCCTAAGGATGAGGACAGAGGTCTTGAACTTAATTACACTTTGTAATATGAACTGTCAGAGGGAGCAAAGGACTGGGCTGTGAAGAGATTAGGCAGTATTACATAGACTTTTGTCAAAGGTTTTAGGCCAGATGTGTTGTATCACTGTGATTCAGCTGATTCAAAGGTACAAAATGTTTCCCACTGCTGTGGACTGTTTTAGGGGAGCTGTTGGGGGCCTCAGACAACATTTTAGTCCACAGAAGTGGCTCAACATGATGGCTCAGATGGGTGGGGTTTGAGTGTTGATAATGCTTGAATTGGATTCCTCAGACAAGGTCATGAAGGGCTACATTTATTTATGGACCAGAGAGACAACGGATCCTCTGTAAAATGTTCAGTTTTCTGTCATTGCACAGGGCGGGCTCAAACACTAATGCTGTCCAAACACTTCAGTCACTTTGGACACAGATGGACTCAATGATCCAACCTTTACAATTCTATGATTCTATGACTTTGCTTGCAGTGGAGCTAAGGAGTGGAACAGAATTTTTGGAAAAGAAGGTTGATGCAAACAAAATAGAACATACCACAAAGAGGAGAAATGCTTTTTTTTCCCATGCATTTTCACTATGGTTGACTTTTGCTAAGATAATTTTCATATGCATGTTCTGAGCAGCTAGGAATGTCAAGAACAAGGAATTAAACAGAAATTTCAGATGTTTCAGTGATCAAAAGTGTGTGTGGAAATGATACAGGATGGAGAGATTTCTTCTGCTAATTTGAAAATACTGTAGCTTTTCCAGAAATTTCAAATATTCCTGACAAGGATGATGTTATAGTGAGGTTGAGGAAGAAGAAGTTATCCTCTCATCTCCATTTTTTAATTTAAGATAAGATGTATTTCTTCTAGTTGAAAGCATTGTAGCCTTCAAAAGAAAACATATCCATACACCAGTCGATTTTTTGAGGATAAAATGACCAGATCACGTTTCTGCATTCCTTCTGAGGGCAGAAAAAAAGTGGATGACATAATATGCACCAAAAGATTATTATTCAATTAAGTATTACAGAAGTCTTTCCATCTCCAAAGGCAACTCAACACAGTGATGAGCTTCCTAGTAAGATGTGGAAATTCTACTATTGATGGGTTTTATAACAGGAGGACAGAGAAGTATCTATGAGGATTTATTTTTATGCCTCCTATCAGTGTATTGATTTACAGAACATTCATAATTAATTTCTATATAGTAAATGATGGAGTGTTTCCAATGTTTGTATTGTGCCTCTGTGATGTGCTCTGTTCTGCTCTGTTCTGTTCTATTCTATTCTGTTTAGCTGCACAGTATCTCTTCAAGGTGCATTGAACTTTGAAAGGCATCATGCTGGGAAAAAAAAATCTAGAAGGAAAAAATACTTCTCTTCTACTGGCTTGGCAGTTCTTCTGTCCAGCTCAGTGTTTCCACACAAGCCATGTGCCAGGACTGCTTTTGAAGAAATGTTCATGGAATTTCACCTTTAGTTTTCCCCAGTCTGTCATGACAATTCTTACAAAAGGATTTATTTGCACTGTCAGAAAAAAAAAATGGTGCATTCTCCTTTCTGAGAGTCAGATTCTTGGTCCCCACACAGGATCTTATTAAACAGGATTCACTCCTTACAGCTCAGTGCTGGGAGAAACCTTTGCAAAATTGCAGTGGATGATTCCCAGATGTTTTGGCCAGGCTGTCCAGAGTGCTACTGTAAGTCATTCTGCTCACCCATCTCTGAAATCCTACGAAGAAGAGATAATGTGGAGGGCTCACAGTGGCTTTAGCAGGATTTGGATCAGGCCATCTGGCTAAATTTTCTTGATCTGTTTGAACCAATGGACTTCTGTGTCGCTGGTGAAATGGGTGGTCCCTGGTTTAATCCTTGTCCTCCCTTCATCCCATCATGGAGCTTTATGTGGCTTCACAATGAACCAGACTATGGAGTGAGCATCTTTTCCCAGCCCCAGATTAGTTCCCTGATTTGCATTATCCCATGAACATGTGATTGCAATTCTGGCCTGAGGAAGCAGATGGGATCACACACAAAAGCAGGGATAAAGACAGATCCAACTGTTCCAGATCCACTGCATTGAATATGAGCGAACATCCTTTGAAGACCTGTTTATACCCTTTTTCATTATCAGTGTCCCAAAACCTTGCAGTTCACATATGGCAAAGACTGTAACTATAGGTGCAAGGAGTTTTAGTAGCTTTTCCATTATCTTTCCTTGACTGAAAGGACTATCTCTTGGGAGTCAGAATTGGCCTTTTGAAAAAAGACATTATCTAAATAAATTCAAAACAAAACAATACAAAACCCCAAAACAAAAAAAACCCAAACCAAAACAAAAAACCCAACCAAACAAAAAACTGCAAAAAACCCCAAACAAACAAAAAAAACCTGCCAAAAACAAACAACTCTGAAAACTCCCAGTAATCCCTTTTGGTGAGGCTCTTCACAGGAAGAATACGTGTCATATTGTCAGACTGGCTCATACACCTAACCAAACAGGCCTGTGCTAATTGTGGGAGGGAGGAGAAAGCAATGGAAAGAGCTTAGTACATTAGACCTCAGAGTAATGCTTCTGACTATCCAGGGCTAAGTGGTCCATCCCATTATTCTCTCTCTTGCTGCAGATTTTTGTAGCACTTTGTTTTTTGGTTTTTTTTCCCCTAAGCCATTTTAAAAATAGAAACTGTCATAACAGGAATGCTTTTCTTCTTGTGTTGGAAGGCAACAAATTACAAATGTGCCACTGGAAAATGATGCATAGGTATGTGTGTTTATGAACTTCATATTTTTCAAAGCAAAATTAGTCTCAAGAAAAAAACCAAAATAATTCTGGTTGTTGCCCAAAGTCAGTTATACAGGGACCACTTATAGCGTTGGTATCATTCCATCTTTGTTAAATGTTCTTAGAGACATTTTGAACCACCCATTCCTGTTCCCACCAAGTCATGTTGCCAGATTCAATCAATATTTCATTTCTGTCTGGATTTTTGTCTCAGCAACCAGCCTAATACACTGGTTTTACCTTTTCTTCTTTTAGATTTTGTGTATTAAAGTAACATCCAGGATTTATATGATGGAATAACATTTAGCCATTAGAACAATTTGTCAGCTATTCTCAGATTTTTGAGCTCAGTGGAATGAAGAAAACCAGCTGAGTCTGTGACAAATGAGGAACGTTTTTCCAGAATCAGCATTATTTTTGTCTAATGACACAAAAATCAAGCAGAGCTGTCTAAATCTAAATATTTTTCTTCAACTCTTAAGAGAAAAATGATTAGGACTACAGCCATTTACCTCGTTTCTTCTACTGTAACAGCTGGCATTGCATTAATAACAGTGATTTGTATAAATTCCAGCAATACTGTGGCATGTACTGCATGGTCTGCAATCAGTGCAAATTCAGTTCATTTCAGATGGAAGGTACCTGGGGGTGATTTCTCCTTAGTTGATGAAAATTGAATGATCTGAGGGATAGGATTTGAAGCTCTATTATTTGAAATGAAGCCTGACAGGACTTTATGTTTCTAATATAAACATTATAGAGACAGATGACAACCATTACTTAAGCAAGATACAAATATGTGCATAACAGAAGCTGTTTTTCTTACCTGTGGCAGTTCTGAGCCCTCAACGCTTGTGCTGTCGAATGGAAACTCCACAGTTTTCAACAGTTTTCAACAGTTTTCTCCCACTACAAGCCCTCTTTCTCTTGTTGCATTTGTCATTCCAGTCACTATCAAATATTAACAGCTCTTTTAAAGGAAGGAATAAAAAATATACACGTATTATACCATATAATATAATCAGATTTGAAAGCATTTTCTTTTGTAGCTCCTATATTTCCCTGTGTTCTTTCTCATTATACTTAATATAACTACACTTTTAAAACATATTGTGTGCAGCATGTCTTTCTGTGAGATCCAAGACGCACATTGTAAGTTCTCTGATGGTTACAGAAGGCAGCAGAGTGGGGAATTACAGGTCACCTAAACCTGGCTGGGATAAAAGTGTTAACCAGTAATGCATAGAGAACATTCCTGGGTTGGACTAGGGGGATTAAAAACCATGAGCTGATTATGCTAATTTTCTTCATCTCCTGATGTCTTTGGATTTCTTCATGGAAGTTCAAAGGAAAATTTCCAGTGATTTGTGTATAGACATATTTCACCCTTAATTTCCCAGAAAGATATCTGCTTTATATGATAAATACAAGATAACTATGAATTTGTTCTCTACTGAGCCAAACACTTTGTTTGCAAGAATTCAGAATACAGCACTAAACGTTGTGTCACACAGACCTGGTTTTAGCTCTAATATACTTTTTAATATACTTTTGCTAGCACCAAATACCTGGCAGCTGTTAACTATGATGTGAGAGCAGCAAAGCGAGTAATTTACTTTCCTTGGCTGCACATTTTCTCATCAGGCTGTTTTCAAACTCATCTAGTTTTCACATTACTTAAGCAATTAACCATATGAAACCTCCTGTTCTCACTTCTCTGTCCCCAGAATGTAATACTCCACCAGACAAGCCCATTAAGTCCCCATTCTGGGACACATTATCACCTCTGCTGCCCTGTACACAGAGAGGTGGTGGGAGCAAGGACCAATTTGCTGTTTTCTAAATGTTCTCCATTTCCATATGTGCTTAGACATCAACAAAGATGGCAAATAAGGAATGAAATAAGCTGAACTGTAACTGGGAAGAGAAAGAAAGCCTCCTTCCTTTCCTATTAGCTGCTTTTTACCATCATCTTCAATGTAAATGTAAAGCTGGAAGATTAGCTTAACCAAGCAGTTAGAGCAAGATATGGGAGACAGCAGATTTTTAGGATTAATTTATCCCATGATGGACTCAAAGCAAATGCTGAGCCTCTCCTAATCACTTTAAGAAGACATGGTCCCATACCCAAGTGCAATGTATGACATCTTGGTCCCTTGAAGTAATGAAAATTTTACAACTGAATTCACTGGGGCAGGATCTTGTGTTAATGGCTCCATTTCTACTGCTTGTTTTGCCTGCTGGAGCCATTTCCAGGATGGCATGTATTTTCTGGGAATGTGGTTCTCCTGCAGCTCTGATTCTTGCTGGTGCAGTGTGTTTCCATGCCACTTGATGAATGTGAGCCTTCAGAGCCTTGCTCCTCTTCTCCATAGAACAATGGCTGCTCACAGATCTCTGTCAAGGTAGGTTTTGGTTGGACATCAGGAAAAGGCTCTTCACCCAGAGGGTGACTGGGCACTGGAATAGGCTCTCCTTGGTCACAAAACCAATCTTGTCTGAGTTCAAGAAGCCTTTGGACAATACCCTTGGGCACATGGTGGGACTCTTCAGGTTGTCCTGGAGCTGGACACAATTCCAGCTCAGGATAATCTATGATTCTAATGCCTCTCATCCATTGTCTCTAACAAGTCTTGTTAACTTGTCAGGTGTTGCAAAACCTGTGATGGCTGAGGATTAGAGAAAACCAAGCTCCTATTGAGGCTTTACTTGCTTTTAAAGCTAAGAAAAGGCATGGGAACATGCCCAGTGGCTCCCAAGTAGGGGTACTGAGGCTGCAAGGCGCTGTCTCCAGCTGCTAATGGGTGCAGGTACAGGCACAGCGCTCTGCAGCCGTGTGGGCTGTGGATGTTGGGGAGAGAAGCACAGGTGAGAGTTGTGTCATGAGCTGTGTCCTCACTGGTCTGTTGAATGGCTTCTGAAGAGCAAAGTCACCTGCCTCCACTGGTCACCTTTAGATATGTCCCACACAAGCATCTGCATCTTCTTAGTCCTTGCCCAGCCTCTTTATCTCATCTACTGCAGGCTTGGACTGGGATAGGAAAGGTCTCCAGCTGGAATGCTCCTTGCTCCTGTTTCTCCAGTGCCCATCCAGGATCAGAACTGGAGTAAAAACTCAGCCTCCTGAGATGACTGAACAGAGAAGGTTGGTCTTTCTCCCCTGTAATACATGTCTGACCTTAACACCGTGGATAAAATTATTACAGAAAATCACCTGACAGCTTCACCCGTGCCACAGATATTATCCACTTTAATGAAACATATTTCAGTTCTTCTGTAGCTTTCCCAGAAACAACTAGAAACCCCTTTACACAGTGAGAATAAATTTGTATAAAATCCCATGTTTTCAGATTGCTTTTAAACCATCTGAGTTGCTTAGACACAAACTTCATTGCTGACAATAGAGAAGAAACAAGCGGGAGAACATCCCACCAATTTATAATTTATAAAACTGAATGTCTATAGCAAAGGCTGAGAAAACTGCTTTTTTCTTTCTCCACAAGGGTGTCCTAAAAACTAATAGAACTATGATAAAAAGTAATAGACTAATTTTTATGTATAACCAAAATTCCTCTTCTGGGATTGAATTCAGCTGAGGTGCTAATGAATTCCTCCATAACATCAAAAATTAAGTCTGAAAAACTGCATTTTAGTGGAATCTTTCTGACTCTGATGGGAGAACATGAAAAATAATTAAAAAAAAAAATCAACAGTGTCAGTCCAAGGTTAAAATATATTCCAGAGCAAGAAAATTCAGAAAGTAGCAAGTCTGAGTCCACCACACAGTACAAAAACTTCAGAGATTCATAATAATTAATCAAATATGCATAAAGTTTTATGATTCCTTTCAGCCTACTATGTAAAGTGATTATTTTAAAATTAAGAATATTTTAAGACAGTTAATGGTAAGGATACCATGTATCTTCACAGGAAAAATATTGACAGTAGGTTTCACTCCCTCTCACCATTTTCCCTCCTCCAGAACTGGCAAAAATAACATTAAATGTCAAGCACAACATCAAAATAATTCAAGGGTGATCTGCTGTTCCAAAAATATTTGTAGCCACATAACCCATCAATTTATATATTAGTGCCTGCTCGTGTGTCTGGCTGACTGTGAATGTAAGGCAAAGCATATTCCTGAATCCAGCTGTTTCTCTTGATGCTGCTGGTCAGAAGTGTGAGTGGAGGGGGTCATCAGAGAAATGCCCTGGTGTGCTAGTGGAGTTGCTTTGTTAAGATTCAATACTGAGGCTTGAATTGTGAGAATGAAAAGACACAAAATAATTGGCAAAGTCAATGAATGCAGGAAGAAAGGGAAAAGGAAGCTAATGGGGCTTCCTGCAAGGCTGTGAAGCTGAGAATGAGAAATGTTATATTAATGAAGTTGATGGCAAAAAGGAAGTGCTCAAAAAAGGAAAAAAACAAGTGACACCCAGTTTAGAAAATGTGGGTGGCAGGAAGAACAGTGACACCATTAGTCACAGATAAAAGAAGTGAGGGGACAGGGATGTTAAGAAAGATACTGAGTTCAAACACTACTGCACTGCGACTATGCAGTTGTGTAAAAACCAGCCAGAGAATGGATCTTCTTGTATGGCAAAGAGAGGTAACTGTCTTCATTCATGAACTTCAGAGATTTTGGAAAAAAAGTTTTCCTATTGCTTACACATGCAAGATGGAGTTAAGTAGGAGGAACAGATGAATCTGGGATAAGGTCAAAGAAAAGTGAGTATCAATAACTTCTACATTATATTGTATTGAAGAATAGAGTAGAATATAGCAGAGTAAAATAGACTATAGACAGTTTTAGTTGGAAGGGACCTACTGTGTTCATCTAGTCTAACTGCCTGACCACTTCAGGGCTGACCAAGAGTTAAGGACTGCTGTTAAGGGCTTTGTCCAGATACCTCTTGGTATACCAATACCTGGGGCATTGGCTACCTCCCCAGGAAGCCTGTTCCAGTGCTTGAACACTTTCTTGGTATAGAAGTGTTTCCTAATATCCAGTCTATTCCTACCATGAGGCAGCTTTGAACCATTCCCATGCACTCTTCCACTGGATCCCAGGGAGAGGAGCTCAGCACCTTCCTCTCCCCTTTTCCTCCTCAGGGAGCTGTTAGGAAGCAATGAGGTTGCCCCTCAGCCTCCACTTCTCCAAACCAGACAAACCCAGGGTCCTCAGCCACTCATCACAGGACATGCCCTCCAGCCCTTCCACCAGATTTTTTGCCCTCCCCTGGATGCATTCAAGAACATTCACATCTTTCTTCACTGGTGGATCCCAGCACTGCACACAGAGCTCCAGCTGAGGCTGCACCAAGGCCGAACACAGCAGGATAATCACCTCTTTTTCGTGGCTGGTCATGCTGAGTGTGTGACTGGCTGGGCTTTGCCCTCTTGGCAGCCAGGGCACACTGCTGGCTCCCTTTGAGCTGCTGCTGACCAGCACCCCTGGATCCCTCTCTTCAGGGCTGATCTCTCAGTCTATACTTGTGCCTGGTTATTCTATCCCAGGTGCAGAATCTTGCATTTGGATATGTTAGTTTCCATCCCACTGCAATTATAGTATATTATATGATATCAATGTATTTTTTTTTGCTGGACAAGATAATCAAATATCTGACTGGTATAGACTAATCTGGTATGATAATTCTCTTGGGATCTAGAAGAAATTTTTTAAATTGATGTAACTGATTTTTCATTGAAATTACTTCTAATTTTGCAAGTGTATCAAGTAATGTAAACTTTCAAGTTTGCTATTTTGAATGATTGCGTAAATGTGTAGATGCTTAATGGTCAAATGTTGATTTAATTTGAAATTAAAGAGCAATAGAGAGACAAATTTTGGAAACAAAATTTAAGAAAATTCTGAGCTTGTGTTTCTTTAGCTAGTGAAATACTAGTATCAGCATGTAGAAGCATTTTCTCCTTGTAAAACCATGCAGATTTCTCCCTCATTTGTTGAGGATATGATCTTCTGAGCCTCATGGTCTACAAATAACATCATGTGACTACAGTATAATAACCCAGTGGAAAATTGCTATGAAGAGTTAAGAACATACGTTCTTTGTCCCAAAATCTCCCTCATTATTATCACAGGCATAACATAGGACAAATAAAGAAAAGATTTTTTAAGTAAATGGGGAAAAGAAGAGGGGATTTTCCCAACCTTCATCAAAGGGCATGGCAGTGCATGTCACTGTTAGGCATGTTGCACCCTTTTTGTTTGTGTTTGTGAACACGTATTTTCTTTGGACAGGGCTGACAGCTTTTAAGATCTTGATTTTTCTGTGCTGAAAAACACAGAAGGTGCTCCTCCTTTGCCTATATCTGCCTTGCATGGCGTTAATTTTGTGTACTCCACAATGGAACTTCATAAGAGCTCCACATAAGAACTTCAAAAATTAATAAAATCACTAAAACACATTCTTCTCTGTCACCCTTTCCCCTAAACTAGGCTCTTCGTGAGAGCTGCCCTTTACTGCCTCCAGAAGGAGCTGTGCTGTAACCTGACACACTTTTGAGGAAAGCCTCACTGAGTTGTAGTTGGGGACTTCAGTCTTTCAGTGCCTGAAGATGGGGCTTAGAACTAAATTTGCTACAGGATTCTGAATAACCAGGTGAGAGGGGTGATTTCTGGGTGATTTCAGCAAAGAGGTAGAGATCACATTGCTAATGAGACCACTCTTAGCATACACAGACAATGTCAGCATGACCAGAAAAAATTGTCCTTCTCTAAGGGTGGTGAAAAAGATTTTATGTGAATTGATCATTGTCTTACAAATAAGTTTAATTGGTAAATATATAAAATATATAACTTAATATATATAAATAAGATAAAGGAAGATGTGCATAGTGTAGCAATATTCATTACTAACCTACATAGTTTATATTGATACATAACTTCAATCAGAAATAATGGAAATTTTTTTGAAATCTACTCACAACAAGATACTGTATGTGTGCTCAACATCTTTATTTGCTATTACAGAGAGATGATGGAACTCTGTATAGGACTACAGCAAAGCTGAGGCTTCAGGGTAGATATAATTGCTGCTATTAACTTTTTAAAACCTATTTCACACTGGGAAGGTGCTCTGTCAATTTTAAACTCAGTTGGGGGTATTGGATGGACAAAGCTTTAGTGCCTTGGACTCTTTTTACTGAATTTTTAATAGCCATTTTTAGAAGGCTTTAAAGCCAATTCAGGCTGCTTGGCACATGACCTACAGTGGGACTTCAACAGCTTGAAAGCAGGATTAACCTCTCCCAGTCTGGGCTGTATGCCTGTGTGTCAGATCACACAAGTTTAAGTCTGCATCACAGATCACGGTGAAAATCTACAGCTGAGGGCTTTGGCTTCTGCTAGGGCTGGATGGCATTGGACACTGCTGGGTACAGCCCTCAGCTGCAGACAGCAGCTCACCTGCCCCTTGCAGCAGCTGCAGCAGGGAAAGGGCTCTAGGATGCTGCTGGCAAACAGACCACAGCACCCAGCATGGAGAGCAGGAGCTAGCAATGGAGCTGCACAGTAAGCTCCTGACTCAGAAGTGCCACAGCAGAGTATGATGAAAGGGAAGCAAATGAGTCAAGCCTCACATGAAGTGGATGCAAATGGGTAGGTCTTATATCACTGATTCATTGTGTTGTGTTTTCACTGCTTGTAAAATAAAGTGGAAGTACCTTCTTCCAGAGAGAAGTATAAAGTGCTATACAAATATGTTGTCAGAATGGCAGGAGAAAAATTTACCTGTGGCTCCTTGATTGCTGTGTGTTCTTGTCACTACCATTTCATAATGGTTTGGTATCGAGCTTATCGATAGGATGGTCAGTGCCAGACTCCTTTGGCACAAAGCTCTCTTAAATCAGGGCCCTATTCTCTTATTTCCTCGCAGTGTTTGCAGCAGCTGCAGCAATGAGACTGTGAGCATGAGTCTGTGGAGACTCTGAACTAGTAAAGCAAACAAAAAACCACTGCTTTTAATTTAATCCACAGAGAGGATTATGGATTAAATACTCATTAATATGTGTATGTTCTCCCATATTACAGCCTACAGAGTTTTACCTATTTGGCATTAATTCTATACTTCTGTGTAATTGGATCCTTATAGAACATCCTTCTATATACTGAGCCAAGTTTTTCCTCTTTCATTTTATGATTATAAAGGAATCGTACATAGGCTGTATTCTTTTTTCTATTATTATTATTAAGTATGCTATTGGGCAATTCACTTCCTGATTATTTGCTGAGAACACGATGGAAAAAGAGAAGTTTCAGTCAGATCTTCCAAAACAAGACAGAACATGCCCAAAGGTAAACTGCATGCACAAATAGAACTTGAAACAAGTTCTGTAACATACTTTAGGCATAATTTCATATTCTATATAAGAAATGAAGATTTCTAGATAATCTTGGCTGTTTGTGCTTCACTTGCACAGAGTTCTTGTAGGAGCTCATGGAGATTTCATTAGATCTGTCTTAGATCTGTGATTTATTTTAGATTAAATGCACCCAGAAATCCATTAATATGGAAAGTTTCATTATAAAGGCAGTTTGGAAATATGGCACAGTTTGTTCAAAACACTCCTCGAAATCCTAATTTATTCATTTGACTATAAACAATATTTACAAATAGAGACGTAAAGTCAAAATTGGCACATGGCACCAGGCTACTCTTTAAGTACCTCTGACCTTCAAATTGGAGTGCACTTAAATTTCCAGTGTCTCACTTGCTAATCTTATAATGTGCTGAGGACCCCACTAATGTAATTTCATTTGATTGAGGTAAGCAAACCTAAAAGCTATGTGCAAGCAGTTTCAATCACCCTTCCACAGAGTAAAACTCTGATCTGGGCAATCATTAATAGTTTTAATGATTCTCATGATAACAAGTGGGGCTTTTGAGAGCTCAAGTCTAAAGTTTGCACAATAGTTCATTATATTGTTTTTGTTGCTTCATGTAAATTTCTTGTCATTGTGACTATTATAAAAACCTTGAGGACATTGACAGAATGTAGTTTAAAAGCCCCAAATTCCCCAAGAATTATAACAGTGGGAGCATAACCTAAATGGTGTTTTGTAAAGATGAAGCAATACAATGTTGTATGGGAACTTATGACTTAGGTGCATTTATAGTCTCATTTTAATGTGACCAGTGTCTTCCATTTAGTGAATGTAAGCAAGAGCTATAGGGAAGCAGAAAATGAGACAGGATTGGAATAAAAAAACATAGAACTATTTTGATACTAGTTCTCTGAAGCAATTCCCAGTTTACAGATGTGTTTAAAAATTGTTTTTCTGGTATTCTACCCCCAAAATCAAGTATCTGTGTTTATAGCTCTCTGGCCAACCACACTATGGTAATAAAAATACACAATCAGGGAAGTAATAACTTCAAGTTTTTGTGCTGTGGAAAACCAAAGGCAATTTCCACTGTTGGGAAACTAGCATTCTCCTGTTTTGAAACTCTCCACATGCATTTTGTGGTGTCTGACATACACTGTCAATTCAACAAAAAACAATGATTTCTATTACTAGATCTCAGATTGCATATTCTAAAAAATTCATCTCATACCCTGGTTTTATGGGTTATGTGCAATATTAAACCACAAAGTTTCAAATTGCAAGTTCATTTGTTTCTGTGTCTTGGGAAGTATTTACTTAAAATCAAGTATAGTAAGCTCATAGAACTGAAAAGAGGAAGAGGTAATATACACAAAGAACACAAGTGAAGACAGTGCATTTTTGTCATACATTTTGAAGAGTTTGTTCTTTCTTCTCATATAATCACACAATTATCTCACATTGGGAAGGACAGAAATCAGGAAAAATTGTGTTGCAGTGACTGGTATAATCACTGCTGTGTAACTGACCACTTACTTGACTTGTAGCAATATCAAGAGCAAAACTTCTGCTCATGATTCCACTTGTGCTTTTAAGTGGCATTTCAATCTTCAGTTTGGAGGCTGCTTCTCTGGAGGACACCATATCCCCAGTACACTTATAGATGAACATTTGCCTCCATTCCTTAACACTATGTCTAATTACCTATATTTGTCAAACACAATGTGCTTTGGAGCCCTCCATAGCAATAATTTTGTAAACCAGTTAAAAATCACATTTCTGAGTGGCAATACAACAGAATGCAATGCTTGGTATCAACAAATTGTTCCTCTGGTGCATCATGACTAGAAACTTCTAGAAAAGTAGTTGTTTCTCCCTCAGTTTCAGTTCATGTGCAAAGATTATTGTTTCTTTTTCTCTCCAAAATACATAGTTTTGAGAATATACCAGTTGTTCAGATAATTATTTGTACTGGCAAGACCAGTTCATATTCCAGAATAATTTGAGACTGAAGAGTGTAAAAGAATGGGATAAATAATGGATTGAGTTACTGCAGACTGTGGGATTTACCTTCTGACACCTCTGGTAGAAAATGCAGGTTCCCTGGTTCTGCACAAATCAGCTGACCAGTTGGGAGTCCATGCATTGAGCTCATGTCCTGTTGTTCCTTGGGTTTATTTCCTGAAGAGCAAGCATGCTGATGAGCAGGTTTAAAATCCTACCCAGGGTTTGCAGTTGAAAAAGCAGAGTCAATAAAAGTAAAGTAGCATCTGAGGACAAGTAGTATCTATGCTTTAAATGTGGTTTTGAGTAAGCCTACCTGCTAAAGTTTATACATCTAGAAGATAAGCATTTAAGTCATAGTCATTCCCAGTTCCCTTTGCAGTCTGTGCAGATACCTAGGCACCAGAGAATGGTTAAGCTACTCACTGGACAAGCCTCTAAGCTAAATCAAGTGAATTAATTGTCTTCCAGAGGTGTCTGCATCCCTCCCTGGCAATACTGGGAGTCCAGACACCTACACACAGACACCTGCACTTAGATGCTACCATGGATATCTGCAAAGTTAGGTGTGTGAATCTGATCTGGTTGCTCTACTCTCTCTTGATAGTCCATGGAAAACCAAAGTCCAGGCAGTAAAGCCCAGAAGGAAAACTGCAGATGAGCCAGACTAAGGAGACTGATAGAAAATATACAAGCATGACACAGGGTCAAAACTGTAAAAATTTGTGTCACTGCTCCAGATCACGTAGGCTGCAGGGAGTAAGAAGTGAGGCAGCACAGAGCTGAAATGCAAGAGACAGATGCCTGGAGATCACTGAGGTTAGGCAATACTGAAGCAGAGTAATAAAATAAAATTAATAGCTTCTTGTATTACACAGCTGTGAAAAAAACAGGCAGGACCAACTCTATCCTTCCTATGGGCAAGCAGTCTTAGACATTGAGTAGCATTGTTGGGGGAAAACATTTTTTAACATAAGAGCTTTATTTCTTGTAGTTGTGCAAGCATATAAAAAGACAGTGGAATAAGGCAAATAAATAAAATAAATAAAATAGAAATAATAAACTTGCAGTTCATTTTGCTGTTAAAACTATACTATAAACTGAATGGGTTATGGAGTGTTACACTGAGCAATAGAAATGTCATAGCTCCACTGAGCCTCTTTACCTCCAGGCACCTAAAAGTTTGGCTCAAATCCTGTTTGTTTATCAAATACAAATATATAAGTAATACACAAATCCCCATAAAGGCAATTTATTCCCTCCCCATCTGTTATTTCTTTTAGAAGAAAAATCTCCTTGAAAAGAATTCCTGTATAGTGTTAAAGTACTTGATGAAAACAGGTCAATAAATCAAAAAACATATTTTCAGTTGTTGTAGCACCTTTTAAGCCCAAATTCCGATTTTGTACATTTATTCATCCCCTATATGTAAAGAAGGTAATTCTAGGACACTTTGCTGTAGCAAAAGAGAAAACTTTGACTTCTTGTTTTTCCTCTTTTGACTGAGAGCAAAAGAGAAAAAACAAGAGTACAATAATTGTCTACTGTGTTGGTAATGAATGGACACAAGACTGATCTGTCTTTTGTTTTATTTAAAAAGGTCAGAGCAATGAACAATTCAGCCACTCTTAAGAGTGGCACTGCTCTGAGATAACATGGGTCAATGTATTTCAGCACGACATTGCTCCATGGGTTACAAAGGTGCTGGAAAATTCAAGGTAAATATAAGTAGTTTAAAAGCAAGGTAAATCCTTTGATTTCACAAGTGAGATTCAGTGGCAGCAAGCATTCTCCTTTATTAACAGGACTTGCTTGTGTACTCCAGAAGCATTGGTTCTGACACTGTTCATGTGGCCTGTTGTCTCTCTAGTTCACAAATCTCACCTCTGACAGTGATTTCTACCTGACCTTTGCATGAATGCAAGAAAACCACAGCGGTTAGGTATGGAATAACCTGCTTTCCATAGAAAGTTTCCATAGAAAGGCTCATAACTAGGGTTTGGGTTCACTCCTGACTCATAATGTTCATTCTCTTTTCCAACATTTTCACATTTAATTTTGATAACCATTCCGCTAAATGTCTCATCTTGTTCTGACTCTTCTTTAGCTTCAGAGAAATTTCTTAAGGGCTTAAACAGGACAAATTTAATACCCTGTATCTTGTTTTATAACAATTTTCCCGACAACAGCCCAGGAAAAAAGGGGTGAGGACATTAAGAGAACACAAGTAATGGAGCCAAGACACAGTGTCCAGAACCTTGTATTTCATTGCAATGAATATTGACAGTTTTCTGCCTGTGAGATTAGAAGAATTCCTTCTCTCAACTCCTTGTCCAGGTCTCCTGGATAAGGCTGTGTATCCAAAATTCGCGAAGGAAACCAGGTTCTCTCTTTATTTTGCTTTAAAAATATGCTAAAATTTGTTACAATTATCATCTAAAGTACTAAAACATCTTAGATACTAACTTGCACAGAATGCATGCTAATATTATTACATACATGCAATAGTCATTCCTTACCTGTAACAGCTGGATATCAGCTTCACTGGGTCATTTGGAATTTAGTGCCAAGGCAAGACTTCTTTCCATGTGCTACTGCTCTGTTCATGCACAGGTACAGCGAGTGCTCTCAGAGACTGCCAGCTCTGAACCCTCAGTAACAGTGAAGCAGCACATCAGGCAGCGCCTTGTACCCAGCCAGCTGCCCCTGACAATTAAGATTGTTTCTTTTGACACAAAATGCTGTTGTTCAGGAAGGAGCTCAGGGTGTTGTACTGCCCCAGACACTGCAAAGCAGTGGCTTTTGGTCATTACTGATTCATTTTACATTTGCATCTGGTTTTCTGGGGGTGAAGAAGTTTCTCTTTATGAACAAATTCTTTGCTTCCTCTCATATGCAATTTGATATTAGGTTGAACACAATACTAGAAACAGTTGGCTGGAGTAACTCATCAGTTTTTACCTGCACAGGAGTCAGTCATGCAAGCATAACATACATATTCCAATTCTTTGCTGTGAATGACCAGTTACTATAAAAGTTCTCTACCTTGTAACTATTATCCTTAGGAAATTATTTTCTTTTTCCTAAAGGAAAGAGGAATCAAGGCTTTCAAAATTTTGATCCTTATTAATCCATACAGAAATTAAGTGGTTAATTAAAACCAAAACCACCATGACATAAAACATATTAAAAATGCCATTTGATTTAATGGTGGATTTAGCATCTCTCAGTTACTTGCACATTTGGAGATTATTATGTCTCCGTGGTTATTATGAACTACCTATAGCTTTTTCTTCCCATTGCTGAATGAAATACTAGTGCAAACTATCATCATGATCTTACACACTGTCTGCTTCTGCTTCTTTTCTCATCTTTCTGTGATCATACATCTCTCTATTTTAAATAGATTTATATGTCCTCTCTAAACAATTAAATACATCTTGTAAGCAATAGAACTTTTGATGATCTCACTGAAATAGTGGAAGTAGTCTGAAATTTAAACAGACAGTAATTAAAAATTCATTGCAGGTCTCAGAATGAATTAAGCCAGCAGTTAAATCTGCACAGCATCTATTCAACGGTAAACATCTAAATGTGGATTTTAATATATTCTGAGTATTGATAATTTTTTTGAGGGGATATGCACATGTGACCCTATTCAGGAAAAAGTTGATTCACTGGTTTAGATGACCCTCAAGCTTCCAGACAATGAGGATATAAATAATCTTACAGTAAGACTTTGAATTTTTTGGTGCCTCACACATGTTTATTTTCTTTTTTAAAACTGTCTAAGTGATAGAATCAGTTAATTGATTGGCATCCTAACTTGAATTCATAGAACTCATGTGATTTTTTAAATGGAATTTTCATGAAAGAGTTTAAGCTATGAAATTTTACAATTATTGGCAGGGGCCATCACATTATCACGGTGTATAATCATATTTGCTTTTGTATAACAAGACAGCTTCAAATAGCAACTTAGTTATCAAGAATTTAGGGAACGGAGATTGAAAACTGCACTGAAGAGTTCAACACAAGTTGTCATGGTTACTTCTGGAAAAAGAGGGGACCAGCAAGTAGCAACTGGACTGGGGAAAGCCTGCAGAAACCAGCCATGGGTCCTTGTAAAGTAACGGATCAGGCTGAGTATATTAACAGGGTAGTGTGGGTGGAAGACTCCTGGAGTAGAAAGTGACAGAGCAAAAGAAAGAGGCTGATGAAAATGAAAAACTAGGAAAACAGAGAAATCTGTGATGTCAAACTGCCTTAAAACCTCTGGGGGGATGTAACAAAGCTTTTGTTCATGACCTCCTTCATTGTATGTGTAAACAGGCCGAACAACAGCTTTGGCTGCCCTTTCGGTGGTATTTAATTCCTATCTCCTGTGACTAATTAGCTTTGCTCATTAGAAGTAAACGGGATCAATGGACAACATGGATAATGGTGATGGTGATGTTCTATAAAGGATGAGGGAGCAGCAGTCTCAGACACAGAGACACATTATCAAGATGGGGTCACTATAGATCATCTCATCCATTTTACATGGTGCATGTCTCCTAGGCCTTAACCCAACTTGTTGTAAGGCTTTGAGACCTTTATCTTTCCTTCCTGCTTCAAAGAAGGGCAATGGTATAATATCCTTGGTGTGATACACCACCCCAGAACTTAGCAGCCAGGTGCTGGGCAAAGGTGCTTTACCAGAGCTGGACAGGAGCTGTTCCTTCCTCACAGTGAGGAAGTAGTCTAAGTACCCCCTGCTGACAGTCACAGCTTTACATTGATGTTGGAGACCCTCTGCACAGCAGAAATTATCAGAGAGAATTTTGGACCACGTAGTCTTTTCCTGGGAGAAATAAAATAGAAAACAGCTAAGTTGGTTCAACAAATGTAAGCTGTATATGTTGCTTTCCTTTGACATTCCTGAGAAATATTTTGTAATATTTCTCTTCATACATTCCCCCGACACATTTTAATGCAGTTTACTAACTGAAACAGTTCAGTGCTCCCACCTTACCCAATTTACTAACACACTCATTTATTTGATCTCAGAGGAAGTAGTGATCTTCATCTTTTCCAAGTAGAAAACAAATACTGCAGAACAAAGGGAAAAATTTTCCATTATGTTTAGTGTGAAAAGCTCCAGGACGCATTAGAAGAGATGTTGTGAACCATATATTATAATTGTGGGAGGATTATAGTAAACAGCTATATTTGGGTCTTCAAAGTCTAAAGAAAAACTAAGAGATTGTCTAAGCAGAATTAAGAGCTTGACTAAGATATAATTATTATATGAAACAGATCCCATCCTGTAGAAAATTACCCTTCAGAAAGTTATTCCAGTTGTTATTATTTTCACTGCTAAAATAAAGCTTTAATTCTGACTAGTTTTGGCTTCAAGATTTGCCATACATCAGTATACCTGAATAGCTGTGACTGTACTGTATAATTTTATTTTGTGCTGAAAATGTTTTATAAAGAAAGTCTCTTAAAGACTATATCTATGTAAAACTCACAAACTCCCAATGAATAAAGTGAATATATTGATCTTTGAAATCTCTTATTAACCAGCATTTTTCCAAATCTTTACTAATTTTCCCAATTTTTTTTTAACTATGTGCAATTTATCTTAGACTGAGGACGCTGTAGCTGAATACAATATTCTGAAAGCATTTACCCTGAAAGACAGACTAGACAGAATATGTGTAACTTCACATTTTGTATTTGACAACCTCATATTTATAATTCAATAAACGCACTATCCCTTTCAGGCACAGTGTTCCAGAGGGAGCTTCTTCACTGGTTTTCTACCACGATCTTCAGGTTTGTTCAAACCTCACATTGTGCCTTCTGCGTCCTGAATTTTAAAAGCATGGAGTAAGTTACATGAGAAAGATGTAAAGAAGAGGAGAAGAAAAGATCTTGACACTGTGTAAGCAATGTTCAGTAGTAATGAAACATCCCTGTGTTATCAACAGTTTTCAGCACAAATCACAAACACAGCCCCATACCAGTTACTGTAAAGAACTTTAACTCTGTTCCTGACAAAGCCAGTAGAGTCTAAGCCAAAAATTGTCTTCAAATAATTTATAAGTGTTTATCAATATTATGATGCATGTGATTGTACAAAGCTCTAGAAAGAGGGAAGTGGTGATGGCTGCACTTGATCTCCTCTAAGTTCTTAAGCTGGGAGAGCAACTTTTTACACAGAGAGATCATGACAGGAAAAGGGGCAGTGCTTTTAAACTTTTAAAACAGGAAAGATTTAGATTAGAAGACAGGAAGGAGCTCTTTACTCAGAGGGTGGTGGGGCACTGGTACAAGTTGCCCAGTGAAATTCTGGATGCCCCATCCCTGGAAGTGTTCAATGCCAGGTTGGATGGGGCCTTGAGCAGCCAGGTCTAGTGAATGACATCCATGCCCATGACATGGGAGTTGGAATGAGATGTCCTTCAGATCCCTTCAACCCGAGATATTCTGTGATTCTATGATGATTATTTTAAGAATAATGCAAATTCTTCTTTTATTCCTAAATGATATTGCTCATTTTTTGCATTATTGCAATAAATAATGGTAATTT
Organism: Cyanistes caeruleus; assembly: GCF_971803275.1. Classification (NCBI taxonomy): domain Eukaryota; kingdom Metazoa; phylum Chordata; class Aves; order Passeriformes; family Paridae; genus Cyanistes; species Cyanistes caeruleus. The sequence continues at coordinate 12,177,362 of NC_141701.1, forward strand.
AACCTCCTGAACTTGTCTTACACTCATATTTTAGACTGTAGATAGAATTTTGAATTTTAGAAAATAATGTATTTCAGGGTTTCTTTTCTGAGTGAGCATTTGTGTTTCATACTCTGTGGATTCCTCCACATGCCAGCATACAAAGGACTACAGGGTCAGCCCCTAGCTAGGCTAGCAGGACCAGAGGAGCCACTTGTTTTTCAGAAATGTGAGGCAAAATAGAAGTAGTTTGTACTCTCTGGGGCTATTTATCTGCAAGTTACCTATAAGTTTTGAGATGCATAGGTCAAAATATAGTACTTTATATAAAACTTACAAAACTTGTAAAACACAAACTGTGTGTAGTTACAATTTATGTTGTCGATTATCAGCCTTTAAATATTGCTCTCACCTTAGCTAACAATATTCACCTTTACACTGGGCAGAGAAATCATCCTTAATAGAAAGTTCCTTCATTAATATTCTATTACTTGACCACAGAAGAATATAATTATTAAATGTACACCCATTATTTATATAGGATGAGGGCTGCAAAGTATTTCCTGCCAATATCCACAAAAATACTTGTCTCTCAGCTCTGCAGTCCCTAGAAGACCTTGCAGAAATTCTCTTAAAGATGGTTGGCATTTTTCTGCTGCTATCTACATAAAGTTCCTTCCAGTTTTTAAGGCTGAACTTATCTAACTTTCTGTTTAACGATTTCCTTCTAGTTCTGACAGTTGGTGTATATCTCAATTAGTTTGGTCACTCATAATATAAATAATATTAGGAAAAAATTAGGTTATCAACAAAAACCCTAAGAAAATATGGGGAAACTTCTGCCTTTTTCAGAAGATTGTGAGAAATATGAATTTCAGCAGGTTCTCAAGCTCTGCTGGAGTGTCATGGACTAATGATAGTTACTGTACACCACCCACTGAACTGAGTTAAATGGACAGTCTGATTAATTAAAGTGTCAGTTCAGCCAATGGTTTCAACTTCCCTTTTTCACAAAATAAAAGCTCCAACAAAAAAATATGGAAAAAACATATTAGGTTATTTAGGTAATTTCCTGTCCTTGCAGAATAGTCCCTCAAATGACATTTTTATTCCAATTTGTTCAATGCAGTTTAAAGCCTTGGAAAGGTGTAAACCACAGCTGATGGCCACAGAAGAATTTACTGTCTGCTAATCCCTGATCTCAATCCTGACACACAAGTAATGACCTTTATATTCAAAACAGTATTGTATATTGTCTACTTAAATAACGTCCTTGCACCTCTCTATTGAGTGAATATTCCTATACAACAAATACCTAAAGGCTATGCTAGAAACTTCCTGCTCATTGTCCTTTGGTGTCTGAAAAGACCTGCAATGTTCTGAGTCCTGTCAAAACACCCCAAGAATAATCCAGATGCAAAAACCTTCTGTAATATCTGTACAGTGTGACATGGGCTGCAGGGGTGGGAAAGATAAAGTCTCTTTTCTTGCCAGAGGCCAGTGTTCCTTCTTTGCTCTGTCTCTATACTCTGGTGCAATTCAGCTGGGTGAACGTAAAATCAAATATAACACATAACACAATCAGAAATATGTCAAATTAAAGTATCAAAGGTTTGGCCTCTGAAAAGTTTGGTTTTTCCTTAATTTTCATGTGGCATTTTTTTCAGGTGTTTGTAGCCCTATTACATGTCCTGCCTTTCCATGTACAAGCATGCTTTTATTCTGTAAAAGCTATCTGGTTACTAAAATTTTAACAGCATTTTTTAACGGATTTATGAATATTGTTGTTACAGTTCTCTGGGATTGAAAAGTTTCACTATTTTCCATATTTCCCCCAAAGAACAGCAGAAGATTCCATTTTTTCAACAAAACAATTGGGAAGATAAACACAGTTCTGAACACCATCAAAGGCTTAGTGGCTCTGAATGCAGACAAACAGTATTGAAAAAAGTCTCTCCTCTCATAGGCAGGCTCTATAGAAATAATAATGGGAAAAATGCATTTAAATGAAAATACTAGCCTGTACTCATCTACCTCTGCTATTTCGCTAACAGGTTGATAACTAAAATATATATCCAGGCCTTTACAACTTATTTTTTACATTTCTGCACTCACTTTCTGCTCCCTCTGTACTGTACATGTAGTATATGTAAATACCCATAGTTTCGAATGCAGAGTCTAAGTAAGACATCTCTGTTTATCATGAGATCTTTGTCTTTTATACCATATGTTAACTCTGCAGCCATGGAAATGTAAAGAAAACGCTGCTTTTTCATGCAAAGTTAAAACTTTCGTTTGCCTTCCCCCAAGAAGGCAGCAGATGCCCGTGGCTGAAGAAGGCCTGTGGCAACAGATGCCTGTGGCTGATGTACATCAGTAGGTCTGCTGCCTTTGGTGTCAAAGAGCTAGAGATATAGCAGTGAATTCTGAGTGCCTTCTGAAGTCACCTTCCTATTAAACGAGCTAGGCATAAAATGTGTGATTCCCTTGTGGTTGTCTAAGGTTCTTTGCAGTCTAATTACAATATCTAATACAATTTGAATACAGGGTTTTGACAAAACAGTGAACAATTGCAGATTAACCCACATGGATGGTATTTGTAGTGGTGAAACTGAGACAGGTTTAAAACCAAGCCTGATTTTAAAGCAACCTCTGTTCCCTCAAGACATAAATTGTCCTGAATGTGTTTGATTTTTGTTTGGTTGGGGTTTTGTGGTTTTTTGGTTGTTTTTGTTTGTTTGTTTGTTTTAAATAACTGTTCCGGGTGTGTCAGGCAGAATACCTCCCAATTAATTTAAAAGAATACAACCGGTAAATGTAAGCGAAGCGTACTAAACCTAAAACTGGATGATGCAACAACACAATACTCTAAGGCAAGGGCCTGGAAAACGGGCGAGACAAGCCAAACCTCATTTCTGTTGCCCTGCTAAGCTGCTGGAGCCTGGCACTGCGTGAAGCCTGTGAGCATTCAGACACTGTAACAGCGGCTGTAACACGAAGGGTTTGGGAGCGGGCGCTGCCCAGGGCCAGCGCCCGGAGGTCGCCAGGAGCCGCCGCCTCACTCCCCTCAGAGCGGCCGGGCGGGCGCCTGCGCGGGGCCGCCCCTCGGGCCCCTCCGTCCCGCCCTGCGGCCGAGGCTCCCCGAGCGGAGCAGGGCTGGGGCCGGGCCCTGGGCCGGGCCGGGGCGGGGCGGCGCTGCCGCTGCTGGCGGGAGCTCCTTGGGGCGGTGCCTGGCGCGGACCGCCCGGCCCCACCGGCGGAGCAGCCGCGGGAGCGCGGCCCGGGCGACTCGGCCGCGGGCGGTTCTGGCGGCCCGAGCGCCGCGCCCTTCCCCGGCTCCATGTCGGCGTGGCTCGGCCGGGCGGCGCTGCTGCTGGGGCGGCCGGGGGGCCCCGCCGCCGTCCCCTCGTCCTGCTTGGGCTCGCTGCGGGGCCCGCGGTGCTGCTGCCGCCGCCGCCTGGGCAGCCTGCGGGGCGGCGCCCAGGGGCTGCTCCTCCCGCGGGGGTCGCGGGCGCTCGGCACCCACCCCAAGAAGGAGCCGATGGAGGCGCTGAACACAGCGCAGGGCGCCCGCGACTTCATCTACAGCCTGCACTCCACCGAGCGGAGCTGCCTGCTGCGGGAGCTCCACCGCTTCGAGTCCATCGCCATCGCCCAAGGTGAGCCGCGACCCACCCCGAGCCCGCTGAGGGCGGGAGGGCCGGGCCGGAGCGGGGCTGAGCCTCCAAAGTTTGGGGGTCCTCCCGCCCTCGCCCAAGCGACTCCTTCGGGCGAGTAGGAAACTCCAGCAGGAGGAGGCATCGAGAGGCGCTCGCTCCTGTGTGTTCGCGTAATAGGGTATAAATGAGGCACACGACCTGAAATTTAGTTTCCAGAAGCATCCGCAGCACCTTTGGAACTTAAATCGGCCCAGTGTGCCAAATCCTCGGTGGGTCTTTCATCTCACCGGGTGTTTCAGAGAGCCACGGGTGGCCATTTTTCGGAATGGGAGTAGGAAAGTGTCTCATCAAATCCTCCTGACACCAGGGCAGCAGTAAATTGATTTCAGAGCTCTTAAGAGACGCCGGGCTGCTGCTGCTCTGGGAGCTCATTCATGAGTTACACTTTCCTGCACGGTGGGCTGCCGGCGCTGCTTCTTGGAAGTATCGGTTCTCATTCGGGAAGGTGTGTATGTGCTGGGGAGGTTTACAGATGTACCTCTGAATATAGGGCTATGCAACGCCAATTAAAGTCATTCACAGTGATTTTTCTCGTCCAATCCAACTGTTCTTGCCAACTTGACACTGTTTTCCTCAAACAAATCAAAACCTGACAAAAGTAAATCCTCTTAATTGCAGCCTCCTTCTAGTTCTGATCCTCAGCTGTAATTTACAATCCCTATTGCAGTGAAGATGATAGCGGGTACTTAAGAGATCAGTGTGCATTTGATCTAGGCCTCTGTGACTTTGATAGTAGCATGCCCTTGGAAAGGGCATTTCTGTGCCTTGTGTCTCCTCTGTAGATGTCTGGAAAAAAATTTGGGTGGGCAGAGAACGGGTCTGGGGGTCATCTGTAATAGTGTTGCTTTTGAGAAGAGACAGAACCCTTTCAGGTATCTCTTTTGTTTTGTTTGTAGCACACTTCCATATAAACACTACTGTTTCTAGTCAGAGTGAGAGTAGTTCACTTAAATGCCTCATTTTGGGAGCAGCAGCACTTCTGTTTTGCAGACAGTGAATCAGTTTTATTTGTTTTACAGCACAGAGGGTAGAATGCTTTGAACTGTAAGTTGACACTAACTTTTGAATACTAACAACTAATACTCTTCCCAAGTAAATCCTTCTTAGCTTCTGAAGGGTTCTTGCCATGAGGTTTTTGCATGAGTTTCTGTCTCATCGGCTATTGCTCAGGTTAAACAGAACGGAGCCATCTACGTGCAGGATCGTGTGGTGGATATCAAAATGAGACTTTAAAATTTCAGTATAGTGTCTCAACGTTTATACAGATATAAATCAACAGATGGCCATATTTAATATCTTGTTGCTCAGATGCTGTTAGTTATAATATGAAGGTCTGTTGTGTAAAATCCTGTGACTTTCTGATGATTCAAGATTTAGAAGCAAAGTAATAAGAGCATTAGTTTGAATTTAGGCATTTTACTGCATGCAAGATTATTAGTTGGTTTTAAGTTTATTCCACTAGTGGAAATTACAGTTCACTTGTGCCTGAAACTGTAGTCATTAATCTTGCAGGAAAGATTGTTTCAGCAAAATCTCAGTTGTGGGCTTAGTCTCATAGGTAAGGTCTGCATAAAGTGTTGTAGTGCCATCGGACCTCAACCTTGGAGTCAGATTCTTGATCTGCCTATCTATCTTGATAAGACTTCTTTTGTAGATAGCCTTTTCCTTTAGCCACCTCTGTTCATGGGATATTTTGACAGACTGCAGCATGATTAACTGCTGTCAGCTTTTACCTGTAAGAAATTCTGTTTCTTCATATATTATGAAAAAGAAAAATCATAACTGAAAAGGGCTTCTAGTAAGTCTGTTAAATAGAAATTGGAGGGAAAAACCTATCTTGAATTTATTGCCCATAGCTATTTTCTGTAGAGTATTGATATTGAAAGAATTCAGATTTTGTATGAGGAACAGCAGAGAGGTGTAGGATATGGATCATCACTCCGAATGCTGTGGAGTGCCAGAAGAAGACAAGGTGCATAGAAAGGCTACACTTGAAAGAAAATTAGAGACTTTTCTGAGATGTTTGTATTCTGTATTTAAAATGCTTTATTATGTTTGGAAAATATTTTGTATGATTGTTCCTTTCCTGCTGTTGAAATTATGACTGTGTAGCAATGACCTGACCTGAATAGGTACGCAGGTTGTGAGTAGCAGATCAGGGGAGACCTATGTGTGCCTTGCTTTCTAGGTACTTTCTCTGATTGACTAGTGTCACTTTTGATCTTTACAAATCATGAGTTCAGTCAAGACAAAACTGTTTTAGAGATGTTGGGTTTTTTATCAATTTTCTCATTTGTTGGCATCATGCTGTAGCTCCCAGCAGCTGATTCTTTAGCTGAGGTCACCGATTGTACTTTCGTGTTGATTTCCAATGAAAGTGATCCAAATGCAGACTTCAAATTCTCTTCTTTACTGCTTGCATAAATTCCCGTGTTCTGTTTGAGCCTGAAAAATCGTTCTCTCCTTAATCGTAAAATGCCTGTGCAGTTTTGCTACTATGCTTAAGCTTGTTTTATGCCTGTGATAAATCTTTATTGAAAGGGAGGTGTTAGTTCTTACCCTTCTTAACACAGTCCTTATTGGGTTAAGTTTTGACCTTCTTCCTTCACTACCTCTTCTGTGCCCTAACAGACCCCATATCAGCTAGGGGAGGCTGTCAGCAATATGGGGAGACCTGGGCACATCAAGAACCAAATGGGGCAAGTTCCTCAGCCCATTCCCAGGCCTACCACCAGAAGGATGCAGTTCCACCAGCTAATTGCCCTAGCACGAAATATGACAGGACACACTATCTGTGGCCTCCGCTAATGGCAGAGGCTGCGGGGAAACCCATCCTTTGCTGCAGCTGCTACGCTGAAGGACGGTCCTCAGGTAGGTGAGTTGTAGCTGTTACCTGTAAGTTAGGTGAGTCTCTGAAGCCTTTTTGAAACTTAAAACATCTGTTTGTGCTGTAGTCATGAAGACTGTAGGTGGGGAGAGGTTTGTGGATATGTTCCTGCCTGCCATCACCTTGTCACCTGTATTACCTGGAGCTTCCAGATACTGAGCACTAGAGATTGGTTAAGCAGTCTAGCTTATGAATAAACACTTATGAATAAAATTCTGCTGTTTTAGTGCTTCAGTAGACAGAGCTCTATCTGTGAGCATGTGATGGCTGAGAGCTGAAAGCCCGAGTTTAAATTCATAGATGCATTTTGCATAGTAGAAACTGGGGGAAGACTATGAAACTGTATCTTGATAGAATAGTTCTCAGAAAATATTTTGAAAACTATCCTGATTTAGACTGTATCTATATCTTACTATCTTAAAATTTAGTCAAAACATCACTGAGCTGTTGTTTCTGAAGACAACTGCAAATCCTTTCTTGTCTGGATTTAGTTTTCCTTCTGCATTGAAGGCTTTAAGTCTTTTTTTTTTTTTTTCCCCCCTTTTGAACCTTGGAAAGATGAATAAGGTGTCCCATTTTCCCAGGAGGAGCTTTGAAACAAAGTTTTTAAATTTTAGCTTGTGTTTCTTATAAGCCTGTCAGTCACACCCAGCTGCACTACATGGAGATAATAAATGTGGATTTGAATACAAGTAATTTGTATATTTCTATTTCCATAGTTACAGGAACACTGAAGTAGCAAGTAGGTCGGTTGATTTCAAATGTAACAGTCCTGCTTTCTGTTGCTAGAACTGGTGCCCCCTAATCAAGACTTACTTTTGTTTGCTTCAGATAGTCAAATTTCTGTTGTTTCTTTCTTGGATGATGGAGATGACTTTCAGAAAATATGGAGAATGATTTAATGTTTCTGACCTTCTCTAGCAATAATCCACTGACAAAAGTGGCATTAGAAAGAAGATGTAACTTTTTTCTTATGGAGATTATATTCAGGGTTTCTACCTTTAGTTTCCAATGTGATATACGATATGTGATGATTCATGAAAGATGCAGTTGTAAGCAGTGCAGCAAGCCTGGTAACGAAGAGGGAAAATACTAAAGAGTGTGACTTTTTAAAGTAAGAAATACTAAGCTTGACATTTTTGCAGTGTCTTTATTGCTTCCTAGGCTAATGTCGGTCTTTTGTGTGCTGCTTTGCAATATTCCTGAACCCAGATTTAACTACTTTTCATTAATATTACTAACACTGATTATCTAGGGCCTCTACGAAATCAGATCTTGAGAGTGAGAGAATCCTTTATTTTCCCATCTTTTGTTGCAAAGATGGGAAAACAATTCCTGTTTTCCCATATCTATCCCATGTATCTTTGTGAACATACACATAAAATATGTGTGTGTGTATATAATACATAAAATAGATGCTTCTGGTATATAATGTATGTACATTGATCACAATTCCTTGAAAGCACCCAGTTGCATTTTATATTTTTAGTGGAAGACTTTTGTGATATGATCACTAAATAAAAGGTCTTTAGAAGTGAAATTTCTTCTTCCTCTGCCTGTTGAGGTTGTGTATTGAGGTTGTGTACCTGGAAAATATGCAAAAACACCATAGCAATGAGTCTTGACAGCTGGTTTTGTCATTTAATTTGCAGGCTTTGGAGAATGCAGTTTCTAACTAGTTTCTCTTTGAAAGCACTGGGATGTCATAGCATACACAGTAATCTGAGATACATAAATAATCTGAACAAAACAGTGCATTCTGATAGAAAACTGTTCATAAGTCCAAGTTACTGCATTTTTTTCTACTTAAAAAAAAAAACAACAAAAACATAGCATGCAGGTAAAGGGTTCCACCTTCTTGCATTCAGTTGGGCTGACAGCTGGTGCGGAATCTCTGAGGGAATTTGCAAGGTTTTAGCTATTGTTGGGTGAAATCTTACTTTGGTATCAGAAGAAATCTCACTGGCTTATGCTCTGGTGTAAAATTTATGAGCTCCCCATTTTACTGGAATAGCTTAGGGAGTGTTTGAGCCTGTGCGCCTCTACTTCTATGGCTTTACAAAGAAACATTAATTGAAAAGATGCAATGTCATCAAAGACAAGTGGATTTCACTGAAGTTTTTTAGACATTTTAAACAAGTCTCCTGTGAAAAAGATTCTCTCTGTTGCGTGAATCAGATGCTTCTTGCTAATATGAATGAACTGGTTCATCTGCCATGGTGTTTTAGAACCACTTGGATTTTAGTGCATCTTTCTGTTAGAACTGAATCGGTGTTAACACGACAAAGTGTAATTCCATTCTTCTGGAAGTACTTGTTTGAAGAGCGATTTCACAGTGCAAGTGTGAGGCTTGTGGTGAGGACTGCCCTCAGCCTGCTGAGCTGGGAGAAGAGGAACTGTTCATGCTGTTGTGCTTTGACAGGTACCATGGCACCTGGTGGGGACAGTTCTCTCTTCTTTTCTTCACAGACCCAGCATATGCAGGTGAATGCCATGCTGTGTGTGAAGCAATGTCATTACTCTCCCCCTTGATGTGACCTAGGTCAATAAATTTTTTAACTCTAGTGTTTGATTGCTATTCTAGGAAAAGGTCTTCTGGCAGATTGCTGGCAAGTGTCTAACTCACAAGTTTGAAGTGCCCTGTCAAGCTGGTAAAATGACAAACTCTTGCCAGCCTGAGTTCCTTTATGCTCTTGGACCATTGCAGCCTACACCAGAACCGTTACTAATCTCACTGCTGAGTCAAAAATACTAGGTGTGGAAAGAAATATTGTGTTTCAGATGAAAGGATGTGCTACATTTTGCTTTTGGAACTTTTTTTTTAATATACCACCCAACATCCTGCCCCGAGTCTTGGAGCCCTCTCATGAGGTCAGAGTGCAGAAGGAAGAGTGCTGCTGAGGCTCTACTGATCATTAACATCTGAACCTCACGAATCACAGAATCATAGAATATCCAGAGTTTAAAGGGACCCACAAGACTTGTCAAGTCTAGGTCCTGGCCTTGCACAGGACACCCCCAAAAATCACACCATGTGCCTGAGAGCATTGTCCAAATGCTTCTTGAGCTCTGTGAGGATTGGTGCTATGACCACTTCCATGGGGAGCCTCTTCCAGGATCCAGCCACCTTCTGGATGTGAAACCTCCTCGTGATCTCCAACTTCAGTGTCCCCTGACACAACCTCAGGCCTTTCTCTTGAGTGTGCCACAGACAAGAGATCAGTGTCTGTCCCTCTGCTTCTCCATATTGATTAAATTTGTGCTGTTCAGCCTGGAGTAGAGAATGGTCTGGGGACGCCTTGTAGCACATTCCAGCACATAAATGGGGTTTACAAGTGTCCTGAAGAGGACTTTTCACGAAGATAGACAGTGATAGGGCAAGAGGGAATAGCTTTAAAGTGGAGGAGGGTAGGTTTAAATTAGCTATTAGGAAGAATAGCTAATTTACTGTGGGGGTGGTGAGACTCTGGCATAAGTTGTCCAGAGGAGCTGTGGGTGCCCCTTTCCTACAAGTCCAGGTTGGATGGGGCTTGAAGCAATTGGGTCTAGTGGAAGGTGTCTCATGGGGTTGGAACTAGATGATCATTAAATCCCTTCAAACCCGGACTATTAGGTAATTTAGGGGCTGAGGTTTTATGTCATAAACAAGAAAATTGGTGCATGGTCACTCATGGTGAAACTATTCTGAAACTGCTTTCTGAAAATGTCAGCTGTTACTGTCTTACCTTTGAACCATCTGCAGCAAGGTAATGTTTTCTGAAGTTCATGCTTTTGCTGTTGTGGTTTGGTTTGCTTCCATATTCTGAATTTTTACTTGCTCACATAACTTAAAGCAGGTTCTTGTCTATTCTTAAATGCAGAAACTTTGTCTTATTTTTTTACAGAGAAAACCCTTCAAACAATCAAGTGGAATTGGTGTAAAACCCCTAGAATTCCAGTCTTAATATTTATAAGGGATCTTTTGCTGGCAGATGCTCCAGTATTGATTGGAAGATTTTAAGTAATGACTGATTGCTGTTTTGCTTTTGAAAATTCGTTGTAGCATTCAGGTATCCTAAACCACTGGTACCACTTGAGAAGCCAGCAGAGGAGATAGAGTCACCAGAGTCGACCAGTGCATTTGGTACAGTAGAAAAAAACCCAAATGGAAAATTGTGTTTGCTGATGTGTGCATTGCATAAGGCCAGCAGGCTGCTGGTTTGACAGACTTCCTGCATGCTTGTTTTGATGCATTTGGCATGTATTGCTGCAAGAAATAAAAGTACACAGTTTTTGTTTGTACTCATATAAAGCCTTCAGTCTCAGTTTCAGCAATCCACATCTTCAGGTGGATTACGCTTAATTTGACCACGATGTTTCAAGCATAGGTCTTTTGGAAACTGCTGCACTATACTATAGATTCTTAGTTAATTAGTTAATTAGCTAATTAGATTCTATTAGTTAATACTTGAGCAGAGATTTCAGGCAATGTAACAACTTCAATTTTTTGAAGCAGCTCAGTGTCAGCTACTTTATGCTTTTTTCTTGGAAAGTGATGTGCATTAAATTACATGGTCCAAATATAATGCAAAAATACTACTATTATGAAAAAGTATTATTTAGTTAGCTGCCTTTGTCCTTTCCTGCCAAAGGTAAAATGAGATTGCTTCAACTAAAATAAAAGATTGCTCAAATTAAAATTTATTTTGTCCTTTGCATGTGTTTAAGCATGTGATGACTACAAAATAGGTGTCATGCACAAATATATTTTAAATCACGAATCAGAAAAAATATGTGAATCTTAAGCCATTGTTTTTCAGCTGTGTCTTTTGTAAGACAGTGCATTTTAGAGCTACAAGGAAGATCTGTGTCCCAATAACTCTCTTGTCCAGTACAAAAGCTGCTTTTGATTCTGGGCTTTTTACAGATCATTTGAAATGTAGCTTTTACTTAGAGTGCAACTTAAACCCTTGAGAATGATAGATTCAAAACATTTAGATCTCCCAACAACAAACATGAATGAAATAGATCATGTTTATTCTGTGAACACAGAGGTTCCAGTGTGTAACCTCAATTAAAAGAAGACGAAGTCTTCCAGTTTCTCTAAGAAAGAAGTTATTTAAAGCTGGCTCATTCAATTGAAAACTCTTAGCTTTAGTCAGCCTTATTTATTATTTAATCAATCCAGATATGAAACTACAGAGACATCTGTTGTCTCCAGAAAAAAATCCTTTTTAGAAACAGCAAGTAAATGGAAAAGTAAGAAAGTAAGTATGTCATGCAAGCAAAGTACTTAAGAAGCTGTCTTGGATTCCTGTGCAGTTGTTTAAATTTTTTTACAAAAATGGCTCATTTTGGGGAAAGCTGGACATGAATATATCAGCTGCCTTGTGCCCCCCTTCTACTTTATTCTTAAATTAGCATAGTGATATTTCAGATAGTCTGGAAGCATGCCTTTTTGTTTCTGTTTTGTTGCTGTGTGTGAGAATTTCCTTTAACAGTGAATGAACATGGAATTTTTTGAGACATGACTGACTCATGCCTGAAACACATGCTTCTTCTGAAACATTGGGAGCATTTTAAGGCAGAGCCCACAAAATACTTTTTTCAACCCAGAAAAGAGCATGTTTCTTTCAAAACTATGGAATATAAAGCAGTAGCTGTTTTTTTCCAGTGTTCATTTACTTAGGGCTCTTGGATATTTATATGCTAATTATTAATAAAATACCTTCCCCAGCAGCCATAATACATAGTCATACTTGATACTAGCTATACTTTTTTCCTGTGTCAGTTGCCACTTTCCTTTTGTATGTGATGGGCTCATCATGTTCATTCATTTTTGGTGCATCTTTTTTGAGTTTTTATTTAATTTTATTTAGACTGAGATACTTTTGGCAAATACCAACAGGTTATTTAAAAAAAAAATCACATTGTTTTCTCTAGATAATAAAAAGGACAGATAGGAACATATTTAAGATTCTGTATTTTGAGATAGGAGAGTTGATACAGAATATGATCTATCAGCTTAAAGCAATCATAAGAAGCAGGTAGTTTGTTTTATTATCTCCTACTGCTAGTGTGTAGGGATAAATGCTTTCCTCAGTTCCCCTAAATACTTCATGGCTTTTAGGCATTTCCAGAATTAAAACATGCCTTACCATTTGGCAGTGATCCTGGTGAAAGAGTCCTGCATGACCTGGGGGAAGGACACAGCTTTGAAAAATCTTTCTGATTTCAGGAAAAATGGAAAAGTTTGAGACAAAAAGGTTTCTACAGTGAGACCAACTTCAGCTGAGAGGAGCCAGAGACAGTATCCACAGTGGCCTGGCCTTAAGTTCCCAAAGCTCACTTCTTGGAGATAGTCTGGGACCTGTTGTCTGAGCATGAGCTTTCAAAACATTCTGGGAAGCCTTTGGGGGAGGCTTAAGGGATAGTCCTTGGTATGTGACTCTGGTCCATACCATGGACAGAGGTCTGTGCTTTGGGTTGTGTTGTTGTATGTAAAGTTGTATTGCCATAACGCTCATGTCCAAATGCTTACTGGGAGCCAACAAGTAATTGCTGCACTTTGACCTGCTCAATTTTTTTTTTAGGCATTATCACTTTCTGGTTATTGTACTGTTACAGTAACTTTTAAAATTATTTGCACTTGATAGTGTTTGACTTTGTGCAGTGATCTATCCCATAGTTCTGGCTGATTTACTGTAACTTATCTTACGCTAAGGGTATGAATCATCAGTCTCCATGAGGCTATTATCCCATCTTTCATAACAATCTGAATTGGTAGAAACTGTGTTTTATTTGCTTTATTTTATTTTGTGGAAGACTGGAGAAAAATGTGAATGGAACAAACCAATTTCTTAAGCCAGCTGCCCTTTCAAATACCATCAGTTTGTATTTTCAGATTGCAGATAACCTTTTGATCCAGTTGTTTCTTTGCTTTAGTTCTGGCAACAGACTGATTTTCACAAAGTGCAAGTAAAGCTGTGATATTACAAATGTAAAATGAACTGTTTTGCTCAAAATTGAGATTTAAGAATTTCCAGCTAGATTACAGCCGTCTTGTCTAATAAAGCTTTTTGCCATAAAGAGGAGATGGGAAAACAGCTTGAAATCCACTACTCCTTCCCCAATTTCATTATCTATTTGTATTATTTTATGGAGTAAAGTAAATCAAGTAAATAGGTAGCTGCAAAAGTGACACTGCTGTTATAAATAATCAGCCCGGTGACCTTTTCCTCTTGCAAATATCCAACAGACTTCTTCTGATTGAATATCCCTTTCCCAGAACAGAAGAAATGTAACAATGTGCAGTTTAATTCTGATAAATCACAAATGACCCAGGCTGAAAAAGACTGTTCTCATTGGGAATTGTATGTGACCTTTTAGAAGTTTTTTACTTGTTTATTTGATCTGGTTTACGAAAACAAAAGAAAAAAAAAAGTCTTTGGATTTGTAAAGTTTTCACTGTTGGGTTACATCTCAGGGTTGGTGCTGGAAACCTATTGTATCTACCTTTTTTCCATGCTTACAGCAGTTTTTGCAGTTACACATTACTATGGCTGAGTTTTACTGTGATTTATATCTGATGCTGTGTTAAAAGCTCAGTTAAAAAAAAAAGAAAAAAGCTCACTTTAATTACTTTGCCCAGCCATAGAGGAAAAGCTTTCTCCTGGGTTTCCCACAGTGGGAAAGAGGAGGCCTGGATGAGCTGTGCATGGGGTGATGTGTAGTAGATGTGACTTGGCCATATAGGTGTGGATTTACTGCTGGCTTCACCTGTTGTTTTTGTGCTGCTCTTTCCCTGTCTCAAAAACCTCTGGGTATGAAAGTCTCAGTTCTGCTTCCTATCCTAGCACTGCTGTTCTTCTCTGGGCCTGGCTGTGTACCTAAGAACGAGTGCCAGAAGAAAGGAGAAATCCCAAATACATGTTCAGGGAATTTAGGAACAGGAGGAAAAGCATCAAATCACCTCTTGCAGTAACAATGTGGTTTTAGATCACTTCAGGGTGCAGTTTTGTATTTGACTAAGGTTCTGCCTTTCTGTTTTCTCATGGGAAGCTTCATGAGGGTTTTTGTGCCTCAGGCAGGAGTGTGTTCTGGGATCTCTACGCTGCTAACAGCATATGGTGACTTGCACTACTGGGCATTGTTAGTTTGATCTTTCAGGTTACCTGTGCAGTTTTAGCAACTACTTGCAGTTATACTTTTTACCTCAACATTTGTTTTGTGGCTAGGAAGGGATCCATCTCCCCTCTCCTCTCGGTCTGAGTGGCTGCCCCGCACATCACACAGTACTTTGCTTTAGCACTGCAAAAAAGCAGCGTCAGCCTGAATCTATCCCTGTCCTTGCTGCTGGAAAAGGGGCTGTGTAAACACTGCACACGCACACACATGTTAGAGAAGCAGAGGGAGGAGAGAATGAGGGAGGGAAGAGGGTGCTGGAGGCACACCATGATCAGTCTCCATTGCACAGTGTGAAAAACTAAAGGGGTGCATATTGCATTAAGATCTGCAGTAAATAGTGGCATTGCAGTATGTCACTGATGCAGGCAGTGCCACAGCATGCTTTCATTGCCACAGGGAGAAGCGGTAAATGCATTAGATTCCATATTTCCTCCCCTGTGGAAAACAAAACAGGCTTATGCATGCAGAAAACTCTGAGCCGAGGATTTGTGTTTGTACTTCACAAACTCTCAAGCTGATTAGCAGAACTGGAGGTGAAGGGTGTAATTTCAGCATTCACAGGATTTTGCTGCCTGCTTACAGTGAAGCTGTGACAAAAGAACAGGTTAAGAAAGCCTGTCGGTGGAAAAAGGGAAATGCGTAAAGTTGAAAAACAAAAGCTGTCCTAAGTAGCAGAACCATGTGTTTCATAAACTAACACTGGGTACTTTCTGGGAAAGTTAAGAAGCATTGGGATTAAATAGATGGACCAGATGTGCAGCTCTTGATAGAGCAGAGGTCCTGAGGCGGCTTTAGAGGGAGTGTGTGCACAGCTGGCACTTGCAGGGGTGTGAGGGGAACTGAAGCTTGCATTGGCTCTGCAGCTGGAAGCAGCAGGGATACACTTGCAATTAAATCCTCCTGAAAGAGGCCTCGTGCTTGCCAGAGGCTTGAGAAGCACTGATCAGGAGAAGGATGTTCTTTTTTTGTTTTGCAGAATAAAGAATAAATTTCAAAATTGGTTGAAAGAATAAAAAGTGAGCTTAATCAGAATTGTTCACTTTTAGGAAGAGTAGAGCATGGTAGCCTTTTTCTTCTGCTTCTTCCTTCTGTATGACTTTATTTACAAAATCAGCAATCTTAATATTTCAGATAATTTTTGTGAACAGAGTGAGTTTTTTATTAGAACTTAAAATTCACATACAGAATAAATTATTACATAATGCAGTTGCATAACAACCCAGTAGATATTCCATACTCTTATAACATAAAAGCTAAAAGAAAATATTTTAAGGTGAAGTTCCATTTTATGGAAAGTGAAATGATTTTATCTGTTTTTATATTATAATTCCTTCAGCTTTTTGCCAGAGAAAGTGGTCATTGCAGCTTGAATTTGACTATGCAGGGAGTCAGACTGGTTTCACAAATGAGGCTTTGCTAAGTTACATGGGGAAGGAAAGAGGGTTTCAAAGTGATGCATCTACTGCACTATCTCTAGCAGCCAGTGAAGAGTTAAGAATAACTTCATTGCTACTGCATTCTGTATTCATTAGGCATTTATATAGAGAGGCACAAATTACTGGAGTGTAATTTATGGCTGGAACTTAAATTGTCAGTAGCTTCTTAAGGTGTTCCTTTTGCTGACAGGAATAAATAGATTCTTAAGGACTTCAAGGCAGCTCATACTTTTATCTTTAATGCCCCAATGCAATGAAAAATTGGGAGGAATGTCATTACACTTAGAATGAGTCTAAATGTCAAAAACAAAATGTTTGGCGATCATTCGGTTTTTCTGTCCTCTCTGTCTCATTTTGGGTACCTATATTAAGTATGAGACAGATGAAAAGCAATAAACTCTACATGCATTTAAAGTTATGTCAGACAGAAGCTTATTTCTGCAGACATACTTGTTTCCAAGGTCATCCTCAGGCAGGGAATGAAACTTTCTGCTTTCAAGAGGGGTGGTACTTAGTGGTGTTTGATTTGGTGGCAGTTTGTCTTCAGCTCTCTGTAAAGATTGTAGCCGAGTTTTCTTAAAAGAAAAGAAAATCCCACCAGACACATTTAATGTGCCAGGCTCCTGCCTGATGCTGCTGCAGCTGCCTGCGGGTGGTGATGGCTGTGGGAAGGGTTGTTGCTGTCCGAGTGCAGGTACTGCTGGTGCTGTTGCTGAGGCACAAGCCCCTTGTGTTGTTTTACTCTGTTTTGTGCCAGGGCAGCGGAGGAGGGAGTGCCCTGGTTCCCCTGCGTTCTGCACAGGTTGTTGTCAGTGAGCTGAGTTTGCTGCTGCTGGCTGCAGGAACCAGATCTGGGATGGAAAGCCAGTGCTGCTCCCTGTTTTAAAACCATTTTCCCACTTGCTCTCTTGCCTGGGGAAACAAGAGTAGTTTTGTGCTGGAGGGGAAGGGGCACAAGGGAGAGGAGGGGCAGGAATAAACAAGCTTGTCTCTCACCAGCTTTTCACATTTCTTGTTAAAACAGGGCCTGGAGGAACATAAATGAATAAAGGATATTATAATTGTACCTATAACTCCCTAGATATTTCATGAAGTCTCATGCTTAGACATCAGTATTGCCTAACACAGCTCTATTTAAAGGTGATGAAAGTCCTCTAATAGATCAGATCTCTGATAGTGCACAGAGTGCTGATAATTTTTGTTAACAGATCTACTGTGGTGTCCCGCAGAATTGTTTTGCTTGTCCTTTCACAGAAATGTATCACACTCTGATAATGCACAGATACCATGGTCTTGTTTCCAGTTCATCACTGTTGCTGTCCTGCTGCTCTGCTCGACTGCAAAGCCATTAAATGATGGATAGATCCCTGCCTCAAACAAGAGGGGCTCAAGAAAAAACCGTGCTGACAGAGAAATGCCAAAACTTCACCTTACTGCAAGAGTTATCTGAATAGTATGAATATATTTGGATGAAATTAATTTCACTCTGTTAGTTAAAAGAACTCATCCAGTCTTTTACCAAATCTAGTGGAGAGGTTGTTAGTAATCCCAGGCAAAGATTCATTCATCCAAAGATGGAAGGGTTTGCTATGCCATTGGGAGGTGTCCCTCCTCTGGCTCCCAGAAACTCCTTGAAGTCCTCAAGCACTGAAATGGAGTGTGAGGAGGGAAGGCAGAGCCAGCCTCCTCTTGGGAGGATGAGTATTTGGGTTTCTGAGGCAGAGAATTTTAACTCTGAAGATGGTTCTTTCCAGGCAGGGAGTTGCTATAGCAAGTTTTTTTCTCCACAGCTCTCAAGTACTTTCTTATTTTTCTTTTTTTTTCATAAATAATAATATAACCATTTACTTCTGGAACACAGATTATAATATCTCATTATTTTTCCTGTTTGCTCTCCTATCAGCGATACTATGTTGCTGTCACTTTTATGCACCTTTTTCTTACATTTTCATTTTCTATCTGAAGGAGGGAGCTCAAACTCCCTATTTCTATCCTTACGCTGCAACTCTATTACAAGCTGCAAGTCCTTTCTGTGTTGTCATCATTTTAGCTGATTAACCCCCTTGAATCCCAAGGCAAGCATCTTAAGTCTAACTTTTTTATTTTTTTTTATTTTTTTTTTCTAGCTGTGGTTTTAGACCTTTTTAAGGAAACCACTGCAAATACTATTTTGCCATGAACCTACTTAAGTGGAAATGCTGACCTTCACATTTATAAGGCACTGATGGAGATTGGGATCAGGTCAAGATTAAACCCTCTCAGTAATGAGGACAGTGATTTGAACCTCTGGATACCTGTATGCATTTTATGTTTTCTCCTACATTTCCAGTTGGGATTTCCACCTTAGGTCTCTCTGTTTTGTCAAGCATCTTTAAAAGGATATGAATGCTGTGCCACATTTTTGGAAGGGATAATAGGATAAGTGTATTGTATACTTACTACAGGGGATCACAGGAGTGAATCCTGAAGGAAGCCTGAAGTCACTACTGGGGTTTGTTCTGAAGGGAATTGATTGGCCAGGGAGCACACTGCATTCTTGCAAAATTTGTTCAGCTATTTGTCCAGTAGATGTAACAGAAGTTTCAAATATCATTTGCTACTTCAAGGTTTTTCAGGAAGGGTGATGCAACATGATCGCTGTGTAATTCTCTAGGATGTTACAGGGAGTATTAAAAAAATACTCTCCTATTTGTATTTATGCAGAATATTTGGTTGGACATAATTACCTTCTCCAGAGTAGTAGAGATATTTTCTATCACCTCCTCTGTCTGTTTGTACCAGAGCTCCGCCCAGCTTTCCCTCTGCTGGGCATGTGACTGAAGGGGCTGACAGCCAGGTTTATATTTAGCACTGCACAAGTCAGCATCCTTTTGTGCCTTAATTGCTGTAGTAACAGGAATCCATTTGTGTGTTATAACAAATGATACAGAATTTTTCTTTACTGTCAACTCATGGATTGTTGTTTCCCCATCTGGAATACTAAGGGAACCGAACTGAAGATGAATGGGACAAGGTTTTTAAATTTTTCTTCACTGTGGTTTTGGTGAAAACATTGAGGAAGAGCAGACGAGGAAAAAAGGATAATGAGGAGGTGCCTTATGAGCTTATTCCATGAATGAACTCATACATCAGAGTCAGAAATTGCTTTTTAGGATCCACCTCTGAACAGAGCAATAACACATCTCAATTTAAGGCTCCAATACAGAATTTTGGTTGTAAAGATCCTCTCATGAATTGAGGTGCAAAGGTGTACTCTTTTTCATAGACACAACAATTGCTCTGACTTCTTGTTCTAAGTGATGTTTTTGCTGTTTCAGTGATGTGTATCTGAATGATTGGCTGAAATTATCTGGATGGGCTTTTTGGAGGAAACAGATTGATGAATTCAAGATAACACCCTCTGCAACTTCTAGATTAGATGCATTTAAAGCCTAAAATGATGTTATAGTAGATCTAGATTATTAAGATTTTTTATATTCCTCTTCTTGATACTCATGGTTTAATAATTAATTTAAACAATCCAGTCACTATTTAAAAATCTATAAAACACTGCTCGTATTTTTGTCTCAGATATGGCAGTACTCAGCAGTAGCAAGTATTTTCCTAGGGTAGCTCTTGCAGTAGTACCTACATTCAGTGTTAGTGTTTCCTGCCTCTGGGTGACAGTAACAGATTCAGCTATAAAATTTTATGGTGGTGTTAGCTGCAATTCAAGTAAAACATGATACATGCCTTTAGGCTCACAAGTTCTCTTGTATGTCAGTTCTTAAAAAATTAATAATTCAGAAACTGGTGATGACAATTTGCTGCATTTTTCTTGGTTGGTTTTTTTTTTTTTAAATAAATGCACTCCCATTATCCATTAGTCACTTGTGATTAGTTTTTCAGCTAAGAATAATAATTCTAAAACTAACTTGCAAGTACTTGGCTTCAATTAGCAGAGTAACTTTAACTTGCTGAGTTTGGACCAAGTTATGTTGATGGTTTTATATTTCATTCCTTCACCTCCTGTACTTCACCCTGGGTTCTAACTCTTTTTTAAAATAGATAGAGAAAAAGAAGATACTATAAATTTAAAAAATATCAAGAATAGATTTAAGAAGCAGTAAATGTTTTTCTGCTTCCCAGACGTTGCTAATTCAGGACTCCTGACATATATTGCACTGGAACCTTGGTTTATAATCTTGTTTATGGTAATGAATGTCAATTAGAAAATTGCAATTCCTCACTCTACTGTTTCATTTTATTCTTTCTGCAATAAGATGAATTCTGTGTCTTATTGAATGCTGTGGCACAGGATGAGCTGGTGAATGGCCATCATGAAATGCATTTCTGGAGTACTTTAGAGTTGTTTTCTTTTTCTTCCAGACATTTAAACTCCGAATTGTTTGATTCTGACTGAATTGAGCTCTTTAAATAGGGTTTTGCAAATTCGATTTTTGTTTTCCCTCTGGTAAAACAAACAAAGGGAACATTTCCTTTGCTGTACTCTCTGAACATTTTTATTCTTGTTTTTTGCTGAGTTTTGAAAACTCAAATAGTCAGAACAACTTCCTATAAATAAATATCGTATTCTGAAATATATTTTGCTATCTAGGGTTTTTAAAAATCTGTTTAAAGATTTTTTTTGGCTCACAGTGCTTTCATATCTTGCAGAATTTTAAAGTATGTTATTCTTTAAAGAGGTCATATTGGAAGTGATTCTGTAAAAAGGTTTTTGACTTTCATGCCACAGTGGTTGGGGTCTTTTGTCTGCTTTAGTTATTTTCTCTTCCCCGTGTCGCAGCTTTAAACCAACCTTTGGCCTCTGCAAGTAGAGCTGAGCTGGAGCAGCCCTTTCCTGCAGCGGGCAGTGCTCTGCACCTGGCAGAGGCAGAGCACCAGTTCTCAGGGAAGCTGCCTTTGTGCTTTAAAGCCTTGTTTTGATGCTCCAGAGGGGACAGCTTTTCCCATGCGCCTGCTCCTGCAGGTACCATGTGACAAGGTCCTGACTCCCCTGCTCTGACTTGGCCCTGCTTTGTGCTGGGGTGGGATGAGATGCTCTCTCAGGCATTGTCCTGGCTCAGATGGAGAGGGAGCTGCCCTGTCCGGAGCATGTGCAGGGTTCACCAGCACCAGTGATCTGAACTTCATCTGGCAGACTTCCCTATCCCTGTCTCATTAATATGTGTAATCACAGATTTTTTTCACAGATTAATTTTTATCTTGATGATGAGGGAAGATGCAAGCCAAGCATGCTTCCACATGAGTTTACAAGACTCATTTTTATAAAACAGAGTTCTTGCAAGTGCAGAAGGAAGATGCCATTACTGGCATGAGCTCGCTGTGGCTGATCAGGAGCAGTCTGGTCTCTGGAGCAGAGCGTGGTGCCACCATGCTGTTCCCAGTGACCTCTCTCTCAGCTTCTGCCCTGATAGTGGTGAAGGACTGCTTGATAAAATGCCTATTTAGCAGGAATCCCATGCTACTGAAACAGATTATGTCAATGATTAAGTAATTTTTGTTTATATTTGATCCCCTGGTATTTCCCTCTATCTTGCACTAACTTGTCTTTCCCCTAACCTCAAAGTAGTGTCCCCCAGCCTCCCTTCTTTTAGAAACATCCCAAGGTAGTCCTTGATGTATGTTCTGAAGGAGGAGCTGATGTTCTTTTTAGTTATTGTAACTTGGAACTCTTGTTATTCCTAGACATAAGACATTTTCATTTTTTTTTCCTTCTACCAAACACTTTGATTTTTCCTTTTGGTACTAAGTTTCTAAAATCAATTATGCACTGATTTTTTTAGCTTTTTTTAATAGCTGTCTAGCTAGACTGAGTAGAATGTAATTGTGTAGAATGACAGGTGCTATCAAACTTGGTTGTACTTAAATCCAGAGAACTGATATTCTAGATCTTTGTGGTATTTTGTGACAAGCTGAATAGTCTTTTGTATTCTGTATTGATACTCAAAATAGATTGAAATTATCTAATCTAACTGGCTGTCATAATCAAGAAAAACTCTGAAAATATGTTTTCCTCAGAGGTAGAGTATTTCCTGGGAATTAATTTATGTTGTTACAGTTTCTTATCACAAAATCCCTTATATGGAGACCTAGATCTGGAAACTAGATGGGCACTGCAGCAGGGGTGGTTTCAGTGGCAGTGCCACAGGAAGCCCAGGAACCACAGTGGTTGGTGTGAGAGCTTCCCATCAGAGCAGAAAGCAACAGAGGGCAGCACTCTGTGACCTCCTGTGCTTGTCTTCGGTTTGGGGTTTCTGTTCTCTCCTTGGTGTTCACCAGGATGGAGCAAATGAGTTTAGGGAAGCTTCATCAGAAATGTGACAGTGTTGCCTTAGGTTGCTTGGATACCCTCAGGGCATCTGGATGGAGCTTTTGGAAACAGTGGCCTCAAGTAATCTCTCTGTTTCAAGGTGCCTCCGATTTCCTCAGTGTTGTGGAAATTTACTGTCTCTGAGAAAAGCTGCCCAAAGGGCAGTACTGGTGTATATAGATAGTTCCTTCTTTGTCCGTGCTTATGTAAAAGGTTTGCTTAACCTGTGAGGAGACCATATAAAAAAGAGTCCCATCCCCAATCCCAGCCTTCCTGAACACAAGCTGAAAATTTTGGTCTGATGTTTTCTTGCTGTTGATACTCAAGGCTTCAGAAGATTGACTCTCACAGGGCCCCCCTCTGTTTACCATGTTCCTCTTCCAGCCTGAGCTTTGAATTCCTTGACATTTTGTAGGGAAGAGCAAAATAATCTTTATTTCTGTAGTATTGGGGCTGTACTTGTCCCATTTGCATGGTGAGTACATCTGTTGTTCATAGAGCTTAGGTAGTGTTTATATTGGGCAGAGGGATGAAGCACCTCTTCAGTAACTGCTAGAGCTTGAAAGATGTTGAAGACCTTCAGTTGGTCAAATTATTTTGCAAGTCAATGTCCTGGTTGGCTGAATACTGGTATTATGATCTAACTTTTATTCCTCAAAGGCACCTTAAGCGAATATTTTCATTTCTTCTTTACAATAGCTTTGAATCTAAGAGTGATTTGGATGCAAGAATACTCAGTCTGCAGTGCTCAGACATAGGCTAAAATTAATCATAGTCTGTGTTTGCAGCATTGTCTTTCTATGCACTTTGGCTGCCTTAAGTAAAATTTGAATACTTGAGTGTTGTAGGTTCCATGTTTTACCATTTTTAACCTTTGTCTGTAGAACTTGCCTCAGCAGAAGTATGGAAGCAACTTGTCAAAACCTCAGGGTTCATAATATTGGAAAATACTGGGGGAATGATTTTTTCTGCTTTAAAAAGGAGGTCTTGTTGTCAATGTCTACATTAAAAAATACACAAGAGAAACAAAAAAAGTAGCTAGGTTTTTTCCCTTGCTGCTGTTAAATGAGTAACTTGCTGCTGCATTCTGCACGGCATCTCTGATCTCAACTGCATTTGTTTTCTGTAGAGAAAGTACTCTGTTAGGTTCAGAAATGATGTCCTGGTCCTTGCTAACTCTTACTGGTTTGAGTCCAGGATACCTGAAACATGCACCAAATGACCAAACTTAATCTGCTGCTACCGAAATCAGTGGTCTGTATTTTATTTTTATTCTTATGTGGCTCTGAAAAATACCTTTTGTGAGAATATGAAAGGTAGGATTTGTTTTGCAGACTCTCTGAGGGAAAGAACGTTGTGTGTTGCATGTGTAGAGGACCTCTAAAAAAATAACATACAATAGTCTCTAGAAGATTTGATTTTTCAAATTTTAGTGTGGTTTTGTAATTTTCAAATTAAGATGGCTGTTGGACTGCTTTTGAAGTATGCTGTTACTTTGCATAATCACTTATACTAGTGTAAGCTTGTAATAGTCTAAGACTTTTTGGCTTTTAATAGTTTTTAATGCTGTCTTTTGTAAAAATAATAAAAATGTAGGTGTGAAGTATTTTTCTTTCCCATTTGAAAGCTGTTAAATAACATGACTGCTTTTTTGCCTGCTAGTAATTTGGTAAAGACTTGATAATAAACCAAATTTGTGATGAAGCAGCTAACTTTCTCATTTCATTTTGACTTCTCTAGAGAAGTTGGAGGTTGCACCACCATCTCCAGGACAACTGAGACATGGTAAAAGAAGAATGTTTGTTGAATGTGGTTCAGTATTTGTGCAGTCTCTCTCTGAATTGGCTTCATCTTTGTTCCGCAAATGCTGGTCTGTCCTCATCCCTGTTGTATGGAGTAAGAGAAAACCAAAGCAAGCACCAACACTCACCCTGCTGCCTTTGTTTCATAACACCTCGGCTGGAGAATGTGCAACATTTAGTGAAAGTAGGACAGAGAGCCCAAATGAGAGCATGCTGTTCAAAGCCAGCAGCAAAGATTGTTTTTCTAAGCCAAGCAGTGTTGGTGCTGCAGTGCCTTGTGGAGGTTTTGTGTTTTAAAAGGACTGAGAAGTGGTATAAAATTGCAGAGAAATTGGAAACAGATTGTGTATTTATAATACCATGATTCAAATTCTGATTTCGTTTCCAAATTAGTGTATTTTGTGGTTTTGTACTCTGCAGTGAGCAAATTTGTTTAGGCAAACATTTTCCTTTTCTAATTATCTACATTTTTTTCTAATTTGGTTTCCCCCCACCCACGTTTGTCCCTGGGGTTCTGTTTGTTTGATGAATTCCAAAATTCTGTCCATTTCACTGAGAATTTGAGGTCCTAGTTTAGCTCCAGTACACACATTTTGAAAACACTTGGCATATCTGTGTGCTTTTTATGTTATTTATGTTTTGGTGGGTTTGTCCTGTGATAGTTTAAAAATAATTGGAAAGTTTCATAGGTTTTGTGCTGTACTCTTTCACCTGTGCAGTTCAAAAGATAAGTGTATCTCACAAAGTAGTTACAGATGTCCATTCATGTTCTAGTTCCTAAGCATGAAAGATCTTGAATGTGGCTTTGGTTTTTTTATGTGGTCATGGGTTCATACTGTCTGCACAAAGGAAACACAAAATGTACTTCTACCAGTTTTTTTCTACATGACTGTGAGGTTCACACGCTCTTCTTTCATCCCTCTTCCTAGGTTTGCATCTCTTTAAGTTTATAAACTGTAGAAAATATAGTCCAGTATGAAGTGAAAAAAAACCAAGAACAAACTCCAACCAAATCCAAACTGAATACCTGCTGCATTTCAAATGTTAAAAAAATGAAAATTTTCAACTTTCAGCTGTATTTTTGTCATGTAGTCTGTCCTCACACTGTATTTAGTCTTATTAAGTGAGCACCTTGAAACTCAGCTGGAGACAACACTGTGCAAATTCAATCCCACCCCCATCAAAAGCTTACAGACTAAAACCTGAGAGAGAAAATGAAGCAGGGCAAAAAGGAATGATACAGTAGCACTGTGCTCATTCTTAGAAATTACTCAGACGAGAATGTTCCAAGCTTCTGCAACAGAAAATATTTTCAGAAAGGATTTAATGGGTTTCAGAAGTAAAAAAGAAGAAAATGCATGAAACAAAAGGTGTACCTTGGCTTCTTAAGCAATGTATTATGGAGCAGCTACAAGTCTAACTTGCACTGAAGATAATGCACAAACAAAATCAAGGTAGAGAAGTTTCGTTTGAAATGGTGAGACAATTAACAGTATATGGCACTCTAGTGAAACCCACCTTAGTAGATTTGGCTGAAGGAGTTTTGACAAGAATTGTCTAGCTCCAGACAGTGCTTTTAAAATATAAAATTTTAGGAATGCGTGAAGAAGATGGAACTTCTGCACAGAAATAGTGAGGGACTTGCAGAGAAAGAGCCTTTATTTCAAGCAAGAGAAGAATGCAGGGAGTCTGGTGAGACAGTTTGGTCATCTTCAGTGATAATGGATCATTGCTGTAAGGTCTGTAAATAATACCAGAGTTTGTGTAGTTTTAAGTATTTCTCTTGTGCACTAATAGGCATAAGTCACTTCCACCTGAAATTGTACAAGTATTTGCAAAGTAGGTTGTTTAGCTGGTTCTTCACAAGCCATCAGTAACATTTCTGTGTAGCAAAGGGTTTCACCATACCTGACAGCAACAAAAAGGTGACCAGTAGGAAAGGAATTTTGTGTATTTTGCTTTTGTTTCTCTTAAAACCAGTGTTAGACTTTTCAGTTGTTCCTGTGCACTAGAGAATTCTTATAAATATTTATTTTTTCTTTGTTACTTATTTCTTTTAGTGTTCTTCCACAATGCATTACCTTTTGTAGGGTTTGGATTTTTGGATAACGCAATTATGATTGCTGCGGTAAGTTCACTGTTTAATTCCTTGATCAAGTCTGTAAGATTCATATTTTTTCAACAGACTAGAATGGCCTATGAGGTCTAGTCTAGAAAGTCCCCCTAATCAGGACCTTCTCAGGGTCTCTAGTCTAACCTCCTGCTCAAAGCAGAACCAGCTGTAAGATGAGACCAAGTTGTTCATGGCTTTATCCTGAGGGACTTGAGAAATCCAAGGGCAGCCTGTCTGAGCAACCTGTTCCAGTGCTCAGCTGTCCTCACAATGGAAAATGTTTTGCTATATCCAACTGGAACACGTCTTGTTTTAGTTCATGCACATTGTCTCTCATCTTTTGACCATGTACTGGTGTTTCATAAATGCAGGCCATGTGGTTTTGTTTCTTCAGCTGAAAACATAAGGAGCTGTGATACTGTGTTTTATTTGTTTGCTTGGTATTTGTAGAAGTTTTTGTTCAGAGCTGTACATTCAGCTAAGAATTGCAGTGGGGAAGATGGTATGCAGGGATAGAGGTTGCAGATTTGTCTACCAGCTTCCTGCTACAAGAGTATGAAATATTGAAAGATTTTCAGAAGTAGGCCCTTGCCTTAGGGGGAAATACATATGCCAGGAAGATAGGATTTCTGTGATCTAAAAGGAGAAATGTCCATTTATCCTTTCACTTTTAACATAGATAAGCAATAAACAATACTTCTGTCAGTTGTATCAATATAATTTATTTTAACTCCAAATCCCGCAAATAATGAGAAAACTGTTTATTTTTCAGGGAACCCAGATAGAATTGTCAATTGGAGTTGTCTTAGGAATTTCAACTATGGCAGGCAAGTATTAAAATTGCAGCACATTTAGAATAGTATGGCACATTCCCATATTTTAGGCTGAAAGTAGCACACAGGGCTGGAAATGGTTCTTCCTCAATCTTGCAGCTGCCTTTCCTAATAAAGAAACAACCTCTGGGTGAAGCAAGGACATATTCCATTTGCAGAAATGGAATTTCAGTTCAAATAGCTTTTGAAATGCTTTTTGTTGATTTCAGCCTAATAATTCAAATCCTGGGTTAGTTTGGAAAGTGTATTTGCATTTCTGTAATGGGACTGCCCTAAATTCCCCAGGGCCCAGTATCAATGTGTGTAGATATATGTGTTTGTACGTTGCTGTTGGCTTGCACTGCTAAGTGGAGATCAGTGTTGGTGTCTTTTTACTGCAGTTCTTGGTGGCTTCTCTGCCTGGGTGAGATAGCCCAGGAAGGCCAAGCAGCCACCCTGTTCCTGCACTGGGCCAAAACTGATAAGCTGTGCTCAACAGCTTTGATGCCTCTGCAGTGTCAGGGCACTCATGGATCCAGCAGGTGCAGCATTGCTCAAAAGCATGAGGAGAGAGAGCTTAACTGAAAATGTTGCAGCTGAGCAAGTTAAAGATTTGGGAATTTGCAGGCCTTGGTTCAATATGAGACAGTCACAGGAAGGCTTATCTTAGTAAGGTCTGCTGTGAAATCATGTATTGTGTGTAACTTTGTTCACTTGTGTACAGTATTTCTTCTTAATTTGACACAGTTCATGGATATGTTGACATGTTTATCAAAGCTGCATACCTAAGTGACAGCTCCCTCTATTTCCAGTGCTCCTGAGCCTCTTCAGGCAGTGGAGGGCCTTGCTTGGTGTCTAGCATTAGCTGCATGGAGCTGATAACCATGCACAGCTGTTCTTAACTCCGATCTCAAAAGTTATGTTGTTTTCCAGGTGTTAGTGTTTTTTTTGTATTTGTCAAGTTTTCACCATGTAAATTGAGAAAAATAGTTGCACCTCTTACTAATTCTAGTCTGCTGCTGTTATGAAACTGTAATAAGGTCAGAATAAAAACACTAAAATATAAAGAACTTAGGTCCAGTCTTTAGATCTATATAAATTAAGAGTAAGCAAGGGTTACTGAAGGGTGGGAGCTGGTTGGTTCTGTTCATAGCTAAAATAATACCTTTTTCTCTTCCTTCTTCCTCCCTCCAGCTGCAGCTTTGGGAAACCTTGTTTCAGATTTAGCTGGACTGGGGTATGTATGAACTTGTGTTAAGAATATTAAGTGCATTCATTGAGATGCAAAGTGGAAAAATATTTTTTTTGTAATATAATATAGTTCTGTCTAATATACCTTCTCAGGTTGTTATCTCCAGGTCTGAAGAGATTTCCTTCTCCTTAGCTAAAACAATATCTCTGAAATGTCTTCAGGTCTAGGCATACCTATTTCTGATAAAAACAGATACAGCTTATTTTTGTTTTCAAAGGAAATTTCTGCATAACTGCTGAAAGTAAAGCTGTTTGTTATGCTTGTTTTTCCCACTTTCCCTCTGTTTTGTTTTCTGCAAATTACAAGGCTTGCCACTAACTAGTCTGCGTATAACCTTTCCTTCAGTAAATGTTACTTAAAAAGCTCTGCATAAATGCATTGACATTCACACCAGTTGTGTTGTGCTGCATAAAGTTTTTTGGAAATATTGTATATTAAAGCAGTGAGATAATTAACTTACATTGTAAAATGTGACCTTTAGAAGTCTGAACTCTTTCCCATAGTTTTCTCTCAATCACTTCATTGGTATGCTGAAGGAAAAGCTCTGGTTTTTAAGTGCTACAATTTCAACTAGAAAGAAACTTCACTAGAAGATATGTGACATTCAAAATCGTTTGTTCTTCTTTTCTTGTTCTTCCAGTCTTGCAGGTTATGTAGAAGCTTTGGCTTCACGACTGGGTCTGTCAATCCCTGACCTGACACCCAAACAAGCTGACATGTGGCAGACCCGTCTCAGTGCACACTTGGTGAGTATCCTGCAGGCAGCACTGCTGGCGTGGAGCTTTTTGTCTTTAAACTAGCTGATAAATGTTTTTTGTCACTTTTTCCATTTATTCCTAAATGACTACCAACATTGTGCATGTTCTCCAGAGTCTTGAGCCTGAGTCAGGGAGAACCAAGAGACTGGGTTTTTTTGGAGCTTGAGTTTATTTCTATGCAGCAAACCCCAAGTGACAAGTGACATGGATAGTCTCTGCAATGACTGTGTATGCTTTGCAGATACCTGGGTTGAGCTCTGGCTATGGTGATAAGATAATTTACTTGGAAGTAATGACCCCTTCGTAGTTTACTCTATACAGTCTTTGTCAAGTGCTTGCTATTCATATGCCTGTACGGGTTTGTACTAATTTCTGATATTCTATAATTAGCTTGGATATGAAATTAGCTTTTCTCTGGCCAAACTTTTAGCATTTGAGTAATATTCACTGCCTGTGTTTACAGTTACAGGCCACTCACCTTGCAGATGCATTTTCAGGGTGATTACTTAACATTTAAACATTTGAAGTGGTCCCACTTCAGCAGTGACACCAATGATTATAGAAACAGATTATCAGAAACAGAGTAAAGAAACAGATACTTCACTTTGCCAGAATGAGCCTTCATTGGGAAAAATACTTTTGCAGATTTACGGGAAGATAAATAGCACTTACTGAGGAAAAGTTGTAATAGAAAAAGTCAGGTTTTAGCAGTGATAGATCAAAGCACAGAGCAGTGAAGAACTGACAAGTTGTCAGGGATCTGTCCATAGTCTAAGAGTCTTCTCAGTGAAAGCTGAGCCTATGGCAAAACCCTGTCATTGCACTCAGTTTGTTCATATTCCTTTTCTGTGAAAAGACTTCTGTGTACCTTTGCCTGCATGGTAGCATTTTTTCTTTTTTACATGCTGTCTCAAGTTTTTCAACACTATCCACCTTCTGCTATTGATGTGATTTGGAAGTTGCTTGTCTTTCTTATTTCCTCTCCTCTTGACTTATACATTCAGGTCAACTGAAATGTTTTCCAGTTTTTGTTGGTTTTGCCTTGTGCCTTTGAAAGCCATCATGTTTGCAAGGAGCCACTCATTCCTTTGGTGATTTGCAGTACCAGATACAAGCAGATGCATTTATAATTGCACCTAAAATGTCTGTAGGTGTTGTTTGGTGGTTTGTTGTTTTGTTTAGTTTTTTTTTCCTTTTCTCTCTTCCTGGCCATTCTGCTAATCCTTTGAATGTCTGTTTCCTCCCTTACCACTTGTCGTGATCATTGCCCTCGTCCTTCTTCAGAATTGTCTTTTATCATAGCAAACACTGTTTCTAACCTTGTCACATCTGTCTCACTCTCATAGACTGTGTTTGTAGTCTGCATGCAAAGAAAAACGTGACTCCCAGCTGAAAACTAGAACAAGGGGTGTTTGTTCCTGGTTGTGGTAGTACATGGGAAATGAGTAATGACTGATCAGTGAAAAATTTGATTTTTTTCCCCCTTTCTTTAGGGTAAAGCTATTGGAGTGACCATTGGCTGCATTTTAGGAATGTTTCCCTTGTTGTTCTTTGGCGAGGAGGAAGAAAAACTGGAAGAAAAATAATGATCTTTTTACAAGACATATACAAATGTAAACTACTGTACCTCAATTATTCAATTATACTGTCAATATTTAGGAATTAACAGACAGTAAAAAAATGTATAGACTTGGGAACAAAACCTTCAGCATGTCATTTTATGGAAACACTAATTTATTGTGGCCTTGTTGTGTTCAGTACTTCTTTTTATGAGATATCATCTAACTTTTTATTTAATTGTAAATTTTTGAAGTGTTTTCACTTATGGCAAGATGTTTACCACTTTCCCCTTTGAACTTATTCTTTAATGGATTATTACTTCAATAATCCACCATGGATGACAGTATCACTCTTGAGTTGCATATTGGTTGCTTAACAGTTGTAATCACATGACAGAAATATCACTGGTGGTCCTTCAGTGCAGATTATTAAGAAGGTTAGTGATGAGTAATTTGAAGTCCCTCACTTTTCAAGGTCACTGGTTGCCCCTCACCAGCCATCATTTAGCACTGCCTTAGATTAGATATTTCAGTGATCTTTGACAGTATAGGTTCATTTTTTTTCACAATTCTGACTTAAGTGTCTCTGAATTGTCTTTTGAGATGATCATGTTGATACTTTGACAAGGTAAGTGTTTCCAGTGTAGGCTCTCTACCAAGTCCATTTTTAAAGTGGTGTTTTAACACCTTCTATAGTTCCATATTCATGCCTTTTTTTGCCTTTCTAAACATATTTTGCTAATTGAGTTGAAATATCCTTGTATTTGTCTTCCTGTGGTTTGAGTGTGATATTAAAGAATTCAAACCAACTGTTTCAAAACCACAAAGAACTTTTTTAATTGTTCTGCTTAAAATAAGGTGTGAATAGTTGATTGGGTAGATGAGGCCAGGGAACAGTTCAGGCTATGAATGAATGCTCGCATTACAAGTTTGTACTGAGTGGTTCAGTTGAAATGGTAAGTGTACCATCAGTCTGGATTAGAGGATTTGATGATAATATCTTTGTGTTTAAGATTAAGCCTTTGCCACATTTTTTTTTTACTGAGACAATTACTTATAAAAGCTAGGCAAGAAAAATAGGAGAATCCAGACCTTTTTACTTTTTTTACATTTATTTTTGCAGTCTTACTTGACATAATATAGACCTGACAGTGCAGTATCATGTAACTGCTTTTTTCTATATGGTTATGAATAAAATTATGACAACTATTGAATAGTCATAATATTTCAGGATCTTACTTGCTAATAGCATAATGCTAAATTGCCAA
The DNA here is from genome assembly GCF_971803275.1 of Cyanistes caeruleus. Taxonomy (NCBI): domain Eukaryota; kingdom Metazoa; phylum Chordata; class Aves; order Passeriformes; family Paridae; genus Cyanistes; species Cyanistes caeruleus. Next base: position 12,209,426 of record NC_141701.1, read on the forward strand.
TTGTCTCCTAGTTTTTTTACTTGTTTGAATACCATTTGAAAAATCCACTGAAAATTGGCACAGCCAGGGCACTTTGAAAGTTTTATTGCTGAAATTGCTAGCACTTCTGAAACCTAGAAAGAAATGCTAAAAAAAAATAAATAAGTCCCTTGATGATTTTTATTTGCTGTAGGAAAAGTCTTAATGTAACGTGTGTATTTTACAAAGCTTGTTGCTTATCTCATTGTTATAAATCTGACTTCTCTGTTCTGATTTCTAAAAGCCCTTTAACAGCAATACTGAAACTAACTTTAATGAAGGTGACACTTGTATCTGTTTCTTAAGAAAACAGATGTTGACAGTTTGGAGTGAGTAGTCATAATAGTATGTGCTGTACTTTGCACATTAAACCATGAAAATCTGGACCAAGATGTAAAACTGAACGAAGGCTCAGCCAAGCATCAAACACAAATGCAGAGGAATTTTGGCTTGCACTTCAAAGGTGGAAGCTTTGTTAAAATAAAATTAAATAAAACAATAAAAAACAACAACAAAACCCACAACTCTTAACAAAAAACCAAAAAACCCCAAAAACCCCAACCCACAAAAACAATCCAGAAAGGCAGTTATGTGCTCTTTCACCAACAGATTGCTTCAGTACTTCAGTGTTCAGAAGTATTTTTACTCATTTATCACACATTTATCTTGCCTTAAACTTCTAACTTTTCTGCCTCTCCATGCATTTTTGTTTCTATACAAAGCAGTATTTCCAACGTTTTTCTTAAACTGAAGTACCAGTCAAAGCAATTTTGCATAGCTTCTTTTGTCACTGTTTTTACAAATATTTCAACACTATTTCCCATTACGATACTGGCATCTTGATTGGAATCTTCTAGCAGTGGTCAAATCACTGTTCTTTGGCATTGTTCCATCAGAACACTCTTTTCATCACTCTATTACAGCTCATGAGAACAATTGGAAGGTTGTGCCAGCTGTCACAGTAATATTTGTTTTTTATAATGGCAATAGGAAAGGCTGTGTACTATTGTTAAATAGCTTGTGCATGTAAATTTAGTACCTTTTGTTGCTGTATGTCAAACTATTGTACTGCAACCAGTGCTATTATTGAGAATCAATGAACTAAAATATCTTGAAAGAAGTTAATCATGTGTTGTCTTGTTAAACTGTTTAGTTGACCACAAAAATGTGGAGGGCAAGTGACACATGGTAAGAAATATTGGGTATTTCAGTCTGATACCATAAAGAAGAAGGTGACTTCTGGGGGTTCAGTATTTTATAAAGGTGAAGAATAACTTGTGGTGTGAGAGGATTAGTGGTGCTGCTGGAAGCTCAGAGAAAGTGCTTGTTGGGGCCAAGCTGCCCTCCTGAGAACCAGGTTGTTTCCTTTGGCTACAGGATCCATGCCTGTGTGAACGTGAGACTGCTTTGTGTGGAAGGGAAGATCTGTGCCTGATCTGTGCCCTGTCTCTCCACAAGGAGAGTGGCTTTTTCTGGGGTATATGGATGAAAGTAATCCCTGATGCTCTGATCACTTTTACTAAAAACCTGAGAAGACAGAGTCCCCTTTATTTTCTGGTATCTTCTCCCTCCTTGATAAAAGGAAAAATTAAACACTTCAGGCTTGTTCAGAGACTTCAGTATTGCTCTGTTTTTTTTTATTCTATCAGTTTGTCCTGTATTAACAGGAATTGTTTTTGCCTTGAAGGGCTGGTAGACCTGAAATTGTGTTTGAAATACTGTCTTGTATTGTAACTTAAATTATAAATGTATCTTTGACTGTATGTTATCTCTAGGAACAAAGAACATGCATCTGATAATAGGGTTACTCAAATCTTCTTGCCAGTGTTTTCTCATGCATGTACTTTTACATAAATTATTTGAATTCAGACAACATATTTTGTATTGTCTTTAATTAAATTGTTGAACTTTCTGTAAACTTTTGTACTACAGCAAAGCTGTTCTGTGTTTCTTTAATAGACCAGATGCTGGAGGGAAAATGTTAATAATATCCTGTGGGTATTCAGCCTCAGTTATACAAAATAAGAATTTATTATATTTAAGTTATAAGCAAGTGGTCCTTTGTCACTGTCATAGGAAATACCACCGTGGAGTGGTACTTCTGTCTCTTCGTGCTCGGAAGAGAGCAATTTAAACAATTAAAATGTTTGCATGGTTAAACTCGTGGTGTTTGTGATTAATATTAATTAGAAGTTCACTTGCACTTGAACTTTGGGAACTGAGGTTTTCTGTATGTAAACTAAACCATTTTGAACTTTCCTGGACTTTGGATCTCCTCAATTTTTTTTTTACTCGTTGATCAGTCCTTTTGTGGATGTCTGTGCAAGAAGTGCTGTGAGTAAAAGATCTGTACTGTAAGGATGGTCTAATTTAATTTTGAGAACCTGTACAGGCTGGCTGTTGTTTGACTCCATTGTGATTGTATTTTGTAGTAGAACTTCATTCATGTTGTTCAGAAAGTCTTTCACACTTCTACCTTCTACCATTTCCCTCTTCTTGGTCTGATGTTTTATATGGTCTAATGACAAGCTGACAGAGCAAGCAGCAGTATATAAACTGAAGGCCTTAATTAAGTATAGAGGAATTATCACCGTGCTCAGAGTCTTATGCCTCTGGATTTTTTTTATCTAAATTATTAAGAAAATAGTTAGACCTCATAACATAATTTTAAGCTCCCATTTTAAAGTATTTATTAGATGCTTGTTAAGTCTTTTCCCTTGTCTCAGTGTTCAAGACCCTTGGCATCCCGAGTGTTGCTTCAAAATAGGGTTGGGGCAGGGTGCAGGCTGTGGGCCAAGGATTTGGGCAAACTAGAGATTTTGAAGCCAAGCAAGATAAATGCAGAAGGATTTTTTTTTATTTTGTGTTGGAAGACAGATGTGTGTTAGAGTGCTGATGTAGTACTTCTGTAAGGAGATGATGCCAAGTTATGGCCTTTTAAAGGCAGGAAACAGTTCTGACTTAACAGTCTTCAACTTAGTAGTGGATGAAATGCTGCTTCACAGTCATCAGTTACTCCTTCTGCATATGTGTGCAAAGATTAAGTTGCTGTGAAATACCAAAATTGAGACCTTAAATTAATGCATTTTGCGTCCATTTTGTGTTCTGTTCTTGATACTGTGCTCAGAGTGTCTTGGTTTTGTCTGTCAGTAAGAAAAGGATCTTATGCTTTTACCTGGAGAGCTTAAGCACTCCCAAACATGTGAGTATTGATTTATCTGTTAGAAAATAGAGTGTCTTGTTATGGAATACCAAGTGTCCTGAATGGGACCATTCACTGTTTAGAAAACATGGATCCAAAGGGTAAAATTTGCCATATGGGACCTACTGCTGCCATTTCTGTTGAGAACAGGATTCCACTGACCAGTACCATGTATTGGTAGAACAATAACAGAGAATGCTACCTTGCCTTTGTACAGCACTGCTGCTTGGGTTTGGCGGGATCTGTTTGCGCTGTGGTGTTTCTTTGTAGTTTTGCTGAAAATTGTCTGTTACTTCCAGCTAGTAACAAGAAGGAAAGTGAAGAGAATGAGATTCTTCTCAGTCGTTTTCCCTACAATGGAATACATAGGGGTCTTATTAAAAGAGGAAAAAAAGTCTATGATTTTTATTCACGGTACCTGCTGTTTTATTCACGGTGTTTTATTCACGGTGTTTTATTCACGGTGCCTGCTGTTCTCTGTGCCTTGAGAGCACTTTTGACTTGCTGGAACATTGGAAGAGTCCAAAGGGCTGTGAGGTTTCCCTTCCCCAGACTGGCTTCTCTGCACATCTCAGCTATTGAATCATAGCAGGAACCATCAAAGGAAAAGGGATACAAATGGACAGGGGTCCCTGAACAGGAAGAGAAGAATGTTTACAGGTGATTTACCTTTGCAATACAAGTGCTAAGCTGAGACCACACCGAAAGCCAGTTGGATATTAAAGGTGGAATAGCCTCTTTTGGTGAAATTTCAGGTAGGCTTTCATGAAGATCTGTGACTGTTTTTTTTCTCTGCATGGTTTCCACTATTAATTACTTCCCCCTTTTTGTGTAGGAACACTGAAGGCTATCAATTTCCTTCTACACACTTTGCTCCCTGGGAGCTCCACAACCTCTAAGGAATGTCAGGACTGCTGCAGGGCAAGTCATAGGTGTCTTCTAACATACCAGGGATGTCCTCTGATGAGCTCTCAGTATGAACTGTGGTTTTTGCAGACTTTATCTCACATCCTCATCTAGTCTTATTCTGGGTAAAGTTTGCAGGTAGTGTCCTTTAGTTGGTGATGTGGTCATTTCTTTTATTTCCTCCACATTGTAAGAAGGTGCAGAGGGAGTGGTAGTGTCACAGATGGTTAGAACAAAAGGTTGGGGAAGTTTCTGCATTTCCTAAACATGCTTTTTTCTTTGCATGGATGCTGTGGAGGTGTGTGAATATTAGAAAAAATTAAGCATCCATAGCTGCTGTTGTCCATAAATGACTGTTCTGCCTGTACCTGGCAACATTGTATCAGGTGTTGCAGGCATGGTATTGCAATAGATTTTTAACAAACCATGGTCTACAGCTTTGATATATTTTGCTTTCAATTGTGTGGAAGTTTCCTTCTAACCTTCATTTTTAACTGTTCTCAGTTTACTGCTTTGAATTAGTACTCCTCAGTGTGTCATACAGAGTAATTCCTCCCCATGGTAAGTGTATATGCATACTGAAAACTCATCTATTGGAAATATATCCATTCTTTTAGTTACATTTAGTCAGTCTTGGAACATAATCACTCTTTTCTGTACATCCCATTAATCCCCTGTAGCACTATTATTTCTGCAAGTAAATAAGTTCCATTTTCCAGTGCTTTAAAACACAGAATGAGGTATTTTAGAGATTTTCACAAGATAGCTATAACAAATAGGAAAATCTGCTGGAGTTACTTTCCCTTCCTCTTGATAATCTTGTCTGTGCAGTCAAAAAACAGTGTCAGCCTTTATGACTGCGCAGAGGAAGTGTCCTTCATTTTCACTCACCTTTGGCTCTCCAACCCTGATGACTCCTAAAACACACTGGTTGTTCCCAATTTCTGCATGTGCAACTAGGTTTTATTTTTCTTTAAAATGTTTGAATTTTCTCCTAACTTCTTTGAATTCTTCTGACAGCATCCTGCCACTAGCAGAGTGTAAGCAGTATTTAAGGGGAAAGTGTATTTAGTTATTTATTAACATTAATATTTTGCTTCCTGTCTTCTAAATGCTAGTTATGTCAGTGTGCTTATTCTCAGCATTACTTATCACCCAGGCAAAACCAATATTTTTGCTGGTTTTCCCCACAATCTGTCTTTTTTTTTTCTCCCATAATTTTGAAGAACTATTAAATGCTCAACACACAGGAGGAAACTCTGGTTTTGCTGATCTTAGTGAATCAATTTATAGAAACTGGCAGTTTTGTCACTTAATAATACTGCTGGAGGAATCTACAGCATGTCAGCTTGTCATTCCGTTTGCAGGGTAGTATTTGTCTCACTCACACTTTTCCCTCTGAGCCATGCAAGGAGTCAGAGAGGCACTCTGGAGGGTGTTGCGTCCCCTGGCTTCCAAAGAGGAAGAATAGCTGACTAACTTTAAGTTACGCCCCAAACTTTAGACTTTAGTGGGTAAGCTGAGGTAAATCCAGTGCCAGCACTTCATGGCTTTTGAACTGTGTGTAGTTTATGGCTCCTTGGAACCAGATCCTGTGCTCATGGCATTTCAGACTGTGGGACTGAGTTTGAAGATTTGCTGCCCAGTCTGACTTCTGGGAGAAGATGAACCAGCAAAGTCTTTTGCACATCTGAATCATGGGGTGACCCAGCCCAGTGAAATGGGCATTTGCAGATATGATGGATACATCCTGGGGTTGTCCCACATTAATTTCTCTGACTCCTGGGACTCTTGACTGTATGATGATTTTGATACATGGCTTGTAGGGTCTATAAGATGAGTGACTTTTGCAATCAGTGTAACTGTAGAGAGGAATAATAGTGGTGGATGAGAATTTTTTTCAACATGGCTGTACTCAAAACTTGGAGTGAACTCAAAGATATAATAAAGTATTTCACCTTTAGGACTAAACACTACTAAATTCAAAATAAAGGCGTTGGTTTTGGTTGTGGTGTGGGATTGGCAGAGTGGTATTTCTGTTGGCAGGCAACAAAAGGGCTACTGTCACTGGATAAAGAGGGAGGCTCTTAGGTTCTTGGCCTGAAAGAAATATAGTGCCTCATCCCCATTGGAGACTTGCCTTAATGTCCTAAGTGACTTTTGGAAAAGCAGCTCAGAATCTTTGCTAAAATGCATTCACAGCCTCTAGTTCCTTATTCAGCTCTGGAAACTTGGCAGAGCAGATTCTGGCAGTGGTATATGAGGTCTTCTAGACAGTTTGAAGCAAATTTGTGTATCCAGAACACAACAGTAAATGGAAAATATGCAGAGACTTCTGTGAAATTCAGTGAACAGAAAGCAGGGCCTCCATCCAGTGGCTGCTGGTCTGATTCACAGATCGCCGTGGGTGTTGTTTGTCTGTGTAGGGCCCACGATGGTCATCTGGCAAATTGGGGAGGCTCCTTTTCCAGGAGCATAAGCTCTAGTTAAATTTGAGCAATTGCCACAGGATGAGCACCCGTTGTGTGCATAAGACCTGGGGTAATCTCATGCTGTGCTGAAGCCACGCCAGTTTACTTCTTGTAAACTTCTAGCCCTTTAGTTAAAGTTTAGTTTGGCCTGTAAGACCTGTACAGAGCATCTAACCATAGATATGGTGCATTCCTGCTCTCTGTAATGCTTTATGTGCATTATTTGCCAATTTACTTGGGCTTTTAACAACAAAGTACACATGTAACTACTAAGGATCCAGTCTGGTGAAGCTGGAGTCACTCAGGTGTGGAAAGTTAGAGTTCACTGTCTCCCTGAAGACTGTCCTGGGTAAAAGGTTCATTGTATCTGACGTACAGCACCACCAACAAGAAAGGTATGAATGTCCCTACAGTCTAGAAGATAAGGACTAACTGTAGGCACAGGATTATTTTGACCAAATGATAATAAAGATTTCTCCTTAGAATGTGGAAAAATTGGGGGTTTTTTTTGTCACAAGTGTGGCAGATTTTGTCACAACATTGAAAGAGGTTTTCCAGTCCTGTTTCCTCCGTGTGTCCTCCGCCTGAGACACTCACTCGTCCTGTCATAGCTTCAGCCCCCATTGCTGACCTAATGTTTGGTCTCTAGTAATGTGGCTGAAGAAATCTGCTGAAGAAACTCCTTCAATGAGGAGCAGCTAGTATCAGTGACAGCAAAGTCTGGCACCAGGAGGGATTGGGTTCGTACCAGCAGCAGGGAGATGTTGATACACTTAAAAAACAATTCGGCACTGGACACAAAACCAGCTGTCATAGCAGCACAGTGTTAAGTCCAGATACTCATACTGAATGCTTGGTCCTGTGGAAGTAAAGGATTGCTAGAAGCTCACAACTGGTGACAAAAAAACCAAACAGAATCAGTGAGGAAGGAAAGACAAGAGGAAAAGTAGCACTGAAATCATGGTAGTTTAAATGGGATGTAAACTTATTTGAACAGGGATGTGACATATGTGAGGGATGCCTGATGCTGTGGAGCTTTACTCAGAGTGCACAGAATGGATGGGTCAAATAGGGAGGTGCGAGAGAAAACAGTATTTGCGTATTAAGATTGGCCTGATGGAGAGGTGGTGAGTCAGTAGGACAGAGGGCAGGCAAGTGAAAGAGGGATGAGAATTCACTTCTAAGAAATTGTTAGAAGGAAAAAATGCTTCAGAATGTTGTCATATTAACCAACATATTAAAACCTCATGGGGATGTATGGATTGTTAGGGATATTAAGGCAGGCAGCAGGAATATACTTTGCCAGCATTCTTTGGGCTCAAATAGTGGGTGTTGAAAATCAGAGATGCTTTGGTTGAAGAGCTTGAGAGACTGCATTTTGTTGCTCTGACTAACCTGCTTGAAAGGTTTGGTCTCTCCATGGTTTTCCTTGTGATCTCAGGGTTGTGTTAGAAATGTTTGGCATTTTGTTGGAATTTGGCAGAGATGTGCAGTTTTTTTGCATTTCAAAATGGAAATTGAGTAAATTGGTGGGGGGAGTAATTATGTAGCTCAATAGCAGATAGAAGTCAAGACATTTTCCTCTCAACTGGCTTCAAGTGAAGCCATCTTCATTAGCATGCATATTTCAGAACACATACTTAGTCTTTATCATTAATCTTAATATAGATCATGTATTTAAGTCAAGAGGCAAAAAAAACAAGGCAGCCTATGAATGGCTGTGGCAGATTATTTTCACTCAAGAACACATTTATCTTGATGGCATCTCTGCTGGAGCTCTAGCAAATGTGTTTTTCCAGGGGAGATATGGGAATAAATAGCTACTAACCTGACTGTAATACAAACCTCACTCTGATGTTATAAATTGGTTATTCTTAAAATAAGCAGGAATGTGTGTTGTTCTAGATAAGCATAAAAACTGAATCACAATTCAAGGATCATTGTGATTTATACTTTAAAATAATGTAGTTTGTCCTGTGTGTCAATTCTCTCTAGTTCTAGCTGAATTTGGGTACCCTTCTACAGGGATGATGGGCAGAGTGGTCAAGCAAATGGCAGTGATGGATGTGGTTTATCCTGCCTTTAGCACATGGACAGTCAAATGTGCTGAAAACTGCCTGAATGTCTGGGCACAGAGCCATGTCCAGCCAGGGGACAGTCACTACTGGTGGTGCAGGGCTTGATACTGGGGTCAGAACTGTTTAATCTCATTGTTAGTGAACCTGTTTGATTGTGCTGGTGTGTCAGCACATTTGCAGATGATATGAAACTGGGAGGAGTGGCCGAGGCACCAGAGTTGTGTCGCCATCCAGAGAGACCTGGACAGGCTGGAGGAATGTGACAGGATCCTCATGATGTCCAACCATGGGATATGGCAGGTGCTGGCCCTGGGCAGGAGCAGCCTATGTGCTGCTACAGGCTGGGGCTGACCCCGGAAGGGCCCTTGGGGTCCTGGTGTACCCCAAGGTGACCATAAGCCATCAATTGCCCCTGTGACAGAGGTGACCACCTACATCTGGGACCTGTGCCAGTAGGTGTGCTCCTTGTTACAGGAGAGACATGGACATACTGGAGCAAATCCAGTAAAGGGCCACAAAGATGGGTAAAGAATGGAGCATGTGTCATATGAGAAGGCTTCAGAGAGCTGGGATTATTTAGTCTGGAGAAGGGAAGGTTCAAGGGGGCCTTACCCATGTGTGAATACTTAAATGGGGGGAAGGGTAAAGAAGAGAGATCTGGTTCTCAGTGGTTCCCAAGGAAATTCTCACAGTGGGACAGGAAATTCTATTTAAGCATAGTAAAACACCCAGCATTTTATTGTGAGAGTGATGGAGCACTGGATTGGGTTGTCCAGAGAGATTGTGGAGTCTCCATCCTTGGAGATACTGAAAACCTGACTGGACATAGCACTGAGCAATATATGCTGTAGGTGACCCTATTTTGTGGAGGAGCTTGGATTAAGCCATCTATAGAGGTCTCTTCCCACCCCAGTCATGATGTGATTCTGTGGGTAGGATATATTTTTGTTATCACAGGAAAAAAAAGTAAATTCACTGGAATGAAATTGGAATTGTTCAGATGGTTTCAGGAGAAAACAGGAGTAAAAAGCACTGTGTAGCTAAAAGTTCATTGGTAGTTAAAACTTGAAAACATTACTGTATTCAAGTCCATGTTTTACCTTTTACAGGATTGTCAGTTCTTGTCAGAGGATCACAGAATCACAGAATGGTTTGGGTTGGAAGGAATGTTAAAAATCCTCTAATCCCACCCATGACACCATGGGCAGGAGATGTCACCAACCATGAAGTCAGGTTGCTCAGGACCTCATCTGGCCTGGCCTTGGAAGAGAATGAAGGACACTTGTTTTGAATTATACTAAGAGAGTTTTGGTGGTGGAAGCCTGGCTTGGAAAAAGTGACTTTGAATTTCCTAGCAGGATGTGCTCCTCAAGCAGCATATCATGTACATGGTATTACCTTTGTGTATGATGTACCACAGCTGGGGAGAGCTCCTAGAAGAGCTTGTCTGCTTCTGTGCCTCCCTGCCAGCAGTAAACAGTACCAGGATCTCTATTGCTTTTTAAATGCATCTGATTTGTTGATCACCTCCCTTTTTGTGTGTTTATTCCCAAAGGTGTTGGCTTTCTAAGTTGGTTTGCTCTGAAAAAGCTGGGAGTGTAACAGCTGCAGGCTCTGATCTCTCTGGAATGAGTTTCTCGGAACACATGTGAGAAATGCAGTCTCAGCCTTCAGTAGCTTGCAGGGCTTGGCATAAAATTGCTCTTGTGGGTCCCTTCCAGCCCAAGGTATTCTGTGATTCTCTTGTGGGCCAAGTTAATCTCTGTGCAATCACTGAGCATTTTCCATGTCCTCTGGGCCATTCTCTTCCTGAAAGCCATTATTTTGTAATCAAACCTGGAGAGTATTGATCACTGGAAGAGGTTAACTTGGCAGGTTTTGAGGGCTCTGTGAATTGGAAGTACAGCAGTGGGAGTAGGCATTTCTTTTTGTTTGTAGGGGAGAGTACAAAACCGAAGAATTTGACTCTAAACTATCTTTGGTATTAATGTATGTATTAAACAGTGGCTGGGGAGGGGTTATAATCTGCAGCTGACTGGTGGTGGGCATGAGGAAAAGACTGGTTGTAGTGTAGGTGAAAAAGATGTTAGCAGCAAGAGCTTCTGAAGTGCTATCTGCTGAACAGTAATTCTGGTTACATGCACCCCCAGTGTAATTAGTGTGTGAGTGGGCTGTGGGGCTGCAGTTGGAGTAGAGAATTTTCTTCTAAATGTATTTACCATTGTGAATAAAAAAGTGGAGAGGAAGTGGCTTTTTTATTAATAAAAACTGTTGCAAAACATCAGCTTTATGCAAATACTAAATAAGAGACATGTCTGTGCACAATGAGATGTAAAAGGTGCTGGAATAAAACTTGGAAAATATAAAGGCTGCTATTTAATCAACCCTCATTTTCCCTGTTTCATTCCTTTTCTGCTTTATGTTTTTGTGCAGCATGGGGAAGGTCTTCAGACAGCTGTACTGACAAATTCTAGTTAAACTGTTGTACCCGAGCCACAGGGTGGCCTTGGGCAACGCATGAGCCTGACATGATGAAAACATGTTTCTTTCAGCTGTCTGTGTTAGATTCCTGGATCTCAGGTTTCTTTTACAGTCAAGATTTTTGGGCCCATCTGGAAGTATTGTGAATTCACTATACCAAAGCCTGCACGCAGACAGAGATCCTACAGTAACCCTGGGAGTATATATGTATATCTATAGGAAGTATATAAAATGATGCTTGTTCTGCAGGATTTTCTGGGTAAGCCATAGAAAGTTAATGCTGATCCCTCTCCCTGGGTATGCAGGGCTGGATTTCTCTGCCAAGAAAAATCCTGCTACTCCTGCATGGACAAGAAGTAGGTAGAACCCTTTTTCTTTACCCTTTCTTCCCTGACTTCCACAGCAGTCATGGCAGAGTCAGGGCCTTGGCCTTTCCCTACCCAACAGCTCTAGGAGTGAATGATGAGGAGTCATTTCCAGTGGGATGGAAAACAGTTCAGGATGGGCTAATTTCCCTGTGTTTCCTCAAACTGTGCTGATGCTCAACCCTATGGCACTATCTCAGTGCTCAGATAACATTGAGGCTGGTGCAGAGCTGGTGAGAGTTGTTGTCTCTGGACTCAGGCTAGACACTGGAGGAAGCTTTCACCAAGCGCTGGGGCAAGAGGTAGGGAAGAGTAAGGGTCAAAAATACACAAGAACAGAGTGTAACAAGACAGTGATTGCTATGAATCATAGTCAGCCTGGTGGAAGGCATGCTTAGGATGGGCCAGGGCTGGATCTGGAGTACTTATGTTTACCTGCAAGGACCTAAACATAAAGTTTAGAGGAAAACTGAAGATTTTCAGAAATTCTGAAATTCAGAGGAACTGCAGCTAACAAATCCTTGTGTGTTTATCCTTAGAGTTTCCCAGGGGGCAGCTGCATCAGCAAGAGCCTCCTTCAGCAGCCACAGCAAGAGCTGATACTTGCTGTTGGTGAGCTTGGTCCCATCTTATGGGAGCTGAACTACTGGAGAGTGCTCCTTTCCCTTGGTGTCTGAGGGTGCCTTGGACTCTGAACACTTTAAATCCAGTATTAAATGAGGCTGGTCTTTTGAAATGCAGGAAAGTTGTTGCTAACAAGTGTTTGCGACAATGTGTAAATAAACAAGAGATGATAGGGAACATGGAACACATCTGTGGTTATAAAAACAAATGTAAATATTAGGCTTACAGAGAACCAGAATTCTGTTGCAATCAGTTTTCCAGGCTGTTGGTGCCTACCATTTCATGAGACTTTCCCATTTGGGGCAGTCATTTGCTGTGCCTTTGTATAGAGGCTTTTCAGATTGAACCTGACCCTAATATTGGTCAAGACCATGTAAAAACACAAAGACCAGAGATGAGCAGATACCAGAAGTGAGCCTATGAGACTAGCAGCATTACAGAGAAACTACAAGCAGGATTTACCCGTTCAGACCCTCTCTGTCTAATAAGGATGCTGATAGAAAAAGTATTTAACTCTGTGGTAATTAGAAAAGAAAATGGTGAGACTTAGTTGCCATCTGAGAGAAAACTGGCAGCCAGGGCAGAGAAGTGTGCTGGTACTTGTCTGCTGGGACTTGGGCACAGCCTGGGCTTGAAATCTGGGAGGAGGAAAAGGAGCCAGGTCAAGGGAGACTTTCAGAGATTGCTTCAGAACAGTCTTGGACAGAGAGAATGTCTTCAGTGCACTGTAAGACCAAGCACAGACATGCTGCTGAGTTAAACCTGCAACAGGGGTGCCCATGATGTCATTTGTCTTTTACGTAGAATGGACATGAGAACAGATATAACTTGCAGGTAGGATGAGAACTATGCAGCTTGGTGAGCAATTAAATTTTATTTCTATTTTTTGAAACCTCTGTAAGGACAGCTGTAAAATCTTGGGTATCTCCTTGGAGTTTTTGGTGTAAACATGAATAAATGAATAGCAAACAAGAGGGCAAAATGACAATCTGTGGACTATTAAGATAGCTTTGGAAGAGAGAGCTGTCTCCTGGGTCTCACTAGTAGTTTCTCCTGGAGTACAAGGCTATTTGCACCAGGGCTACTCAGTAGCTGAGCTCTCAGGACAGACCCACAGATATCACAGTGCACCTGCATATCTGATGTGGAGAGTCTCTTCTATGTTTTTGAGAATAACAGGCTGCTTGCATTGGTATGATCCAGGTGTTTCCTGCATTTGCACTGCAAACCAGTCATTCCTTACAGGTGAATGACCAGAACTAAATGGTCATCACCTGCATGTTGGCATTTAAAATGTTTTGTGTCTTGCAGTATTTCACATGAGTCAGAATAAGTTCAATCTTCAGGTGGATTATTTTCCCAGCAAAGAGTGTAGTTTCATCAAAATGGAAATGTTTGCATGATATCTGCTGCTTTTTATGGGTCTCTAGCTGGAAGATTTATTTTCTTCCATTGAAATGCCTAAGAGTTTCCTTTAGACTTAGGTCTGCAAAGAGGGTATTGTATTCCCTTTGGTGTAATACAATATTCAGACTTGAGTGAGTGGAAAAGATGCAAATGAAAAGTGCCAGAAGGAGCAGAGAGAGACTTTGTTTTGTAAGAAAGGTATTGAAGTTTCTTGTCAGAGGCACTACTGGCAATGTTTGTGCTGATTAATAATACATTTTTTTAGGAGAATTTATTATAAATAAAATGTACCTCATCTGTGATAATGTTTGATATTAAGGTATGGTGTATTTAAGGACTTTATCAATAAGGATTTGGAACAATTGTTAGATTAGTCTGATCTCATAGACTCCTGGAATTTTCTAAATTCTGCATCTTATTCCCTTAAACTGACACTTGATGCATTGTGTTGGAACTTGAATAGAGGTGGACTGTAACCCTGGGTGCAGAGGAAGTGAATGAATGAATGCAAGAGGTGAGCAAGGTGTTGCATTTGGAGGCTGGTGCTTTTCTAAGGCATGGGGAAGGGATCTGGCACACTTCCCAGAGCTCCATCTACCTCCCTCTTCCTTCCCGTGGTGTAAAGGGGATGAGTGGAGGGCCCCAGACCTCCTGCCATGGAGGTGTGGTGCAGAAGGTGCCATTGCTGGTGACTGTCATTCCACAGCTTCCAGCTCTGAGGCGAGGCAACATTTCTCTGAACCACCAGCAGGCGTGGCCTGGATGTGTGGGACCTGACATGCCAAAGGGACAATATTCTGTAATCAGCCCCAGGCAATTAGTTTTGAAGAGACATTGTTCTTTTGTAAAGGTGCCAGGCTCTGGCAGTCATGATGTCAGTCAGATGGAGTCAGGATGTGGATTTATTTATTTATTCAAATTAATTCACTTGCTGACAAGCAGGAGAATTTCCTTTCCGGGTGCTGCTGTAGGCACTGATCATGGTGCCACTGTTCAGCACTAAGGTAAACCAAACCCCTCCAGGGCCCAAAAATCTCACTCAGTGAGACACTTCAAAGGACTTAGTTGTTCATGTTCTCTGAGTTAGATGCACGTGAGAAATACTGATAGTATTCTCAAGAGGTCAGAACAACAAAAAGAACTTTATTGGCCACTTTAGAAAATCAAAGAACTTCGACAAAAGATTTAGAGCTGCATTCAGTCAACATAAAGCACTTCTCAAAGCATTAACTTAGCCCATTCAACTAGCAAATGCTAAGCCTGTCTGATTTTAAGATTCTCAAAATCCCAAGAAGAAGGAATTAGAAGAAGAGGAAAGTGAGAAAGACAGAAAAGATATAGAAAAGGACAAACATAACTACACTCCCAGCAGTGTTCAGCTGATAGAAATTCTAAGAAAAGGTAGGATCAAGACACATGCTTGCCTCATGTCTCAGATTAAATGGCCTTTGACTTTCCTGGGCCCTTCCCCTAGGTGGAACTCTCGGTCATTTGGCCTCTCAGGAGCTGGGCTAGGGGCTCCAGAGATGAGTCTGGAGTGTTGCCTCTGGTGTGCCAGGGATTGCAGCCACTGCAGAGCTGGGATATAGGCTTGGGGTGTGGGGTGTGCAGGGCAGGGCATCACCTCACCAGAGCCAAGGCCTGACCTGCCCCTTCCCTACAAGTTTTCAAGCCTGAAATGTTTTGAGCCAGCAACACTTCCAACCTCTCACACCCTGAGGTGCTGCCCTCCCCTTGGCAGGCACATGTGAACACCTGTGTAGAGCAGGGCTGCAGAGATGTGGCCCTGGACTGTCCCACCACAGCACAAGGGCTACATGTGGGATGTGTCAAGCCCCAGTTGTGTCACAAGTAGATAGTATAAGGCTGGGACAAAAGCTGCCTCCTTTTCCAGCTGTATATATTCACATGCAATCTTCTTACTGCTCATAATTTTTCTATACCTTGACTTAGCAATTTCTGTGTAACTTTATCTAAAAAAATATTTTTTATTTCTTTTTTCTCTTTCTTGATTCTGCTGCACTTCTTCTGTATTTCATCTTTCTCCAAAATTCAGTTCTTTTGACTTGAATGAAGCAGAGGAATGAATAACCTGAGGAAGGATGGAATGATTTTATGGCCAAGGCAGCTGAGTGCTTTGTTCAGTATATTCATAGCTGCCTAAAAAGGGGAATGATCAATAGCACTAAGCTTCTGGGAGAAGTAAAAAAAATCAGACCATGTGAAGAATTCAAGCAGGATCTTGGGAGGCATGGTGACTGGGCAGAAAACCATGAGATTCCACTATTTGTGATTGTACAGGGATATATGTGGTGAAAACCAGTCCTAACATCATGTATAAAATAATGTTCAGCTGACTATTGCCATTCAGGAGTGGTTTACCTGGGCTGTGATAGCTTGTGTGATGAAGACATTATCTTGGTTGCTTAACAATGGTCAAAAAAATAAGTCAAGGTGTCCAGGAATTAGTAGGAAGAGGACAGAGCAGCAAATTTTGTGACTCTTGAGCAGTCTCAGGCAATCAGGCTAACAACCGTCTCAGGATATGGAAAACTCCAGACAAATGTGTCATGGGAGCATTTAAGTAAAGATAAGGAGGTGTTATTCATAAGGGTATGGCTATATTGGAGTACAGGCAAGACAAATTTATACCCAAAACCCACTAGACATTTGTCTGTAAGAAACATCACTGCTGCTGTTGAGCCTCGCAAAAAATTCAGTGATGCAATGTAAGTTTTTATTGGCTCAAATTCAAGACTGAGTGCATTATTCATAAGAAACAAAGGTACCACTGAATTGTTCAGGGCTTGCTGAATAAGTGTTGAAAACCAGCAATACCACACTAATTTAAGTGTTTTTTTCTTTAATTATACTACAGCCTATGAAGCCAGGGCCCTCTAGCAGTTGCACCTCTTCCTCTACAGGCTTGGTAGTGTAAAACAAATATTTGATGCATAAAAATATGCATATGGGACATCAATGTTTTTTCTTGATCAATGACTTCATGATAATGTATTGCAGCTTGTTTGCTGCATTTCCAGCAGTTTGGGGAGGATATCTCAAGTGGTGTGGCAGGTGCTAGTAGCTGAGATGGCAGCAGGACCACCCTGCTCTGGCTGTTCAGTATATTTGTGGAGGAAAAAATGTCTCAATCCTCTCCTCCTGAGAAGGCTATGACACCAAGACAATCTTCCTCCTCAAACACAAGGTGCTCCCTCCTCTTTACATCCTGGGCAGAGGATCCTCTTTACATCCCAGTGGCTGCTGCTGGCAGATGCAGGAGCTGCTGTAGAACAGTAAGGAACTCTCATTTCCAGAGACTAAGATATGTCTGGTGTTTGTTAAAGGCTGAACATTATTTACCCTGCAAATGAGATTTATAGAATTTTAAAGAGAAACTCTATGTCTTTTGGGGGAAAAAAAGATTTTATGTGTTATTTTCAGGATTACTGAATTTTTAAAGCTTTCCTTAGAGAGTGGGTCACATTTTCATCTGGTATAAATATTGTACAATTAATGTGAAGCATATACTGGCCTTTTGCCAGGTGAGCATCTGACTTTTTATGTAATTTTCTAAAATCCATCCTTTTTTTCACAGTGCAAGGATTTTCTTGCAAGGGGGGAAGGTAACCGTCCAATTGTGCACAGAACATTGGCTAAAAGACAACATAAATAATGAAAACAGGTTAAAATGTGTATCTTCTTTCTCCAAAGCCTTGGCATGTTCTCTAACTGCATAGATACACAACTTTGGGTCAGGTTTCTGGCTGTTTGAACTGGTGGTTGATGTAGAAGGTGTTGCCTTTCCCAATATTTAGAGGAATTAGAGAGCAAGCTGTCAAACTTGGAGCTAGTGGGAAAAGAGCTGGCGAGATGGCCAGAAGTAGATGGTTTCTTTGGGAAAATCACTGCTGGCTGAGAAAATATCATTTGTAGAACAAGACAAAACATTGTATCTTAATAATTTAACTGAACAGGGAAATAAAAGTGCCCTTTTGATGCTTTTTTGCTTCTCTTTTTTGTGTGATACAGTGATAGCACTACAGGCTTCTGACTCTACTAGTTCTGCTTCCCAGAATGAAGCCCACCCTGCTATTAATGGGTGCCATCCAACTTGCTGAAAAAAGCCACAGAAAAAGTCTGAATAAATTTTGTTGATTTCATTAGAGACCTTTGCATACCTTCAGTGTCCTGTTCCTGATAGGTGATGGGCATCATGCAGGAAGACTCCTGCACCTGCAGAAGCCCCAGGGATTTGTGTGTCACTGGCAGCTGGGCTAAGGCCAGCACAGGTAATTGGACTTTCTTATGCTGACACGGTGCTGCACTTATCTCTGGCATGGTCTGAATGAACAGGGCTAGGTCTCTACTTCTTAACTGAATCTCCAATGGCTCTGTTAACAGCAATCTTTCAAGACTCCTCAACATATTGCTCACATCCACCTGACAGCTCTTAGACATTCACTTAAGGATCTCATTGCTCAGTTTTTCAGGGGCCTCTTGCCCAGCAGGATCTTGGCCATTTTGGGAGGACATTCTCAAAAGGGCCTGTAATTTCATAATTTTATTTTCCTTCTGGTGAAGATGACCTTAAATGCCCTTATAGTCATTGATCCAAATCTTCAACTCTGAGCTAAGTGCCCTATACCCTAAAACCATTTCAAATAGCCAGAATAATATTCTCTATTTCGTTATAAGTTTCCCTGGCTATCTTTGTCATGTCGGTTCTAAACTGGTTGTTAAATAGCAAAGCAAAAACTATTTTTATGCCTGTAGGTTAAATGCAGGTTAAAGACATCTCACAAATGAAATTTCCAAATTAAGCATGGATATACCTAATCCATTTTAATCTGGCTTTACTATGGTTTCCCATACAGATAAAAATTCCTATTCAGTAGTCTGATTTATCTCTCTTTCCAATCCTTTCAGATTAAATAATAATATTTTTTTCTATTATGACTTATTATTATGCCATTGAAAATTATGAGCAAGCATTAGATTTAGTCACCTAAATGTTTCAGAGGCAAAGTTTGCTTGATGGACTCCCAGGACAGCTTTTCAAAATACTAAGTTCTTAATCTATTTTAACATAACATATTGTCATGATGCTTTTTTTATTAAGCAGGTAGCAGTTATTTGGAACAAAAAAAAGTGCTCTTGAGCATCTTATCTTCAGCTTTAATTTCTAGGTCTGAGTCTGGATGTCCAGTTTTTTACTTGTCAAAGCAATTAAGTCTATCATCCTGATACATCCTATTTGCTTTGGTTTAGCATTTTGCTTTTGGTAGTTCAGTCTGCATAACTTATATAAGTAGAAACCATCCTTCTTGTTGGTGATCTAATCAACTGATCTAATGCTTGAACCATGTCTTTTATAAATTATTTCCTTAAATTTCACTTTTTCATTCCCTAGCCTGTTAAAAGTCATCTGGTTGGTTGAGATGAACAGTAGTGAGTTTAGAATGTTTTTTGGGTATGAATCATCATTACATCAGTAGTATTACAGGAAAGTAATACTGCCTATAATTTAAAACTTGAGAACAATTGTAATTTCTGCTATTTTACACTGGAAGCCACACTGACCTATTAAATTTGTCAAAGCTGCAGGACTGGCTGAGGCAGACAAAGCAATAAATGAGCCAATAACACCTTTGATCAATGCTTTGTGCTTTTTCAAGGAAGATACTTTTCAAGCTCATTTTGCTTTTACTAAAAAATGTTTGCCTTTCTGTTTTTTGATTTTTAAAACTTGAGGGTAGAATTAGACTCGTGGTGTCTAGCCACATCAAAACCCCTGACCCCCATATTTAGTTGAGGGAGACCTCTCTAAAGATGAGCTATTACAGCCACACAAATCCTTGTGTTAGCATGGGCTCATACTTGTCTTTTGGAACAGCTAAATGCTTAGAATCACATAGAAAAGCATTTTTCTGATGCCCTTTTCAAATGGATTCACTTATAATTTGAATTGAATTCTGTTAAATTTAAGAAGTCTAGATTTTCAGGTGTGTATCTGGCATGAATATTTTAGTGACTTCAGTTATATGGGCTCCCTTTAAAAAATGTCTCCATTTTATTTCTGCCAGAATTTCACAGGAAAATGAATGGACTTGAAAATTTCATACCAGTGCTTTCTCTTATATATTTTTGCTGTGAAGTTAGTTTGCTTATTTGCATAAACCCAGCTGCTCAGATTGCGAAATATGTATCTGTGAGTCCTAGGAGGCTCTAAAAATATTAAAACTAATACTTAACTCCCTAATGATCTGCTTTAGGGTCTGATTTGCTAGGCAAGGATGTAAATCCTGCATCTCTCTGGGTAAGTTGCCAATGTTTACCCTGGATGGAGGATAGAGCCTTTGCTTTTTCATAAACATGGGCTGCCAGAACTTGTCAGTTCAGCACCAGGAACCAGCCACTAGGGACAGGTGAAGGAGACTAATTAATGTGTGGCTTACCTTTCACTTGATGAAAAATCATCAGCTTTATTAATGTGATGGCAACTCACATTTGTCACCTAAATGGGTTTGTGCCCTTGTCAGTGCTGGGGCAGCAGACAGATATCTGATGAGCCACAGCTGCTGTGCTTGAAATAGGAATAGCAGAAGGCAGGAATTGTCATCTGTACAGAGGGGATGTGACACAGTGAGGGGGCCCAAGCACAACACAGATATGAACAAGCACCTGGTACCTCAGGTGCTGTCTTTCCTAGGGGAGCTCTTCCACTCTTTCCTTGTGCAGAGCATTAACATTGTAGTGCAGGTGGTGAAGCATCACAGAAGAGCTTTTAGGAAGGAACTGAGATGAGGTCCTGTAAATATAGGTGTTTTTTTCTGGGCTTATGGACTGTGGTTAATGACAGTCTGAGTCCTTCTGTGAGCTAAAACTTTATATCTGAAAATGAAATGGCAAAAAAAGAAAAAAACATGCTAAAGTGGCTGTAGAAACCTTGTGCTGGTGTTGAGCACTGGAGTTATTTTCATCACATGTCCTGTGGTGGCAGAGGGAAGCCAGTTGTTTGCTGCGGGAGTAGCAAGTATCAGCTACTCTCAACAACCCAAATGCCTGCCAAGTGTCCTGATATGCTGTTCCAGAAGCCAGAAGGAGCAGTGCACTGGAAAAATGAATAGAAAGATGGAAAGGGCTTCTGATGGGGCAGTGAACAAATATCATAAGGCATCATTCCATCCTAGTATAAGAAAGAATTTTTTTACAGTGAGAACAATCAATCACTGGAACAACCTCCTTAGGATATGACAAAGTCCCCATCACTGGAAGTTTTCAAGGTGTGATAGGATATGGTGCCAGCTAATTTTATTCAGGCTTCCCTTTCCACAAATGGTTGCCCCACATGACCCTTTAAGGTTCCTTCCTGGCCTGGTCTATGATTCTCAAAGTGGTAGCCCTAGTGACACAGGCCTGTATGTGGGTATATAAGAGCCATGAATTTGTTCTTGGGATCCAACTACATGTTATACAACTTATCTGAGGAACTGGCAGTAAACTTTCTTTGGGCATAGTTGCGACTGAAAGATGCCAGCAAGAGACCTTCTGCTTCAACATTCGGTTGCCCATAGCAGAATGTGCCAGAGCAACTCTACTTGGGCAGGGCAAGGTGAGTCAAGAGTAAATACATTGTTGTTGCTCCTGTGCAGGAGTAATTTCTACCTTACTTGATAGAAGCCAAGCAGCACTAATCTTATCTGCTTCCATCACTTTCCACACTTGGGTTTTTCACTCTTGAAATTAAATTTTTTTTTTGGTTGCTTCACACCACCAGGGTAACACATCATTAATGAAATCAGAAGAATTTTTCCCTCTGAAGCCCTCATGCATTGATTAGTTGGGAGGTGTCAGAAGAAGAAACAAATGTTTGTATATCCCATTCCAAGCAGCTAAAGCACTGAAGGTTGCTGGTTCTCATTCCCAACATGTCCTAGCGATGCATCCCACATCTTCACACAGCATGAAGGAGAGGTGCTCAGGATAAAGATCAGCAGTGCTATCATCAATTTTGTATTTGTGAGCTATTGAGACTGCAGTCATCACTACAAAATTCCACTTGGTGCACCAGTGTCACTGAAAATGTGTTGCTGCAATCTACTTAGGGAAGTGGCAAACAGTGGAAGAAGCTTTAACCAGTTCCAGGGTGTTGTGATTCTCCTTGCTGAGCCCTTCCTCACTAGGTCTCACAGCAGCCACTCTAAGTACAGATTCTCTGCAGCACCAAGGCACTGCTAGGAAAGAGCCAGGGGAAGCTCAAGAGCTCATTGGAGACCTGAAGAATAAAGTGATTTCCTGAGCTCACCCGGCCCAAGAGACGCTTCTAAGAACACCCAAGCCTAGGAATATCCTCATTCCCATAAACACTTGTACAGGATTTACTCAACACTTCACCTGATGTCGAAGTTGCATCCCTCATAATTTTCCACCATTGACTCCCTTCCTTCCTCCCTTTATATTTTCCATTCCCTGTAATGTACTCAGCTCCTCCTTTTTTCTTCTTATTTATAAATATTTTGATAACAAAATCAAGCCTGGAGCACAAGCTAGGATGCAGATATTTTTCCTTTTGTTAATAAAGATCCAGGCAATCCTAAACCATTTTGGGGCAGACTCATTTGTTACCGTTTGATGGACTGCCAGGTATCCATGGCATCCAATTTCCAATTGTTGAGTTTGTAAGCATGTTTAATGTGGAAAATCTGCCAGCTCCAGACTGCTAAGGGCACATGGGTTGTAGTTTGAAAACTACTGTACTGCAAAATAAGACCATTAACAGTGTGACACTGTTTAGAGGATTGTGACATTGTCATTAGTTGTGGCAGAAATAGAGCCTGCCATGTTCATCAGTATTGTCCTCTTGTAGGTTGGTTGAGATAGGGAAAGAAGTGAACTTGCCAGTGCAAGGCTGATGTAGAAGTGCTTCTTCTCCGTGTGTATTGGGACTGGAGTTACCTCCCTTGAGCCTGAACTATGTCCTAGTGACCCCAGCACTGTGTTCCACCAAGAAAACTGGAGATACTTGCTTTAAAAGCGGGGAAAGTTTTCCCAAGACAGATCCACGTCTCTTTATCCCACTGAAACATGCAACTCTAGGAGCAGGCTGGGCAAGGATTCTCACTTTCCTCCAAAATGCAAGGATTTGATCTAGTCTAGGAGAGGGGAAAACGTCCTCCATTCCTTCATCAGGCTTTGTGAGTGACCTTCAACAGCCATTTCAGCTCTGTGCCTCAAGTGCCCACTTCTAAAAAGAGGTAATGGCACCAACTTGCTTGTCTCATGTGGGTCAGAAATATCCAGAGAGGCTGGATAAGCACCAACAATGCTTGTGGATGGAAAAGTTTCCAGTCACTGGTTTCTGGTGGCCTCTGTGCCAAGCCCAGTAGCAGAAGGACGGCTCTTGTGTGTGTCCGATGGAGAATTGAGATTCTGTCTAATGGAGAATAATGGCAACTTCTGACAGCTTTGTTCAAAATCATGCTGATCTGGTTTATGATTGCTTTTATGGGCTTGGTTAAGAGATGAGGAGAGCTATGGCTTCGTCTCCTCCTTTACAGAGCAATGACAAAGCATCAAATGACTGTGAGAAATGTCAGTGCAGGCTGGAAGTAATGAGCTGCATCAGCAGGATGCAATTGGAATTGGCAGGAGCCAAGAAACCTTTGCAAGGTTGGCAGGTGAGTAGCAGTTGTCTCCATATAGATACTACTGTTTTTCTCACAAAAATGCCTAAGATGCTTAAGAGGTTAATCAGAAATTTGTGAAGGGATGCATGGCAGCTGGCCAATGCTTTATGAAAGACAACAGCTTCCTTAAAATAAATGAGGCTGTTAATTAACCATTGGGTTCTTGGCATATAGTTAACCAACATACATAGGCAAATCAACAAATGAATAATTTCATTAGCTTATTCACAGTGGTTTATGCCCAGTGAATGCTAATTTAAGTATCAGTAAAAACGTGAGGTTAATTCTGGCATATCTAATTATAACATAAGTAGATTTTACTTCACACTATTGAGATAGTTAAAATCTAAAGTGAATAAAATTACTGTGAAAGCCTTCAGTACCCTGCAGTCTGCAGAAGAAACCTCACACTTGCTCATGGACTCATACTTGAGGCTGAGGGCACTGTTTTATGCCCCACCAGCCCTGCAGAGGCAAGCAGAAGCAGATATGGGGTGGGAGGTGACCTGGCAGCTCAGGAATGAATTTCCTCCCTGGTTTGCATCAGGGATTTGGTGCCAGTGCAGCTCCGTGCATGCGGCCGAGCTGTGCTGGCACGGTATGAAAACACACCAAAGGGGAGGTGCAGCTGCAGAGCTCAAAATGAGTAAGTGGGATAGGAGGAAGAGGAGGAGTGGAAAGCTGCTGATATTTCCAGGTTACAAATGAGATTTGAAGAGGGATAAAATTGCTTTGCTTGAGTCACACAAAGCAGTAGCATTGAAGCACTCAGTTTCTTCAGGCTACTTCAGGCAACAACTGACAGAATGAGAGGACAGTCTAAAGCTGCGCCAAGAGAAATATAGGTTGGATGGTAGGAAAAAGTTTTTTACAGAAAAGGTGATAAAGTATTGGAATGGTCTGCTCGGGGAGGTGGTGGAGTCACTGACCCTGGATGTATTTTAAAAAACAGACTGAATGTGGCACTCGGTGCCCTGGTTTAGCTGAGGTGTTAGGACTGGGTTGGACTCAATGATCTTGGAAGGTCTCTTCCAACCCAGTGATTCTGTAATTCTGTGTGATTCTGCCCCCTGGATCCCAGCCCAGCATCTCACATGGCTCCTGCCTCTTAACTTGCTTCCCCTGGCTTGCTGCAATGGCAGGGGAAGTAAGTTTTCCTCCTCTTTTTTTCCCTTTTTTTTTATATGGGGATATTTTTGTATGGGCATATTTCCCCATATGATCGCATCCAAAAGGAGTGGTGGAAGGTTGGTTTTTTCTTTTTCCCTGTGGTTACTCATGAATAAAGAGCTGCAGAAAACCAAATACAGTAAATAAATGCTGATTGCAATGTCAGAGTGAAGTGATGAATTGTGAGGGTAACAGTTAACTCTGATTCATCTGCTTTATTTTTACTTTATGAATATTTTAAAAAATCCATAGCTCATCAGTAGGAATCTGTGAGTCAGGACCCAAGGCTTTTCCACAGAACATGATGCAGTGAAGAAGTTGCAAGCAGAAGTCAGTGGGTGAAACTCGTCACCTCCTCTAGTCCCATGGAGATCCTCAGAGGCTACTGTTGGATGGGGTCCATGCCACATAAGAGCAATGCTGCAGGCCTACAGCCTGTTATTAGAAGTAAGTCTGTAGCTGGAGTTCAAGAATTTTTTAACAAAATGCAACTTCTCCTTTGCATTCATATGAGAGAATGAGCATAAGCACATAGGGGCTGTCCTTCAGGAAGAGCCTGCTTGAGAAATTTAGTTTGTGGATGCTTTTACTGAAATCTTCCTCTGCCTTGCCCCCACAAATCAGGATTTCAGCCTTCCTTCAGCTCCAAAATCTGCGTTAGTATTGCAAGAGTACCATGAAGAGTTTGGTCCTTAACAGCAAATATCACAAATTAAATGCTCAGTACTATGCCAAAAATTTTTATTTCCATAAATGAAGAAATGTTCCAAGATTGACTGGAAATAAATAAAAGCAGCAAATAGTAAAACAGCGAATAGTAGAACAGAAAAATGTCTTGTCAGCTTTGTGCAGAAGGCAAGATACTGTTAAAAAAAAACATCTAGATGACTATACTGGTTGTTTTTTTACCATAAGAGGTGCATGTGAGGAAGAGGTACAAAGAAAATGCTTTTTACAAACCCACTGTCTGCAGCATCAAATCAATCAATGTTGTTAAAAGGAAAAATGGACTGGAATGTTTGAAAGGCAGCAAATGTCTGAGTGTGAAAAGGACAGAGGCAGCTGGTCTGTTTATTAGAATCTCTGAGGCAACAGTGATTTTACAGTTGGATATTTCTTTTGATTTGTATTTGTTCTGTCTCAAATGAGTCATATCATGGTTATCTATTCTCTTTGCTGTGTTTTATGGTGGTAGCCTGTTCCTTAACTCTGAGACTCAGATTTATGGAATGTTCTACAAGTAATGCCTCCTAAATCTGGAAGAGGATGAGCAAAATCTGTCAGGTAGAGATTGGAAAAATAATTGAATTTTACCAAGTTGAAATGAGCCTCTCTGGAGCAGGGCTTTGGCCTTCATTGAGCCAACTCCGACTTCTTTGAACTCAATGGGAGTACAAAGCCTGTGTAGGGCACTTTTGAGAGTCTCACTGACTTTATTTTCATAGTTATCTTGAGAATACTGCTGTAGTCAGATGCCTCTGGCCTGATTTAATGATTTTTCAAATGCTTTTATGTGGCTCAAGGTAAGGTGTCTGACATTGTTGGAGAGGAGATGGTGAATTGGTAGATGTCAATTCTTTGCAGACTGTGGTGCCTGAGGCCTTGGGGTAGGGAACTGCTCACCCAGAACCTAGCAGAGAGCAATGGAAAAGCTGCCATCAGCAGAAAACTTTAAGCAACAAAAGTATTCCAGAGTTGTTAGATGTCCTATGTCATTCAGCATTAATCAGCACCACAGAAATGCACACACCTACTTACATGCTTGCTGGCAAAACTGAATTTGCTTAATGTGATTCAGCCTTAGGCATGTGATTCTTCTTAGGGCATAGAAACCTTGAAAGCCAAATGAAAAATCCTGTTTGCACCTTAGTTCAAGAAATATTATACCTGTACATAAACTGTTCCTGTGTTTTTCTGCCTACACTTCACTCGCAACTCGTTGTTTACCTCCAACCTCTACTTTCTGCTCCCTATAGACAGCTCCATAGGATACCAAAAGGTTGGGTTTTTTTTCTGTACATTCATTTAACACATCACTGGAAACCCTCTCACTGGCTGAAATGTGTTTTGATTTGGGTTGTAGGCAAATGATAGAGAAGATACAAAGTCAGGTTGTTGGAAAACAACAGCATGTTTTGTATCTTTGCTACTGTGCAGTTGTATGGGATTTGTTTCAAGTCAGCAGTGAAAACATCAGTTTTCAGAACAGTTTCAGGAAAGAGTGAACTTTCACAGCTGACCTGTTACTACTTGTTTCAGAACAGTAAAGTAGCCAAATTCCTCAAAGGACACTTGCATATAAATACTACTTTAGTACAGGTTTGCTTGCGATCTCTTGAAAATGAAATAATATGCAGTGTCTGCCTCTACCGAGAGGGGAAATTTATGTCTGATATTTACAGTAAATCAGTAATCTTCTATTTTGTTTATTGAACTGTAAAACAATTTAAAAATTCTTTCCCAGTGAGCCTATTTTAAACATAATATCTTCAGAAATGTATTTTGAACTCCAAGCAGAAAGTATTTCATATGCTAAGTGAAGAGAAACACTAAATTTCAACTTTGGGTTTCATTTTTCCAGCAATTCATCACAGTAGGAACATTTGATAGTCTTACATATACAAATTTTCTTATTGGATTTAAATAATTCTGATTACTCCATGAAAATAATTGCTAAAGAAACAAATAATTGCTACACTGTTTCCTTGCACTATACAGAAAATCTTGAGTAAAATTGTGATGGAAGAAATTGCTTTTCTGATGGCAAATGGTATTAATAAGGAATACACATTCTTAATGAGAAACTCATTGGAGGTGATGGGGAGAGCATGTGCAGTCCCTTTACATGGGGGAAAATTGACAATCTCAGAATTTCATTCATGTCATTCTGTAGTTTTAAACTACATTTACAAATACTTAGAATGAAGCATTTTTAGAATATATTGTTTAGATAAAGTGGCCTATTTTCCTCCATTTAACATAAAGCCAGTCCATGATAACCAGATAGGAAAGAGAGATAAAATCTCAGTGAAGTGACTCTCATGTTGTGCTGATTTTGGCTGGGGTAGTTAATTCTCTCCATAGTAGCTGTATGGGGCTGTGCTTTGGATTTATGCTGGAAATAGTTGATAAAGCACTGATGTTTCCATTACTCCTGAGCAGGGCTTACACAGAGTCAAAGCCTTTTCTGCTCCTCACCCCACCAGCAAAGAGGCTGGAGGTGGGTAAGGAGCTGGGAGGGGACACAGCCAGGACAGCTGACCTGAGCACTGGTGCCTCCTTTCTGCCATGCAGATCCAGACAGGGCATGAGCTCCTGGGCCTGGTGCCACAGGGAGGCCAATTTGTATTTGGTAAACTGAGATGAAAGAAAATTGTATACTAAAGGCTTGCCCTCCATTCTCACCATGGATTCATGGGGATTCAGTAGTTAGGAAAACCAGAAAATTGTCATGTCCACTGCCAATAACTCATTCAGAAAGGATATATGCTTCCTTGAAACATATATTTTAAAATACTGTCTGGAATAGTTTACTTTTTTCCCAGTCATTTACCTGTAAGATAAATATTCATGATTTCATTGCATGTTATTGATGATGTAATTTGCTGATGCAGGCTACATTATCAGTCTTGGGAAACTTCCATTAGGAAAAGAAACAATAAATAGATCAAATCACGATTAGGCAGAAAATGTTGCGGGTTTAAGACCATTCTTGTCAGTTTAATGTCATTCTTTTGAGACCTTCACAAATCAAAACATTGATACCATGCTCTTAATAGTCAGAATGCCTTTTCTGACTGGCATGTGCACTTTTGCTCTTCTGACATCTCTTATTCTTTTAATTCTCTACATTACTTAATCACATTTGTCAAAAACTCCCCACAAGCCTTTTGGTGTGGTGTATGTCCAAGGCCATGTATTTCCTGGAAATGTTGGGGCAGTTACGATGGTGAGAGCTGAGACAGGGCTGCACTCTGCTCCTTCCGGCTGTCTCAGGAACGTCACAGAGAACTATTCAGTGGAGCGTGTTGCCTCTGCAGATCTCAGCCTTCAGACTAAAGTTTACAACATGCTGAGGAGTATTTCTAACAGCTGTAACTTTTGTTCTCTGACACCCAACAGATGTCAGCAGATTTTAATGCTTTGCTGTCAAAGAACCATCAATCTCACTCTGCCATGCTTAAAAATGTGCTTTCTTTATCCAGTGTAAAGAGACTGGTTTTTTAATGAAGTTTCCCATATTCAAATGCATTCTTTTAAATTCTGGAAATTTTACCAAGTAGTCCAGATCACTTTGCAAAGCAAGACGTTCTCTTACTTGCTTGCTAGTTGCCTGATCTTGTCACATGCTGCATATTTTCACAGCAAAAAGCATTTGTCGCAGTCAAGGCATTAAATAAGTGCTGGCTGAGAGTCTGATCTCTGCTGGAGTCTGCACCAAACAAGTCTCCTCTGGCACTGTTGATGCCTGGGCACACTTGAAGACCTATATGTGTCCCAGCCTTGAATGTACCTAATCATTCGTAATCACAGAATCGTAGAATATGCTGAGTTGGAAGGAGCTCATTAGGATCATTGAGTCCAACTCCAGGCCCTGCACAGGACACCTCAAGAATCACACCATGTGCCTGAAAGTATTGTCCAAATGCTTCATGAGGTCAGACAGGCTTGGTGCTGTGACCACTTCCCTGGTGTGTACACCTCTGTCATGCATGTTGATTGATGAACACAGTTGTTGTGGTTTAACCCCAGCCAGCAACTCAGCCCCACACAGCTGCTCACTCACTCCCCCAGTGAGGTGGGGGATGGAACAAGAAGAGTTAAAATGAGAAAACTCGTGGGTTCAGGTAAGGATGGTTTAACAGGTGAAGCAAAATCCACATGCTTAAGGAAAGCAAAACAAGGAATTAATTCACCACATCCCATGGGCAGTCAGATGTTCAGCCACCCCCTGAAAAGCAGAGCTCCATCACACATAACTGTGACTTGAGACGACAAATGCCATCTCTCCAAACATGTTCCCCTCTTCCTCCTTCATCAGCTTTATGAACTGAGCATGATGCTATGTGGTGTGGGATGTCCCTTGGGTCAGTTGGGGTCAGCTGTCCTGTCTGTGTCCCCTCCCAGCTCCTTCTGCACCCCCAGCTCCTCACAGGTGGGGTGAGGAGCAGAAAAGACCTTGACTCTGTATAAGCCCTGCTCAGGAGTAATGAAACATCCCTGTATTACCACACTGTTTCCAGCACAAATCCAAAACACAGCCCCATGCAGCTACTATGAAGAAAATTAACTGAATCTCAGCCAAAACCAGCATGGTATTGCATAACACTCAAGAGTCTCAGGAATGGCTTAGAATATTATATAGTGTATAGATCTGTGATCTTGTTGGGAAAATGTCCAAGCCTTCATTTTTCACAAGCCTATGCTGAATTATAGGGTGGTCCCTCAGATCTGCTGATCTAGACCCTAAATTAAGTGCTTGTTTTACTGTTCTGGGATAGCCTTTCTACAGTGTACATTATCTGGGGTTACCGTGTTTTTCCTTGGGAGCTTTAGCAGCATTTCAGCCCCAAGGTGCTTCCCCTAGTTTCTGTAGAGATGTTGAAACATCTCTGCTTCCTCCCTCTAGGGGTCTTGTCTGCAAATTTTAGCAGATGACACCTCACCTCCTCCTCTGTTCCTCCTGTGGGTTGAACACCACCAACATCATATGGTTAAATATATTCCTCTGCTTCAGTCCCAGTTTGGCATGGGCAAGTCAAAGCCCAGAGTGGGCTCCACACGAGGCACAGGGTGCCTGCTCAAGCAGCAGTAGTGGCTGGACTGCAGCTGCCAGCCCAGACAGGCAGGAAGCCTTGCCCTGCCACAGCTTGTTGGGACAGTGTGCAGGAGGGGCACAGCACAGTCTGTACCTACTTGGCATAAAACAGTACTACCATGTACTATATATTTCACAGTAATCTGGGAATTGAAAAGCTAAACAGTTTCACAACAAGCTTGGCAGCTGTCTAAACCTACACATCAAAACCTGATGGGAGCTTAAGATTTTCATATTAAAATGTTGCCAAAATCAACATGCTTTAGTGCAAAAAGCTGCAGTATGGCTGTACGTAGGATTTTCTCTCTGACAACACGACTCTTGACTGTAGGCACAGCCCAAAACAAAGCTTGTGGTAAGGACACAGTTGGCCCTTTTGGCTGCCAGCTCATGCTCCTGGCTCAATTCAACTTATCATCAACCCAAGTCAAATTTAGAACTCTTGGCTGTCTAAGTGGGCAGTTTAGTCAGAAAAGCTCTCTGTAAGTCAGCTGGTGTTTCCAGGATCACTTCTGGTGTCAATAAGCACAAGGAAAGTGGTGGCTCCTCTCCTGCAGAGTGCCACATGTGAGCCATCAGCAGAGCCAGGACATTGTCCCTGGCAGTGACCAGAGCTGGTGCCACACAGGCAGGGCAGCAGGTGCTGACTGGTGCAGGCTGGTGCTTAGGCTGGCTCTGGCATCTATGCAACACCTGGACCAAGAGTGGGACCTTCTCATTTCAAGGCTGTTTCATGGAGAAGGTGCTGTATCAGGAGTTCAGTCACCAGGCACGGCTACAGACCAGACTTGAGTTATGATCTGAAATCAAAGGCAACAAGGTTACAGAGGATGGTATTCAAGGTTTTCCTTTATTGCTTCTGTCTCTTGCCTCTCTCAGGGACTCACCTAGGAAAAGGTGATTCATATAAGAAAGCATGAATTTTTCAGGGTGCCTCTTTGCAAATGTTTTGGCAATATTTTGATACACTTGCAAAATAAGTTATGGTGAGTTTTTGCCCATTCCTTTCTCTTAGACAAATATTTTGGAAATCTGAGGCTTTTACAGATTCAGCAGTTCCAAGGGAGACAGCCAAGATAATGGGTCACATTTTGCTCTTTAGTGCAGATCTACTTGTTTTCCTGGTACAGAAGAGGGACTTCAGGCAACAGCCATGACTTCAGGGAAATTGGGGCAAATATTTTGGGGGAGGTTCCAAGGTGCTGCCTACTTGGTACCTGACCCAGAAAATATCCTTTTAAGCAAAAAGATTAAACTCAGAAAATAATTTTTGTGATCTGAGCTGTACCACAGGCTGCTGCCTGTACCTGAGCACAGAGTCTAACTCCCTGCACATAAACCTCTGTGCTTTGGGTTACTACTGGAAAATGTCCCTGGAAGACAAGATGATGGGTGTCCCGTGCTGCCATAAAGTTTCTGTATACTGGAAGGAGTTTCCTTTAATATGATTACTTATTTGAGGTGTGAAGGTCACCAGTAACTCTCACCAATTTGATGGGAGTTGTAAGTATTCAGTCCATAAAATGTGGAGAATGCTGTGTAGAGGTGGATAAACACACATAATCACATAAATTCAATAGAAAGCTGCAGTGCATTTTCCCCCTAGTCTGACACACACATCAAAGCCTGTATACATATTTTTCAGCAGCATTTCATTTTTTATAAGGCAATCACATTACTGGGAAATTAAAATTAGCCATAAAGAGACAGATTCTGCAAATTCTTTGCAGTGGAGGGAGAGAAAATGGATAGAGTTTTATCAGGATATGAAAATCAGGCCAGCTTTATTGCCACATCAGGTGTTACTTGTTGCAATGAGCTTGTTTTAACTCTAGGACTCACTTAAAGAAAAGCCTCCAGTACTCATTTAAAGAAAAGCCCCAAACCAGCCATCTGTCCTGAATGGAGAAATTGGCTTCCTAATGCAAAGCCATTCACAGAGTGTGCAGCAGAGTTTGCTCAGTAGCTCACTTTGTGCTGCAGAATGAATGGGAAGGTTTTGCCAAGAAGTTCACCAGTCTTTTGCCATTATTACAGGCAGAGGTACTGATAGGAATGTAGCTGTATCCGTGAATCTCCTGCCTTCTTTCCTGAGGTGGCTGTGGAGACACTGAACACCAAGATGCTGCTTTGTGTGTGTGTGTGTGTGTAGCTGCAAAATGATAAAGACTGTACCTGATTGTGCCTGTTTGCTGGCCCCATTTTCTTCTTTCCAGCTGAACAGTGAGCATTGTTAATTCTCCCTGTGGGAATTCCAAGCACAGAAAATTCTCAAAATTTTGTGCATGCAGGCTCAAACACAGAAATTAATACAGGGTTCAGCCTGACACCTTGGAAAAGGCTTCATAAATCCAGAAGGATTTAAAGACCATGAGCAAGAATGTGGGTTTGTAGTTTAGATAGAAGGACATTAAGCTAAGTAGTGGAAAGTTTTAAGGTTTAAAGTTAAGCTATAGAAGTAGTTATAAAGAAGTAGTTATAAAGGTAATAAGAAATTTTAAAGTATAGCAAATAGTTTTGTGTGTCATTATACGATTGGTTAAGAAAATCCTCACTGTGGCAAAGACATATAAGACAAAATAATTAACCATTGGTGTGAAAGTAGAAACATTATTTTGTGGCAATAGATTATTGACTATTAATCTTTAAGAGACCTTGTAACCTGTGATCTTGTGACCACTGACCATGGACATCTAGCAAACATGGTGAAGACATTCTCACTCCTTCATGAGACTGTAGAAGAAGAAGAATGAATCAGGCTTTAAGATGTCTCCCAGTGGTCCTGTCTCTCTCAAAAATCCCAATACTCCCCACTTTTCCTTTGGTAAAACATGTAGGATAACCTTAAATACTAAACCTGACCCCATTTTTTTACCAGGCTTGAAACTAGTCCACCTATAAAATGACTGCTTCTACAGTCAGGTTTGATTATTATCAATCAGATGCTAATAAAAAAATTACATGTTATATAAGCAGACTGCTACCACCCCCAGCCTCAAAAATTACTTTCTGAAAGATATTTTTGCATAGAGTTATAATACTTCTGTTAATAGATTTTCACTCTGCCTCCTCTACACTTCACAGATAACAGTGGAGTTATATATAGTGGTGGAGTCTGGCAGCAGGGAGGAAGTATTTCCCTAGGAGTCTGTTACTGGTGTGTGTTAGGTAAGAGCTGCAGACGTAATCCTGGCCCATCAGCACGGGCAGTGAGAGTCTCAGTGGCCTGGGAATACCATGACAGTGTGCACCTTTATCTGCTTGCATCGCTTAAGACAAATGGTGTCTGGCCAACACTTGAGTGGGAAAGAAGTCATCATTTTTCATGTGTGGGAGCACTGCAATCAAGGCAAGGTGCACAAATTGTTGCTAATTCTGCTATTTTTTATAGGATCATGGCTATATAAATATTGAGCAGACAGTAAATTGCTATGAGCTTTTAAGAGCAAGGGAGCTTTTACATGGTTTTACAAATTGTCTATCAGAGTGGAAGTATCAGCTTGGCAGGAAGCTATACAGGATGAAGTCTTTATATTATAACACAACTACAGTGGACTAGGGAGAAAAGATTGGCAAGAGCAGAGCCTCATGCTAATTCAGGGCTCTTGTTCCTCCAGGCCAGCATGTGGTAGAAGGAGATGTGGGAGTGAAATCCCACCGAGGACAAATAAGAAAACAGAAGATGAAAGTTGGAGCAAAGTGGTGATACAAAGGTCAGACAGGTCATTTCCATGAGAGCCATGGGGGGCTGTGAAGAGACTGTTCCCATCAAACTAATACCGTCTGTTCTCACATTACATTGCATTTCAGCCACCCTGAATCCAAACTGTTTGAACAGAATAACTCAGCCTGGTTTCTCTAGGTGAACCATGAGGAGAAATCCTAGTCAGTGATTCCAGCATCAGATCTGGAATTGAGACTTGCTGCTTCACTTCCACACCTCCCTACCCCTGCCCTTGCCTGTGCTGTACTCCACTGAGAGGGTGAAGTGGGACAAGTCACAGCTATTGCTGCAAGAACTGCTCTGGGCTAGGGCTCAGCTAAGTGAGCACATGGATATGAATTCTTCTTCTATTTCCTTTATGCCTTGTGTCATTCAGGACTCAAAACTCAATGTGCAGAACAAGCAGACCAACATGGCTGAAGCCAGAAGAGCATCATCCTGAGGCCCTGCTCAGGGCAAAGGGCTCCCCCACGTGTGTATTCCATCTGCAGAAGAGAAAGTGCATTTACAAAGCATTTTGATTCATCCTAATAATGAAGTTATAAATAAAGCAGTGTGAAGCATCTACCTTTTCATTTGTGCTTGATTAGGGCATATTCAGCTTCTACTTTGGAATGGCAGCAAAGAGTTAGTATCAAATAGTCCAGGTCTCCTGTTGAAGCTCTGGAACTGAGGACTGGAGATACTGGGGTACCACACAAGTCTGGCTTTGGCTCCATGATGGGAAGAACTGCCTGTAGCAAGGGCCCCAAACATAACGTTTCCTCTCCACAGATTTTTGTGGCCCTGGCCAGTTGCTTGATGCCCATGGCTGGATGAGGATAAATGCCCATGCCTGTACTTGTTACCTGATGCTGAGCCCAGCTGCTGAGGGGTGGCTCATGTCTTCCAGGCAAACTTCAGATGGTGCCGCCTGACCACATCCAGTTTGTCTGTTGACAATGGTGTCAGCTCCATGTGCAAGCCTGTG
Organism: Cyanistes caeruleus; assembly: GCF_971803275.1. NCBI lineage: Eukaryota > Metazoa > Chordata > Aves > Passeriformes > Paridae > Cyanistes > Cyanistes caeruleus. Next base: position 12,244,349 of record NC_141701.1, read on the forward strand.
CTATGGCTGGGGATTATCAGACTGTGCTTGCCAGCACTATGAACAATTTAACAATATGTAAAATTGAGAACCTTGCCAGGGAATATTCCTTGGGGTTTCCAGGCTGAGGAACATAGTTACACCACCAGAGGTAAAATTGCAAAGTTGCACACACATGTATATGCATAAATTATGTATAACTTATATAGTTATATATAGTTATGAGATTAAATATGGGAAAAATTTTAGGTGCTTGGATTTATTGCAAAGATATTTAAGCCCTAATGGTCAAAGAAATATCAGTGGGAATTCAATATATCTGCATATTTGCAGATCTATGCCACAGTCCCTGTCCCAGAGGGGTTTTAGTCCCACTAGATACTTCTCTGCTATCAGGAATGAAGGACCAGCATAAATGATGATGTGCATTTTCCTTTAATAATTTCCCTGCTTGACATTCTCATCCTTTGATAAGGTGCCAGTCACTCCTACCCCCCTCCCCCTGTTCCTTGTTTTTGCCAGACCACACAGAGGAAACTCAAAGGTATTTGCAGTGGTTTAAGTGGGCTGATCAGCCTTCACCTCAGTGCCCCAGGTACGGAGCTGAAGGCCATAAATCTCATTCAAATTGCCATCTTAATGTGGTTTCTTGAGGCTCTTTAGGCTGGGGTTTGGATGAAGCTGCTCACTGTGTTCATTCATTTTTCTTACTCTGTTGCAGATTTCACCAGCTTACTGATCTATATCTAGGTCAGCTTCATAAAGCATCATTTCTGTTCTAGGGCTTCCTAAAGCATCATTTCTATTCTAGTCTTCAGCTGGGAAGATGGTTGTAAGGGGCTGGATGAGAAATGGTGAGACTGCATGGATCTCCAAGTGAGTGTTAGTCTTTATCTCTTACTTAGTGCCTTATAACTATTTGCAAAGACTTGTGAATTGAAGTAAGTCATGTGTAAGAGAATGAAATTGTTAATGGCTTAAACCTTTTAAAATGATTGAAGGACTTCTGCCCACCATGGCAAGCTGCAAAGACACAGCTGAACATCTGGGAGAACTCAAGCCCACCCCTCCCCAAATATGCCTAATACCTGGAATTTGGATTGTGATGGGAACTTGAGATAAGATAAAGGAGGTATTATTGTCCAATCATCCCAGGATTCCATCTAGGGAGGAGGAGAATGTATCCACAAGTGATGCAGGAAGAGAGACTGGAATGCCAATGGTTCAGATATTCAAGGGGAAGCTGCCATGTGCTGCCATCAGTGCAGAGGGTGAGCACAGCCCTCCTCAGGCTACACTGGTGTTGAATGAGGTAAGGAAAGAGGCAAACCCTGTGCGGCAGGGAATTGTCTCTGTCCTTACTCCAGAGAACACAGCTGTATTAATTCCCCTGTCAGGGGAGTACCAGAACACTCACAGGTAGCCTGGAGGTGTCTGTCTCTGCTGAAGGGCCACCATGGGCCATAATGGACTCAGCTGCACTGGTGTGATAGGCAGCTGTATCTTCTTTAAGTGTCAAAGACTCCCAAAATATCCTGAAATCCACAACATTACATAACCCAGTTGAAACTCCATGCTGCAGGGGAGGTATCTGGGCATTCCTATTTGAGCCTGAGTGAATATAAACCAAACAGAGTTTGTATTCTGGAGGTTTCCTCATCACCTGATGGATCCAGTCTGCAACTCTCACTTTGACTAAGACTGTGACCATCCCTTTGACCAACAACATTGACAACATTGAAATGGCAACAGCTGAGCCTCTTCACAAGGCCTGTGGGTGGTGAAATTTTTCTACTCTTATCCATTCCTTCTCTTTCTTAGATGTTTTCTGAAATGATATTTCATCCTTTTATATTATCATATTACTGTAGATAACAGCAATCAAAATGGCTACATACCTGTTTTCCTGTGCAACCAAACTGTTCTACAAGAAACCCTACATATGTATAATTGCAAACACTGATCATTCAGTGTTGTTTCACTCTAATCCACCCCCAGTGAGTTGAACTCTGAGGTATACTGATGACATGGGCTAAAAGCATTCAAAATGGGGTGATCGATCCAAGGCTTGCTCTAAGGGGTGTGCTGTCCTTTAAAGGTAGCACAGTGGGGGCTTGGCTGCTGCTGGGGAAGGGTAGAAAGGAAAGAAAAGCAGGTAGAGTCTAATGGAAAATGTTTTTCTGCTCTATTAATCTTGAAATAAGAAATTAAAATGGAAGTCTCAGCAGCTGTGAGGTCAGACTTGGCTGCAATACACTCAACCTCTGCTATGAGGGTGACAAGGAGGGAGATGGAGTTGGGTGAAGAAGAAGAAGAAGAAGAAGAAGAAGAAGAAGAAGAAGAAGAAGAAGAAGAAGAAGAAGAAGAAAAGGAAGGCAAAGCAGGCAAAGAAGAAAAGAGATTTAAAGGCTGAGTTGGAGAAAGAGAGAATTAAATTATCATCATCCCTGATTTACATTTGATGTAGAAGATGTATGGTTTTTACAGACTCTCAGAAGAGAGAAAATCTGCTCAGAAACAGCTTTATCTATTACTTTGCAAAGCAAAGTTCTTTTTCACACTAGAAGGAAAAAAACCATAAAATAGCACTTTGCAGAAGTGAACTGAGTTCCCATGATGAGCTAGACTGTTAAACCTGTCCTCACCAGGCTCTTTTTCTGTACCATGGTCCTGTTTCATGTCAGTTTTTGAATCAAGCAGTCAATGTGTTGACAATTCAGTGAATTGGAAGGGGCAAAAAATAGAGGTCAGAACAATCTTATTATACATGAGGAAGGAGGCTTATGTTTTCTCTGGATCCATAATCTGATTTTTCTATTGTATCATTTTTCCATACATGAAATCTCCAAGCAAAAGAATTTAGTTGAATGACTATATAGTAATTACCCAGATGGTATCTATTAAATTGGAAGGAGATAAATATCTCAGTTAAATAAAAAAAAAAAAAAGCCATTCCTAATAAATTTCAGCAGACATCTGCCAATGAGGCCAATCTTATGCAAGGCAAGTGTTTGAGATGCAGGAATATTGAAAATAGAGGGAAAGTCTATATGCACGCACATAAATAGCAACAGATGTGAACATGTAGGAAACTATTCTTTGGGGTGTTTGCCAATTAAACCAGCTCCAAATCTGCCTATATTCCCAGCATGCTGAGAAGGGATTCAGCTTGTAGTAAAGATTTCAAAGTGTTACTTAATCCTGTCAGCCTGTCCTGTTGTCAGGGCTAGTCAGTCTTCACAAAGCTCCTTGGTGTGGGAAAGCTATGTCATGAACCTCAACAAGTAAGAAGGAGACATGAGCTTTTTTCCCCATGTACAACGAATTCTGGTGTGTCTGCTGCAATTGGGTATTTGGGAGGAAGCCTCATTTCTATAATAGTTCAAAAATCCTGGTACAAGCCCCAAACAAGTATTCAATTTCCTTTCAACAATGCTAACTTGCCTTATAAAGTCCCAGCAGGTGTTTTGCCATTGTAATTTTTGTGTGTTTTGAACTTTGTCTTTTTCTAACTTCCATTTTAATTTTCTTCTGGAGTTCCCCCTCTTCAAGGCCATTTTCTTGTTCTTGGCTTTGCTGGGATGAGAGACAAGTGCAGGGGCCAGCTTTCCCATGCTGTGTCTGGTCTGTCCATCTGCAGCAGCCCCACTGCAGAGGGAATCCCTCTGCCAGGAGCCTGGAGCTTGTGCAGGATCCCTGGGGAGTGCCTCTGCTTTCCTTCCACACACTGCTACCTGCTTGCTCAATTCCCCGAGCTGTAATGCTAGACAGGAAAACAAGCACAGTGTTTAGAGCTAGAGCACTGCTCTCATTTAGGAGCTGTGGAGATATTTTAGGAACTCAGGATGTCTGAGATGATTTGCCTCTCTAAAATGTGAATGTTCAGGGCCTCGTTGCCTCATTAAATAATAAAGTTACTGTCAAGTGCACTGAAGACCTGGGATGAAAACTTAAGCAACCTCTGATTTTAGTGTGATGGTGGTAGGCTGCTGGCTAATTACATGGCTGTCTTGAAACTGGTAACTCAGCTCCCCATGGGGACCTACTATGACTCCAGACACGTGGTTTCTTAATTCTCTGAGAGCAGCAAGTAGATCAGTCAACAGCTTGCAAATCAGAGAATAATGCTGCAGCAAGCAGGAGCTGGGACTTCAGGGTATTGTTCAATAAAAAACAAGCCCAGCTAACTTGTTTTCTGTACAGGACACAATCTGGTTCTTAATGATTTACTTATTCTGCAGCTACATAGCAGTGTGGGGTTTGGGTTTGCTCCTGAAGAGGTGCTGAGTGCTGCAAGGTCAGGTCATGGCACAGAAGCACCTGTAGTGCTGGGGAAGACTACAGGGATGTAGAAGCATTTGAGTCTAAGGACTTCTTCTTTTGGTAGAGTACAGTTTCCTTTCCAAATCTATTTCCAGAAAGCAAAAGCTGTAGGTCACTGCCCCAAAAGCTTCCTGCTGGAGGAGGGAGTTATCTAAACAGAAGCAATGCTCAAACAGAACTGTGAGGACCAAAACAGAGTATTGGTGTCTCTGAGATCTCACAGCAAAGCTGAAAACTCCCACCTTCAGGTGCCAGTCTGTGCCTTTCCCCCTCTTTCAGGTGTCTTCTCATGCTTCATCTGTCACCCTGGGCAGATGAAAGAAAAATGTTGCTGATGAGATTTTCTCTCCACTGTTGCTGACAAGCAATCTGTCAGTTCCTTATCTCTAACACTGTGGTATAGAGCCTCGCTCATCTACGTGTACTGTTAAAGGTCTTGCAGCTGACGTGTCTGCATTCCCTGGACCTCACATTACAGTGGGGACTGACATTTCCTTTAGACTTGAGGTCAAAAGCCATATAAAAATAAAAACCCTTCATAAGATGATATAAATGAACTTACTCTGTAGCTGGCCTGAACCTCCTTAGTATCCACAGCAATCAAGTCAGTAATATTTTATAAGATAATAAGGTTCCAGAATAAAAACTTCTCTGTTCCCAGAGCCCTTTTGGAAAATAAAAGCATCCCCTTTTATCCATTAGAGATCCAGTGCTTTGTTCCTGCCCTGTGAGCAGTATCAGCATCTTCCCTACAAGTCAGTCCAGCTGTGAGATCCTAATGAGTGTTACACTACAGATTTGTCAGCACTAAGCATTGTTTGTGTTCTAGGCTCTGTTGTCTGTTTTAGGTGGCAAAATCTGACCCAAGGATGATGAGAACATCCAGAGGAACTTGGGATAAAAGCTAGGTGGAACAGTCTTGTCCCAGAAGTATCCTACCTGCCAAAGACTCTTCTCCCAAAGCCTTCTCAGTGTACTGTTGTCTATTCTCATCTTTATCATCACGATTATTAATAATTTGAACCACTGTACTGCTTTGAGTACATGTCTATTCTAGGAAGAGGATCTCCCTGAAGCAGACAGAGTGCTCCCGTGTGTAGCAGGAGATGGTCCATGCAATACAGAGCTCAGAACATAAATATATGAGATCAGAGGCTGGGAGAAAGCAGGTGGCAGATTCTCCACTCAAGGCTCCTCTCCCTATATTAAGCTCTACTCTACTTATGAAACCCAGAAAGATTTTTGGCGACCATATGCTGTTAGTAGGAAAGCTCAATTGTTCTTAAATCCTTACAGGATGTTATCTTCCCCTGTTACTTAGCTAGTGGGAGTGTATCCATCCATCTCCAGTTATCTAACAGTTAGCCATCTCCTCTAAACTAGTTTTCCATGGTCCCAGTATAACTTTGAGAAAGATATAGGAACATATTGACTCTGCATTCCTTGGCTGCTCTCTTCAAAGTGTAGTGAGTGCTTCCACCACCTGCTAACAGAAGGTGCTTAGGTGCATCTTGGACTAGAACTTGACATCCATGTGATCAGATTAATTGAGATTATAAACAAGCATGTAGAAAAAGTGACAGAGGAAAATGTTGAGCTGCTGCTGAACAAATAATCACTGAGAATTTTCAGGTACTCTGGCTGTATTATTTTAGGATGGCATTAGATGAGTGAATTGCACCTCAACTACATGCTATGGAAAAAGGGGTGTTTCTTCCCATGTCTTTATGGAGGTTGCAGGTCTCACCCAGCATAAGATATAACTGGAGCTTTGGACCTCTTCCCCAGGACAAAGCCTGAAGGTTTAAACTGCCTAAAGCCCCACTGATGAGTGGTGAGTGGTGGTGGCGAGAGACAACATTAAAAGTCTCCAAGAAAAAGGATGAGAAAAACTGCAAAAAGGGGCAAGAGCAAATATTAAAATGACCTCAACCCTTTAATCCCCATCCCATTTTAATCTATGACTGCACTCTATTAGCATGAAATTACCAATTACATTTATTTTGTTAAGGCTTTTCTGAGTAGACTGACCCCTAGTTTAATGCAGTTATTAGGTATATTTCTGTTCTATACAGAGGTGAACAGATGGGTTTTTTGTGTGTGACTGTGTAAGAAAACCCATTTCTGCAAACAGGGGATGCCAGGCGAGTTAGTGGAACAAACTTCTACTTCTGTAGTAAGTTAATTGTGCAGCAAAATTAACAAAAAGTTAATTGTGTCAGGTTGGTTTCCACTCAGCTCAGGTAAATTAATTAACTTTCCAGTGTGTTACTGGAGAACTGAAGGCTATGCTTGTGTTTCTGGATGTGCATGACATCAGAGCACACACTGCAAGTGGAACCAGGAGCCTTTTCCACCTTGCTGATATCAACAGGAGCTGGTTTGATCGAGCCCATGGTAATCCCTGTCATAGCTCAGTCTGGCTTGGATGACAGTGAATCAATGATGAATACTTAAAAAAGGTAGCTGTGAAATCTCATGAGAGAGAAAAAATATTTGAGGCTAGGAAAAGCTGTTAATGTCCATCTCAACCTTCAGTAAGGCAAAGATTTTCAGTTGGTTCAGATGCATTGCATTGTATCTGATTGTACTGGTAAAACAATAAAATACTATTTTATTGTTGATTGCTAATAAAAATATATTTGTATAAAAACATTTAATCTCATTACCTTGAATTAGGAATAAATATATATCTATGTGTTTAAAATGAATATGTACTGCTGAATATGAGCAAAGCTATTATGATACTCCCATTTGGCTGCACACATCTTTGATGAAGACTCTGTCTAAGCTTTTGGAGAGAAAAAGGGACTTCACGGGCTCATCTGACTAATTTTAGGCATTTGTGTTATAATGAGATGGCCAAAATCCTGAAAGCCTCTATACCTCTGTGCTGATTGAAATGAAGAGGTAATGATTAACACAAAGGTAAAAGGCATCCATATTTCCTTAATAAATCTAACTGGATTTTTACTGGAAAACTTTTAGTATTAAAATGAAAAAAAAAAAAAAAGCATTCCTTAGAAATTGCCAACTGATGGCATAATAGAAGAGCAAAAACTCAGTTCATGAAAACTGTCCTGGAAGAGTTTGTAAATTGGCCAGATCGTTAAGGTGAAATTCCCAGGCTCATTTGTCATGTACCAGAAATTACAATGGGAAAGAACTCAACTTTGAGTGCTCTGTGCTCCTGGGATTTTACTAAACAAGGCCGTGCAACTGCCAAGTGAAGACTGACATAGAAGCTGCATTTGAACTACAGTTCATAGGGATTAACATTTTACTGAGTTAATCAGAATCAATATAAATTTAGGTTGCTTTTTTTTTTGCAGATATGGAAGAGATGGTGAACCAAGTGAAAGCAATAGAGACTGTGAATAATCATAAATATAGATTACATGTCTTTGTTATTGTAAATAAGATTATTTCTGCCAAAATCAGTGCTCTGTTTTAAGTTGAATATTCAGCCAGGCCTATTATTATACTGCAGAAATTATGTGGTTTAAAACTTCTAGTTTGTTTGATGCTTCTCTTAAAGGGCAAGAAAATTCAGTGAGAGAATGGCATGAACCACAAGCAGAACAGTTTTTCCTCTCACTCACGATAGCCATGTATCACCAGTGTTCCCAAATCAGCTTACTAATCTTCAGTGTGCAAAGATATTTTAAAAAAGGGTTGAAGAGGAAAAAAAGAAATAAAAATTGAATAGTTGGTGAGATGCTGAAATGTAACATTTGCAAGCTACTGCTTAGAACATTTCACACACAGCATGCATTTTGAGAAAATAGTGCTTTTTCCAGTGCTACCTTCTCAGAAAAAGCAGAATGACCTCTTCATGAAGCAAAGGTTTCAGTTTCATCTGCAGTGTTGAGCTTTTGTTCTCCCCTACACCGGGGCTTCAGGAGCTCATTACACAGCAGGAAGTCAGGAATATCTTCTGTCCTGCTATGAGTCAAGTGTGCTGACCACAGGGGAACTGGTGTGCTGACATCTGGAAAGAGATGCTCAAACCTGACATGATTTCTCCTACAGGCACTGGGTATAAACTAACATGAGTCTTCTCATCAGTGGGAGCCCCAAGAGGTGTCCCATGGACCTCAGAGCCAGGGGAGGAGGAGACATGGCTTGCCCTGGACTCTGCTGCTCAGTGTGGAGCTGGCTCTCGAGGACATGGGCCTCTTTCACCCTGCTGTGCCCTGGCCTTCCCTCACCCTGGGCTGGGAGTGGTGTGTGTGCAGCATCCCTGCAGGAACACCTTACAGATCCATCCCAGCCGGAGTCATATCCCTGCTCCGCAGATCATGGATGCTTTTCCTCATCTCCTCCTGCTGCACAGGAAGGGTAATGATGCCAAGTAACTTGTAAAACTTCCGTTTGGCCTCTGTCTGTTTTCATAAAAAGCCAAGTGTGTCTGACCAATTTCTCTGTTTATGGGCAGGACATTAAAAAAAAAAAAAAAAAAAAAAAATAAATAAAAATATCAGGGACATGTATTGTGATTGTTCCAGAAGCTGTGCAGCTCACATTGCAAAATAAACCAGCAAGCACCAGCACACAGAGCTACATATGGCAAAGGTCCACAGCCCCACACAGTAAAGTCTGTGTGATATAATGATGCCAAGTCCTATAGCTCCCTCTGGAATCTTTGTGTATGTCTTTCTGAGCACCCAGGAGTGCTTAACCTCATGTGCTTCTCCTTTGTGCCTTCTGCTTACTGCTGATGATGAATTACTGTCTGACGTAGAGAAATAACTGGGCCAAAGTACACTCAGGCAGGAGGGAAAAAAGGAAAATGTGTGTTATATCTCTGTACCTTTTACAGCTGCTACAAGCTTTGAAGTGAAGTATTTTCAGGAGTGCAAACCCTAGTAATAATTGTGACATGAGTGGTATTTACCATGTACATGTTTTCCTCAAGAGAGATAATGTGAAATCATCACTGCCATCCAGACTGGCATTTTTGGAAAAGGGCACCCTCTGTCACAGAAAATCCCTTGTGCCTTATGTACCCCCTCCCTCGTGCTGGTGGCAGCAGCTCAGCTATCACCAGTGTTCCCAAATAGGTTAGCTGCTGAGTCACTGGAACCAAAGCATCCAAACAGTGACTTACTTGAAAGCTACTTGTTAGGAATGGTGATTCACTGATTTGAGATCTCTTTCATGTGAATTTGAGAGCAATTTGATTACCCCTCTTTCCTGAAAGATTTTTTTCCATTTCATACTTTTCCAGGAACAGGAGCAGCAGAGCAGCCATACAATGCTGGATGCTCATCTTGGCAATTTCCAAAATGCTGTAAGCAGAGAATGCCAGGAATCTTGTTTCTAAACAACCACTGAAGGTCTTCTGCCTCTGTTAAAGCTTCCAGCCCCCTTATTCTGAAAGCTGGAAGACTTTTCCTATGCATAAATACATGAAACCTCCCTGTCCAAACTTGGGCTTTTTAACATATCTGAGGAAGCTGCCCTAGTGCTTCCTTAGACTGAATCTGCTTTTCCCTGCTCTTGCTTCACAGACCTTCAGTTACCAAGTCAGGCATCCTGTCTGCTGTTAAAGGTTGAAATTCATTCCCTATTTGTTATTTTGGCAGCATCCTCATTAGACTATGTCCTTTCTGACATGGATTTCAGCTGGGAGAGAATCAGCTTTATCTGAGCTAAGAACTGCCTGGAGAAACTCAGTGTGGGCTCTCACAGTATTCACACACAGTGGATAAGCATGGTTGATAAGCATGCCTTGGTAACTCACAAGTGACTGAGTTATTTAGTAGAAGAAGCAGAAACAGAATTGCCACTTCCTAATTAGCAGAACTTGACACGACTTAGCAGAGACCAAAATTCCACTTATTGGTTTACCCAGGCCCAGATGTGCTGTACAGTGAAAGGTAATTATTGGGGCATGATTGTTTACAGGATGTGACAACAGTCTCTCTAAGGTCTTGGGGTTCAGACTCCTTTTTTCATTTAATATCTGTCTGGTGCCTAGCACACTTGTTTTGTCCTATCAAAGAGATTCCAGTGATAACAATGTCATCATAATTCATGACAGCCCCTGCATTTTCTGACCTGTATTTCTCTTGCAGATTAAATGTCTAGCTGTTCAAAAAATATATAAATACATAGTCTCATGGAGCAAAGGTGCAGTCTGGGCTATCAGCCTTGGATGGAAGAAGAGAATTATGCTCTACTCTTTTGGTTTTCTGAATTACAATCCTGCTGAGCACAGCTGGGAATTGCAGTAAATCCAAACATTCAGGACAGAGCTGAAGACTTAAATGTGCAGTGTCAAACACTGCCTCACAAGAGAGAAATTTTTCCTAACTTAGTTGCAAGAAATAGTATCCTGACTGTATCTTTTATTTTTCAACTCAGGGAAATGTAAATAGCCTAGGCCAGAGGTTCCAAGTACCTGGAGCTACAGAGCAAATGAATTAACTGTAACAAAAGCAGAGAAAAAGTCTATTTCTTGCAGCATCAGATTGCAAGTTACAGACTATAGATTTTGTGTCCAATAGAGTTGAGAAGTGCCTGCAGATATGTTGAGCAGGATCTGACTGATCCTGAATCATCAGAATTCCCTGACATGGGCTCAGGGAAGTTCCTTTATATTCAACCAAGTGAAACAAGAATTTCTCCACATTGACTAGAAAGAGATTTACGGGTGACCAACACGACTGTACTTGCATTTGGGATTTCATAGCTGCGCATAATAAAGAGTCAAAAAACCCTCAACTTTTCCCTCCAGGCAGTCACTCAGAGGACTTTACAAGGAGAGTCATGACCAGCTGGTTTGTCAGTACAGATCCTGCTTCACACTTGCCTTGGCTGCATAAACTGTCTTATAGATCAAGAGGTGCTATCCTGATGTGGAAATTCTGTCTGTATTTATTTTACTATTTTGATTGTATTTTCTGATCTTGCTCCATGCATTAAATTAGATTGAATGTGTCTGTTCAGGCTAACAAGAGAGATTACTTGGACTACATGAAGATTTGGACAGTGAACAAACTATCTTTGTAAGTAGGGTAAATATGTGCTTCCCATTCAAGACACAAGCCCTTTGGGAAAAAAAATTAAAAGGGAAAAAAAGCAGTTTTGAATCTATTTTCTCCTTCATCCTCATCAAAGTAGCTAGGAACACTATTTACCGCTTATTTATGAATTGAACTTGATTTAGTGATTTTGTAATCATCCTTGAAATGAAAGTGGTTAGAAATTAATCCAGGTAGTTTACACTTCAGGAACTGGCAACCCATCTTAAACAAGCTTTCAAACACTGGGATCTTCTAGTGTTATTGGCCACTCAGAAATGGCAGAATTATTCTGGAAATGATCTCTTAAAACAGAATTGAATTTTCTGCATTAACTCAACTGTTGAGTTGCCCGTGGCAGCTTGAGTCAAATGTCATCTACGTCTGAAACTTCAGAGCATCTGACACTTATGTGCCTGATGGGAGGTATTTTGGAGCTGTGAATTGATGTGAGTTTGGACTCCCTGAACTCAGTGAACTGAGTAAAGGAGAGTGTGATGGTAACAGGTGCCAACATCCTTGCTTCACAGAGGCTGGAGCAGCAAGTGAGCATCACGAGGGCCTGAGGAAAGAGCTTTGTGGTGCTTTTAGGTGTGACTGAGAAGGGATTTTCCTAATAAGAAAAGTAAATCTCTGCAGTGTCAGCCAGACCTACTATCACTGTTTTTACTCTCTTTGCAGCTGCTGCCATGGTGGCACAAACCCCACTGCAGCAATGGAGCAATTCTGTCTCTGCCTTACAGGAGAGACAACCTCTTCCAACAGTCACATAAACCTGCTGGCCTTTTGTGAAGGAATGCACTCTTTCAAATAATAATAGGGGAGCCATAGCAGTCCTTACTGCTCTCAGGGAGACATCAGATGTAATATTTAACACTTTTAATGTACAAGTGCAACTCTCTTTTTGTTATATAGCTTAGTAATGAGAACCTTTTTTGCCAAAATACCTACAAAAAACACTTTCTACTAGTCTGCCCTGACCTTCCTGTTTCTCCTCTCTGAATATAATGCTCAGAAGCTGGGAGAGCTGTCAGAAGGCAGGGAAAAATAAACAATCAGTGCTTTTCTGTTGTTTGGATTTCTGTGTGATTTATGCACAGGGTTATCTGCTGGAGCTTAAGGGAGCTGCAATTACAGATCTCAGGCCATCAGATTACTTCTCAAGGGGCCAGAAGCTCCCCTTAGGAGTGGTGACAGATTCAACTACCAAGCACTGTCTTTCACGGAGCATATGCACTCACTTCAAAAGGCCAAAGGTTTTATTGCAAATGGGATTTTTTTTCTTTTTTAATCTGCTGCAGAGCAAAGGATCAGAAAACAGCAGGACCTGCCCCAGGGAGCATTCATTGCTGGGAGGGGATGAAGGAATTGTGTTGCTGCAGAGCCAGTGGGGCTGGTCCCACCCAAGCACTGGTGGCTGCCCTCACAGGGGGTGTTTGCACAAGTGCAGCACAATCCAGTCTCTCCCCTGCCATGCTCCATGCTGGGCCACTTCCAGCTGGCAGATCTTCAAGGACCTTGAGGACTTCTGCTGCATCCCATGGGGAATAAGCAGTGCCTTACATCTGAGTGTGCTCAGATCTCGTGGTCTTCTCCAGCACCAGTGCAGCCAAGATTTATCCCATGTACAGGACAAGACCTCTCTGCTGTGCCTTTGCTGTTTGGGAATTAAGATAGTGCAGCTATGTCTGTGTGACCTCATTGTGTAACTGATTGAAAGGGCAGCAAGAGGCTGATAGAAATTATTATTTATACTAGTGAAATGAACTGAGTTAAACCCAACAGCAGTGATGCTGCAAGCAATAATGGGCAGTATTTTCCTTGAAATTGCATTGAAGTTTTACCACTGCTGCTGTTGAGTTTAAGAGACCCATTCAAGCAATGGGCTGGCTGGTAAACGTGAGCCACCATGGCCCAAAGCTGGTCTCACCAGTGATGGTGCAGACATCAGTGCAAAACAGCTTTGTGTTTTTAAAGCAAGGAAATGGAGCATTTTATTTGAAATAACCAGTTAAAGTAAAAAAAAAAAAAATAAATCAGTTCATAGGCATTGTTTGTTTAGTAGGTAATTAAAAAGAAATGCTGTTCATTAGATAATATCATTAAAAGACAAGGAAATCAAGCAATTTACTGACACCTATGTGGGGTATTAGTTTGTTACTTTCCATTGATTTGTCTCATTTTGCATTTCTGGAATGATATTTACCATCCATTTCCATGAAGTCTATAAATTATGGTATGCACAGTGCAAGCTCTATCAGAGAGTCTCTAACACACAAAATATTCTCTTAGTTCATTAAACAATCTAACATTGCCCTAAGCAAAGACAGTACCTTATGATCTCCTTAATGAAGTCAGGAAAAGTTTTGTAGTACATATGGAATTTCCATAGGCCAAGGAAGTTGAAAAGCTGGCTGTGATTTTGCAATAAAGTACATTATTTTCTTTATAAAGCAGGATAACTTGGGTATTGACTGGACAATGACCATGTCCTATAGAAGTTTTCAAAGAGAAGTAAAACTGATTTCATAGAGTGACTTGGGAATGGCATCTCAGTCTGTCCTGGTCTAACTATTGTTACTTTTGCATTTGAGGTTGAGGCTTCTCAATCTGCTGTTGCAGATTCACTGTCACCATTCAAATGTTGCATCTGAAGGTGACAAAAGCCGCAATGTGTGGACCCAGGGCCATTATGAAAGTTTCCAGCTGCTGTAACTGTTTGATGTAGATCAAGTTTACCAACAGGAAAAGAAGCCCCTGTGCTTTTCTCTGTATGTCTGACTTGCCCTGAATTCTCTCTCAGACATTGTCTCTGGTAGCCCGCAGCCAAAGAAATGCCTTTTCTATTTAAGCATTACTCTGTGATGACTCCAACACATGATACATTTTGTACCTGCTTTAAACTCTTGTAGTACTTTGGATGCACTATTTCTCTCTTTTCTTTTCTTTTTTTTTTTCCCACTTCTTTCTCCCAGTGGGTAGATTGCAGCTGTCCTGCTTGGCAAAGCAGAGAATTTAGATGGTTTCTCTTCATTCAGTCTTGTGATGAGTAACTTCTCAGTCCCATTTTCAATATTGATTTGAGTGATTTATATCCTAACATAGTGAAATATTTCTTGCAATGTGGATCTAACTAATTTGATGAAGGATGTATGATAAGTTATTCTAATGACTAAGTTGTAAACTCAGAAATACCTGGAATCTTTTTTTGGTCTTGCCAAGATTGTGACCTACAAGAGGTTTATGGTGACTGGCAGTACTGTGGAATAATCTTAACACCTTAGGGCTTCTTAGGACTAAAGGAATTGTCTTGAGTAATTCAACTTCACAGCGTATCTGAGGAAGTGAGTGATGATTTCCCAGTCTCTGAGATGAGGAAAACCTGAGCTGTGCTAGTTTACCTCATAATGAAGTTTCAGAGCCCAAACACAGCTCCAGTTTTGTTTGCTAACCTCTGAGGACACTATTCACTTACAAGTGGAGTCCATTCATTTAACTGGCCACGTGAACAATTTTGTTGTTTTTGGTTTTGGTTGGTGGTTGTTTTCATTTTGTCAAATATCTGATCAGAAGCATTTTCCTGCGTCCAATGTAAAACTCTGGAGCTCAGAACCAAACTCTTTCAACTACATTTCCAGAACTGCCTGAAGGAGTTCAGTGGAAACAGAATTGAATTAAAAGAGTTAAGAGTTTAGCTAGAAGGATAGAAGTAATATGTATTGATTAAGAGTATAGCAAAAAGCGATATATAATGATTAAGAAAGAATATAGCCAGAAGAGTAGAAGCAATGTAGAAGGATTAATTATTAGCAGATGGAGCTAGTTAGAGCTAAAAGAATATATCATTTACTTGACTTGGATGTATTTGCAGAATCAGGAGAGGGAGGAAAGGGTATTGTAAAGATGAAGAAACTGTAACTACACCTGGGCCCCAAAACTGGCCAGAATCAGGCTGGGAACTTGGACTATGGCCAAGAGACCAGAGAGCCTACCAGCAAGTGTGAAAGGACTTTGAACTCATTTTAATATGAAGTGGAAGTAGGCAGGGTTTGGTAATGCATGTATGTAGGTGTATTAGATAATTGTATGAATATGTAAGATTTTTGTAGATAAAAGAAGGTAAGAGCTCTGTAAATTTTGCACTTTGTGCCTTTGAGAGATTACTCCCCATGTGCCTGTCATAACAAACATATCACTTTCTAACTTTAATTAGAGTCTTTGTCCACATTTCAGAATAACATTGATATTTCAGCTACTGTAGATTTCAATTAATAGCCAAAGTATTTTAAAAAGAGTGGTTTAAATGCAAATGAAGCTCTGCCTCTATACAGCTATGCATCTTAAGATGCTGAACAACTTCTCTGCTCTAGCCATGAAATAACAATAGAATTGCAGCATTACATACTTGCCTTGCAGTCCCAAAATGTATGTGGAACTCAAGGAAGAGTGGAGAGAAATATGTATCCTTTCTGAATGCCTCATGAGCAAGAATGAAACTTAACACCTCTGACTACAAAACTATCAGTTGTCATATTGGCCTTTTTTAAGGCAGTGGCTTGCTCAAATCTTCTGATCCTAACCAGGGATCAGCATGCTGCTATGTGGTGTGTATACACTTATAAAATAACGTGCTTACTTCTCCAATCCTTGAATGGAAACTAATTAGTCTTTATGAAGTGAACATAAACTGGATAGAAATAGAAGTACTGGCTGCTGGGACTTTTAGAAAATGCACTATATTTTACTTTTTATAAGCACTGAGTAAAATATGATTGATCAAAATGTACAACCACATTATGAAGATAAATGTCTGTGCTATTTGTGCACATTAAATATCTCCAAGCACCTATTGGAAATACAGTAAAACAGATTTTGTTCTGAAATGTTCCCCACATAGCTTTTCTAGGTGCTTTGTTCCTATGTCTGAAGAACAGACAATAAGAACAATTCTTTACAATTGGAGTTCTTTAGTGAAGGTCATTATTGATTTACAGAAGATGAATATATTTAGAATTTGAATAAATAAACAGCTAAAAAAATTAATACTCATCAAAACTGAAGCTCTTCCCAGAATAACATATACCTTGGCAGGTGTTTCAATTTTAAAAGATCTAGTTATATTTTTAACACAAAATTATGGTATCTATGTCTCAATATGGCTTTTAATTATTTAAGCTAATATTTTTGGTAAATGCAATATGACATCAAATCAGAGTACTTTCCACTATCTTCAAACTTTTTTTGACATACAATTTCAAGCCTCCAAGATTTTCAATTATTGTCTTTGTATAAAAATTACTTTTTTATCCCAAAGATGAGAAGAACACTGTATATTTGTTGGTCATGAAAGCATGGCTTGGGGGTTCATTTCCCTTCCAGGCTAATTCTTTCTGGGAACAGTTAAATCTGTTATATGAATATCCTCAGATATCCAGCAGTGGCTGTGGTGCTTGGCCAAAATGTGGCCTTATGTACTTTGACAGTGTTGTGTGGTTTGGGGTTGTTCAGTGTTTTTCATCCTTCCACACTGTTCCTGGAAGCCCCTGGATATCGTTTAGCCTGCCAATGACACAAAGTATATGTTTTCTAATAGTGCTTAATGTGGAAAACAGAGCAGCTGAATTAGACAAATCAGGGTAATGAGGTGGTAAGTAATTCTGTCAAGTGTTGTCTTAGTAGGCATTGGAAGGTAATTACCCCCAAAGGGATTCCCAACTAATTAATTGTTAGCCTGGCAATTCAGCTCAGGAGTTGTTCAGAGAACCCCAAATGGTGTCACACCCTTCTATGGGCTAACTCTCTTAGCCAAGGGCCTCCAGGTGATAAAATCTTGTATGCATTAATAGGATTGATTTAACCATTGGTTCTGCCCATATGGAAAAGTGCAGATTTAGCCATAAAAGGAGCTGGCTGGAATGTCATGTGAGCCATAAATACAAGGTAGACACAGATTCTGGTTATATTAATCACAGAACAGTTAGGGTTGGAAGGGACCTCTGGAGTTTATCTAGTCCAACCCCTGATCTTCTAGTCCCCTTGTGGAAAGGTACTGCAGTAATGTCAGGTTTTTTGTGTGACTTCAAGCTGATGCTGATGAATTTTCATAACCTTGGTGTTGCTACATATCTGTCCCACAGAACTGGAGGGACCAAACTAAACCAATCCTCCAGGGTGACCATGTCCCGCTGGCTAGGGTGCAGGTCTGGTCTACAAGGAGTTGTGAAATGTGAGAGTGAAAATTGAGCTTCCCTTCCTCCTAAGTGACTGAAGAAGCAAAAGCTGCTGGAGCCCTGTGCCTGAGTGAGGCAGAGCTGCTGGTCACTGGCCGCCCATGTTTGTCATGGTTCCCACACACTCCACTGGTATGTGGGTCTGGTGTGTTTGGGGTGTCTAAGGACGAGCTTAGAGAAACAGTGGGGATGCAACTTCTGAATGTTCTCGACTACTAACAGCACCATTGACCTGGCTGGTCTGTTCTCTTTACAATACAATTGAGAGAACAGCCAGGGCTTGGGCCATCTCATGGAAAAGAGACTTCAGCACACTGAAGTGCTGCCAAGGGATATTAAACCCATTTGCTGGGTGAATCATGCCTCCTACTAGCCCCAAGTGTGGTTGTTTGCCTAAGTTTGCCTTCCTCCAGCCACAGTCCATGTGCCCCACATGTTTGTTAACATTTGAACCCTCCTGCCTAGAAGCTTCAGTGCCTGGAAGTGTTTCAGTCCCTCACAGTGGCTCCTGCTCTTTGCAGGTGGTGGCTACCTCACCTTTGCATGCACTCGGGGACAGAACAATGTTTAGTGACACAATCACTTTCCAGGAAGACCAGGCAAAGCCATCAGAATTGGCTGGAAGGAGGTGATGCAAACCATCAGAGAGCCAAGAACTCACTGACAAATTACCTTCAGAGGCAAGGTCAGGGGTTCCTGAAACCACTGATTTTTACTGTTTATCAAAGCCTCCAAAAATTCACTTTCTTTCCTCACTGGGATGGCAGATGCCAGTGTCTTGGCACGGACAAAAGGAATTCTGTTGTTGAAACAGCTCCCTAATTTTAAGAGTGTGACCTGGCAGCACAATGGAGAACTGATGATGTAAAACTAGAAGAGAGCAGCCAAAATGTCCTCCTGCATTAGTACTGTGCAATCAGCTTTGTTACATAAAAAAATAGGCTTTTGTGAGAATGTATTTCAACAAATCCTATTTCAAATTAATAAATCAACTTTCCCTGATGGCAGGTTATGTGCAGTACTGAAGCATTTAATGTAGCTGTGGTGACTGTATCTTCCTGCTACCAAAGAAACAGAAGGATTTGTGACCAACACAAAGTGACTTGGCAACCAGAAAAAAAGAGTTTGTAGACAACTGAGTTGCAAAATTCTTGGACACAAGTTTTGTGTATTTGGGTGTTGCAGTTTGATTTTGAAAAGAGTGAAACCAGTACAAGACTGGTTTGCTGAAGGGGCGTAATTTGGCCAGGATTACAGCTTTTTGTCATTTGTTAAAGTTGTGGCTTTTATCTCTGCTTTGACAATTTTCAGCTCCTTTGGAAAAAGTCTCCTGGACTGGACTTTTCGCTCACAGCCTGGATCACAGAGCTGCTCTGTTCCTGTCATGGCCCAAGTGACTTTTCCTACACAAACCTCTAGGCATCTCAGAGAGAAAGGGTTGTTGAGGGATAGTAATTACAACATTGTGGTGGTGGGCAGACACAGGTTGTCTCCCATATCTGTTTGCCAGGTTGTACACCTGGTATGTAAGGCATATATCCATCATACTTTCCATTGCACATCAGAAGATTCATAACTGTGCTGTGTTTCTCTGAGGTCACTCAGCCCATTCTGGCACAGTTCAGCAGCGGTGCTGGACTGTGTGGTACAGGCTGTTGTGGTACAGGCTGTTGTGGTACAGGCTGTTGTGGTACTCCCAGCACCTCTGATGGTTCTTGTGCCTTCCCCTCAGGTGGCTGTTGGGGGTCAGCAGATGGCTCATCCCCACATCCCCAACAATGTCACATTTCTCTTAGCTGCTCAAACAGCATGTGAAACACAATGCACATTGATAACAGAAATGTTTGCTGGGCAGTTTTCATCCTGTTTGTACAACCTTTCTGCTGGTCATTTAGATAGCCAGAGGCTCACAATGTAATCACCCAGCATCTGCTCCTTTAATATCATATTCTTTCTCTGCTGTAGGGCAGTTGTTATATTTGATATATTTCTTCATTTTCCAAATAAGTGTCAGTATGGAAGATTTTAGGAAACACATGCAGCACAGCAATACTTCCAGAATGTGTATGTCAGCTTGCCAAAAGCTTTAAAAAACACTTTGTTATGCCTGTGGTCACTAGGACATAGACATCACTGGTGTCTGTGTCTCATCCCTGATTATCTGTGCCTCTGCTGTTGTGTGACAGAAGCCTAAAATCATTGGTCAAACAGAGGAGGTAAAAAAGAAACAGAAGGTGAGTTGTCTTCACAGCACAAATGAGGAGAATTACATAGAGGGTTCAAAAGAAACAAGAGAGATTACTGTTTGCAACACACAGCTGAAGAGTGGGACTTTCACTGCAGAGGATTATCTCTGGGACTGGATCCTTGAGGATGGTGAAGAAGTGGGAATAACAAGCCTTACTCTCAGCTCCTAAACAGCATTTCCCTGGAGTTCTCCAGGACTGTGTTACATTTTGGTTGCCTGGCCTTTGTCTTACAACACCTGCTGGCTATTATCAGAGCTGGAATAACAAGTTTTCTTAGACCTTAGCTTCACACACTGTGCTTGTTCTCACCTGTCAGTGCTGCACTGCCATGGTAATGTGCACTGAGAGCCTGAGATGGAGGAGGAGGAAGGGCTAGGAGATATTTTATCTTTTACTCTGCAATGGAAAGAGAAACCCAATTCATGGACCTGGTCCATTATCTCTGCCAAAAATAATGATGCAGTGCAGCCAGGCACAGCACATGGCTCTGCCTGCCTGTTGGTGGCTGCACTCACTGGGAAGTTGTCCAACACCAAGCAAAAGCCCCTAAATCAGCAAACCAGTGTGGCTGAGTTCAGGAGCAGAACTATGTCATTTGTTTGCCTGGGGGCCAGTGGGGTGAGCTGGGCACACTGTTGTATCAGCATAGCTTCTCCAGGATGAAGAGCTGAGGAATCATACATTTTCTCCACTGTTCCAGGAGACCCCTCACCCTGGGAATTCCCACGGCAGTCATGTCTCAGGAAGGTGGGTTCCCCATACAAAAGGGATCCAAGTGGGAAACATGGCATCAGAAAAAAGGATTTTAAATACTCTCTTTGGGCAGCATTTCACCAGTTTACTGCAGACAAGCTCTTTGGTTTGGTGCTGCCCACTGCTCTTGATACCAGCTGGGGGGACCATGCCTCAGTGGCATGAGCTGGCTGAGCCCATTTTTCTTCTGCGTTTGCTGGGCCTTGTAGGATGGTACTTAGCACTTTTCCTCTGTGTCTCACTGCGAGTGGTTAGATTGTGGTTATTATTAGCACACATTCAGGCTCTTAGCAGCTGTAGAACACAAGCAGTAGCACATGTAAGAGGATTGGGTAATGTGACCTTTTGTTTGTGCCAGGGTATGGGCATGAGTTCAGAGATACAGAAATTACCTTGGACCTTTCTTCCCTCCCTTGTTCTATTTACAACCTGAGTGTATTTAGGGTATAGGGAAATGAATCAAAACTGCCCTAAACTTTATTTAGCACTGTAATTGCAGTTCTTACTTTGACCCCGATAAATATTTTCTTGGAAGATTGATTTCCTTTGGCTCTTTTGTTGATCATTCTACATGAGAAGTATCCAGGAATTTTACTGATGTTTTTTACTTTGCCTCTGCAGTTAATTTTATGAACTAGTTCTTCAAAGAAGTAGGTGGACAGCCAGTATTTTAACACAGCTGATACATAAAGGTGTATACCTGGTGTTATCATAAGATGCTATGAGGAGTGAATCAACCAGTATCTACCATATCTCATTAAACAGCCTTTTCATGCTTTTTCTTTCTCAGATAGGAAGTGATGATGTAAAAGATGATCATAAAAGAATATGAAAGTAAACAAAGCAGTAATAATATTTATGAAGTGTATATCACCTTTCACCTCAAGATTTACAAGTGTTTTATAAACTACTAAGACTCAAACCTAGCAGAGTGTTCTTGTAATGAGTATTGAGGCATCCTACTTCACCCTGAGCTGAAAACAGTCTTGAGCAAGCTAATAAGTTTTATACATTTCCTGTGGTCAGTGTTAACAGGGGTTGAGATGTTATGAACAGGATGGGAAGTCCAATATTAAGGTCAAAGGAAAAAATGTTGTGGTTTACAAGGACAACAAAAGTACTTTCTTTTCCAAATGCCTCTGAGAAAAATAAGATTTTTGTTTTATTTTTATTAATTCAAATGTTTATTTACCTAGCATGGGAAAGGATCCCATTCTTAAAATTTCAATTATAAATCAAGTTCCAAAATCCATCACATGAATGTTTTCATCATTTTATTTGCTTAAATTTGTAGGGGAGAAGCTTTTTTTTTTAAGCAGAAGAGTTCACATCATCGTGTGATTTCAGAAGGTCTAGTTTTAAGTAAAACACCAGATATTAAGAGTTTAATGATAAAATGTTAAGAAGTAGCAAAAATTACAAGGGAAATATTTATTGAACCTAAATCAAGTCTTGTTCATTATTTTTTTAATGGATCAATATGAGTTTCAAAGGAATATTAATTGTTATAAAACACTGTGAGTGGGGGCATAGGGAAGACGATACAAAATTCTTTTATAGAAAAGAATGAAACCAGGAGCATTTTAAATTTATGAATGGGATGTGACACCAACTATGTTGTAAAGAGCAAAGGTGTTATGAATAAGTTTTTAGGAAAGATTGCATTTTTTGTCTCACTTTAAGCAAGACTTTAGTATTTCTAACTTTGCTATAAATGTCTCATCCCAAAGGTACTGAACTTCAACAATTGAAAATATGAATAAAGTCACAGAATGATGTTTCTGTCATGATTTATTAGTAAACTCAGAAGGAGAATGAAACTCTGTTAGGAAAGAGTTTAAAAGTGCCTTCAATGATCACATGGTATCCTTCAGGAGTTTATTTAGGCCCAGTAGTTGCTGGGTTAATCTCAAATTAAACTAAAGTGATAACCCATCAAAGACACTAATGATTTTTATTAATGGGTTTAGTACAGAATTATTAGATACTGTTCTCATACATATGGTGGGTTTTTCACCCACTTAGGATGTATATTCATTTAGAATTTGCTGTATGAAAACTGTGGCTCTTCTACCCATATAAACCCTTGAAGTTTCTAGCTAGCCATGGGCTTTTTGTATTCTAGTTTGATATATTTTTTCTGGCTTGGTCTATCTAATCATGCTACTATTCTGCCTTTCCTGTTACACAGCAGAAAGATCAAGGAATGAGTTTCAAAACAATAAGGTCCCTTCTGTCTCTTGATTCAACAACAGAAGTAGACAGCTTGAAAAACCTGGAGGCTGATGCCTGCTATTTTATTTTATGCTTTTTGCTCAGCTGGGAACATTTCTCTTATGCTACTTGACCAAACAAGTATGGTCCCCCCAGTATTCAGTACTTGTCTATTTTATGTGTAAGCATAAAGGCTT
This sequence comes from Cyanistes caeruleus, assembly GCF_971803275.1. Taxonomy (NCBI): domain Eukaryota; kingdom Metazoa; phylum Chordata; class Aves; order Passeriformes; family Paridae; genus Cyanistes; species Cyanistes caeruleus. Next base: position 12,267,322 of record NC_141701.1, read on the forward strand.
CAAACTTCAAGTCATTAGCTTTGAAGCACACACTGCATTGCCCATTTCTTGGTAAGACGTGACTCATCCTCAAAGATTACAAAAACCACACTCCCTGAAATGATTTGTGCTACCTTTCCTCTTTCTGTGGCACTGCTGGGACAAGTCCTGTGTACGTGACCATTGTTGGCACCACGTGCCGCTCAGGACAGTCAGGAGTGCAGCACCAACCATAGCTCTAACAGATGAAATGAGCTGTGTAAACCTGCAGTGAGCCTTTCCGGTTTATTAGAAATCCTTAATATCTGTGTCAGGTGGCACAGACAGAAATATATATTTCACAGGAAGAGGCCTCCATTCAAGAGTTCCTCTTCCCATATAACTAGGTGGCAGATCTTCATGGTGCTGGGTGACAGACATGTGGTACATGAAGAAGGTTGTCCTTCTCCCTGTCATAGACATGTGACAGAACTCTTGATTCAGCTCTGAAATGTCTGTATTTTTCATATGGAAATGAATGAACCCAGCCACAACATTCCTGTTTGTAAAGGTTGGCTGAACTTTTTACCTGTAAAGAAAAAGCCCGGTAGCCAGTGATACAGGGAGCAGCTGAAGAGACGCAGAGGTTGGATACCAGTGCAAGAGGCAGTTCCAGTGTGCTGCCCTACAGGCTACATTCTGACTTCAGAATTATAGCAGAATTATATTCATTTCTTAAAATACTTCTCTTGGCACATGCTTGTGTTCCAGCTTGGGAATCCACCAGCTGTATGGTAATGTCCTGATGGATTTAGCTCTGCCTGTTTCTTGGGGAAAGTTCACCATGGGTAGCACAAGGAGCTTGAAGGAGCACACCAGGAATAACCTCCTTAGTTACAGCCACCCAGCTCGAAGGAGAGTGGGAGTCTGTCCTGATGGATGGAGGTCAGAGGGGCTTCAGGCAGCCTCCCATCATGAGTATTGGATTTAGCATTTTTTCTAGAGCAGATGCAATTTAATTTCCTTTCAGTCGATACACGGCCATTTGTTTTGTGCTTAAGTCAGGTATATACCTCAGAAAGATATATAGAGCTGTTATTCTAAAGGTATTTGGTCACTTTTCCTTGCACAGACAAAAAAGAGTCAGGAACAAAATATGCTTGGAAGTTTTGGTGGGTACATTTTTGAGGAATGCTGTGGAAACTTAAGGTAGCTGGCAGGAAAACACACCAATTCTGTGCTGCCTTCAAAATCTTCATTTTTGACTCTTTTGTTTATGTCTCTTTTATTTATGTTTAAATAAACCACAGATACTGATTCTGTAAATTCTGATTTACAATTTTTTTACAGATTTTAAAATCTGCATGTGGGAGAAAAGTGAGATCTGAGTAGATGGTTGACATGAAATGAACAGCAAAGAGCTGCACAGCTGTAGGAAGTCCAGCACATTCTGCAATGCTCTAATTCTACATGTAATACAGATGCCAAAGCAATCAGACTTGAGGGACACTCAAAAATTTAGGAATAGATGTAAAGTATACAGTCTAAAGACTGAAATCCTTGATCCTATGATTAGAATAATTTCTATGAATAGAAATGCTTTATTAAAATTTATATAGATTGGACTTCTTGTTCCTCTCATAATAAAGCAATATTGACAGCATATGTTGAGGGAATATGTAGAAATCAAATTTTTACTTGTCTCTGCAGTGAAGCTTTCTTCAGAGGAACATACCAGATATCCCAAGGCACAGGGCTTGATTGTTTTAAATGACTGAACAGGACATAGGAAAAGATTAGACAATTGTCTTGATAACAGCAGTACCTGCAACCAGAATAAACAGAGTCCAAGTGCTGGAACAGCAGATGTGCCTCCACTGCTGTTGTGCCATAAATTTCTAGTTTGTAGTTTCAGGTCACAAGTTAGTCAATACCTAAAAGGATATCAAAGGAAAGCATTTTTCAGGGCAAATCATTGCATGACAACCCTGGGGACAACTCTTCAACTTCTGTATCCTCTGGAGAGGGATTTTCTCAGAGATAGAGGACCAGGCTTCAAGCATGGATGGGGTGAAGCTGACCTGGTAGTTCCTTGTTTGCTCTATGTCCTACCTAAATTCCTGTTGAAAAAAGACATTAAAAATTGTGTGTGCTTATCATGAGAATGTGTTGAGGCTAGCATCTAGCTTGAGTGGCTCCATCCCACCAATGTGTACCCCTCTGTGCTTCTGGGCAGGAAGAGAGAGAGCACAGTGTATGGTAGCCTGCTTTTATGTCTCTATACAACACACCACCTGATATCAGTCATATGTGAAATGTTCTCTGAGCCAAAGTTATCCCAGCAGTTGCTGACTTGCAAAATATTATGAAACCAAAAAGATGAAACATACTAAATGAGTGTGGAATTTTCTTATTAAGTTGAAAATAAAGTAGTTCTTGGATGATCTGGCAGTGCTAAATCCTAACAGTATTTTTTCTGGCCTGAAATGTTTCTTCCCCAATTTATCTAGGTCACAGAAAAAGGTAATTCAATATTATAGCCATGAGTACTCTGCCTGGGAGGATTAATGGACTATACTGAGATTCTACCTCTTCCCCCACAATACTGTGTCAAAGACCTTTGTCAGTAATTATTAATACTATTGGCCTACATTCCTGTCTACTTGCATATATATATATATAGATATAGATATATACATATAATTATTTTTTTTCTGTAAAATTATCTTCTTCAGTTTTAGCCTGGTGAAAGGAGCTTTTTGATGTTTTCATTCACAGTCAGACAGCTGGATCACAGGCTGCCACATAGAACTAAGGCTCCTAGGCTGAACACAGCACTGGCTGTCTCCTCTAAATTTTAGCCTGATAGGCAGCAAAGCATTTCCTCCATCCTGAGCTTTTGAAAGGCAGGCAGAGAAATCTGGACCTGAAAATCTGGATGTCAGCTTTAACACCCTTTAGATTTGCAGTCTTAGAGGCTGGCATAATGTTAAGCCCAGGGAGAGCTGGCATAATGTTGGCCTAGGGAGAGCTGGAGAACTGGAAATGTTTCAGTGCTGACCACAAGAATAATCAGTGAGGCTTTCTCTGTCCTTTCCTTCCAGTTCTGTTTTCCAGCATGATTCTTGCCTTTTTCCTGCAGAAAAAGGGGCTGATCTGCTTTGTTTGCCAAAGCTGTTCCAGGACATGAGCATATGCCATATGAGCATTTCAAACAGCCACACTGGATGGAATAGAGGATTCCTCAGGATGGAACCAGGTCTTCAAAACAGGCACACAGCTAATATTAAATTTTCATTTTCATTAGTGCTGTAATATCCAGTGCTCTGTAGGGAAATAAGGCCAAACTTTACAGATGCCATTTGGTAACAATGAAGGAGGTCAACTTACTAAGTACTAATCTTCATGACAATTTACCTTTTCACATACTGCAGCTTCAAAAATGGAGAAGACATGGGACCAATTTCCATGTTTCCTTGACTCTGACAATTATTTTACTTCTGGAGGGCCTACACATATCAGGAAGTTTTCAGTAGGGATTGGGGAGAAGCTAAACAGAGAAATTTTGGATAATACTGGAGGTTTTAGCAGGGTGTCAAATTGCTTTATTTTTGTGTCATTCACTTTGAAAGGTATTTGCACTAGTTGTTTATGTATTTTAAAGGACTGAACAATTAAATGCAGTCCTTGTGACACAGAAATATAATCAGGTTTAATTTGATGAGGAAACAGGTGCTTTCTAGCACTCTTACTTCTTTCACCAGGGACATTATTTAGATACATTGAAACTATGTTGAAGTATATAATTCATGACTGTTGTAGCTCACAATTAACCCCACAAATAAACGCTCAAATGTCTGTAAATAGGAAGATGATTTATCATGAGATCAAAAGACCTATGAAGAGCTTTGATATAGTTCTTGTATGAAAGAATCATCATTATCAAAATGCATGTTTGGCTGCTACTGTTTAGGGCAGGTAAATTTTCACAATCTAGATGGAGAATTGATGCATTTTCCAATATTACTCATAGTTTTCATCACCAGACAGAACCATGTTTTCTCTGCTCTTGGGAGGGCAGCCTAAACATCCTAATAAATACATTTTCTTGTAAACTGGACAGATTTTTGTCACTTGGAATACAGAAACATCTAGAATAACTTCTTCAGAATCTTTTGCTTTATCTTTATTTTTTATCTTGGAATAAAAGATTCCATATATACCAATAATTGTTTTGGAATTACCTTGGTAATAACAAGTATGTTAGGAGACAGGATTTCTTAAGCCCTATGTCAAATATGGCAGTTTATGGAACTGCATTTCTGTCTGTTTGTCAGTGAGTTATTTCCTCCCAATACTTCTAAAATTCACCTTTTTGTCACTTTTGACAAAGATAAGGAGCCTGAAATTTAGTAAGTGTGGGTAGGTTTCAGAGATGTAGAGGAGAGAGAAATCAGTCTGTCTCACCTTGGCAATAAAGTTCTCTGTGAGAGCTCCTTGGTTGCGTGCTTGGTTTGACTCAAGCTTTCTGCAAGAGTGGGGACATGGGGCAGCAGGAGTGTGCTGCCTAGGGCTTCTCTTCTGGTAGATTTGGTTTTCTTTACCCCTGGAGCAAGCCAAAAAATGATGTTTCTATCTTGTATTCTGGATGGGCACAGCCAGCTTCAAAGAAGTTTCTTGTGCGTGGAAGGTTCTGTTAAAGTGGGATACCAGTGGGATCAAGCATTTACAGCATTCAGCTAAGAGGTAACTCGTCCAACAAGCAAGAAGTGATGTGTCAGAATAATTCCCTGGTAACACAGGTTGATTTTGTTGACTATCCCAGACTTTTTCATTCTGCTCACAGACTGACAATTTAGTATGACATGAACAGCAACATGAGTGAGCTGAACATGGACATATCTGTGACAGCCCTGCCTCCCTGATAACAAATGAGATCATCACCCTTGGTCTGTGAGATACTGGACTACACTGAATACCCTGCTATCTCCCCATTCACCTTTCCAGGCCTTTCTTCCATAAGCACAAGGCCCCCCTTTATCCCAGAATTCTGTAAGCCCCTAAAAGGTCACAAACAACAAGAAAAGCCACCAAAAAGACCAAGAAATGGTATTTAAGTATCTCCAAATTGGTTTAATATCTCTTTTGTCCATATTTTTCTCCCTCAAGTTTGCAGGTTGCCAGGTCTCCAAATTATGTCTGTGCAAAGGAGTTTGGGTGCCACAGCTGCAGTTGTCATCATATAATTCAGCTGAGCCTGGTTACTGGATTAGGGTACCAGAGGTCATGTCCCAGTGTGATTTGTAGAAAAGGAGCTCTGCATTCCCTTCATCCTTTGATCATCCTCCAGCCTTAGAAGTTTTTCTCCAAGAACTAAGGGAAGTCAGAAAAAAGTCCTCTATTTCCTAGATCTGCAATGGAAAAGGGCAGCCTTTCCCTCCCTGTTTACTCTCAGCATTATGTGTTCAGAGATAGAGCATAAGTTCACAGAAAAAGCTCATGCTTTTTCCCTAGGAGAAGAGGAAAGGATCAGAGCTCTTCCATGACACTGGGCTCTCTCTCTTCTTTGCTGTAGTCTGAGTCAGCTGCTCTTCCAAATTTTCTGTCCCAGTATCATGGCACAATTGCTAAAGCAAAGCTCTATTAAAATGGCTGTGTTAGGTCTTGCCAGGGCACACAGCTCTGGTGGGGAGATCTGCAGGAGAGTTACGAAGCTGAAGCATTTTGATTTCACTTATAATGCCTTTTTCCAAGGATGAGTTTTCCAAGGCTATATTCCTTCCCTGCTTTCATCTTTCCTAATGGGATGTGCAACCTGCAATTAGGACTCACCCTAATTGTGGCCCATATCCATCAGGTCCCTGGATCTGCTGCAAGTAACACCACCAACATGGGGAAGCTGTAAGTCTGCAAAGCTATTTCCAGGAAAATAAATTTCCCTCTGCTCTTCTGCCCTCTGAAAATATCCTCCCCAGAGCTCCTTCGAGTGGGGTGGCAGAGCACCGGGGCAGGCAGCCAGGAATGCTGTCAGCCCTGCAGCTCTGCTCTCTGCCAAAAACAAACCAGGAAACCTGCAGTGAGTTCAGGAGCTCAGAGCTGACATGGAGAGCTGAAAGGACTTAGCAAAGCAGAGATTAATTTCTGGCAGAGGAAGTCTGACATTCATGAGCTATTAAAGGTTTTGGATATAAAAAGCACTGGCCTGTTTTAGGGTTTAAGGGTGAGCCCAGCTAGATGGGTTTCTTTGCTGTGGGAACTGAAATGCTGCTGCTTTCTGAGCCCATGAGTCAGTTTTATAACTGCTTAATTTTCATTTCTTTGCTTACTCTTCACTGGATGTGCTTGGGTCAGAGCTGAGTAACATGAACTGATGTTTGTTCCACATCTGGATCCTGTCACCAGAAATGAAGATATTCTTAGCCTGAGTTGAATCATTGCTATTCTTAGATTTTTGGCTGGAGCTTCTGATGAATTCTCCCTTCTTTTCTATCTTATGTCGCCTGAAGGTTTTTTTCTTTGTTACTCCCAAAGCTTACTAATGAGGATATATTGCTGCTAGTAGAGGAGGGAGTCTTGGGATTTCTCTGAATTTTAAAAGACAAGAATAATAATGTTCAAGCCTCCCTGTTAGAAACCATCATCACTGGATTACTGGGTGGGGGGCGGGGAGGGATGTTACTCTTAAAATCTGTCCCCAGATTTTTTCTTACAGGTAGGGTCTGGTCTTGACTTGCTTGGACTAGGAAAAGCATAAAGGCAAGATACACATAGCTCCTGACCTCTTAAATGGTGAAAAATGAAACACAGTAGAGGTGAAATGATCAGAGATCCCTAAATGCATCAGCACCATCAGCTGCTCTCAGCTGGGAGTGAGGTTGTCTTTGCCCTGTGTCTACAATTGTTCTCACTCCCATTTTGCACACCACTGTGCAACCTTCTGAGAGAGCTGGTAGTTTGAGATTGTGCTGTAGGGGGAAACAAAGAAACTGATAACATCTTTTATTTCCCATTTTTTTTACAAGCAGATATCTTAAATTAATGTCAAAATTGTTACTTAAAGTATTTTTTTGATGATAAGATGTTAAGCATCCTCTAAATTGTCTAATTTTAATTAGTTGGGGGGAGATAATTTTACTGTAACTGACTATAATAATATGTAATAATAAAATCGATGATAATAGTAATATACACTGCTCAGGCATTAACAGAACAGGAATTTTCTTGAGATATTGCCATTCCATGAAGCTGCCAGCTGGGGTCCATTCCCTGGGTTTATGGCAACCAAACACTAACAAGGAAGCACGTGGGTGCTGTACTGAGGTAGTTTTAATGCTCCTTCCTTTTAGCAGCTCAGCTGAGTGTCTGTCTCTGAGCTGGTGGTTACTCAGGCTGGAAGGCAAGAGAGTTCAGCCAGCCCAGGCTTGGCATTCGGAGACTGTTGAATAATTATGCTGATCCCCATAAAATAGGGATTGAGCAGCATGGTGACCCTCAGAGCTGCCCATTTCCTACACTCTGTCCATTCATCAGGAGATACATCTGCCCTTACCAGGAGTTCTGAGCAGCTTGTATTAGCAGCTACAGCTGCAGGAATAGCAACTTACCCAGATAAACATCTTCTTTCTCTAGCTTCCCCAGTTTATGTTCAACTGAGATGCAGTGGAGTTCAGTCCTTCCCTGTGCCTACGGTATGATTTCTCACAAAATCCTCAGAACAGAAATGGGGAAATTATCCTTGTGGAAAAGTTAATTTTCCTTCAGAAATGGGGAAATTATCCTTGTGGAAAAGTTAATTTTCCTTCAGAAATTAGGAAGCAAAGAGTTTGCTGAAGACACAGGTGTGTGCAAGTATGTTTGTCTATGTAGAACAAGAGTTTTCAGAGCATTATAAAGAAGACAGAACATTGAAGATGAGAGATGGTCTCTCTTGGCCTCACAGGAGGCTGTCTGAGAGCCCCTTATGGCTTCTTCAGCCTCTGCATCTGCAGGCCCATATCTGTCAAGGCTGCAAATTGTACAGGCCAGCAGAGCTGTGTCCTGGCTGTAAGAGTCTGTAATGCTTTATCCTGCTTCTCACAAGCAGCGCTGTGGTGGCTGCCTCCGACTCAATGAACCTCCCTGCAAAGGCTCCAGGGTGTGCTGGATGTGGGTCACTCAAACTTCATCAGCATCCCAATACATCACCCATACTCTCAGAGCATCCACTCCTCTGAGCACAGGGTTATGGTCTCCCCTTGACTTGTTTCAGTCTGATACTCAGATTGAAATTGCTCTTCATAGGAAGTGATGAAGAATGGCACCCCAAAAACAGTCTAAGATACGATCATCCTTTTCAAAAGGCTATTACAAGGAGAAAAAATGGTAGCACATGAGAACAGACCTGTTACTGACCGTCACACGCTTTTGAATGTCTATGTTTGCAAAATTCAAAGGTAAGATTAATTAGATTAACAAGGACATAGTTTTAAGCAGTGTGCTTGCCTCTGTGTAGATGTAGCTTGTGCATGTTTGTTTTCATGTTTCTAAAATGTAAAAGTAGCAGAAAATAAAAAAAACCCTTACAAATCTTTGGGTTTACAACAAGGCAAATGCAAATACTTTTCTTCAATTCACGTTTCTGCTTCTTTTATTACCCTAAATAGATTTTTATTCCTTTAAACTGTAATAGAGGTCTATAATCCTACCATCTACCTGGACCAGAGAGGAAAGCACATTTGCTGCCATTCCTTATCAAATCCCAGTGGCAAACCATGGAAGTAGACTGTGTTCTTGTGCCACAGTAGTTTTTTCAAACAAAATCTTTCAGAAGGAGAACACAATAGTGCATTACATGAAATTGCTTTCAAGGTAGGAAGAGCAAGATGTGCTGCTAAACATAATAATAGATTTGATGCTGTTAGGTCACCTGACATGCCACTGCAATAACACAACAGTGCATCACTGCTTCCCTAACTGGCCAGCCTGAAAGACAGATGTAGCTGTATCCTCTGTAAGACAGCTACACAAAAATAGATCACTTAATTTCATTTTAATGTGTCTAAAATTATAAAGAGCTGAGCTTCAGGAGGGAGGCTTCAGTTCCATTTCTCTGTGTTGGAGGTGATCAGACTTCCTTGTCTCTGAAGGTTTTCTGCCCACTTATGACCCTTACCAATTTCTCATACCCTACCCCAATCAGCTGTAGTATTTCTATGTGTGAAGGTTTATGAAAGTTTGGGATTTTTAGCTGGTATTTGATTATTCAGCCACTTACACAAGAAAGCAGCTGGAGAGTTGAGAGAAGCCTGAGGGCATTTGGGACTGAGCTGTGACCTGACAGATTTCAGACGCTTACACACAAATGCATCATCTTAATGTAGGTCTTGGTTTGATAGAGCAGGGAGAGCAGGCTTCACCCAGAGCTGCAGCATGGGAATAAAAGGAGAGGCAGTTTCCATGTTGAGTTAGTGCTGAGCTAATCCTGCACACAGCTAGAGAAAGCAGGTTTAATGACTTGTCTCAAAAACTTTGTTTCCACATAGAAAAACAACAGAAAAAATTCAGCCAGTCTTGAAAAGAAAATATGTCTTTGTAGTGCTACTGTCTATCCCTCTGTCCTCCCAGAGAACCCACTGGGAAGGCAACAGGCTTTTGTATGTATCTCACCTCTCAGTGTGGGGAGCCTTGGGTAGCCCCGTTTTGGATCTCAACTCTCCAGTGAGCTGATGACCGTATTAAACATGAGCAGGGACACACCAGCTCCTGGCCCTTCTCTAGTCACAGCAAGCCCTGGCTGGTGGCCTTGAAAGGCCACCCAGTCTAACCAAGGAGCCTCGATGCACCTGGCCTCATCGCAGCTTGAAACCCCTCGGTGATGGGGCTCCCACCACACCCCTGCAGAGGTTGTTGCAGTGTGTGATCATCTCACTCTAAAAAATGTCTTTGTTATATGGACATGAAACCTCTTGTGCAACTTGTACTTGCTGACCTCTTCTCCTTGTGGTGCCTTTGTGAAGACATTCCTATCCTCTTTGTAGCTTCCCTTTAACTATTCAAATAATCTTATGAGTCTCCCTCAGAAGACTGAGCCTTCTCTTCTTCAGGATGAAAAGAACTATCTCTTTCCACCTTCCTTCTCAGGGCAGGTTCTCCAGCCCTTTGAACATCTCTAAGGCTCTCCTTTGGACCCTATCCAGTCTGTTCATGTCTTTTTTGAATTGTAGGAACCAGAACTGGACATAGTAGATGGTCTCCATGCACAGGTTCATCTTTATTGTCCTGGTTTTTGTTGTTATCCCTCTTATGACATTATCATCCATGTACAGCTTTTCATACATAAGAACTGCAAATGAAGATGAGAATTTGAAAAAAGGTCCACTTGAAGGAATTTTGAAAGTCTGCAGAATGTGGGAAATATTCAGTACATAATCCCTCAGAAAGTTTTTGTGAAAGGTTATTATTCTTAGCTGTGAAATGGCACTTCACAATTAGAGCTGTAATAGCTGAAATTTTAACCTTAATGTGTAGCTTTAAAAGATGCACATAAACATTTGCTTATAGTCAGCATCGAGTAATAACTTCTGAAGCAGCTTCAGGGTGGTCTTGATAATGCTTAAAAATATACCCATCTCCACTGCAGAAGAAGGGTGAGTTACTTGTGACAAAGCAGGAGAAAGCATAGAAACGCATTTTGAACTTGTCGTATACCTGAATTATAAATACCTTTTCCATAAGAAGTTAGGATTTGAAAATGTTCCCAGAGAAAATATTTTTAACTGATGTGGTATATGTCTCTTCCTCATCCAACAGCAGAAATTTGAAGGGTCACATACAAGTATTCACTGATTAACTGACTGTTTAATTGACTGAGGATTAGATCCAGGCTTAGGAATTCCCTCCTTTTAAAACAATGCAGCACAAAAAAGTTTCCTTGCTTTGATTCATCAGAAAAAGAGAAACAAAACAAAAGAATGGTGAAATTCTGAAATTTGATCCTATTTGATATGAAGATAGTGTTGCTGTTCACAGTTAGTTTACCCCACATGTTCTTGGAGCATATAAAAAAGTGTTTGAATTTTAGAACTCAGAATATAGTTGGAAAATTTGTTTTTCTCAGTTGACTGGATTCTAATCTCACAGTGACAGTGCAGGAAAAAACTAGACATTTTTCCTACCTTGTGAGTTCTGTTTTTCTGGGTTTTTAGTGGACTCCAGTGACATCTATAAGTTAATGAACAGTTAATTCTGTCTGAGCATCACTCTCTTTCTAGTGAGAGTAAATCTCATAGTTAGAGATATCAAAAATTTGTTGATTCTTCTGACCTTGAACCTTATGGTCTTGATCCTAGTTTCTAGTTGGTGTTATTTAGGAAACTTTATTTATTGTATATTTTTAATAGCTTATCCTTCTTTCTGTTTTTAAAAGTCTCTCCTCCTTACAGGAGAAATTGAAAATACAGCCAGAACAAAATGTACAGGCTCATGCAGCAGAAAGCAAGCAAAGAGATTTTAAAATATTCACATGAAGTCTTGAAAGGATTATATCTATATCAGATGCTGATTTTTTTTTTTTTTTAAATTTTTATTTTTTGGCTGGAAAAAAGATTTTTTAAATGCAGCCATTCACTTCCATCTCATCTTGGAATGTTCTTGGCAACATGCATTTCTAAGAAACATGAATCCTTACAGAAGTCTCACTGGATTTTCTCTTAATTTGCTGATTGGTTAACATGAAAATATGTAAGTAGTGAGCTAACATTTTTCAGTTGATTATTATACATAATTTTACATTAAATTCATAGTGTTTCTATAGAAATGTTAGGAAGTGGGCACAACATAGTGGGAACAGCTAGATTAAAAATAATCAAAGAAAACCATTTTAAGCTTCAGAATTATAATTTAAGCATCCATCTTGGTATAATTAAATGGTAAATAAAAGTAAATGAGAACAGACCACAAGGCAGACGTGCAAGCCTCCAGCCTGCTTCTTAGTAAGCAATCAGTCAAAAAAGCATATTAAAGATTGCTGAAGAGAAGCAGTATTCAGCAGAATAACTGGTTTGCCAGAATTATTTCTGTTTTGTACTTTTGTCAAAACTAATCACAAATGTTATTGTAGCCAGGAAGGAGAGAGAGCATGAGCATTAATTTCATGGGGACACAGCTGTTTAGATCCACAGGTCATGTCAGTTCTCTTCAGTCTCTGGGAGTCAGTAAATCTATTTAGTTTTTCAAGCTTTTTCGCAGAGACAGATCAATTCAAAGCTTAGTACATATCCCAGCTGAATTCTGTAATAGCTCCTTCAAAGCACCAGGTACATCCAGTGGTTCTTATTAATTTGTTTTATGAGCACTATCAGGGAAATAACTATTCTCACTGTTATATTGCAGGTGGGTGGCAGTGCCATAGCCAGGGGAAGGACTAAGACACACAATCCAGTCACTGTTTCAGCAGATCCATGGTCCTTTTTCTTACTTTAGAGACTGTGGCAAATGTAATTCAATTGGATTTTCTTTGATCCTGACTCAAGCACTGCCCCATTTGGAATGGTTTCACCAGAATAGCTATCTTGAAAAGATGTATAATTTTACATAATGAAACTTAGGCAAAATTGTTCAGCAGCTGATTAATGCTGGAAATAATTCTTCAGGTAAATTCAGCAACCAGTCACAACAGTAATGCTCTTTTCAGTCTGCCTGGTAGGTCACTGTTGGAACAACAGCAAATATTTTTGCAAGCCCTTTTCTGCACCTTTTGGTAGTACTGTGATGGGAAAGGCCAGAGGTAGCAGCCTGCTCTTGCAGGAGTGTCCCTGTTCTTGGTGGTCTTGTAGACTTCAGTGAAAGCTGCATGCCTTAGATCCTTGAAAATGTGGGTCCTGGCTTTTTGCAACAAGAATCTATAGTTTCAGTTGAATTAAATTAAAAAGACACATCTAGTTATATTCCTTTCCTTTTCTCTGTTTTCCCATCTGTGTAAGACACATATACACCTTTTAATGCCTTTTTAGTTGTGAAGCCCTGTGTCTAAGTAAAGTAGATTGGTTCCACCACTGGAGACATGGAGGGAGAAAATTATCTGGCCTCTGTGCTGCCCCTTAGCTGCTTCTCTATCCTCCATTCTCTTCCTGTAAGATTGTTCAGAAGTACAAATGAGAAATATGGCTAGGAAAAACAGGACATGTTTTCATGGGTGATTGATAGAACTGCTTTGCCTAAATGAACTATTCACAGGAGTTGGTTGTTTTCTGAGTCGTGATGGCTGCTGAGATGCATAAAGAACTTCAAACTATTAATTACTGAAGAATCAGTCAACCTGAGAACTGAAGTTCCCACAAGAGAGATGGCAAAGGGAAAATAATAAAGGAGCTGAATGACCCCTGTTGGTACGTGTGTTTCAAAGGAAGATGTGAATGGGTTTTATATTAAGAATAATTCAAAATTTCCACCACTTCATGTTTGATCAGAGGGACTGCTCCAGCTCTTGGAAATTTGATTCTTTTGTCATCTGAGTACATTCAGCCCTACAAATACACAAAATTGCCCCAAACAGAGGCAACACGCAGAGTGACCCTGTCTTTCTACCATTTTGACTTTATGTAGGAGAAAGGACCTCTTTCTAAACTGTCAGCATGATATTGTAATTCACTGTCTGAATAAATACATCCTCTGCTGGATATTCAACATTTCTAAGAAGGAGCTGAGGGAAATAATTTTCCCATGATTAAAGGATTCTGAGATGTTATTGAGCATCCACTCCCACAGTTACTGCAGTGTAACTTGTCAGGCAGACTGTAAACAAAGACTTAATTGTTGTCGACTAAGTCGAATTTTTTTTGAACATCCATATGGGATGAACTTTTTCCATGCTGAAAAAGCTAAAAACCAGCAAAAAGTAGGCAGCCCCATCATCCAAAATCCAGTGTACGTAATTCATCCATTTAAAACCATGCTTAAGAGGTATTTAAAACCAGTGCCTCTGCCAATTAATCCAACATCCTGCACCCTGCACCTCTAACCTGAAGCACAGGCTTATTTTTGAGCTCTGTGGAACATTTCTATGTATCTAAAATACACCAAGGGCTGATCATGGAGGTTCATGGGACAGTTTTATCTGTCTCAGTAAGAATTTTTTGGGAGCTTTAACACCTATAGGTTTCTCGCTCTTGCTAGAACAGGATAGCTGGGAATGTAGTGTACCCGCCACAGGCCATTAATTTAATAAGTTTCTCTTGACAAAACACAATACAATTTTTTAAAATAAAGCAATAACATTTTTAAAATCATTATTCCATATGACATTTCATAGCAGCTATAAAACATAGAGTGATAAAGTTTAAAACTCTAGTTAGAGTTTCATATTTCTTGGGAAATGTATATCATCACATCCTAGGTTAATAAAACTAATCCTTGTTGTTGATGGGTTGTGGATTGCTATAAACCTTTCATTTCCTGATAGTCTAAAACTGGATGTTGCCATGATTTATGTAATGTGGGTAAAATGCAGGAAAAAGGGAATGTAATGTTAGCATATTTAAATTCATTTACATTTTGATTCCATTCATATATTTATCCCTGGTGAATGGTGTCTAATAGTAAAAACAACCACTCTCATGGTGTTGATTTGAGTCTTGAACAGACAAGTGATAACAAAGTGGCTGAAGATACTAGAAAAAGCCAAAGGAGAACTATGTCTCAAAAACAAGTGTAAAATTTTCAGTTTGTTTTCAGTTATTATTCAGAAAGATGCCTGAAATGTTTGACTAGTTCTACCTCTTCTCTTCTGGTGGCTGTTTTCACATATCTCTAGTTCCTAACTTGGATGGTCGTATTTGACACAGACCAAGCTCCTGATTCCTTGTGCTTGCACTAAAACTTAGAAAATAAATGTCATGACTCAAATATCAGACAGAATGCAAATTAAAAGTATGTCATAGCTTAAAGACACCATTTGTGCATATGATTCTTGGGGTTTTGGGTTTGGTTTTTTTTGTTGTTGTTTGTTTTTTTAAAAGTTTTGGGATTACCATTCAGAAAGATGGTCCCAGAGTTAATATGGAAACCATTTGGATGAGAGCTCTTTATCCAGCGACCAGCGTATCCAGTGGTTATAAGCTCTGATCAGTTTTTAATTCTATGGAGAATTCATCTTGCTGCCTAGAAAAGACCACAGAGTGCACTGCTGGTAGTGCCAAATCCTCTCCTCCCAGTCTTGGGGCAGCTCTGGAGTGCTCCTGCAGACAGCCCATGGGGTGAGACTGCCACTGAAGCCGTTCTGCATTCCCGCCTGTGCTCTCACATCCTGCTGCTTCCCAGGGAAGGACTCATAAACAGGCAGACAGTAGGGATATATCAGAGACTGGGGAGACCCTTGTTCCTTTTTCCTTAACTAAGTTTTTGGCAGAGGGAGAGCTTCGTGTCAGTTTACAGCCTGGTTTTTTTCCAAAGAGAAATCTAACCCCCTTCAAAATGATGAAACCACCTGTTTGTCCAAAGGTTGTATGGGACATTTTTTGTATAAATGGCAACCTCTTAGTGAAATAAGGCAGGGCACCAGCAATATGAGGGACTGCAAAGCCCCTGTGAATGATGACAGGTAAATTGCTCCTGATACTGACATGGCACACATGAGCTCAGTGCAACCCTTTTTAGAGCATGTGGAAGGACAGAGGATTGTGGAAGAGGTCTGCTTGGGGAGCTGGGGTAACACAACCAACAGAGACTAGGGGTCCAGGGGACCAGGTGGAAACTCATCAGAATTGCACCCCTTCTGCTGACACCACACAGCACAGAGGGAGAAACCTCAGCACCAAAATATCTGATCCTCCAAATGGCTTACTACTGCAGTTGTTGGTAACAGGGGCTGTGAAATGGCCTCATATATCTTTATTTTTACAACCACATCAATTCCCAGCTGTATGTAAGGCTGAAGTACCGTAATGATTTTACCTTCTTAGTACCTTTTTTCCCCATCTGTAAATCAAAATTAGTAACACTAAGCCTAACAGCAGATGTTTTAAGGATAAATGAACTTCTGGCTCTCATCAAAGGATACGGTTTAGGGTCATTGATAATGCTATGCTTATACTCTTCACTAGATTTATCCCACTGGCTGTTTTATCTGATCTCTTTGCATTGTCGGCATTAGATAGAAAATAAATGGAAAAATATTTTCAGGCTGAAGAGTAAAGACATTATCAATTTTTTCAACCATTTAATAAACAAGATAACCCCCCAAAAGATTATTTAAAAAATAATAACAAAAGCTAATGGGATTATTTTCACTTGCCATCTCTTTTTTTATTCTTTAAATGCATAAATATTAAATCCAGCAAGGACTGTTAAATAATTCGTTATAACAGTCTGAATGGAAGGAGCTTAGACTTCCTCCTTTGGACTCTTGGATGAAACCTAACAGTGTGTGTTTGAGTAAAACAATCCTTCCAGATACACATCTTGTTCTGTGGAGATTTCCAGAGAGGGAGAAGAGTCTCAGCTCCACTCTAAGGTTTAGAATGGGAACAGCTTACAGGTAAATATGAGATTTTTTCATTGCCAAATATGACCCACCTCAGCATCAGGGACTTTCAGATAAAGATGTTGTGAAGCCACAAGAGTTGGCACCTAGAGGAATTTTAAACAACTGATGCTTACTTCTGTGTTGCTTCTGAACTATTAAGTAGGTGTTTGCACCTCTAGTTTCATGAAGACTTTCCACTTTTGCTCCTGACCATTCACACAAATGCTCTCTCTGACAGGGAGTGTATAACCCAGATATTTTGCTTGGAGGAATACCAAGGATTCATCCACTGCCAATTTCTAGCCCTGTGTCAAAGCAGGTTAGTTTTATTTTGTCCTTATTTTATGAAAATAATTGTCTTCAACAAGGGATGTGTATGACAGATGAATAAAACAGGTTTTGAGACCTCATGAGAGATACATCCTAACAGAAATTAAAAATGCACCCACAAATTTTCTAACTTTTGACGTTTTGGTACAGATGGAAAAGATAATGGGCCATGACTCTCCTGCCTCATTCCCATCTCTGGTACAGCTGCAGTGTAAGGGCAGTGGGACCATCCAGCTTGCAAAAAAGTGCTTTGACACAGAGAGACTCCACTCAAATCAGAGGTCCCCTGATTTGGAGGCAAGGTCATGACTCCTGTTTCTACTTCTCAACTCTGGTCTATTTTTCAAAGCTAACAAAGCATCACTTTATGGTTTACTGCAGCTGTTTGAAGATAGCTGTGTGAGCAGGACATCTTGAGCTATTGCATGGCAGGCCCTGCTTCAGCACTTGAGAGCAGAGAAGGCAGGAAGTACCTACACAGTTTCTCCCTCTGGATTGGGTGACCACATGATTTTGGTGTCAGATTTTGGGCATGGACTGGAATGTCACATGACAGATATTAGGTCCCATGCAAACAGAATGAAAAGACATCACTGGATGGGGGGGGAATTGTTAATACTGTCTTATTTTGCTCTTTGTGGTCAGTGCTGCAGACTGCAAACATATCTGTGTGAGAAACTCACTTCAGCTGTTACTGAAACCACATTTTCTGTTATTTTCATATTTAGTGGTCTGGCTTAGACCACACACAGGTTACAAAATGTGTTGTGACACATGGCTGTTGCTGCTGATTGATCTTTGGTTTACCAGTGCCACAAAATTTTTCCCCAACTTCCTTCAGCAGATTTATAGTGTGAAAGAACAACTTGAACAACACTGGAAATGAATTCTCATCTCATTGCTCAAGTAGATTTTCAAGATCACAGTCCTCTGCTTCCTCCACATCCGGCAAGAACAGGAATGGCTCTTTTTTTTCAAATATGTGTATTTGTCTCTGGTCAAGCCGTCCATTGAGGATCCACATGGTCCTTCAATCAGTTATAACCTGTGCTAGAAGTAGCTTTTTGAATGAGTCTTCTATGTTAAGCTGTATAATTGATAATATGGTGATGAGACAGAAAAGAAAGGAAAATAAATGTAAGCCTGTTTAGGAATCTATGTTCCGTACAGACTTTGCCTAATTTTCTGAATGTAGGGTAGAGTAAATATTTCTGTCTGTAGATGCAGAAAATAATTAGCACATATGCAAATGATTGTTGTAGGTGAAGGTTGGGTTTTTCCGAATGACTGTCTGGCTCAGATAGTAACCAAACAGTGGAGATGGAGCAAGTCACCTCTGATCTGTTGAACTGTCCAAGTTACTACACTACAAAGCAAATCCCCAAAAGGGAGGCAGTACATCAAAATACAGTGGAAGACAATACAAACCAACTTTAGGCACCAGATAAAAAATCTTGTCCCATTACTTTCTGACTGATAAGACACAGTTATTAATAGCCAAGTTTACTAAGGTTTGTCAAAATCACTTTGAATGCCCACAGAACATTCTTGAATATTAACTGTTAGTCAACTGTGGGGAGTAATTATTCTTATTTAAAAACCATTCCAAATAGAAACAAACTGAATATTAAATCTTTCTAGTCTACTTTGCAGACTTCTGTGGGTGTCTAGATGATGCAGTCCAGGTGGAGGCATGGATACATAGAAGCCAGAATTTAATTAGAAGAATCCTGGCTGTTAATCCTCCCAGTTAAAGCTCCTTAACACACTATGTATCTGGAGCATGAGCTCCTTAGGATCATTTCAGATCATCCTGTCTATAAAAATAAGAAAAGATTGAGTGATTTTTCAAATACCTGTCCAAAGGCTGGAGATATGAACACAGATGTGCATGAGAAATCCCGCACTCTCAAAATTCTAGAGTTAAGTCTATAAAACTATTGCCAAAAATTCATGCTGATTTTCATTAGTACAGTTTCTCATGTTGGAAAGCACTTAGAGGATAAAAGTAATTTAGTAGTAACCATGCTCTGAAACAGAATTAAATTACTTGAGAACCTTAAAGCTTTTCTTTAAGTTTAACTCTTCTTCCAGATCATGCACATTAGTTTTCCTTTTGGAAACATGCACAACAACATAGCCCTGACTTAAATGCACAGCCAATACAGTCACATGCATGGGCTGTATATTTTCTTGTGCAAGTGGGGTCTGATCTTGTAACCAGTGAATGTGAATTAAAGCATCTATTAACTCAGGTGTGCAGGACCATGATCATGGCTACATGTGAATGTGACTTTAGATATTCCCCTACCACTATCACTCAGCTTCTAAGACTTGCAGGACAGAACTACACCATTTTTTCCACTGTACAAGTTCCAGTCAATTGGTGTGAAAGGCATTCCTTTCATCAGTGGAATAATGTGGTAAGAAAACAGACTGCACATTGTGGTTTAGGTTTTTTAACTATGTCAGGAGAATTCACACAGTCTGGACACACCATTGTAAATCATTGTTTCCTTCCCCTCACAACCTGTGTACAGAAGAGACAGATACTTCAAAAAGGAGGAAACTGTTATAATCAAATGACTGAATAGAGAGGATTTCCCCATCCTCTTTGCCCCCATGCTGCTCTTCCTGTCTCTGGGACTCTGAGAGCTAGCAAACACCAGCCTCTTCCTTTCCCTGGCAGCATGTTTCAGAGAGGCTCCTGGTATTTGCAGGTTTCAGGCAGTTCCATCTGACTTGGGGAAAAAGGACTTAAGCACCTGACATCAGTGGAGGATGGAGTACCACAGAACTTGCCTGGCTCTATTTGTGCTCCTCCTGCTGCTCCCGTTGGATTTGGCTTGTGCATTCCTCTCTGTGCTGTGCAAGCAGAAAGCAGCATATTCCCAAGTGTCCTTGAACATTTCCCAACACATTGCACAATCCTCGTGTCCGTGTGAGCTGGGAGGTACGTGACCTCCACGCGTCTTGGGAGAACATTTGATACTTCCCACACACCCTCACTGGCAGAGTAAGTGCTGCCAATTTGCGATCAAAGAGTACTTTGAGCTTCCTGGGAGCTGTGGGCTGAGGTGAAGTGCCAAGGGGGAAGTTCTTCTCCACCCACCTTGGTGCAGACCCAAGGGAACCACACAGCTGATGTGTGGCAGCCTCCAGAAAATACTTTTGAGGATGGGGAAGTCCAATCACAGAGGCTGGGCCATTGTTCATTGGCTTCTAAGAAAACCCAAATCAAACAATTATACAGTAAATACAAGTCATCTTCCAGATGGCATCATGTGGGCTCTGGGGCTGGGTTTGGCTTGCCATGAAGACAAGGATGCCCAATGCTTTTGTGAAGCCAAGACCCTTGTACACAAACTGGATGTGTTAGAGCTTTTTCCAAGATAAAAACTGGTGTTTAATATGCAAAATATAAACCACGTCTGAGGTGATGAAATGGGTTGACAGCTGGTAAGAAAATCTTCTCTTGAGGACTATTAAAGTAGGAACATTTAGGTACATAAAGGCCATTGGGTAAAGGCCAACAAAAGCTCATCCCCTGACAAGCTGCTCCCTAATTCTGCTATAATTTTTGTTTCTCTGTGCCGTGCTCCTGGACTCTGAGCACTGCCCATGCACTGAACACTGGAAACTTGGTCTGTCACTTTACTGTTGCAAACAGAGTGATTTGGTACTAAAATTAGCTGATGTTGCAGGGTGGTTGTGGACCTGCAGAGCAACTGGACCCTGCAGGAGTGTGGGACCAGGCCATGTGCATTCTGGGGACACTGACAGCCAGCTGAATATGAGCCAGCCTGTGCCCAGGTGGCCCAGAACGCCAGTGGCACCTGGCCTGTATCAGTAAATGTGTCCAGCAGGACCAAGGCAGTGACTGTCCCCTGTCCTTGGCACTGGTGAGGTGACACCTCAAATCCTGCCTTCAGTTCTGGGCACCTCACTATAAGGAGGACACTGAGGTGCTGGAGAATGTCCAAAGAGGGCAACAAAGGTGGGGAAGGGTTTGGGGAAGTTTGATTAGAAACAGCTAAGGGATCTGGGGTTATTTAGCCTCGAGAAAAGGAGGCTCAGAAAAGACTTTATCATCTCTTCAAGTACCTGAAAGGAGGCTGTAGTGAAGTGGAGGTTGGTCTCTTCTCCCAGGTAAGAAGTGACAAGACTAGAGGAAATGGCCACAAGTTGTGCCAGGGGAGTTTTAGATTGGCTATTAGGAAAAATTTCTTCACTGAAAGGGTTGTCAAGCACTGGAACAGGCTGCCCAGAGAGGTGTCTGAGTCACCATCCCTTGAATTGTTAAAAAAACATGTGGATGCAGCATTTGGGGATATGGTTTAGTGGTGAGCATGACAGTGTTAGGTTAGTGTTTGGAGCTGATAATCTTAAAAGTCTTTTCCAACCTCAATGACTCTATGGTCTCAGTGTTGAATCAGGACAGTTAATACTATTATGAATCAAATTCCTATCTTTAGGTTTATTCTTTTTTTCATAGGGTGACATGCTTCTGTATCTAATGAATTGTGAAGGACACATTTTATGATAAAGGATCTCTTTTGCCCTTATAATTGCCTAAAAGACTAAACTAAAGTAGGGTAGAGCAAATTTTCCTTTAAGCAAAGGCTAAACAGTAATGAGAGACTGAAAAGAATTTGAATGCTGTAGTGAACATTAAGTTCCTTCTTCTGTTCTTTAATTAGAATATAGGTAAGCATGTAGCCAGATAGATGATTAAAGATATGAAAATCATAGACTTTGGGGAAATGATGGATTAGGGCTTGACTTGACCTGAACTCATGTGACAAATTTCCTTTCAACATTTATTATTGTCTTGAACACTGGGATTGGGCTCTGCTAAACACTTAGTAAAAAAAACCCAAACCAAACAACACAAAACTAAACAAAATCCCTGCTGGTATGAATTTACTGCCTGGATGCAAATGACACTGCACACAGACCACATGCAGGCTCTCTCATGCCTGTGCTCAGAGCTGAGGTTTTGGTCCTGA
This sequence comes from Cyanistes caeruleus, assembly GCF_971803275.1. Taxonomy (NCBI): domain Eukaryota; kingdom Metazoa; phylum Chordata; class Aves; order Passeriformes; family Paridae; genus Cyanistes; species Cyanistes caeruleus. The sequence goes on from NC_141701.1 coordinate 12,289,117, forward strand.
CCTATCTACCCACAGATTTTCACCTGGATTCCCAAAGCTATTGTTTCTCACCACATTTGTAGAATCATAGGAAAATTTAGTGGCAGGGGTTCTTGATTCTGAAAAGTGGACCACAAATGTGTGAATGAATGGGATGCATTAGAAAGGAATTACATTAAAACCAGGTTTAAAATGTCTTAAAGAAAGAAGGGAGGTAGTGTTTTGTAAGAGTTATGTACACTGCAGTTATACACAGCACTTGAAATCCCATTATGCTCCACATTTTGTGTGCTGTGTGAGGAGATCTGCAGCAGAGCATGGTGCCCTGTCCTGGCTGAATACTCAGATTGATCCTGACTGAGCCCTCACTCACATAGAGAAAACTTGCATAATAATTGAGAAAAAGCACATTAGTAAAAAAATTCAGAGGAGAAACAAATCAGTTGTTGACTTGTGCTAAAAATACTTTCATGGTTAGCACACAGGACCATGAGATTCTGGATCACACATGTGCCACACAAGGCCTAGGATCATGTGAATGAATGAGCAATAATACTCAAATGACCTTTTTCCAGTGTATTAGGGGAGTATGGCTAGAGGTATAAATCACTGTGAAAGCTTTCAGCATTTTCAAGCCAACACACTGAACAGCTGTGGTTTTTTCCACTATTAAGTCAAGCGCAATTACAAACTACAGTAATCAAATGTGAAGATAATGTTTAAATAAGAACAGCGGTAGGAAGTGGGAAGAAAATAGGAAGCAGAAAAATCCAGTGTGTTCTGTAGCCTGGAGGAAGGCAAAAGGAATTGGGACATATTTCTGGATTTTGTTCTTTTATGTCAGTTCCACAGAACATGTGCTGTGGAAGAGCCAGAGAAACAGGCATAAAATAGCAACAAGACCACAATGTATGAGGAAATGTAATCCTCAGTCCAGATCAGGGTAGAACTGGGGGGTGTGACTGGAAGGGGTGTCAGTGGCTGTGGCAATTCCTTACAGGGAGGAATTCAGCCAGTTTAAAAATAGAAGTTGTCAGGCAAAACAGAAAGTCCTGGAGACAAGCAGGTGGCTGCAGCAGATTTTTGTTTGAAATGATAAGGTGGAGGAAAATTACCATTTTCATCCAACCTTTCTCGAGATTGAAGAGAAGCAAGAAAAGCTCATGGAAATCTCTTGCCTTCCCACTGAACACCGCTTTTAATGGAAAAATTAAGATAATGTGCAATATGAACCATTGCCTCTTCTCCAGTTAGTGTGTTGATGTTCTTTTTACTCCCACAGTTTGCAAGGTCACTTAGAGGCCAGATAGTCTTCCAAATGTAAAATGTAATTTACTGCCTGTGTCAAAGTTGTTTTTAGTTTTCCATGGCTCTGAACTACTCATCCTCATCCCTGCTAGCATGTGGAAACAGTTGCCTCTGGCAAGGAAGGAAGGAAGGGATCTATTCCTAAAGTAACCAGATTATGTCAGAAATGGGAACAGGCAGAAGCAGACTTACAACAGCCAGAGCAATCTATCAGTGATTCCCAGGGGATCTTAGCAAACAGCCTTGACATACTCTGTGCAGGAATTTACCATCAGTGTAACCAAATAAAGCTCCACGCACTGCAAGAACAAAGCAATTTCATTGATTAGATGCTACATACCAACCAATAAACATATTGTCAAAGTACATGTTTTTGCAGATAATTTTAAAAATAGTGGACATAGGCGTTTTTTGTGTCAAAAGTACCTCTGCTGTACAGGGAAATATACATACTTCCTAAGTTTGGATGACAATAGTGCTTGTTTCTCTATCTGAGCTCCTGACACTGCCAATGGAAAGAAACGTAGGCAGTTTTAAATATGATTTATATAGTGTGTTTTAGACATTGAGTGACATAATGGACAGTTGTAACCACTATTAAGAAAGGCCAGGTGGATGTCTCTGACATACTGTTCTACACATCTGGTCACATGGAAAGGAGTAGTTTATCCTAAGAGACCTTGGCCTGTGTAGACCAGCACTGCCCAGTAGCTATAACCTCCTGTCCCATGTGGATATGCTGGCTTATTTAACCTGTAGTGTTTTACAGTCATCTAGGGCAACCTCAGTGATCTGTTTGAGCTAGCAATAGGAGGATTATGGCCCATGTCTTTGGGGCTGCACTGCCTGAACCAGGTCTCTTTTCTGGACTATTTTTGTATCTTTGTATTTTCAGGGATACCTGAACACTCCACATTTCACTCCCCAAACAGCAATAGGGACTGCCAGAGCTCTACTTTGCAGTGTATCTCCAGGAGGATGAGCAGTCTAGTCTTTTCCTGTTCCACTGGAAAAGGTATTGACAGCAGTATATGAGCCTACGAAGTTCTGAGGCATAGATAAGTTCCCCTCAAACCCTTTGGTTTTCAGCTGCACACTCTGATATACTCTGGTATGTAGATGACTAATATCCACTTGGTTTCTTCTGTAGAACTACCCTGCTCTCTCTTTCACCTGAAGCTTTTTGCCATTTCTGTTATTTATTTTTCCACAAAATGTGTTAATGTTGCAAATTTATAACTGTTCAAGGGGGGTATGAAAGGCATGCTGTAGGCCTGGAATCAGAGTCTGGGCAGGACATTTCCAATTCATTTCCATCCTTTGAGTTCCTTAGAAATGGCAGTTTCCACCATTGGGAAGCTCTAGCATTTCTGACCTTGTATTCCAAACTGAAAAAACCCAAGCCAACCATGAAATCTGAAATCTTATACCAGTACAGGCATTTTCACCTGTGGCCATGTGATAAGGAATTAAGAGAGAAGTTTGAATTCTGTAAAACAAATACTTTTTAAAGGAAAAATTTTAGTCATGATATTTTCAGCCGCAGCTACATGAAGTTTATCTCTTTATTCAGATCTAAATGTGTTCACTAAATTCACTTGGCAGGATACTGGTTTAAGAGAGATTATTTTGTCAGCATGCTGTTCTGCAGCATTTTCCAATTTTGCTCAAATAGGTTTTCCCCAGATAGCCCATGGGTAGGTGGTATAAACAGTAGCATATATATTGTGACTACCTTTCCAATTTCAAAGAAAGTTCAAGTTCATTTGCTATTGCAGTGCCTATCTGGCAAATGACTTCTAGTCATAATCTATGAAGCTACCTTCTGTGTTTGTGCAATTAAAAAGAGATGATCAGTCTTAAAAATGTCATGTTGCAATGCCAGTAATGACCTTGTGTGCACTTTCAGGGGGAAGAACACTTTCCCTGTGTTTCCTCTTACAGTAAAGAAGTGTCTTTGCTCTTGCTACTGCCTTTTCTGTGGCAAAGGCAGGAAATATTAGATACATCTCTGGTGTAAACCATTGCAGCTTATGAAGAGACATATTTGATTAAATGATTTTGAAGATATTTTCTCCAACTCATAGAAAATATGGATATGAAGCCTCAAAAGTGCAAGACAGGATACAAAAGGATTTTGCTCAGTGCATCTGTTAGAGAAAGCAATATGTGTGCATATATTTCCATACTCAGGATGCAGAAGGGAGGGGTGCTAAGATACAGTTATTAAAATTGTTAGAGTTATGCCTCTGCCCTGATGAAGGTGCAAATGAGACCATATGTCAAAGCCAACAGTATGAATTGTATTTAACAGTAAATGTGTGAGAGAGAAAGAAATAGAAAAAGGGAGTGGGGGAAAGAGAAAGACAGTGACAGAGAGATATATTCATTAGAAAATATCACCACTCCCTGGATCCCAACAGCATCCTGTTGATCCTGTTCTGGTCTCAGTGCTGGGTGTCCTGCTAAACACAGAGTTCAATGGATTAGTGTATGTTCAGACTGGATGGGAATACTCAGGTTAGGTATTCCACCTTGTTAGGGGGAAGTTTGAAACAGTCTCTTGTAACAGACTGGATCTGTTGTATCATTTGGCATCACATGCAGCCCTCTGGTGCACGGCCTCAGGAATGAGTCTGGGGGTGCTTTGGGTGTCTCTGGTGGTTTATGACACCTCGTCAGCTGCCTCTCACATAAATGTCTGGTATGTATGTGGCCTTCCCATGGTGGGGGGTTTTACACTGGAGACAGTTTGTGTAAGGCAGGATGGGTGTTCGCTCCCTCTGACCAGAGGTTCACACACCACACCAAAAAACACACACCAAAAAACTCCTTCTCTTGTGGGGAAGGGGGAGTGTGTGCAACCCTGACATCAGCAAATGAGTTTATGGGCTGTGGTCCCTCCCACCCGGAACCCAGCCAGGGCTGATTGTCAGGACAGCTGCTGGGTTTGGCTTTCCTTGTGGATGCATTCTTCTCCTTAGACCTGGGAGAGCTTGACTCACAGTCCAGTTCCAATCAGCAGGCCTATCTGAGTGGGGAGTGGACTTTGGTGGTTGCAGCTTCTTTAACAATGTTTCAGCCAATTACCATAACATTTCAGTCTCTCACAGGGGGTTTTATATTTTGGGCACTAGAACAAGAAATTCTTCAGTATCTTCTGGGTCTTACCTAGAGCAGAGCACTGCCAAGCAACAGTCCCATGGGGACTGTTCAGCCATTACCTCACTTCACCTCTGTCCTGGCCTTCTAATATTTCCTCTGTGAGAAACAGCTGCGTGTCAGGGTAAGCTCTATTCAGGACAAGGCTTGACTGGCACCTTCCTCCTGCACCATCCTGCAGAGGGATTCCATTGATTCATCTTTGACCTCTGCTCCTCTTCCCTTACTTTCTTTCTCAGTCTTTTTACTCTATGTTCAGTGCTCAGGGGAGAAAAATGTCATTATGACACCTGTAAGTAAAATGAAAACAGTAACTCCTTTTATCTGGGTTTTTTTGTGCTTCTCAAAATACTTCAGTGAAGTCTGTAATTTGGCATCTCGTTTTTCTTTGGCAGAGGTCTCTGAGGCAGAAGGGCAAAACAAGGACTGTGGGGCAGTGTCTGTGCCAGTCTTTAGACATCGGATGGGATAGGAAAAGAATAGCATAGAAGAGATCAGAATGGAACAGAATATTTTGGTTGGAAGGGACCTAGAGGGATCCTCTAGTGCAACTACCTAATAAATCCCAGGGCTGACCAAGTTAAAACATTTTGTTAAGGGCATTATCCAAATGCCTCTTGAAGACAGACGGGCTTGAGGCTTTTTGCCAGCTTTGTTGACCTTCTCTGAACATGCTCAAGGAGTTTCACTTCCTTCTTAGTTGTTGGGGCCAAGAACTGCACCTCATGCTCAGGGTGAGGCTACACTAAGAACCTCAACAGCAGGATAATCACTGCTTTAGATATCTTCATTTGAGCTAGACACCTTAGCTTCCCTTTCCAGTTAGCAGGCAGAAGTAGACTGATTGGTCATGCCTGGGGTAGATGAGATGAACAGTGCCCATTCCTCCTTATTGATCACAAAGGCAATGCAGTGATGACAAGCTTGGCAGCAGATGTCGATGTTTTAGAAACTGATGTGCAGTGAGTTGCATTTTCTTCATTGTGATAAATGTCAGCATTCTCTGGCATTACTTTTGATACACCATCAAGATTACCTGCTGTCCTGTGATAAATGTCATGCTCAGACACAGCTCCAAGGTATGGATGAAACTGATGTTGTTTGGAGTGGGGTGTAGCTTCTAGGTCTTATCTAATGTCTTTGACAAACTCTGTGATTGAAAAGTTCCCCAAGGTAGTTGACTACAAAGGACATTTGCCAGCCATAACTTGTGTAAAAGAGAAAACAAGATGAAAGGACTGGGTTTTTGTCTTGATATCACTCAGAGAGCTTTAGAACCAGTTAGCCTTGATTAAGGTGCATAAACAGGAAAACAGAAAAAATGAAAAGGAAACTACTTTGTAGAGTGTTGTAACTTCCGAAAGCTCCTACCCATCACATTCCAGTGTACATCTCTCAAGAGACAGAGTTTTTTCCAAGTGTGGGCCATTGCCAATCCCAGGTAAAAAAATGTCCTGTTCTGAATTACCACAGATTATTAAATTTATTCATTTTTAGCTGCTTCACCAAAATGTTTTGGAAAACAGCATTTGTAGGACTGGAATTTTGCAGAGCCAAGATCTCTAGGTAGTTAGAAAATGTCATTCCTTTTCACTTTATTTTCAGTTTTACAATCTCGCATGATAAACATAAAACAAATCACTTCTCACTCATTAATCTTCCAGTAGAGAAGACCCAAGCCATATCTCCAGAGTAAACAGTGTAAAAAGAGCCTCATAAGATTGTGAGACACCTTGTCTCAGCACAGCCAGCAGTCTTTGGCTGGGAGAAATTACAGTCGTTCTGTCTTTGCCTGTACAGCCACTGGGATATACATCTTCTTGAAGCAGTTACACCCAAATCCCATTTGAGTCCCTTGTGATAGTTGTAGTACCACAGAAACCATATATCAATGCCTTAAAGGGCCATTTTGATTAAAGTAGAGGAAACGGGGAGATAAAATATTATTATTTTTTCCTGATTCAAGAAACCCCAAATCTTAGATTTAATTTTAACGGAGTGGGAGGAGGGGTGTGCTTAAAGAATCATATCCATTTGGTTAAATTTATTATTGAGATTAAAAGCTCTGACATAAGCAGGAAAAATGAACTCATAATGGGAAGCAAATACTGTATTTGGAAATAAGGATACTTATTTGCATATATGCCATGAGAGGAAGGTAAAGGACAGATGGTTTCTTGATCATCAATTCAGTTTTCTTCTTGTCAAGTCTTACACAGATGCCAGCTTTGCAGGCCAGGTCAAAACAAACCTAGAACAGTAAACTGAAGTGTAAAGAAGGATTGTGTTTGTTTTTTGTATCAATCTTGTGATTCTCTGTGCAGAACAGAATCAGCTCTCCCTGGGCCATGCTGGGTTTGAAATCTGTTAATTGTGTAAGCACAATTTCTGGCTATTCCAATCTCATCTTCTTCAGAGGAGCTCAAACATAAATTCATATCTGAATGTGAAAACAAACAAATATACAGGCAAAAACACAACATAAAAAAACATTGAGAGGAAGTACAAAGCCCAGAGGAAAAGGATTTTTATGTCTTCTGTTCAACCAAGTCTGAAAGCCACGTGCTGAGTGTTCCAGTGGACCAACATTATGTTACAAGGCACATAAGCCTCTCTTAGCAGGAGTAGCCAGATCTGATTGATCTCTCATCTCACAGTGCTCATGAACTGGCTCAGCTGTATTACAGGATCATGCTTGCTCTTCATAAAAACACAAGCAGAACAAGCAGTTTTAGAGTTCAGGCTTTCCTTGTTGTCCAAAGGTCAGCTAGCTAGCTGATTGATTTAATCCTTTGTCATCCAGAGAGATGACTTCTTTAGACCTTACCTGCTGGCCAAATATGGAAGGAAAGACTGAGCATGAGCCTGGAAATAACTGAAATAACTGTATTGGGTATTTTCAGAAACAGGTTTCTGAAAAGATGGACATGCCTTAAAGTTCTGGATACTGTGTTGAATCTTGCTGAGGAGTCTTTGGGGAGATGTGCTGACTTCAGCAGCAGCTGAATTGTGCCTAATTTCCCAAAAGAATTATGATGGAGTATCCAATGCTGTCTCATTTTATATATATAGGCCTGTAATCATTTAAAAATGGACATGATGAGAATATGAAGGAGAACAGGGATGTCCTGTGCTTTTATATTCACTTCCTATGTCCCTGTACAGAGGAGAGATTGCCTAGACAAACCAGTGTGTGTGGGCATGTTGGTCAGTCAGCACAGGAGTAGGTGCCCACAAAGATGGAAAATCTCTGTCCTTGGAGAGTTCCAAAAATCAGCTATGCAAGGTGCTGAGAATCCTGATCTAACTTTGAAGATATCCATACTTTGAGCAGGAAGCTGGACTAGATGACTTCCAGAGGAGCCTTCCAAGATAAAAGTACCCAAATCAGGAGACTCTCTGAAACTGCTGAGAAGTTTGAAAATGCAGTAAGAATAGAAGAAACCTACCTGATGTTCTGAAAAGAAACAGAGTGGAAAGTTAAAAACCCAAAACTACAAACCAGATGTATAACTTTCTCTTTTTCCTGGGATAATCGACCTTTTTTCTCTGCTCCCTTTTTGAACATTTCATTTCCCTTCACCTAAATTTTTGAACTTCTGCTGATTTCCTTCCTCTTATCCTAAAAGCAAGGGAAAAGAAGGAAAAAAAAAAAAAAAGAAGAGGTTGATATTTTTAATAGCTGAATTTTCTTGCTAAAGACTGCAATGCTGCAAACTCAGAATAAAAAGTAAATTTCTCAAATTTTGGCCTCTCAAGGAATGCCAGATATTGCTCACTGAAATAAATTAGATATAAGAAACTTGGTGCTGTGAGGGAGGCTTTTTTGGCATTCTGTCCCTCCTAAATCTTCAGCACTGGAAAATTCTGAGCTCTTTTGTCCATGGTGATACATGAGGGATTAATTTTGGTCTTCCCTGCTGCTTTATGATGCAGGCAGGCATCATAAAGCTGTGGGCAGCGGGTGCTGTACGACTCAGTCTGAAGCTCAGTTTGGCTGAGCTGTGGGCTGTCTCAGAGGGGTGGCCCCTCAGTGCACACCTGCAGGGAAGAACCACAGCCTCCTCTTTTCTCACAAGCTCACAGGGGCACAAAGATATCAGCACTGAAGCTCCATAAAATGGGCTGTAAGAGGAGCAAGGAGGGAAGAGGAAGGAGGGAAAAGATTAGCTCTAGAGTTGAGCATTTCTCCAAGTAGTGCCTGAGAAAACACAAGGGCACCATTCTTTTTTACACCTGTACCATTTGTGGAATATGATTTATGCATCACACTGAGAGTTGAGGTGTTGAGCTCAGGACTGGAGTTGGAGAGATGGGGCCCCTGCTCGAGTCCTGGTTCTGGGATAATGTGTGCCACCAGTTCCCTTCATGGTCTTCAGTCAGCCATCTATTAAGACTCTTCTGTGGTGGGTCACTCCCAGGGCTTGCTTAATGCAATAACACACTTTTTTCTTAAAAATCCTTTGTGGATAATTCTTTAAATGTGAATTAACATGTAGCTATATCCTTTTATTATCCACTTACAATTTCCCTGTAGAAAATGTAACATTAATTTCACAACCAGTATATTAATTTCTTCCACTAGTAGAAACCAGTTTCTCTTACATATTTCCTCTGTCCCAGCCTTGGAATATTTTCATGCTGCATTGAATAGATAAAAACCCCATAGCACTCTGTAGAAAATGTGGTAAAATATTAATCTTATTAAATCAAAAAATACATTAAAACATAAACAGTTCAAAAGAGCTTCACTGGCTATGGTTAGTCAAGGTGCAACCTCTCACAGTGGAATGCTGGTACCATTTTACTGACTTTAATAGAAATAAAAAGAACTGAGTAAATTTTAAATGGACTCAAAAATCTTTCACCATCCATTTTTGCTGCAGAACTGCATTTAATTAAGTCCTTCATTTCTTTTCATTCACCACTCTCTGCATAGCTGAATCACTTCCTTTTATTGCACCAGAAGAGGGGTCATGAAATAATTAATAATGATAATCAATCTTCTGCCCAGCCTGTCACAAGTAATCCACCACCAACAGAAGTGGGAGGCTGAGTTTGCACTGGAGACAGCCATTGGGGGATACTCTAATGTGGTACAGTTTTTGTCTGATCTGCAAAGTTCAATTAATAATTGCTATCTGCCCTGAGGTCAGGATAAGTCATAGAATTTAGATGACCTGCAAATAAATCACATCTACCCCTTTCTTGGTCTTTGAAGTTCTCTCTGGGTGCAGTTTTTTTCCTTACTATCTCCTCTTCTGAGGTTCTGCATATAATAGTCCATGATGTCAATCTGCATTTAGGTAATAATGATACGTAAAAGAGCAAAAGAGATGTAGAAGTGTCCTGATATGATATCTTCCCCTCTTCAGTGTATTGTGCACTCCCAAAGTACCTTTCAACTGGACAGCTTTAAGAACAGCCTTATAGATCCACTGTGATTAACAACTGAGAAAATAAACTGATTTCTTTGACCATTTTGTTCCTTCTCCATGGCTGGATGCAGTACTTGGCTAAGAAACAGGGACAACAGAGCAAGTGCCTGGATCTGCCTGACTCCCCCAGCTTTCCCCAAGCAATACAGCTCAGCAGGTCACACCAGAATAATTATTAAGGTGACTTTTGCAGTTAGACTACATGGCCCCTGAGGTTACCCTGCTGCCCTGTTCAGCAGGAATGAGGTCTCAGCTGATGCATTTGGATACATTCAGAGTCAATGACTCAGAAACAATAAAAAGGTCTTGAAATATGCCAGGTTTCTATGAGGGAGCAAGCAGTAATACCCACTTCCATCCCAGGATGGGTAGGATAAGAAGCAATCAAGGAAACAAGGAAGAAATTACATATTGAAAAGCAGAAAATACTTTCTATGAGAACAACAGATGTTCTACTACCTATTCATCTGCTCTGAAGATAGAATCCTTCTAAACCCAAATTTTGCTTTATAAGCACTTGTAAGTTTGCTCAGTTGTAACTGTTTGAGATAAAATTTTCCAGCCTGGGAAATCGCCCTGTGCCTGAGCTTTAGTGAAACTTTTAGCCCAAGTTTCAACAAAATTTTATGTTCTACCACTTCTCTTGGCTCCATTGCTAAGATGGACTGGAAGAATTTGGTTTGGGAAAACTGCAGTCTTTGCTCTTCCCAGTCATCCAATCCAAACTTTTTAAAGGAGCAACTTTAAAAAAAAACAAAAACAAACTTCAGAATATGCTCAACAGAATTTGTATTTTGTGGTTATCAAACTAAAGACACTGCTTTCAGGGAATTGAGCTCAGGCCCTAATAGCTCTTCAAATAAGTGATGTTTGAGCAGGTACTGAAGAAGTTCCTTCTATTGATACCTTTAACAGTATGTGACAGGCTCAGAAGATCTTTAAAGATTCACATGTGTCTTTTCTTCCCTTGTAAATTAAGTGAAAAAGTGATGCAAGTGTGGCTACATCTCCAATAATTGGTATAGAACCTATCTCAGGCCCTTACCTCTGCTTACTTCAAACACTCTTCTTGAATTTGGAAACTGAGATGAAGCACAAACCTTTGCCATCTATTTGATGCCAGTCTGCCAGGGTCACTAAACCAGCTGTTCCTATTGCCAGAGTGCTGTAGAAAGCTTCTGCACCTTCAACTGTGCTCAGATTGTTGTTATATTGTGAAATACATAAACAAAAGCCAGGCTCTGAAACTCAGTCTTGGAGAGATGGTGTGCAAATGTATCAGGGGCAATCTTGTCCTCCTAGGCAGCCCCTCAGTTCTAGAGTCTTCTTAGGCTGAGGCTTCCTTTTGAATTCCTCTGACTCACGCCTTGTAAGATGCATTTATTGTACCGACACCATGGGAAGCTTTATCTCTCAACAGAGACTGAGAGCTGTATCACTAATGCAGAGGTTGGAGTTGTGCAAACTGCCCATTCCCACACCTGCCCACACACCTCTCAAAGAGAGCCTGCTGGGAAGTCAATACCTATTTATTTATTTATTGTGCTGTGGGGTACAGAGGAAGAAGCTGAAAGGTTTTTCATTACCCTGGTCACTACCAGAGACCAAACTTTTTCCTTGATTTTTTTTTTTTTTTTAAATTTTTATTTGTTTGATGGTGTGCTTCCCTCTCCTCTTTTCCTGCTTATGCAATAGCCACTGGTGGTGGTCATGAAGGCCACGTCTGCCTTACAGAGAACAACAAAATAATTAAGGGCCATAAATATTGTTCAACAGCTAAGGACTAGTTGAGCATGTGCCAACCCAAAATAAAGCGGGTGTGTAAATATGACTAAGTCAATCACCCTACTCCATAAATAGCAGGCAGCCCAGGGTCCATTGAATTCTTCTGCAGGGCAGCAGGCTGCATGGCACCATCTCCCCTTGTGTAGGGATGCTTCTCAAGGTTACTCCTCGAGCCTGACAGATGCTTGAATGCTAAACTTTGAAATCTTACCTAAGGGATATAAAGAATTGATTGTGCCTATGTAACCCTCTAGATATAAATGGTTGACTGAGTCTGGGACTAAACTTGGACCTAGCTGCACCTATATTCCTATCTCATAACCATGAAGGTTTGATTGATAGGTTTGTTCAAATAGCTTGTTCTGGGTCAGTGCTGCTGCACAATCTGAACTCAGGACTCTCTCTCCTCTCACTCTGAATTGCTCTGCTGTGTACTGTTTGTTCCTTCTTCCAGCATTGAAATGTTCTTGACTAGGGGGGTTCAATTCTGCAGCCACTGACTGCTGAAAAAGCTTTGTGGCATCTCCTGCCCCATCTCAGTATGTTGCATAAGGTGTCATTTGCAGCCAGGGCTCATATCCAGGCTTGGATAAGCATCTGCAGATCTGGTGAGGGTGGGCTGGTGAGGTCCTTGCATCAGGTGTTGCAGGAGGGGTGGTGGGGTGAACACAGGCAGCTGATTCTGCTGCTCTGCCTCCAGTGCCTGCCCCACCCTACCTGTGCAAACGGGGCATCTCATGGGAGCCCTGCCCTCATGTCCCCAAGCCACCCACTGCTTCAGAATTGCACCCTGAGAGAGCCTGATGGGAGAAACTGATCTCCAGAGCTGCAGTCACACTGCAGGAGTTTAGAGAAGGTTTTTGGCTTTTTTTCCAAGAGGTTTTTTTGTGGGCTTTTTTTCCCCCAGCCCTCATGTTGAGTCCTGCACTACAAAAGTCTGAAAATGTGAAATACTGAAGCTACTTACAGCTTTTTTTATAGTGGAGCATTTGATCACAGTGGCTCTCTCTTTACTGTGTTCTGTTTCCTCTAACATACAAAACTATGAGAAGCACATATATTTGATGAGAGCCAAGAGAAGATTTTTTCCAAAGCCTTCTGCAGCAAAGTTACACTCAGTCTGCTGAATGTTTGAAGTCCAGCAATCTCAAGCCTCACACACCAGAAACACAATTCCCACTGTGTTCAACAAGTGCAGTACTGCTTTCCTGTGTGATGCTTTGACACGGAGTCCTTTCAGTTTAATATTTAAGATGTGCCAGGGATGATTGACCACACAAACCATATTGTCTGCTAATGAGTTAATTGAGCATGAATCCTATGGCATCCCAGTGTTTCAGGGGTTCTTCTCTGATTGTGGGGCTCATCATCAGGGCTTTGCAAGATGTGAGCAGGATGCATTCCAGCTGCACACAGCAGATGCCTTGCAAATGCAGACATGCCCCTTTTCAGTGAGGTATGTAAAGTAAAACCAACTCACAAGGATTCTTGAATAAAAGACTTTATTGCCCTGCAATGACAGGTATTTTGATGGATTAAAAGAAAGGAGATCACAGTCATGCACATTCATAAATCAAAGCCTGGTAAAAGCTTTGAGTTAATGTAATTATAAGCAGTACAATCAAAGAGCTATCCCATATGAAGTACTTGCCAGCTGCCCTAGGTTAAAAGAACATCTTTTGTTGACAAGTTTTCCTTGCTCTCTCAAAAGCACTAAAAACCCCCATACTGCGTGTTTTTCTGATACAGGGATCATCATTTATTTAATTCAGTTACAAGAGAAACTGCCAGTGGTTTTGAATCAAATATAGCCTTTGAAAAACTTGTTAAATACACTGAACTGCCTACAGATCCATGGAGCTGAGATGAGACCAGGTCATGTAGGATTGAGCTACTGCTGTCAGACACTGACCCTGATCAATGCTGAGGAGCATCATCAGAGCCTGCCCTCAACCACACATCCCACAGGGCAGCCTGCTCCACTTGATAAGCCTGCTCCTGTCAGGATCAAGCTGCTCTGAAACCTGGAGGTAGAAAGATCACCTGTGAAATTTGGAGCTGGTTCCTTCTTTATGCTTCTGCTGTGGGTTGGAATGCACAGGAGCTGGGTTCCAAGTCTGGGTCTGATTTGTGCTGCCAAATCTGCTCATAAAATGAATTTTCTGAAACTAAATTTCACTTTTTCCCAAGCAGACAAGTTTTCCAGTCCCTAGGACTTCAAAGATGTGAACCACCCAATTTTATATTTTAATTTACAGCCAATACCTGAAGAAAGTAAAAAATACAGGCTCAGTAATTAACATGCTGTGGGTACTTGGCCTCACAGGAAGCAGTGATGAGCACAGATAAACCAGGTGTGCATCTGCTTTTCATTGCTTGTGGAAGAAGAGCTTGTTCCATCAGTAAAATGAAAGAAGAACCCAAGAGGTTGCTTTCTTCCAAAGAGGGAATGACTTATCTGCTCTTGCAGTAGTGGGAACAGGTGGCACAGGGGAGAAGAAACAGGAGTTTTAGAAGGCCACTTGGCAATGGTGAGTGTTTAATTTTAGTAGTGAGTGAGAGCTGATTTGGAAACCTTGTCTTGTGCTCAGGGACTGCAAGAAAAACTTTGTGCCCTTGAAGGATGCAGAGGAGAGGTCTGAAGGCAAGGAGCCACCCAAAGGTAATTAACAGGTAGGATTCATATCTCTTGCTCTGCTTGTCCTTCAGCCCCATTGGATGGGTCAATTAACAAAGCAAGGTGTGATCAGCAGGGCTTGTTAAATATTGCAGCCATTATAAGACTGGACTCAAACAGAGAACTGATATTTCTCTCACAAGGTGTCATTCCCCAAACCTGTCTGGGACTCCTCAGGATGCTCATGGGGACTCATGAGGAACTTCCTTGCAGGATAGCAAAAAGAATGGGAGTAAATCCAAAGTCAAACCTGACACTTTTTTGTGAAGCTAATGAAATGTAAGTGATTGCAGCAACCAGGGTTTAGTTTTGTGTGTAGCAAGATCATTTTCTTCCCATGAATAAATTAGCATATCTGAATAGTAACCAAGTGGAACAAGCTTTCAGGCATTTATCAGATCTCTTTTATTCTGTGCCTAAAAAGGTTTTGTGTATGGCATAAGCAATGGACTACCTGGGGTCTGACACAGACTGAGATGCTACAGGGAATTAAATTAGCACCCCAGTGACCACAGGGGCAAGAGATCCTCTTTGGCTCCAATGGGAAGACCACCTTGAACAACCTAACATCTGCCAGGAGATAATTTGCCCAATGTAGTAATAAAGGCTTTGGCAGCAGGGAGTTCAGCTACACAGATCTCACACTTTGGAGTGTGTTTATGATGCAGGCTCCCAAAGATTGATGGAAGAGCTCAGCTGCTTCTGGGTGGGCAGATGACTTTGATGGCTCACAGTCCAGCCAGAGACATTAAAACCAAGTTCTCATCAGTCTCTGCTTCCCTTTCCATAAATCCAGCTGACTTCTCAAACCACAAATGGAAATAGAACCACTAAAGCTGATCTATAAAATTTCAGCTCCCAAACTAGAGCTATTGTGTGGGAAAGTGAGGTTTCTGGAAATAAAGATGTTTTGGCTCTTGACTTGAGGGTCTGTATGGGCTCTAAAGTCACTTGAATTTTAGAGAACTGTAATAGGATTTGAACTACAAATATAATTCTTCCCAAGCTTTCCCTTTTTATCTGCCTGCACAACCTTTGGTTTTACAAACTAAAAATGACCTGACCATCTCCCCATCACAGATGTTACAAAAAAAGAAACAAATATGCCAACAAAACATCCCAGCTTCACCTTCAAGGCTGAAAAGTCTTTCCTGTTCAAAACTCCAACAACTATTTTTACAGCACATGTGTTGACTGCACACTGCAAAGGTCTGTGGTGGGCATGTCCTTAAAGGACATATCTGTCACCAGTGACAGATATTGACTTAGGATCACACAGACAGCACTGGTTAAGGCAGATATTCAACTTTATTAGGGTTCTATCATGGCCCTGGGAGGGAAAAATCAGAATGCCTGGCTTTGAAACCCATCCTCTGTATTGTCACATTTTAAATACCCAGTCCTTAAGTGCTCCTCACAAATGGCTACTGCAGCTCCTTGTGCCAAGAACAGTAAGACCTGGCCATGGTACATCAAAATCCAGTTTCCAGAGCCATGAACAAATCCACTTTATGGTCATAGGTGCTGGTGGAATATCTGTGTGAGCTGCATACCATCAGCATTCAGTCAAAGTACAGCTTGGGACAGCAATCCATCTCCAAATGAAGATAATGAAGGGGAAGAAATGCACTAACTGAGCAGAACAAATCTTCCTAAAGGATTGCTCTTATTAACGCTCTTTTCTTAACATATTGACTTTTCTGTACTGTATTCATCACAGTTGTGTACCACACACTAAAACAGCCTTTGAAGCTGCTGTAGTGTAGCACTTTTGCACAGGCTGTGTGCATCCATCTGCATGGTGGGTACCAGCCCCAGGGAGCTGTCGGTCGAAGGCAAAGCTGCTCTCTTGGGTGAAACTATTCACACACCAAGAGCCAAGGGCATAATGATAGTGTCAAGAAGCTTTTGAAAAGTGTTTTGTTAAGTGCTTTGGTGAGGTTTTATTGCTATGGCTAATTAAAAGTTCATCACAAGTGCTAAATGCAGCCAATGTTTATTTGCAGTATGGTCATATTGACAGGCTAGTGCTTTGTCAGTATATTAGAATTGTGTGCTGGTTTCTGGAGAGGATTAACTATTGCTTATCTGTCAGGAAAAAGAAACTAACAAATAAATTAACAAACAAATAAATCCTTGTTTCTTGTGTCGCATCAGCCTTTGTATTTGGCTCTTTTCCTAATATTTTTCTAAAATCTGGCATTTAAGTAGCAGTGCAAAGATAAACAGTGTGTGCCAGCATGCTTTGGGCATGACAAACCTACCTGGACATTCTTGTGCCTGAAATATGTCCCTTGGCCTAGCAGGGGCTTGCTGCTCATGGGTACAAGATGCCTTGATCCAGGATGAAGAATGGAGAAGTAGGGTTTCCAAACTAGGCTGCAGGACCAGCTGTAGCCACTTAGGCTGGAGGTAGAAAAATGGGTGAAGGATGCCTCTGAGATGTGGTGTCTCAGGGAAGCTGATTTCTCTAGTTCAGGGATTGAGGGCACACAGAGACCCTCAATGAATGAGAACTTCAGAGAATGACAAAGAACTAAAGGTAAAGGAATCCACTGGAAGAAGGTGGTGACAGTATATCTATATTGCTTGACCATCCCACCTCGAAGTGTAGACATCTGACAGGTTTCTGGTCTGTATTTGTTATATTTTGTTATATATATATATATCTTACAGTATTTCCTAATTTTCAGTAATTCTCAGTTTTGCCCACTAGTGGATACAAAATTTCTGTATGTGCCTGTCTTAAAAGACATTTGAGAAAGAAGTCTTACAGCCCCTGTTGATATCACCTCCAGGTCTGCTGTGTTTTCAGTATCTGAATGGTGAGGGAAAATGCAGGCTGAACATGGACATGTAAATTGGAGGTGATTTCCCTCCCCTCTGTCAGTCTCTCCCTTCACTCCAACTTCTGAGGCAGCAGCTGCCTGCAGTGCACTTGCAGCTTTCCAGCTGCTCCCTGGCAGGAGCCAGCTGCTGGGAAAAGAGCAAAAGGAGGAGGCACTGCTGGGAGCAGCGTTTTCTTGTGCTGGTGGGCCAAGCACAGCCCTTTAGAGGAGCTGCCATATGAAAAAAGCTCTAAGCTGTGGTGGGCAGGTGACTCTGGAAGAGCAGCGTGTTGGAATTAGGCAGTAATGAACTGTCACTGTCATCTGAGAGCTCAGCCAGGGCCACTCTCCAGTCAGAGGGAGGGAAGGAACATCCATAAATCTTTCTGACTTGTTCCTAAAGAAGGCGGCCTCTGTTCCTGATGTGGAGTCCTGGAGCCAAGGCAGAGCATCCAGGAAGCAGACACAGAGTTTCTGCTAATCGGTGTAGCTCTGATTAGTCTTCATAGCTGCTTACAGAAGGGCTTAAAAGAGAGGCTGTCTGGAAGAGTTTTATAAATTATCCTTTCTCCATCGAAAATACATGAAAATTTATTTGTTTGCTTTTGAGAAAGAGATTAATTAGAAAATGGAAAAAAGAGGCGGCTGTCATATACAAAATATCTGGTAGGCTGGAACCAGATCTTGGGACTGAGCTCTTCCCCAGTCACAAATAGCTGATAAAAAAAGTATAAATCAGTCTTGAAGGAGACAGTGCTCTGAACTTTGGAGCTGATGGCAGGCAGGCTATTCAGCCAAGATGATAAAAATCCCTTTGGAGCTGGCACACAGAGCAATGAGGAGCTCTGCCTGGTGACCAAAAACCTTTCTGTGACTAATACATGAAGAAAGCAAATTCTTATATCACTTTGTCAAGGGCTTTCTTTCTTCCAAATATAAAAGTCATTTTAACACAGTCATTAGTCACTATGAGACCGATCTGCTGGGTCCAGTGCAGTTTGCAGACTGGGAACAAGGCACAGAATATTCTTCAAGAATCAGGGCAGAGCAGACCACAGTCCAGCGCCTGACACGGTCCAAGGCAGCAAGAACAAACAAGCAGAGTAAGGACAGATGAGCACAACAGCTGCCATGCAGCATCAGGACCTCTGACCTGACACAATGGAAAAAATTCAGATTCATTGCCTTTTTGGCTGTCTCAACATACTCCAGTCATAAATATTTAGCTCTCATCTTTTGCACCAGAATAGTGCATTATCTGGTCTCACTGGAGCCTTTCAATTTCATTTCCAAAATTCATGGTATGATGAAACATGTTAGGAGAAACAACTTTTTTTTTTTCTGTTTCATACAGGCTCAGTTGCAAAATAGCACAAAACTGAAAAATGTGTTTTCAGAGGGGTATGTCACACATGATGTGTGAACAGAGAGTGCACCAGACAATGGGCTGGTGCAGAGGGATATGAGATGAAGAGGTACTCAAGGGTGATCAGCACCTTTCCACATCACTGTCTTGCTACATTCAACTGGGGCAGATTTAACCATGTAATTGTGTTTTAATTTCTTGGTCAAAATAATAACTTCTAAAGGAAAATAGAACAGAAAAACTCATCCACTGTGGTCCTTTGCCACAAGTCTAGTTGTAATAAAGTCACTCACATATCTGAATAATTTAGTTATATTTATTGTATACTTAGAAGATGAAATTTAGAAGAAAATGGAGTCATGATCTGCTGAATGGAATGGGGATGGGATGCTTTCAGCTTGCCAGATGGATAAAGCCATCTGCCTCTGTCATCAATGGAATGGGGAAGAGGCACTTTTAGAGCAAGTTGTCCCTTCCGAAAGAAGCCTCTAAAATGCTTTCCAAAAGTGAGGTGTCTTGTCTGTGGAAGTTTCACTGATATTCATTTTCCAGACTAATAACTGTGTTGTAGGCCAGAGAGCACAAAGGCTCATTGCACAGCCTTAGCAGGCCAGGTACAAGCAGTACCAAACAAACTTCCCTTAGAAGTGGCTTCTGAGAATTATCAAGGTGCCTGCTTTTCTGTTCCTGCACCCTGAGCTTGGCAGAATCATCAGCATTTATAAAATCTCTTTGTCTTGCGTTTTGATATTTTGAAATGTGCAAAGGGTGCTCACACTTTGTGTGAGGGGTGTGTGGTGAAAAGCATTTTCACAAAGGTTGTCTTTACAACAGGTCTAACTGTGGGTGACACTGGAGGAGATTTGGATGGCTATTTCAAATTCATAACCACTCATCTGAAGGCCAGGTGGAATCACTGAATTATCAAGCCTTGCCTTGTGCATGACACATTTTATGTATTCTTAAGTAGGATTTTCACACTGATAACTGTGTAAGGTTTTATTCCTTGTTTTCTTTAATACTCCATGGTTTGTTCCATTCTGCAGCCCTTGTCTTTTCCATTGCTCTTTGCCTTTGCTTTTCAAGCAGCAGGATTTTCCCTGTTCCCTATAAGAATCATCAGTTTCCACAATGCTCATGGATGAGTCTTCACCTTCCTGATCCCTCTCCTCCAGAGACCACCAGCACTTTCAAATCGCAGCTGGAAAAAGTTATTTCAATCTCTGCTACTACATCCCTGTCACTGGCATTTTGCTCATTTATGAGTGTGTGAGATGTTTTCGTAGAGCACAGCATTTTTACTGAGAGGTGCAGAATGAATTCTACATGACACCAAATGAGACAACTTAACCTTAGAGTTCTTTTAATAATACCTTTTATGTAAAAATAATCATGCCAGTATAAGGTTATTGAAAAACAATTAAAAGAACTACTTACACAACTATGCAAAGAATGTACTATACATTTATCTTTGTGTAAAGATTTTGACCTTAATATTTAATCATTCATCTGTAATAATAAATACTTGACTGAGGAATTAATTTCTGCATGGCATTGAAGAATTTACTCTTAAGTTCAGTTTTAGATGCATAACAACACTTCAATAATAATGTCAATAAAGCTGCAGCTTCATTAATATATATCATTAATGTACATTAATGTACATGAATGATAATGCACATTAAGGATAGGTCTGAATGAGCATTCAAAGAAGACATTTCAATATTCTGAGAATATTCTGAGAGCTCCAATTTCTGATGTGAATTGTTACTTTTCTTTTTACAAGGAATGAGAAGTATTTCAGGTTAATGAATTCTTTTTGCCTGACTTATTTTTAGCAGAAGTTTTCTTTTTGATTGACTGAGAGACATGATCTACCCTTTTCCTGTAACTATCCTTTCACTGATTGCACCTGGCAGTGTGTAGATAAAGAGAACCAGGAAGATAACAAGAATAAGCAGAATTATTCCAATGATGATGTACTTCTTGTAATTCCTCCAGATCAGGTGATACAAACACTTGAAAGGGTTTACAAACCAAGAGAAGGACGTGTCTGGTCGGCTAAAGGGGAAGAAAGAAAAAGAAAATCTTTTTAAGGCAGATCCATCTCTTTCCAAAATTATCCCACTGCAAAGTCCCACTGCAAAATATATATTTGAGACTAAAAAGTTCCTTTAACTCCTTGGAACCCACTACAGTGATTAGAGGGAACGTCCACAAGCTGTTGGGTTCCTTTTCTTCCACCCATTCCTGAACCAAGCTCCACACACAACTTGTAATGAAATTCCAGCTCACACATCATAAATACTTCAATTATAGGGTTCAAAATTGAAAACAAGGTAACGATAAACCCTAAAGAAGAAATGCATTCATCATGAACTTGAGTACAAAAGTTTTCTAATAATTTCAAGGAATTTAGCATCACAATAGTGGTAATGAGCCACTACAAAAAGTCTGATTGAACAGTGATAGTCACGGTGCCATAATAATCAGAACCAGCTCAGGTTGGGCATGTGGCCCAAAATGGTGTAGTTGCAGAATGAAATTTAAAACAGGCCTCATGAAAACAGGAGATGATTAAATGAAACCCAGATGGTTTGTCTGTGTACATAAAGAAGAACCACCCTCTTCCAGTGAAAATATCTGCAACCCACAATCCAAGTTTTTTTCCACGTTGCCTCATGTCGTGTTCTCCTCCATACCCAGAAGTTTCTTCACACTGAACAAGAGAGCTAACTGCATAAAGAGAGGGAAACGATGTTCTGTTTAGGAAAAATGTAGGCCTGGTCCCTCCTCTGGCATCACCCCCAGACTGGGAGGGCACTCTGCTGCTGCTCCAACAGCCTTACCACGACAGCTTTCTCAGTGGGATGAATGCAGTGGTGTTGGGCAACATTAACACCTGCAGAACTGGGGCAGGTTGTCTTTCTAATCCAATGTCACTGTAATTGTGCAGGTGGCGCAGTAATAAGGAGAATGAAATTAACTGAGGGTCACAAAAAGCTGTGACCATGTCTCAGTCCAGAAAGGTGTTCCAGGAATTTAAACATTGTCTCAGTTATCTGGTGAACTCAGCATTCAGCCAGTGGAAGTGAATGCTGATGTAGCAGAAAGTCTGTAAATGTAAAAGGCCAACTGAATACCTCTTAATAAAAGACTGGGTTTTTTATTGAGGAAGAAATGATTTAGAAATACACCATCAAATTAGCCCTCCAGGTTAAAAGGAATTATTAAAAAACTGGACACTGGCTAGGTGAGTAGCAAGACCCTTAGTCTGCATGTACCAACTGCTGAGGACTTTTCATAACCTTTAAGGGCTGGG
Organism: Cyanistes caeruleus; assembly: GCF_971803275.1. Classification (NCBI taxonomy): domain Eukaryota; kingdom Metazoa; phylum Chordata; class Aves; order Passeriformes; family Paridae; genus Cyanistes; species Cyanistes caeruleus. Next base: position 12,310,982 of record NC_141701.1, read on the forward strand.
GAAAAAAAAAAAAAAAAAAGCCAGACTGTTGCTTATTTAATTTGTTTCCTTTGCAACATAGGCAATAGAACTCATTATCAGTTATAGTGGTGTATTTATTACAATAGACTGCATCCGGAAAGGCATCATGTCTTGATCAGCAGAATTGAAGAGATGAATAACCTCAGAGTGCTTTGGCCAGCCGGAAATTACACTCATTGAGCCTTATTCTTTGTTTGCATGTTTCTCTCTGTACTTCACAGACATTTAATCTTTGTCCACCTTTGCTCTGGTACATTAAGGAGTCTTCTACTGTCTATAGCTCCTAGTAAATATTTTTTTGTTTTGAAATTATTTTGTTTCTTAATTAAAAAGAATAATATCACAAAACAATCTAAAAATTTCTCTGCTTCTCTGGGTGTTCCTACATGATGAGCAAAAAAACTAGAGTGAATCTACAGTACTGGCATAGAGATCTGGAGGTCCTGAGAAAAGAGGTCCTTGAGATCCACTCTGTCCTGAAGAGAACTCACTTGAAGAGTCAAATAAATTATTTTTTATGTCCCAGCTGATTGTAAGTACTCTGCATGTATGAACCACATATTGCATCACCTGGGGGCACTGAGCTGGCAAACTTCAGTATTTTTAAACATTAATGAAACTGAGGCATGCTATGTCTTCAACTGTTATTTTCTTTCCAGTGAGTGAGTATCTAGCTAAAATAATTTTTACTATTTACATGCTAATATTGCTTTGCAACCTTAGGATTTATTCTGCCCAACTTTAAAGCCTAGGTGCTCAGTCTGGTCCTTCATGGGCTGTCTGCATGGGGAGAGGAAGGACCTTAAGGAGGCCAAGTCATCTCTTTCCCCAGTTCATATCTTAGCATATGTGTGCTAGGTAAATTGGATGACTCTCCCACCATGAGCAGCTACAAAAGGAGCCTGAATGTTTTGCTTCTGAGATGGGTATTGTCAAATGACACTATTCCCACCCTACTTTTGATTTACTTGAGGCATATATGTCAATTGAGAGTAGAATTATGTTGAGCCATATGTTGGCTGTGTATTCACACCACAAAAACCACTGATTACTCAGTGCAAGATCTGAAGGAAGACTCTGGTTTTGAGGCTTCTGGGTCAAAACACCTCCAGGCTGTGCAGCAGAAAAGAGGCCACCAGGCTGGTAACAACTTTTTTTCCCAGCAGCACATTTGCAGATAAAATTCCCTTGAGCTGAAAACACAGGGAGCCCTAGGCAGCCATGGGTGCGTGGGCTGGGTCTCAAAAAAATGAGAGGAAAATGACACAGTGCCTTGTGCATCCTGTTGACAACCTTCTGGACATGTAATCATTCCATTACTCTTGACACTCCTTCTTAAAACTCCCTAGGCTGATTGCTTTCCACCACATGTATTTCAGAACTATCCCAGTCCTTTCTCCTCTGAAAGAGGTACTTTAGTTTCAATTACTGTGAATCCTCCAAGCAGACACCTGTCAGGCAGAGCTCATCCTGCCTTTGGGTAAAAGTGCTGAGTGAAGTGATTGATTCAAGTCTTTCCAAGTTCATAGTTTTAAACAATGCTCTGATACCTCTGATCTGATAATTCCTTTAGGTTCCTTCCTCCTTTCTCGTGTTTATCCTGAGATGTATCTCAAATGAACAAAATTAAACGGAATGTGTAATGATTACCATTATGAGTAGCAACTGAATTTTAGAAGCTTTGGTAGTAGAAAACATAACATCAATTTCTCTCACTCTTTTTTTTTTTTTGTCCAACTCATAAAAAGCTGCTCAAGTGTTTTAGCAGAACAAAGCACTTGAGCCAAAATAGATTAAAAGTACTTTTTTTCTAAATGCAAAAAACTCAGCTGATACATTTTTAATGTGGCAAATACTGAAATATAAACTGCTCTTTCTAGATCATTTGCCTTTATTAAAACACTTAAATGTCCTAGTTAAAAAGTCTTATGATGAAAAATAAGTGTCTTCATTCTTTGAGTGTGAAGTACAATAAAATTAGAAGTCACATCCTTCGTGTGTCTAAGGAAGGGCAATGACGCTGGTGAAAGGTCTGGAGCATAAGTCTTGTGAGGAGCAGCTGAGGGAACTAGAGCTGTTCATCCTGGAGAAAAGAAGGCTTCAGAGGAGACTTTATTACTCTTTACAACCACCTGAAAGGAGGCTGCAGCCAGGCGGGAATTGGTCTCTTCTCCCAACTACCAAATGACAGGATGAGAGGAAATAACCTCAAGTTGCTCCAAGGAGGGTTTAGACCATGTATTAGTGAAAAATTTACTAACCAAAAGAGCTGTCAAGCATTGGAACAGGCTTCCCAGGGAAGTGGTGGAGTCACCATTCCTGGAGGTATTTAAAAGATGTAATGCTTAGAAACAGGAGTTAGTGATGGACTTGGAAGTGCTGGATTAATGGTTGGACTCAATGATTTTAAAGATAATTTCCAACCTAAATTATTCTATTATTAATATAATAAATATAATCCATCTAATCTTTACAGGTGACCAAACTGATATGTTGACAGTATGTGTAAGCAATGGTGATTTAAGATGTTATCACATGCCAGGTCAGCCATGAAATGAGCTCATGTGTGAATTCCAGCTGAGGACAAATGCTCAGCAATGCAATTTATTTGGGCTTCTAGAGGAAGACATTTCAGCAAACCTGGAAGGTGCTGCCAGCAGCAGTGCCAGCCACCAGGCTATGCACAAGCTGGACAAATTACCTGCTGAAGGTTGCAGCAGGAAAGAGAAGAAAATCCAGGAGACAAGCGAGGAGGTGCCCTGCAAGGTCAGGTGGTTGCCCTTCCCCATCTGCTGCTGAGTGCCCCTGCCCCAACATGTTTAATGAGTATTCTCCTACTCACTTGGGTTTTTCCAAGGGCTCAGGCTCCTTTCGAGCTTTGCCTACTGGATTCTTCTCAGCTTCTTCTGCAGTGACCAAGTGAAACTCTGCTTCCACCTTCCCCTGGATCAGAGAGAGAATACATAAGCATCCAGTCCTGGGTTATTATCACTAATTCACAGCAGGATTTGTCTTATGGAGAAATGATGGAACCAATTGAGTGCAAAGGAAATTGATTGAAGAAAATAAGATAGTCTTTGCAGTTGAAAAGAAAGAAAGGAAAACCCAGGTACAGATTGCTGACTTATGCTCAAGGACTGAAGGAAAGAGAGGTCAGATACTTTCTTCCACACCCATAGATATATTTTCTGCTTCTTAAATTGTAATGTAATTCATCTGAGAAGACATGTCTTCTATCTATCACACATCCTGGCAGAGCTGAATGTCTGAGCTGGAAGCTGTGTTGCTGACATGGACCAGATGTAATCCATCATCAGGGGAAATTCAGCCATGAATTTCAGTCACAAGTGCTGGAGACATTGAGCTGTAGGGTCTCAGCTCACAAAAGGAAGATGGAATTTGAGGATTCCAGTTACAATTCAGAGTGGATAAATCAAATCAGCTTTATAGAATCTGTGATGGATGAAAACCAGACAAATGACTTTACATGTGTTTGTGATTTTCCTACCCTATTTTGTGGGTGGTATTAATCTGAAGTGTTGGTCTATGCCCACTGGCTGTGATTCAGCACAGAACTGTGCTGAAAGGAGGATGCCAATAAAAGTCATGAATGTGGAAGCAAGGGAGAGAACAAATTATACTGTGAGAAAGGGAATCAATTGTACTAGAGTTGAGAATAGGGAAATAAATCTGGGATTTGGAAGTGGAGTTCATTCACTAAGTCCATGGAAAGTACAGAGTCAGCTTCAAGCTGAGTAAGGCAATGAACTTGAAGATGGCACTTTTTATTAAAACATTATTTTTGCTGGAAAATGACAGAAATGTGAAGGAATGGTGAGCTTTAGGAACCCTTGGAGAATCAATGAAAGTCTAGAGACAAGGGAAGAAACCACTAAAAAAGAAGGTGAATTTATAGAGGGCTAAACTACTGGAAATGAGTAACTGAGAGCTCTTGGTCTTTGTCCCCCTAGGGAACTGAAAGGGAACACCTGAAAAGGAAATTTAGTGCTCAGTTAGAACCCAGTTACCTGGGTTCTTCTGAACCAAATATATGGAGAACCACTAAAGCATTTGGAGGAATGTTATGGATTGCCAGTGGTGGTTGTTAAAAATCCAAGATTAGCATGTTAGTCCCAGAGAAAAGCTGTTCAGCTGTAGTGGGCTGCTTACCGTCAGTTCCCCAGCCTTGATGAAAGGCCACCAGCCTCTGATGCGCTTCTGCTGAAATATGGAGATCTTGTTTTCTTCACTTGCTGCCACAACTGTGCCTAGGTCACAGCTCTTGGCTGTCTTTGCTGCTCGAGAAAACCCATTCAGGTCCAATTCAAGAGTGCCTGGAGAAAGAAATAATGTGACAACACTCAGGGACCAGACAGACACAAAGATATTCAAATAGCAGCTTCCAGATGAGATCCATGGAGGAATTCAGCAGCTGAGGGTCTCTCTATACTGTCAGTCATTCATTTGTATTGCCCTAGAATTCTCATCTGATTCCTAATTATTGACTTTACAAGAAATGTGTAGGTTTGCAATGTGGTGCTTCAGAAAGAGGAAAGCAAAAGTTGGGGCTCAGACACCACTTTGTGCATACCTCTGCAAAATAGAGGTCTGGTGAGACCTCAGATGAAATTCAAGCAGATCCATGGCATACTTACCCAAGAAATCATCTGAAGAGAGTCTTTCAAAATCCCACACCTGAAGCACCAGCTCAGCAGGTATTTTGCGTTCTGTCTTTTCTAAGGAAAATATGTTTTCTCTTTTAGTAACCACCATTTGTTTCTCTGCTGGGAGATAGTGGAACGGGAACACAAAGCGCCAGTTGAAGTTGCCCTCTCCTGTCAAGGAATTGTAATGTACATCTGTCTCCTGTTTGTCCTCTTCCAGGCCCTTTATCCACCTACAGCAAGCACACAGTGGAAAGCATCGCTGTCACCAGGGGATCCTGAATTGTAATTGTTATTTGGTTACAGGCCTGACCATTTACTAATTCCTTCCTAACCAGTAAGAGACCACACAGTATTTGGGACTGTGACAGGCAGCAACAGCCCTGGCTTGGGGATCTTTGGACACAGGTGCCGTAATGACCAGTGGTGACCAAAAGCTGAGAATATGTTTTTTATTTCAATCAGACCCCAAAGTACCACTTGGACAGTACCAGTTTGCTATTGGCAAGGTCACCTCTCTTCTTTGGGACAGGCAGTGGTGACAGCATCAGTCATTTATCCTGCACTAATCACCCTGTATTGATGTTTTGCTACACTGTCTCAAGACTGATAACAGTGCTCAGTATTAGAGCCTAAATTTTTTTGCAATTTTTATTTACAGGTATAAACCTGGTGTTAGTATGGCTGGAGAAGTCTCTCTTGGTTTTTTTTGTGATTTCTTCTTGGTTTCTGCTACAATGGATGTGTTGTGGTATAAAGGACAACGCTTTCTTAAACATAATTTTCTCACCTGAAGAAAGGTAGTGACCCAGCTAGGTATGGTTTAGTTCTGTAGATGATTTATCACACCTTGAATAAAGATTAGTGTTTTTGTGCTGTATCCAAAGAGCAGCTATTCCCCTGAAACCCCAATATTTCAAGAAAGCATTGTGAAAAATGGTAACAATCTGGAACATGACACTGCCCCAAGTGCAAATCCATGGCTGTGACAGATACAGTGCCACATGCACTGTTTGAACATAATGAGATTTGTGTCTTCATCATTAAGGCACAGAAGCAAAAAGTTTCCCACTCCTGGCTTCTCTGTCAGACCACTCTGACACTGATGGTGATGTTCTCATCACACAGCTGAGCACACAGGCTGGCTCCCTATTTAATTCCTGAAATTCATGTTCTCAAAGCTCCTATTCTATTGCTCTGAACACACAATTCATATTGGCATATTTAACTTACTCGCTAGAAGTGGAAAAATGGCAAGAAATCCAAGTCTGGCACCTGGGATTTTTGGTACTTTGGACTACCACTTATGGCCATTATTTCCTCCAAGCCCTCCCTGGTACCTGCATCCAAATCCTGCTCAGAAGCAGAAAGTGCAAAGCAGTATTCCAAAGCCGGCAAGGAATTAAGAAATAACTCACTGCAATCTCAGGAAAGGAAGATAAAGAGCAGAAAGTGCCCATGTGATGTTCTCCTCATCATGACCATGATCATTCACCCACATACACTCCCCTCATGAGGCTAGAAAATATTTCCAGTAGAAACAGCCTGGCAAACACCTGCTTTCTTATTTCTGATGTGGTTATAATGCTCTCTTCTCTGATTTTGTCAAACCTCTCTGCATCTATGTAAGCTATTATAGCTCAAGTTCTTTAACTGATCCCTCTGTGCTTGTGAGGCTGGTGCTTGTGTGCCATCGCTGCCTGAGTAGGAACTAACGATTAATGTCATCTTAGTTACTTGAATTTCAGAGGAAATAAAACAGGGAAAAAAGGGAGCAGTATCCAACATGGGTGAGTAATTTTGGCAGGCATTTAGAGCAAAGTGCCAAGGTCACTGAATAGTTAATCAAATATTCTCACAGCATAATTTTTTCCTTTGATTTCCTCTCAAATATTGCATGTTATTTTGAAGACAAGTGTGAAGAACTTACCCTTTTACATAGATGTCACTTGATTTTTGCCCTGTAAAGATATTTTCATCTTCTAGAATTACATCCTCTGTATTCCAGATTATTACCCTCAGTTCATATCTGAAAAAGAAAAAAGGATTGTGTGTAAAGCTCTGGTCAGGCACTAATGCCAACCTCTATCAAATCATACTTTTATAAAATGAGAAATACTGTATTTGTGCATCAGTCTCAGGCCTCTTCTGTTTACAAGAGTCTGGTGATGGAGTGGGGATGTCAGCTCATGGAGTATAATAGCAATAGGGTCACTGCCAGCTTTGGAGGGATGGAAAATTCCTTGCTTTCTATATGCCTGTTCATCTTCAACTCTTTTCACAAAAATACTGCAGTGGAACCAGGCAAAGTTGATATGAAAAACTTCATTGGAGCAGTGTCCAAAACAGTGACCAGCTTGCTAATAAAGAATAGAGTTCTCTGAGCTAACATTGCATTTTGTGCAATCTAGGGCATTAGAAGGGAAGAGAACTGCTTGGAGATATTTGCATTTAAGCAGGTACAATAATCTTTAGAAACAACAGTAAAAGGAATTAAAGTTTCTCTGTCCTTTCCACTCCTATATGCAAACTTTTTTGCTGGTCATCTGAAAAAAAAAAAACTTGAGCTGAAATACAGATATTGCAGGTGACATAAACATTTAATACTGAAAAATTTAGGTATTCCTTGAATCATTGTATAAACTGAAAAATACATAATAAAGACAAACAATATTTGATAACACCAACATACAATTTCCCTGATATGACATGTTTTGTTTTGGAAATAGCCTCAACCTCAGGGTGTGGAACGATTTGCCTCAGAAGTTACCAGAGACTATATCATGGACCTCTTAAGGAGCTCCATGAAAACCAAGCCTCTGTAATGGCTAGAGAAACTTGAATCTGCAGTGCCCCACCTGAGCCTTGTTCAATCAAAGTGTTTTCATGAAATGTTTGAAGTTTTATAGAGGCTGGAACCTGTTTTGCTGCAGCAAATATGCATTCATCAGCAAGATGTGTAACTTGTGTCTATGTGCACTGGTTTTTTTCTTGTAATTGATGTTCAGCAGTATATTCCCCTGCTATAGTAGACTACAAAATCTGGAAGCAACAATTTGGTTTTATGGGCTTGATTAATTTTAAATATTTTTGGATTGAAAAATGCTTGTTGTTAAGGGGTTTTATAGAAAGTTCTGGTCTGAAAGAAGCAATTGCTGCATGGATTCTTTGTTTGTTTGTGAAATCAAATAATATAGAAATAGTACCTGATGATGTTCCAGATATGGAATTCTCAGGAAAGGCATTGCTAAAATACAAGATGGGCTGAGAATTCTGATTCTCATTTTTGTGTTTTCTTTACAATATTCAATTAGCTTGAACAACTATGTGCAGTATTGCATGAAAAGCAGCATAAGGAAATGGGAGAAGGCTACTTCAAACAGATTTCTACTATCTGTTGCTGCTCTATGTGTTTCTTGATCTTATCCTTGAAATAGCTGGCAATCCAATACATGTAATGCTATTGCAGCAGATTAAAGAGCTCAACCAGGGTTGAGTAAGTTATCTCAGTGAAAAAGCTAGTGAAACTAGAATTAATTCCTGCAGCTCAACAAGTAGATGATAACATCAGAATTACTTGCCTCTAGCCACCTGCAATCTCTTTTTTATAAAGGATAATGGGATAAAGGATAAAAAATGATTTTTTTGTAAGAGGTGTGTGATAGCTCTTGCTGAAAAATCACCAACAGCTTTTTGAGTTCTTTAATGGAGGAAACCAAACTAGATCCTCTTTGACTTGAAGTCATGTGAAAGAAAACTTTCCTCAGGACTGGAGTGGTTTGTTTTAGTAGTTCATTTTCTATTTCTTTTCAGACACTTAAGAAAGACTCAGTCTGTGAAGAATTATTGCCACTGTGGTGAGAGGAAAGCACAGAGTATTACCCTTTGGGTTTTCTTGGTGAAATGTCCACAGGGGGTCCAGGCAGAGGCATATCATTAGGAAACATGTCAACCCACATCTGTACACGACCCTTGAAAACAAAGAGATAAACATCTCTGTAACCCTGTTTTACAGAGGCTTTAAAAGGCTTTAAATGTAGTTCTTACATCCAAAATCAGCACTTCCTCTACAAGCACCAACCATCTCAATATCCTGTAAATATGATTTAATCTAGGAACTTTCTATACAGTATCTTTCTCATCCATATATTCTTTCACTCTTTTAGGTATTTGGTGAAGTTGAACTAGAACTCAAACACTATCAGCTTCAAGGTAAAATCCATGCAAAAATAGTATGTGATGAACAGAAAAAAATGATAAACAAGGTTTAGATACAAGCAGAGGTTTTGTTAACTCAATAAAGTAAAGCATTTAAAAGAATGAAGATTTGCAGTTACACCTTGTGTGATCACTGTGTGTTTGGGTAAGTGGCTGTGTACACACACGGGTGACAATTTCCAGGTTGATGCTGTACAAAGTCTTGTGTTTGGCACAACACTGGGTGCTGACTCTGTAGGTTTGCAGTTACAAATAGAAATCACAATAACTAGAGGAAATGAAAACTTCTCCTGGGTCTACCATCACCACCACTTCTGAGCTGCTCTACCTGTTCCATGCCTGGCTTATCCTTATGATATAGAGGCCGAGTCTCAATGTGCTCTGGGACCAGTTTGTAGCCAGCTCCAGGGATTTCTTCCCAAGCACGTAAAACCTTTAAGGAGAGATGTTCATATGATTCAACCGGCTCCTCTATAGGAAAGAATAAAACAAAAAGAACAATGAGAGCTGAACTATAATATTGAACCCCTTGGTAATATGTTTCATTACTTATTAGAGGTACTCATTAAAAAATTGCTTGAGTTAAGAGAAAGGTTTTATGTATTCCAGTTAAATAAAGAAGGGCCTTGAAATGCTTCTAATTTACATAAATAAGGGGACCCACTGGGTTAATTAGAAGATTAGCACTCTGGCAGCAGTTTTCCTGTAAAATACAGCAAATCATTCCACTACTATAGCAGCAGTTTTTAACAGGAAGATGGAAGAAACATATCAGCTATCTTTTTGACAGAAAATTGAAAATTTTTAAAGCCTGTGAAAGACAAGGAGACTTGGATTTGACAGAGCTGAGAGTAAATAGGCACTTGGACTTAACTATGCCTCCTTTTAATCTGTGATGGCAGCAGCAAAGACTGCCTTAGAGAACTGAATCACAGCTCAGTGGAAGAGAGTTAAAGTCCATGAGCAAGAACATTTCACCTCCTGACTGTCTCACCTTGGCCACTGAAAGGGATATACAGAGAATCCCAGAGAATGGCACCTCAAGGAAGGACCAGTGCTAATATTGAAAATAGTGTGGATGTTAGACAGAAGACAAAGCCCTTTGAGCTCTTGAGCTTCTTTCCTCCCTTTCTCTGCGGGCTCCACATAAAAGGAGCTCAGACTTTTGACAAGTGATATCTTCTAGATTAGAAGTCCCTAAGTGAGAAAAAGATTAAGATTTATTTGTGTCAACAAATTGTTATCACTTCTCCTACGCATGTTTCAATGTCTGAATTTCTGATTGTTGGCAAAAGACTCATTTGGAATTTAAACAGCAGGTATTAAACCCTCCCTAATGGCTCAGAGAGTGAGGAAGGATGATGATCCTGTGGTTATGAGTCTTGGTTCCCTCTTGTGCACCAACGTCTAATTTTAGCCAGCTAAAATCAATTCTCTAGCTGCTATTCAGTCAGGGAGCCTCAGTAATAATGACACAGATTATCCTACAATATCCTGTATCCTGCATCACCTTTCTAAAGATTTTTTTTTACCTTTGAAGATTCATTTTTCTTCCCTTTGGCTACAGGTAGTCCTATTCTTCCTGGGAGTAGTGGACAGGCAGTTGGACTAGACCTACAGTTGTAGGTCTGTTCCAACTGGACTATTCTTATCCTATCCTAACTTCTTGGTTCCTAGAGCAAAGTCAAATTTTTCCTTCCCTTGCAAGTTAAAGCTGGATGGATAATTAAAATTTTCTCTGCCTGTACAGTGGAAATGGAACTGCTTTCCCTTTTCAGTTTGCCTCTAGAGCTCAAATCTGTGGCCTTTGTTAGTTTTACAGATGCAAATGATGGCCACCACAGAAATCCAGCAGGAAGTAAGGACCCACATGTACTTGTCAGAACAGCAATTTGGATAGAAATTACATAAAGACTGCATGCAATAAACTATTTCTGTACAATACTGAAAATCTAGTGTACATAAGTCCTTTGGTCTTTGCCATCTACTTCTATATTTCCTTGCCTCTCATTTCCATCACCTTATCTGACACTGGTTTGTCTGAATCTCATTTTAGTGAACCAGAATTTTGATTGAGACATCTTGTTGCTGGTAGTCACATTCAGTCATCTGCTAGTTAGGAAAACAAACAGCAATACTGCAAAAAAAATCTCTTTCAGGCCAAGAAACCAAAAATGGATCAACTCTTCACCCTTCAACAGTGCTTCCTTGGCAACCTTCCATTCAAGGTGTGAGTTATGTTTTGTAGTTGCCAAGAAGAGTGTGGTCAAAGATAAACCAATGCTGATAAGGGACTGGAGGTTCTTCGTACACTTCCACAGTGTCCACTACTGTCTCTGAGACCAGCTCCTTCCACTCCCCTGGAAAGGTTCCATCCTCACATCTCTTTTCCTTATTCTAAGTACCAAACTGAGTCATAATGTTCAAAGACAATCTTGTCCATCCCCCCTGCCATTGGCAGGGGCACCTTTGACAGGCGACTCTGTCCCACTCCACCCCAATGTGATACGGACACTCAAGGTCCCAATTTTTTTGACCTCTTCTTAACCTGGAAGCTCTGGCAGTAAGTTCTGTCCAGCCATCTGGATTCATGGACTCCACAGGTTTACAGTGTGCTATGTCAATGCTTCAGAAAGGGAATCAGAGTGGCAGTGACCAAGAAGAAGAAAAAAACAACAGAGAGAAAAGACAAGTAGGTAAGGTAGGAATGGCTGGTAAGTGGCCTGGAATATAATTGTGGTCAGAGATTTGTCTGACCTTGAGGAACTCCCTTCAAAACAGTATTTCCCTTCCTTCTACTTCTCGCTTCTTGGGTCTGTCTATTCCAGTGTTCAAATTTAGACAGAGAATACATTTTTTGAAAGGTTCTTCCTAACTTCTCATGCTTTGATATTCTGTGGGGAAGGATTTCAGAGCATGCACAGACCAACACTAAGCCAGAAGACATGTTCCAAGGTGTCCCCCACACTCCAACCAATCCTGGACATCCCATCCTTGGGATCAGGTAGGAGCTAGTCCAAGGTATTCCCCAACAGCCACCATGGGGATGTCAAGTTATCAGCAGCAACTGTTTCACTCTACAGATTCTTTGCAATTAAGCAGCAGCAAAAGCTAATACAGACACAGCCTTCATTGCCAGAGTTACATGAGTGTTTAAGAGCAGACACAGGTTCCAATAATCTGACTTCATAGAGAGTTCATAGCTCTCAATAGGGCTCCAGCTGCACCTTGGCAGGTTCCTGGTAGTGGTACAATGCAAAGAAAGGATGCTGAACTGCTTTGTTACCGTTCTCATCTTCTGTGAAGACTGTCTGTCCCTTGAAGACTTTTGTTCCTACTTGTATCTCTCCTGGCCTCATGAAGGGTCCACTTATTCTGTAGTCCTTGCACAGCTTAGTGAGGATCTCACTTGGCTTGGCTGAGTCTCGCCATGCATTGTACCCTTCTCTGCAAGGAGGGAACACAGTGAGGCAAAATGGGTGAGGTTTTCCTTCAGAATAGTGCACTGACAGATCAGGAATTTCCACGCAGAGATTTGTTTTGTGGTCAGTGGCCCTGATATCTGCTCAGTCAAACTTCTCCTTTGTCCATCACTGCTTCTTACTTGAGACACTGCCTCTCTCTGGTCAGGTCCTTGGAGATCAACCACTCATTTCTCTTAAAACACAGGAGAAGCTGAGGCAGCCTTGCCTACATAAAGTAATAGCATGGGCATGCTTCCCATGAGGAAAAGGAACAGAGCTTTTTCCCTGTTGTACCTAAAAGACTTGAGTTTACATGTGCGGCCTCCATTCAAGGAGAATTATTCTGGAGAGGTCGTGTCAGCAGCCTCTGCTCCTGCTCCCCCAGTGCCACCAGCCTTGCTGCAATCACTCCAGCTGCAGCTGAATAGCACAGCAAAGACAGAGCCCTGCCACTATTTCTTTGAGAGATTTTTCCCATTTGCCCTTTATGCCTGTCCAAAGGCAGTTTTTCAAGCAGGTATGTTGTAAACATCAGCTGTTTACTATCTAAAATACTTCTTGAACTAACAGTGCTTTTAATTTAAAAATAGCCACTTCCCACTGAGGCTGGCAGCTACCCAAAGCTACCACTAAGCTCTTTGGTGAGTTTTAATTAAAATACCCTTTGTGACACTTTTGTGCTGGAGGAGGCATAATATCTGGAACACATCTGTAATTTCTCCTTCAAGTCACGTCACTCACTGTGAGCTGTGTTGCTGCCTGAAGAAGTACTTACATTTCATATTGACTCTGTAACCCACAGGTAGCTCGATGTCTGCTGTAGAAACGATTTTCCAAATCAATTTTAGTCTCTCCAATAAGATCATCTGTCCCAATGAAGTCGTGGTCATAGATCAAGACTGTGAGCAATGAATCCTTGGGGAATGTAGCTTGGATTTCAAATGATCTACAGGAAAAATTGAGACCTACATGAAATCAAGTCAATTTTGAAGCCTAAAAGGCTACACTAATTAATATCATGAAAACACTGTGTGAATAGTGTCTCTTCCAATATGCAGGGAGCTTTTTTGGTAGTGCTTTTTGCTTCAATTAAATATTTGAACATGCTGGAAACATACAGTGAAAAAGTATATTCCTTCTCCTGCTTCCCTAGCACCCTGTGTAATGTCTTAAGATTGTTCTTACAATCCTGAATCCAGTAAGGCTAACACAGCTGTATGTAAGAGTTCTCACACGTTTTTCAGAACCCTCAAAAGGGACATCTAAGTCTTTTCTGTTTTCTTGCAAAAGCTGCAAGTTAAATATTGAATATATGAATCTGGGGGCACCCAACAAAATGATCAGGCAAAAGTTCTAAGTAAATCTCAAAAGAGCAATTATAAAAGCTCCCTTTTTACTTGGTGCATTTTTTCAGGAATCATTATTGCTGAGATGTTATGGGAAAGTGAAAATATAAACATGAATAGAAAAGAGATTTGACAAATTAGTGAAAGACAGGACATCCTGATCACCACAACACTGGCTCCAGGTTTCTCCAAAGCACAGAAAAAACTGAGCTTTGTCTCCTGAAGCATGAGTTTTTTATCCCCCCCCTCCCCCCCACTCTAGGGGTCTTTCAATCCAAAATAGTATAGTTTTTCTGTCTTAATGATCTTCCATCCCAATTCAAAATATTTTCAACCTTCTTAAAATAGGGAAATTTACAGAAAAAAAAAAAAATTACAGCTGTTAGCATTAAAAATATAAATAAATATAAAGCATTGATAATACAAAATGGATAATTACTGACAGCTTGCCCCTGGCTCCCCCATTCAGAAGGCTTTCTGAGTTCAAAGAACTCATATCCTAGAATTATGAGATTTATTTAGCACTCTATCCAGCCTGAAACAGCAACAAAGGTTGTGAAACCACACTTTACTGTTCTGATGTTTATTTTGCATTAAACTAAATGATTATATTAATTTTAACAGACAATTATCATTTGTTGCCTCATTTCCTCTCACACATCATTTTGCAAAACCTCTGACAGATTGCAATACTTGGCATGTTTTGATGGGTATGAAAATGAAATATTTTATTATCATACAGTGTGACACCAATTCCCAACGTTTTAACCATCAGGATTACAAAACATCCAAACAGGCAGAAGTCTGCATATAACAAACAGCATCAGTGGTAGCAAGAGATAAAGCACAAATTACACTGAATGCAAAAATAAGTCATGACAGACCTTCCAAATATGGGGTTTAGCTGCTTGGGTATGTAGTTTTCCCTGTCTTTAATTTCTGTGTTGCCCAGCCTCAGCACGATGTAGGGATCTGACTTGCCATCTGGATCAGCTGGGCTGAGGTTAAATGCCTGTTAAGAAGAAAAATTGTGTCCTCAAGAAGTTTGCTTAAATACAGCAGGGTCCCTACACAGGAGTATGATTTTCCTGCCCAGTCCTGGGTGTTCTGGAATTTGAGGGGCTTTGCCTGCCTCATGTAATGTAAAATTTGGCCTGTAATTTTATAGGCTATTAGGAAAATAAAATCTGGAGGAGACTCTTCTCTTTGCAAAGCTGGAAGTGTTGTTCCATCACTAAGATAGAAAAAGCTGAGCAGGAGAGGCAATGCTAAGGAAGAAGCCGGCTGCACAAGTGCAGGTAGGATTCAGAAAAGATTTACCCACAAATATAGTTCCAGATCCTTGAACAGGGCAAACCAACGCTTTATAGAATCACAGAATTGTTAAGGATGGAAAAGACTTCTAAGTCCTTATATTCATTCAGGAAGTAAAACAATCTCTTCAAATTTTGTTGCCATAGTCTCTCCTCACACCAAATTTCTGTCTTAGATTACCTGCAACTCTCTTGTTTCTCTGAAATACCAGTTTCTTCTACCCAATTTACCTCTCACACCATTCTTCCTCATCTTGTGCTCTGTATTTTTACCTTTATTGAACCCAAAAAATATTCACATGTAGAGCTTTCATAGAATGCTATTCACAGCCCCTAAAAATAAGTTACCATTTCCTCTTTACTGAGATTTTGTTTAAATGTGTGTCATTTTGAGCAGCTCTACTCATTAAAACTGGCTGCATTTGCATATTGTGGCTGGAACAGGTTGTCTGTACTATGTTAGTTATGTATCCAGAGCTTTTAATTTGAACAAGTAAAGTGATTCTCCAGTCTTGCAGGAATCTCCAGCTTTATTGTGAAGAATATATGTAATATTTTCTACTCTGAACACCCATTTCTACAGTATGAAACATTGTCCGAAATATGACCAGAAAAATCCCAAACCCCATGGATGAGGATTTTCAGAAGTTTTGCTGCAAAGACACTTAAAATAAACTGAGTTGAAAAGAAAAATCCAAGTTATTTCAAGGTTAAAAGAGCATCTGTCTACTTACTGCCACAATATAAACCCTGATGAGCACTTTGACAGAGTGGTTTGGGGGTATCCCTTGCAGGATGCGGGGCTGGCCTCCGTCCAACAAGCTGCCATCCTCAGGACTTGGGTAAATGCAGAAGGAGCCCTGGAAATACATTGATTTTTGTCTCCCTTGAAAACAGATCAAATGCAATAAAAACCCAACCCTTTGAATGAAAAAAGCATGATTCATGCAACTTATTTTGTAGTAGCCCTCA
Source organism: Cyanistes caeruleus (assembly GCF_971803275.1). NCBI lineage: Eukaryota > Metazoa > Chordata > Aves > Passeriformes > Paridae > Cyanistes > Cyanistes caeruleus. The sequence goes on from NC_141701.1 coordinate 12,326,980, forward strand.
CAAAATCACCCAAAATGCATTGCACTAAACATGACTTTTTAAAATGCATTTTCCCTACAATATGGTGCTATCATACCTAGATATTTACAAGGAATGCCTCCATACCTATTGACTATTTAAAACTAATACCTGTAGATATTCTAAATCCAGTTTTCTAACCATAAATATTTTTAAAATAATATTTTGACCTTAACCGTATATTGGAAATTAATAATTCCATTGAGTAGGTTTCATGACAGTGTGACATGAATCCAACTGTGTTTTTGCAGTTATCATATAAATCAATATTGACTCATGTTTCTGAGTAGCTCATACTGCCTGAAAGCAACTAACAAGTCATTTGGACAGAAATCTGCATCACAAGCTAATTGAGATACCAGTGATTTTAATCAGTTCCTCTAAACTACAAACAAATCCTAATAACATTACTCAGCCTTTGAACTTTTCAGATTGCCTGATGGAGCCCTGGATGAGGCTGTGAGGGTCTACATTAAAATTACACAAAATTACATACAAGGTTCTGTAATAGTGTAGAAACCAAGTTGCATTAGTGAAATCTGGACACCATAATATATCTCCTCTCCCCATTCTGTAATTTTAAACTTCTTGTAATTCCTTATTTCAAAACAGAAGGGAACACCTGGTGTTGGATGATGCTTTTTTTCTATCAGATAATGGGAGAGGAAAAAAATTTACTCTAGATATAATAAAACTATTTCTATTTACAACAGACTATAAATGTCTATTCCTTTCGTCCCTGGCATACCTAAAATATGTATTAAAACCTAAAATCTCTAAATTATTACCCATTTAATCAACATTAAATCTTACCTTAAATTTTCCTATTATTCTGTCTTCAGCATCAGCATGAACTTCATCATTCGATTTTCCTCTTAAGAGCTGGAAAGTTTTCACCCAGTCCTCAAAGTTATTAAATTCACTCTCCAAGTCTCCTTCATAAATCTTTGAAAACAGAAGAATGCTTATATTTTGTGGCACAGTGAATTTATTTATAGCAACTTTTTTTTATTAGAGAATGAATAGAAATTCATTTTGACCCAAAATGCAGACTTTAATAAAAACCAAGGTTTTGCAAAAGTCCTTGAGGAAAAAAGTTAATTCCCCATTTAAAACAGGACCAGTTCTGTTCTCAAAGGAAGTCTTTCCCCAAGTATTGAAATAACACATTAATGCAGCAAGTGAAAGTGAATCTGAAGGGGCCAAAATGAACTTTTGCAAGCACTGGTGTGAGTGAAAAATTGTAGATGTGCTGCTCTTTGCTTCTGTTTCCTTGTTGCATTGTGCCTTTGTTGAACTGACCCGTTCTATTGTGTTAATTTCTCAAAACTTGAAAGCAAAGCAGACAATAATAAAATGCTTTGGGGACAGAGCTTTAGGATAGCCCAAAAGACCAAATAATTTTTCAAAGAACACATTTTTTCAATACTCTCCAGCAGTAATTTATCAAGCATGAAATAGAAGGGCCTATATTGCTGCCACCTCTTAAAAAATGGAAACAGCAGTTTCAAGTTCCCATTTATTCAGCTACAATCTAATCCAGACTGTCTTTATCTTTTCAAACCTCTCATTTCTCTAGACATTTTGTACAACCCATACAGTTTTCTTTGAATTCCTTCTATCATTACCCAACCAAATCTAATGTGAGCTGAGTATTATTTCCCATCGGGGAGGATGCACTAGCCATCACAGCAATGCTTTCCATCTCTTTTTTAAGGCATTCTTAATAGGTTTCAATATTTCTAGCATGAATTTTGGGATTTCCAACTACAGTATTTTACATGCAAATAACAAAACTGAATTTCACTGAAGTCTCTCTGGGTTTGTCTACACCAACAAATTCTATGTCTAAGACCAAGTGGGCCACATCCTCTGTCTGAGACCCTGGTTTCCTCTGTGTCCCATGTGCTGAAGGGCATCATCACTATAATTTAGTGTGTTTTATTAATTTTAAAGTGTCTGAAATATATGTAAGGAGGGCTTACCAAACTCAGCTGCTGATGTTCAGACTTTGGAGAGAGAGTGAACAACAGCCTTACCTCAGCTTTGCTTTTCTCTTACCTGCAATGTTGCTAGGTTTGGAGTTTCCTTCTGTGTCCTTTTCAATGTCTTATCCTTCTTCTTTTTGTCTGGCTCATCCTCTATGATCAATGCTATGTGGTCAGAAGTCTGCTTATCTGCAAAAAATTAATGACATCATGTATGTTTTAGTAAGCAAAGCACATAAAATGCTTCAGGACAGCAAAGATTTTTCAGAGAGTCCACCTTGCTTTTTCTCTATTTATTCCTCTACTGAATACAGGGGTCCTCTCTTTTACCACTGCTTCTCCCAGGCAGAGGTGGCAATTTATGCTCTCTGTGGCTACCAGTCTTCATCATGAGCTTGTTGGACCAAGTGTGATGATGTCCTGTGTGACCCCCTCCCTGGTGGCCACCTCCCAGACCACCCTTTTCCTCCCTCTCTGACTCCTCCCCACTGCAAATAAACAGAGCTTTAACAGATCTTAACAGCTTTCACATAAAATTTAAGGTTTATTTAAGATTGAAAGCTGTTGTTTAGGCTGACAATTACTTCAGATATCAGGATGACCCAAGTCCTTCTCTGCTTAAAGATATTACAAAATAGGATATATCTCACCTGGTGAAAGCTACAAGTGTGAGAAATGGGAAGAGGTACACCAGACTAAAGTCAGATTCCAAACATTGAGAGGGGATTTCCCAGCAAAAAGAGGTGTAACTCTCAAAAGTTACACTGAGATGGTTCAGTTCTTTGAGTGAAATCTGGCTTTTGAGTTCATTTTACTGTAATTCCTGTGTGTTTAACAGTACTAAATATCTAGAGATACATATTTCATGTCAGAGATGTCTTGTATGTATAATTCTTATCATCACAGGTGAAAAATTGTAACAAAAATGATCAGAAGAGAATTTACAAGGTCTGAAATCACCAGAATCAATATGCCAAAACTGCCTGAATAGCCTGTGGGTGGATGTCACAACTGTAAATGAACATCACATTTTTGTAGAACATTTTCTGTGTAAATATTTCTTCCATTTGGACAAGTGAGCTTCACTCAGAAACTGATCTCCTCCTCATCTCTCAGCAGCAATGATGATGACTGAAGCACCAATATCTGCTATTCCCAAGATGATGTCATGTGATATTTAGGTCATGTCTTCCATTCAGAGCAACCTCAACACCCCTTTAAATCATCTCAGTCACTCAGTGGGAGTGTGGTCAGCTCTGCCATGAAAAGGTCACTAATTTCATTCTGAATAACAGCTCTGTGTAAACAGTAAATATTTATTTTTTTCTTAGCATTCTCAAGCAGTCATATTTGTCCAAAAATAAAATTTTACAGAGTTCAGTTTGATTGTGGCAGGACCTGTTGAGCCATGGAATATATGTGTATGGAGACATACATATATATGCACACAGAGCCTGTTTCTGGCCAATTATTTTAGGTTCTTGGGGAAAAAAAAATTCCTAAAATCTGAGCTAGATAAAGCTTTCCCACTATGGAAATAACACATGACTAGAAGTGTCCTAGCAGAAGCTGTTCCTGCATCGCTGATTCTGAACTGGGTTCAAAATTGAGAGGACTTTTTTTTCCAGAGCCTGTTACAAATGCAGCCTAAGATCAGGACAATGTCTATCTTATATCCTCCAGGACTTTGACTTTGCTAATCTTTGTGCATGATATTTGAATGGCAGGAAATTCATGTTAACCCAACACTGGCTGTGAAGTTTTAACCTATCCATCATCTGATCAGCTGTAGAGAAAGAGCTCAGTACATCAGCAGTACTCTGTTACCAGACATTAATTGTTGCTAGTAAAACAGTAGAGAAGCGATAGTAGAGTAAGTATTAGTGCAAAATAATAGAAAAATGCAAATAATTTACTTACTGTCTTCATGTTTTCCTTCACTGGAAAAAATTCCTTTTGCCTTTCAAAAGAAAAACGCAATGGACAAACTAATCATTATGAGTGTAATAGCAAAAAGGAATCATTCAGCAGTAAATCTACTTTTACAACATTGCTTATCCATGAGAGTTTTGGGCATGATGTGTGACTCACCTTTTGCATTTTGAGCACAGAAGCATAGTATTTTGACCACCAGTCAATAACATTTTCAGCTGATTCATCTGCAATGGTTCTTTTTCTCCTCTTTGTTGACCGTCGGATGGATTTTTTCATCTCCTACCAAATGATGGGAAAAGCACTAGAACTGATTAAAACTAATCACCTGACTCATGACATTAAGCATGGACAGCTGTATACATGGAAAATTTCAGCCTCCAGGAGTTAAATAAAATGCAATATGAATTCCTGTCTCTGTCTTTTATTCCAAGACACTTCATTGTGATCATCATATTATTAAAGTTGTCTCTTTATTTTCTACTGACTATGCCATGACTTTAAACATTGGAGACATTGCCACAGGAACAACCCATACAATAGGCAAATCTACACAGATAATAAATAATGATGTTTCAAAGGATGCAAAAATTCAGATACAAATTGGCTTCTCCCACATGAGTCTGCAAGTATTTTAAGAATCTATTAGTGGAAGTAATGAAATTCTGTGGGGTCAAAGCTGTATTATTAACTAGTTCTCTTGAGGGCCAGCAAGATAGTGTGGGTGTCAACATCAACACCCAAAATGTCTAAACCTGGGGTCAACAGATTCCCACTTTATCAGGAAGGGCTGAAGTCTTCAAGACTGCAGGAGGAAGTTAGCTACAGCTTCAGCTGTACCCACCTTTTGTTTCTTCTCTTTCCTTGGCTCAGAGGCACAGTGCTCTGGTTCAGTGGCAGGAAGTGCTGTGAGGGCTGGGTCTGGCTCTACCACTGTCCATTTACCCTGCTCCACCTCAGCGTAGATGTCATCAGCTAAAAATGGTTCTGCTTGGGATAGCACAGCAGGCTGGGATGATTCAGGTAAAGCTGAGATTGAAACTTCGCAAGTTAGATAAGATTTTGCCAGAAATACTGTCATAGCATTTGATGATCATCAAATAATCATGTGATTAAGGGTTTGATCCTATGCTCAACACAATAAAGCACACTTCTAAGTGTAAACCTCTAAGAAGGTCCTTTGGCTTTTATTTGGGGTCAGAATTGAACACTTGCCTTTCTCAGTTTCTGCAATGTCTACTCTGTGAGGTGCAGCTTGAGGACCTAATGGGGTTTTGCATAGGAATTGCTTCAGGCAATTGATGGTATGTGTTCCAACAAGAGTACTTCTCCCAAATGCTCTCCAGTCAACCACACAGATGCTTAGTGGTGGATGCAAGAGTTCATTTTCAGGCAGCTCCTAGTGCAGGAGACAGACAGCAGCATGAGAGAATGGCTAGAGAACATAGAACACATACAGAATATTTATTGTGCACACAGTAAGGCTTCTACTCTTCCCTCCCTCCTTCCCTTCTCCTCCTTAGCTATGAACATATTCATAATGCAAAATGCATTCAGCATAGGCAATATGATTTTGGTTTTCTGCAAAATCTAGAGAAAGCTTTGCTCTTTAAAATACAGAGTAGACTGTACAGACTGTGCTGCTTAGATGAATCCCATGCTCTCATATTGAAGCATCTCTTGTTAGAATAAACTGGGAGAATCAGGAGCATTCAGAAGGATGGAATGCAACATTGGAAGTTGTGAGCATTAATTCCAATGCTGCTGGGCTGAAGGCTATTAATCCTATCTGCCTCAGTTTTCCCAAAAATAAGATCTGGACCCTGGGTGATATAGGATGAACTTCCAAGAGGAAAACAGCTCTTAGGAAAATACAGTAGGAGCTAAAAATACTGTAGAAGCTGTACTTCAGTATCCATGTTATTGTTTTGATATACTTTTCTCAAGAGCAAATGGAACAGACTGTTTTATTCTGATGGTGACTGATTCGGAAAGTGCCAGCTCTCATAACCCAACCAACAGGAGGTACATTGCTTTGCAGGTCATAAAATCTGAGAAGGTCTTGAGCTCATAAACCAGAAATTATCAATCCCCTTAATAGCCCAGTAACACACAAAGGAAAGTTGCAAGGATGGAAAGAAAACAAAGGAAACAACACTACCCATCAAAATTGGAAAGGAGGAGGAAAAATACTAAATATATTTCTGTTAGCTACAACAAGTTCCAACCTATCAGTAAAAATCTGGTTGCAACGTATTTTCTTATCTACTTGGGACTTAACATGAAGAACATCATCTTCTTGTATCATATGGTTGTAGCAAAAGTCTCTTAAAGCATTTTCAAATCAGTAGCTTTTGCACGAGAACTGACATCCCTTAGTATTTAATCAAGACACAGAAGAAATTATTTGACAAGAAAGGAAGGATAATGGTAATTAACACCTTGTCTGACCAGAGAACAGACAGGCAAGGGGCAGCATGCTGTACACACCACTTCAAACCAATCTGCAAGGCCAGTGAAATTGGGATTTTTCTTGTAGCTCTGTATGACAGAGGATTTGACTCCTTTCCCTGCACACTCGATGAGAACCTGGGGCCGATCTACCGAGAGGAGCTGGACTTTCTTCAGCTCTCGAACACCCCAGAACAGGACCTGTTGTGTGCAGAGAAAAACACAGTTAGCCTGCAGAAGCCCTGGCTTGGCATGGGGAAATGGGCTAATAAGCAGGTGGTGTGAAGGCTGCAGAATGAGTGGCAGTGAACAGTGAGGCTGGGCAGCATCAGGCATTGCAGTGATAAGAAAATCTGCCACTTTTCCCAGCTTTTTACTATAAGGCTACTTTGGACACAAATCATACAAAAGAGAAGATGGGGAAGGTGTAGACATTTGTACATATGCAGAAGGCATTGTTTGGCTTTGTTTTCCCCTGAAGTCAAGGACCCAGAAAAAGCCTGTGAGATGGCTGATGCCAAACTTCAGCTCCAGTGATGCCATTTGCAAGGAGAAGCTCTCCATCTCCTGAGGACACTTCCTTGGCTGTGTGGATCCACCAGCCATGCTCTGCCACAAGAGAAGTCCTTTCCCAAAAGGTCAGGATTGATACACAGCCCCACTGTTCCCAGTGAAAGCACAGCCTTGCATGCCCTTATATGCTATTTTCATGTGAATCCTGTTGATCAAGATTGTAAAATCATCAGTTACTCTTACAGCTCAACAAGAGAATAAAAGATGATGAGATTAGGAAACAGGAATAGTCAAAGTATCTCACCTCCACTCTGTATTTGCTTAAAACAGGCCGTATGTTAGCTGGGACTGGGTAAATCTGGCCAATATCTGGTGGATCCAGTGGGGGAAGTCTGTCTGGATCTGACTCAGGAATCTGAAAAATGAAGCAGTTTTGAAAAATGAAGCCTGAAAAACTCAGGTTGGTTTTTGGAAGAATAAAACCAGTAACGGAAGTATCTGTTGATAATGACACATAGAGCACACCAATTTAATCAGTTTTATAAGATAAGTTACAGAGCAGAACAGTTGTACTGTGAAAAGGATGTTGAAATGGTCTCTCTCATGCTGTGATGCTAAAATATATGGCAGAAAAAGCATCAAATACATTTGGCTTATGTGCATTTCTGAAAGAAAGGCTTCTTTTACCTAATAGGACAGAGTTTGCCCTAAAGACATGTATGTACTGAAGCACGGTAATTCTATTTACTAAAAATGGAAAGCATGGTAATTCTATTTAACAAAAATCTTGAGCAAAACTGCTTAGAAGGCTTCCACAGGAAGATTCTAAATGTGACTCTAGTTAAAAAGAGCTGGTTAACAGACTGCACATCAGCAAAAATTTGCTGGAGAGACATAATATTCCCCAGCTGCTATGGAATAGTGTTCCTGCATTATTGCATGCTCTCACTTTTTGAGAACCTCCAAACCACCTCTCTAAAACCAGGGCTGAATCTTTGTGCAGCTACTAAACTCTTGGGGCAGGCAGCACTTCTGTTCTTTGTGTGTGACTGCACATGACCCTGCCCCACGTTCAGGAGCATATTTGGGTGTACATGACTGTTCCAGCTGGGTGGGAGGAGAGCAGACTCCACAGCAGCTCTGAGGCATGACCATCTCTGCCTCTTGCTGTCCTTCAGGCTTTGCTGCCTGCTTGGTGCACCTTCTGTGACAAAGCTCTTTAGCTCCAAATGCCTTCCTAATTTTTAACTGTGTATTTATAACCTTCTCAGTCCACAACAGGACAGATGTGCAGTTTAACCTGATTCAGAAAATTCCTACATAAAACAGCAGAAGCCAGCACGTGGTGATGAGTCCTGACAGAAGCTCAGGGAGTGGCGGCAGGGAACAACCTACAGGCAGAGCTCTTCTCAGCTTTCACTTGAAGCATGGCACCTAAGGAGTATTGTGTATGCAGCTTCTGGGAAAAGAATCACGACTTCTGGAGTGCAGCAGTGTTCCCAAGCTAACTTGTCACTATTGAGAGGTGAAGTAGGTGAGATACAGCTCTCAAAGGGTCTGTGAAGTTGAAGTATTCTGCTTCATTTAACCAGGCTCTCTGTCTAAGTACAGTTGTGTGGGAATCTAATTACTAAAAGGAAGAAAGGATGTGTTCCTTAGTACCTTGTAGGTGGAGGAAGAGATGGGTGGAAAACATAAGATCTAGAAAAGCACCTGCAGGAGAGGTGAGTATTCAGGTAATTACCAGCAATCATTCACACGCACATGTAATCTACATTTTATCAGTAAAAATCCAAAGCAATTAATATAATAACTGCAGAGAACAGGAGGTGAAAAACTATACAGTACTCAAATGAGAGTAGAGCAAAATGCCTGGATAAAGGTTTACAAAGGAATTTTGCTTTTTTAATTAAAAAAAAGCAAACAATAAACCCTGGATTCATTTTGAACAAACACAAGACTCTCAGTATCCATTAGTCTGTATTTTTTTAGTGTACTCTTTCTCTGAATGCCAGGATGCTTCATTTTAAGACTTTTTCCCTCCAGCAAGCATTCATTTAGAAAGGAGAAAGGAGCATTCACTTTGTACACAACACTCCTCAGCTAAACCAAACAGTACCTGCTGATCAGTGTTATCAAGAATTCTATGTCATAGGAAAAGTTATGGGTTCAGAATGAGAATAAATCAGTGATGAGAGAGTTTTTTTTCATTCCTCACACAGAGCACCATCAGGAATCCCTTGATATTGGAAAAAGCCAGCAGCACTTCAGCTCTTGGAGTGCTTTGAGGCCTGGCAGTTTCATTTCATGAAAGGAAATGAAATCTTGAAATCAGAGAACAAAGCGTAACAAACCCTCTGGAATGGAGATAGGATAAAATAAAATTCAATGGGAAAAAAAAGGAAATTTGGAAAAGAAGTGAATACAACAAAATGGATTGGGATGAAATGAAGTGCACTGAAAAGAACCAAAAGTGGCCATAATCATACTGACATCTTGAAATGAGGGAGCAAAGTGAAACTAAGAGAGAGAAGAAAATGATGAAATTAAGTGCTTGGGGAAAATATATATATATATATAATTCTGAAATGAAGTGAAAATATTAAAATGGAATGGGATGACAAGAAGTATTGGAAAATAGACCAAAACTTGCCAAATGGGTAATTGCAAGATTTCATTTCCGTTCCTGAAATGAAGTTGCCAAATTTCTACAGAATTCTTAGGAGTATATTTGAATATATCCCCTAAATCATGTTGCTTCTTTATCCCAAAAGATAATAAACCAAAATATAATATATAACTCTTCTGCTTACCAAAAAGTGAAATCATAGAAAGGTTCCCTCACACCTCTATAATTCTTTAGATTTAAACCATTGACAATCTGTGACTAAGATTTGGCCCAGCCACACTCAGGCTCCTCTCTCAGAAGGAGTTTAGAAAGCAAAAAGATCCTCTCTGCATCTCATGACACAATAGGACAGCTTCTCTAATGAACTTTGTCTGAAGCTCTCACTCTCTCCTGTGACACAACCATAATGAGGAAATATTCCACATGTTGTTATATTTCAGGCTTTCACCAAAAACATAAATAGCTATCATTATTAAAAGCCTGTTTTAGCTGCAAAACATGTTATGAAATTCCACATTTTTCCCATTTCAGATTTCAGAAGAAACTGTTGTAGGTTTTCAGCAGATGGAAGTCACCTTTAACTGGTGGCTCTGCAAATTCCAGTGAAATTGCCTGAAATCCCAGCATGATCAACCCCAGTCCTGCATCTATCAGAACTGAATTTTCCTTTTGTCCTGCAGCTGGAAATCATGTAATGTTTCTTTTAATGTAGTAGGGGTATCTAAAAACTCTGCCTTCCTAATCCACTCCTTATTATTCACCATTTCATTTTTCTAAGAGTGAAAGCAGTATTGGGAGCTTCAAGGCTGGTAGTCAGGGCCATGTGCTACTCCAAGCAGCAGGTCATTGCAATGGCAGTGGGATTTTCAGAGTTTCTCAGGCCAGAGCACAGTTTAGGGCAGGGTCAGTGACAGGCAAAGGAGGCTTACAGCGTGTGAAGGGCTGTCAGTGGTGTGTTTGCGTGCGGGCAGTGGCCCCTGACAAGGTGGAAGGGGTGACAGGAATGGAATGGGAACTATGAGGCCCAATGGCTCCAGCTGCTGCTCCTACTAATTCAATATGGTCATGGACCCTGATGCCATGGCAGCTTTTGTGTGCCCCAGGGTGTAAAAGTGAAATTGTTGAGAAAGTCAAATTTACCTCCAGAAGCTCAAATGCAGCAAGAAGGTCTCCTCCTGAAAGACTTCCACAGTGCACTGGGTGGTAACAAAGTTTTGGTGGTTCATAGTTTTGATGAGCAAGTCTCACCACGGGGGCAGCCACTGTAGACCCAATATATTCTGCCTTACCCTAAATAAAGGAGAGTACAGGGGTCAAATGTATTTGGGTTTCACAATGGTTATAGGAGCCAAGATGATGCAGAGCTTGGTATTTATGAGGAAAAAGCCTTCAGAAGGAAAGGCCAAGGTATGAAGGCAGTGAGGTGTTAGGCAGCTATGAAGAGGAAGAGCTATGAAGAGTATGAAGATACTCTTCAGAGTATCCAGAATTTCTGAGGTCTATATTTAGTCAATGACACTGTATCAGAGTGTGCATGGTCTTCACCCAGACCTAACTACAATATTTACAGCGGCGTTCAAGGCACCTGGGGCAAGATGTTTCTGATTTCTTTGGAAGATTCACTGGGGAAAATACAAGGCCACATCTTTGCAAGGCCATCTAGTGAATCTCAGGGCTGTTCTGAGATGTTAAACTGCAAACCACAGTAACACTGAGCTCTGTTCAGCAAGGTGATCCATTTAAAGCCTATTCAGTGACTAAGCTTTGCTTTCATGCTTGCAATAGGATGTAAGAGCCCAGGTTTTTAGTGAGAAGCATTTTGAGTTTACCACTGCGTCATCATCATACAGCTCGACGACAATCTCCGGTGGGAACTGGGCAATCTCCTCTTTGTCACCATGAAGCACAATGCTGTTGAAAAGCAGTGTCTGGTTCCAGGTAGGGGATAATGTCTGAGAAATGATCTAATGGAAGAGAGGAAATTTTTAATGAGCTGTTTGGTTGAGCGTCCTTCAGCAGGACATGCTCATCTGCTGGTGACCCCCTTTTCCACACCCTGAGCAATGCCATGTCTGAGACACCACATTTTTCAGCAGCTTCTCCCAGCCAGAAGAATATGAATCTTTTGCTTTAAGGGTGGTACCTCCAATTTCTCCATTTCCCTGTTTGTCTCACAAATCCCTAACAAGCATATCATGACAACCAGTCTGTGTAGACAAACTCCAGTATTAGAGGAAAGCTGTTGATTTAGGAAAGCAGGCACATTCCAGTTTTATTTTGCTATTAAAATAAAACTTTTGCCCTAACTGTGGCCAGTTTTCATTTCCCCAGGGCACATTTTTTTAATCTTATTTTTAGTTCTATGTAATGACACTTAACACTTTATGAAAAAAAAGAAGATATTTTCATGAACTGCTCATTAGAAATCAAAAATTTTTAATTAGTTGTAATTTGAATTAGGCAGATGCTTATAGCATTTCATCATAGAGAATGTTTTAACTGTCTAGGCAGAAAATATATTTAACAAAGATAACAGTTAAAGAGGAAAAATGTGCCAACTGCAAAATTACTCAGAACCTGCCATCATTCTTTTGAATGGAAATAAGGTTCTTTACTACCATTTATTGGCACTTGGCTGACAGTCTCAAGAAAATATGCAAGTTATCAGCTGCAGTATTTTGTGCAGGCAGTGAATAAACTCAACACTTCTATGCCTATAAACACCTATTTTTCCTGGGCAAAATTCTACTTTCCAGAATCTTGTGCACCTAGACACTAATTTAATTGGATTCATTCACCACCTTCTATTAGAAGCTAAAATCACATTACAGGAAAAAATCAATTAATAACCCTGAGGCAAAAGTAGCAAAAGCAGGCATTTACAATTTAGAGAAAAAATTTAATTTTTGTCTGCTTTGGCACATGCAACAGAACTTGCCTTATAATAGAATAAAATGTCAAAGAAATTTTAGAATTAATTAAATTAAACCAATCTTCTGCGAAGTTTTAGGGGGAGGGGCTGGATGGGAGGGTTAAATATTTTTTCTGAAGAAAGACTGTATTTGTTGTGAACCACATTTGGCACAGCAAATTCTGTTTGTGGAATGATTGTCAGGATTCCTGCCCAATTTTAACTCCAGGGTAGTTGTAAAGGGCTCAGGTCCCTTGAAAGTCAATCTCCATGTTCTGTGAGGGACTCTCTTCCTTTTCACTTATCCAGGCTGTACTTCAGCTCTTCTTGCTGAAACTCAGTAGAAGTTCCCACTTCTCTCTAGAGGCCTCACAGGAGCCCATTTGATCCCTGGAGTTTCCTGAGGGAGATGCGAGACCATTCCCTCTTGGGCATATTTTAGCAGCCTTTAACTCTCCCACCTCTTTTTTCAGCTCATTTCCATTTTAGCAGTCTAAAACCACCAGTGTGCATTGCCATATTCCATCACAAAGGGCCATGCTGGCTCACATGGCTACAGAAGCCATAGAAAAGTCTCCAATTTGCTCAGTGACTGAATGCATAGGTTAGGGGAAAAGAGAACCACAAGGGTTCATCTTCATACCCACATTTATACCTAGTAATGACAACAGTCCAAATTTAAAACACATAAAGATATGAAGAAAGGTACACTTGCTAGTGTCCCAGTAGTCCCAAATAATCTCATATCTAAGCTAAAAACTAGGACTGCTGCATCTCTTATCAGAGTAGTGGGTAACATGTAAACTTGTTTGCAGTGGACTCTCAGGATCTGCTCCTTAACATCTAACATCTAACTTTTCTTGCTAGGTACCTCCTTGCAAAACCAAGCTTTTCCCTTTTCATAGCTTAATTGTTAAAAAAAAACAAAAAAACAAACCCAGAAAATAGGAGTTTTCAAGTTTTCACTGACCAAAAGAGTCTTTACCTTTAAAAAAAGAACTTACCTTTGTGGTCTGGCAGCGTGATGTGAAAGTAACTTTTGCAAAGGGATCAGAAAGCCCAGTGCTGTCAGCGGCAATGAGACCCCTGGCCTGATACATGTGGGCTCTCAGCTGGAAGAGGTGCGGGGCTACATCATGGCAGAGAAAACAGCAACATCAGCTCCATGGAAACAGAGCAGCACACGGGTAGGAGGGGAGGATTCATCAGCTGCTCTCCAACCAGGATCTGACAAGGGGAACTGTTGCTAGTGCTGTCTCACTAAAGAAACATCTGAGACACTCAGAAGTTGTGCAAGGCATCTGAATTCACTTAAAATCAATCATGTAGGTCTCTACTTCAAGGCTATTAAGTGCCATTTTTTATCTCCCATCACTCTTTTATCTACGACATGTTCTATGCATCATCAGGAGAACTGAGGGATGCTTCCCCTAAAAGGAGGCAGATCCATGGGACTGGGAATAGAAAATGCAAGCTAACAAGTTTTTCTTTCCCTTACATTTACAAAGTGTCAGCGGCAAAACTGATGGCTGGCAAAGAAACCAGCCTTTTCTGATGAGAAGAAGCAAAGCCATTATGATCTTAGAACAGTTACTTTATATAGCCACACTCTGAACTGGAGTTTTTGGGGCCATTTCTCTTAATTGTTAATAGAGAGAAGAAAGAGTGCCTTACTTTTATACAGCAGGCAAGCAGGTGAGGGTAGCACACTGTGCCCTGAGTTGCTGTTAGATGGTAATTCAATCTCATATCCTACAGGCAAATTCTCCATGGCACTGTGGGCATAGCTGATAGGTCCAAGCCATAGGTAGATGTCCACCTTTGCCTGCACAGTCCAGCCAAGAGGGCGCTTGCCTGGGAGCTGAAAAAAAACCACATCACCAACAAGCTCAAGAGACATGGCTGGGTGCTGAGTCTTACCAAGCCAGAGTAAAATAAAGAGGCATTCTCTCAGCTGGTATACTGATAAATGAAATTTCTCCTTAGTGAGTGGCCCCGAGACCCATTTAGCGCAAGAAATTTCTGTGACTCTTTGGGAAGGAATTAGCAGTTTGCTCAACTAACAGTCTATGTAAACTGTATATTGCCTAATATGCAGATATTTGTGCAGGTTATCTTACAGCTGCATAAGTGCTATCTTATACCCTACTTTGCCCAGACTTCAACCCACTTTCCATTTCATGCAGTTTTGCTGGTCTCCAGTAGTTAGTCCCATGTATTACTAAAAATATTACTTCATTGGGCAGTTCAGAAAAAATTTCCACTATAAAATGTTACTAGTCTTGACCTATTACTTCTTTTTCTTCCATCCACTTCATCTAGATCTGCGAAGTTCAGAGTTTAATATTGTCTGTTCCTAAGATAAGTCTTGATACTGAGGGGGCTGGGTAGTTGATTGTGGAATACTTTATTTCATGCATGCAAACAGTACTTTGCTTAACAAGTACCTATGGCAAGTATCTCGGGATCTTAGATGTTTTTATCTGCTCTTTAGCTGTGCTTTATGGGAATATTCCCAGAAATCCAAGGTGAAAAACCACTGAAAAGTCATTATATGAAATTACTGTTGTCTGGAATATTTGGGTTTTTCCTGATGGTCACAGTAATAATTACATTGCACTATTTCCCACTGTAGGTACTACTGGTCACACTGCCTTTGTAGGAGTACATCCACTAGGGCTTTCCTGCAATATGAATAATCCCGTAACAGTATTTTGGACATATATTGTGCAAACTTAAGCATGTTTTAAATAGAAAGTATAAATAATTCCTGTATTACCCCTGAACACCTAGGTTTCCTTGCTGAGTTGCTGAGTGATGATCTCTCATCATTCTCCACCCAGACCTTCATGTGCTGCATTCTGATATTTTTTCCAGCAAAGAGGCTGTACTTTTTTTCTATTTGTTTATGCATACAGGCATTGATAAACAATGTTCTATACTTGCCAGAACAAATAGTGAGGGAATTAATTACTCATACATCAAAAGTCTGCCAATGATAGAGTGCTTAAAGAATGACAAGTCTAAATGTAAGAAGCAAATATTAATAAATGGGGGATACAAATCTGTACGTATTTTCATATTACAAAAATTAATCTGTAAAATACTATCCCTGGAAGAAATCTGAATACCAAATGCTCCCCAGGCATTACCTGTGTTTGTAGTGTGCCACAGACTTACTTTCAGGAAATGAGTTTTAATCTTCCCACAGTCCTTGCCTCTCTGTTCTTTCGCTGGGGAGTAGAGTATGTTTTTTGCTGGCACTCTTGCATATGCAACTCTTTTGTTGTTGCTGATCATCCAGATGAACACATCAGGCACTGTATTCTGTGGCTGTTAAATGAGGCATATATTGAAGTAAAACTGAGTTCCTTCTATGAACCACCACTATCATATTTTTTTGAAACACTCTTACTAAGAGCTGATGCCCTCACAGCTCCTGTAGAGCAGCAGATGTGCCCCTGAACCAAACGAGGCTGTCACTTCATGCTTTGCAGTCCACACCTCAATTTCTAATTACAGCTGAAGGTATAGACCTTTGTAGAGTGATTGAGGAGCACCCACTTCATAAGTAATTTTAGGAGAAACTAAAGGATCTGGGTATGGCTCTGTCCCAGGGAATAAGTTAACCACAGACCACATAAGTAACTACCATGGAAATACCATCAATTTCATCTATACCAGCAAATCAAAAAGGACCAGGAGCAACTCAAACGCTGGAATATGATCATCTTTTCTTCTTGTGATGAAGCTCAGTGAGACTGCCTTGCCTTGTTCCAGATAATGTTTCTCCAAGCAAAGCTTCAGTGTGGTTTGAAAAAAGACCAGCCCAGGGGCTGTTCCCTGAAGGAACTGTTAGCAGGGTCACTCAGTTTTAGGAAGAAAGAGAATTTGTGTGTAGGATGCAAACCATGCCACTGTACCACTTGCTCTCTTAGCCAGGGAATAGCCATGGGTTGCTAGCACAGGCAGCTCTCAGAGGCACAGCTTTCCAGTGGCTGGATTTTGGCCCAACAAAATATATCAATTATTCTGTTATTCTCAGGCTGAATAATATAGGCATCCCAAGGTCATACCAGTCCAAATCCATACAGGTGTCCATACGGGTGGAGGCATGAGTTCATATCAGAAAGTTGGCTTCTTCAAGCCACCAGGTATGGGATGAACTTATTGAAAAAAATATATCTGTGGTACATCCTCTCCATACCACACAGCCCAACCTGTTTTTTCTTACCCTGGTTTAATAACAGCTCCATTTAATGCAAAAGAGAATAAGGTCCAGATATCTAAAGGAGAACTCTTTGGATAACCAAGCCAGAAGTTATTCTTCACATGGGATTATGAAAATCAAAGACAAGTCTTGGATTTTAAATTTTTCTGAATTCTGTGTGGATTACCTCATCAACTAAGAATCGAATTTTATCTATAAAACTCTGAGTTTCACGAATCATTTCATCCAGTGGCATCTTCTTTTTCTGCTGCTCAACGATTCCCTTGGCATCACTGGACATTGCTTCCTGTAGTGAGGAAAGACAATATATTATTTTCATCTGTTATCAAGTAGTTTGAACTGGAAGAGAAACAGTCTTTGATTCAAGTTGAAAAGAGAAGATGGGAGATATTTTGTTCAATGTTTCTTTGTCACAACAGAAACTGATTAACTCTTTGGAGCTGGACAACATAAAAATTGAATGTCCCCCATTTTGTCTTTGTTTGTCTGTATACTGCATGAATGGAAGTCCCAAAAAACATGTGATTGCCAGCATGTGATTGTCGCCTTGTGATTGCCAAGGAACTACCAGTCCTTGATCTTGACAGAAGGCACAATCTTTTGTGGTACAAACAGTAAAAAAAGGTAATAAATATTCAGATGACTTCCACCCAGTTTGGTATCTTCTCACTGGTTCTCTGGAGGAGATTATTAGATCCATGAATATCAAAGGCCAGACTTTACTAGTCCTGAAGTTCAGCACCACCACAGTCATTAGACGCCTGGCAGCAGTGTTAATTTGGTGCTTTTCCACTGAATTCAGCATCATTCCATTTTAAGATGCATGGACAAGAAAAATAATCTCATTATTGTAATGCTTTATTGGTATTTAAAAACATCATCTGCTTCATTTTAGCATATCTGACAACTCTTTATTAAGCACAGTGAGATTTATTAAAATAAATGCTCATGGGTGCTATATTAATATGAATTACAAAGAATTCCCAGATGATGCAATCAAATAGAAAAAAAAAAATAGAAAAAAACCCAAACAAGCAGTGTGCTTTCAGTAATCATCACTGCATCAGTACTTATAGGAAAAGAACAGCACATACCAGCTCTTGCTTGAACAGCATGAGCCTCTTTTTGTCCAAAGCAGTGTAGTTCAACCCTTTGGGCTTCTTTTCAGCAATGACCATGAATGCCCTAGGACACAGGAATAACAGGGGTTTTGAATCTGTTATTTTTTTAATGTGAGAACACTAATGTGCTAAAATACATTGGAATGTTCTGTGTCTGCTGCGATACCTAACCAGAAGACAAAGACACTGAAAATTTCTAAAATATTATGTACCTATAAGATTCAAGGAATAGAGTCCAAAACCTCTGCACCATGCTTCACAGAAATGGGTTCATAATATCTAGAAATAAGGGGTTATATCTATTTTGAGCCAAATCATGTCATTTGAAACAGAGCCCACTGGATCTATACCAATATGTGGCATCCTTTGTTTTTACATTAACCTTCGTTGGTTTTTGGTTTTTTTCTTTACAGTGTATCTATTGCTCACTTTGTTTAATCCTATGTATCACATATACAACATCTTTTTGGAGTTCTGAGAGCCAACATAATATGGCAATGATTAGCAGTCATCTATTGTCAATACTGGATATAGAAATTAACAATAAATATTTTCTCTGTCTAAATTGAAACTGCAATTTGGAAAGGTCTTTGCTTTTACAGCAAAATAAATAAAATATATATCTCTGTAGGTTTACTATACTTTTTTAAAATTATCACCAGTTTCCTTGTCTAGTCTTGAATTTGTAGCCAACATTAAATTTGATTTTCTGTATGCATCTAATAAATGTTATTACCTGCTTTGATTGATAAAACCATTTAGGGTCTTCTTCATTTTCTCCTCAGCTGCAGTCTCTGAAACCTTGATCAAGTCCTTTACTTGCTCTAATGATTCTTCCTATGAAAAACACATGAGAAAGCCATTATGCACAGGAGAGCACTTTGTCATTCTGTCTGTGTAACAGTACCATTTATGACTAGCAGGAATGAGGGAGGCGATTTTATGGCCTGACAGAAAGAACCTTTGATATATCATTATACTTGAAGTGCACAGAGAAAAGACTTCAGCAGCATGATATATTTTGACCTTTTCCCAGTCTTTCTAATTACTTTTTCAAGCTATTACTTCTTGAAGCAACTTTGTATTCTTACTTCTTTGAGGAAGATCAATAATTTGGAAACATTAGCCACTAGGTAGGAGTAAAAAAAATAGTTCTTGGTTATGTTTCTAAGCCTCCTGCTTAACTTCAGCAAGTTTCTGGAGTTAACATCTTAAACTTCAGTGGTCACTTGAATCATATGTAAGGTCCATCACAAAACCTACTGTTATCCATGAGGAATGGAGTCTGTTCTTAAAAACTAAAATAAATATCTGGATTTTCAGCAAAGCCTGTGACTGTTTGGGTGTGCTGACAAACATCTCTCCACATACATATGTTCAGATGTTTAATATTCAAATACCCGAATTCAAAATGTTTGGTTATAAGTCAGTCTTCTCCTGATACAGCCTTGCATCTGTATGACTTCAGCGTTGTTGCTCATGAGATATATAGGGATAAATGAGGGATGAATCAGACTCTTAATCCAAGTGCCCCACATTAAAATATTCAACACTAGGAGTCACTTTAAAAAAAACAAACAACAAAACCTACTTTCTTGGGACCACTGATAGTCACCTTTAAACAAAGGTAGAAAAAACAGTCATTATGGGAAAACACTGTGACTAGGACATTGGAGTGACTGCCCATGAGATGATAAATCATTCTGTGTCTATCAATGATTTAGGAAAACTAAGAGCAAATATTGTCCTTTAATGAGTGCCCAGTATAAACATATGGCAAGAAGGCATTAGAGGAAGAGCCGTAGGAGACAAAATTACTCTGTATCGCATAATTTAATTGTTTGAATGTTTTTACAAAGAATAAAACATTGCTGAGGAAGGAAGGCAGACCTATGGCAAAAAAAAATAGTTGTGGTTGGGAATACTTGAGCAGCTCTAACAGTTCAAAGCAATTTGGTGGAAAGAAAAAGGAAAATATTTTTATCAACTGCTTTCTCACAAAATGAACAAGGAATGCAGCTGGGGGAAATATTGAAGGTCTGATGGCCTCTCACTGCTATATTTTGCCGAATACATGAGCGTGGGAGGATGGCTGCCCCTTACCAGGTGATCTGCCATTTTCTCAAGGGTGTTGGAAGAGTACAGCCGAAAGGTTTGGTTGCCCCAGTAGCTCCTTACACAGATACAGGGCTTCCTCTCATCATATGGCAGGTACTGGTAGTTCCTGTGAAAACAAGGTAGGGAGCAGATCATGAAGGTGACAGAGCAGTTCAAGAGGGGGAAGAGCAAAGACAAGTTGTTTGGGGCTCTCACAGCATAGAAAACTGTAGACACAACAGGATGTGTTCTCATGTGCTAACAAGTAAATCTTGGAAAGGACAAACACAAAAATCACTTATTCTTGCAGTGAGATCCCTGAAGAGAAAAAACAGTCAGTGGATCTAATTTCAGTGCTTTCCAGGGTGGGAGAAAAGCCAGATAAAAAGGCTTGCAGAGAAGCTCTGAAATACTATTAACGGTGGTAAACTACAAGGAAAAAAGAAGCAAAGATTAATACCTGATCACATCTTCAAAAGCAATGGTTCCACACACTGCACAGTGGGAGAGGCATGGCAGAGTCTTAATACCACATTAATTTCACAAGAAGCCCTTTCTCAGAGTTTGTGGAGACTGAGATTCCCTGGCAGAAACTGATCTGCAAAGCCTGCTTAGTAGAAGTAATATCAAACTCATAATAACTCAGTGATAAAATGCATCCACCGCTCTTGCTTATAGCACTTCTGAGCTTAAGTCCAAGTTTTCATATTGAACCTTCTTGTAACTCTGCTTTCTTTGTGTGTTCAGCTGCATGAGTGACTTGCACTGAAAAAAGTGAGCAGGAGGCCAGCATAACTGGAGTCTGCAGACCTGCCCCAAAGCTGATGTTTTGATTTGATCTGTAATAGGTACTATGTGAAGTCCATGTACCTGATAAGCACATTGTCCTCCTTTAAATACTACAGCCTTATGAAACTTAATTGCTCAGCCACACTGGATTTAAAAATAGAGGTCTCCTCATTTTCCTTATCAGTGGTGGGACAGTGGAGATCTTTTTAATGTGTATGAACCACTGCAAAGCACTTCATGTTCTTCTGGCCATGGCTCTAATGGCCTTAGATAGTCTCAGTGATTTCAGAACTGGCCACAGGTGGTAGATCACCAAGCCAAGACCATGGAAACCAAATCACTTTTTGCTCTTGAGTGCCATATCAATGACTCCAAACTTCCACACATCCCTAAGAGGGGATCATCATAAACCTTTATGAGTTTATTTTTCCATTTAAAAAGATTAATAGCTTCTCTATAACTTCATTTTACTGCCCTATGTGATATCAAAAGAGAGAGAATTTTCCGTTTACTTTCTCCTCCATAACCTACAACAAGGTGAGGATTACCCATTGAATTTGGTGCACAGCAGAACTACCTTGGGTGTCACTAATTTTGGTGCTTTCAGAAGAGAAAAAAATAATTTAACCATCTCCCAGGGCCTGAACATCTTAATCTGAAATTCATAGAGCTTATGAGCCTTTTAATTGGATTTACTAAGAAGAGTATATAGCCGCAAAAAAATTCAAAATGGAAAACTGAATTCTGTTATTCTCACTATTACAATTTTGAGGAATCACTTTTTCAGTTTTAGCTTAGCCTTAGTTTAAGTTCTGACATAAATGTGGAAAATTCCTGGCAGTTTCATGGTGTCTGCTTTAGAAGTCTTATTGCTCTGCCTGTTCCTTTAATTAGTTAGTAGTTTTAATCTCCAAAATATATGCTTCGTTTTGTTTTCCATTGTTCATTTATGAATCTAAAATGCAGTTTATCTAAACTACTGGATATCTCAGTAAGTACTTATTCATACTAAAAATATCCAGTGGTGAGACCAACCAAGATGCCATTATGAGAAAACAGTGCAAAACTCATCAATTGTTATCTGTGGCTGACCAAATTGTTTTAAATAGCACAGGAGGGAACAAAAGATGCAGCTTTCTACATAAATTTGAGGAAAAGGGATCTTTAATGAGAGAAAACTTTATTAATACTGGACACATCCAAGAAGAAAATAGCTGATTTGAAGAATGATTAATTCTTTTAAAATGGTTCTTTAAATCTTAATTCTTGTTAAGGAAAAACAAAAAAATCCCAGCTTCTCTCACATAAGATAATAACTCTCTGCATGTACCCAAATTTGCCGTTCTGGTAACAAAGAAAGGCAACTGTCTTTCTATCAGTCATTGGGGGGTTTTCCCCCTCTTTTTTTATTTGCTGCAAAACCAGAATTTTTACCATGATATTTTCATTCTTTTTTTCTTTCTCTAGCTCTCATTCAATCTAAGTGAGCCATTGAGTGCAGAAATGAATAGAAGTGCTTTTTAAATTTAGCAACATCCAGAAACCAAACAGATCCAGGTTGATATTTTCCTCCTGGTCCTTATACTGTAGACTGCTTGGCCTTCTAAAGCAAGAAGTACCATCTAGTCTTGGCAGTCACCAATATTGGGGATTGTTCTACCTACCAAAACAACAAAGAAAATATTTCCTTTTAATAGCATCTTTCAAATGAATTAAACCTTTAGAATTCTGTTTATAAGCAAAGTTATTTCAAAGAACTATCCTGCATATTTTCATCCATTGCTCTATTTTTTACTCAATGACTATTTCCTCCTACCTCTGTTACTACTTGCTATTTAAGTCTGTATCTGCCATTATTAGCTCTAGAAAGTGTTCTGGAAGGTGTCTGCCTTGACCAGATTTCAACACTTCATGTGTGACATCGTGCTTTTGGAGCTGGACTGGCTGGGTGTTACTTGTGATCACAGAGTGGGACCCTAAACCAGGGATGGCACTGGAGAAATTGCATTTTGCTGTAGCTTTCCAATGTGTAGCTGGTGTAACACACAACATTTTCAGAAAGAGTTCAAGAGCCCATGAGGCCAAGATCACATGTATTTAAAATAGCTCAGAGCTTGTTTTCTTCAGCAAAGACGAGAAAATTTACTGTTGTGAAAGGTGTAATTGAGAACCTGAAAGCCTCCATTTCACACAAACTCTTTAATGCTGCCAGGGTTCATCAATGAGTCCCACAGGATTATAAAATAAGAACCAGAGTCCTACATAATAAGGTTTTGAAAAACAGATCCTCACCTGTTCCCACCTGTGATCAGTGGCTTCTCAGGGGGTGTGGTAGATATCAGGGGTACTCCAAGGTCATGAGAAATGTCACCTTCCCCCTCATGCAGAAGGCTTTCTTCTGCTTCTCCATTATGTGTCTTCTTTTTCCCTCCAGCTCCTCCTGACACCCCATCAGTAATACTTCCAAAGTTACCTGGAGACCCAGGGTTACAGGAGATGTCTAACTTGGAGGTGGTAAACATGAATGAGGTTTTAAGAAAAGAAAATGGCCAGTCATACCAGTGGGAAAATTTGTAAATTTAGTTGTTTTAGCCACAGAATCATTCATAAAGGTTGTGACAGGTTATGTTTGTCCCTGGAATGGACAACCTTCAGGTTCTAGAGGAGTGATGTGAACATCACTTACTGATGTGATCCTCTGATTTCTGGCCCAAGGACCTTCAGTTTTGCTAAAGAAATTCAGAAACCAAAGCAATACTGTTGTTGATATTTCTATACTCAGGAGCCCTGATATGGGATTGATTCACACAGAAAATGTGTGTCTTCTTCACAACATATGGATGACCATTTCAAAGTCTGATCTCAGAAGTGATAAACTCTTTTTCAGACAAGTAAATTTTGCATATTGGGGTTGCAGAGTTAGTAATAACAATGCTTTGAGGCTCCAGCTTCAAGGCTAATGCCAGACAATTCTGCTAATGATATAATCATATTCCCTAAAAGGATTTTGCCTTAAAGGGCAGTTATCAGCTCTGGGAAAGAGGTACATCCATCAAACTGATAATTACAGATTTTAAAAAAGACAGAGAGAAAACATTCTCTGCAGGAGAAGAATGTGCTGAATCACCCCATATAACATCCTGATCCGCATTTTTGGTTCATCCTTTCCTGTAAATAATGACAGCTTGCCAATTTTGCATCCAAATTTCGGCTACACAGGTGGCTAATAGATATCTAGGTCCAGAATTCAGAGCCAGATTAATCTTTAGTATTAATTCTGACGAGAATCACTACCATTTCCTGCCCATCTATTTAAATTAGTTTCTTGTCATTCTCAGCTCAGCTTCCTGCTAAGTTTCAGCAGGAATCAGCATCACTCATTGATTCCCTGTTTTTCACAGCACCTCTCTCTGCACACAAGGCCTTACAGCTGAGCACAGCCATGGACATGAGCACAGAGACTGGAAGTGCCAGGATGCTACTGTGCACCTGGACCCTTGGTGGGTCTGGTAAGGAGATAATCAAATCCCTGCAAGGGAAATGAGACCAATTCAGGCTTCTCTCTTAAGAGAAAATAGTTCTGCTTTGAAAATATGCATTCAATGTTCATGCAAATATCCTCATTTTCTCTTTGGTCTGCTTCCAGGGATGATTTAGCTGCACAATGTGGAGCTCATGGGGTATGGTCCTGCTTTCCCCTGGAAGAGGAAAGGACTTACCAGGAGGATGTTAGGACAAGGTGGTGCCTGCAATTTGTGTCCTGGCTGTACATCACCCCCTGCCACACTCACAGACCCACAGGTAACTCAGTGGAGTTGGCCAAGACAGTGGACAGGGATCATCCCCCACAAAGGGCTCCCTCACAGCCAGGGACAGACTGCAATGGACATCACAGAATGAACTCTGCCTGAAGTAAATTATCTGAGTTTGATCTCTCAAGTGATGAAGAGGGTAAATACTGACTAAGTTGCTGTACGTACAGGAGGAGAGAATTTGTATTAAAATTGGGCATTTGGGGAGTAAGAGAGATAGGGATCATTATGCCCAGCTTGACTGTTACCCAGAGAAATGATAATCAGGGTTTAACTCAAATGTAAGCTCTACTCTGAAGCTGATTCCTGAGCCCTGAGACACCCCGGTCAGGAACATCTATCATCCCCTTGCTCCTGAGGCTCCCTCTCTCCTTTGGATAAGACCTTAACACACTTACCAACAGAAACCTCAAAGGTTATTGGCTTGTCCCCAAACTTCCTATCAATCATTGTGGCTTCAAAAAATGTCCCGAAGAGAAGGAATTCCTCCATTTTCTCTTCATAGATCTATTGGAGAAGAAGGAGGAAAATGTCAACATATGTTTTGCCTTCTACTACTTTTTGCAGCACAAAGGGAAAGTGGAATGGTCTTTTGTTGAATTTTAAGGCTCTTTTAGGCTCTGTTTACATCTGTTGGAGACCTAGCATCTGCTTCTGCCTGGCATGGATCTCAGTCAAGGAGGGCCAGCTAACACTTCTGATGCTCTTGGTCATTAACAAAACAAGATACTAACACCAGGCCAAAGTTATTAACAAGCTATTAACCCCAAGCCAAGACTAAACTCGAAGGAGATATACTTTATAGTTTGAGTTCTCCCCAAATTTACACCCCAACTGTCCCAATCCTCCCATCCAAACCCTTCTCATTTCACACCTGCAAACTGAGTCCCATTAGGCAAGATCAGCACTAGTTCTGCAATGTGAGTGAGGCAATGAATAAAACATCAGCTCTACATGAATATTTGTTTCCTTGAGTTCTGCAAAGCAGAAACAGTTTTTGACACAGCCTATGATCTCTTCATTTTGAAAAACCTCTGCTATACACAGCAAAAGATCATAAGTCTTCAGTGAAATGATTAGCACCATAATATATCAAAGTCAACAACTCAAACAGATTGCAGCTCCAGAGTAACTTTAGCTTTTTATACTTTCCCAGTATGAAGCCCAGAGAAAAGAGTATCTAATAAAGCCAAGGCTCAGAGACTATGACACATGCATCTATCTCCTATTATAAAGAAAACAAATTTTAATATCTTCTTGCTGTTGGAATAGGCCAGTTAAGTTGTGCTGTGGGGATGGATATTTGCCTCTGTTGTCTCAGAGGCTCTATGAAACACTTTTTGCATTATTGGGAATGTCTCCAGTTCCCGCTTTTCCTTTCAGAGAGTTGTAATACAATTACTGCCTACTGTAGCATGAAGTATTGCTGAATGTCAAAACTGAAAGAATATCAATTATCACTGTACCATGCTGTTGCCTTTTATTCATTCTCTATTTGAAACTGAGAAACAGAAGCTGGAAATAAATCCTTATTATTACTATTAATGTTTGTTGGTGGGTGTTACAGCAGGGTTTGTTTCTCTGCCTGGGGTATTTAGCCAGGCCCAAGACCATAGTGTCTGAACTACTCATAACAATGGATTTCCTGCATATAAAGAAAAATTTATATGGAAATAAATGTCTTTGAATATCACCTCTATTTGTCGTCAGAGAAGAACTGAAGGACAGGGGTAATTTACAACTATATGAGTAAATAAAGTAAAAGCAGAGTACAAGTTCACACAACTGGCTTGCAATTACCCATGCCAGTTCTCTGCTGACACGCTCCTTGACCCTCTCCAGCCAGCCCTCAGGCCAGAAATGCCAGGGCACAGGCCAAGGAAGTTGGTACTTCTCAAGGCTAGGCCTCAAGACCAAAGAACAATTGCTCCTCTCCTACTTACTTGTAGAGATGGAGTGGAAAGACCAAGAATCAGAACTAATAAAGGACACAAATATCTTAAGAAGTGCATTGGAACTCCCACTACTACAAAACAAAGTTTTGATCAATGACACAGTCACAGAATCATCAAGGCTGAAAAAGATTTCCAAGATCATCAAGTCTAAATTTGACTGAACATGCCCACTAAACTATGTCACAAAACACCACAGCTACTCATTTTCTGAACACTTCCTGCGATGATGATTCCACCACTTCCTTGGGGAACCTGTTCCAAAGCTTAACCACTCTCCCAGTGAAGACATTTTTCCTAATATCCAGCCTGAACCTCCCCTGGCACAACTCTTGGCCATTCCCCCTTGTCCTATTTCAAGTTGACTGGAAGATGAGGCCAACCCCTGCCTTGCCACAACATCCTGTAAGGTAGTTGTAGTAAATATAGTGAAGTGGGAGGAAAATTGGTTATGAGAATATTTTTTCCTATTTATTGGGTTAAAAAATGAGCTTGCGTATGAAGCAATTGCTGTTGCTCCCAGTGAGTGATGTGGTGGAGCTGAGAACCACAGCTCAAACATTGGCTCAGCTCCCAAGTCCACACACCCTGCCACAACTGCCCAACCTTCTCAAAGCACCACAGTGCAGATTTTCCCATGATGTAATCCTACACAACAGGTGGAATTAGGCAAACAACATCAGTTAACACTGGTTGAAACTGAGCACATGATTTTCAGCTCTTCTTCTAAAGGGATTATCAGCCTAACACTAACACCACATTGGGAATGCAGCATTAAAGGAAGAGACTAAATCAGGCTAAACTGTATCTATCTCTCAACATTTGCACAGATTTTATGTCAATGATTCTCTATTAATTTCAATTGAAAACTGTGCATTCTCTTGAATGAATGCAGGAAGTCAGGCTTTATAATTCCCAGCTGTCCACACCGGTTCTCTGTCCATTTATAGATATTATGTCAGCTAAGTTTCTAGTAGGAACATGTGGATGCAGCTAGTGCAAAAGGGGTAATATGACAGGAGACTAAGTTTTATGAATACCAAATCCTACTCAAGAGTTTTTTGAGTTACAGGTACACATTCATGCTCTATTCATGCTGTATTATTGTGGGGAGGTCCCAAGAGTGTGAAAGCATGGAGAAACTGTAGGGAGAACAAAAAGCAGTATTATATGGCCTGACCCCAAACACACACACACCTGTGCCATTCTTAGAGGTTTAGAGACACATGACAACCAATCTCTTAATATCATACTGACCTCTAAAGGTACATCAAATGGCTCAACTTCCACTTCAGTTGAGTTCATTTTGTCTGAAGGAGAAGCTGACTTTCGGTCCTCTCCCGCTTTATCAGTTTTGTCTTTTCCTTTGAGTGCTTTGAAGTCTTTATCTTTAGATGGCAATTTGATAATGCTTGAAAACTTCGACTCACGGGCTCCTCCTGAAAGTATCTCCACAGCAATCTCAAGGAAGAGACGTCCCCTGAAGGAGACCCCTTCTCCAAAACCTTCATTAAGCTCCTGGTGGTCATCAATGAGGCTGTGGTTCCTGGGTGAGCCATAGAGATTGATCCAGGCAGGCCCAAAAGTAGGCAAAAACCCTGAAGATAAAGTAACTTTTGTGGCTTTTCTGTTAGGTGTTAGCGTGTTCTCCTCACTGGCTATTCCAA
The DNA here is from genome assembly GCF_971803275.1 of Cyanistes caeruleus. Classification (NCBI taxonomy): domain Eukaryota; kingdom Metazoa; phylum Chordata; class Aves; order Passeriformes; family Paridae; genus Cyanistes; species Cyanistes caeruleus. Next base: position 12,355,091 of record NC_141701.1, read on the forward strand.
GAAATCTTGCCTCTAACACCCCAAATGCAACACCTGGACCCATTTCTGGGCAGTGGGGAATCACTTCACACGGAGTGCTGCGTTGCAGGGCTGTTCTTAGACACCAAGGAACCTCTGCCAATACCCAACCAACTCTGCTGGGCTGGAGCTTTTTCTCAGAAGATGATGGTACCACATGTGCTGGGCAGGAGGTCTATTTCATCTTGTGAAACAAGAGCTTGCTGCTGCAGACTAGAGACTGGGACATGACAGGAGTCAAACAGCCTCAGCCACTCAATTTATACAAAATTTTCTTCCATTTCCTGATTAAGGACTGAGATACACATTTGAATTGGCAGGTTTAAGGAGTTACTGTGCCTTCACTGAACTGTGATTACTGACCATGTCTCACATGTAGGTCACACAACATAAACAAGGCTACCAGATAGTGAGCCTCTCCTCACACAGAGGATAACACACTAGTCCATGGTGCCTCCCTGGGCTGTGATAGCACCCAGCTGAGCCTTACCTAAACACTTTGCTTCCAGTAGGTAGATCAAAAACACAAGCCTGCTCTGCCTTTGATTTTTAGTGATTTTCAGTTTGTGGCTTCATTGTTTAACAGAAACTTACATGAACTGTAAACTTACATCTGTCAACACAACAGATTAGTGTAGACTATTGCCACAGTCACAAAAATGGTACCAAAATACGCAACAGCCCCTTAGCAAGAACAACAATGTCAGACCCACCATGCACAGAGCACAATGTAATAAATGTGAAATTAAACAAAAGGTGCACAGAACCAGCACTTGAACTCTGGACATCCCTAAATTAGGATTAGCCAGTGCCAAGATCCCATGCAAGTAGATTTTACCTTCAAGTTATATCCTGGAACAGAAATTTTCCCCATTACCTTTGTCACCATCTTGTTCATTTGATATTTTCTTCAAATCAATGAAGTGGGTGGCTAAGGCCACGTCATTCATGCTGCCTTCATCCCAGACCTGGATTTTGACTCTTCGACAGAGTGGAGGGAACATTTCTTTGAAGATAATCTGTTCATGCCACACTGGATCTGCACAGTTCTTTTGCACTGTTGTCCGGCCCTGAAATGAAAGTCCAGCAAATTTAATTCCAGAGGGGTCGAACTCTGGAGAATGGCAACGACTACAGCAGAAATTGCACTTAACAGCATCTCTCTGGCCATTTTTAAAGTACAAATATCCTATCTTGGAAGTACTTTGGCTTTTCTAATAGCTTGTTCATTTTGCCCTCCATATCTAAGAAAAGACTGCACTATGGCTAAAGAGTTCTCACCTGCACACAGCACCCCCACATAGCAGTAATATAATCTAATTCTTCAGGACCCTTATCCACAAAATGTATTTGTAAAGCCAGACTTTGGCATTTCTGCTACAAACTGCACATCTTCAAATGTTTTTTGAAACATCTGGGTACTGGTGATGCAATTTTTCTCATAAAAAACTAAATTCATTACAGATGCCAGGCTGTGTGTACCAATGGGATTACCTCAAATGAGGCAATTTATTCAGCATAAAAAATTATTATTGTGTGTCATATTCTGGACATATGAATGTGTGCAAGAGGGGTAGGTCCTGGAGCTAGTCCTCCAAACCTAAGGAGATGGCAGGACTGTATCACAGTCTGTACAGTCACTTACTGTGGCAGGACTTACACTTTCACATTAAGTGGAGAGAACTGAGTCAGAAAACCCACCAACCTTCTCTATAAAACCATATTTTGCACACCAATGTGCAAACTCACATTAGTGACCCATTCTTGTCTTCTTCAGCCCTCCATTGAATCTGAAGGTGCTGCATGTGTTTGGCTGTTTTAACCCACAGTAGTACTTTGCAATTTGGATTCATGACAAAACCTGCAATCAGCACCAAGAGCCTCATTCTCATGCCTGAAATATCTAAGAAGTACTAATTGGAGCTGTCCCTAAGGCTTCCTTGCACACAGAAAGTGTTGCTGGCTTAAAATAGTTTCCATTTTGACCCTTTGTTTATGTTTACACCAATAATCAAGACAGGCTCCCTGACACTGTTTCATGGTGCACCCCAGGGGAACCAGACCCTGGACCTCCTCTAGATGCCTCTTCCACCAGAGGCAGAAGCCTCTCTAAGCAGCAATCTGTCACACCGTGTTTGATGCTCAAGTTGCTCTAGGAGCAATGAAGCCAGGCAACACTGACGGGTTGCTGAAAGTCTTACTCCACCCACAGGAAAGCTGAGAGGGTCCTGAATTTCAGCAGAGTAATTCAGAAATCAATACAATTGTCCCTAAACCCCTGATTGAACCACATTCACTGATTTCAGCCCTGCTTCCTTATTTCACTCAAGGGAGTCCAGAACATAGCACTTACCTAATACAGCGCTGGGTAAATCACTGCCTTGTAACTCTGTGTTTTAGCAACAGTGCTACAGAATTCTCTTTCCCCTCCTGCTTCCTGCCTCTAACCTACTGCTGTGAGTCTGATGTTAGATCTGCTGGCCTTAGGTGTCTCAATGACTTTATTTCTGCATAATTTAAGAACTGAACATTTTTTGATGATTGAGATACATGCTTTACCTAATTTATGTAACCATAAATTAAAGGACACCAGCATAATCACCGCCTGTAGCAAAGCTAATAGGAAAGAAGGCCTACTTTTGTGATCAAGAGGATCCCAATTACCATTTGACCTGCAAACATGACCACCACATAGGGATCCACAAGGTCCTTACTGTCGCCTATGAATGCTTTGGTGACATTGGCCATGATGCTAGAGTTCATCTTCGGAAGTCCTTCTGCTTTGTAAATTCTCACATAAAATCTGGCCCATGGTCTTTCAGATGGAAAGCCTTTGGGGATCAAGAGATTCCTGAAAGGAAAAGAGAAGGTGTTTTCTTAAAATTGAAAACTTGTACAATAAAGTGATATTTTTTCCAACAGCATTGTGAACTTGGGTTAGCGTGCACCTAAAGGTGTATGAATTTGCTTTTTCATCTGAATCAAAAAAAAATATTTTTGCCACAAGAAAATGATATGGCATTACTCAGCAAATTTGTATATGTGATATAGAATCAGGTCCAGTTAGATGAGATTCTCAGGACCTTGTTCAGTAAATTCTGAATATCTTCAAGGACAGAGATTTCCCATCATCTTTGGGCCCCTGTTTCGTTTGACCATGTCCATGTTAAAAAAAATCTGTTCTGAAATTTCATTATTATTACCTGCCTCCAAAGCCTCTCATCCTTGTATTGGAAAGAGTCACTCATCTGATAAAAGCCTGTCTCTGCCCTCCTCATGTATGATACCTCTTTGAGTGCTCTTCTTTAGGCTCAAAAACCAACACCCACCACCCTTCCCCACAGACCATGTGCTCCAGTCCTCCATCAACTTGGTGACTTTCCACAGACTTGGTCCAGGATGTCAGTACTGACCAGAAACATTGCTTCAGTAAAATTTAAAGCATGCTGGTAGCATATTTACAAACTTGGACGTCTGTATTTTACAAGAAGAATGATAATGTGCTTGAGTTTATCTAAGGATATGGAAATATCCATGCACTCACATCTGAGAGAGGAGAAGGAATAGGCTTTCCTCATATTTTTTTTCTTCTTGCTTCCCTGCTTTAAGAAATAATTAATTGGTTTCAGATCAATGAACGTTCTGTCAGGGGTAATTTGGCTTAGCCAACAGGACTTGGTCAATTCTATCAGCTGCAGAGAAGTGACCCTAATGTGCCCTTCAGTTTAGATGAGGGGATTGTAGAAACTCTCTTTGAGCATGTGAGAACAGCCAGGTGTACAATGCTATCCTGCTATTAACCCCAAGTTAACAAGGAAAGGACTGAAAGGAGGACAGAGATTTATTGAGGCACCTAGCAAGAAAAAAAAAAAAAAAAACCCCAAACAAATTATTGCAGTACTTTTCAATCTGTTCCTCAGTATCAGCTGTTTTCTGTGTAGCTTGTATTGCATCACCTTTCCCCGTCACACTGAGGTCACACTTCAGGTACCCCTTGGCTCCTGTCCTAATGTCAGCAGGGTCTGTGAGAAGTGCCCACTTGTCACAAAACTGATGACCTGTAAGAAGGACAAGCTTAAACACTCAAATAGAGGATATAAAAACATACAAGTATTTTTCTCTTCCTTCCCAGAGAAAGTACATCAAACAACGTCTGTGCTGTTGGGAGGATTGTGCTGACTCTTCTAGGGGGTCCAAAATATTTTGTGGTCACAAAGGCAAGCACAGGATTGATCCAGGGCTTGTCAGAAATGAGCTCATTTTTAACAGTGTTTACTGAGATCAATGACTAAAGACCAGTAGAAGCCTGGGTGAGATTTCAGCAACTGAACTACAGCTGAGTCTTTATGAGGAAAGGCCCCCTCTGTGACGAGAACTGTCTGAAGATCTCAGAATTCTGGCAGCAAAACCCTTGCTGGGTGCTGTGGCCACTGTAATGCCAGCAGACAGCTGAGAAAGGGACAAGAGTGAACAGACATCAGAGGAAGAAGAATTAGCCAGAAGCACATTCAGCTCCATCTTTCAAGGGGGAAAAGACAATTCACCCACAACAGCCCTTGCTGTAACCCTGTTTCAACAGCCCTGTCAAGAAAGGTCCTAAATCTTATGTTAAGTCTTTGGACATCACCTTGTGTGGGTAAAGGAGTGGGAAGGAAAGACCACAGTGTAGCACAGATACAAGCTCAAGATCAACCCTCAGACACCACCCTCCTGTTAAAGTGTGAGCAGGAGATTTGGGACAGAATTCAGGACTAACACAGCCTGAGGATGAATGTAAACTGCTCACTCCTCTCTACTGACTCTTACAGCAACCCTGTAACTTACAGGGCTCCTTACAGCAACCAAGAACTGATATCTGATCCTCTGGATAGGCCATTCCTCTCTGCTGTCTCTTACAGCAACCCTGCAGAGGGTGGTCCCAATGACTCTACACTCTTGCTATAACTGTGTGACATCTACAGCAAGTGGCCTAAATATGTTATTTCCTAAAGACCAAGAGACCGTGTTCCTGAGTAGTTATGGAAGAGAAAAAGAGTGGTAGGTGATCTTTTCTTAGCTTCAGATTTCAGAAAGCACTGAACAGCTCTGAAGATGACAGGTCAAGTGGACCCATGGTGACCTCTTTGTCATCTTCTCTCTCCTGTTATGGTCTGCTTCTCCTCTTGTCTTGTGTTCTCACCATTCCTTCCACTCTCCATCCTGGTCTCCCTCCCTCTGCTCCTACCCCAACACAGGTGACAGAGCTTTGGATGCTCTGTAACAAATTAGTGTAGTTAGGTTTTGTAGATCATTCAGCTGCCCACTCTGACCACTTAAAGAAATGCCATCCTTGAAAAATGCTGTCCATCAATGGGCAGATTGACAAGGTGTTTTCCAAGAGTTTGGCTTGTACTCTGCTATCCGAATAGGAAAACAACTCTCCCAAAAACTTTAAGTTGGTGTAAACCACAACCATCTAAGTGGAAAAGCAGCACATCTCCCTCTCCTCTCCTTCCCTGCCTCAAATCTCTCTTAACAGACAAAAAGGGCAGAAAATGCACCACTCACCTGGCTGAATGTACACTGTCCCCAGATCCACTTTAAAGGAGCCTATCAGCACACTCCCAATCAGTTTATTGTGCATAACCTGCCAGAAAAATGCTGATTAAAGAATGTCACTATGTCTCTTCCCACTCAGTCTAAGAAAGACCATCCAAAGAACACATTAGGTTCAGAGGCAATAAGCAGCAAAATCCAGCACCACCCAAAACTGGGGGCACAGTCACAGTAGATACAGCAAGTATTTGAAACACATTCTTTACCCAACATTGTGCCATTTTAGGAAACAATATATTTGCATCTGAGTGGAATCGCACAGGTGCATCCCAGGTCCCTGGGATATAAAGAACAGGAATTAGATTGGTGTTCCTTCAGAACAGGTGCAGTTATATTACTTATCCTGGTAATTTAAAATAAATTATAATGAATATTAACACATGGGATGTAACTGGTTTCACATTAGGCTGCAGAAATCCTATCACTTTCTGTGCAATAGCTGAATTGCCATAAGAACTGAGCACACTCGGAGGAGAAAGAATTTAAATGTTTCTTGGCAACATTTTAATGTACACATAAACCAAGAGACTCAGTTCTAATCTACCCCCCACAATATTAAATCAGAGAAGCGATATAGATGTAAATTAGATGGCAAGCAGGCCCCAGTGAGTCTGTCTCTGTATTCTTCCTGCCAAGTGATGACTTTAATTTAATTTTAATTTAATTAATAATTTTCAATTGCCATGATTCCCAGACCTGTGTATTTCTGTGTCTTGTTTTCAAATATTTGCATGTGGTTCACTTTACTAGGCAGAGGCTTCTTCTAAGGGAAGATTTGCTCTAGAATTGTATTTCTCAAAAAATGTATCTCACCTGGTTTCAGAATAGCTTAAAAGGTTGAAACCTATTCCTTGGTTGTGGAAAAGCCACTCACAGCCATGCTAAGCAATTGCTGTGAAACTTTCCATCCCTCAGGATTTCCTTCACTCCCAGCACACATATTTCCTCTTTGTTTCTATTCCCCTGATAGATTGCATTCTCCAAAAGTATGTTGCAAGGTAATGAATCTCTGTTATCAGTAGCATACATGAGCATTGCCCAAGGTTAGTTCATTGTTACTGAGCTTTTTCCTAAAGTCATTTTTACCTAGAAGGCCTTTAATGTCTTTGTGTTTCACCTTCATCAGCTATAAATAAAAAGTTTTCTGAGCCTGATTAAACTGTGCAGATATACAGCAGGTAATAGTTACACATTTTCTCACACCCCCAGTGCAGTCAGAGGACTGGAACTTTCCCCTCCACCACTCAAAATATGGAATCTTTATCCAAAGAATGTGAGATTGGAAAGACTGACCATATCTGAGAAAAAAATAACTATACATCCCCAACAGCATCAGCAGCACACAGGAGTCAGCCATTGTCAGCCTGCAGTAAATTCTGTCCTCTCAGATAAAAGAAGATCAGATATACAGATAACATGTAATTATGAACTTCATATATTTGAGCTCTGAGTGTGATACAGTGGATTTTAATAGAACTTTAGGATTCTGACTCTCAGTTTACTCCCAGCATTGAAAACCTAGTTGTCCAGTTGTCTGTGTGTAAATGAACACATTTTATTCTGTAGCTGGCAAAAATTACTCTATTAGCAGCTCAGAAAAGGAAGTAGACAGTGCTGTGTCCTGTAGCTCCTGAGCACTGCTTGTTTCTGTCAAGCTCAACCAGCACAGATCCTTTCTCAGTGTACATTTTTGAAATAGACAAAGCACTTCAGAAAAATAGAACTTTTCTATCTAATAAAATGGATGGACTTTTAGAAAAAAAGTTTATGAAGTACACAGTTTGTGATATTTCCAAATAATACAAATACAGCACTGTCCAGAGTCTCATGAGATCTTTAATTTCTTAGCAGCTTTGCTACATGTGGTGATGAGTTTCAGACAAGATAATTAACATGGCTCCTTCTGAACTGCACATCATTATCTAATGCTCCAAGTCCAAGAGCGTGCATGTCTTCCATCAGGGCAGTTCTGAGATTTCACAGAATCATTTAGGTTGGAAAAGATCTTTAAGATGGAGCCCAACCATTAACCCAGTACTGACAAGTTCACCACTAAACTATTTCCCCACCTGCTATATCCACGTGCCTTTTAAATCCCTCCAGGGGTGGTGATTCCACCACTTCTGGGCAGCCTATCCCAATGCCTGTCAACCTTTTCAGTGAAGAATTTTTTCCTAATATCCAGTCTAAATTTCTCCTGGTCCAACTTGAGTCCATTTGCTTTTGTCCTGTCACTTGTTGCCTGGGAGAAGAGACCAACCCACACCTGTCTCTAACCTTGTTTCATTTGTAGAGAGCAATAAGGTCCCCCTATAGTTTAGTATATACAGTATATATAGTTTAGTTGCAGTGAGCAGTGAGCAATGGAAGCAGCACTGAACTCTTGGAGACCACTCCCCTGCTAATAGCAACCAAGCAGTAACACTCACAGACAGCCCAAGAGCTGAGGAAAAGTGTCTGCATTAGTTTAATTAATTTAGTTAGAAACAATTATATCTGAGGAACTGATGTAAACAAGGAGTTTCAACTCAATCATTTGAATCAAGTGGTAGCTTGAAAATTAGATGGATGAAGACAGTGAGGAGAAGAGAGAATTTTCTCATAAGCTGAATTTTCTCATTCTACCTTGCAGTTTGCCACACCAGCAATCAGTGTCCCTGAAAATACAGACTAAATCTTCCTTTTGGGTATGTTCCTTCAAATCTCTGCCAGCTGACTCTCCTCCTTATACTCTCTGCTATCCTCTTTCCTATACTTCATGTTGACTTTTTAGCACTCTTGGTACCTAAAATTAATTATTTTTAACTATGTGAAGAATCATTTAGAGTTGAAGTGACACAAACAGCAATGACCTTTTCTTACTGTGCTAAGCTTTCCCAAGTACTTACAGAGATGTTGATTATTTTGTCAAACAGCAACACCTGAGGTCCAACGAAATCAAACACGAAGTACTGTGGGAAGAGGGGACAGAAGATGAGAATCATCCCTGGGCAGGCAGGGATGAGCTGTCAGCTGCATGGTTCAGCAATTTGTGTTATTGCACAGAGCCCCAGTGAGATGCTGGGGGTGCTGGGGGGAAGTGGTGGATAAAGCAAAACTCTTTCCTCGGCCCTGACATATTTCTGCCATGGCCCAAGCTTGTTTTCTACTCTATTCCTTGCATGGCTGCACAAGATTTGCTTCACAAATGCCCATGGGGCTCAGTCTGCATCAGAAGGTATTGTCAAAAGGGACAGGAGGCACAAGAAAACCCAGAGGACCTGTTGGTTTGGGGTGGGTTTTTTTTGGTATTGTTTGTCATCAATTGGAACAAACATATGTCAAGGAAAGGCTGAAATCATGAAATAGTAGAAAAGGGAGTGGAGGTGTGGGGGTTGCAGTGCAGACAAAGCTATCATCCCAAATGGATGATTTAAAAAACTGCAGTGGCAGTGGGGGTAAGGCAGAATGTGTCAGAGAGGATGGGGAACAGGTTGGACAGACCTTGAGAAGAGAAAGAGCAAACAGATCTAAAATCCAAGGGAGCTATTTCTGGTGCTTTGTCTCCTGAAGAGACCTCCCTGCTCAGTTGTGGAAATGCTGCAAACTTAATTCAACCCCTTATGAGCTACCAAATGGCAGAGTCTACCCAGAACCATTGAAGGTGTCTTCTTTAAGAGAAAGCACCTACTTCATTGTAGAAAGGGGCATTTGTGCCTTCCTTTACTGTTGTTTGCTTCTTCTCATCACCTATCTCGATGATCACCACAGGATCGATGTTGTCGCCCACCAGCTGCCTGGCCTCGATGATGGTGATGGCAATCTGTGGGGCACAAGGACACCGTGGACACTCCTGGGCTCCTGGAGCCTGCCTGGGGAATTCACAGGCACATAGAGGCTGTCACCCCCTGCTCACCTGGTAGTTCTGGGATTTCATCTCCTCTTCATGAATTCTGGCCACCAGCTTTGCCCTGTTTAAATGACAAAAGAAGTCATTAGACATCTCTAGGCAAGAGCTGGTACTTGGACACACATTGGAAAGACTTCTCAACAGTAAATGAGTATTATTTATGGCAGACAGCTTTGTTGTGAACTGTTAGGCTTGATTTCATTAGCAGAGACCATCTCTGTCTTTCTCATATAGTTTTTGATAGGGAAATGTTTTGCATCCACACAAACCAGTGCTACCTTTCATGCACAACAATGATTTCACTTATTGACCCCATCAAACCTGACTCCATTCCTCTCCAGTATGAAAAACACAACTACACAAGCTCTTTGCTACAGAGATCGCTGTTGCCTTGGCTTGTTTCGTTTAGCAGAGCTCCTTAGCACAGCTGAGACACTCTCAGGATCCATTTCAATCTCTCCCTGCAAAGGATAGCATCTGATATCTCTGATATCACTGAGCTGACAAGTACATTCCACTCTGTCATGTGGGAGAGTGGGAGTGAAAGGATCACTGCTGTCAGCAAATAGATTTTCTGTCAGATGTTTTGTTCAAGGGTAATGCCCTACCCAGGAAGGGTGGAAAAGGTGTTTTAGGGGCATGTTAGGTAAGATACATGAAGGAGCACCTTTTTCTATTTGGGCTTAAGGATTCAAAAGCACTGGACAGAGCATCACTGTTTATTAGGTCTTCCTCTACTTCTTCCCGTCTTCCAAGAGTGTCATGGAGAAAATTTGCAGCTTCATCATGATCACCTGATGAAGAAAACAGACAAAGAAGTAAAACCCACATCTGATTTCTAGTAGCAAGAAGCTCGCTTGGAGCAGAGCAGTGAATCTATCATCATGAACTAAATATTTTACTTATTTGGATGTCCCAGGTAGGGATACTCTTGTGGTCTGCATCGAGCAGCATTGATTACAGCAGCAGCTCCCTGCCAGTGCAAAACCATTAGCCATGTCTCTGTGACTGTAGCCACTCTCCTCCCCCTGTGTGCACTCACAACAGGCACCAGCTGAGTAAAGCTGCCAGCTTTATTGAGCCAGCCCACCCAGCCATCACAGCCTATGCAGGTTGTGCAGTTACGGTTTCTAAAAGCAGAACTTCCAGAGGAATTGCACACTTGAAGTAAATTACCTACCTGTAAAGTAGGAAAAAGCCCTCAAAAATGTGCCATCTCTTTTTGGTACAAGGCAGGCCGAAATTTTTAGTTTACCATATAGAGCAGTATGAACTCACACAATCTGAATGTGAATTTCATGAAACAGTTAATGCAAAAAGAATTAGCTCTCTGTTTATTTGGGAGTGATAAGAAGTTTACTGCCTGTTTTTTCAATGCTAAGCCTGGAGACACAATTCAAATGAGTTCACATGAAATCAGATCTCATATAATCCCCCACAACCTGCTCATCCCTGTTGCAATATTGATTTATGAGGCCTTACCCAATGCATCTTTGTTTGCAATTGTCAGCCCTTTCTCGCCTTTTTTTTTTTTCTTCAGCTTCATGCCAGCAAACAGCCCCTTTCTGAAAAAGTAAAGAAAATTGATCAGTGCAGTATCTTCAAACCTTTTTTTTTGTACTGGACTGTAATTTAACTCAAGGAGTTGTTAAGAGGGAGTTTTGATTTCCAAGCAAGATCATTATATTCTGAAGTTCCTTTTATCGACAGCAAACAAGAGAAAGCTCTGACTTTTTGCTTCATCTAGTTTCTTTTAAAATTTGGCCATGTACAGGCAAACATAATGTGACAAGAGCCAAAACTTTTCTTCAAACCAAGATGGCAAGATGCAAAGAAAGGAAATCAAAGATAAATTTCCAATCCACTAATTTCCCACATTTGTAGCTCACGCCTGTGACAAGACCAGAGATAAAAGGCAGATTAGAGGATCCAGAACAAAAGCAGTTTTCCACTGAATTGAGATAAAGTCAGTTGTGTAAATACCTTGGGCACAGTACCCAGGACACCCATGCTATCAGTGGCACATACACCACATAATTTAGGTAGTTCTCATTCCCCTTGATCAGCAAAGCAATGAACAAGCCTGAACAAGGATTATTCCTCAAGCTGTGTTAGAGATACCTCTGCCCAGCTTCAGTTCTTCCAAGACAATAAATATGCCACATGCTTCAGAGGGAGAAACAGTCTATGGTGCTTGAGAATTTTATGCTGTACTGACAAACAAACCAAATGGTGAGAGCCAGACACAAAGGATTTAATACAATAGCAGTATTTTTCAGGGTTTTTTTTGGCCACAAGTATGCAGTGACAAACATTCAGCAATTTTTTTTCCCTCCATCATTAGAGGATTTTTGTTTGCCTCAATTATTGTAGGTATAAAAATTTACCTGGAGAAACACAGCCCAACTAGCCAAAACAAGCAGGCAGCTACAAGCTGAGTAAATCTGATAGTGACCAGTGCTCAAACATCTGAAATCATCTGCAAACTCTAGCTGTGGAGGAAAAGAAACTGCAAACTAGAAGGAGAAGTTAGTAACGTTTAAAGGTTGTATTCAGAGCAAGCAGATTAAGTTTACTGGCCAGCCCAAGAGGAATGTCAGCAATGCAGGGTACAATAGCAGAAAATGCACATCTTTGTGCTAAAGAATGCTAAAATCTGCTCATCACGAGTCATTTCCACTCGCATCCAGATAAAAGCGTGTTTCAAGCAAAGCAAGAGTCAGAGAGTGACTGGAGGAAATGGCCATTAATAAAGCCTGATGTGTTACCTGGGTTGTCTTCCATGATTCTTATGTTTACATAACACTTGAAACTGCTTAAAGACAGAGCTGAAGAAGGTGCCACAGGGTAACAGAAAGAGAACTAGCCAAGATTTGGATAACTGCATGGTGCCAAGAGCAAAATCCATCTTTGAAGTAAACCAGAATTCAGTCTCAGGTTTGGGCACAAAACAGCATCAGGCTGTATCTGAGCTCTCCTGCACCCTGACCCCAGAGGTTACCCTAGCCAAGAAAACCATGCAGAGATGTGTCCCCCAGCACTGGGGAGGCAGCAAGCTCAGGTCACTTGCAAGGCTCAGCCACGGGAACAAAGAGTGTGGGTTTGTTCAGCAAGAGAGAAGGGCAGCATTCTCTGTACATGGGATTTGCCAGAGAGAATCTTCTCTGTAAGGGTCTAAACTAAGGAAATTAAGTCTTCAGGGAATGGAATGAATCAGTCCCTCACAACAGGCTCCATCACTTTGATATGTAAACCACTTGTCAGCCAGTGTCTGTGTGCACACGCTAATATTGAGCACATGGCTAACATCCATACTGCTTAATATAACCAGTTAGGCTTCTTGAAAGTGATCTGTGGGTATTCTTTTTGTGGTAGGCAGTTTGTTCTCATGAAAGGAATAAAAAAATTAAACATTTTTCCAATTTCCACAAAGTGTTTTTTGCTGCAGTCTTGACATACATTCAATTAACTGCTGAAAACCGGAAAATTATTCCATGGCTTCTTCCCCAATATGCTGTAAATTTTAACAAAAGAAAGTTTGGACTTTCTATGCAGTTATACCAGATTTGATAATGCCCCCAAAGTTATCCATACCTGTCTGTATCCCTAAGCCAGGCATAAAACTGTGTGCCTCCTCTAGGTAAACCCCAATGGTATCATGAGGAAATGTTTCCCATGTTCCTCACAGGGCCTCCTGGCTGTCAGCAAGGCACAAACTTGGGACATCAGGAGAGACAGGGGTGCACAAAAACTGCTTCATCTGTCATGGACCTGTGAGGAGGCTGGAGGTTGTCAGTGTTATAGGTATTGCTCACAAACTTCAGCAAAATAAATAAATAAATAAATAGAGGTTTTGCTCCTTCATGGGTCTTACAAATTAATTTGAGACAGAGTAAAGAAATTTCATGTCCAAAGAAAAGGCAGATGAAAGAATTCTCACAGGCTACCAAGAGGTTTCCTGTTTTAAGTGCTTTGATGAGAAGCAATTAAAAATCAGCCATCTCAGCTAATCAAGAATATTTCTTAGTTCAAAGAGGACTGAGGGTCCCAGCTCCTTTCACATGGAGATTGTAAAAAAATCTAAAGTTAGGAGACTTTTTCTTTTCTGCATATGCACAGTAGAATGTGGACCTTACTTTATGACTGTAATTCATTGAGTTTTCCTTGATATAAATAGTAAATAAGAGTGGGACATCAACCATACCACAGCATTTGACTACATTCAGACCATATTGAATTTAGATCTCTATAAACATAAGTATTCATTTCCTGTTATCTGTGTCACAGGTCCAATGGGTGTATGAATTAATTTTCATACCTTGAAAAAAAGACTCACAAAGTTCATTCTCTTCTTGTCAAGGTTCATCCATGGCAGCGTCCAGCTTTCAAAAAATTGCTTTCATGCTCTTTCTTTTCATCTAAGCTGTCCCAACATCACAGAGACTTTGTGATCACTTCTTTTACAGTATAATGTTCTCTTAGATAGCAAATAATTGCAATTTTCAGTCTAATTTAAAGGGATGTTGGCAAAAAAATATTCACTTCAGAGCTGTCAGCATGACAGTTCAAATGATCTTACTAATATTGAACCTCAGAGTTCCTTCTCATTGATTAAACTTGGTATTTTCTTCCAGCAAAATCTTTTCAGAAGTCTGTATGCTTGAAGGGTTGATGTAAGAGGAGACTGGCTTCCTGCTGTGGGAATGGTTACAAACCATCCAGAGACAGACACTTCTAGGGTGCAGGTTATCGACCTCACTCTAAGCACTCGCTGTAGGATGCTATAAAACACTTCTCCATCGCTTATAAAGTCAGAAGAATAAACTGAGCCTCTAAGGACAGGCATGTGTAGCTCCAGGAGGGACCTTCTGTCCCCTTCCACAGAGCCCCTTCTCCGTGCAGTTTTCTAGAACTTGGTCAAGCAAAACCCAGCCTTGGGCTTAGCTACATTAGGCCAAGATATTTGTCAAGTTCCATCTTTGTAGCCTTGAGATGCCCCTCCCTTGTGCTGGTGTGTGAGCTGCACTCCTGGTGGGCACAGAGGACAGAAACCAGGGAGTGAGATCTGGAAACACAGAGGACAGACACGGATATGAAGCCTGTTTTATTCAACACAACTCCCTATGAGACCATCCAGTTCTCAGATGGACAGGCTGAGAGCACTGCCAGCGTGCTCCTGCCAGCAGAAAGTCCTTATGGGAGCAGCTGCCCCGCTTTTTCCCCCTCAAGTCCCTTCCTCCCTGGAAGCAGCAGTCTCAGCAAACCTTTTGGAACCATCAAAATGATTTAGTTCAGGGATGATCAGAGGTTTGTGCACCTCAGCTCTGAGCGAGCTCCAGTGCCTCAAGATTGTAAGCCATGAGTAGAGTGATTGCCTTGGCAAGGAAGTAGAAACTGAAGAAAGAGGAAAAAAGCCTTCTGCCTTCCTACACACGAACATAAAATTTGATAGGTGGGGTTTTATCTTTGCATTTTGCTATTTGCATTTTGTAAGATGTCTTGGTGGAGTTTTTATTCAGCTCCTTAAAATTCCACTTCTGTCAATGTAACTTAATTTTCAAGAGTTTTTAGTAGATCAAACAGTACTGCACTAGCTGAATAATTATCAACACGAGTAGTTCTAATTTCCATGAAATAAACACAAGCAAAAGGAACCTAATTCTCTAAGTTATAAAAATGTTTCTTCTTTTCTTTTCAAATGACGAAAAAAAGAATCTAAAACTTAGGAATGACTCTTGGCTCATTTTATCACTTCCACAATATGTACTAGCCAAGGAAATTATCTCATAACTTATATCCCTTTTTCTAAAGAATAAAATATAATTACAAGACAAAGGTGGGATTTCAAAATGAAAAGTCTAATAAATTTAAAACAGTCACATAAGCACAGTTGGTTAATTCAGAACCATTTTTTATTAAGACAGTATGTCATTTGTGATTATAAATGAAGTCCCAGAGAAGAAATTTATTGAACTACATTTAATTAGCAAGGAGGGCTGAATAAAATAAATTCTGTGATCTTGGGCATATCGAAAGCAAAAAAAAATCTTAAGGAGTGGTTACTGATGTATTCATTTCATGCCTTCTTTTCTCAGGATTATAGAAGTTAAGGGAAGACTATACCAATTTATTCATTTAATTCACTCTGCTTCTCAGTGCAGGGTTGCTTTGTTCGGTGTGCTGTCAGATCTTTCATCCTTTGCTTCAGCAAAGAACCTCCCTTTATTCCCAAATCCATTATTTCTGCTGTGGTTCTTTCAAAGCTTGGAGCTTTTACGAGCTGCCTTAACCTGTTTACACTTTTCCTGATTTCCCCCTGGTTCTGCTGTTTTGACAGGTCCGAGGATTTTCAATGGGAAAGCTTCAACTCTTCAAGAAGGTGAATACAGAATCCTGCATGACAAACTGCAATTGAAATAACAGTGTTGGCACACCCAGAGGTATCAGTTCTGAATCTCAGGGTTTTTCATATCTATGTGACACTCTGACTTGACATGTCTCATCTCAGCTATTAATAGCTCATCGATAAGAAAACAAAATTACAAGTTGACGATACAGTGGTGAGGGTTAGTTACACACTGGCTCTGTGCATTCAAGAACAGTTTTAACATAGCTATTAAATTCTGCTGTCTTTGTGGATAATTCTGCATAAAACTTCTGTTTCTTGCACTGTGGCAGCCAAAATGTGAAATCAGCCATTAGAAAGCTTAATAAATTAAAAAAAATATGACAGGGAACATCTTTTGCCACCAAATTAGTGCATTTTGGCTACAGCTTGCTGCATTGTCTTCCCATCTCAAAAGCAAAACTCAGCAATGCTGAGAAAACACCGAAGTGTGATCAAAAGAGGGTCCTGGCAGAGTCTGTTCAGCCTGAGAAAGGGATGATAGCTTGTGTTTTTCATGTTTTTCATCATGCAGTGAGGTAAAAATAATGAAGCAAGCCTGAGAAGCGCTGAACTGGCAACAAAACACTTGAAGATGGTCCTGGAGTCATCCCTGGTGGTCTCTGAATCAGCAGTTCAGTGTGCAGCATCAGTTAAAGACATCCACACTGTGCTGGGTGTTGTTAGGATGGGTGTCAGAAGGAATGGAGCGAGGGCCAGTTTGCCTCTAAAGCACTGTGAGCCACAAGTACACAAGGTCAACACAAGATCACAGAATAAATCAGTTTAATTTCTCACATTCTGTGTATGGCTTTGGTCTCCACATCTCAAATAAGGCAACAGAGTTAGAGAAGGCACAGCAAAAGGGTGGGAAAAGTCAGTTTATGACAGACTGAAACAGCTGTAACTCTTCATTTGGAGAGGAGATGATTGAGTGGGATGGATGAATAGGATGAAATAGGATGAAATTTTATAAATTTAAACTGGCAAAGAGGGTGAAAGCAGAGCTGCTTCTTACTCAGTATAACACAGAACACTAGAATGAGGATGCACTTGATGAAACAAGACTGAAAATGCTAAAAGAACTGGATGGGGAGGTATCCACTAACACTCGTGAAAAAAAATGTTCTGGATCCTAAGGAGAATGGACCACAGAAGGTGCCCAGGCTCATGTGCTCTCCCTGAATATCCCCCTCTTTTGCCACTGCTGTAGAAGAGCACCCTGCCAAATGGATATGGGATCTGACCTCATAGGATGTTTCTCCTGTTCTGGTCATTCCCTGATCATAAATACCAAATCTGTGCATGGCTGGGTCACCTGGCATGGATTTGAATCAGGTATGGGTTCATTATCATGTTTCTGTCTGAAAGATCAAAGCACACAGCACAAGCTTTTGCCAAACTTATATCTAATCCAGCATAAAGCCTGATAGTGAACAAACTAATCCATTCTTGGAGCATTCTTGAGCAGGAAGGTGAATTCATTCCTAATTATCACAGTCTCATGTGATCACCATGTCTTTGAGAGGCACCTGGGTTTACTGTATTGTTTAACCACACCTGAAGTGTTCTTTGGAAGTGAGCCATAAAATAATGAGTGACATGGAAAGATGGATAGAAAAGGAGTGTCTCAGTTTTACTCCCCAGACCTCAAAACCACAGTGCTCAATGATATTATCAGGCAACAAGTTTAAAACAAATGAGGGTGTGAACAGATGAGGTGTTCTCCAGTGAGACATATAAATCACACATTGCAAAGGAGGTTGTTGAGTTAGAGAATTCAAAGAGATTTCAAGCACATTTATGGAGTTTGTGGACAGAGGGTCTGATATCCATCCAGCTCATAAACTTTCTTTGCTGAGGGCCGTGCTCATACCTGTTTCACAAACTGTGTTTCCAACTATGCACCTTTGACCCTTCTTGGGAGGCAGAAACTGGCTTGACATGGCTGCTTCCATGTTTTTCAGCATTTTAATTAAAAAAAATCACTTCCCTAGACGCAGAAGAAGAAATACCAGGTATATTGATATGGACTCTGAGGAACCTGTAGTTTGAACCATTGAATTGTGCACAGTTCTGCCATAAATTATCTAAAACTCCAAATTCTGAGAAGGCTTCAGGAACAGCAGCACCACAGCACGGTATATCTGCAAACACTGGCCATTTACCCTGGCACATACAGCCAGGTTTCTTCCAAGCCCTGTCCCTTCTGCAGAAAACCAATGACTTATTATTTAGCATCCTTATGCATCATGAGTCATGACAACAAGGAAGTCACATCCTGAGCAGATGCAAATTAGTGGTCATACTCAATAACTTTTCTCATGTCAATACACAAGAGCTGGGTAACAGATCTAACTGAATTAGATCTAGCTAAATTAAGTTAGCTGCTAAATGCTAACACAGGCATACAAAATAAAGAATGCAGTTATTACATGCAGAGATATCCCTTTTCTTGTTCCTGCACCTCTTAGAGTTTTTTACTCCTCTACAGGGATCTTGAATCCTCACTTGCTGAACTGTAAAGGATTTCCCATGACTTTGTGCAGTTAGAAATAATTAAAGACAGCACAAGACATTATAGACTAGATCTTACCAGAAATAATTATCACACCCACCAGGAGCAGCTAAACAAGCATTAAAGGACTTGTTGATTTTCTTTTCCCTTAAGAAAAAGCCTTTTAATATAATTAGCTGAATTTAATTTAAATGGAAGATTTCCTGAGAGTATTAGGCATACCTGTGGGCCTGAGGTATCACTGTTGAGGGCTCCATCCTGCTGTTTTTCTTTCAGTCTCTACCTCTTACATTGTGAATGGGCTTTCCGAGCTTATAGAACCAATCAGGTTGGAAAAGACCTCTAAGACCATCAAGTCCAACCATTAAGCTGAGACTGCCAAGTCCACCACTAAGCCATGTCCCTGAGTGCCACATCTACATGTCTTTTAAATACCTCCAGGATGGTGACTCAGCCACTTTCCTGGGCTGCCTGTTTCGTTGCTTGATAACGCTTTCAGTGAAGAATTCTTTTGAAATATCCTATCTAAAACCTCCCCTGGCCACATTTGTGGCTGTGTCCTCTTGTTCTATTTGCATTTAAGTTTGCTTCTTGCTGGTAGCAAATGTGTTGCCTGGTTAGTCAATCTGGTAAACACTGAACAAGAACAAAGATTTATCTCAGTGCAAACATTAACTCCTCTTGCTCTGCAGAGATCTGCAGGAGCCAGTGTGTTGTGGAAGTCACGCACTGCTCTTGAACAGCAGCTCCAAAAAAAAGGACACCAGGTTTATCACATTCACCAAGATACATTGAAAAGGTTTAGATTTCAGATAGTCTTAGCAATCAGTCTCTGGAAAAATAGGCCTATCTAGAGTATTCTTGTATTTGCACTCACTTCTTTTTTAATAAGGACATAATTTCTTTTGGTCTATTTTCATTTTCCACACATAGCTTGCCTAACTTCTCTCTATTGCAGCTCAGTGTACAAGGCTCTGGCTTGTGACTCCCCATTCTACTTCTCCAACCTCCCCAGTTCAAAGGCTTAATATCTGTTATTCTTAGTAAATAAAGCATTATACTAGTCACAGCTCTTGACTCCAGTCTTGTAAGTACAGCTGCTTCCTTGACATTTCCTCTTGGACATACTTCAGTCCTTACTGAGAACAAATTAGAGCCACAAGATCACTTGTTCTGCACTTCTCAAAGGCCATTTTCACATTGTTCCTAACTTTGTCTGATGGGAGCTGGCCTTTAAAGAGGACACCATATCACTCTGAGGTGAACATCTCTTTTAAGGACACCTTTGGAATTAAGCATTTGAACCCCAGCAGGAGGATTCATTACTCCCAAATTAATACATAATTAAGTTCCCTGCAGTGATGAAGTACCCATAGCATGTGAAGTATCAGTAATTTTGCTGAAGTGAAAAATTGCAGAGAAATTAAACTACAATAGGCAGCTTAACCCAAGCAATCAATCAGGGTCAAAATTCTCTATCCTTTTGTTTCTTTCAGTGGAATTTAGGGAGATGGGTGCCTCTGCAGGTCAGGCTTATTTGCTCTTCTTCTGTTCAAGAAGATTCCAGCCTAGCTGTCCAGAAGTTGCCCTGCCTCCACCAGCATTCATCACAATCTTGTTTGACTTGAGAGATTGGGCACAGCTCTGCTCAGAGGAGAAATGGTAATTAAATCAGATATCTCATATGCTCCTATATCTGTAAAAACCATATGCAAAATTCCTTTTTCTCCAATGGAGCAGAAAATTAATGCTTTTATTTTTTTTTATTCATTCATCCTTCTGAATTTTGCAATTAGCCCCAAGTTCTTGTACTGGCATTTACTGGGGATACTCTTCTTCAATTTATTTTCTTAATCTTTCTATCTACTTTGTCTTTCCCAGTTTTGGGTAATAATGTGCCTATGCCACAGGCAGCTACTATCTACTTCCCTTAAAAGGCTTAATAACTTTCTCCTTAAAAAGCATGAACTATGCTAAGGAAGGAACTGGAACATGGATAAAAGCACATAACAGTACAGCCAGCCCAGGCAGACTGGGCTGACAGCAGAATGGTGTGGTCCCCTGGGACGTCCCACACAGCACAGCCATTCCTAAGCACTTTCACCAAAAAAAAAGGTTTTAAAACACCCTGCTCCTAGATGAAATCCTAAACATCAGGAGCAGTCAGTGAGCCCTTTTAGTGGAAGGGTTGCTCAGTCTGCTAAAATTAAAAAAAATAATTAATTAATAATTAAAAAAAAATATATCTTGCAGGGATGAATTTAAAAATGATTCATGACCTGCACAGAATGGTTTCACTACCCTGTCCTAGAAATTGCAACCAAGTTGTGCAGAACTGGCAGCTCTGCAGAAAAAAGCTGTCAAGGAGAGTCCTGAGCACACCAGAGGATGATCAGTTTTGTTCAGCAACATCCTGTTAGGCAACCAAATCCTGTTTACCTCTCCAGAGAGCTTCTCTGTCAGCCTGCAAGCCCCCTACACCATCCAGGTCTCAAACAGCTATTTTTCAAACTAGGCAAAGCTTCCCATAAGACCTGAAGCAATCCAGTAATATCCCTTTTGCTCAGCTGGACATGGTGGCTCTGCTTTGAGGACTCAATTAGCATTTGAATGGCAAAAGCTGAGGTGACCATTCATCAGCTGCCCTGTCCTAATTAATTTAATTTCTTTCTTTTCTTTTCTTTTCTTTTCTTTTCTTTTCTTTTCTTTTCTTTTCTTTTCTTTTCTTTTCTTCTTTTCTTTTCTTTTCTTTTCTTTTCTTTTCTTTTCTTTTCTTTTCTTTTCTTTTCTTTTCTTTTCTTTTCTTTTCTTTTCTTTTCTCTTTGTTGAAGGAGAAAGTAGAAAGTAAGTTTGTCTTGACTGCTTAATCTGTAGGAAATGTTCTCAGACTTAAGAAATGTAACAGTTAAGATTCAGTGTGTAAAGAGGTGTAAATCAGCCTTCAGGCCATATGGGATGCCTGCCTTGAGCTGCCAACAGGGCTTTTTTAAGTGGATGTAAACATGTACACTGCTCCTCAGTCCATGTGCCTCCAGACTGGCAAGGCTGGCAAGAAATCTCACAGACTGTTTTATAACTGAGTGCTATTACAGCAAGGAAAGGCTGTGAGGGTGGGATCTCCTGTTCTTGTTGCTGTGAAGGACCACGTTCCAGGTGCAACTTCAGCCCGTGTTTTCTGAAGTTTGTTTCCAGAACTGCTGTGCCACAAGTAGGGCAGAAGCAGACTCCATGTGTGTTTCCATACATACTGAAATCAAGTCATGTTTCCAGAGCACATAGTACAGCGAGAGTGTTCTTCCAGGAACTACCCTTACATTTATTACTACTCACTAGAAAATCCATGGGTGCCATGTAGAAGCTGGACATTAAATTAGTAAAATCAGACCATGTGATATTTCCTATGTGCATGACTAGAGCATTGACAATTCCATTCTTCTCGCTCTTTGATAGTGAAACTAAAAACTCTTCAATACTTTCTCAGAGACTTTGAGAGACTCTGTGAGGCTTTCTGTGAACATACCATGACCCACACACAGTGGGGTCCTGGTCTTTGCCTTCCATTGCATCAAAGACAGTGAAAAATGTCACCATAATAATCCTGGTGATTGCTGTGGCACACAGTAAGGGCTGGGTGAGGGGCACAGTCCCTGTGTTGGGAGAACAGGCTTCAGGGTGGTGGTAGCCAAAAGTGAAACTTTTGTCAGCAGGATTAACAGCATTCTATTAAAACTGGTGGAAAACAAGGGAAAACACAGTTTCCAGCTGTGCAGCAGCAAAGAGCCCCACAGGAACCCTTCCTTCACCAGTTGCCCATCACAGACCACAAAACACAGATCACTGCCTCAGGGGGAACACTCTACCAAGCTTTGCCCCTCTTCTCCCCAACCTCAGCAATATTTGTTAAATATTTGTTTAAATCATTTTTGTCCCACCATGCTCAGCTTTGTTCAGCTTTGCAGCTCCTGCTCTCACCCAGCAGGAACAGCCCTGCACCAGCTGTGAGCCTCAGCCAGGCGCCACGGGACAGAAGTCCCTCTGCCTGATGGATTGCTCTGTGCCACAGCAACAGAAGGACAGAAAGTGCTGGCATGTTCATTTTATGAATCTGAGACTGAACAGAAACTCCCTTCTATTTACAGAGTGGGTGTTTCTCTGAGCTGCCTGATAAATCAAGGTGGGAGCTGTGCCCAACACCAAGTTATAGGATGCTTAGGAACTTAGGAGTGTCAAGAAATAGAAAGTTTGCATAAGGAGAGGTTTTCAATAGTCAATATGTTAAAAAAGTGACTCAGCCCCTCTCCTGTCATAAAAAGGTAGACCAGACCTGGGCTAAGTCCAGCCTCCAGTGGAAGGCCAGAGATGAGAAGAAAGTCAAGATACAGAGTCTATTTCCAGCCTCGCTCCTGACATATCAATAAAGTTGTGTAGCTTTGAGTGTTCTCTTCAGTTAATGGATTTAAAATATTTACCTGTCCCTTGGGAAGAGCATCAGACTTCAGTGGTTTTAAAAGAGCTCTGATCAAAACCATAGCATTTACAGAGATGGGCTGGTGCATGTGAGGGCAAAATGGTTCCTCCCAACTACCCCAGGCACATGTTTTGTGTTCAGTTTCTTTAATGGGTACAGAATATTGTTCTCAAGCACCTTTGAGACCCTGAGGGACCATGCCATTTGTTCCTCTGGGACAGGTGGTCTGCATTTTACATTCAAGGACAGACTGGACAGGTCCCTGAGCAATCAGATCTAGTTGAAGGTGTCCCTGCCTATGGCAGGGCATTGGGAGCAGATGACCATTAAAGATCTCTTTCAACCCAAACCATTCTATGATTCCAGATGGTACCAAACTGGGCGTGTTGCTGCCAGCTACAAGCAGCTATAAACAGTTGTGACTTCATTTTGCAGGAAGTCAGAGAACAAGAAGCATAAATCATCTGCTGACAGGGAGTCCTCAAAGCATTGGAACAACACCTTTTGGAGAAAGTGAAGTGATACCTGGTTAGAAAAAGACATTAAATAGGCTGTCCACTCAGCAGGTACAAATTGGTGTGTTCTCTCACTGACCAGGTAGCCCTTTATGGACCTTAATGAGATTTCTCTAATTTTTCAGAGAATAATACATAGGTCAAAAACAATGCAGAGGCATCTAACTAATGATCCAGGTGAAAATAAATAAAGAAGTTTGATAAAGCCAAGTATAAAGAGCAGAATTTGGCTCATCTAAGTGATGCTGCAAAGCTGACCAAGGGCCAAGAGACGTGCAGATATGCAAGGGCTGTACAGGGCCATAGCAAGAGCATTTTTCCAATGCTTCCTACAGCTTTGGGGAGCAGGTTGCAAGGTGGTCACACAGGGATGGAGAGACAGAACCTGCTGATCTCTGCAAAACCAGGATAGCATGGGACAATGCTGTTGGATTACCTCAGTGAACGTATTTCTTCCTGAATATTGAACAGATGGATGCTCTGATGTAAAGAAAAATATTTCAGATTTGAGAAATATAATATGTGCTTATGGAAGTGAAGTATTACTTTCAGTGCCCTGCCCAGGGGCACCTCAGTGTTCTGATAACATCCCTAACTCAGTCTTTTAACACCTCCTTTATTAAAATTTTTATTTCAGGGAGATAAAGACATACAAAAGGGTGGAGGGAGTGGTACTCAAGAACCCTGAACTGTAATCCCAGCTTTGCTCAAAGCAGGTGAGCAGCTGCTGGCAGGTCTCCGTGCCCCTGCTTCCCCTTCCATCTCCCTGCTTGTACAGCAGGTGTTGCAGTGTGGCTCAGGCAGCACAAAGTGACTCAGACCCCACTAATGCCTTTGGTTCTACTTGTGCAGTCATAAAAACTACTGCATCTGCAGAAGTAATGAAGCATCAGTGACAGACTTGGGGCTGTGCTGGTCTGCAAAAGAAACCTGCTCAGCTGCCAAGTCACAGAGCAGTCTCACTTCCAGGTCAGCCTGGAGGGGTCTGTAATCTGCCTATAGTCAGTGATGATCCCTGATTTAGTGCCCTGTGAGTGTTAAAACAAGCCTGGGGCAGGAACTGTTCCTGACCAAGCCTTGCCCTGTGAAGCCAGGCAGACAGGCATCCCTTGCTGAGCCATTTCTCACAGGCAGTGCCAGACCTCAGTATTCAGCCCTGCTTTGCAGCTCAGCTGTGCAATCTTCCTCCCCCCAAGGGGCTTGTTATTTTACAGTACTCACAATATACTTGGTCTTTGACTTCCCCAAGTCCACTAGCAAGATTTGTCAGCAAATTATTGTGGGGCTAGGAAATGAGAGGAACCATAAATCCCATCCAGGTGCACTTGGCCCACAGTATAATGTATATTTTGGATGTGGTGGTCAATCCCAAGTCAGAGGTTAGTCTCTTGTCAAGGTATGTGTTAAATCACAGTGGTTTAATTCCTCTCCCTCCCTTACATCTCTAGTTGTAGAAGGCTGCCTGGGCCATGGATATGAAACACATTTAGAGCTGCCCTGTTTTGTACCAAACCCTGTCAGTGCCAAGAGCAGGGTCAGTGCCTCACATGCTCTGATGGGGAAGAAGGCTCTGCCTTCTGCCCAGTACAGGTGTCAGGCAGGACTCATGACCAAAAATACAGCCCAACAATATAGCCCCAAGACTGCTGGCTGGGTCATCACCCTCCAGTGATGGCATAAAATATACTGTGAATGTCAATTAAGCAGTGACATTTGCAAAGATGCTTCTGTTTTATCAGTAGATTGTTTGCACTGGAGTCTAACCATTGACTGGTGGGCAGGGAAGTATTAATCCCAAATAAATCCTTCCTGACACAGGAAGAAAACCAGGCTGTTTGCTGAGGGAAGTGCTCAGCATCTCAGTTTATCCCCCCAACACACTGAGATTCTGTACCAAGTAGACGTGAAGTTCAAACATTGCTCAGGAGAACAATCAGGTTGGTTTCGATAAACAAAAAGCTGTGAGCACAAAGCAGCTCAGAAGTCACTACACCTGGCACAGAGCTGCTTTTTCATTCCAGCCTCAAAAAGGTTGTAGCTCACCTTACCAAGACAAGTACAGACATCCAGTAACACAGGTCCTGGTAGGAAAACGTGGAGGATAAGGAACATACATTGCCCTCCAAGTGTTTTACCAAAAGCTACTGACAGTTCTTGAGCACATAATATAGTTGTCTATTTACAAATGCCTATGTATGTGGTTAAAGTTATGATTTTTGCAATGCCCACAGACTGACAACACTTCTTCACTGTGATCCCACATGGCCAACATTACATGTCTTTTCTTTTTAGATCTATTCTTCCATTATAAATCTGTTCTTATTGTCCCTACTTCAGTTCAGTCCAAATAAGTGAAAAGAACATCATTAATCAATGTAAAAGATGCTCCTAGATAAAGAGGCAAGCAGCTTGTTACTTCTGACATTTCTTGAAATATGATGAATATCATACCTATCTTAAAGTGCAAAAGACTCTTATTTCTGGCTCAGTGGGGCTGTAAAGTGCTAAAGCTTACCAGTCACATATTCCAGAATAAATTCCTGTTCTGCAAAACTTTCAAATCAGTCCTCTGCATGATTTTAGAAGATTAGCTTCATAGCAGACATATCTTTTGAAAACCAGAAGAGCAGATGCTGTCCTCAGCATTTCTGTAGATACCAAATTTAACAGGAGTATTCTATGGAATAGCTGCTGCAGTAATTGTGTTCTGGTGCAGACAGCAATCACTGCAAGGTGACTTGGTTTTCTGTATGGATAGCCTGTACCCTGCCAGGCCAAATAAACTCCTTTATTCTCCAGTCCTGAGCCAGTCATAAGAGAGAGAGAAAAATAATAGCACCTTGAACAATGACTTATAGAGAGTGAGGATAATTGCCTGAGCCAAAGGCTGAGAGCAGGACACACAGGGCTGCTGCCACTCAGCACCAAGTGACCAAGTGACCCTCTGGAAGTGCTGATCAGTGCCACACTACACATGTCTTCTGGGTTACCTTGGCAGGCTGCTAAACACCACACAGCCATTCACTCACTCCCCCTCAGTGGGGTGGGGGGGAGATAAGGAAAAATAAAGAAAAAACTCTTTCATTGAGATGAAGAATTTTAATAGGACAAAAATTAAGGGGAAGAAATAATAATAATAATAATAATAATAATAATAATAATAATAATAATAATAATAATAATAATAATAATAATAATAATAATACACAAAACAAATTATGCACAATGCAGTTTGGTTATCACCCACAGACTGATGCCCAGCCGGTCCCCAGCCAGTTACCACCTGCAGACAATTCCCTCAGTTCATTGTTCAGCATGATGCCATATGGTATGGAATATCCCTTGGATCAGCTGGGGTCAGCTGTCCCACCTGTGTTCACTCACAACCTTTTGTGCACCTCCAGACTCCTCACTCTCAGGGCAGTGTGAGAAGCTGAAAAGTCCTTGACAGAGAGTAAGTACTTCTCAAGAACAACTAAAACATGTATTACCAACATTATTCTCAACCCTAAATCCTAATCTTGCAGCTCTGTACCAGATACTAACTGTACCCCAGCTGAAACCAGGACTATGTGCTTCACACTCATGCTGCCAAATGCCTTTAAACAGCACTCTCCTCTGGTGCTGCAGCAACTCAGTTTCCATTTCCTACCAGAAAATCCAAACTTGTAAAAAGAAGGTGTGTGACCAGTCCAGATTTTCCACAAAATCACCCTTTAATTCAAAGATAGTTTTATGATTCAAAGGAGAGGGCCTGAAAGTTCTGGACAAATATCTTCTCTCTCACCTTTTACCACAGCCATCAACATAACATTGTTTATCAATATTGCTCCTTTGTTTCGCTGTTGCTAGAGGAAAGCTGCTCAAATAAAGGCTGTATAAAATGTCTAGAACACTACTAATGACTACAGTAAACATCTTTATGTCTCAGTATTTGTGTCTCATCAGTGTCCTTGAGAGCATCCTCCCATCACAGGGTGGAAGTCAAAGGAGTTTGCTGTTTGGGGGTATGATTCACACTTTTTCAGCAATAAGCACATTTGGTTGAAACAAGTTATTTCGGATATTGCAGTATTTCTCAAGATGCTTGGAAGCAGCCGAGCAACTGCAATTGCCACAAGTCTTGCTAGTGTCAGAGATAGAAATGGCTAGTCAAAAATACCTGACTGCAGTCTAGCAAGAAGCCTGTCTCCACATAAAATTTGGTCCTCTTGTGAGGAATTAGTTCTAGATCAAATTTCATTCATATTTTACCAGGACTATTTAATAAGGAAGAAAAGCAAACAAACATGAAAAGAGATACAGATTATTATTTGAAGAAAGATTGCTGGAAGAATTACTAATATGTCAAATAAATTATTTTTATATAAACATAAAGAGGAATAATTAATCTTCTATTCACAGAATAGTAGATTAGCTTGGGTTGAAAGGGACCTTTGAACATTTTTAAGCCCAACCCCCCCACCACAGACAGGGACACCTTTCACGAGACCAGGTTGCTCCAAGCCCTATCCAACCTGGTCTTGAGCACTTCCCAGGCTGGAGTGTCTACAACTCCTCTGAACATTCTGCTCCAGTGTCTCACTGCCCTCATCAAAAAATTCTTCCTTATGTCCAATTTAAACCCACTGATTTTCAGTTTATAACTATTGCCCCTTGTCCTGCCACTACAAGCCCTGGTAAAAAGACTTTCTCTGTTATTCTGTAAGGGCCATCTGTATATTGAGAGGCTGCAGTAAGGTCTCCCTTGACCTTTCTCTTCTCCAGGCTAAATAATCTCAACTCTTTCATCTTCTCTTCACAGGAGAGGTGCTCCAGCCCCTCACCATTGTTGTGGCCTCCTGTGGACCCATTCCAAGGGTCTTTCCTTATGAAAAATAAGCACTTCACAAACTAGAGCTGATCCCCAGCTCATGAATGTGATCAATTTCAGGAAAATAAGATTATTTCCAGCTGCTACACCTGAGTATTAAAAGATTTAAGTGTCAAATTTTGCCTTTAAGCGCATCCTATTGAAATCAAAATACATTCTCAATGGATAAACTGATGGATATATGTATCTACCTTTACCTATGAAACACAGCGATGCTGTTTCTAAGTACTTCTTCAGAATAGAATCACAAAATTACAGGGAGAGATAGTAGTTATGTTAAGCCAACTGATGCAGACACAGAAACCACTCTTACACACTCAAGCCCCACAGCCCTGGGCCAGGGTGCTCCAAGGGATTTCTGTTCTCTTATCGTGCACTGCTGGGTCAATGAACACCAAGTGTGAACCAGAGTGGTCCTGAAGACACTAAAATTGTAGAAAACACTTGACAAGAAAAGAAAGACCTAAAGACACAAGAAAATATGCTTGCCAGAGACATTAATCTCCTCCTACTTGTAGTTCAGTAGAATTCATGATATTCTCTTGAAGACTTTCAAACAAAAAACAAACAAACAAAACCCCCCAAATAAACAACAAAAAACCTCAAAAAAACCCAAAAAACCCCCCAAAAAAAAACAAAAACCAAAAAATAACCCAAACTTCCTGACTTCAATGAAACCATCGTGCAAGCACCTTAATGTTAAAATTCTAAGTCTCTAAGTATTCTTAAAATTATTTTTTTTAAGTGCAGATGTCTTGCATTTTCACTACCAAAAAAAATAAATGAAAAGAGACATTACCTGGGCTTTTTTTCCTCCATCTTCTACACCTTCCTGTTGTCTGGTGTCAAGCAGGCCTCCAGCAGCTCATCCCACACATGCCAGACACTCCAGTCTTCTTCCTTTGGCTGCCATCGGGATTCTGCCTGTGTTTATGATTAACCACCGAGAGATCCGCCACAGTGGGGTGAGGCTGTTTAAACACTTTGTTATATCCATGACGGTTATTGTAGATAAGGTTTCCCAAAGCACTCAAGTGTACAAGTGCAGCCAGCTGCTTACTGAAGCCTAGCAAAAGTCTGTGGTTTTGGCTCATAGTGCTCCTTCACAGAGACCTGTTTTCCTCCTCCTGCCATGTTTCTGCAGTCAGGTGTGATCAGCTCACGGCTCAGCTAGTGTTTAGGCTCATAAAACAGCTCCAGAGCACAATAGCCTGATGTTCTTGGGGGCAAGGATTCTAAAATGGGGTATGCTGGGGATTTTTGGGTTATGAGGTATATATCCTTTCACAGGGCTTCATGTGGTCCAGGTACTTGCTGCACTAACAAAACTTCTGCTCCTTCTCCACATGCATAGACCCTCTTTCCAGATTTACCAATCCAGACTTTTCTCCCCAGTATACAAATATCCCAACAAAATCAACAGAATCTTGGGAGTTTGGCCAAGATATCAGAGACTGGTAGAGTGGATAAGCGCAAGAAATATTTTTTTTAGTTTATGTCCTCCCAGGGTTCAGAGTTATTGCTCCTAGATATAAAAAATATGTCTCAAATATAAAAAAAAACCTTCACAATTATGAAGACAGTCCAACATTACCAACACGCTCAGAGACTCTGTGCAATCTCTGTCCTGGCAGATTTTCAAAACCTGGTTGGACCAAGGCCTGAGCAACCTGGCCTGCAGTCCTGGATCACTCTGAGCAGGAGGTTGAACTGGGGCCCACCCAAGGGCCCTGTGATCCCATCCTGTGATCCTATATTCTGACACTGGGTGTGGTGTGTGCAGGGAGGATAAAATCTACTCCGTAGAGATGTTGGTCATACATCTTCTCTGAATTACAGCTTATGTAGCTTCTGTATGGGAATCACTCTAGTTTCTTATTTAGCTGGGGCATATTTTAAAACTATTCGTATGCCAAATGATGTTCTACCATCTCACAGCAATACAACCAATATAATATTACCATTAATCCTTGAGGTGATACAAGTGTAGACTTTGGGACAAATCACAGGAATAGTTTAGGCAGTCTTGCTTAACCTAATTAAACTAACTGAACCTGCTGACCAAATACAGCGCGTTAATTAGCTCATCATTTCGTGTCTCAAATAAAAACATACCTATGCTACGCTGTGCTCCATGGTTTTGCAAAAGTAAACATCTTCCATGCATTAAAAAATGCATGAAATTAATAAATAAACTGCTTTAATTAATAAAATTAGCAGAAAAACAGGGGACCTGTCTCACTGAGCAGTCCATTGCACATGCAGTCATTTTTCTACTCAGCGCAGTAGCTTGGCAATTCATGTCTAAGTGTTGCCAAAGAATGGTATTAAGGAGTAAATGAGGAAGAAAAGAAAAGCCTGACTACTTGGCAAGAGGAATGTCTTACACCATGAAGGTTAATTCAGGTCTCTCCAAACAGGAACTGCTCTGTATCTTAGTTAAAAACAGATTATTATAGAAGGAAAGAGTAAAGGGTTTCAACATTTGTTAGTGTTTTCTTAACTGATTTTTTTAGGGCTTATGGCTGTTTTAGCACTTGGCTACTCACACAGATGCTCTGAGTGCTAAGGAAAACTCACAGGGACATATTCATACCCTGTAGTGTAGACATTTATCCTTGATGGGTTCTCATATGGCAATCTGAGTCAATTTAACAGCTCTTTGCTGCTGTGAAGGAATGAGGGCATTATTCCCATTTACCAGTCCCCTTTTTGGTCTCAACCATCTTTCTGATGCATATGTTATGCCTACTATAGCAACACTCCTCTGAGACATTTATCCACCAGGAAGGAGTGGACAATTTGGAGCTGTGTTCCAGGAGGAACCAGAGAGTCTGGAGCCAGGAGGAAGGGAGGGAGAGCCATCATGCGGTTGGGAACAGGAGAAAGGACACCAGGGAAGATAGAGCCATCAAGGTGGCTCAGATCTGGATGAAACCACAATCTTTAGCACCTTTTCTCCACTTGCATGTTCGCCTGTGTGGCCTATGAGGTGTCAGGTGAACAGTTTCTTCATTTCTTTACCCAATTATATGTTTATCCTGACAAAGTAGTTCTAGAAGCTTTCTGAGGAAGGCTCTAGGTGAATGGTCATCAGGACAGCAATTGGAAACAGGACTCAAATAAGAATGCAAAGGAAGCAGTGCAGCTCAACAGGGGCAACCAGTGCCATCTGTGGTGTTTCAGGATGCTCTTTGGTCTCCCTTCACTGCTCCAAAGGTGAAAGGTAGGTGTCATGGTTCCTGTGTTATACCTACCCCCCTTGTGGGTGGCTGGCCTCCATGGCAGCTCCAATGGCACAAGATGCCTGTGTTTATATAGTTCCAACCTGGCTTGTGATGCAGCACTTTAGGAGGACTGAGTGTGACCCACTAGTTTTTGGTAGGTAGTGCTGCAGGGCTCAGTTTTGAAAACTGAATGAAATAAAAGATGGAAACTCATTTTTTTAAAAAGTCATTCCAAGCTATTCTGATCTCAGTCAGTCCAGCTCCCAGTTCAAGAAAGTTTGTCTTTCATGGAGCACAGGTCTTCCACATCATAATTATTTTGGGCATTTTTCTGGGGCACAGTTAGTTCAGTGGGTATTACAGCTGCCATTACTGCTGTTCATTACCTTACAGAATTGATGTTGTTTCCTTCCCATTTAGGATACTGACCTATCCTAAGGTGGGAGAATCATCTTTGATGTTGACAGACATCCATCAGCTATCAGCCATCCTCAATTCAGCACTCCAGGGAGCTTTCTAATGTGCCTGTCCAGAGGCCAGCAGAGCTGTGCCTCACTGCTCAGCATGAACTGGTGAGGGCCTTTATGAGGTTAAGTGACATTAATCTCATCCTAGGTATTTTTATTTCTCTAATTCCCTGAAAGATGCCAGTCTCTTGGCTCTGTGGAAGACCTCTGATTGGCTCTACTGCACAGGGAGCACAGGGGGAGTTACACTGAATTAATATTTAAAGTGGACAAATTCAACCACATTCATCTCTGTGTAGAGACACGTGCCCAGAATTATTATGACAGTAATTTAATTTGGTTTCCTTAAGTTTGGAAATTAAATGAATGAAAGTGAAATGAGGCATGCTTTGGTGCCCTGGAGGAGGTCATGCAGGAGTCCAGTGAGGTCTCTCTGATTCACTTGAACACCACAGGGGCAGAGGAGGCTGCAAAACATAACTGTGACCTGAAAAGCAGTGACTGTAGTGAAGGTCTGCTGTCTGCAGGAAGGAGAGGAAGAGAAAAAGTGTGTCAGTACCAGGCTTTTAGTCTGCTGATATCTTAGGGATAATGTATCCTCACAGAAATAACATAGTATCTTGTGTTATAAATGTATAAATGGTCTTTACATTGAGAAATAATGATTGACAGCATTGGAAATCCACAGTGGGGCTCCTGCTGTCCTCAGACAGTGGGATTTGGGTTGGTATTAATTGACACTAATAACTCAAGAAGAACACATTAACTTTTTTTTCCCCCAACAGCTACTCAGTGGAAAATTTTACTATGTTTTGGTAGTGGGGGGAAAGATGAAAGCAGATCTGTCTGGACCCACCTGCAGCAATGCACTGCTTTTTGGGGAGACCTCCCTGGCTGAGGGATTACATAAACCTGGGCACTCTCCTGCTTCCCAGGCAGCTAAATTCTAGAAGCACTGTGACTCATAAATGTTTACTCACCAATATCCCAAACCTCTGACGAGGCAATTTGGTTGAAAGTTTAGCTGAGAGCAACCACAGGGTGTGGCTGGTTCTCATTGTATGATTATCATTATTAGCTTGAACAGTGCCATTATACCTGCAAGGGAGGGTTTGGGTAATGCAATGTAGTTCATTAAAACTGGGTAAAGCACATTGCTGGACAGAAATGAGAAAACAGGCAATGAGAAAAAGGGCTCCACCCAGGCAGATGCAAAGCTAGTGAAAGAGGGAGAGGAGAGAAAGAGGGAGAGGAGAGAAAGAGGGAGAGGAGAGAAAGAGGGAGAGGAGAGAAAGAGGGAGAGGAGAGAAAGAGGGAGAGGAGAGAAAGAGGGAGAGGAGAGAAAGAGGGAGAGGAGAGAAAGAGGGAGAGGAGAGAAAGAGGGAGAGGAGAGAAAGAGGGAGAGGAGAGAAAGAGGGAGAGGAGAGAAAGAGGGAGAGGAGAGAAAGAGGGAGAGGAGAGAAAGAGGGAGAGGAGAGAAAGAGGGAGAGGAGAGAAAGAGGGAGAGGAGAGAAAGAGGGAGAGGAGAGAAAGAGGGAGAGGAGAGAAAGAGGGAGAGGAGAGAAAGAGGGAGAGGAGAGAAAGAGGGAGAGGAGAGAAAGAGGGAGAGGAGGAGAGATTAAGAGGTTCATGAGAATATTCACTCAGAGATTTAATTACAAGGACATTTTATTTATGCAGTGGCCACATCCAAGAGTCACTTTTGTGGATGAAGCATCCATAATTTCTTCATTTTGTGAAAAAAAGGATTATGCTGCTCTAAACACACAGTTTATGCTGCAGTTTTCCCAACAGAAGACAATAGAACCTGTCAGGGAACAGAGGAGAGTGACTGAGGTCACCAAGGGCATGGGTGCCTTCCAGACAAGTTATAGCTTGGACACTGATGCTTGAAAAAGACAAATGAATGGAATACATTAGGGACTCTAAAATCATTAGTGGAATGGCAAAGATGAGCAGGAAACACTTGTTCAGTTTGTCACTGAAGAAGTGTTTTGCATGAAAGACATAGCTACAGTGTGGAAGAGATGAAGCCATTCGGCTGCTGCTACTTAGCCCTGTCCATGTAACATTGAGATACCACAAGAAATTAAGGGTAAAGCAACTCCATTCAGAGCACAGAGTACAATGTTCTCAAATACAGCTGTTTTTTTAAAAATGGGGCTTTTAAAATTCACAATTAATAGATCATCATCTGCTTCTCCAACAGTTCATGCTTATTGAAAATATTTGCTGAGTTTTGAATTAATAAATTCAGTCCTGAAAAGATGGTTATTGATGTAGAAGAATTGGAACAGACATCATGCACAGCTACTATAAAAACATTTTCCATGCTCTGAAATGGAAGAAGAGTTCTCATGTAAATTAACTACAACCTGCCATAAAAGTTTGATGAAAAATTTCTCTTTGCTTTCAGAATAGGAACCCCTCGAGGCACACAGATAAAATTTTATGCTGCCTAACCAAAGCTGGTGTGAAGTCTGGAGCATACCAGGGAGGCTGCAGCCCATCCCTGGCCAACCACAGCCTGGACAAAGCGTAAGCCTGTGACAGCCTCTCCTGGAACAGCTTGTGCTGGAAGTTGCTCAGGCATGAGGTCTCCCAGAGATCCAAGCCTTCCCTATTTTTCTCTGAATTATTTAGTAGAGAAGCGGCAAGAGGAATATCTGCTGGGAAATGGAGGCAGGGCACACTCCTGAGAAACTCTGATAAGGGGGCCAAACCCCCCCAGAGATTGATTTTCTTTGTCTGTAGCAGCTCTGGAGCTGGGAGGAGGCTCTCTTTCATTTTACTTCATTTATCTGCTTACCCCATCTTAAAACAATCCATTTCCCCTCTTACCCCCTAGCCTAATAGAAAAGCTGCAAAGTGAAGACAGTCAGGCACAGGCCAACCCTAACATAAAAGAAGGAGCTTGAACCTGCTGTCAGATTTCTTACTTCTGCTGTTTCCTCTCCTCTTTCCTCTCAGAAGGGAGTTGTGCTGGAAGTCACACAGTTTCCTAGGTCATAATCCACCTGATGTGGATGACAGAGGTGAGATTCATCTCTCCTAACTCCACGTGTCTGCAGACTAAATGTTGCATGATGCATGAAATGGTCACCTAGAACCTCTTGGACAGTGGAAGTAAAGGAGCATTTTGAGACTTAGCTGGCCTAACACATTTTAGAGAGCTCGTGCTGTTGGCTCATCCAGCTAGGGAACCACCTGAGTTCTCCTGTCAGGTTCAGACTTAACATTTGCAGGCCCAGTAAAGGAGGTGGAATAAAAGACCCAAAAGTCCCTCCCAGTCATGCAGTGCAGAGATTACACTCAATGGCATAGCAGACATAGCTGACACCATGAAGGGAGTAGTTCCTGTTCAATATCCCCCTCAAGCTCAAAAGTCTTACTACCAACAGGATCCCTACACCATATTAGCTGGCACTTCCCAAGAACTCTGCAATGTTTGATTCTGGTCAAGTAGAAAGGACATCAGACAAATACACACCAGACTGACCCGTCCTGCAGTGTGATCACTGACACCTTATCCACCTGCTTCACAGCCATGTCCTTCACTTAATTTTACATAACAAAATCAAAAGCACCTCCAAAAGGCTTGTACCAGGATTCCCCAATGCTTTAAATGAGCACTTTCTACTGAAAGTAACATACAAAGAGACATCTCTCTTTCATATGCATCCCATTCTCACTTTTATATATAGTATGAAGAGACTGGAATTTATTTCTCCCATGGGAATCTAATAAAAATCTCCTCATTTCTATACTTACAGCTTCCCCTGAAGGTCAGTTATAGATGTTTTGAGTTCCCTCTGTGAAACAATTCTGTATAAACCATTCCAAGAGTTGTATGTTCACAGCTGTAATTAAAAATGTGGTACAGTTGGTTTGTTTCCTTTCTCAGATATGTTGCATTAGAAAAGAAAAAAAAAAATTAATATGTGCAATTATTAGTATTTCATACAGATATGCTCTGTTGGTTTATTTAATCCACAACAAGCTCATTCATTTAAATTGAGTCTGAAATCCTGCAGGTGACATTTTCATGCCCATATGTTAGCAGATGTCTGGTTTGGGTTTGTTTTTTTCACTTCAACAGAAACAACTTTATACAGAATTTTGTCAGCAGCGTCCATAATTCAAATCCCACCTCTAGGCAAGCTTCCAAGCCTCAGTGGCTTGGTCATATGCATGAGGATGTTCTGTGCTTTAAAACCTCACACAGCATTACCCACAGTATCTTCCATTCCCCCTTCCAAAATTTATCATGTCACTGTCCTCTGTTGATCCTGAACCTAATTTTCTACAAGAAAGTTGCTTCAAAGCTAACATTGCCCATAGAACTATTTGCATACATTCTCACCTTAGGTATACAAATAGTAACTACCTGCTCTAAATACCTTTGACCAGGTAGTTACTGCATCTATAACATCACATGCTTCTTTATTTGTTCAGACCCTATTCTATAGCACAGGGTTGAGAAGACAAAGACAGGCATACCTTTGAAATGCTTTTCACTTGGCTGTGATTCAGACCAAGCTCTGATTATATCTGATAATATTATAAATATTATATTATATCTGATTATATCCCACAATTTTTTCATTTCCCAATTTCTGCATTAGAAAATTAATTAAATAAATTAATTAAATTAATTAATTAAACAGACTTAATTTCTTCTATAGGCATTTGTGAGACATCACTTCTTGTAAAGTTAGATTGCCATTAATTCTCATTTCACCAGCTTTGTATTTCTCTCTCCTTGTGTATAGCTATGGAGAATAGTTATTGCCAATGCCTTGCATAGCTTCTCCATTACTGTTCCAGCCTCAGTTTTGTGAGCATTGCTTAGAGAATGCATTTTTATCAATTTATGGACACCTGCCGACAAATTTCCATAACAGGCATGGGGTTTCTAAGCACATCCGCCGCTAATGGATTTGGAATTGCTCCATGTATTTTATCTGCATTGCTTTGCCTTCAAAATACTCGTGGTAAAATTTGTAAAGCAGTTTTCGTATTATCTCCTTATTTAATTTTCTTCTGTGATGTCTCATACCAGGATGAGACCAGAATGATAATGTCTTCATATGGCTTGTCTTTGAAGCTGCATGCAGGTCCTAAGCAAGGGATCACAGCAGCAAAAGGTAGCAATCTCTCCTCCTGAATCCTTGCAGACCAGCTCCAGAAACCAAAATATAGCAGAGGATCTGCAGCTGTAGACAGGGATTGTCTGAAGAACAGCCTCCAGTGCAGGCACTGCAGTCCCTAAAATGCCCAGTCACCCAAATACTGCAATTCAGAGCCCCAAAAGTATTTCCCAGTACTGCTGATAAAGACTTCTCATGTTTGGCCCCACTTAGCAATATGAGGTGCCACTCTCCCCACATTTGATTTTATAAGGAGGTGAAGACATTGAAAAGCTCTGCCCAGATACTGACTGTCCTTCTGAGCATCTCTTCAAACAAGCTTTCCAAATTATTGTGTAAACTTTTGGGCATGGCAAACACCTTCACAAATAGCCACACTGGAACTTCTGAATATCTGATAACCTGGCCCTGGTTTAGACATCCCAGATGGTGTTCAGCTCTCATTAGTTCTTGCAAACCACTCGGTCAGTACTAGCTTAATTCAGTTAAAGAAAATGACAAACAAATGCCACATTTTCTGATATCAAATAAACAAGCTTTTTACCTAGTGGATAGGGCACAAAATCATTACATGGACAGGATCAGAACTACACATTTTTCACAAATATTTCCATGACTGTGTTTATCTTGATTTGGTAATTATTTTCTCATTCAAGGTCTAACAAAGTATTGTAGTCTCATATTGTAGTTGCATTTTTAATTTGGTTTGGGTTTTTTTAAATAGCCTGAGCTGTTGGAATAATATCACCCAAGAATCTCAGCCTTTTCTGAAATACTCTCCATCTCTAGTATGATTTGGCTGCAAAGCAAAACCCATCCACATGTCCAAACCACCAGGCTGAGAAATCAAGGAATAACTCCAAATCTTATCCATTGGGGGACTCCATTCCAGGTGGTCTGCAGTTTTTAATGTTCCCACATGTCATGCAAATCAGTCCTAATATGACAGAGAATATGACACAATTATCGTAAATTATTCAGGCATACTAGTATCAAGTGGCAGGCCAGATAAAAATATAAAATTGGGCTATAACATGGAACTCTGCCAAGTTGTCTGGTGTATCAACACCCCTGTACACTGTGTGTTGTGACACAGGTGAGTCAATATTGAATAAGGAGCTAAATTTGAGGAAGTATCTTGTTATTTCAGTTCCACTGCTATGAGAATTTTCCTTGTGCTTTTGTCAAATGTATATTTACACAGTCATGATTTCAGGTGCAAAATCAGAATGGAATATGCAAAGCCAGGATGGTGGTTTCTCTGAGAATCCACTTTCCTTATCAGGACACAGAGGAGATGGCAAGGCTGGCAAACATCACCCAGCAGAGTCATCCTTGTGGATCTCATCAGCCTTGCCCCGGTAGGTACTTCCTGGCTCCATGTTTGCACTTCATACCTTTTCCCTTGGTCACACAAACCTCTTTCTCAGAAAGATGCTGCTGTTGGCCAAACACAAGCATTTTACATCTCCCTGAACAGCCTCAACAACTGCTAAGTGCTTGAGAGTATCTCAGTTTTAGCAAGAGTGACAACTCCTTAAAGACCCTCCTCGAACTTTGGGTGCCACCATCTTGACACCAATTCAGACCAATGCAGAAGAATAGTTCCTGCCCCCAAAAACTTATAAACCTGAGAAAATAGGGCCTGCTTCAGTAAGTGCACTGCCATATAAATAGACCCTAAGGCATGGCCTTCTCTTCATTTACTTTGCTTTTCATATCACTTTTATATCACTCAAGTATAAAACTGATTGACAAAACAACAAACTGGGAAAAAAATGACCTCAAGAAAACAGGAGGTGGGTATGGTAACACAGATTGAGCCCAGAGCACTCAACTCCCACTTTGGAGATTGAACAAGGCAGCTCAGAGCTCCACACTGAGGTGTAGAAGAAAGCAGATCATGTAGAAATGCCAGAGCATCAGTGTGCCCCCAAGGCAGGAACTTCATCAGGGCTGAAGCCCTTGGAGGTCCCAGCAAGGGAGCCCAGGCTGTGATCCATGGATGGATCACAGTGAGGCCATGGCCCACGGTGAGGCAGAGACTGCCCCTTTGCTTTGCATTACCCAGAACCTGCCCCAAGGGACCCTGAGCCTCAATAGGGATAATTGCAATAACCAGACTCCTGTTCATTTACACCCTGCATGATTTTGGTCTCTCAGCTGCTGATGGTGATCTTTAACCATCTAAACAGAGCTGGCTGAAATGTGGGTCCAAGCTCTCTCTGTGGCAGCATCTTCTCCCTACTGAGAGTTCAAAGAATGGACAAAAGCATTTTGGTTCCAGGACTCTTAATTAAGAGTTTTAAACCCAAACCAAGGGCTAGAAGGACCTTGAATAGGTATACACTATTCCATCCCTCTCCAAACACAAAGTACACATTCTGATTGCATGATGAAGTGATTTCACAGTGCAAGTTTGGCAACTTCATTAATGACTGCCTCATATTCTGCTAAATATATGGTAAAAATGAAATGTAAAGATGAAAGTAGATTATGCTTTTTATACAAACCACTTCTGTGCTCATTTTATATCACCCTGTGAGATGTTCAAGCCAACATTCCACTGAGCTCCATCTGACAGAGACAGGGAAACGTAGCTGCTGCCTCAAATTACCCATGACCCAGCAAAGAGAAAATTATATGAGAGATAAGGCATCTCCCTAAGCTCCCTGTGATTTGACTCATTGTTTATTGGGAGGGTTTGATTTGTAAATGGGAGGAAATATGTCTCCATTAAATTGTCTTCCCACACCAAACACATGCTGCAAAAATTATAGCCCTGGTTAAACAAGGAGGCACACAAAAAGTTGCATCACTTTGTGATAGTTATATGCAGAAAATTAAGTTAGGGATAATATTTGATATTCTGAACTGCCATAAGTCACAGCAGAAATGCCCAGTTACTGAACACAGCAACACTGCCAAGATCAACACAAAAACAGCCCAACCTCCTCACATCACCAGTAAATGTGAGTAAGGCACAAAAAGCCAAATACTTATCTTTCTCATTTGGAAAAACATTTGTTTGCCTGCAGAGGGATTGCTCTATTTTAAACCGGAAAAATCCGCTACACTGGGGACCTGAAAGCCAGATAAAATAAGCATCTAGGAATATAAATAAGAAAAAGCAGAGAGAGGGCAGATAAGCTCTTTTGTCGTTCATCTCAATAAACGTGAATTAAATTTTTTTTCCAAGACATTTAATTCAGTTTTGTGAAAAGTACTGTGTAGGCTGATAAGCCACACTTTTCAATATGAATTTAGATATTAATATAATTAAAAGATAACAGAAATTTCAGATGTAATACAATTTAAATGGTAAAAAACAAATCCAAGCAGCACTGTGAAACCCGTAAAATTGGAAATGCAGGTCTGTCACCTGCAATATAACTTACACCAGCATTTGAGCACATACGGTTTTTTCTTTTTTGCAAAATCTCTAAAACACAGGCCTGGATTGCTCTCACACAGGGTTTCATATCCAGGGGTAGTTTATCAAACCACTCATACCCAAGAAATGGGAATATTTAAGAAATTTTTAGCTGTACCTAAAAACCTGCTTCTTCTCTTTGTGTGGTTCCTTTTAAAATAACTAGCTGATCCTTTATGAAAAGAGCTGTGCACCTGATAATACTGTTACATCTACACCAAAAAAAGGAATTCCACATTTTTTTAAAGATGGAGAAAATTTAACAAAATGAATTTCAAATGGAACTGATTTGGGTGAAAATTACCGCAGATGGAATAGAGGAAAATTCAGGATCTGTGAGATTTCTCTGAAAAGAGCCACTTGCAGGAATTTCTGAGTATAAAAATGAGCAACTGCATTTAGGAGTCACAGACTTGCAGACCTTGGTATCTGTAGGAGTCTCTGCAAGAAAGTCTGCAGGGAAAACACTAGACTTTATTTTAACTCCTCTGCTTTCTCCACAGCTAGTGTGGTTTATGAAAGATTTAGCAAAGCTCATTTAACTGCCATTATATTTTCATCCAAACACAGAACAGAATTGGAGGGAAGAAAGCTCGATGCTTTTTTGCAAAGGATAACCAAAATTCTTTGTCACTTAATTTCTCCCTTTCCTGGTTAAATTCCCTTGGCAAGCAGGGCCTGAAGCCCTCCTGCTCTCTTCCTTTCCCCTCAAAAGCTGCCCCGTCCTATTTCTTAGAGATCCATTTCCACCACAGCTACAGAAACTCAGCTGCGGCATCGGGAACACACAGAGTTCTGACCACATGCTGCAAATAATGTCATGTCTATGTCTTTTCAATATATATATATATTCGGGAGCCAAATGTCCACATATCAGAGGCTTGATAAAGCCAGTTACTGGTCATAGAATCATTTGGGTTGGAAGGGAACTCACAGATCATCAGCTCCCCTGCCATTGATTGTGATAGCGTTCACTAGAAAAGGTTGCTCAAAGCCCCATCCAACTTGGCCTTAAACACTTCCAGGGATGGGCCAGCCCCAGCTTCTCTGGGCAATCTGTTCCAGTGCCTCACAGTAAACATGAAACATGAGTCTTGGTCTCTCCTGACCTTGTTCTTCTGCCTTATATAAAGAATCTCCTGATGTGGCAGCAGGGAGCCTGC
Source organism: Cyanistes caeruleus (assembly GCF_971803275.1). Classification (NCBI taxonomy): domain Eukaryota; kingdom Metazoa; phylum Chordata; class Aves; order Passeriformes; family Paridae; genus Cyanistes; species Cyanistes caeruleus. The sequence goes on from NC_141701.1 coordinate 12,396,792, forward strand.
AACTGCTCCAGCTGTGGGTTCCCTGCCCTTGGCTGTGCTGAGTCCGGGCGGGGTCTCGGAGCCAGCAGACAAACATGTTCTCCAAATAGACCAAAACAGAAAATAAACAGACCTCTGATCTCTGCCAAACCCATCCCCCAGGTGCTAGGCAGCAGGATGGCCCTGCCCTGGGGCAGCCCAGGAAGACACCATGGCAGCAGAGCACGCACAGGCGAGTGCAGAGAAAATGCAAGACTTTGAGGGATGGTGTTAGTGTTTCATATTTTAGTTTCAAATCAGCTACCTTCAAAACCAATTTGTCTGTAAGAATGATAAAACCATCTTTACTTATGCTGATTGCAGTTCCCAGGTTGCTGGAGCTTTCCCACTGCATGATTCTAGTCCCCCTTCACCAGCACAATTCTGCAGATGTGTTTAACTACAGGCTGTTCCCATATAGCAAACCCTTGTCTTGGAAAACCTTGAGCCATTGCCTGTCCAGTTCTTTTTCCAGATTTACTTCAACCTCTGTTACCTGGTATCTTGCAGTTTTAAAGGCTTCAGCAGATTTATAGGACATATTTAGGCTTGTATCTTGGCAGCAGATTCCTAAATAACTCAGGACTACAAAAGGTAGTCCTACAACAGGTCAGAGGAGCTAAAGCCAGACCTCGTGTTTCTGTTGTCTGTCTGGTTACACTGCAATGACTGCAGCAGCAAATTCAACAACATTTGCTGGGGGTTTTACCCTAATTCAAGTATACAGCAGCAATAAAATTCCCATTTTGGCTGACAGTGGGATAAAACTACTTCAACCAGCACTAGGGACAGGTATGTGGATCTTGGTAGTGTCCTTGCCTGTGCCAGAGGTCTGGAACTACATGATCTTTAAGGTCCCTTCCAACCCAAACCACTCAGTGATCCTATGATTTCAAACCATCCCATCATTCTGTCCTCTAAATTGCAATGACAAATCCTTAGTGTCAACAACAGCAGTACAGAGCACATTCCCAAAACATCCAATTTAACCAAATATTTGCCATAAAGGCTGGACATTGTGCATTTAATCTGTTTAGAAATGCTGTCTGCCAAAAAGCCATTCCAAAAGTGCACAAAACCAGCTGTATTTGAAACTACACAACAAAGGAATTTGCATGACATTTTCAGAACTAATCTGCTGCATTAAAAGCTAAGACACTTTGGACACTTCACCGCTTTTACTGTCACAGATCAGATTAGGTGGGCTGCTCCTGGGTGAACTCACTGTTGTGGTAACCATACTGGCTTTGGAGTGTTTCAGCAATCTTGCATTAGGCACAATTAGGAAATAAACAAGTTTTTCACTTTACTCCATTTTAATGATACAGGTCTCTGCTCTTTTCCTGTGAACAAAAAGAACTTTTGACCACCACAATGCCATCCATAACACTGATGTGATGGTGGAGCTGATGAGTCAGTCCTGAGAGGCTGGTGGGGGCCACTGTAATTAGGACATCCCTTCATTTCTATTTTCATCCAGCTCTTCACTTCTTATTCTGAAGTATTGTTGTTTCAGGTATCAGCCACACAGACAGCTGCTCAGAAAAGCAAGAAAACTGAGGCATTAAGCAGAGTTAAAACCTCATTGTCCTTTACATCTCTCCAACAGATAAACCTGTTGACTTAGTTACAGCCTCAGCACAGCACTTTGCCATCCAGAGGGTACACACAGCAGCCTCACAGCTGTCTCCTGCTGTGTCACTGACCAAAAGGAGAGGGGAAGCTTGGTTCTGCTAGTGAAGAACATAACCTTGGTCAGTTTGGAATTTAATCAAACACCTGTTTTAGCATGGTTTTGTTGGGGTTTTTTCCCCCAAAATTTAAACATAGGCAAAGTATCTCACAATGGCATATATTTAGATTAAATCTTCAAATAGTTTAGCAAAAGAAGTCTGTTTCATTTGAATTTCTTCAACAGGCAAACTATCTGTCAACTAAAGTAATTTAAATAGAGAGTCTTAGCTCCAGTCTGCAATTTTAACTGGCTTGCTTCCATCAGGAAAAAAATGAGGTGACCCTTCAGCCTGAAGTTTTAAAAACAACAATGATTCTTTCAGGGATGATCATAAACCATGACATCCCTCTGTAAATACATACTTTGATATTAGTGTAAGCATTTTTTTCCTTAGATATAAATTCTTCATCAATTTTCTGTTTACTTTTGGTTTATATCTGATGCAGGAAAACACCATCTCCATTTCTCTAGAAAATACCACTTATCTGTATTCTTTGAAGCAAGTGATAATAATAAATTAGAGCTTGGTGCAGGAATAAATCTTTCTGCGATCCTATTCCTTGCACAGAACTGCAGATTGGTTTGCAAATTTTTTAATCAAGTGAATGTGAAATCTTGAGATAAATTTGAGCACAATAGACAATTAATTTTTTTGTCCTACTGTCTGTATTCATCCCAAGGAAGAGCTGCCAAGAGCCAGGCCTGTGGAGGACACCTGTGAGAGGTATGCAGCACAGCAGATGATGTGTAGGGCATGGCTGCTGGATCTCTTCCTTAGTATCTGGCCAGGAATTTGCAAAAACTATTCCAGTCTTCGGAGTTTGAGATGACAGGCTGCAGAAGTGAAACTCTACCTATTTCTGAATAAATAAAATATGATCAAAGGAAGACCTTCAAGTGATTTTTGTTTCCCAGGGCTCACAGCACACTGAAATGAAATTTCTGATACTCCTAAGCACGAGCTGTCTACTGAATTTTTCCTAAAAAATTTTGTCAGCCATAAATCCCAAGGTAGGAAGCTTTGCAGAGAGGAATCTTAGTTAAAAACATAGACCAGAAAATGTATGTATGAAATGCTGTCCCATCCACTGCTCTTTCTCACCCGAAGATGCTAAAAAAACCCCAAAGGGCATCAAACACAACACCAGCAAGAAGCCAAAACCATCTTGGCCAATGAACTGTGTGTTTTGCTCCAAAACCCACCAGAGAAGTTGGTTTCCCCTTGGCTTTGCCTAAGGCAGGCAGCAGTCCAGGCTCACTGCAGATTTGCTGCAGTTTGTAGAAGAGCCAGAAAACAGCACATGGCACCCCCCTGAGAGGAATACCCAAACCAGGACATTATATCTTACAGAGGAGCAATCTCAGTCCCTGCCTGTACTGAGGAAGAGAAAGAACAGCCCCATCCCAGTGGGAAAGGCTCCTGGCTGCCTGTGTTCCCTGCCTGACACCCTTCCATCCCCTACACCTCACTGCTGATGGCATTTGAATCTGGAAAGCTGCTGCTTTCCTCTCTGGCCACAGCATGGAACACCCTACATCAGCCCAGCAGCCCGGTGTGGGGATGTGTTAATCACAGTTTCCCAGGGCTGAGCGCTCAGAGACAGAGCTCAGCTGCCACAGCTCAGCTCACACAGTGAGGGGGCTTTAGCAGAACCATCATGAAGGATTTCAGTTCCAACATCACTGCTCAAGACACGACATTCACATAGTAAAATACATGCAGAAAGCCTCTGTGCTGAAAATTGCCTTTCTCACCTGAGCTCTGAGTGGCAGCAAATTAAAATGCATCACTGTTGCCAACAGACTGCAACTCAGGTTCACAAACACATTACAGCACTGATTATCTGCTTCAAACATGTAAGAAAGCACAGTTCACAATCACAAATGAATAAATTTCTAAAGATTGAAAGGTTTGTGCCTAACTTAAAACTTGGATTTTTTTAAATTTTCTTTGCTTGAAATACAAAAGCTGCATTATTCTATCAATTTTCATCTTCCCCTTCCTTTTTGGAAGAAGCGAGTGTCACGCTCAAATGATCTGTAAAACTAGGAACAGCTCTTCCAGAGTTTGATTCAGTGACTTTTCAACCTCCTCAGAACAGATAACTAAAACCCATTTACAGGAATCCCAGCACCCTGTACAAATATTGAACACTTTGCAGAGAACTACAATACCAGCATCAGGGCAGCAGGTGTTAGGCAGGGATTAAATGCCAGGGAAGATATTATTTATTCACTTAAATAAAACTCTTTTAGCAGGCACATGCTAAACCCTCCAATCCTTTCTGCATAACATTCTCAGAGGTGCAACTCCATCCAGAGCTGCTAAAACAACTAATACCAGTTAATGTTCCTGTGCATAAAACAAACATTTGAGCCATACTAAGTCCCTGTCTACAACAGTCTAATAGGTTTTAAATACATAAATTGTTGTAATAGGACTATGCTTCATACATATTTGGGTTGAGTTTTATTTCCCATTCGTCTTCTACCAGGATGGTCTGATAAAAATATCAAACTGAGTGAAGGGCAGCTGGTTCACAAAATCACACAAGGAAGGTAAAAAAATTATGGTAAAAAAGTAAATATTATATATGACAGCAAAATGCCATGAAGCACAGTTGCAATCTGCAGACACTATAGTAAACTTTCAAAGTACAGTGACAAAACACTGTTCATCAATGTAGCATCAGTCCCATGTTCAGACAAGTTTCAGATCTGCTTCATGCTTTGAGCACTCACGCAGCTCCTCATCCTGGACAGCCCCAGCTCAGTTTTGGTAATCACCTTGCTACCTTCCTAAGTGCTTTCAACCAAATCCATTCAAAAACTCAGAGATGTCTCCCTGACCTGACATTTTAGGAATATTAAACAGACATATTTGCAAACTTTCATTTGTTTCTTCCAAGCACAATCACATGCTTCATGCTTTTACAATTCAACTTGGTAAAATGCCCACTTGTGCATCTTGCTGCTGAACCATAATAAATTGTTATAATAATAATTTCAATTAACTGTGCGAAGTATTTAAAGAATTTGTGAGAGAAAGTTGTGGGGAAGAAAAGGTTACCTTCAAAAGTCAATTCTCCTTTCCTTAAAACAATTTGTATTCTTTGAAGTTAAGAAAAAGAAGGATCTGGACTGTGAATTGATGTTTTATAGTCTTTGCTGTTTGCAGTACAATGAACCATTTTTATTGCTGAAATTTTCAGAAAGTTTTCTTGCGGCATAACTGATGCCACAAGTGAAAATGACTTTGGTGTTTCCTCCTGGAGCCATGTAACTATGCTTGATTCTCATCTTTGTGTTTTAGAAAACCTACTTGTTGCCCATGATGCGAGCATATACTGCTGATTCTACAGTCAAAGACAAAAATCCCTTAACATACAGGTTTTTTAAAATATTTTACAACATTTTTCAGGTTGGGGAGATTCATGCTGGCTGCATATCTGATAGCATGTGGAACAATGACCACTTTGGCCAATTTCAGCCACTTCATGAGAATCATCTGCCTTGAAACAAGAACAGAAAGTTGTGCTTTTTCCACAGAGTTACCAGATTTAGACTTTAATTAGCTCCAAATTATTCATTAACACCTTTTTTTTTTACTCCTCAGCATTTCAGTGTAGGAGTTTTAATCAGCTTATCATGTGGGACAAAGATGACTTTTTGCTGTGAATTTATATACTTGAGATCTCTCTTAATGGCATCAGGCAGAAACAGACAATGTGGATCCATCCCTTGGGAGGGTCCCTGGCAGGGTGATAAGGCAGGAGGTTTTTCTGCATTTCACACACAGACTCACCTGAGAGCATTTTCTCCTGAGGCACTTGGCAGGGGGACACACCAGAGGAGGGAAAGAGGGCACAGAAGAAAGGAACACATGTGGCACTGTATACACACACTGCACAGATACACAGCTTCCCTACCAGCTCCCCAGAACTATCCATCAGACTCCTAGGCTTCAGAAGCAGCAGGCAACATTACATGAGAGCTCTTTACACCAAAGACAAGGCTGTGTCTGCCATGCAGGATGCAGAAGAACCTTCCAACAGATTTCTGGGCAATTAAAGTTCAGTCAAGTCTGCAAATCTACAGCAAATTCATTCCTTTGAGGCTTGGTGCTTTTTAGACACAGCCCAGCACAGAGGCAGGACAAAGCTTGAACACCTCCTGACTCATCTCCCTCCATTCACCCACAGCTGACCTCCTGCTGACTCAAACCCTGGCAAGAGCTCTGGCAGCAAGCCAGGGATAAGGGGCAAGTCCGGGGGAAAATGTCTCCATCAATCCTAGAACTGCAATGCTCTGCTCTGCAGGTACCATGCAAACATTACACTGGCAGCTGGAAGATCTCTCTTCACATTTGTGAGTGAAGATTTTTTTTTAAATTATTAGTAAGATGGTATATATTGCTTATAGCAAAATCGCTGGTGGCCTATTTTTATTTAAAAATAAAAAGGCACAATGCAGTCACATTGCATTGTCTTCTGTTCCATTTAGAGCAAAGATAAGCCTGCAGCAAAATTACTTGATACACAGCATTTTTCTACAGCTAGGAGCTCTATTTCTAAATATTAATAAGATATCCCAAACCACAGAAGGCCTTCATCCATTTTCATTTGGTTTAAGTATCCTTTCCTTCCCTGAACACTGCAGGCCCTGTCCTGAGCCTGCTCCCCACATCACCCATTCACAGACAGCTTCATGCAGCCTGAGAAGCCCCAAGCCCATGTGTGACAGACACAGCAGAACAATGAGTTAACAGAGGGTGTCTGTGCTGTTTAATAATAAAGCCTAGAACTGCTAATGTGACCAAATACAGTGACATTAATTCTTCCCAAGCCTGACCTGTGCCTCAGCCATAGGGATGAACTGTTGGCAGATAGGGACAACCTTTTCCCACAGCTCTAATTAGCATGATGGCTTCATAATTACATGGGAATCTAGATGTGTTTGGAGAAGGAGATAAAAAGCCTGCTGGGATCCTGGTTACTGTACTCGTTACCTACAGAAATGTTAACATCTAGATCAGGGCTGGGCACAGACAGCTACAGGTGGTGCTATGAAATTCCAGAGCATATTTCCTGCTCTGACCTTGTGAGACTGGGGACATCCCAGGGACAGGCATTAACAAACTCCTCCAATTTCTAAATGTCCAAAGCCAACTATTTGGTTCTTTTCTTTCATGCCACTGTAGCTCACGGTTAACATGATAGAGATGCAGAAAAATGAGGTAGTGAATGGTAGCTTGAGCACCAAGATTTCTGCATTCCCTTCCACAATCACAACTGGGGTGCAATGAGAACGCACCTGCAAAGGGCTATGCTTGCTTATCACATCCACAGTGTCAGGATGGTTTATCAGTCAGGCAACACAAGAGCAGCTGAACAACAGGATGCAAGATCACTGCAGTGACAGGCTGGCTGGTCCTAACAGAATCACTGGAAGAAACCTTCAAGATCATTGAGTCCAGCCCAGTCCTAACACCTCAACTAAACCATGGCACAGAGTGCCAAATTCAGTCTTTCTTTAAACACATCCAAGGATGCTGACTCCACCACCTCCCCGGGCAGACCATTTCAGTACTTTATCACTCTTTCCATAAAAAACTTTTTTCCATTGTGTATTTCTCTTGGTGCAACTTAAGACTGTGTCCTCTCATTCTGTCAGTTGCTGCCTAGAGAAAGAGACCAACCCCCACCTCTCAGGAGGTTGTAAGGTCTCCTCTGAGTCTCCTTTTCTCCAGGCTAAACAACCCCAGCTCCCTCTATCGTTCCTCACAGGGCTTGTGTTCCAAACCCCTCATCAGCCTCATTGCCTCCTCTGAACATGCTCCAGTGTCTCAAAGTCCTTCCCAAACTGAGGGACCAGATCTGGACACAGCACTCAGGTATGACCTCACCAGTGCTGAGTACAGAGGAAGAATGACCTCCCTGCTCCTGCTGGCCACACTATTCCTGACACAGGCCAGGGGCCATTGGCCTTCTTGACCACCAGGGCACTCTGCTGGCTCGTGTTCAGCTTCTGTCACCAGTGCCCCCAGGTCCCTTTCTGCTTGGGCACCGTCCAGCCACACCATCACACAGCCTGCAGTGCTGCAGGGGGTTGTTGTGGCCAAAATGCATTGGACTTGTTAAACTTCATCCCATTGGACTCTGCACATCCATCCAGCCATTCCAGGTCTCTCTGCAGAGCCCTCCTACTTCCAACAGATCAACACACACTCCCATCTTAGTGTTGTCTTCAAATTTACTAATGAAGGACTCAATACCCTCATCCATGTCACCAATAAAAATACTGAACAGGACAGGCCCCAGCACAGACCCCTGAGGGACACCACTGGTGACTGGCCCCCAGCTGGATGCAGCCCCACTCACCACCACTCTGGGCCTGGCCTCCAGCCAGTTCCTAACCCAGCACAGAGTGCTCCTGTCCAAGCCTGGGCTGCAGCTTTTCCAGGGAATGCTGTGGGAGAGCGTCAAAGGTCTTGCTGAAGTCCAAATAGACACATCCACAGTCCTTCCTGCATCCACCAGGCGGGTCACCTGGTCATAAAAGGAGACCAGGTTGGTCAAACACAACCTGCCCCTCCTAAACCTCTGCTGTCTGGGTCTGATGCCCTGGCCATCCTCTACGTGCTGCATGATGACACTCAGCATAAACTGCTCTATTACCTTACTGGGTACTGGGGTCAGGCTCACTGGCCTATAATTACCAGGGTCCTCCTTCCCACCCTTTTTGTGAATGGGTGTCACACTGGCCATTCCGGCCATCTGGAACCTCACCAGTGAGCCAGGACTGTTGGTAAATGATGGAGAGCAGTTTCACAAGCTCATCTGCCATCTCCCTCATCACCCTGGGATGGATCCTATCTGGTCCCATAGATTTATGAACATCCAAGCAGCTCAGCAGCTCTCTGACTGCCTCCTCCTGGATAACAGGGGGACCATTCTGCTCCCTGACACCATCTCCCAACCCAGGAGGACAGTTGTCCTGAAGAGAAGCTGCTTTCCCACTAAAGACTGAGACAAAGAAGGCGTTGAGCACTTCCCCCTTCTCCTCATCTGCAGTCACTAAGTTCCCTCCTGCATCCAGTAGAGAACAAAGGTTGTTCTTACCCTTCCTTTTGCCATTAGTATATTTGTAAAAGCATTTTTTATTATCCTTCACAAAAGTTTCCAAATTAAGTTCTAACCCCAGCTAGTCCTGATGAGCTCTGTTCTAAGTGTATCAGACTGTTTTTAAACAGGGCAGGGTGCTCAGGCATGTTGCTAAGGCCTCCAGCCCAGTCTTGCCAAAGTCCTCTGATGGAAAGAAATTGAACCTGTGATTTCCCCAGCAAAGACCTAGCCTAAATTAAGATAGCAGCTTTCCTGCAGCTTAACCCTGGCAGAAGGGAGCTCAGCACCACTGTGGACCAGCTGTCCTGACCCATTCCCAGGACAGCCAGCACAGAACCAGTCCAGCCAGGCTCCCTCACTTGCAGGATCAGAAATGCTCTTAGAGCACCTCCTCTGTGAGAGCTTCTGCAGAGGTGATGGCAGGATGTCCCCACAGCCTTCAGTGAGGCCAGGGACGCTGCATTCACATCTCTCTGACAAAAAGAGGCAGAGAAATAACTTGCAGAGGGCAGCAGGATCTGGCAGCAGTGCTTATGTCAGGAGCTGAGTTCCTGTGCCCAGTTTAACCCGCTGTTCTTTACCTCTGAGCATGGCAGGGAGCAAAGAGGAGCTGTGAAAGATGTCACTGCTTCTCACTCAGCCCTCCACATTTGCAGACCAAGACAAAGAAGTTCAAATACATTTGGTGATGACATCTCTCCTCCCAAAAATAACAGGCATCAGTTTCCACAGTCTTTTCAAATGATCCAGTGCAAGGCAATTTATTCTTGGATCATTTTCCAGAGTTGCTCCAAAGCATACGTTTCCAAAGGCAGCTTCCCCCTACCCACTACATGAAAAAGTATATCCACTCTGGGGACAATATTTTCATTTTTCTGCAGAGCACTAAGTCAGCAAAGGAATCTATTTCACCCCAGCATAAATCAGGGCAGGTAAAAATTACACAACATTGCCCAAATGCAAATTTTAACCCTTTTGTCAAGGTAAAGTGTGCTAAGGCTGTAATTGCTTTATAGTCCCAGATAATTCAAGAAAGCACTTTCCTGGGACTGACTTTTAAAGCCAGTATTAGGTATCTGGTTACAGGATCACAGCAAGGAGATGATAGATATATATCCTCACAGTTAACTATTTTTTTTTAATTAACTAAGTTAATTATTTTAAATATATCTAAACCGTGCTCAGAATGGGGATACAAAAACTCCTATGGGAGTTTGATGAAACCCAAGAGGAAACCTTTCCATCTCCCTGCTGTATGCACATGTCAGGTGTCAGAGAAGTGAAGACATCCAACTGGCTCACTGGAGCTGCTAAAAAAAGCCAAAACCTCCCAGGAAATATTCCCAAGTGGGATGTGATATCCAGTATTACTTTCAGTGTCATACACCATTCGCTCCCTCCTCTTTTAAACATTTTTTAAGAGTAAAGACTATAAAAACTGAAGGAACAGGAACAAAAACATACTACATCTCAACCCTTGCACATCTCATCCTCAAAAGTTACCTGTGGCCTTGCTATCCATGAAGCCATTGCCTCCCAGCTCCAGATGGCATTTCAGGCTCTCCATTGCTTTGGCTCACAACCAGGTGAGCCCTGAAGATGAAGCTTCATTCTTAATGATCTCTTAAATGAAATCAGCTGAGTTGGGCCAGTCTCTGCATAGAGATGGGTCTCCATGGGGCAGCTTTGCACACTGAGCAAACTGCAGGGTGTCCAAGCTCTGCAGAGATCCCTGGGGCAGGCACTTACTGAGGAACACAGGATGGGAGACAGGAAGAGGTGTCTGTATCCCATGTGTCAATACATTTCATTATGTTTATCTGCAAAAGTCCAAGGAAATAGGAGCCTGGCCCTGCAAAATCTTTTTTTTTTTTTCCTAAGCCAAGCCTGACCCTGGAGGCTACAGTCTTTACCAGACATATATTAGATTAGAAACACCCTTGACAGGTAAGTTCATCTGATGACTTCTTTGAAGCACTTGAACATTTTCTGTCATTTTTCCCTTTATTTGCAGGTAAAGTTGGATTGGCAGTTTGAAGATTGCTATTAATTTAGCTCCACTTTAAAACCTCAGGGACCATAATGTATGACAAAGCAAAATGTAAGCATTTGAAACCTGTAAGAAGACATGAGGACAGAGGAAGGGGCAAGTAATGCTCCAGTAGAGTGACCAGCTGCTCAGGTATGGCAGTGTAACACCCCATGGGGACACCTAATCCCAGGTTAAAAGTAACCCTATTTCAGAACGTGTTCAGAATTTTCTTTCAAGAATTCATTCAAGAATAATTATCCTTTTCCTGAGATGCCACTAAATTCTCTGCTCCAGAAAAATTAAAACGTTGTAGTGATTATGATCAGAAAGATTTATTTCAGAGATGCAAATATAACAATTTAAAAGGGTCCACAGAATTAAAAATAAGCTGGCTGCATGTTTTTTCCATGCATATAATCCCCCTTCTAACACTTTGCAAGGCTTCTGACAACATCAGAATGTAATGGCTACATAAGCTCTGCAGCTCTGAAAGCCTCTGTTCTCAGAGCACACCTTTAGGAAATACCATTTCTTCTTACAGAGACACTACAGTTGAGTCTTTTCTGCTGGTTAATAGACACTCCAGTGGCCACAGCTGCCCAGTGGCCAGCTGTCCCTTCCAACCATGGGTCCCTGCACAGACCTTTCTGAGGCCACAGGACCCCAAGACCCTCAGGAGCAGTTTGGGACACATTTGCTCTCCATCTCTTGTCAAGCATGGTAAAGGCCCTGTGAGTGGGAAAAGGAGGTGAGAAGTGAGGCATAGGCAGGAGCCTCAGCTTACAGCACAGCTCTGTCATGGGGGAAAAACCCTTCCCAAAGAGCTGTTATGTGTTGGAATACCAACACAGAGTTAGTCATGGGTTTGACAGCAGGGACAGAGGAAATGGAGTGGAAAGATCTGTAAAAGTAGCGCTGGTCCAACAGTCCCAGTACAGAATGCAGCAGCAACTGCAATAAAATTCCTGTGGATCTCCTCAGTTGCATTGTACCACCACCTATTTCTACTCTTCCTTTCCTGCAACCCTGCTAAGAGCCCAGAGGTACCCCAGTGTCAGGCTCCTTTTCTTGAATCATCTCACCAGTGCTGCTAATTTATCTCAGTACAGACTAATTGATTGCAGAAGGGGAGATTTTTTTCCATAGTGGCAAAGCTTCAGCAGACCACATAGCATTTAATCAAACTACACTTGTCATCTAAATATTTTAAGAAATCCACCTAAGTTGTTCTCTACTCAAGCAAATGGAAATTTATTAGGAATATTCAGAATTTTTGGGGTTTTTTTCCTAATAAGATCCTTGCACTAAGAATAATTTCTTCCCATGTCTCTCCTTCCCTCCTCCCACAAAATACTACCTGACTGTTAGCCCACAAAAGGGCAAAGCATAACCAGGGGACGCCTGTCTACAAATTACTTATGGTAAATTATCCATCAGGCTATGGCCCCAGCTTGGGTTTGCTACAAGCCAGCCAACCCCCACCCCACTGCCATGAATCCTAGTGTGGGATGGTCCAAAGGGGTTGGACACGGCTGACGTGGTCCAGGGGTCCCTTTTAAGCACAAAGGGAGCGACGGCGTTCACCCCACGGGGCCACAAACACCGACTGCAAGCACACAGCTGTTGGCAGCTGGACTCTGAACACTATGGACATTCCTGAGAGAAGGCATTTGGCCAGGTGGAGATACAGCCCAGGCTGCCTGGCACAGCACAGCAGCACCTGCCGGGGTCCTCGGTGGGCAGTGGGGGACCACGGCTGCAGGCACACACCAGCACACAGCAGGGGACACTTCAGCCCTGGGGCACTTGTAGAAATGAAGGAAAAACAAGACAAAAAAAAAAAAGCCAAGCCAAGAGCTGCGGTCAGAAGTTTAAACTTCCACACCAAGCTCATCCAATCTTTGCAGGTGGCGATTCAGTCATGAATAGAGATAGGAAGACAGAGGGCGTGTTTAGAAAATACAAAATTATTTTTCTAAAAATCAAGAGCTCCGGGGTAGCTGCTCTTGACTTTTACCCTAGGAGAATGAGACACAACAGCACTTCTCTAATAGATTAATCCAATCTTTTTAATGCAAGGCTGCTCTCTGTAGGACTGGAGAGGTCCTGCCTGCTGTTTGCAACATTTTAAAGTCCTATCAGGCAGCAGTTGGTGTTCTTCCAGTATCAGCAGCACATTGGTCCAACTGGCTGGGAGTTAAAAATGTGTTTATGAAAAAAGTAACGGTTTGTTCTGCATCCTAAGAAAGCAGTAGCTAGATTTTCCCTTGATAAACAAAGCAGATGTTCTGCCCAATTCAGAGCCAGGACAATAAACAATTCTCCTACATGGCATGCTGATTTTCTTTTTTTCTTTTTTTTTTCCTAATTGCTGGCTTCAGAATTTTATTCTATAATATGCAGCTATTCATATGAATTATAATAGCTACAGCAAAGAAGATTATATTACTTCAGAGTAATGGCTCACCTGATTCAAAACAGGGACTAAGTCTGATCATCAGTGGATGACCATCAGTCTCAAGGATCCATTTCACACATCCAGGAATGTCAGGCCCATGTAGTTCTTCCCTTTTAGCAAATCAGCATTTTCTGTGCAGCACTGCTTGTAAAAGGTGGCTTGGACACTTCATGTATTTATGCAGCCTCATGGGTCTATTTTGTAGCCAAGACCAAGCTCTTCACTGCTGCTAGCTTTGCACAGGGCTGGTCTTTGCCCAACTCACCTCACTGGAAACAGGGTTAATGACCTACTCAGGGGCTGCTGGCTTCACCAACTCAATCTGCAGGCTTGACACAGATAAATTAATTATTTCAATGCATAAGCTCAAGTAAAAAGATAATCTCCAGACTATCTTATCCAGAGGAACTGGCTCTATTTTATCTTGCTTCACTCACACCTCATGGTACCTCCACCTCCTATACAGGCATCCTAAAGACAAGTGCACAGAACACTTGAATTATAGATCCTGCCATCTGTTCAATAATGGATCTCAGATGCATCTGTGCTGAAGATAAGAGATGAAAATGCAGGGTAATTCCCCCTTCTGAAATATCACATGTACTACTGTGGATAAACCTTCAGTTTTGTCACTGACACCCATTCAGTCCCTTCAGAATATATTCTGCATAGTTGTGACATCAGCTCTCTAGGAAGAGGGCAAGAAGCAAGTGTTGGTCTAATGAAGAATGTGAGTCAACAAAATCACATTCCTTATCCAAAGAAACCAATACTTTAGAAACAGCCACATGGAAATTCAGCTATTAACACTTTCTTGGACTGCCTTGGATACAAGTGTCAGAGAAAAGAGATCTTTAATAATTAATGAGGTCAGAAATAGAGAGACAACCTGGACAAATTGCTAACCAGGCTCAATGTAGAGGAAGAAAAGCATGGAATGCTGTAAAACTGAGCTTCAGCAGGCTTCTAAACACAAATCCCAAATCTCTTTCTGAATCAAATGGCTATGCTAATATCATCAGACTTGCCAAGCTGCTGAGAGTACCAAGTCCAAAAGAGAGGGTGCTCAATGCCTATTTTCTTCCTATGCTTTAAAAAGATGGTTAATATTAACTCTTCCATCTTCCCAACCATGATTATAAAATAAATCTTCTGGAAACTGCACTGGGCTAAACCATGTTCATCCTCCTGCTTCCAAGGTGTCTCAGACCCAAAATCTCCATGTTGCTCAGACCCCTGAGTCACATTTACTCATTGCTGAGTCACCCTTCCAGAGCTGGACTCCGGTGCTCCAGGAAGGCTGGCTTGGAGTAAGCCTGCCCTTGCTGGGTTTACAGCAGATGAACAAACATGAACGTGAACCAGTTTCATGTAAATCCTGCGTCTCATTTGATGTTCATGACTGCTTCAAAAGTCAGAACCTGGAGCTAGTGCTTAACCTCAGAGATGCTGTTGCATATGGCAGAGCACATTACAACTGGTGAGTGTCATTTGTTTCAATATTTGCCAAAGGCTTAGTCCTACTATTTAGACAGTTTTATAAACAGCTATAGGATATTCTGCAAGTAGCATTTTAACCAATTCAATTTTCTGAAGCCTCTTTATCCAGTAAGGAGAGCTCTGCCTGTTAATTGTATAAAAATGTGCTTCAATAGCATTCACTAGCAAAGAATATCCACTTGAATACTTTTAATTAAAAAAAAAACCCAACCAACAACAACAAAAAAATCCAAAAAACCTGTTTTTTCCTGCTACTCCTGCTGCTGCAAGGAAAATAGCAAGAGAAGTGCTGACACCTACAGGACATTTGTGTGTCTAGAAACCCATTCTGGTTAAGTCCTGCATCACTCACACTGTGGTACAGTTAAACAAGCAGATGGCTTCAGAGTACAGCAGCTACTCAACCAGAATTAATTTACAAATGACTTGAGTAATACTTCATACACTTTTTCAACACTTTTTTTTTAGTACATCTCGTGAACATACAATCCGGGCCAATTAATGCTGATTGAAGCTCAGAAAGCTGAAAAAATCAGAGTACTTTCCAGTTCCATTTCTACTCCCTACTTCCCACTCTGCTCACAACCTTGGCACTTCTCATTTCTGTGTCTAGCTTCTTTCCCTTCTTTTTTTGGCAGGGAAGGGTCCCTGAACACCAGTAATTAAGAAATGCATTTCCATTTATTCTGTTAAGAGCAAGCTCAAGGATGTAAGTCAGAAAGATGCTTCTACCCCCTCTCCCAACACTTTTCCTAAACTTTTTCTTTCCCCCTCATCATCATTAGTTTCTTATCATGTCCATTTTTTCCCAGGTGAATATAATAATATATTAAAGCCGTCACAAACCAATGCCTCCATCACCCTGTTCAGTGTGATACTTTTGATTCACTTGTGTACAGCTCTGCAGAATCAAGGACAAAGGAGTGTGCACACGAGGAGTCACATACAGCCCTAAATCCCTAAAGCCTGTGCAGCTGGGGGCAGAGACTCAGGCTGGCACAACCTGAGGCCATTGTGCCCCCTCACTCAGCTCCATGTGTACCAGGCAGAACCCTGAGCTCAGCACCTCACTGCAGATCCACAAGGACTTCATGTTTCCAGGCCCAGCTCCACTCCCAAGTCCTGCCCTGCCCCAAACCGCCCTCACCAAGAGGACCATTTCCAAAAGGAATCTTTTGTACCAAGTAGCCCCTAAGAAAGCAATCTTAGTCACCCCAAGCCATTTCCAAGAAGCATTAAGAAGCTTGGCTTTGTTCCAGGGGACTGGGGGAAGGATTAACATTAGCTTCAAGTGCTGCACAATCAAACCACATCCATTTCTTTGTAGTCCAAAAGAAGCCTTGAGGTCTATGACAAAGACAAAGCTAGAGACACACATTGGGAGTGTTCAAGTGGAACAAATGGTGAAGAGGAAAAACATATAAAAAGGTAGTTACATGATTCTCAAGAAAATCCATGCTAGAATAAAGGAAGGTTTAAACACAGGAGGAGGTTATTTGGTTTCTTTCACCATCCAGGTCCATATTTTTCATACAAACATCAGATTCACTACAGTTATACTGCTAAAACTAATCCCTGGCCTGCTTCACCTTACATAAACAATTTTCTTCTCACTTTTTTCAAGTTCCTAGTCAAAAAATGTCTTTAGCCAAAGCAAACAGGTAAGACTACACATGCTCAAGTGCCTTCAAATACCCAGCATCCAAAACTACAGATTTAGGTGTGGCTGGAGGAGATGCAGCATACATCTCTCAACCTCTGAGAAGGGGAAGGACAAGTACAAGGCCTGGGAAAGACTTAAACCAGAACAGTCTTTCCACTGGTGAAACTGCATTGCTGCAGAACTGCAGCTCTACTGGGAAAAGACACTTAATGACATTTGGTGGGCTTGAGCACCAAGGTGACAGAGAGACATTTTAGTCCTGTGCCCAAGAAAAAAACTACTGCATGAGAAGGATTCTGCACATGGTTTGACCTACACCACAGTTTATTTGTAAACATTTGTTACATGTGTCAATAATTTAATTGAACACAGACTTTGTACAATTCAATGTATAATATTAACAATGCCACACTAGAAAAGCACAACTGTATTCAGTTACAGTTGTACTTAAAACTTCCAAAATACAAACCATTTGAAACAATGAACAAAAAAGTAAGGGAAAATTTGAGAACAATGAAGGAAAAAAGTGCAATAAATCATGATCAAAAAAACCTGAAAACAAACGTAACACACTTCTTAGCTGGCTCCTGAACATCTCCTGGTATATCCATCTAGGTTCAGTACTACTTGGGTTGTGCCAGAGCACAAAGCCAAGCCAAGTTAAAAATCTTGCTGAAACAGAAACTTAAAAGAAGCTTTACAATGTGTAATGCATATGATTTTCCCCACAGTCAATAAAACTACCTGAAGAAATTTATTTTATTTGTCTTTATTTGCAATACAATATAAAATAGAGTCTTTTGGTATGAAGATCTTTGAGAACTGTTGGGTTTTTACACAATATTTAAAACAAAAGTCACATAGTTTGAAGTCTCTTGACCACCCCAAGCACTGGTGCTGTAGTAGAGTTTCAGGAATTTCAACAGACTTCTTTGGTTGTAATTTATTCAGTAAACTTCAGATATGCAAATTTGAATATATAAGCTCCTAAGCTAGTGTTGAAACAGCTAAATTAGAGTGGTTTGAGTTCTAAATAACTGCAACACATCTGGAATTCTCACCATTAATTCTAAGATTTATGGATAGTAACCAACTGTGAGGAGCAGGCTACTTTTATTGAGAAACTTTACTTTAGACAATCTAATAACAAAGGATAATATCCTTCACTTAGCAACACTGAAGAATATGCAGTGAGAACAGAACGTTTTCATCTATTTTCAAACTTTCATAAAATTTGCACTATCATCACTTTACATACTAGTATGGATAGTGCATGGCAAAATTGAATACAATACAGCAAACTAGCTCACCTACTGCAGCTCACAGTAGCACTTGAAGTAACATCTATAGCCCTGAAAGTGTAAGCCACCACTGCTGCTTAATTCCTCTACAGTGCCAGGTATTGGCTTCATCTCCATGTAACAGTTCTCACAGTAAAGGTTTTCTCAGACATTTCTAGCAGACTGACATCCAATTCCTCTTCAATTTACTTTGGAGGAAATAAGGCAACTTAAAAACTGCTATGGAGAGTATGAGAGTATGCATGTCCAGTACAAAAAGTCACAGGAGTGTAAATGATCAACTGCATATGGGTAATGTAACTGTGATATATGCAGAATATATCATATTCATGTTCGGCTGTTGCTGGTAAAATTCAGGAACAAAACTGATGTAAGAAAGCACTGAGCAAACTGAAGCACTACAGACTTCCAGTTGCTTAGAGCACAAGTCCTATGCTTACACTTCAGGAATGTACATAAAGCCAGTGAAAAAGAATGGGATCTTCACAGTTGTAAAGTAAGTGACTGCATTATCCTATACATTTGTACATTTGTCCTCTTCAAGCTTTTGACATGTTTTTTTTTAACGCAGAACAGGATACAAACCCACATGTTGCATTTATTCTCCTTGCTGCTGTTCAGCACCATCCATGACACAGATCCTTGACCCCCTGTGTATTGCAGGATAGTAATGACAGGATGATTAAGTCTCGTTTTTAGTTATGACTATTTAAAACAAGGCAGTTCTAGTAAAGAAGGAAGCTAGCGAAGAAGTCTTAACAAACTACATTGCTCATCCTCCTCATGTGCTAAACAGAACAGACTTTTTTAAGCTGGCAAAAAGTTAATACCTAATATAAACAAAGTAAAGTCATGCTACATAAAGTCATCCCCTACAAATAGACCCAGAACATGATTTTAGATGAAAAAGCTTAATTTTTTCATGATCAACAGCTAATAGTTCAAGGAACACAGATTCACTAAATTTTCTGTCTTCACATCCTCTGTTGTTACCTTCCTTTGCTAACAACTGATGTGAAAAATCAAGAGCTCTGGTTTTTCAAACATTAATCAACAGGAGAGAACTAGTTAACTACCTTAAACTCAATTTATGATGACAGGAGTTTGCCCACAGGAATCATCACCAGCTTCAAATTACAGCAGAAGACTCCCAGTGGGATCAAATCTCAGACATTCCTGGTTTCATACCAAGGGGAGGATGAATCCATTACCAGTAAGAACAGTGTGGACAGAGATAACCACCTCCTATCTTCCACAATTCCATACCTCCACCAAATACTGACAGAGATGGAAGTGCATCACCCATCTTCGAAATGGCCTTAAGTCATCAGCAGGACACCGAGTCTGCACGAACTCAGCCTCCTCCTTCCATTGTACTGATTTGTCAAGGCCCCATCGTTAAGCTGAACTACAGAATTCAACAATCTTTAATGCCCCATATCATCACAATACTTTTATTTAAACAGTTGGTATCACTGAGTTTTCACAGGAAGAGCCAAATCTCTTACCTTTATACAGAAAAATTTTCAGTAATACAGTACAAAACTAAACAGAATTTATGTCTGAGTAACGAACATAGAAAACTACTATTGGAATTTTGTGGTGACAGCATAGAAATTTAACAATCAGAAAGCCTACAAAGGGCATGTTTAGTTATAAAAGAAAGATTGTCTCAAGATAAAAATAGTGCTGACAGCTAAAAAGCTCTCTGTTGCAGCAAGATATGCAGTAATGAGTAACAAGTTCTAGACAGTTTAAGTACTTCCCCAATACTGCAACACAACACATTTTTGTAACACTACTTTTACACGGGCTATGCTGCAGCAGCAGTACACTTCTTAGTGGTTGGCACTAGGAATTAACCATAATAGAAGAAAGGCATTTAGTGATCAATGCACAAGAACCTCTATTTGACCTGTTCCCTAGGTGTGGTTGAAAAAAACTGAGGAAGGGGCCCATCCATTCCATTCAGATAATACACCTTCCTTGAACATGAGATTCTTGGCAGGAAGAGGAACACCCAAATCTGCAGAAATCGGCTGCAGAAGTGAACTTGAAGAACCAGCATCATGGAACTGATCCAGTGTTGAAATACCTTCCTAAAAGCAAAACAAAGAAAAACATGTCTTAAAAAAAAAAAGAATATGATGGGTTAATCTAATCTGCAAATACACTTGAAGTTTCTGAAGTGTGTTACTATAATCCAATGAATGCCAAATAAATATGGAAGTAAAAACAGAACAAACAAAATAAAATAAGCATACAGATGCCTCAGCTGCATCTTTGCATGTATGATTTGGTTTCCAAGAAACCTTCAGGGAAGCTTAAGACTCAAAACTGAAGACCTAGAAAAAATTAATGGAAAGCTCTAAAATCTTCAAAACATCTATCAGACTGCTATTTATCCTGTACCATGCTAAGACAGATACATGTATTTGGAGGCAATTACCTGAACATATGCTGAGGGCATTATTTCCCAGAAGTTTGGTTTTCTCATCTTAAAACTCACAGCACCACCTTTTTTCCTTTCTATGGACATCATATAGAAAAGTATATCTCAGAGATAACATCTAACACATTAGGACTGGAGTCACTTGAGACTGACAGTTGGTTTCAGGGCTTCAAACCTACCAGAAATCTCCAGTATTCTCATCAGGAGACAGTTTCAGGATGACATCATCCATAACACTACCTGGTTAATTATTTTGCAAATTTATTACCTTACTAAAAACAGAGTTTTAGAGGAAAGTATCATAAGACAGAAGCTAAGCATACTCCATGTTACACATGGACATGGCTTACTTCTAGGCAGAATCAGAGCAGGCTGCAGACCTGGAATTCCTCTTTGGTTACTATGCAAGATCCGTATTTCCTGCCTACACTCCTAAAAATCATTCCAGAGTATGCAGTTTTACATATCTCATTGAGCACTAAGGTCTAGAGGGATCTTAGGACAAGTACAAAAGTAACTAGCATGAAATCCATGTTAATATATTTTGGTTTTTTCTAAGGAAACACTGACTTGAGAGGCAGATAAACTTAACATCTCCCTGGTTTGCAGTAAATCTCTCTAACATATCCAAGCAGCTACCACATAACCAGCAGAGTAGGCTGTGTCACTACAGAATGAATGAAAGGACAACTTTGCTGAGCAAGTGCCATAAAAAACAATGAATATAATAACACACTGGAAACAAACACTTGTTGAGATAAGTATTAAATGAGGCTAAAATAGGGATATATATATATATATATATATATATATATATATATATATATATATATATATATAAAATACTTGCTTTGTCCTTCAAGTAGCACTTGAGTGCTTAATACAGTTACCATTTAAAGAAAAGACAAATAAAACAAACCATGTATATTTTCATATGCCCAAGAAAGGCAAATAAGAGGGCAGAAAGGCATGACAGATCATATAGAGCAATTAACATCTGGGTTATTGCTCCTTACCTGGAATGAATGAACAAAATTAAGGACCTGAAGAGACAGCTTTCTACTGGAATGTAGGAGTTTTTGAAGGCTGTAAAAAACAAAAGAAAAGAAGCTATGGTCAAGGTACACAATTTTTTACCAGTAATGTACCTCTGTAGTACCTTGCTCACAAGTAACTCCAGTGGTATCTAACATCATGTGACAAAAGCTTTCACACATAAAGCTTGATAATACTATTGTCACTGAAGAGGTGCTTGACTCACTGCTCATGAGTCTTGTCAGGTAAAAGCTATTTTCCACACCATTTACACTGAATGAAATGAAACTACTGCAACTGGAAAATATTATTTGAAGTAAAATAATATATTAGACTCATTCCTATCTAGGACAGTCTGGTAACATGGCTTTTAAGAACTTTATTAGTGACATATTATTAAAAGCAGGTCAACTATTATAGTAAGGGCCATATGCCTTATTTTCAAGCAGCCTTTTGATTTCCAGAACCATGCCTTAGAGAAAAAAAAAGCCACAAAAAATAATCGTAAAAAAGCCCCACCAACCCCTCTACAAAACAAAAGAAACAAACCCCAAAATTCCACTGTTGAAAGAATCTTTCATAAAGAAAAAAGCTGGATCATAAGCTGTGACTAAACTTATCAAGTATGATACCAACAATAATGAAAATTTCCTTAAGAGCTAAATGTATTTTACGTCAAAGCACTACCAGCAAGCTTTCCTCCCCTACTCCAGAACAGTCAAGAGGAAAAAAAATCCTGTGCTAGGCTAGGAAAGGAAAACAAGTAGGATGGCACCCAAATTTGCTTTTCTCCTGATCTGCTCATAGACAATTTACAACAAAGAACTAATTTTTGCTTTCCAGAAACTATAAAAAATAGCCTAATGTTAATCTTACCACAACTGAGGACTAGTTGTACACATCTATGAGCCAAAAAACAACTCTCTTTCACATCAGAATTAGCTTCTCTATAAACATAGCTCAGTTCTGGTTTGTAGTCATCGAGTTGTAGGTATCTCTTTTTGCAGAATCTCCAGACACACCATCTGTTAAACTTGCAACCATTAAATTATAGCTCACCTTTCTTTTCTACATAATCCATGAGTAGCAATTTTTCTGCAGACCTTCTGATTCAACTCAGAACTGAAAAGTGGAATGCCAAAGCATAACTCCAGGGGAACCCATTCCAGTTCAGTTGTGGGTACTACAGAAAGAAAAACAAGAGATAAGGGAAGTGTAAGAAAAAGAAAGCAAGAAAGCTCATTCTGGGGTCAAAAATCTTAGATTTGGATCCACTAGACAGCTCATGCTCTTTAAAGACAGCTCATTTACTGAACTGCTCAAATATTTAAGGGAATCTGAAGAAGAATTTTACATTGGACTTGTCCCAGAAAATAATCAAACAATGAATTCAGATCCTTAAAAACAAGGTAATTTTTAGTACAAGCCATTTGTCATGTTTTTACCTTCAAGGCTTTGCTTGACTGCAGAATCCATTGAGGGTTCTTCTATTACCATCTCAAATGATTCTGTGCTCCCATTTACATCAGATCCTGATGCTAGTTCAGGCTCTCCTAAAGGCAAAGTAATTCTTACATAAACAGGCACACAAATAGAAGTTTTGTTACCTTTGCCCAAGGACTATGAAGCTACAAAACTGGAAGAAGGGTAACATGGGGCTGGACTCATTTTGGGACTGAAGAGTTATTTAGGGATCCTCAACACTTATGAAAGATTAAGCTCTGGCATATAAAAGCAGCACAATTTATTTTTAATATTTAAAGGAGTATTTTTTCCCCTTTATTGACTGCTCTAGCTCAGTCATATATCAGTCTGTATTCAGTATCTCTGAGCCAAGTCTCAAAGAAGAATTAGGAAGCAAGCCTACTGACAATAGATTTACACTCAAAATGGGTTCCTATCTGTATTAGTACATAGTATTTTGTAGAGTTACCAGTATACAAGAGTATATAGTATTTTTGTAGAGTTACAAATCAAAGAATTTAATCCTTTGCTCACCTTTGCTTAAGGGATCGCATGGGAAATTAAGGGCACACAGATAAAAAAGACAATTACTGGTGACCAACCTCTTCCATCAGAAGCATCACTCAGCTTTCTGTTAGCATGTTGACTTGAGGGATTCAACATTGTGACATAGCCACAAAAATGCTGCAAGTCGACTTTGTTTCTCAGTATTTTTAAAGCAGTATGAATGCCCATGTTCACACGAGAGAAGTCTAAGGAGGAAAGAAAACATATTGCAGCACATTTTAAAAGAGGCCTCCCCATAACCATGTGGGCTCCTCTCAAGGCCAGGGTAAGGTTTTATTTGGATTTTTCCTGCTTGTAATTCTCCATCTTAGTGATCACATTGTTAGATATGGGATAACACCAAGCATGAAGTGGTGTTTTATAATAAAGTAATAGAGTCAAGGAAAAAGAAAAATACCAAAAAAAAGACAACCTCTCTCCTACACAGACACATTCAGAGACAGAAATGGCAAGGTTCAGCTGGGAATCAGGTGTCCAGCTCTTTCAGTGCCAGAATCTTTTACAGCAGATGCAATGGAAGATACATGCTTCACACATCTGAAATTCTGAAGAATTAGAATACAGCCTTAGAACTTAACATGAAATTCAATACCAAGTTGTTCATGCCAGAACTTAAGAGATTCTAACTTCAGGGTTTCTTCCAACTTGATACTAGATGGAAAACCAGACATATCAGAGAGAGCAAATATAATAGTAATGAATTTTGAACCTAGTAAAAACTAAATTAGGAAGTTAGTTTTATTTCTACTTGGTCCAGACTCTTCTAAGCATATTATCTAAAATAATTTTAGATTTCACATCTGGAAATTCATACTTTTATGACAGCTCTCACTTGGAGAGGTTATAGCCTCAACTATGCAAAACTTCTGTACTACTCATCAAGGAGTATTGAGAACTTGTTAATTCCTGCCTTTCAAAATCAGTAGAACTAGGCAGACTTTGAAAGAATAGATTTTGCTAGCTTTTCCTGAGGAAAAAACCTCCATAGTAGGTTTCTGGTGCTAATAATCAAGGTAAGTTTGTTCACTTTTGGTCTCATCTCATCTCATTTGTCAAGTTAAAAAATGCTCAATATAATATATCGAAAATTATTTATGCAGTTAATAAATATGCTAGTTAATAAGCAAGTATGCACAAAGGATTTTGGGGTATTTGTGGAAGTTACTTCTTTACATTTGTGTTAGGAGATAAGAGGCAAGAAAACACATTCTACTTAGAGAAGATAGAAAGGGGAAGGTGGCATCTCTGAGCTCAGAACAGACTTGTGAACCATTTAAAACTTTCCATTTTCTCATACGACTCATAAGATCAACAAAATTTGTTTTAAAAGGATTATTGCAACCTTCTTGCACAAGGTGATGTGCAACAGATGTGTAATGTAAAGTAGAAACTGCATTGAAGATGATCTGTTACCTCCCTGTTGCTCAGCTTCATCAAAAGGGAAAGGTATGTGCATTGTTTCTCCAATTCCATTCATGCCATGACCCTGAACAGCAAGAAATTAAATCAGGAAGAGAAAAAATACTCATCAGCTTAGCTCAGTCCTACTTGTGCTCCCTTTTAAGGAGTACCAGCCAAGCTGATGAAACAAACCAATGGAGGTATTTACACATTAAACATCTTGCTTAGCTGAAATAATTGAAATACCCCACCTTTCTCTTTAAAATGCATGTGGTAAACACAGTGAGGTTCCCTTCGCTGAAGATAAGCAATTTTTCTCTCCAATTACTGGCTATAATGGTATTTTCCTAAAGGTTGAGCAGTTCTGGAGCAAAAGGGACTTCCAAACCCTGCATACAGAACACTTTTCAGCAGTCACAGGCTGCTTACAAACTGGCCTTTGAGAATGCGTAATTTTATGTTTGTTACAATATTAAACACCTATTTATTTAAAGTACTGATTCTGAGAGTTCAGCTGAACCAAAGAAACTGATGAGGAAACAATTTCAATTCTTCCAAATAGAAAAACCCAACCTATTCTGCTATTTGCGATAAAAAGCATGTTTTGTTCATACTTTACTCTAAGAGCTAAATAGCAAGCAGTTTGAAAAGCTGTATTTCTTTAATTAACAATTTGTAATACCGGTTACCTTGTGTCACTGCTGTCTAAAAACCTTGTGGACCCTTCACTTTCATCCCAGTTTACTGTTTCCTCTACTTTAGCTACCAAAACTCGTTATGCCTGCCCATAATACAATAACACATACATAATGTGAATTCAGTTCAGAACCTGTCTTAACAGCCACTGAATCACAGCAGCACTGCCTACAGAAGTTAAACATATTTTTCACCTCTTGACAAAAGTGTAGCTCTTCTACATTGTTAATATCCTCTACCACAGAACAGCTTAACTCAAAAAATTAAGCAGATTTTCATCATTTATACAGAGCACTCTACCTGAATTAAAACAGCAGAATGAGTTAAAGCATCATTCAACATTGTGAGCACATTTGAAGTAGGAACTACTCCTGGGTCGTGACCCCAAGACGTTATTAGTAAGCGATCATAACCCTGGAAGAGAGAAATTATGAGTGTGTGTAGTAGTAATGAATTATCTAAGAACATAAAGTGAAATATTTGAGTTAGGCATTAGCATACCATTGTGACTAGGAAGTTACCATAGGTAACTACAGCTTCACAATGCTATACTTGGAACCAAGGCTCTCTCATGTTCATATTCTTGGTAAAGACAGAAGTTTGCCAACCTCAAAGTGCTATTTTGGACAGGAGGTATCTGTCACCAAATCCTGTAAAGGTATGTGGCTATTGCAGCAGCTTTCTAGCAAATAGGAGGTGGATATAATCCCACATAAATTTAAAAGCAAAATATAAACTGGATAGACTAACACTATCAATAAAGAACAAAGATAAATTAATCCCCAAAACATCTATCAAGGGCATGGTGGGGAACAGGAAGACAAAACCACTAGATTTCTTAGTTTCTCAGTTTTCAAGATTGAATTCCACTGCATCTCCATAAGATTTCTAGAAGTATCTTGACAGTTCCCTAAGAAAATGACATTACGAAACAGCAGCAGGAGAGAAGCACTCATATTCCCATAGAGGAAAAAAAAAGATCCAGACTGGGAGATTGTTTAGTTCAAGAAAATCTGTCCTGTCAGCACACTGAGATCCATCCAGTATGTTTAAGTTATCCAAGTTTTATGTTTTAAGTTTTCCAAGGCTACCACACTGAATGCTTCTTTACTAACAAAAGCACACAACCTGTACATGTACAGGTGGTTTAAACCTAATGACAAACTACAGTTTTAATCACGGTCATCACCAATGGCCTTACAAAATGCCTTCTGCTCTAGAAGACTTGATTCACTTAATCCAATGTGATGATACAGTAGATCTTAGAAATACAGGGATCTACAAAATTTTTGAAATCACAAGGGAAGGAACACATGAAAAGTTTGAGGAATGGAATCTGCAGATCCCAGTGCTAGACAAGACTGCTGATACAGGTACACCAAAGAATGCACTCCCTCTCTGAATGTCTCCAAACCTTTCTAATATATTTAGCTCCTCATGTATCTATAGGATGAAAAAAATGAGACAAAAACTTTAGAGGCCTCTCTCCAATTATAAAATTGCACACTACTATTTTACAAATTCCATTGTGAGTAGCAAGACCCAAACACTGCTAAATGCCCACAGCATTTCAAATCAAAGTCAATATGGGCAAGTTTAGAAGTTGTCATGGCCACTTCCACCTACATTTATCTAGTATTCAGAATACCCAGCAATGCTCCTTTGTGGTACATTTGTCTTTATTAGTATCTCAGAGACAGAATGGAAGAAGGCAGCATCTGAAATCTTTCAGGCAGAAGTTGATCACCTGTGCTGTTTTGTGGGACTTCTTGCCAAAGCACTGTATGAATGCTAAAAAGTTAAGTGGATTCCACGCTGGAAGGAACTGAGGAAATCAACTCATCAGTGCACAGCCAACAATTTGAGTCACAATCTGTGTGTACAGGGAGCTCCTGACCAGAACATGCAGGAGAGTAGAAATGTGTTACAAGGAATTATTGCACAATGTGCTGCTTCTTCCTCCTTCCAGACACTGCTACAAGTCAGGCTACAGGGCAAGGAAGACCTTTTTTCCAACCTAATGCAACCCTTATTATTCTGTCATTTAAACTGCAGGGAGAACTACAGCCAGTAACTCCAAAGGCTCCAGCACAGATCTGGACAAGTTGTAAGTGATCATGTTAGCCACGTTCTAAACCAGGCAGAATTGTATGTAGAAGTGACATTTCTTGCACAATGTTAAAAAAAAAAGCACAATATACTAGGTCTCCATCTTTTCACACAGCTCTTCTCTATCTTTCTAACACTCTCTGTGGATGGGCTAACAAAGCTCAATTCTTAAGACTGCAGTGCCACATTTTACACTAAACTTCAAAGAGGTGGCATTAAATATACTGGAGACAAATTCTGACAAAGGGAGAGTTGTAAGTAGCATTCCTTTTTCAGAACTTTGAAAGAAAACAAATCAAGATGCTACATAAAACTTGCTTCTAGAAAAGGAAGATCATCTACAATGAATTGTACTCTGACTTCAACTGTTATCTCAAAATAGCATACAGCATATCTTTGAAACACTTGGAGAAGGAAAGGAGAGTAAATCCATACACAGACTACCTGAAAAACATCTGGGAGTTTTCGAAGACGTGTTCCTTTAGAGAGCAACAGGGAGGGTGGTCCTTGTCCAGTTATATGGTATATATACAGTTTGAACCAAACTGAACTGACTTCTGGTATTGCAGGCCCAATATGCTGAAGACAGATAATTCAAGAAATTAGAAATAACTTCAGATTGCAACCATCATTCATACAGATTTAATTTAAGAATTTAAGAAGCAACAGTTTTAAAGAAATATAAATCCAGTTTTTGAGCAATGAAGTACAAATGTATTACTCTCCATTAACTATATTCCAGGTAATTAGTCCAGTGACACAGGAGTCTTCACAGAAAGATGACAGTAATGTATTTTCTATTAATCTAAATTCATGAACAAAATATGTGTCACTGGCTAACTTGAACAGAAAAACTGTTAGAAAGTTAAACGAAGTTATTTTATAATTTACTAAATATTCACATTTTTCCTCAACATCTTTTATTAGTTACAGTGATATTCTACATGCTAATACTTTTGTCACTTTAAAAGGGACATCTGACATATTTTTTCACCTGGGGTGTACAGCTGCTAATAGGTCGAATTTCATTGGTGAGAGGTGCCATGGAAACCAGCAGAGTGTAATTTTTGTTGAGAACTCTGCTGCAGGTAGCTGGATCCAAACCAAGCAAACTTTCACATCGTAACAGGTCCAAGGGGAATCCTATGTTCAAAATACAAGATTCTTAAATTATCACTTGAAATGGAAGATACAAACACTAAGTTTGATTTCAGAATTTCCATTCTCTGATAAGCCACGAATACAGTATTTTCCACAAAAACAATTGGGGTGAATTTTAGTAAATCTGTACAAAATTCTAGCAATTCTAGGCATACAGGGCTGTCTGACACCACACTAGTTCCTCACCAACTATTTGAACGCAGGAAATACACACAGAGATACTGAGAAAGTCAACTAAGTTTTAAAAGAAAAACCTAAAAAAATTGTCCCCATTAGAAAAATACATTCCTTTTCATGGCTTGAAAAATATTTCTTTGACAGAACAGTTGATAGCAAACTCTTTTATATGGCTTTCAGAAACATGTGATTTGAAACAATCTTTCTCAAGTTCAGCTTGTCTTGCCTTTATTATGCTTTAATCTCCTGTTCTGGATCTTAAGCGCAAAACTTGGCAACCAAATCTGTCATTCAACAAGCAAGCAGTAACACAGGCTCAAAGGATGATGAAAAATATTTCAAAATATTTTTAATCAAGTAGGATACTGACTGCTACAAGAGCAGTAAGGGCAGAAAGCTGAGTCCATGGCAGATAAGTAAACCAACTTCGAAGGATTTCCAGAAGTGCTCACAGTACCATTATTTGGTTGATCAGGCTGTACAGCTTGCGCCCCCAGGTCTTTATTGTGCCGCAAAAACAGTATCGTGTTTCTCAGTGTAAGGGCATGGTCAAAGTATCGCTGTGCTTCCCCTTCCCCTGTGCTTTGAACCTAAACAAGAAACAAAACCAATGCATACAGTGGCAGGTTGTTTATATAAGGATCAATTACACCAAAGGAAAGATCAACAAATTAGCATTCTAAAGCATTGTTCTTGAGTAATAACCCTGCAGCTTATATGTAAAGGTATCTACAGCAACTATTAAATGAAAGGCAGGTCTTGGCCATGCTAGTGGAATGGTCAAAAAGCACACAAAGACATTATCTATAAATTAGAACTGTGATTCATTCTTTAGGTAAAAGGATAAAAATGTCCAGTCATCCTGACTGGTACAAAATGATACAGCAATTAACAGCGCTTCTCCTACATGATTCTACATATGTACTTAGAGAATTAGCTTTAGAAGGTGGAGTTGGCCCCTTTAACACTTCAAGCGCTGAAAAAGCATTTTGTCAAAATTGTAACAATTTACCTTTTCCAGCTCCACCAAGAAGCTGTCCAGACTCTCATCTGACAGTTTCCCAACTTCAAACATAGTGACTGCATGACTTTTCAAGTTCTGGAACAACAAAACAAAACTATCTTCTTTGAGAAAAGAAAGGGCAAGTAGAAGCTGTATTAAGCAAAACTACTATTTAACAAATAATACAGAAGATTTCCTAGTATTTATTTTTCAAATAAAGCCGTATTATATTGATGGCAAAGTAATTTAAAGCTCTACATATTTATTCTTGGCATAACACATCAAACAATTTTGACATACTGGTGAGAGATTTCCCATCATTAAAAAGGCAGTGAGAGTAGAATCAAACAGGAAGGCAATGCGCTTTGTGTGTCCACTGGACAGGTTCAGGCTGCTCACACTGGCTGTTTCAGCTAACAGGAAACAAAAAGGAAGTAGATGAACACATTTGTTTTATTTTAAAATAGTATCATCAAGTCTAATCAAATCTATTAACAAAAAAAAAAAAGAAAAGGAAAAAGATAGTTATCACCATACCAAGTAAAACAAAATTCCCTTATTACTACGAAACTACTGATTAATTTAATTCAGAAGCTGGTATCTTTGTGTCAAGTTTATATACACAATACATATCAGTCTCATCTTCAGAAAGAAGTTATTTAGCTCAAGACTCTTAAACCAAGAAGTAGACACCACCTCCCCCACTGAGTAGTCCATATGACAAAAGATCTACATAATCTGTGTTTCACTTGTTTCTAGACCTCTTTACAGCCTATGCCACTCTACAAATATAAAAATAATTGATCCTAATGTATTAAAATTTACTGTTAGTGCTAACCTGGATCATCTTGACTGTTGGTATCTGTATCTGTGGCTGATGACCCAGCTTCCTGTATAGGACTTCTGTTTTCCCCACTGTCCCATGAAAGCAGCATCTTTTGAGGATCCAAAGTACTCCTATTAATGTGAATTAAAATCCACATCTATTGGTCACTGTAGCACCAGAGAAGTATCTCTGCCTTCCAGTCCTAAAAGTCCATGCACAGGCATACCCAACACATGCCTTTCAGTATGTCCAAGCCCTAAATCAGTCCAGTTTAATATCCCTCAGGGTCCTGATTTAGCTTCAGCAGAAAGGCTTATTGGGGGGCTGAAAATATCAGACTGTGAAGAGATCTTAAAAATCAAACCACCATCATTGAAGAATCCAATGGAAAAAAATCTAATCCACTTTGTTCTCACAGTCTGAAAAAGCATTAAAGAAACAGGCATAGCAGTAATTTTAAGTGGCTTAGCAGATATTGAACTAAAAGCACCTAACAATTCCTAATTAATACAACTTGCCATTTTGACTTGGAGAATTCTGTTGACTGGTACTAACAGCAATTTCCTGGGAAGTGATATAGATGCACACTTATGTGAGAGTGTCACTGACAACTTCAATGGGCCCTGACAGCAAACAAGCAAACTCTATGCACATATTCACTACCAGCAGTGCCAAGAGCCACAGCCTCTCTAATAGCACACTGACAGCTGTTATTTCTGGCCCCAGGAGTCTAAAACAAACACACATTCATCTGCTGGAAAAGTGAGCAACTAGGTACCTAAAGGTCAAAAAGCCAGCACTAAGTAATAGCACCAAATGGAGTACTCTGAACTTACAGGCTGAATTACCATTCCTCATCCTCAGATTAGCATGAGGATCATGTATTCTTGTCATTATACACATTAGAAAGCCAAGTGAGATTTGTTATTGCAGAAGTCAAAGAAAGCAAGCAGTAGCTTTAAAATCAGATACTCGAAGTTTTCCCTTCAAAAGGAAAAATAAGCCTAAGAAAGAGTAAAAATACTTACTTCAGTCTGTTTACTGAAGGAACATTCTTCCATGATGGATGAAGATTATCCAGGTTTATTACTTGGCCTTTCTTATGAGCGAAGCCCAACCGACAATACATGGACACAGCATTCTGCAGCACACACACACAGAGTAAGGAAATGCTGTATGAAACCATGGTTGCAGGACAGTGAACTTTCTGTATCCAGTTAAACAAATGCATTGTATACACATACCTTTACTAAAGATAAGTCAATCTCTAACACGTTTGCCAGCTTAAAAATAAAAAAAGACAAGTCAGCAAATTAACAGGACAGGTAATCACTATTTGTGGGATTTAGCATCTTTTTATTTGTCTTATTTTTAAACCCAGCCTGTACTGGTAGAAGCAATTTTGTCTGCATCAAAGATGATGAAAAAAGAGCATGAAACCTCTTAGCCTCATATTTCTTCTGCATGCTTTCAAGTGGTAAAGTTATCTTCCATTTTGTATTTCTAGGCTAACCATGTATATATAATTTTAAGTCAGCCAGGTATGTCAGAAGACACACAAAGAGAAAAACAAATCCTGGACATATTTAATGGGTATTTTTCAGATATTTATTCAGCAATTTTGGGAAGACCTTATGAAAACATAAGGTCTCATACTAAAACTATGCTTATCCAGAAGCTACATTCCTGTTTTAAGCCAACACCCTGTGTGCTTTCATTGCCAAAGAAAAAATTACTTGAATTTTTTTCACATTAGCAAAACAGACCTTGTTCCAGTTCTAACTTATATAAAAGCCTACTTTAGTCAACTCTGTATATGCAAATGTAATTGTTTCACTGAACTGAAGGTTCTCCTTCAAGATTGAAGCACTATAAAAGCTACAGGTTGCATCTTAAGTCTGGCACTGTATCTTAACAAAATCACTGTCTTTCTATCAGTACCTTTAAGTATTTTTAGCACTGTGCTTTGGGCCATTTTCAAGTATTCCTATCTCCCTGACATAGGTTAAGTTTTACTTACCTCTGCCACATTAGTATGCTCATCTATTGAAACAAATATCTTGTACAATAGTGTTTCAAAGTAATCACCTTGCACTCTGTTCATCACAAAACCTTCAAGTGGTGGCACTGAAATAAGAATTACTTTCAATATTACAATTTGGTAACTTAGTTTATTGAACTGAAACTATACTAAAACAGAAAAATGAGTTTACACTTTAGTGCTCATGGTACCTGCAATTTGAAGGATTTCCCAGGCACAAAGAACAAAAACCTGAACATAGCATATGAGGTATTTAAAATTCTGCCACCCTTAGGACAGTAATGATTGTCAGTATGTTTTCTTACAGAAAATAAACCGCACTGCCTTCCATCATAGCCTTGCATTTTCCAGCTCATCAACTACAGATAATTTTGTGTCCAGCCCATAAAATGATTTTGTAATGTGGATGGAGATTAAATCATGACTGTGATTGATGCAGGACATGAAAAATCTCACACCACCCACATACTCCAGAACTGAGACTATCAGAGCAATTACCTAAGCAGTAAGTCTCTTGTGTTTAGAGAACTTGCACTTAAACTATCTCTGTACAGCAATGCCAGGTACTTTTTGCAAGACCAAGTTCCAAACAACTTACGCCTTTGAAGATTATAGTGAATTCAGAAACCCCTGAGACCTATCACAGCATAACAAGCTGCTCAAAGGCCAGCCCACATGCTGTGCTAGTTTAAGCTCCTACAGTCCCCAGGCACAGTCTGTGACTAATTCAGGTGACAATACCCATGAAGAATAGAACTGGTATCTATTAGAAACTTACATCTGTCTAAAAAGAAGTCAAAACCCCATGTCTGTTTGGTAAGGTAACTACAATTCTATATGCTCATCTTCCTTTTCATTACAAACTTATAGGAGGGTACTTATTAATTCATGCCATGACTCCCATAAAAGAATCTCATCTTACCTAAATATGTGTTCAATATAACCTAAGAATTCAAGTTGAAACAAATCCTATATACAATAAAATTGATGCTTTAATAGGATTGAAAACATTTAGTCAGTAAAGAGTTTCATAGCTCAAATGTTTTGTTTCAGCACACACATGCACATAGACAAGCAGCTTCCAAGACAGAGAATTACAGGACAAAGGAAACTGAGACAACATAGGTATAATAACATGAAGTATTTACTTACCTGCAATACAGCTGTCATCAGATATTGGTACATCAAGGTAAATAAATCCTTTGTTATACAAACCTTTTTAAACAAAAGGACATTTTAGAAAAAAAGCAAAAAAGCATTTTGCAAAATACTTAAGATGAAAAGCAGACTTCCCCACCAACAAACTCAGATTTTAAAGTAATTTTCCCTAATATCCTCACCAGTATTTCTTTGCAGTGCACAGATTAATAAACCACACCTAATACCAACCAGGTGTCACCCCAAACCAGAGCTCCTCACTTGCAGCCTTATGCAGCACACTTGGACCTCTACAAGTACTTCCAGGACAGCACAGTGAAATGACCACAGATGAAAGCAGCTCCATTTAAAAAACATGATCATATCTCTCCCTAAATGTTAACTTAGTTTTCACCATCACCACTGTACTGTCAAGAAGCAGGGGTTTTATCCTCAATTGGCTTTGTCAGCTGAGGATGCTGGCTTCATCTGGCTACTCAGGCCAGAAGTCACACACCTGGTAGCAAGGATACAAAACACACCAATTCTGGTGGTCCTTACACATCTTTGCCACACATTGTGTTGTTTACACAATTACAAAAAGAAATTCTGGTGCACTTCAGCACAAAGAATCAGCAAAGCTGCAGCAGATATAGACAGACACTGTATACAACAAGGACAACAATATGGTAAACATTTAAATTGCATTTTCCCAGCTCGAAACTGAGCACTATGCATCTCAACTCAGTTCTGCAGAGAAGCCAGTAAGTTCTTAAGAAAAAGAAAAAAATTACAGTATGGTAATCTTTAGAGTCTAAGCTTTTAACAGCTATCACAGAATTATAGAATGTGCTGAGCTGGCAAGGACTCATCACGATCATGGAGTCCAACTCCTGGCCCCAAGAATCACATCATCTGCCTGAAAGCATTATTTAAATGCTTCTTGAACATTAGCTATAGTTTAATGGCAAGGTATAAAGCTGAACTGCACAGCACAAGTAAGCTAAATTTATTATCTGTGGTTTCTTTGGTGTTACCCAAGATCAGTGCATCAACACCGTATTCATTATGGTGGTGGTGAAGTTACCAAGAGCCCTCAGGTGAAGTTGTACTGAACACCTGAAGTGGAACTGTCAGGATGTTTTATACACACAGAGAGCTCAGCTACAGTATGTGCCTGTAGAACTATATTTTATCTAGTTAAATTACCATCATTGTATCTAGTTAAATTACCATCCTCAATCAGATCTTAAATAAAACCCATCAACTGACTTAGATTCACACTGATTCACCATTCAGCTCTGGCAGTAACACAATCAGTTTTACACAATGATGTGTATCAACAAACCAGCTTTTATAGATCAGGGTGACATTACAAGTCATCAACATGTTAATGATGCTTTACACTGTCTCTCCTTTAGGTTCAGCTCTTATGATTGATACATCTTTATCTATACACCTGAAATGTATTGATGGCATCATAGTTTGGATTCAGCAGTCTTCTTTGCCCAGAAAATATGATCCTTCTCACAGTCCCATTACATTAACTGCATGTACATTCTTTTTCCATACATCAGATCCTTCTAAACCTACTAAATCTGTGCTGTAAGATTCTCCAAAAACACTGGGCCATTTATAAAAAAGATTATGAAGTGGTTTTGGAATTTTATTAAGCCTTATACTGTTTTAGATCCCCTCAAGAGTATGAATTTCACCAACCTCACTTTTGTAATTCTTTCGTTCTGCTCAGTAACAGGCATTAAAATTCTGCCTCAGTTTCTCATGAAAAACTACCATGTGCAGGTTTGACTGCTTGTAGTAAGACAAGCCCTTACAGACAAGACTTTTCCAGGGGGATTTTGTCAGTGAATTTTTACTCCCTAATACAATTTGTCTGCACCTTTTACTTGTTACACAGAAATGAGAAGCCAGTAACAGCTGCAGACTTCTGTGAAACAAGACAGCCCCATTTTATGGTATTAAGATAGTAGAAGAACCTAAAAAACTCTCCTTTGAAAAGCAAGGAGTGCACTTTAATTACTCGGGATTACCAGTTCTGACATTTTTAATTTTAGTTTCTATTGTTCTCATCTACACTCTCTTCCCCCCCAGTCTTTACTGACAGCTTCTAATGAAAGAATTTTTTGACTCAAACAACAACAGAGCAATAACAGAGCTGCTAATTGTTCACCAATAAACCATTTACAGGATCTAGACTGCAGTCTGTACAAGCTAGTGAATATTTTCCTCCAACTCTCCTTTATGCCTCAGCTATTTACATCACCTTTACTCCTAATTTCCAGACACTACTAGGATTCACTAAGCAATATCTAAAATCAGAAATGTTCATTAAAACTTACTGTGAACTACATTGAAGTCTAATGAACCAGCAAGTTGAGGACCTGAATCAATTATCTTATCAATAGCAGACTTCTCTGATGTAGTACAAATCTAGGTTAAAAAAAAAAATAATATTAGTTTCTTGCAGAAGTGAGTCTGTGCAACTTAATACCACTCAAAAAACTCCCAAACACTTAAGCCTCAAATCAGTCATAAGTAATGTAATAGTATAGGGAGTAACCCACATTCCTAACCAAAACATTAGCACTGAAGAATTTACTGCAGTTCCTGTTAGAAGTCTCTAAATTTTTTAGCTTGTCCCCACACAAAGTTATGCATGCTCTAGGAAAGGAAATTAATTGCACAAGAATTTGTTCCGTACTGAAGTTCAGTATAACAGATTTGCTCTTTAAAACTTCCCAACTGAGTGTTCAGCCACACAACTGGAATATTCTAGGAAGTGGCCCATTACAATATCAAAGTGATTGGCTTCAAATGAACTACCCTAGGTTGCTGGGATATCTGAACATGAGTAGCCTAAGGTATTTCAAAAAAGAGATTGCATCACTGCTTTAAGTATGTTCTAATCTAAACAAAAAACTTCTCTAGAAGAAAATCAATCTAGATTGAATGACTGCAAAAAAAACACCTGTGAGAAATGAAAGCAGAACGAGGATGAAACACTAAGTCATCTCACAAGCTTTTCACGTGCAAACAGTGAAAAACTAAGCAGACACAAAGAACAGAAACAAAGAAAATATGTATCAAGTCCACCACCATTCTGATACTAATTACAGTGAAGTTAAAGATTCAGTCAAAACTGACCTGTCAGGGCTTAAATGTGAAATTTAAGAAAATATCCTTTGTTGCTTGTTTCCTACAAATCATATGATCATGCACGTAAGTTATCACAGTTTGATTGATGCAAAGCAACCTCTACACTGTATATAGTGCAGAAAGTACAAAGGGGAGAGAAGGCAGAACATGTCAAAGAAAACATCATGATTTCCATTAGTTCCAATCTCTAAGATACTCCTAAGAGAGTTGCTGCAAACCTGTAATATAATCTTTGTGTATTTCACATGAAAGAAAGTCCCTGCTTTCAGGGACTATCAGTATTAACCTGGATTTAGAGAGGCAATCCATACTACACTACCTTGATGTCATCCTCAGTGATGTAACCAGCCTGCACGACCCACCACGCCTCTATAGCAATCTCCACAGGCTTCACGGGTAACAGATCATGGGCAGTTTTCCTTCTGAAAAATTTCTGCAGTGGTACAGTCCATTTGAGATAGTAATAAAGAGCACTTCACATGCACAGACATTCATTTACCTTTATAAAAACTGATCTGTATAAACATCCATTTTTAATTACAATATATTTACAGACTGGAGACACACATGCTATTAGCATTGTCATGTAGGAAAAGTTTCTCTCCTCTCTCAGATCACATGGAGACAGAAAGGAAAAAAAATTTCCATTTGATATTTTTATATCTTCCCATAAGCTCCATATTGTAGGGGTTGCTAATTAAAATCCACACTATTCCATCGTATTAGGATCAAGTCCAAATTTAAACTATTTGTGACATTTTCTGATTTGAATCAATAAGAGATCAAAGTATGGAAACAGTATTTTAAAGAAGTTCAGTGATTTTCAAAAAACACATTTTAGGAATATATTTTATTTACTTTAAGGGACAAAGTACAACATTCTAAATAAGCACAGTGCTAAAAAAATACAGCGAGTGTAAATCCACTAAAGAAAAATTGGAGGTTACTGTTTGTTTATTTATAGAGCTAAGTAACTTCTCTTTCATTGCACAGTCATTGATTTTTGGTTCACTATCAGCTGCATATTTTGGTCAGCTCACTTTCAGTTAAAGGACTATGAAGCTACTGCAAGAGCACTTCTGAGTTCCCTGAAGAAAGGAAGGAATTGTTGCAAACTAAAGCCTCTACTTCTATCAACCATCACAGTGCTTTCCACATGGGCTGTTCACATCCAAGGCTGTCTGTGCACTCATTAGCATTGTCTTAGAGAAAAACTTACACACTGAAAGAATTCACACCCAGAAGGATCACTGTTCCAGAATAAACTGTGATCTCAATGGCACACACAGAAACATGGAATAATTCTTTCAGAACCAGTATTATTGTTCCCTGCTTATAGTGGCCAGGAGATATTCTTTATCTGGTATTATATAGTACAGCTCGAAAAAGAAAAGACTAATAAAAATTAAAAATTTGTAATTAATGTATTTTTCTTTACTATACTTTAATTTTAAACCAAAAAGCTCTATTAACTTGAGGAAACATAATATAATTAATAATACACTACATCACACTCAATTAACCACACTATTAAACTGACCAGAGTCAGAAGATGATTCCGTTCTTAATTTCCTATGAAATAATATGGGAAAGAGGGACAGAAGGGTAAAGGAAAGGGAGAGAAAATTAAAAACAAACTTACTTTTGAAGACCTACATTGGTTCATTAGATCGATATATTGGTTTCTTCCTATGCCAAGAAGTCTTAGACCTGAAAAATAAGTAACGTTTTATCTATCTTAAGATAAGTTTAATCTGAAAATATATCAAACCTTTGTCAAAGCATCAGACCTTCTTCTTAAATAACCTTTTTATTTACTCTTATCCAAAATACAAGGACAGTTATAGGAGCTAAATTCATTCCATAGTCCATCCCCATTCTTTCACTGTGTTTAGGTTAAGGGGGAAAAAAAAAGAAATCCCGTATCACTCAAGTCACAGGGTAGCAGGTAATAATCTAACTCCTCCTATACTCCCATCAACAACTTCAGATTAATCGTGATAGCTTTTCTTTCCCTCAACAACGTCCATACCATGCACTGGATTAGAACTCTAAGAACTAGATACAAAAGGCCACTTAATCATGTAAGGAATATGATTAAGATATATTTGAATTAAACTGAATAAAAATTTAATTCCACAATCTCTAGACTTCAACCATTAAGGTACCACAAACATATGGTAGATGGTACTATCTACAGATAGTAGAAAACTATTCATTAGTTTTAATCCATATTCTGTCTCAGCTTTAACTCCAACTTTCTAGTTCAACACTAGCACTTATGAAAAAAAGCAATGAAGGAAGTTTAAGTCAATTACACTGCAGCCACTAATCTGCAGCTGTGCTAAAATAACGGAATTGTTTGAGGGCAGCAGAAATCAAACAAAAGCAGAAAAACCTTTTATTTCTTTAAACTCCTGACTAACACTAAATTTCCAACAAGCACTAGGGTGCTGAGGAAATTTCTTCCTCATCTGTTCCTCTGCTGTGAACACTACACAGAGGCCAACTAGTAGTTAACCGAGAATATCTTTCTAAAACCAAAACCAACTGTTTTCAAAAGCTGCGGGCTATTCCTCACCTGCCTACGCACTATCCTTAAAAAGAACTTCATGAATGCAAAGGAAAGGCAAGGAAATCAGTGTTAACTGTATCTAACATTTCAGTCGCAGGTTAACAACCTCCCTGTGCCATGAGTTTACATTTTGCTCTGTAAGACTTCTCAGTGGGCTATTGATCTTGCTCTGTTCTCCTCCAGCAGATTCAAGGTTTCTGCTTTCCCATCTCATTCCCAGGTGTAATAGATAAAACTTCTGGCACATCCAGAGTGTAATAAAATACCAGATCATCTTGCCTCTCTCTTCTGGTACATAATCCCTCAATCTGCATTGATGCCAATTCAAGGGAGTGTCAGCAGCCTCTCAGTGCCCTGCTGAAGTCTTCTGCCCAACACATGCCAAAAAACACACACTGGGAAAGGATCAGCAGCTCAGCTTGCTGATGTACAGCAACGGCAAGTGTAGGCAAACAGGAATGCACAGCAAGCAAGGACACAGGCAAGGTTTTGTACCATGCCTCTCTGTACTCAAACCAGTCCAATTCCAGTCCTGCCTGTACAGACAGAACCCTGTACGAAGAGCATACACTTCTTAACATCACTATTTAAATGTTTTTACACCTTCATTCACATGCTCATATTCAAGCAAACAGATGCCCACAAATCCATTTTCAGAAGCTCCTTATTTCTAACTCACTGAAAGCAGTAATTCTTCTAGGTAATACTTACAGTCAGCAGCAGTGAAGTTGGGTAAAGAATCATAACTTTTTTCACTGTTCATTATATCCTCAAAAAGAAAATAAAACTTTTAAGTTGCAAGAAAAAAAGCCATCGTTTCAGAGAAGCAAGTCCAAAATTCTGCCTGTCCTTTCTACTTTAGGAATGAAATGGAATTTAAAGAGATCTATTAAAGTCAGTTACCTTATCAAACTTGACAATTATTTGATTAATCATTACACAGTAAGTTAAATACATAAAATGTGAGACTCCTGTTTAATGTAAGCTTTGCAAATAAAAAAGTTGGCTGAAAGACTAATAATAAACAAAATCCTGTGTCTCTCTTCACAAAAACAAACCAGCACATAGAATTGCTAACAGTAATAACAGAATAAACAAACAACTAATCTATTATGTCTGCAATCACTATATACAAAATAAAATAAAAGTACTTCAAATATCCAATAAAAATAAAAGAAGGTTGTCAGAGTGCTGACAGAAGACAGAACCATCATTGTTCTCATAAAAACAGATCTGCTTCAGGCTTCTCAAAAGGTTTCCATTATGGTTAAAATGAGGTAGTTTTTTTGCAGTTTTAAGTGAAGACTCACAAATCTCAAACATCAAAAGAGAAAGTCTGGTCTCAGAATGAGTCCCACCCCAGCTCCATATGACCGAAGTCCATCTCCTGAAAGGCTAATGGGGCAGAAGGGAAAACACTGCAGGTAAAAGCAGTTCTCAACAAACTTTCCTTACTGTTTCTTTACTTTTTGGCAGGCCTACACAAAACCAAAAAAACTACCTGACACTGCCTCATATGCATTACTGGGCCATTACCAACATCTCCAGACAGAGAATAACACCCTCCCACCACAGTTCTGCACTCACCTCCATGATGCCTGTGTAATAGGAAAATGGTGTTACCCTCAGACCTTTTACCATGATGTCAGACAAATGATACGGATACAACATGAGGTGATCTCTACTGTATTTTAACAAATCTTCATAATATTTTCGTTCATCTTTCTTGACATGCTTAACTAAAGGGGAGAAAAAGTGTTCTATGATCTTCAAATTTTTTAAAAAGTGTTACAACAAAGGATTAAAAATAGCATAATGGCAATTGACAGAAAACTACAAGCAAAATAAAGTAGTGGAATTTAACATCTAAGGATTTCTAAATGTGATACAAGTAGCCTCAGAGAGTTTAAGGAGTAGATTTATCTAAAAGGTCACCAGGAAGTGGCCCATTGAGACAGAACTTATGCAGCCTGTAGAAAATTACCTTTTAATTAGTGGAATTATTATCTGCTTTAGTAGGACAAATAGAGTCAGTCAATGTAAGCAAAATTGAAAGTCTGCAAACAAGTCATAGCCAAAAGCTCCTCTGAGTCAAGGTAACTGCCTGCATCTCACCTGAGAGGCTTAACTAACATCACTTAATTTCTTGGAAAATGGCAGCAGAACTAGAGTAGGAATTCAGTTCCACCTGCCAATTCAGCAACCTTCAAGAGTACTTCGCTAAAAAAGTTGCCAAATGGACTGAAAAGTCAAGATTTTTCATGCTTTTATTATTTAGAAGCATTTATTTTCAAGGAAGGAAGGAACTTTGAACTGGACTTGTTCTTGCAGTTTTGCAGTAGAGGCAAGCTTCCACACAGAAGACTGGGGCAGGAATCAGAAGCAACTTTGCTTTAATAACTCACCTAAGTTATTCCGGTACCGCAACTGATTGCGGATGCTGTAGAGCACAACTTGCCTTTCATATTCCCTCTGGGAGTTTCCAAGACCCTTGAAAACATAAAGGCTTTTTAGCTGACTTGCACAATCTCCCACAGTTTTAGTTAAATGTGTTTGTTAAAACAAAACACACTGTAAAGAGTGTTATGGGGAAACATATGCAGGCAGCTGTCATTGCACAGGGAGTCCTCCAGCTCAATATGACAGCATCTTTATTCTCTGAGTTCAGAAATACCTTTAAATAGGTCTCTACACAGGATGCATATTGAAGCAATCATTTTTCAATTATTTTTTCCTAGTACCACTCTGATAAAGGGAGTATCTGATCTTCAAATCAAAGACATTATATATCACATTTACCAAGTATTCAGTGTCATTCAGCCTTAAGAAATTACCCTGAATTAGTGCAGCACAAACAAACATGGTGAATGATGTGAAACTTTATTTGCTGCACCTAAAGAAACTTTTAACACCAAAAAAAAAAAAAAAGAAAAAAAAAAAAAAGAGTGAAACAGCTCAAGTTTCAGCTTTGCGGAAGTAAAACTATCAAGTGATCCTAGGTCACAGGATTAAGGAACAAGCGCAGCATATTACTTGACTATCACAAAAGAAGATAAAAAGAGAACTTTGGTTCATGCTTCAGATGCTTATTTCAAGAACTGTCCCCCCCCATATTACTCTTCTACTCTGCATTTGCAACAAGTGATCTGGGTTGTTTGGTTTTTCTCTTCCCTCTCCTGGTTCCCTCGCTGAAGCTTATATTAAAAGAGATCCTGTGACAAAAGAGTACTTTACTGCACATATGGCATAAACAAGGAAGTTGCAGACAATCTGCAGAATCAGGTATTAGAAAAGTAGCACCTGGTATCAGAGACAGGTTCTGGAATTGATTAAATATCCAAAGAGGGAGCCAAAATGCTTACTCAAAGGACAAAAATATTAAGGACTGTACTAACACTAAAGTAGACAAAATAGTATTCCAGAAGTTACATTATTAAATAATGCAATAAATACTGGCATATTTTCTATCCTGAATCACAAAGCAAACAATATTGCACTCAGCTGGACAGGTAAAAAAAAACAACATCTTTTATACTCCTCTTACTGCTCCTGGAATCTCAAACTCAAGAAATTGCATTACTTGTGGCCTGCAGCGACTACTCATCCTCTCCACCCTTCCTCTGTGCAAGAGAAGGAACTGTTTAACAGCATCTGCTGTAAAGCAGCCTAAGACTTTGGAACACGAACCTCCTCTCAACTCGACACTCCCTTTTGCTATCAGAGGCCCATTAAATCCAGGCAATCAAAATTGCATGAGGTTTTCTTTCCTATGAGCCACTTGCAGCAAACAATTCCCTGCCTACTGAAACCCGGGGCTGCACAAGCCTCCGAAGGCACCCGTCCTGGTCCGGCTGCCACCACTCAGGGGTGGCAGAAGAGACACCCGACTCAGCTGTTTTACACCTGCACAAGCTGAGCGAGGACCTCACACCTCCCTCTGGGCACTGGGTCCCCAAGGCACCCCGACTCACCCCTCTCCTCACTGAGGCCACACACACAAGCGCACACTCCCCGCTCTCACACACAGAGCACACCCCGTTTCCTCATCCCGTTCTCCCGACACATCACGGGCACACACAGAGCCCGCTTTCCCCACACAGGGGCCG
Source organism: Cyanistes caeruleus (assembly GCF_971803275.1). NCBI lineage: Eukaryota > Metazoa > Chordata > Aves > Passeriformes > Paridae > Cyanistes > Cyanistes caeruleus. The sequence goes on from NC_141701.1 coordinate 12,440,550, forward strand.
TGCACACCCCATATCCCCCCTGTCCCACAGGGAGCCCCACACCTCCACCGGAGCCCTCCCGCCTTGCCCCGGGGCAGGCAGGGCAGAGTGCCCCGTGTCCCCCCGCAGCTTCCCCGGGCCGGGAGCCCGGCAGCCCGCACCTGCCTGACGCTGGCGGGCAGCCGGGCCCAGGGGTAGTTGTGGCGGATGTGGAACTCCACGTCGATGTTCATGGCGAGCAGGCCGGACGGCGAGCCCCGCCGCCGGGAGGCGCTCCGGCCCGGGAAGGAGCCGCTGCGGCCCGGGGCCGCCCTGCGCTGCCCTGCCCTCCGCCCGCCGCCGCTGCCCCGAACCGCCCCGGAAGCGCCGCGCACGCAGTTCCGCGGGCGGGGCGGGCGCTCGGCGCGGCCGGGACGGGACGGCAGCCTTGGGAGCCTCGGGAACATGGGCACTCACCTTCCTGCGACCTCCGACCGCGGGCTGACACTAACTGGGAACAGAGCCAAGCCTGAAATGCCTCTGCTGCCTGCTTGGTTCGGTTTAACAGCAGTGTCCGCCTAGTGCCGCTCGGGGTACACCGGGCAGACGAGCGGCTGCTCAGAGCAAGGGCGGCTGCAGGGGCGCAAAAGAGCATTCCACGGCAAGGAATCACAACATCAGTTGGTTTGGAAACGACCGCCAAGACCAGCCTGTGGCCGAACGCCACGATGTCAAATAGATCGTGGCACTGAGTGCCACATCCAGATTTTCTTTAAACACCTCGAGGGCCGGTGACCCCCGCCGTGGTCCCTGGGCAGGCCGTCCCGGTGTGGAGTGGAACGGAGTGAACGAGCCCCCATGGCCCGGGGCTGCCCCGCTGTGCTCAGCCCGGAGCTTGCAGGCCGGAGTCCCATCCTGCATGTACCCCCTGTCCGGGGCCCGGGCCGGTGGAGAGTGTCCCCAGAGACCCTGCTGCAAATGAAACAGCAGCAGGTGCCCCCCTGATCTTAGGATCCAAGTGCTTCTGAGTCGTTTAAAATTTTACCTGTGTCGAAATCGCTGCCAAGCATTTTCTTCCTGTTAGCTGTTGGGGAATTACTGATGTGGGAAGGGCTCTCTATCTTTAACGCTAAGCAATGTTAAAGTGAATAATTTTGTGTATAAGAAAAAAAAAAAAAAAAGCACGTGACACCCTGATCCCTTGTGCCATTTATTTTTCAAGGCTGTTTGCTGCATTCTCAGTAATAATCTTGGAGCAGTGGTGACAGCTGAAAGGAGACCAGTAGCAACAGAAGGAAACTCAGTGCTCTGTTATGTTTGAGTAAATTTCTAGAGAACTACAGACCCAGTTCTACTTTAGCATCAATGGCATCTTCAGGATCCCACTGACATGTAACTGCGGAGACACAAAGCCTCAGCCCACGGAGGTGCCCCATGGTGCCAACACGGGGCTCCCTGCAATAAAGAGCAGCTCACACCACCTCCAGAATCTATGATAAGGCCTCCCTGCTCATATCACCGACATGATTCAGTCTAGGCACAGTCACAGCCTACAAATCTGATCTCATTCCTCAATTCTTCTTAATGCCAGTTGTTGGATTTCTTAAGAGCCCTTGTCTGTCACACCCCACAATGGTTTATAAATAAGCTGTGAAAAGACATTAATAAAAAACGTGGTTTATCTTGCCCATTGCCACATAAACCAGATGGTACGGCTGTTGGCTGGTACTGTCTGTTTACTTTTGATATCAGCAGTTAAAGTACACCTTTAAATAAGGCAGGACGATTTTTTTCTCAGATGATTCTCAGGTAAATTTTCTTGTTAGACACACCACCACCTGAATATATTTTCAGTAAGACACAGATGTGAGAATCCACAAGCTAAAAACTCAGATGCTCAGAATAACAGTAATTTAGGGAGTATTCCTATTCTTTTAATATAATTAATATCATATAATAATACTGCTATCATCTGCCTCATAGTTTTCAGTTATAGGGTTGGCAAAAGAGAAGAAAAAGCAAGACAATTACAAAGAAAGTATTGACACAAAAAAGGCAATGTAACTGAGCAGACCTGTGATTAGAAATGAACAATGAAAGTACTTCAGTACTTACAGGATTTTAATTTAGTACCAGAAAGGATACCATACAACAAAATTATTCTGTGTTTATTAATGAGTTTGAGAGTCAATGGTTTGCAGACCATTGATTCAACTTCAACTTCACTTTCTAAATGAAGATCATAGATAAAAGTCTGAACTCCTGGAACTTTAGTTGAGGTCTTTGAAGTTATAATCATATTGGTTTAAATCATGTATGTAAAATAAAGTGAGCACACTGCTCACTAGGGTTTTTTCAAACCCTAGGCTATTATTACACCCATATGCACTCCCTCCCAGCATCCCTCCCAGGATGGAGGTAGATAGATAGATAGATAGGTAGATAGGTAGATAGATAGATAGATAGATAGATAGATAGATAGATAGATAGATAGATAGATAGATAATGATATGTGTAGGATAGATAGATAGATAATGATATGTGTAGGATGTTGTGCAGTTTACAGTTTCTCCAGCTGACCCTTCAGGCAGTTGCAACAATGAGCAGATTTACCCGGGAACACGGGCACTATGTGTAGCCTTCTCCAGTTGTTTATGAGTTTCCGTGATCAGAATTAGTGCTCATATAAAATCAACCCTGGTTCAGATATTTCTGCCCCTAGTTTGATGCTTTACTGACCTGTGTCACTGCCTATATATAATGACTATTCTCTTTTTGTTTGTGTTTTTTTAATCCTAGTCAGGTTGGTGCACACAACTGCTTACTTAAAGGTGTTAATTTCTGGCTGGAATAATCTTATTGACAAAATTTTTCATACTATACTCTTATCTTTTCTTCTTATAGAGAAAATTTGTTTCTTGAGTTTTAATACATTTGCTTCCAGTTATTCTCAGCAGTCTTCATTCTTGAGATTACCATCTCAAAAGACATTACCTTTTTGTTCACTGAGTTTTCTAAAGTCTGCTTTTTTCCTTATTGCAAGTTTTTTGGTTTTTTTCTTGCAACAAAATAATTCCATCACACTTTCAAATAAACTACCTTTACTTTCTGGATTTTCAACCAGTTCCTCTTTATTTAAAAACAGAAGTTGCATTTGGCATCCTCTAGTCACTTCCTCTGTTCTTTGAGACAGAAGTTGATTTCCAGTGTGCTCAGCAAACTTGATGGGCTGGTGGGGACCTGCCAGTAAAACGCAGTGCTCTGGGAGAGCGAGCTGAGCTGAGCTGCTGCAGCTCTCTCTGAACTGAGCATCTGCACTGAAATCTCCTACTCACATTTCTTCTGGCCCTGGCTGGTCTGACCAGCTCATGCTACCTTCACCAACATGTGAAGAACATTTGCTCTCCAAGATGACTTTTGTCTCTTTTTCATAAGTGATTTGTGCAGTACTCCTGAGCCGCTTACTCAAATTTGCAACTGTTGATCAGATCTTAAGATTAAATAGTTCCCAGGGATTTTTTTCCTTGGAAATAGTATATCCAGTGACTTCTTCAAGGACACTGGAGACAGTTTCATTTTAAATGTCTGGTTTTAGCCAAACTTGTTGATAGGCCGAATTTTTTATTTAGGACTTCCACTGCAGTTTTCAAGCCCTTAAATGTCTCTTTAGGGGGAACATATGAAAGCATCAGTCCTTCCAGCAGCTTATCCCTGTTAGTGAATGTCCTGGTAAACCTTTGAGAATCTCTTGGTCCCTGATAGTCTGTGATCAGTCTCTGGTCAACCCTGTGCCCATTTTAACTTATCTGAATAAATCACTAAATACTGTTCAGAATTCTTGTGCTTGTCTTTCTTTCTGAAAATTCTCAGTCTCACACAGGTTCACCAGAGCTCTGCAGAATTGAACAGGAGTGCCAGGCACCAGTTCCACTGTAAAAGCCATTTCACAGCTCATACCAATGCCATGGTCAAGGTTGGTGAAGGTATTCATTCTGTTGACTCTGATGTAAACCACAAGCTGTGTGTCTGTCACAAAGAAATCCAGGTACCACCTCTAGGGAAAGTTCTGCATCTTCTTGGAGACAGACATCCATCCACTGCCCATCGATGAGGGCACACTGTTACCACAAATCCTCTACAAAAAGCTTAGTTTCACTTAGTTCTTACCTGTTGCTGCTTCAGTGCGTCACTGTTTCACTTGCTTCAGTAGACTGAAGATTTTAATTTCCTCTTCCATTTAGCCTCAGTTAAGACCCATCAACTGTAAAAAGTTTTGTGGTTACCTTTAAAATAAAGACTAACTTGGGATGTCACCAACAATGATCTCCAGAGTAGCAGTGTTACCAGTCCAGTTCCACATTGCAGTGTGGTGTTTCCTACTTGGGATAATATTTAATCTCCTTTTCACCTTTCTGAATTCTCGGAGTGCCCCTGTGTCATTGCCTGGGGAATGTCACCCACAGGACTATGATCCTCAGGTCTTCTGCAGGGAGCCAATCCTGTTATTTACAAAGCATAAAAGTACCATACAATCCTTAATTCTTGTTAACTGTACAAACTTTTAACCCCCCAGAACATAAACTAAGTCAACCAAATTGATCAGTGAGAGTAACACATAGTTTTGCTACTGATAGCAAATTTACATGTTTAGGTAGAGCATTTGCCTGCACAGCACCTTATAGTAGGGCTCAATCATCTACTTGTTTGAAATCCTTCATTAGTTGCACCTTCTGGACTGCTGTATTTTACTCACAGTCAGTGAAAGCAGTAGGAATGCCACTCTGTGTTTGAGTTTGTGAGTGCTCCCTGATCTCATGCTCAGTTTCCAAACAAACCCTGCAGTCCCTTTCACTCTAACTATAGTATTTCATTTCATATCAATTGGGATGTCTTTATTCCCAAAAATATTCTGAAAGAAGTGAGTAGTTCCCAGATCATTAAAGGCTTTGATGATGCATTTGAGATAGTATGTTACCACAAATCATTGAATTTTGGATAATTTTTTTCATATTCACATTTGATTTACTTGTGTTTGAACACCATGATCAAAGCTGATTTTATTTTCAGTGTGTTTGAATGGTAGTAAGGTCTTTGCACCTATCAGTCTACTTAAAATCTAGAATCATTACTGCATTTTCAGTAACAGTGTTTTTCTTTTGCTTTTTACAGAATTACATAGGGGTTTTTTTCTCCCCTTAACTGCTATAAATTCAAATGTATTTGTTTTGGCTTCTTATTTTTCTCTGAGTATCTTGCCTAAGGTCTAAAGGAGGACCTTGGCTACCTGCCAGAGGTCCACCAAGCTACCCTCCCACTCCCCATCCTCAAAAGAACAAGGGGAAAGAAAAAGGCAAAAAAGGTCATGGGTTGAGATAAAGATAGGGACGATATTCACCAGTTACTGTCATGGGAAAAATAGGCTTGGCTTTGGGAAATTAGTTTACTTTATTGCCAACTGGAAATGGAGTAGGTAGTGAGAAGCAAAGACAAAACTAAAAATATCTTCTTGACCCCGCCCTTCTTCTTAGGCTCAACCTCACTCCTTCATTCCCAATTAGTAAACTCCTTTCCCTGAGTGGTGCAGGGAATGGGCAGTAGTGGTTTCAGTCAGTCCATAATGCTTTGTCTCTGCTGCTCCTTCCTCCTCAGGGTCTCAGGCCCTGCAGAAAACCTGTGTCTGCGTGGGCTCCACTCCACAGGCTCTCATTCCTGCCAGGAGCCAGCATCAGCTCTCCAAGACTGCAGCTTCCTCCAGGGCACACCCACCTGCTCCCATCTGGAGTCCCCCACGGGCTGCAGGTGGATCTGTGCTCCCCCAGGGACCTCCATGGCCTGCAGGAGCATCTCTGCTCCCCCAGGGACCTCCATGGGCTGCAGGAGCATCTCTGCTCCCCCAGGGACCTCCATGGGCTGCAGGAGCATCTCTGCTCTCCCAGAGACCTCCATGGGCTGCAGGAGCATCTCTGCTCTCCCAGAGACCTCCATGGCCTGCAGGAGCATCTCTGCTCCCTCAGGGACCTCCATGGGCTGCAGGAGCATCTCTGCTCCCCCAGGGACCTCCATGGCCTGCAGGAGCATCTCTGCTCCCTCAGGGACCTCCATGGGCTGCAGGAGCATCTCTGCTCCCTCAGGGACCTCCATGGCCTGCAGGAGCATCTCTGCTCCCCCAGGGACCTCCATGGGCTGCAGGAGCATCTCTGCTCCCCCAGGGACCTCCATGGCCTGCAGGAGCATCTCTGCTCCCCCAGGGACCTCCATGGCCTGCAGGAGCATCTCTGCTCCCCCAGGGACCTCCATGGCCTGCAGGAGCATCTCTGCTCCCTCAGGGACCTCCATGGGCTGCAGGAGCATCTCTGCTCCCCCAGGTACCTCTCCATGGTCTCAGGGGCACAGCTGCCTCACCCTGGGCTGCACCATGGGCTGCAGGGGAGTCCCTGCTAGAGCACCTGGAGCACCTCCTGCCCCTCCTTCTCCACTGACCTGAGTGTCTGCAGGGCTGTTTCCTTCACATTTTTCTTGTTCCTCTCTCACAACTGCTGCCCAGTAATTTTTGCCATTTGTTAAATACATTATCACAGAGGCACCACCAGCATCATTGATGGGGCTCAGCTTTGTTCTGGAGAGGGTTCATTTTAGAGTCAGCTCGCCCTGGCTCTGTCCAGCATAGGGACACCCCTGAAATTCCCTGACTACCAAAACCTGATCACATAAACCAAATTAAAGCAGTAAGATTCTGTTCAAAATGTTTTGTAGGAGCTGAGGGTCCTCAGTGGCATGTTAAATACCACTAAATTCTATGAGATCTGATATAAACCCTTCAGAGGAGGCATCTTTCTCTCTGATATGTTTGGAAAGCTCGTGTTGGATGCTACAATATTTTTCTGTTTAAAATCACTGTAATAAGAATTAGCTAAATCAGTATGTATAATATTGAGGCTTACATTGTGAAATCCTGATTTTCCTTAGAGAAACCAGTCAGCTCCATGACACAACAGGATGTGATATTAGATATCAGGGATAATAAAGCCACCATGCAATAATGAATACACCCCACCTTGCAATGACTAGAACTTAAATAATGTCAGAAGTTATTGATTAACCCAGGGTTAGGTAGTATTTAGCTATTCCAACTGGATGCTTGTTTTATTGAAGAGCAGAAGAGTTGCACCTTCCACATTCAGGCTAACCAAAAATGGGCAGTTCACATGTAAGTAGTTACTTAATTTGGATTGTCAAGAATGCAATGATTTCCTGGGTTTATTTTTGTCAATTTTCACTTTCTGTGGCATTAATACAGCTGCAAGTGAAGATTTAAACTCAAAATCTACTTTGTGGGGGAAACTTGTATGCAGCTGGTAACCTTGCTTCATTACAGTACATGAATAATGAAATTATTGCTGCAACACACAAGTCCTGAGTGCTTTAAAGCTCCTTGTGGCTTAAACAGAGCAGCACTTCCATTTTGAGAAAAAGAAATGATGCACAAGATGTCCTGAAAAAGCTAACTTTAATTAGTTCAGCAAATTTGTATTGGAATATTCTGAACATTAAATAATTCCCTAAAGATATACGAAAAACTTCCTGTTGCAAAGGCCAATACTTTCAAAATTTGTCTGTTTATCACAGAACAATAGGGACAGGAGTAATCTCAAAGTATAGTGTTTACAGAAGGCCCCGATTAAAATCCAGCTGTCAGGATTTGCTGCATCAAATTATTGTATGAGTTTTGACTGAGACCATCTTTGCTAACAATTGTCTGCATGGAGACATATAACCTCAAAATGACCTACCTGATTGTCAAAAACTTTTGTGTGACAGCTCTGAATAATTAGTTCCTCTGCAAATTAAGTAGCTTGTGCTGAGGAAGATGGGGGTCTTGGCTCCAATTTTGAAACTAGTGGATAAAAACAATATTTATTCAGCAGTGCATTTTCTCCTTGAATGCAGAAAAGTACAGTTTTGCAGTATGTATCAATAGAAGACAGCCTGCTTGCTGATACAGGCTAAAGTGAGTTTCTGTAAGGCTTATATTATTGTGTAACTATTTTTTAAATCCAAATTCAGCAAGGCCTGGAGACATACCAAGGTTCTGATGCTTTTGGACCAGCTCCCCAGGACATTTTCTTTGGCAGAGTGAGAAAGATATCCCATACCATTTGCATGAAGCTCCAGCTACAGTTCCAAGGAGCTTTTTGTCTCCCTGTGAATGGGATGATGGTCCCATCTCAAAACCATCTTTTTGCAGACTGGCTGTCTGCAAAAGGGGAGAGGAGTGAGTAGTTCAGCAGCACTACCTATGTCCAGCACTTCCACCTGTGCTCAGGAGACAAGGCCAAGAAGGCTACTGCTGCCAGGACACACACACACAGGTCACAGGGTGTCAACAGGCATCTCCTGGCCCTGGAGAGCCTTTCAGTGGACAGTCCATGGAATGCAGCGCAGGGCAAACATACTCCATTCACGTTTAAACTGTCCAGAGGGGCAGGAGTGATCACAGCACTGCAGCTCAGGCAGGTTTACAGGTGCGTGAGCTCCATTCTGGACTAGGTTGTTTGGGTGTGGGTACAGTACACTGCAGTTGTGCTGTAGGCTACAGTGGGAACAAGGGTGATTCCATGTTGGAAGAGAATACCATCATTCAGTCCAGATTAATCTGGGAATTGCATCTCTCTGTTGCTCCTAGAAAGTTACAGGTAATCTTTGAGAAATGGCTCCATCTGTGTCAGAGAACTGCTTCTGGATGAGCAGAGAACAAAATAGAAGCTTTTGCCACAGCTTTTCTGCTGCAGTTTGCTGTTTCTCCTAATCTCATGTTTTGTAACCACAGGCTTATGAGTGTCTTATACATTGTGTTTTTTAAACCTCCAGAGCCAGTCTTACAAACTCACGGAGGATATACGGAAACCAGCTGTAGGGGCTACCAGTTTGTCAGCAGATGAGCCAGTAAGAACTTCTTTTGTGGAGGTTGAGAGGGACACTGTGGTGCTGCAGCACCTGTTGCTGTGGTTTATGGTGGCTTTGGGAGGCTCTGCAATGCACAGAGGCAGCTTTTCTTTCATGGTCAATACTGGCACTGGAAAGCTGGGTAAAAATGGGTTGTTTCATTCTGTTGAATAATACAACAGAATTTTGTCTGCTTTGAAATTTCAGAAGTTAAACTTTTACTTAATAGCTTCTGCTGGGAGAAATATGAAATGAGTCATCTGTGTCAATGAGGTATTTTATTTGGTTAAATGAGTTTAGGTTTTAAAACATTTTTTTTAACTATCATATTTAAATGGTGTTGTTAACGAAAGCTGAAAGCTCATTGAAATTCTTCAGTGAAAAGCTTCCATTATGTGGATGTTAAAATGGAACTTTTCAGTTCTGTCAGAATGTCTCATTTTTAAATGGAGTTTTCGTCAAAATTCCTATCTTCCTGAATATGTTCGTTTGAACAAAAATGTCAAATTTTACTGAAAAAAATGCTTTCAGCAAAAATTTTCCAACCAACCCGAAAGTGTACCTTTCTCTCAGAAATGGATCTCCCAATTAAGAGCTGCACCTGATGCAACATTACAACTCCAAATCTGCATATTTTCATGTTCTTTTTGCTTTGTCAACTCAGTCCAGAAATTTCTTCCTCCAATCAATGTTTTTGACTGCACATCCTTTGCAATTTAAAGTCTCTTAATTATTTTCTGTGTTTGCAGACTTGTATCAAGCTTATCTGTGCATCTGATCTCCCTAATATTAACACAAATAGAGTCAATCCACCTGGAAATCTAGATAGCTGCTCTGCTATAAGAAAGATGCTTTGGAGACAATTTGGGAATAGCAGAATTGGTTTTCATTCTATTATTTGAAAAGTTTGATGGATTCTTAGTTATGTGAAATTGTTTAAATTTTTTTAAATCTTCTGTCTCTCAAAAATCCATGAAGATTGTTTATGCATGATTCTGTGGTGTTTGTGAGTTTAATTAATCTTGGGGTTGGGGTGAATTCTTTGGTTTTAAATCAAATTTTTTGAGATTCTCTGCAACACCCTTGAGTTTCATCTTGTCATTACAAAGCAGATTAAATCTTCTTCCAGACAGGACTCTGTAGTATAAGGGGATTAAGTATAAGGTTGTTGTGGGCAATATGGTTTGACAACTTGAAAGTCAAAAAGTAAGTATTACCTGGGGAACATATCTGCCTGAGCAGCCCTCTTGGGCATAAGCTCACAAAACTCACAAGGACTTCTCTGTTGCCTATGAACATTACTGTCCTTCTAGAAATGTTTCCCTAGTAGAAGCATTACCATAGCATGATTTTATTATCTCATCATGAAGCTCAACAATTGCTCTTTGTTACTTCCCCTGGCATACCAGTGTTCAGCGACAGGCGATTCTTGTTCTGTCCCTGGCCATAAGCCCACAGTCAGCAGAAGACAGAAATAACTTCTTGTTTAGCTACCCACCACTGGGGAAAAACTGTGGCAGATTCTTTTCATTTCCACAGTCTCTCATTGTCCAGGGTATTTGCTGCTCTTTTTAGATCTGAGGCTGTCCTGTGAGTGCTGCTGTAGTAGGTGCTAACAAACATCTAACCATGAAAAAATTATGATGCATTTGTGGCCAAAAAAAATAGAACTCATCCAAAATATCAGAGTTGATACATTAATGTTTTACATGACGGAAATAGGTCAAATAGTTATGTTTTACAAAAACATTAAAAAATCCAAAGTATCTGGACTCTAATGCTTTTCTTTGTGTACAACAGATTTAATATACTTTGCCAAGTTCTGTTGTTAAAGAATTTTTTTCACTGGACTCTCATCTCCATTAGGTGGGTTATTGGCACAAATCAGTTATGATATCTGGTAGCTCAAATTTAGGAGCCTGAACAAAGAAACCCCTTGGCAACTAAACCCTCACAATCTAAGCTCTCCATTCCTCATGCAACACTCCATACAAATGGTAATATTAGGGGGCTTCTCCCTCTGTATTGGTTCACTGTTTTGTTACCAGATGGTTGCTACCTGGTCATCTTCACATATCCTGAGGCTGGTTTTGGTGGGGGTTTTGGTCAGCTCTGTATTCCATGTTGGAATATGGTTGTTACAGTTCATATACCATAATCAATGGGCTTCCCACTCTAGCCATTCATTTTTAAGTAATATTTAAGCTGCTAGCTTTCTCTATTCTAACTATTACTAATGTTCTAGTTGTTCACATTTCACTACAGTCTATCTATACTATTCTTAATTACCTGACTATTAGCTCCAGATTTCTCTGTAATCCATCTTTGATTTACACAACATATCCATATGGTTTAGATAAAGTTCAATTTGTTGCCCCACCACTCTAACTACTTATGTCAAGCAAGAGTTTAGCTACTTTCAAATAATATAGAATTTTCAACAGTTGCTATCCAGAAAAGGACTCTGCCTTTATTGTTAACTATGGCTAGTGGCTGAAGCAGTGGACAGATTACTGCTGCTTTAGGTGACTCAGCGACGTGGGAATATCTTGAAACTTCCTCCACCTCCTTCTTGTGAGGTAGAAAGGTGTTAGACACACAAACCTCCAAGTTCTGTAGGGACAGTTGGTTTGTTGGACACTAAACAGGCATATCTGTATAGTAATAGCACTTCTGTGTGTCTGTGAATGTATAGATGATGTTTAGATAGAGTGTCTTGCAGAGATGTATTTTAGAAACAATGAAAGAACCAAGGGGTGAAGCATGTCATCTTGAGGCTTCCCTGATGGGGTGCAACATCCTTCAAGTTCTTGTCCCTTTAAATAACTGAGCTTTAAAATACATGCAAGGGTGAACATGATGTTCCCAAAGATTGTGCCTCTGGATTTGAGCCCTCTGTAGGTATTCTTAAGTCATGTTAACTTTTATGCTGGCATACACAATAATTTACTTTAGTTCCTTCAAGGTTAGCTCATCATAAGTCTTAGTGGAGGTAATGATATCTCAGCTGAAAAAAGAGGTAAAATATGCTATTATCCAAGTGTCTTCCAACCAGGTTTTATAGTCAATAAAATAAAAGGAGTCTGCCTCCATCATAACAAAGAATTATTGCCAACTTAGAATACAGATTCATCTGTGGTGAATAAAGCAATTTGTTTGCATTTTGTATGGCTTCCATTTGCGAGATAAGTAATCGAAGGAAGTGATGTGAGGCATGATTCATGTCTAACTACAGGCATGGTGTCTTTGAAGATTTCTGCCATCCTTTCCTGCCTTGGCTTCAGCAGCCCCACCAGACAAATCAGGGCCTTGTCAGCCCTGTGTCCTCTGTGCCAGCCCCGTGCAGGTGCCCTCTAGAAATAAAAGCTGCAGTTAAGCTAACAGGTTTTAAAAGTACTCAGTATTAAAGTGTTCCATCAGCCACAAAAAATTTTGAAAACATTAAAACTGGACAGTATAAAATTCAGCCATGAGAAAACCACCCCAAACTTACATTTTTCTCTTAATTGTGGGTTTCTCTGTCATGATGATGAACATGAATAAATTGGATAAAAAATAATTATAGATAATATATTAATAGCTACTAGAAATAGGAGGGACATTGTAGGAGAAAGATGGTTTTAATTTTGCAGTTTAAATAACTGTCAGAGCAATTGTCTTCACTATTGCCACTTGTTTGTAATAGGAAAAAGTAAATGTGACTGATTCTATGAGGATTTTGTTGCCACTGCAGGTTTTGTCCCAGATGTAGGAAACAAGGTTTGCACCTCTCTGTTTGGAAAGAGTAACAGAGTCATTGCAAAGGCTATTGACTAATCCATAAAACTTACACATATTTTCTTATACAGTATAGAATTCATATAGAAATTGTTTTGATCCTGATAGCACCAAACCATCAGGAACAAGCAAGCTGACAGTGTGTGCTGCTGTCATGCAGCTGTTAGACGCAAAACAGCTGCCAGGATTTGGAAGAATGACAGCCTGGCTGGCAGATGGCAGATGGCATTTGGAGACACTGATCCCATACTCTGAGCAGGCAAGGAGGCACTTGGCAATTTTTCAGCTTCATCTTGTGGTTGACAATGCTCAAGCAAACAAAAATGAGAGGTATATTTTACAAAACAGGTGAAGAAGGAACATTGCCGGCAAAAGGATGTCTTAAGGTTGCACTTTGCCAATTCATTTGTCAAAAATGTCTTTGTCAACCCCACCTTGTTATTACCACAGCACAAACCCAGTGCTTGCTGATACAGCCCTGCTGCCAATATGCCACATCTGTTTACTTCTGTTTGTTTTTAGATGTTAGTGCCCATCTACTCTGACCCTGTGTGAAAAAGCCTTTACATTTCACAGAAATTTCTACCTGAATGATTGAGCCCCATTACTTGAACTTTACTGAAGAAGAGCTTGCAGAAGAATCCCTTACTTTGGTGGAAAGATGATAGGAGATAGTGAATGTATCATCTGCTAATGATGAAATATCCTCACCCTGAGTGGCTTTTCCCTCTAGATGAGACCTGACCCTGCCAACCAGTAATTTCTCTTTGTTTCTTTTGCTTATATTTATGCATTACTTTAATTATATCAAAGAGCTCTAATATTTGGAAGTTTATCTCATGGGAGTACCCACACACTGAAGTGAAATGAGCTTTATCTGCTTTTTTGCCCTTTCTAATTGATGGTCTTAAGCCTTCTCAGCAGGTCAACCTTTTATGACTGGGAATGTCTTAGTAAATCAGACAATGGGTGAAGTACAAATGTAGCATCATGTTTTCAGTCTGTCTTCAGAAGTAGATCAGGATGAAAATACAACAGCCTACTCCTATGTTTGTTTTTGTATTTTATTATTCTCCACAGATGGAAATGCTTGAGATGAGTGATGAGGTTTGGGCTGTCTTAAAGACTACTTTGGGTGGGGGTTCAGAGTTTCTTCTGATAACAGGATGTTATCCTGACAACATGTGATGTACTAGAAGGTTTTAACCACAAGAATCGAAGAACACATGTCCTTTTTTTTCCCTAGTCATTACTGTTAGTGTAGTTAACCCTGGATTCCAGTTACATTAAAGCTCATTAAAGACTTTTGCCAAGATAAATAATTAATCTTGAGTATATGTGTGTTTATAAAAAATTAATCATGTAGGTGCTGATTTGCCAAAAGCTGTCTTCTGTGATCCAAGTGTATTAGATACAATTTAACCAATGAGATGCACACCCTGGTCCTGTTGTTTGTTATGCTAACAAGGTGACTAGATGGTTTGGAATATTTCCTGGTACAGAGAGAAAATAAATTTTCTTCTCCACACAAAAGGTAAAGACAGGAATCATAGAACTGGAAGACACCTTGAGTTGTCAACTCACTTAACCATCGCCTAGAGCAGAAATTAAATATCTGTGAAGAATAAGAAACTCTGCCCAAACCAGTCCTGACAGCTCCCAGTGCTGAGCTGGAGAAATGGTTCATTAGCTGGAGACTGGGCTCCCTGAAGGTCTTTGTGCTGGTAGCTCAGTGACTGTGCATGGTGAGAAATCTCAACAGGTTCTATAGCTTCCTATCTAGGATGGGTTTTCAGTTGCTTTGACTTGACTGTTTATTTTTCTGGTATTCTTGTCCTTACCTTTAGGACATTAAGGGTTGTTTTGGACTTGGCTTCCTGAAGAAACAGGGTGCAAGAGGATGCAAGATGCTGCAATATGTATATATCTGTTATCCTAGCTAAAAACATTTGAACCCACCAGACAATGTTAGATCAATTTACTAGCAATGTACTAATCTCAAAATTAGTAGTGCCTGTTATGTTTTTTGGAAATCTTAAGAACAGAGAGACTGTATTAAAAGTTCCCTGAACAAAACACTGAAGCATGAACTCAACCCTTCTAAGACATTAGAGAATCCACACAGTTGGGCCATTGTGCCCATCACAGGAATTGTTTTAGCTCTAGTAGGCAGTAGAGGAACCAAAATCAGGCAGACAGGAGCTGTAAATCTCTGGGAAAGCAGGCAGAGAGGTTGCTGGTGCTCACCTGCTTGATAAAAAGGAAAGCTCAGATTGATGCATGTGGAACTAGTTTATGTTATTATTTTTAAAACCTCATTTTTTGAACATAATTAAATATATGTGAAGAAGAAAAAAAATGGGTGGAAAAACTCTGGCATGATTGTGTAGCCCATCTCCAGTATCTACAATGTGAGACATTTACATCAGGTTGATGGGTGAAGGCCCACAGGAGACCACTGATGTTTGACAGGCAGCAGACAGCTTACCCTGGGACATCCTAACAGCACCAGAAATCTATGTTTAGAAAACTAAATACTGCCCCAAATTTTTTTCCTGATCCCACTCAAGAATATGAGTTAATGCTGTGAAGAGCATGGCCAGGTCAGTCTGCCCTTTCTATCTGCACCACTTTTAGATTTAATTTTTATTTCTGTAAAGCAGCAGCCAAAGAGAAGCTTGAAGTTAGACATCCTCTAAATGAAGCACATATATTGTACCTGGCAAAAATGAAGACTGGGGTAGGCACTCAGAATACCTGGATCAATCCAGCTCTCTTTAGAGCTTTTCCTACAGTTACTAGAGCTGCATGTCATCTGCTCTGGTCAGCAGCCACACTCCTCCTGGCTCTTCCAGTGATTTTCTTAAAGGGTCTGTGTCTGCATTTATCCAGGTACATCATCAGCAGCAGTCTCTGAGCTGCAGTGAGTGACCAGCAACTTGAGCAGCTGCTCTTTTCATTATTCTGACAGTACTCCCCCATACACCTACTCCTGAGCAGGCCTGTGGCATCTGCATGAGATGATGGAAATGGCAAAATAGCTGATTGCTCAAGCTGGATTATCAGCTGTTTTCAGAGAGGTCTCTCTTTTGCAATACAGGAAACTACCTGACATGTTCATGGTAGCACTTCTGTTCTTGTCTACTGACAGATGAGCAAGATTAATTGTCTTTAGCCTGAGGAAAATACTAGATTTTTAGGAGTGTCTGCAATGTATTGCAGCAACCTACCAATGCTAGCTACTGATGCCTTGAATGCATCAGAACTCTTCTTCCCCCACCCCTACCATGTCCTTTTGGGCTTGCTGACCTTTGTTAAACTGTTTATTTGTGCTCCATAAGGGCTCCACATGCTGAAACATCAAAGAAAAATCTACAAAGATTCTCTAAGCATTGCAGATCATTGTCAACTATAAACTCATCTCCCAAAGTCAGATTAGGAAAAACTACTTGGTGTGCTTTAAAACAAGTTAGAACAAAACAAGTTAGTTTTCGATCTTTTATAAACTGTCTAGTTTAATATAAATAACTCTGTGTCAATTTTAGCCAAAGCTGCAAGGGAAAGAGATTATTGTCTAAAGTACCCTTGAGTGAGACAAAAAACTATTCAGGATAAGAGAAAACAAGTTGACACAGGCCATAAATACAACTATGCTGGAAGTGAAAAGAATATTTTTTACCATCAGAACTCTGATCACATTAATAAATATAGAACTATAGGAAAGAAATGAGAATGAAATTAAATGAGTGGATGGAGCTGGATCAATTTGCGGAAGCAAGTTCCCTTATACTCTATGTCCAACTTCGAAGTTGTTTGCAGACTGTCCACCTGATACTTCAGATTCCACATCTTGCTCTCACCAAATATTCTAGAATACTTCTAAATCAACTAAGTAACTAATCTAATCTAATTTAATCTAAATCCTAACTCTAAAAAAAGAACTATATTAAAGTGGTTCTGCCCATGTTTTTAGAAGAAAAATGACTACAGGTTACAAATGGTATTAAACATCGATCGATTTTGCCATATATCCCCTACAGGAAAATCCACCTGTCAAAATTCAGAGGGTAAGGAGAACACTCTGAAGCAGCTCTCCCTCTCCTGCATTGGGAAGCTGTGTCAGTGGGAAGGTCAAGGATGGGACTCAGCAAGTAGTGAATTTTAGCCAGTGCTTCTCAGATGACCCAGGAGCTGGCTTTGACAGTCGCTTACCACAGTGTCAGATTTCTCTCTATAAAGATGTTGCTAGTATTACACACAGTACTATAAAAATGGTATCCCCCAGGCACATAATTTAATGTTTTGCAGTAATTTTCTTGGAGACAGAGGCTTTAGCTGAGCTGACTCAATAAATTCCTTTGGTGCTTTAAAACGAACATATCCTGAGCATCAAAACAGGCCTTTCTTCCTTCATGATCTTTGCCTTGAAAAGTAATGTTTCTGTATTTATGTCTTTATCAATGATTATAAATCTACAGTGTTATTTCAGTTTCTGGTGGTACCATTTTCCTGCCTGTTGTACCTGTGCTGCACACACACAAAACACCTCCAATGCAAGTTGTACCTAGGAATGAAGGGCTCAGTAAACCTGAGGATAATTGACCAGCCATCACGAGAGAGAAAACCACTCTCTCGAAGTCCTGCCACGACCTTACCATGACCAGGTGCACCTGCAGTAGGGTAGGGGCAGTGGGAGCTGCAGAGGCAGCAGCACCAGCATGATAAGGGCAATTCCCACAGCCCAGCACTTCTGCTGGGCAAGGCATGACAAAGGACAAACCAGCTCCCACCTTTGTGTGTTTCTGCAGGTGTTTCTGTCCAGGCTGAATGTCTGAAAAGTGGGAGACAATTGCAGATGAAGCCTTTTTCTTGTCAATTCTCACCATTGCACTCTCTGTCCCAAGTCAGGAGGCAGTGAATGTGAAGCAACAGTTCTCTACTCTTACTGTTGCAGAGAACCTGAGAGTCCATAAATTAGAATAGCACTTGGACAATTGCAAAGTAGTCAAATATCTACATTTGATATGTTAGCACTTTTCTCTGTATTTTGTGCTACAGAATTTCCCCCTTTTTTTCTGTTTTTTCAGCTGCTTCTTTGGTCCTTTTGGTTTGCTTCGCAAACAACTCTAGAATAATTGCAATACTGCCTGCCTAACACAGACAGCAAGATGTACTAAGCATACTAACAGTAAAGAGCCAAAGTAATGGTATTTCCCTGGAGCCTTCTCCATGCTGAACAGCCTCAGCTCTCTGAGACTGACAGTCCATTTCCTTTATACATGATGCCATCAAAGGAGAAGCATCTACCTGCTATAATAGAAAACTGTGAATGGAATTAATTTTGAATAGTTATCAGTGCATCTGCTTTCTAATTTTGTGTTTTTTCCTTTCCATTTTGACCCAAACTATCAGGAAATTTGAAGACCAGAAAAATATTAGTTATGTATATGCAAGTATTTCCATCTTGTTAGAAAGGTTTAGGAAAACTTGTGTGAGCATACAATAGGATATATCTTTAAAAGCAACATCTGTCAAAATGATGGGACAATCAAAGTGTTACCTTGTGCTGTAGAGATGAAGAGAAATTATTGCATTGTTATTGTACCTTACTAATTGTTATAATTGTAAAAACAACTTTCTGTTTCAGCTACCATTAGCAGTAGGCTGTACCCTAGCTGTAACTGCATTGGAAATGCCAGGTAGCTAAATAGCTTCAGTCAATCACAAAGGCACATTGATAAAGCACTGTAGGGACTGGATTTGAGGTTTCCTCCTTGAGAACTGACCCTCTGCCTTTTGACAGAGGACCCCTTTAGCCAGAGCTGTAGCTCTTTCACCAGAACAAGCAGATGACAGCATGACACTTTTGAAGCATACCAACAAACAGACTTTCAGACTGTATCTATACTTGTAAATAAAACATGTTGTTCTCTGGCCTGATGGGTATGTGGCAAAGCATGGCCCACAGCCATGTGATTAAATTCTCTTTATTCCACGAGCAGAATGATGTTGTGCCTAATGTCTTTCAGGAATGGTCTCTGCCCTGTGCTGCCCCCAGAGACAAGGAGGTTAATCAGCCATTTAACATCTTCTGCTCCTCAGCAGGCTAGTGGCATTTTCAGAAGGGATTAAAAGCAGACTGCCATGCCCTGCAGTATCATAATTTTTAAATAACAGTGGTGGTGCCAGTGCCTGGCAGCCCTGCAAAACAAGCAGCCTGATCCACATGTTGCCATTTAAAAGCAAATGCCAAAGCCCTGCCAGTGCCAGCTTAGACCTCTGAGTGTCTGCATCCTGACTTGTGCTACTTGACTTAGGACCCTGGGACCTATTTTCTACTATTATTTCAGAGTTTGGGCATTTAAAAATCTTTATTAATCATATTAGAGGAGCTGAAATCGTTTCTATCATTGTGGTGTCAGATAATTCTACTATTTTCTGAGAAACAGCAGAATGAAGGGTGTACCAGCATTGCAGCCCCTGTGACTCACAGCTTGTCAGATTAGAAGGAGCAGAAATGGTTTTCTGTTTACTTTGATATGTCAGGCTGTAAACTGCTGCAGTGACTGTGGACTTTGAGTTATTGTCCTGTCCCTATAAATTTAGCTCAAGGTAGCCACATGTATTATTTTGCCAAAATAAAAAACTAAACAAAAAAACCTTCTCAGCAACAACAAAAAACCCAGCTTTATCACATTCCAGATCTCCAATTATCTTGTTTACATGAATGCATCATTTAAGAAAGGTTTTCAGGAACAGTTTTTATCCAGATGATTAAGGTTGTTATCTGACATGAAGATACCTAGTATGAAGTTATTTCAGCAAAGCCCAGCCTGAACTTCAAGGTTTAGATGGTGTGAACAAAGATCAAGCAAGAAGCTGGCCCAAAGTGCTGTCATTCTAATGCAAAATTGTTTGCCATGTGTCTGTTGTGTCTCTATCTTTCCAGTCAACCCACAAGCGCCACCATCACGGCTTTGATGCAGAGCGAGATGCCAAGAAAATACACAGTGCCTGCAAAGGAGTAGGTAAGAAAGACTTTGTAGATTCTTGGATTTTGTACAGAGGGCAGATCAATATTACAAAGATCATATACATGAACTTAGGCAAACCAACTGTTCCAACCAGTTTTAGGTAATCTTTCTGTCACACCCATGAGATAAATGGGAAGGGAAGCCAGCTTGTTCCTCAAAGACTGGTAAGATCTAGCTTGATAATTGCATGCCTCCAGAAGATTAGGGTGAACAAGGTATTTGTTCCCTGTAATAGGAGCATCAAGCTGTCAAGACTAATTTGACAGTCACGGGGTCCAGCTAGTCAGGTCAGATTAAGGTCATGGTTATATATCCTTTCTCAGGCCTCCAGGGACCAGTGAAGAACATCATCGCCTCCATATTTCATCAGAGCCCACTGCAGCTCCATCAGGTGAAACAAATTTACAGTGATTTCAACCTTCATCAGTGATTTTTAACTGAAAACAAAGTAAGCTGCCTGAGTGCACTGATGTGAGTGAGGAATGCATAGTGTTTCATGAGATCCTAAGGTCCATGGAGTGACAATGTTCAGTAAAGGAAGAATATCCACACAGCACACAAGATAAATAAGTTATTAATTCACTCCAGGTATTTGCACAGTTAATATGTGAATTTAAGCATTTCTTCCTGGTATAGCAGTGACATTCAGAATCAGCTGGGTTAGTGTTCAATTTTAGGAACTGTTCCTGTTGTACCAACTGAGCCCTCTCAAGACAGTTATTCAGAGAAGTCCCCTGAGTTTAACCCAAGATTATCAAATAGGAGTGTAATTCCTTCTAAAATTGGATCATGTCTTCTGCCTTGGATCTAAGCAGGAAGAACTGAACTAGATGCCCTAAAGTTGTCCTCCATGTACCTGGTGGTGATATGAGGGATGAAAACATATCAGCTGTTGCTGAATACCAATATAATTTGTATCTTTATCCTTTGGGCTGGTTGCCACTCAGAAACCCTTGTTGGTTCCTGCTCCTACTACAAACATGAGATGAGGCACAGCACAAAGCTCAGAGATGGCCACACAAAGGCATCAGATGGCAGAGCACAAGGAGAGTGTGGGGCAGTGACCACCTGCAGGATGTGTGGGCAGACCTGGCATGTGTTTTGATGCCTTTGGTCTGCCGTCCTAACCCTTGATACACTATGGGCATTTGGGCAGTGCCCATCACAAGCCATCATATGTCTGTCCTGGCTCACATTCTCAATTTCAGTACTTGTCATGAAGAAATAATGCCTGAGTCAATCTGCTGGCCCTTAAAGGGAAGTGCACCAGCATATCTGTGTTAATGCAATAGCTGCCCTGTTGTATTCTTCATACATCCAGGTAATATCACTGTGGTCCTTTCTCTTTTTAGCTGTAATAAATGACTTCCAGCAGCTCTGTTTAGTGCAAACATCTGTTTATATGGCAGAGGGGAACAAAAGTACAAGAGCAAGGTCACTGCCTTTAGTAACCTTCTTCAATCCACTGCATAAGTTAGAGCTCAAAGCTGACTGAGGGCTTTTTCCCTGGAGGGGGCTGCTGCCCTCTGTGATGGGCAGCACAGCAGCTGCATCTCTTTGGGCAACCCAATGCTCCCACTTCACTCTGATTTTTGCCAAGCAAAACAGCATTGGCAGAGACTGAGACCATCCAGGCTGGTTCCAGCTCCTTCTCCTGACTCCATTTAACAAAATTAAGGCCAATTTTTTACTGGCTGTACATCCAGGCTTCAGGTCAATGAGCTAGTTCAAACACATCCTTGCTTGCCCCAGCCTCTTGCCCCACTGCCCTCATTCTGTTGTGCCAGCACAGCATTCACACATGTAATAAACTGGGTCTGGTGGCCCATCACTTGGGACTGCTTAAAGAATCATTGTCACCAAAAACATTTATGTCAGCCTATGGGCACTGGCATAACCCTGATTTTAGGAGCAGTGTCTGCCCTTCCCAAACAAAAGGCTCAATTTCTTTGATATGAACAGCATGAGATGGTGAAATTTTATTTTATCTGAACATTGTAGCTGACTACAGTTTAAATTATCCTCAAAAGAATCTTAGATGCTACAAATCATAAAGGTGGAACCACTGGGGATATATGTACAGGATTTTTTTCTCTTTAGAGGTCACATTTTCTTTCCTCTGCATTAGATTCCATGAGAATCCCTATGCAAATCTTCTTTTTCAGGAACTGATGAAAAAAAAATTATTGAAGTCTTATCAAGTCGAACATCGGAGCAGAGACAACAAATAAAACAGAAGTACAAGGCTTTGTACAGCAAGGTATTCTGAAATAAGTGGCCCTTCTGTTTGATACAGCTGCCTCTGAAAATACAGCCTATATGCCTCTGCTTTTGAAAATATCATGGGAAAAGTGGATTTAAGGAGGAGACCAGTTACTTTCTGATTCAGCAATTTATTTTATCTCATATAATTCTAGGCCTCAGAATCTTCTTAAAGTTAGCCTTAACCAGATCAGAGCATTTTAATCAAAGCTGTGAGAGCTAGAAAATAATTCATAACTGAAATAGAAAATATTTCAGCTTGTATTCATCTTCAGCACAATCAGAAAAATAAGTTAATGTAAAAGGGAAATTTTAAGTCAGAGTCCCACTTAGACCAGATGCAAATTCAGAGAAACTATTTGATTTTGCACAACTATATTTTTATTGAGTTTAATAGAAGTAATATTTATTCAATCTAGTGATGAAGTAGAATATGTTGCAAAACTAAGAAATTTCATTGGGTGCTTGATTTCTGCAGGAGGAGGCATAAACTGCCTTAATGATTTTGTGTGTAATAAAAATAAAGCTTCTAAAATATTATTTCACTAAACAGCTGCATCCTGAAGACCTTATTATTAAACTGGTATTTTCTTAGTGTCTGCTTGCTCACTAATCAGTGTCAATAAGACAATCAGCACTGAAGGTGAATGAAAGCTTTCTATATGTAAAATTTACAGCAAACATGATACAGATTTTGGTTACATAAATACTGTAGATTTTGTTCTATAATGAGGGTTTTATTAATAAAAATAGGCATTAGAAATTATCAAATGCCATGAAACATCACAGTGGCAACAGTTCATAGCAACCCTTTTTGCTCTCTTGGGCAGCCTGAATCGGAATGGGGCACAAGTGGTACCATCTCACTGTTCTGCTGCTCCAGGAACTTGCAGCATTTATGGTGCGTGTGTTGGAGCTGCTCCAACACAGATGGCAGCCTCTGACTCCAGTAGTTGGGTGTTCACGTGTGGTTGTGTAAGCAGGAACCTCAGAATAATAGACTTAGAGCTGGACTTGTCATTCAGTGTTCTGAACTTGTCAAGTACTTCCCATACTGCAGGAAATGTTCACTGCAGATAGGACTTCAAAGACATCCTCAGCATGCACTAGACAGCTCTTCTCTAGGGTCTTACTAAATTTTGGTTTAAGGTTGATGTGGGGGGGTGTGTGTAAAAATGCTGTTTAGTTGGCACAAAAGCACCTTGCAGAAATCTGCATTGGTCAGTTTTAACCAAAATTGACAGAGAAGGTTCTTAATTTGATACCCTGTGTGGCAGCCCTTTCGAAGGCAGAAGCTTCTGCATTTTGTTTCAGAGTAAACTCCTGTTAAGCTTTTCAAAACTCTAGTTTGCATTTGTTTACACAAGTAAGAGTCATAACTAGACTGATATTGGCTGGTATTTGAAGATGGGACAACCATTTCTGTCAATCTGAAACCAAAATTTTTAGGGAACTTATTTTGCAAAAAAAGTCAATGTATTTTAAGGCCTTTTTAAAAATGTTTTGTCACTTTTTGGTGCAGAAGGAGCTTTTCAATCATTAGATTTCCTGAAACAAATAAGAAATCCTCTAATCTCACCTCAGCTTTTGCACTAACCCTCCTGACTGTCCCCACAGGAGATGGAAGAGGACCTGAAGGGAGACCTGAGTGGGAATTTTGAAAAGGCTGTGCTGGCTTTGCTGGACTTGCCCTGCGAGTATGAGGCCCGAGAGCTTCGGAAGGCGATGAAGGGAGCTGGCACAGATGAGTCGCTGCTGATTGAGATTCTCTGCACACGAAACAATAAGGTTGGGGCACCATGTGTGACTTCCCTTAGGCAGCAGGGCAAAGAGCTCACCAAGAGGATCCCTGGGAGAAGGAAGAGGGATCAGTCCAGCTTCTGTGGCTGAAATTCCTCTTGCCAATGTTTGCAACAATAAGATTGCCATCCTGGAGCTGAAACTTTAACAGGAGTAAAGACCAATAAAATTGACATTCTTTCCTTTATCCTACTCCTACCTGGCTTGGATGGTGAGAAGGATCCCCAGATACATGTTAAATGTCAGCTTTGGCACTGTTCTGATGGTTCAGAGGTACAGGAACATGATCCTAGTGAAAAACAAAAGTTAGCTCTTTCCCAAATGCAGGGAAAACCAGAGGAACACCAGCATGAATCAGGCACCCCTCAAAGCATTGTCCTCAACAGGGACTGGGAATTCTTGGCGTCTCCCACCCCCGTGGCTGCTACATCTCACACACTACATGCATGGTGCTGACTTGCTGGTGTTTTGTTTGCTCATTTATTTATTAATTAATAAAATATTGTTTATTTATTCATTTATTACTTTATTTCTTTGTTTTCCTAGGAAATTGTAAACATAAAGGAGGCCTACAAACATTGTGAGTAGTTTTATCTTTCTAACACCTTCATTTAAATCCTTTCTCACTGGTTGAACTCTCACAGATTTTTTTTCTTCCCAGTGTTTGATAGGGATCTAGAGTCTGATGTTAAAAGTGACACCAGTGGCTCCCTACGGAAGATATTAGTCATGCTGCTAGAGGTAAGGCTGGGATTTTCCTCTTATGCAACTGCCTGACAGAGATATTTCCTTTTATCCCTCAGTAATCATAATAAGCATTGGCTGGTCTTTATAATAATGCAGTAATGATAATTAATATAATATTAAGGTAATTACAGTAAACAAAAAGCCTTCTTCAGTATAAGAGCCTTTCATATCTATGTCTTTTTAATAAAAATATTGTAATAATATATAATATTATTATAATATATAATATAATAATAATATATAATATAACAATAAACATATCTAGCTTTTCTAATATGTACACTTTACAAGCCATAGATAATTTTGTAAATATTGATACTTCAAAAATAACAGGATTGTTTTACTGTTATTTATACCATGGTAAAGGCTACTCATTCAAGGTCATGGCCCCATTGTTCTGAAGTTTGCCTCAAAGCACTAAATCTTATTTCCATCTCAGCTAAGGATTTTAGGATTCAGATACAGAACAACTGGGAAAGAGATTGCTGTTACGTTAGTTTTTCATTCATCAAAAAAAGCATATTCTCCAATAGAACACATTTTATTTTAAACCCCTGTCACGAAATAAAGCAAAAAATCAATGCATTCATAAAGACACATTATAACTAAGAAAAATTGGAGCATATCGAGAAATGCAATGTGGTGGTCAATCTGATCTGACAGGCCTGAGAAATGAAAAGACTATTGAATAAATAAAAGAAGCTTTAATGACATAACAGTCACATCACTAAATACATTACAGTTAAGGTTCTCATTCTGGGAAGCATTGATACAGCTCTTTCCAACCTCTTGTATACTTTCAGGAGTAGCATATACATCTATTCCTTTTTTTTTTCTTTTCATCGATCAGTCATTCATAATTTCTCCCAGGGATGACAGTGTTGGTGAATGCTCAGAGTGCACAGGTTAGGCAGGAAAACCTTTGACAGCTACCAGGGCATACCCAGCGCTGTGAGAACCATCAGCGGCTCCCCGCGGCTGCTGGGCCCTGTCCTGCCCCAGGGGATCCGCGAGCAAGGCTCCTGGGGCCCAGCACAGGCTCATGGAGCTGGGGGTGGGCCCCACACGGAGGCTTCTGAAGGCAGCGAGCCCAGAGCCCCACCGTGCCCATCACCGGGCTCGTGTCAGCAGATGGCAGCAAAACTCCAACCAAAATATCTGCCAGGGCCACCAGCGCTCGCTCCGCTGGTTTTTACGGTTTTCTCCTTTTCTGCAGGCGGCCCGAGATGAGACCCAACAGGTCAACGCAGAGCTTGCTGAGCAAGATGCCTCAGATCTGTATAAAGTAAGTGCAGTTGTGTAAAAATCCCTTTTATCCCCGTGCTGAGCAACAAGGGCTGCCTCAGGGGGACAAAACAAACCAAGCACGGGGGCAATGGCAGAGCAAGGAGAGGAGCAAGGGGGACACGGCCTGGAGCTTGGTGGATCAAGGGCTCTGGCTGACCCCATGTCTCTACTGTGTATAAACAAGTGCTTCCAAAAAATAACATGTGATTTTGAAGGCAGGAGAAGGCCGTTGGGGAACAGAGGAACTGGCTTTCAATGTGGTCCTAGCAAAGAGAAGCTATAGCCAGCTGAGAGCTACTTTTCAAGCCTATGAAAAGGTGAGTTTGTCTTCTGCAATGTGGGTTGTATAGGCCCTGACATATAGGTGCAGATCCTACAACAGCTCTGAAGCTCTGAAGAGCCTTTTCCAACCTAAGTGGTTCTACGTAGAGCAGACAAACCTTTATCTGCCATTTTATAACTTCTTGAATATTTTAAGAATCTTGGAAAACATATTTAGACAACTGTATCCTGAGATTACAGAAATAGGTGATTTACAGGAGAAGCTGTATCTTCTGCCGGTGAAGAACCCATTCCCCTTCATAACCTACACAATATTCAACCAAATAAATGTCACAATTTCTTTGTTCCTTCCCACAGCTGCAAGGCAGTGTATCCCCCTTCTGCAGCAAAGGGTCAGGATCACAAACTCCTCCCCTGAGGGAAGGATTTACTTTTCTGATTATTTTACTTCTGAAAGACCTTCTAGGAAGGTCTTTCCTTCTCCTAAACAGAGCCTGACAAGGTGTCTCCTCTGTTCCCCCACTTCACAAGCTCATATTGTCTGAGGAAAAGTTTATCTCCAGCCTTTTCCTCTCTGCCCACAATGGGCAGATGGCCTGTGCAGGTGCTTTGCTGTGCTTTCCCTTGTCTCCAAACATAAGGCAAAGTAGGCAGCAGGATCCTGGTTCTTAATATTTCTCCCTGTGTCACCCAGCAGGAACATTTTACTCATGCCTGGGCCTGAACCTGACCTGATTTGGAGATACCTTGGAAATTACCTCTGAAAGTCAAAGCAATGGGAGATCCAAGGTCCTTCTCCTAGCAGCAAGGTGGAAGCTCAGCAGTGACATGCCCAGGAAAGAGTCTCCCTCCAGCCTCTCGCTCTCAGTACTGAACTTCCCAGGGAAGACTCTGAGTTCATCAGAAAACTGTAGCCTTAGGCACTGAAGATGAAAAGAGCTCGAGTCAAAGCCATATTTCAGTGTCAGCATAATAAGGAACCAATAGCTACAAAAACATTTGCAGCTTAATCCAAGTTTTGGGTTGTTGCTGGCAGGAGAACAAACCCAGTCACAAACTGATACTTTCTCCCTTGGAGTGGCCCAAACCCTGGGGATTCAGTTAAATGCTCCAATAGCCAAGCTACCTTGGCTTTTTGATTCCTAAAGCCGAGCAGATCAGGTTGCCCAAACCAACCCACCACATCCTGCCTGGCTGCACATGGAGTAGAAGTAGGCCAAGACAGGAGCCCAAATCTTGCAAAATTGCCCTTCCCTTCAGCTGGAGAGATACATAGGGAGGGCAAGATCTAAACCAGGTTGGTTGTTTGCAGAGCTTAAGCTCTAAAACCTTACGTGGTGCTCTTGCTGCCTTATACACTGTGTCCCAGCTCTGACCTAAAAGTCAGAGTGTTGAATTATGCAGGGACATCCTGATACGCAAAGCAGAGCAAAGTAAAAGTCTTTGAGGTTCCTGAAGTTCACAAAAGTCAGGATAAACTCTGTTTTGAAGAGACAGTCTGCTCCTTCAATTCCCTACAGAATAATACAAAAACTTTGGGACGACCGCGGTGCTTGTAAACTGCCTGGGAAGCCAAAGACAATAAGTAACAGAACTTCACAGAGTTGGTAAAGCTCCAAAAATTATCTTATTTATGTGGGAGCCTTTGATAGAGGGGCTAGAGAAAGCTCGAACAGTTTCTGCTGACCAGAGGTCACTCAAGAAGAAGCTGCAGCTGTCAGGTACCTGGGGCTGCATGATGTAGATTTTCCATCACTTCTCTTGGTGCCAGTGAATCTATGAGCACTTACACCAGAGGAGAACTTCATTTGCCCTCGAATTACTCCTTTGGAAAGGCTCTAAAGGATCTGGATTGACCTTTTGCCATTGGATCCCGAATCTGATGCTGGTTTGTACAGTGGGAAGACATGTACAGACAGAAGCTCTTATGCTCCTTTTTGTTCTCACAGGTGTGTGGGAAGGACATAGAAGAATCCATTAAAAGTGAAACATCTGGAGATCTGGAGAAGGCTTATCTGACTCTAGGTAAAATGCAATAATTTCAAGACTTGTCTTTTCTAGTTCTTGCCATCACCTGACACTGGTTGTTGGGGGTCTATGTACAGCCTGGTAACAGCCATTGAGTTACCCCTAAGATGAACTAAGACATCTGCTGGGGAAAAGAGAGACAGTTTTCAGGAGAGATTAGGACTCTTCAGTTTTAAAAATGAAACTAGCCAGACACAGCTCCTCTCCACACAGCTGAATGATTTGTCCTCTAACACAGGGTAGCCACCTCCAAGCTTCCCCTGGGACCATGGCTGGTGATAACTTCCAGCAGATGCTTGGGCACCATGAGAAGTGTGCTAGGCAGCCACCACAAAAATGTACAGGGTCCCTGACAGCAGCTTAGCACTAGGGTTGGCTTTGACAGTGTCCTGTCTCCAGTTAGCCCAGTGGTATTGTTGTTACCCATCTGGATTTAGGCCCTCCCAGATCTTTCTCCTGTGATCTGCACAGTGAGCAGCCACCTCAAGAATAGATGGGCAAGAGGAACCCCACAGGGGCAAATGCTCATCCTCATTCATGTCATTCTCACTGTGGAATGGCAGAGTACTCAGTGCTGGTAATCTCTTGTGGAAAAATGGACATCCCCTTTCAGACTCCAAGATTTCTCCTTGCATACTGATAGGAGATCAGTCTCAGAATAAAAGCCCTGACAGTTCAAATGTCTAAGCATAAACACTAGAGTTTCCTTTTCTTTCCTATTTATTGAATTTTGCTTGAAGTTATCACAAACTGTAAATGTACAGGTGTAATGAGGCCTCTTACTGTTTTCTTTAGTCAGCAGTGCCAAAGACTGCCCAGGTTACTTTGCCACACTTTTGCACAAGTCGATGAAAGGAGCTGGGACTGATGAAGAGACCTTGATTCGCATCCTTGTGACCAGGGCTGAGGTAGGGTGCCTTGTGTCCTGTAATGCCTTACATCAGCTCTGGGAGAAATACAAATGTAGAGGGTATGGAGTAAGTCCTGATAGATCATATGCTCAGCAAACCCTTTTCAGCCCAGTGACATCAGTGGTCACACTCTGCTTCTGTACCCGGCACCTCTAGTTTTGATATTGCATCTATTTCTGTTTTCAAAGGACCTAAATGAGAAAGCATGTAGGCAATTTCAAGTGGAGTCAACTGTACCTGGTTAAAACCAACCCATGGGGAGGTCTAGGCCCAGTAGGATGTGTAAAAGTAATTCCTAGTTAATTAATGATAAAGCAGCAATTCCAATTTGAGAATTGCTGATAAACATATGTTGCTAAGTTTCTCTGATTCCAGCTGGGAAAAAACAGATGGGGAGGAGGGAAGAAAAATTAAAAGCCAAAGGAGTTAACTGTCATTTTAAGAAGCACAAAACTTCACAAGGCATTTGAGATGTTTAAGCACAATCTTTAAGTATTCCTTCTAACCCCAGGGCTGTTTCAATCGACACAGAGGAGGTGCCTTTCACAGGCATGAGGAAAGCATATTTCTCAATGATCCACAGTGAGAAAAATTGGGCTCCAGGGTATTCTCTATTAAGACACAGTCATTATAACATGTAAAACCCACAGTGATAAAGATCAGACCTGTGCTGTAGGTGCCTTTTTACAGGAAATCTCAAGACAAGCTTGAGCTTTGTTTCTTCCCCACAAGTAACCAGTAAATTGCTTCTATGGGTGGAAAAGAACTCTTTTAGCCATACTCCTGGGATGTGCCCCTTTCCCTGTCTGCCACAGGGATGGCCTCAGGAGTTCACAGCAAACTGTGAGTTTTTCCAGTACCAAGGCTGTGCTGGCACAGCACCACAGGGCAGATATTCTCCCAGCATAACTTTCCATGCAGGCCCTCTTCACAGTTAGCATCCCCTCACCACCATTTGACACGGGCTTACCTTTATTTCAAGTGCTAAGCTGAAAGTCCTCTGAGATTTTTAGATCTCCTGGGTTCTCCTCTCCTACTCCCACTGGGTGTGGTAGGCCTTGAATCTGAACCAGAGGTGCTGCAGGAGCAGGGCATGTTACTCAAAGCATTCACCAGTCTTCTAAAGAGGCTCTTGGTGTCTCCTCAGAGCGACCTGCCAGCAATAAAGGAGAAATTCCAGCAAATGTACAAGAAGCCATTAGCTGAAGCTGTCCGATCTGACACCTCCGGGGACTTCAGAAAATTGCTGCTGGCAATTTTGCACTAAAAGCCCATCAAGAATGAAGAGGCATGCTGAGCAGCCATCTCTTGATTAGTTTCCAAAAAAGCATCCAAAAAATGTGGCATTAGCACAAAGAAAAAAATCCAATTTATTTTCTTTCCAGCTGGGAAATATGTTGCCAAGTAATGTTGGATGTGAGGTTTATGTTATGGCTATCTTGCCAAATGCCCTTAAGCAATAAAGACATGTTGAAAAAATTGGATATAAATTGACCTCTTTGTGTTTGCATATGTGGAGGAATCTTCTGTCATTGTTTCTTCTGGGTAGATTTTCTGTCTTCTCATTCTGAAGATTATCCCTTCTCTTTCCTAAATTCAATGAATGTCATGTCATGCTGTTACAGTCCTGCCAAGAGAAAATGGATAGTAATTTCTTCTCAGCTCATTATCACAGCTCTTTAAACAACCTGAGGGCTGTGAATTAATGATTTAAGTCAGGCCCTGATTAAAATCCTGCTGTCAACGGGGAAGACCAGAGTGATTTCCCTATCTGTGAGTTGCATTCTCAGCAGTCACCTCCTAAATTATCCCATGAAGGAGATAAAGACTTGCAGTCCCCACCAGCACCACCTCCTGGGATATGGTGCAGGAGCATCACAGGAGAAGAGGAGGGTCTTTTGTGAGGTAGATGTCAGGCAGGAAATGCTGTTCCCAAATAGGAAAACATGGGCCTCAGGACAGCTGCATGGTCTTCATCCTGGGATGTTTCTAAGATGTGACTGAATAAAACTCTGAGCGACCTGGTCTGATCCCATGGCTCACCCTGCTTTGAGCAGAAGTTTGAATTAGAAACCACTGGATGTCCCTTCCTCCCTGAGCCACCCGAAGATCTTATAATCATATGAGAGAAGATGTAGATGAAAAATAATAGAACATGACTACTAAGAAGAAGAGAATGAAGAATTTAGGTCTAGGAGATGGGTTCATGAGTGTTTCTCTTTGTCTGTCCCCTTTTGCCTCTTAAGTGCACCACCACTCTGCATGACGAAGGGTCTTTCAGGCTCCCCCCCAAGGTATGATGACTGATGGCATCATATTCCCATTGAAAAAAGTATTTCTGAAGCACTGGACCTGTTTCTCTTCCCTTGGATCAATGTCACAGCAGTAGCACCTGGTCATCTAGTTATAAGTTGGGGCAGTATAAAGGAGAGATGGGAAAGATGTGTGGCTTTTAAGAACAATGATTGGTGTCTCACACAGGTGTAATATAATGTTATGGCATTTTAAAGGCCTGATCCTTCTTTGGGAACATTTCTAACTACCTAAAAATATCAGGGGCAGATCCTGAATGCCTTTATCACAGGCATTTTAATATTCAGATCCACCAATAACAGAGCAATGTAGGATCTAAGTATCTTCTTGTTGCTGTTGCCATGGGTCTTTTGTAACCAGAGACTATAGAAAGGATAGATGAAGAATCTACTTTGGTGTCCAGTGATAGGGTGATATTTTATCCTCCAGCACACTGTATGTTCAGACCAAGATAAGCTGGCAGGTACCCATTCTCAAATGATGTAGTTTGAAGAAGAAGCCAGCGGGTTGTCTGAAATACACATGAAGTAGCTGGTTTAGGCAAAGGATTTGTTTTAAAATATTCCAACAAAAGTGCCCAAAGCTGTATGAGTGGTTTCTGTGAAACCTCTAGAAGCTTAGCACTCTTTAAACTAGCTACATCCTTATTTAATGTGAAGCACATAACTTTGGCAGCCAAATTTATTTTTGCCTGAAGATTGTTTTAATTAACACTAGTAGGTCATTCTGACTAAAGAAGAGTGCAATTGCTTTCATCTTAATCTTTCACTCCTTAATTACAGATTGGCCTGAAACCAAGCCAGAAGCCCACACATCTTCATACCCACGTATACTGGGCCAAAGTCATTATTGAATTACATGCTGTATCTCTCTATCTGTACACAATGCAAACTGTGACTCTTGGGAAGTTGCTCTGTGACTCCAATGCTGTAAAACTTGTCCCCATGCCTCTGTAAGTTTAGGTCAGGGGTTCAAGACCAGTATCTATGGATGTAGCCTGTTGCCCTTGCCTACAAAATCCAAACTGAACCCAGATTCTTAAAATAAGCCTTAGCTCAGCATTATCTATCATACCAATGTGAATGGCAGCTGTGGCAATAGCACTCAGGGAAATCATGTTTGCTGAGCAGCTAAATAGAAAATTAATAACATATTAGTTACAGGGGAATGAGGGAGAAGGACCATAACAATATCTGGACTTAGAACAATAGGAAGAAGATCAGATAGCTGGCAAGTAGCAGCAGCAGAAGAAAATTAATAGATTTTTCTGTGTGCAAGAGACAGCATTCACAAATTGCAACAAAAGAAATTCCTATTGGCCATACATAAGCAGGTTGTCCAGAGAGGTTGTGAAATCTACATCCTTCAAGATTTCTAAAGTTCATCTGTACAAGTCCCTGAGCAAGCTAATGTTCTCCCAGCCTAGGTTGGGCTGTCACCCCAACCAGCCACCACTGCTGCTTGGGGCACCTTCTTCTCCTCTGCATGGCATCTGATTAATTTTGATCCCTGTAACTGTCTCTTTATACAATGAGGAATGTTAATCCTGGGTTTTGTTTTCTCTCCCAGTTTTATAAGACCATAATAAGGAATATTTTTTTCTTGCCCCTGTCAATTTAGACTAAAAATTTGGGTAAAGGGATGATTTGTCTCTTGATTACTGTGGGGGCTGATGGTCATTGAGACAGTGTACATATCACTGAATAAGCTCAGTGAAGTCCATGTCCTGAGCAGTCCTTTTTCTTTATCCATATTTGTTCATTTTCACCCGAATTGTAATAGGATCAGTATATGAGTTTTAGAAGTTGCCTGACATCACCAATCTCTGTGCACCTGTCTGCTGCCTGGTCAGATTACAGCTTTTTTTCCACTCTGCTGCTTAGTGCAAGGCATTTCATCATCCCACTGCATTAAAACATAAGAAGACCTGCTCTGGGTCAGATCAAAGGTTCAGTCACCATAATTCCAAAACTGAATGATGCCAAACACTTAAGGAGAAAGAGCAGAAAGAGCAGGGTGAGTGTTACAACAACATGTTCATTCTTCGGTAGATATTTCCATTTTCTATAAATTGGTCATGGATGGAGTTTGTGCAGCAGCAATTCGAGAGGGTCACAGTTTTTAATAGCCCCCAAGGGCTCCAGCCCATCAAGGGCTATGGGGCACCTGCAGCATCCCATCTCAGGGTGCTGCTGGGTCACATACCCTGTGAATAAGCCCACTTTCCCAATTGTGTTCAGACAAGACCATTATCTTTGCAAGATCTCAATCCTATTGTAATGCACTAATTTTGTCTTCCCAAAAGAAAGACCACTCAGGTCTGGTTCAGTCAATAGCATACCTCCCAAGAAAATTTGCCTCAAGAACTCATTTAGAAACAGATTTTACCTGACAATTTAGACTGTCCCGTAGTAGAAACAGCTCTACCCTCTCAGCAGGGCTCATGCCCCACCTCCCCTCCCTCCCCCATAGAGTGGGGGCCATACAGGACATATTGTCTTTGGCAGGATCAGTGATTTCTAGTCTATTTATAAAGAAAATTCTAACTAAGCAGTGCTGGTGTGCCCACTTGGTTGTAGATGTGTCTGAAGCCACAATCTCTGGGAAAAATATGAAGAGAGTTGTAAGGCAGGCAGCAGGAGCTTCATTGCTCAGAAGCCCTGGCCTTAAATTGGCAGGGACCTGTGTGGGGATTCAGCAAGGAGCAACACCACCCTCCCTGAAGCAATAAGCTATTTAAATGGCACAGTCTGTACTCTGGGCTAGCAGGAATTTGTGTAACTGTGCAAAGCCATCAAGCCTGGGACCTTCTAAATAAATGTCACATTTATCAGTATCTGAAGCACAAAAACATCCCACCTAGCCTTCCCCAACCCCATAAAACAGTGTCATTAATGAAGTCAGATAGCATCATTTTTTTCTTTAAGGGTTAAAAGAATAATCCACAGGGACTGCCAGGAAGAGGCAGAACTAAACAGGGAACAAGGAGTTAGAGCCAGAATAGAGATATAAAGCTAAATCAATCATCAGAATGGACTGCAACAAGAGCATATACATACAGAGCAAGAAAGAAAGTGAGAGGGCGTTTTGTTTGGGTAGCTAATGTTCCTTGGACAAGGACAGAGAAAAATTCTTTTTTGGGTTTTTAATGCCACTCTAAATATTTATAGCAAGATCGTGTCCAGTTGGTGAGGCAGTGGCGGCAGGGAATATGGAGGGAGGGCACATTTTCCCCAGCACCCCAACATCATTCTTGGGTCATTTCTTTATTTGAGAAGAGGGAAAAGGCTGCAGATTGCCATGTTTACCCTCAGAGTGACTCATCTGCAAGAGTAAAGTCCAGTGGCTCCTGCTCTTCCTCTCCCTCACCTCACCTCATACACGTGTGCACACACGCAGATTGTGTGGGCAGCCTCCAAAAAGCTGTGCCAGCCTGACTCCAGCCTATCTTTAACATGGGGCTGGGCCTCCAGGGTTTTGATTGGCCTCCAGGCGTTTTACCACTTTGTTACACTGCACTGAAAAGCCTCTCAGAAAGGCCATGTACAGCATGCCCGTGATGTAAAACTGCCATTTTTAGATGAACAGGCTGCCCACATCCCTGTGAACTGCTGCACCATGGACACAGGGGCAGGAAGGTATGGAGAACTGCAAACAGCAGCATGGCATGCGAGTTGACATGAGGCCACTGTGGCTCCCAACGATTTTTGCTCATTCGTCTGCCTCACTGTGACTAAATGCAGACATGACTCACCCATGAGATTTGGCTTTGAAAATATGAGAAGGCTTTTTGCTTTAACCTTGTGTTTCCCTGTCATAGTGATGCTTAGAAACTACATTTGGGATTCAACCCCACCCTAGAACAAAGGGAGAAATCACAGCAGAGATGAGGAGCCCAATCCAGTTACCCAGGCAAGGGCAGCCAATTCTATTTCTCTTGAAACACCCAGGAATCTGGTATAGAGCTGGGACACATCACGCTTGACCTGCTGAAGACCCCAACAGGGCACAGCTGGGGTTCTGGAGGATACTCCCCTGGCACAAGGTGTTTGAATGATCCCAGCCCTGAGGATGGATTTAGGCTCATATCATAGATGCTTACCATGGGAGTGTTAAATATGGGCACCTACATGTGATTGAGGCAGCTGAGCACCTGTGGACACCAGCAGTGCCTGGAGGACTGTTTGACTGCCCAAATACAGGTTGCACATACTGGTGACCTGAATTACTTGGCAGACTCAGTTGTATTGACTAGACCTCACTGCCTGCAAAAGGAGCTTACACATCTTGTTCATGAGCAGCCATCTGCAGTCAGAGACCCCATCAAGGGGTGTGCCCTGGGGAGCTCTGTGCCACCCTGGGAATTGCAACTCTGGAAACTGGTTTCCAGCTTGCTACTCACTGCAGAAACCTGCTCCAGTCCTCCCACCTGTAACACTGCGTTC
This sequence comes from Cyanistes caeruleus, assembly GCF_971803275.1. Classification (NCBI taxonomy): domain Eukaryota; kingdom Metazoa; phylum Chordata; class Aves; order Passeriformes; family Paridae; genus Cyanistes; species Cyanistes caeruleus. Next base: position 12,476,337 of record NC_141701.1, read on the forward strand.
CCTCAAGCCATCTGATTGAGAAGTTCTTTGCTAGGGGTTTCAGAGAGCTGAGGTTCTTAGACAAAAGGTCACAACCTGGTCTTTTCTGTATGAAATATCAAGCAGCATCATAAAGATAAATTGCTCCGAGAGTGAACTTCACTTTCTGCTTGGTGAAGGAAGTTGGGCTTTCCCTGCTCACCTTGGAGCAGCGTATGGATGCAGGGGTCCCATTGCATCAGCGTCTCCCCCCACACTGCAACAGGCTGATGCTCCCCAGATCTCTCCATAAGGTGGAGACACGGTCCATCCCACCAGAGTCCCTCGAAGCCCTTTTCTCTCCGCCTTTCTCCGCGAAACGACGGTGGCAGCGTAGTGCGAGGCATTGCAGACTGTTTACAGGCTTCTAGAGTTCCCAGGCACTTTAGGACAGCGTCCTGCCGCTGTTTCCAAATGCACAGCCAGGACTTTTATAAGTGAACTTTCCTCTCCGTGTCTATTTATTATACGTAAACATTTGCCAGAAAAACACCAGCCGGGCATGCTCAGAACCAGCCAGGTCATTGCAAAAGGCGGCGGCGGTGTCCCATGTGATAAGAGCGCGGAGCGCTGCGCTCCTATTCTTAGCGCTGGAATGTACACAATGCCCGCCGCCCCTGCGCGCAGCGCCCGGCAGCGGCAAAACTGACTGCGGCACAAACACGGCCAGAAATCACCCTCTATGAATCACCTACCTACTGAGAGAAACCTCCCGTGCGTTTATAGCTTTTTGTCCAGGCTCTAGCTGTGGAAAAAGCCAGCAGAGAATAAACGACAGAGAGTAAGTGCATGCAGTGAAGGACAACAGAAGGTAAACGTTTCTACCCTTCGGTTCCACTGCAGGTTGAGCAGTTAAGCCATGACCGTAGATACTCATCATATTGTTCTGCCTGGCACTTAATTTAGTCATTGTGTGTCTGATTAACATAAAAAAAACCACAGCTAAGCAGAGTTAATAAATAACTTTTAATGCAGATTCCCAGTCTCTAGGGTTCTGTTCGCCCTGCTGCGGAGTTCAGCTCTGCCAGATTTGCATTCTTTGGGAGTGACTAACTCTAAAGGAAAGAGGCACAAGCTACTAAACTGCTAATACTTTAAAATAGTGAAGAAATGTCTAAGTGCGTTTATTCAACATGATGGAAATAGACAAACCAATTGCTTCAGCCCTCCAACTTTAATCCAAAATCAGTGAGATAACTTCAGTGCTTTTGCTTCTTGCCAACGACACAGGCAGTGCTGACCTCAGAGTTGCAACCTATCTGATAACTTTATGAAAGTTTTAAAGGGTCTTGGCGACCTTTTGGCTTCTTTATTATTTTCCCACTGTGCTTAAACCGTGTTCCATTTTTATGTGTAATAGTGAACGGATATTTACAGCAACATCAAAGTCGTGATTTGTTCCCTTGGAGCTGGATATTTCAATAAAAGCTGCTAAGAATTTGGGGGTTTTTTTCCTGCCAAGCCCAGAATTCATCTCTCTTGTATTTTGCTATGGAAGAGGGATCCACTGAAGAGTTTCTCTTCAAAGACCAGGACTTCTCCTCTGAACTGCTGAGGCAGCTGAATGCTCTGCGGCAGAGCAGGATGCTGACTGATGTTACCCTCTGCTCTGGGGGCTTTGAAATCCCCTGCCACCGAAATGTGCTGGCTTCCAGCAGTCCATACTTCAAGGCAATGTTCTGTAACAACTTCAGGGAGAGTCACCAGCCTAAAGTCATTCTGAAGGGCATTGATGCTGATATTTTGGATCAGATTATCCTTTATGTTTACACTGGGGAGATTATGATATCCACTGAGAATGTCTTGTGCCTCTTGGAGACTGCATCCATGCTGCAGTACACTAAGCTGTTTGAGGCCTGCTCTACCTTCCTCCAAGACAAGCTGACTCCTGACAACTGTCTGAGCATGATCAGACTGGCAAAAGCCTTGAACTGCCAAAGCCTGAATAAGAAAGCCAAGGCTATGGCTTTGAAATGTTTTCCTATGGTGGCCTCTTCTGAGGACCTGAAGGACCTCTGTCCCACGGAGCTCCTCGATTACCTTGGGGATGATGAACTCTGTGGGGAGGAGGAGCAGGTCTTTGAGGCATTGATGGTCTGGATCCGGCATGACCTCCAGGCACGACAAGGCTACATCCAAGAGTTGTTCAAGAAGGTCCGACTTCAGTACGTCCATCCAACTTTCCTCTTCCATTTCATTGCCAATGACTCACTCGTTCAGTCCTCACCCACTTGCAGGAGCATCCTGGAGTCAGCCCGGAGACAGATGTTTTCCTTGTACAGCAGCAACACTCCTGACATCAAACCCATGATGCATGTTCCTCGGAGGTACTCCAACCAAGAGTTCCTCATCATCATTGGTGGCAGGAAGGACAGCCAGCAGACAACGAGGGATGTCCTGCTATATGATGACAAGACAAACCAGTGGCTGAGCCTGGCCAAACTTCCCATGCGCCTGTACAAAGCCTCTGCAGTGAGTTTACACAGCAATATTTTTGTGCTCGGAGGGATGCCTATTAGCAATAAGAAAAGTCTGGTCAGTGGTAATATTTACATTTATTCCCTCAAACTCAATCAGTGGAGGTTGATTGAGCACATGCTCGTTCCACGTTATTCCCACAGAAGCCTGGCATATAAAAATTATATTTTATCATTCGGTGGAATTGGTGAAAACCAGGAAATCCTGAATTCTGTGGAAAGATACGATAGTGTCTACAACACCTGTGAGAGAATGGCAAACATGCCTGTTGCCGTCCTTCACCCTGCTGTTGCTGCCAAAGATCAGAGGGTTTACCTCTTGGGGGGAGAAGATATAATGCAAAACCCTGTTCGGCTCATCCAGGTAATGGTCAGTCCTGCTTATCATAGGCAATTTCTTCTAAGGTATTTAGCAGTCCATCACCTTCATGAGAAAATCAAATCACTCAAGTATTTCATTGTGTGTTGTAGCAAGAGGCAGGATAAGTTGATCCAGCGTTGCAACTCTTCCATCTTCCCCTTCTGAATGTTTTTTCAGGCAGCAGCCCTGAGGCACTGCTTTGGGTGTCAGTCAGCTGTGCCACTGGTGGGCACTGGGGCCAGGGCTGCCGCAGATGATGCCACGGCAAGCGGCAGCAGCTCCCCTGCCTGGCATCATGCCTGTAGCCGATCTGACCAAAATCAGTGCTTTCACTTGGCGCTGAGCTGGGGTCTGAGCCGCGCATCTGCTCGCTCACAGCAAACGCAAACACTCGCGATCATTAGAGCGATTAGATACTCACTCATCAAAGGGCCAGAACTTAAACTGACAGTCATTTTGGATAAATAGTTGTGTTAAAAATGTGGATCCTGCCACATGTTGCTGGCTCTCTTCCTTCTTTCAGCCCTTACATGCTTTTAGGAGGAAAAAATATATTACATCTTTTCTTATCTGATTTGATGCTTTAGCAACATTGTAACGTTTCTTTTCCCATGAGTGTTTTTCACTGTTCGAGATCTTTTAACTAAGGATCATTAAGCTGAGATAGCAACCAGGACATAAGCAATTCTTTATAATGGTACTTCATTTTCAGGGGAAGGAAATGTATTTATCAGTTAGTGGGGAGATGCTCTGGTGATATTTCCTATATTAAGAAGCAGATAACTTGACATACAAGTTTGTGTCACCCAGATGCAGATGACTGAAAGCTCATCATCTGGCAACAGCTCTTTTTCTCACATAAATTGATGACTTAGATACCACTCTAAGTCTCTTTGCCATTCTGAGTGCTTGCCAGTCATCAGCATAAATATAGCAGCTGGGCAAATACAGTGGCTGCCAGCAGAGCTAGGTGAACATGATGTTTGTTTGCCCAGGAAATTGCTAAGGCTAATGAGGAATACACAGAATAACTGGAAAATTAAATTAATCATCTTGCCCTTTGGCAGAACTGGTTGCAGTGATTTAATGGCCATGCAAGAAGCCTTCATATGGCAGATACACTGCTTTAGTGCCTGTGCTAGCATCTCCTGAGCAGACAACCTTGGGGAGCCAGAATGCTTTCCAAGGGGACATATTAGGGAAAAAAATGGGTATATTCTCAGATTTCCAGCAGCTTGAGCCAGAGGATTGTATTTATTAGGGCAAAATAAAACCTAGAAGTTCCTCTGTAATTACAGATGTCAGTTAAAATGAAACATAAACAGCTGTGTGAATATCTTTATTTTTTTGTCAGGTTTACCATGTCTCCAGGAATATGTGGTTTCGTATGGAGACCAGAGTAGTGAAGAATGTCTGTGCACCAGCTGTCGTGATTGGAGACCAGATTATCATCGTAGGTGGTAAGGGCTCTGTTTCACCTTCCCTCTTCCTCCTCCTGCCTAGACCCTGTGGGTTTTTGCAGCCTTCCTGTTGGGGGTGCTCCCTCAAAAAGCACCAGGATCTTGGGAAGGAAAGGAGGATTGTTCCCACCCTCCTTACACTTCTTTTATGGAGTTTCATGGCGATTGAAGTGGAGATAAGTTCTCCATGAGGCACTCTCTTGTCCCAGGTAGCAGTACCTGGGTGGAAGAAACTGAGGAAAAGCCAACTCAAGTTACTGCTCTTGGGAGGAAGCCAGAAGCATGGGGATCCTGAACCTCCCCTGCCTTGCAGCCTGGTCCTCCCTGTCTGCTCCACTTGGAAGAATGGAAAGCACTGCTACCACAAGGCCATGGATGGCTTGTCAGGATGGGTGGGCTATAGGTCTATGAGGTCTTGGTTGGTCTTTTAGCTGCCTGCTGGGGGTAATATCCCAAAAGGAGTGTGAAACACTTAGAAAGAGGAAACTTCTCACTGTCTTTTTCAACCTGAGGACCAACCTCTGTCCATGGCAGTTGGGTGTATCATGTCATTGATAATTTGGCCCTCTACAGTCCTTAATACCTCTTCTCTGACCACAGACTGCCAGGAGGAAGCATGTGTTGAATTATTTAAGGCAAAATGAGACACGGAGTATCTTTAGCAAAGCAGAGGATTGAACCCAAACTGCACAGGAATTCAAGGTGGTGTCACCCCTCCCAGAGAGGCCACTGCTATCCTTTGCAGTGAGAAGAGGGGAGAGCTGAGTCCAAAGGTCCAAGACTATCAGGCTTCTATGTGGCAGATTGCCCTCATCTCAGACCCTACTCATGTTTTTCTACATGGGCAAGGTACTGCTGGGTACCAAGCTTCCACACCTCCAGGTGGGGACATATTGCTCCAGGGCAATGTCCCTCTTACCAGCCCTTTCAGCTGATCCAAGGTTATATCACCCCTCAGAGGAAGAGCTGTCCACTGGGTCACTGGCATAGTGGCCAGCACAGATGTGGTGCTGAGGGCTTTAGGAGTGGAGTGAGTACTGGTGGCACCATGCTGTTGCATACCCAGCTGTCAGCAGACAGCCACAACTCAACCCAGCAAGGCCCATCATATGTGCCACTGGTTTCTGTATTTCCAAGTGAAACTCTAGGAGCCTGTTTGGTAAAAAAAATATTTTCAGATGTTTGAAGGCACTTGCAGATAACTGCAAGTTCCAACTGTGTTTGACACATTGATTGCCTGATCTGATGGGCTTTATGGTGCTCATCAAGCCACAGCTGCCAAGGTGCTACGAGACAGGATGAAGACAGACAGGAAAGGAAGATAGACAGACAGGCATTCCTGGGACACATCATCACTTCTGATTTTAGATATCTTAATTCTGCCAAATTATATACTACTATAATAGGTTTTATTGAAGACCAGCATGAAATATACTATTATTATTCCTTCTGCTGGCCATAAGTGCCTAATTCCCATCTGTCTCTTCCACCTCTGGCTTTGCATTCAGGGTACACCCGGAGAATAATTGCTTATGATACAAAAGGCAACAAGTTTGTAAAATGTGCAGACATGAAGGACAGACGAATGCATCATGGGGCCACTGTCATCAAGAACAAGCTGTATGTCACAGGAGGACGATGTCTCACCTCAGACAATGTCATCAAGGACCTGGATTCCTTGGACTGCTATGATCTGGAGACTGACACATGGACACAAAAGGGAAAACTGCCGCACAAACTCTTTGACCATGGGTGCCTTACACTCCAGTGTGTCCCCTGTTCTAACCTTCTTTAAATGACTTTTGGTACTTCCTTGATATTTTGTGCTTTTCTTCCCAGAAAGGACCCACCTCACTCTGCAGAGAGCACATGGGGAATCTTCACAGTGTCATGCAAAGTCCTGACCTTGAAGGTATCAGCAGTGTTAGTCCTTCCCAGACCCTGTGCCAAGAAACGTCATGAGCTTTGCACTCATACTGTATTCACATGGCTGATATTGCGTGTGGTGCTGCTGAGTCCAGTCTGGAGGCCTTAAGCATCTCAAGAGGAAACAGGAAAAAGATACTGGGTAAGAACCCAGTGTGGGATTTGTCCTTGTACAGACTTAAAAAGTAGAGGGATGCTGGTATCTCCAGGGAAAGTAAGATCTTTGCTGTCATGCAAACTCAACTGCCTGCCACAGCCCTGTGCTGCTCATTGCTGACTGAGCTCTCCATTTCCAGTGGTGGGAGTGTTTAGAATAGGATGCCCTAAGCTCCAGTTTTGTAGCCAGCCCAGGAGCAGCTGCCTGAGTTTGCTGTGGTAGTCAGCTCATAAGAAATAAAATTTTAATGTTCCTAACAGCTAATTAGAAATTGGCAAAAGACTGATGCTTTGATCTGAACTCCCAGTGCAACAAGAAGCAGATCTGGCTTTTCTGAGCTAACACTCTTCCACAGTGCAGGGGAGATTTTTTGTTCCATCTGCCTGCCCTCTGAAGGAACAGGAGAAGACAGGAGGGAAATTAAGATTGTCTGCATCTTCTTTTTCAAGGGATGTTATTTTGCAGGGATCTTCCTTCTCCTTATGCATGAGGAATAGCAGTGGGGTTAGTTAGGATGACTTTGGCCGATGGAGTTCCAGAAATGTAGAATAGCAGAGTGGACACATGGAGGAAAGGGGATGTAAAAGAGAAGAGGTATTGGGAGGAACAATTTCTTTTTCCTTTTCTCCTCTCTCCAAACCACTGGAAAAAAGCCCATGAGACAAAGCCAGTGACAGGAAGCCAGCTTTCCAAGAAGAGCAAGTCTAAATCTGCCACTTGGCAAAACAACTCTGGCTCCACCAATATTTTCATGGGGTTCTGCTGCTAAGTGCATACTTTTAAAGGGAGGGGATTAATCATCAGACACTGAAAAGGCTGTGAACTGCTGTTAGGTCACTGGGCTTGGTAAGATTGCTGAGATAGCAAGGAGCTTTACAGATGACCACTATCCAGAGAAAGGATGGCAGAAACAACACCCCTTTTTCTTCATATTTGAGACAAGGTGGGACTTTTCAAAGGGTGCAGGATGACATGAGAAAACCATGCTCAACCTTCCTCTTAACAAAAGGCTGCACAGCCATATAGTCACCACCACATTGAAGAAAACCAGCTCCAGACACTAAGATCCCTTCCCATAAATTGAGCAGAAGAGTGACAGAAATAGTTAACAAAGTAGAGGGCTGGAAGGAAGCATTTAGTATGAACTGCTGGCTGAACAATGCAAAATAAAAGGGCTATTATTGTTTGTATGAGCTTTGTGTTTAGGAGTCCCCATTGTTCCCTCCCTTTGTTGATAAAGGGAATTGTTTTTGCACCAGTGGGTATTGCCAGGGTTTCCCTCTAAGGACCTGAGTAAACCTGCAAAAAATGAGTGGGAACTCAAACTCCTCTCCCAGCTCAGAAGCCTTTGGCTACATTTCTCTTGTGTCTTTCAGTCTATATCATCATCTCCTCCCTGTGCAAAGCAGAACTAAATCATGGCACTTGCCAAATTGAGCTGGAGCAGTGATTCATCCTTGCTTCCTCACAGACCAACTCCAGCTCTCTGGAGAAAGAAGCCTTGTCATGGCCAATTATGGAAAGTCTGCCCCAGGGAGATGTTTATTCCTAACCCTGCAGTGCTGCCTTCCAAAACTCCATCCTGTTGTGACCCCTCTCAGCTCCAAACTCCAGGAGACACCAGTTGCTGCCATGCATTTTAGCTGACACAGATTCCTGCCAGGCTCATGACTGTACCCAAAACTGAGGGGAAAAAAAGTTGAATTGGGGCCATAATCCCATGTTTGCAAACCATTGTCACAGTCATTGGTTTACACTTAGAAGCAAAATTATTTTTTTTAATTCCCATATCATATACCTAGTGATTTTCTCTGTGTTCATGTGGGACTAAGCAGTAACTTGCACAGCTGGGCAGGAAATGGGGAGTGCAAAAAAGAGGAAGGGATACAGCAGGATGGAGCACAGCATCTTTCCCCCATCTCTTGGGGAGCCCTCACTTCACCCCCAGGTCCTTGGAGATGCCAAGGGCTATGCCAAACTCTGCTCTGGCTGCAACCCTGTGCTCCTTCCCTTCACAAGTTTCACACCTTTTGCCCATAATTCAAGGAATTTGGCATTGCTAGGCATTAAATTCAAAACCTGGTTTCTAATAGGCTTTTGTCTTGTGGTGAGTTTTGATGCAAATTCTGACAAAGCATTTGGGGTCCTTTGAAGAAGAGAGGTTGAAATCAGAAAAGAGTGTTGAGCCTTTCCAAGACAGACAAGGGATAGCAAAGTTGCTCAGTCACGGGTAGGGAGCAGCACACAGCTGCAGGATGGGAAACTTAGCTCTGTGTGGGTGCTGTGGGGAGAAGGGATGTTGCCTTTCTAAACAGGTTCTGACCACCACCTGGCCCACCTAGACCAGTACCTAATACTGTCCTCACTGCTTTACAGGTGTAAAAGCACTCCTAGCAAGGGTTGGCCAAGATGCCTCTTTCTCCATTGTCAGGAGGTGACTTTTCAAGCAGGATCTGCAAGGTTGTCACTACCTGATACACTTTTACATGTTTTTTCAGAGGTCTGATAATTTAAACAGTCCAGCAATTGAGTATTCATCTAGATGGGAATCCCCCATGGGAATGCAGTAAGGTTCTTCACAGATAAAATGATGGCCCCATGAAAAGGTGGGAATTTGTTGCTCTTCATTTAATAACCAAGGAAGCCATGGAAAAGAGGCTTTTTTAAAAGATTTCTTCTTGCACTTTCTTGAAGGGTTGAGCACCTGCCACATTTTTTCAAATCAGGGAGTGCTCTAAAAGTTCATCAAAGCTCCAAGGCCTTGTTCCCAGGTGCCCTGACACAGTCAGTAGATCATGGAAACCATAGGACGACATGGCTGAAACCAGTCTGTTCCATGGGACAGTGAGTTACCCAGTCCCTCATGGTACTAGTCCAAAACACTGAAAATCTGCCATGAAATACTCTGATTCCTCCCCAAGTATCATACTTTAGGTGTTATTGACCTTAGAGCTTTTAACACTATCTTCTTTGCTGTACCTTCTGCCACAGAGATAAAGGGCAATTGATTAGCCTTTTAGATACCATATATTTTTTTTTTGTCTTTAGCGTTTATTAGGACATTTCAAAGTCTGTAGACTAAACAAACCCAGCCCTTTCAATCTTTCCTCATAAGGCATGTTTTCTAGACCTCTGATCATTTTTGTTGCTCTCCTCTGGACAATTTTCAGTTTGTCTGTTGGTTGTTTCTTTATTTATTCAAGTGCAGGGCCATGGCTCAGCCTTGCAGTGCTGAGAAGGGCAATAAACCCTTTCTGCATCTTACCTACAGCATTCCTGGTCTCAGAGCCCAGAAGGATTTTGCTTTTCACAACAGCAGCACAATACTGACTGGAGTTCAGCTGTTGTCGCGGTTAAGGAATGTTTGCAAGTTTGGGCAAGGTCATATGGAAAGACTGCAGGACATCCAGAATCTCCCAGGGTTATTCCCTAACTCCATCTTTGCTTTGGCTCATCAGGATCCCAAGCCAGAACCTGGTGAAAACAATGTCTCTCCATGGCTTCAATAAGGAGCTTTGGACATGGCCCTAATTATTGTGTTCTCAGCTGGGTTCATCACTAATTCTATTAATATTAACAGCAAATATTTAATGTTTCAGTGTATATATATATATATATATATATATATATATATATTACTAGGGGAAAAGTTTCAGGCAAAAAAAAAGAAAAGGAAGGGAGGAAATTGCATTTTCTTTTCAACTTTCTTTCCCTTGCCTTGCTGCAAACCCAGAGCTGAGTCCTGCTGCACAGGCAGCCTGTGGCAGAAACTCTGCTTTGATCTCAGCAAAGACTCGTAGGTTAAGCCTGTGTTTTTTCACTGTAATTGTTTATCAAACAATGCAGTCCTTTCCAAGGGCAGTCTTTTTCTTCTGCAGTAATATGTTTATAATTATAATACATTTCCTGCTTCTTTTTGATTAAACACACCTGACAAAGTAGGAAAGATGTCAATGCATAAATAAATGGGCACACCAAGTTCATTGCTTTGTCAGTCCTCTTTTTCCAAATGCCAAGGAGTTCATTGTGAGGTGAATCCTCTAGCTGAGAAGGAAACAATTGGGTAGAGCATACATGAATAGCGTACAGGGTAATTTATCCCTGGCATTGTTCCTTAGCCTGACCTGAGAGCCATTAATAATTGACAGCAGCAAAAACAATCCCTTTTTAAAAATATAAACACCCATACTTTTTTTCCAGTTGCTTGAAAGCTCCCCCGCAGAAGTTGAAGTCATATTCTCCATGGCACAATGAGCATGAATTCCTGAGTGCAAGGTTGCACCTGTAAAGGAGCTGAGATCTGCTAATTAGTGGACTGCTAATAATATTTTCAGTGGCTAAATCAAATGAGTTTTCCCACAGTCCAAATTAAGCAGACCTCCTATGGACAAACTGGTGTCTCAGGCTGCTGGTGCCACCAGTGTCCACAGGGCTCCCCAGGGTTTGTGTTGGAGCCCTGAGAGATTGATCTGGCCTCTTCTGTTTATTGATGTTTCCAAAATAGTAGCAGAGTAGTGAGGAGCCCAACTGCTCTGTCACTCGGCAAGTCACCCACTGGCTCCAGCTGCTGCCTGTCACTTCTCTCCCCAGAGCTCTTTGTTTGCCTGCACTTCTTTCATGTTGCAAGAACCCTTTCCCAGAAAAGCAAGCAGCAGCACATCTCGAGCAGCCCTGGGCCAATAGGCACATGTCTCGTGGCTGCTTTAAACACAAGGCATCCCCACAGCTGTTGGACACTTTTGCCTTAAGAGTCAGGGGTGAGCCATGAGGTAAAACATTGCTGGAGGTGAGAAAAAGAGGAAGAATCTGGTCCACTTCTTCATCTGGTCAGGAAAATGCTTGTAACCATCCTCCTATATCTAATCTTCCCATGTCTAGTTCTCTGAAGTTTGTTTCTTGACCAGGCTGTGCCTTCTGATGAAGCACATAAGCCATGTCCCACCACCCTTCCCTAAAGCAGGCATGATGGGACAAATACAAAGGCATGTTTGCTTCCTCAGATCCCCCAGTGCCACATCTGTAATGACATCCCCTGAGTTTTGCCCTGGTCTTGGCACATTGTTGAGTTTTCTCTCTGCTCTCAGAGACCTTCCTAGGCTCTGCAGTCACCCTGAACCAAAGTTTGGATATGGCAATGATCACCCAGGGCACCAGGAAGTGACACCGAGGACTATCAAGTCCAAATTTTAAAACTGATGGGATGCTTCTGGTCTGGAAAATCAACCCAAATCAATCTGAGCCTTAGAGCAGAGCCCTGGCAGCTCTCTGTAAGACCTGGGGGACCGTACGGGAATGTGTTCAGCCCCAAGGAGCAGAGAACAAACTTAATGGAGAGTGCTGCAATGTGAAACTTGGCTACAAAGCTTCACTGCTGGGAAAGGGCAGTGTTTTATCCAGATCAGCAGCAAGCCCTGGAATTAATAGTCTTGATTAAACTATTTTGATGTGCATGGTATGTGGAGATAAGGGCCCTGTTCCCTTGGGTTTCCAGTGAAAATTAGATGTTAACAGTACGTGACATTCCCTGACAGGAGTAAGGAACACTGCTGGAAGACAAGAAACAAGTACAGACCAAGGGGCAAAAGAGGCACTTCTTCAGAGAGAAAAGTTACCATGAACTTGCTGGATCTGTTTCAATGCTGGAATGACGTGGACCCTGGCACCAGGCAGATCGAAAGCAAGGGAACTATGCCTGCTTTGTGTTGTTATGACACATATATTTCCCTGAAAATGACATTAAAATGTACCAGAGGCTCAAACACTGTTCTGTTTATCTATTCCCTGGGTAGGATCTTAGAGACAGCCTGAGCACGGCAGAATATGGCCTCTGTGAAGTAAACTTGGCCTCTGGCATGAGGCCCATCAGCAAATGTGAAATGGGAAGCCAGCGCGTCAGGGCATCCATGACTATTGCCCACAGCCGCCTGTCAGGGCTGCCTCCCTTGGAGACGCACAAAGGATGAGCCATGGCAGGACACTCCCCTGCCATGCACTGAGGTTTGCCAGAGATGGACAGAATGGTTCCTCCCCATTGCATTGACCCTGGGTTCATCCTGTGCAGAAACATGGAAAGGCTCCTCATCACCCAGGCTGTCAACAGTGCCTCAATGTGTTTCAGGCCACATTTCAGCCCTGGCACTCCCTTGCAGTGGAACTTGCAGCTGAACTACCATTAATTCACAGTGTGGACTAACCCATGTGTGCACACAGAGCCATGGCATCCAACGGAGAAGACTCCCAGCAACTTGACTGAGTGCCAGCTCGAACCTTGACCGAGGAGGAGAGCAGAGAGGTCCTATGGATGTTCTTCAAGAAGCTGTGATATTTAATGGCTAATTCAGACCTTTTAAAACAAAAGAAGTCTTTGGGCTTGGTAGGTTCTGGCTGAAGGCTTCTGGCTGAGAGATCCTGCTTAGCGCCTGCAAGAGTTGTCTGCTCATTATGACTTGGAACACATCAGTAAATAGTGCCTGTTTCTTCTTCCAGGGGGCTCTGGAAACTTTTTCAGGAGAAAAGTAGCAACACACAATGAAAGAATGGTTGCAGACAAACTGAACTACAAATGGCAGGGAAGCCAAAAGCATGTTCCCCCTTCCTGCCTTGAGCATGTTTTTTATGGCATGAAATGTGACATGCACAGTTGATCGCGGATATCAAGCGGAGTCTGTTATTTGTGATGGCAACGTAAAATACACAGGCCCTCACTCCAAAGAGCTTATGAGAAACTGGGAGCTGAGGACAGAAATGGCCTTCAGGTCACCATCAGCTGGACTTTCAAAGCATCCAGCTCATTTATTAGGCAAGAGCAACACCTTATGCCATAGCCTGGATAACCAAAGTAGAAGTGAAATGAAATGAAATGAAATGAAATGAAATGAAATAAAATAAAATAAAATAAAATAAAATAAAATAAAATAAAATAAAATAAAATAAAATAAAATAAAATAAAATAAAATAAAATAAAATAAAATAAAATAAAATAAAATAAAATAAAATAAAATAAAATAAAATAAAATAAAATAAAATAAAATAAAATAAAATAAAATAAAATAAAATAAAATTCAGCTCTTCCCTGTGGCTCCATTATCCACAGATCAGCATAAAAATATGATCAAACAAGTGCCAAGGCCCAGGAAACTTGGTCAAAAGTAGCTGCACCAACCTTTCTATCTCCAGGTGCCTCATAGCTGGAAGAGAGCCATTACCCTTCACCTAAGAGAAGAGTTTTTTCCCCTGATTTTCCATGTCAAGTTTTTTCCCTTCTCTAGGAACGGTAGTGGAAGGGTTGGGACAACTCTAGGAATGGGCACACACCTGGGAAATTGGATCCCTTCTGCTTTTAAAAACAAGTGATTTATAGAATAAGGACAGAACATTCAGACAGCTCAGGGAACTCTGATTTCCAGGAACAAGCTATAAAAGCCATTTAGATTGTCTCAAAATACTTTGACATTTCCCTTTCATATTTCCAATGCGATTTCAAAGGTGAGGTAGTGCAGACCAATCTTCCTAGGACTGCCACCGATGAAGAGAAATGCAGCTGGGGAAATGATTACATGGATCAGTAGGATTTTTATCATATTTGTTTGACTCTAGAACATATTTTCCTCTACTGACTTGTAGCTGTACTACTGCAAATACATGGATTTTCATGTAAGTACAACACACTGTTTTGTGGCTGCAGTATATTGGTGAGTTCAGCTTGATCAGGAGAAAATCCCAGCCCAGGTTTTAGTAGAAATCTTCAGATACACTGATGCTGCCAGGCTCAGTGGGATATGGCACTTGCAAACAGCATGAGTCATTTGCCCTGGAGCTGTAGGAGCAGAGAAGATTTGAAGATCTAGATCAAATTGGTGAATCTGCAGCATCTGACACAGTTTAAGAGGTTAAGCCTATTTATAGACAAATGAGGGTAATTTTCATAGCTGAAGGGATTGTAATTTTTTTTCAATAAATTCATAATAAACTCTAGGGAGGAGAATACTGAGATCTGTACTCAGATAACTCTTGGAGATGAGAGGAAGTTTGTCCAAGACAAGGATGGAGTTGAAGGAGCCAGTAACTCAAGAGTGGATTATCCTCTCCCTGGATTAAATTTTGCTTTCAGGACAGTACAAAGCATCCCTGTGGAGCCAGATCTTGATCTCCCTGCCTGGTGCCTAGGTGGGACCCTCACAAGTGCATTTGAAGGGGGGAAGCAGGGAGAGACAGAATGGATTTGCATCCGCCTGGAAAAAATAGCTTATTTTCAGAGGAATTTCTGTTATCGCTTCTTGTTTTATTTCTTCTTTAGCAAAATATAATGTTTATTATTCAAAGGGGACAGCATTTTGCTCTTTTAGTGACATGAAATTAAGTAAACATTCTTGAACAGACAAATTGTGAACTATCAGCCTTACAGCCCTGTGGTAGATCACACCCCTTCTCATTCCAGTCATGTCATTTGCCTGTGGATTATGTCTCACAGCAGAATCAGCTCAAAGCCTACTTTGAATTTTGCCTAAAGTCTAACTTGAGGAAACCCTCTTGGTTGTCACTAATGGTGAAAATGAGAGTTAGTTTGCTAGTGAGTATCATCAGTGCAGTTATGTAGCATCACCAGTGAGTGAGAAAGGATGTGACTTGCTGAATGATTATGGGTAAAACATTTTTTCTTTCATGTCTCCAATGCCACATCATTAAAATAACAATGATACCAACCCCATAAGGGCATTTCAAATGAATTTGCTAAAGCCTGAAAAAACACTGCCTTTTGTGAATTGCCAAAGATTGCTTTTGTGCAATCCTACTGCAGCTATTTGCTCTTTAGGAAGTAATCACACCTATAGAAACAGTGCTCTTAATTAATATAATAATAATTTTAAATTAATGGGTATGCATCTGGATAAGCACAAAGACTTATGAAATTAATATGGGACTGATTTTGATGGAGGCTATCACCCCCCTCAGAAAAAGAAGGAAAAAAAAAAAAAGGAAAGATAGTACTAAAGTTAGTCCCCATCTCCTTTTCCTAAGATGTAGGGGGTTTAATGCTGCTTTCCATAGAAATCAAGGATGTATTGACTATGGACTCATAGACCCATTGGAAAAGCAGGACCTTGTCATAAAGGACACAAACACTAGCAGGATTTGCAGGTGCATTGGGCCTATGGACTAGTGATGCTTTCACTTAAGCAAAGGCTCTCTTGCTTGGAGGCAACCTCCCAAGTAAGCTTAAAAACTTGAAAATCATCCCCTTGAGGTCATCCAGAACTTTTTTACAAATTCAGCATAATGATGTAGGGATGTATGGAGCACTCTACTCCCTCAATCAACTCCCAAGTCTGCAATTTCAGATCATGCCAAAATAAAGCATTTCCATAGCATGCATTTCTACATCCCAGGTCTGTAGAACCAGGCCCTTGCTTGTCTTCCTGGAAAAAGCAAATTTTTCTGTTCTTTCAATGTTTTTACACCAGCCTTTCTGAGATACCTTCTTGTAACATCCCCTCCAGCATCTGTTTTATTTTAAAAGGATAAAAATGCATCGAAGTCTCACACATTCTTGCTGCTTTCAAGCTTCTCCAATTACGTGATTTATATGAATTCATTCCCTTTTTTTGTTAGGATTTTTTTTAGTTTAAATTTCATATATTCAGTGGCAAGGACAGAGACCTGCAGGGTGTGTTGTTTTTTAAAACCATTTTATTTTGTCTGCTCTGTGATGAAAACATCTCTGCAAATGTAGGATTGCAAAGATGTTTGGGCACCTGCCATCACTCTATTAACTTTAAGCTGATCCTAGGAACTGGCAGTACTTGACTATCCGGTTCCCAAGTAGCATTTGTGAACTGCAGGAGTCCTTCAATCTTGTCTTCCAAGTATGATTCCTTGGGTGCCTGCACTCACCACCTGTCTTGGTAAGCTCAACTCAGCCTGAAATCTTACAGTTAACATGAGACATCTTCATTCTTTGGCTTTTGCATGTGTGTCTCAGTACAAAAGGGACACAGTGTGAAGATGCCCAAGCTGGCAACCCAGGAGACTCAACAGCATAAAATTCGTCAGCCCCTGTGCAAGTCAGAATTCCTACTTTATGCCCTGGAGCGTGACCTGATAGTAGATAAGTCAAATACTTCTAAGCAGCCTTGTGGCATTGGTTAAGTCTCCCAGGACTAGCAGGGGCTCCCTGGATCTCCCTGTTTTCACACCTTCCCAAAAGCAGCTCCACTCAGCAAGCTTCAAGTGGGGCTAGCAATTCAAGCAACTGCCTTTGAAAACTCTAGCCTAGGTCTTTGTGAACAGATACTCTTGATAACAGCACTGCCTGGAGTGAGCAAAGAGCTTTCCTTGGGTTTTTTTTCAGTCAGAATTCAAGCAAACTTTTGCTGACCTCTTCATTTTGGCCATTTGATTTCAATGGGAAATGGACTGCACAGGGAACTTGGACCTCAAGCCTTGTATATTTTCTCTAATATTCTTTTATCTTCACTAAAAAACAATTACTAATATATTAAGCTAATGTTTCTCTACAGAGGGTCACACACAGTTCAGCATGCATCTTGCATCCAAAGATTTCTCCAGGTCTCTAGTGTTAAGTTTTTCTAAACAGGTCGGCTATTTACTTGCTGTTACTGAAGGGAACAAGCAGAGCCCTTCTAGTTGACATCTAAAATAATGAAAGGAAAACCATATGTAAACCATACTTTCTGGAAATAAACTAACCCTTCTACATTTACAGGGTCAGGGGAGTACGAGTGACCCCACATATCCCCATGTGACTGCCCAAGTTCCTACATAGCAGAAGAAAACAGGTCACACAGATGTAGTTACAGAAGTTGAAATGGGGATGCAAGGAAGATGAGGAAACATTGCCAGATTTAGAGTAACAGGTGGTTCTTCTGTGGCATCCACAAGGAACGAGTGGTGCAGGGTGCTGAGAGCAACCTGTGCCGAGACGCCTGCACAACACAGGGTGGAAAAGTGTCTGCAGGGATGGGGCACCATGGAAAATAAACAGAGGAACCTGCACATGTAGCATCAGCCCTTTCCTATAATTGGTCCTGCAAGGAGCTTCAGAGAAACCTGACCCAGTGATAAAGACTGTAGCTTAGGACTTTGGAAAAATGGGATTTAGGCACCTGCTGCCCAGACTATGTCTTACTATCAACAAACAGCTTGGCCACAATGCATGTATCCCAGCAAGTGCTTAAATACCTTCACAGACGTGGGTGTTGCCGTCTCAGTTCTCCTGTTTCCTTTCCATGCTGAGCAGAAAATAGCTGGTCTCTAGTTTGCATGTTGGAGAAGACAAATGCACTCAGCTGTGTCAAATACTATTTGAAATGAGTTTCATATTTTAGGGGCCCACTCAACTCAGAAGAAAGAAACCATTCCCATTTCCAGCCCAGCAGAGGCACCTCGTGTGACCCTGCAAGTTTCTGCCCAGCAGAGGACAGGTCACACAGAGACAGTGACAGAAATCCAAGCAGAGAACTGTGATCCAGAGATTATCAAGCCCTGGCAGCTATGGGGGTGAATTCAGAGCAGTCAAGAAGAAAACAATTAGCACAAGGTTTGAAACACAGTCTCTGTGGAAGCTCAGAAAGACTTCAGAAATATTTCAGTGTCTCATATGGATATTGAGCTGGGTTCTCCACTATTCTACCCCTCATGTGAGCACTGGCCCATAAAGTAAACACAAAAAAATACTATAGTCATTGTTTACCTCCAATTCATGTTCTAAAGGCTGCCCAAGAGAAGGAAGAGCTGTATTTTAACATACTAAGCTTATAAGACTACACTGCTGCCATGTGCCCAGGGCATTCAAAGGGTGCAGCCAGACCCTCCCTAGGCCCACTGACCTTTTCCCATTGATGACTAACATCAGGCCTGCCTTACGAGCAGAGACCAACTAGTCCAGAGTGGCAGTTCCTTGGCAGGAACTTAGTTCACCTTTTGGTGCCACATTTAATAACCCTGGGTGGTACTTATTGGAATACATTTTCCATCAAGTGACATGCCAAAGCCTTGATGAAATCAGGCCTTCTGTCTGATGTCAATCACCTACCCTTTGCCAGTTCAAAAGTGCTATCCATGCTGGAAAGGCACATCCCAAGGTGTGCTTCAGCCCCGAGCATGCAGCTAAACCTGGTCTAGCAACATGCTGTAATAGAAAGAAGTCATAATCCACAACCTTCAACCTGCTCTTCTACACTTTGTGTTGAACTACAGACTCACCAAATTACTGGAGGTACTTTCAAGTGTCATTCTGTCTGTTTTATGTGAAATCTTTCATGGACACTGGAGCTGGAATATACAGAAGCATGGGTATCTACTGAGGGACATTAAACTGGAAGTGCATCTGCCACCTTATTTTGCAGACTTTACATGGTCTTTACAACAGATTGACCCAAACAGCTGATTACAAAAATATGAAGATGTATTATGGCATGGGCAGTGTTAAGCCTCAGCTCATGGCCCAAGGCTATCCTTGCTAAATATGCAAAAGTAGGCATTGTTCTCACCCTAGATTAGGTTATACTGTCAGTTCTTGTTGTTCCCTGGTGTCAATAGGAAGTATGTTCTCTGGCATCTGCATCAGGCCCGTTTGCACCAGTCCCCGATGGCTGCAGAGCTGCAAATTCTGCTCGTGGGTGGTGACTTTGCCTCCTGATCTTTTGTTTTCAAAATGCAGCTGCAGAGGAGAGGAACATGGCATCATTATTGCTATGAAAGGTCTTTTCATCCCCTGTGGTTTCCGGGTTAGAGCTGTGTTGGCTGAGGATTCCTCCCCCAGGGTGGAGGAGTAATGGAAATGCAGCCTAAAACAGGATCAGGAGGAAGATGTGAAAATGAGCACAAATTTACAGTGTATGAGTCAGTGCCACAAGGAATCTCTATCCCATAAGTCAAGATCACACCTCTGCTTGGTACAGTAGAGCTGTTCCCACACAAAGAGAAGGCACCCTGTGGTGTTCAGCATCTTAAAAAGGACTTATGTCCTGACTGAAGGTTTAATAGTGGGAAAATACTTTCAGGTGAGTAAAATTGCAATTTCAGAGAAGGGTAAGAAAAGCAAGCATGGCATGCTGCATTCATGATCTGCTGTAAAAGAATATAGACCAGGCACTGAGGCCAAACCCTCTGCATCTGCAAATCAACAAAGCCTCACTGATGCTAAACTGATGCTGCACTGTTTAATTCTGCTGATGAGCTAGCCTTTGTCATCAAAACTTTTACTGTAAGGAGTCCCTCATGGGATATTGTATTTTAAAATTTTTATTAACAGCCTCACTTTAGATTGTTCAGAGGAATCAAACTATAGCACAAGTAGTATGCAACATGGGCTGATTAATTCCAAAGACAAGTTCACTGTTGAGTGTCTCCAGAGTTCCTGGCCCTATAAATCTTCAGTCCTCGGCAGACTAGGGCTTCCAGTGGCTGGAGCTCCAGCCTGAGCCTGTGGGTTCTCCAAGGCAGATACCAAGTCCTCAAAGTGGGAAGAATTTGTCCTCCAAGGAAGGAGACAAAACCCAACAGAGAATGACCTTCTCTTTCTAGGTAAGTGTGAACATGGCAAAGCACAGTGAAGCCCAGAGAGCAGGGCCAGGATTGAGCTAGGCAGGATTAGGAGGTTGACACTCAAGGCAGCCACAAGGCAGAACAGACAAGCTGCAGTCTGCTCTGAGCTAACGGTCCAAGGGACTGGCACAATTGTGATAAAGAAGCAATGTAAAAATAGTTATTTTTATTGCTGTATTTGTCTTGAGGACAAAACACTTAACTAAAGCAGAAATCTGATGTAAGAGGGCAGGTCAGAGCAGAACAACAGTGGCTGGGACAGCTGGTGGGACTGCTACAAAGACCTGACCACTGGGCCGTCCATCCGGACATCCTGCTTGACACCAACCCATCGCTTCTCCGATGGGCCCAGCAATGGCCAGAGAGCAGCCTCATGCCACACTGCCTGCTCACCTGTCACATGCAGGCAGAGCAGTGCACTGGCTGTGCAGCAGCCTGCCCACGGGCAACCTGGCAGCCCAGGGAGGCACCTCGCATTCCTCCGCCGTGAGTGCCGCCGCGCCCAGCTGCCTGCCAAGTCACCGTGTGTCCCAGTGCCAACCCTCCCACCAGCGGCTCTCCTGAGGAATGCAGGAGGAGCTCTTCCAGGAGAGAAGGTGCTCACAGAGGTGGTGGACAGGTGGTGTCCCTCCCCATCTGTGGGCAGATGGTTTGGGGTCAACTATTTCCAAGGAATTGCGAGATGAGGATGACTCATGCTCGAACATGTACCAGCCTGGGAAACACCCCAAGAAACCCAGGACAGGGGAAGCCCAGGACAGACTCAGCCCAGGACAACAGCCTGGACCATACCTGTGCTCTTGGCACCCACTTCCCAACCAGTTCCTCATGTGTCCATGCAGATGTGCACCTGCACAGGCAGAGGGGATACTTGTCACCCCCTAGATCACTAGGGCATGGCCAAAGGCAGGCCCTGAGCCACAGAGGGTCCACTCTCCACATCTCCTGTTTAGGTGGGGAGCTGTGGCACTATATTATGAAAGCCTGTGTGTAATTTCTCAAATAGCTGGTCTCTGCTGATCTCAGTTTATAAGTGCAATGCCTTTTTCCCTAATTGCTAGACTGAAAAAATGCTAATGGCATCCGAGGTTCAGGGTGTTCCCAAATAAAAATCATGTTTCCAAGGGCATATGGACATCTTCCTTTCTTCCATGAATTTGCATGGCTAGAACCTGTTGAACTGCTGACAAGGCACTAGGAAGAGCAGGATCAGGTCATCCTCTGGAATCCATTGTGGCTTATTTGAAAGCAGACAGTGTTTCAAATACCAAAAGCTGAATAGAAGATGCCATTTGTTACTTTTGGGAGCAGATTTCCATTGTAGAGGGCCCAGTCTTATTTGTACTAGATTGCCTTATAATGTGCAGGTGATTTATGCCATTCTTCAACTACAAACTATATTTACACCCACTCTATGGTCTCTTTATATTGCTGAAGTGTAGTAATGTGACTGTAGGGTAAGTGAAAGAGATAATTTGTCTACAAGAAGAAATTCATCACAATAAAGGTATACATGAAGAGGAATCTTTTTTATCTTGGAAAATATTCTGTCTGGTTTCCTCATGTGAAAAAAACCATTCACAACATAGATTTGATCTGCAGGCATTGTTTCCAGTGACCTGAACACCACAGATATGTGTGACATCTTCCTCTGAAATGGGGTCAAAAATTATGAATCTCTTCTGTAACTAGCTTAATTTTTATTCACAGTATTTATCCAAAGATACCAAGCAGAGAGTAAAAGGCAATCTAAATTGTGAATGAGGATAAATTTATCGTGCTTGCTTTTTTTTGATTTGCTTTTCCAGCATCCGGAAAACAGATCTCTTCCTATTCTAAGCTATTTTTCCAGGGTGATTTTACTTACAGTCAAAAATGAGCATTGTGAAACCAACTGTTAAATTTAGATCTTCAGGCTGTTTTCATCAGAACAAAAACACAGGGATTTGTAGCTGTCAGCTTCCCTGGAACTGGTTCATACAGAAAGACCAGATCCTGAGCTCAATTAACTTAAGGTGGTTTCCAGTGATACTGGAGACACAGGCATGAATCCAAGGTGCCTTTGGACCTTACAATGAGGGATCTTTTCAGTATTTCAGGCAATGACCGGACTGGGAGACGTAGCTGGGAGAGTGCCACTTTAGTGGTTTCTCACTGCTAGCTTCCTGCTGAAACTTTTGAAAGAGGAAAACAACATTTCTGGTTTCTCATTTTTCTTTCTATTTTAGGATATTATTTTGGCTACAGCTGGAGGTTTCTAGCTTTGAAAGCCAAATTCTACCATTAGATCAGCAGGGCATTTTATCTGGGAGGGAATGAAAAATGTCTGGAACATATAATAGAGGACCAGCAGGATTCTTCTCCAAATACTGGTCTCAGTAGATCCATGCCAATTTTGTATTGGGCATAATGTTATATCTTCTTTGAGAGGGGGCAGTTCTAGTGCTACCTGCACCACTAAAACACACACCTTGTTTGCTTGTAATAGGGCCTAAGTCCTCCCATGAACTGTCTGATGGCTTTTAAGACCAGATTGCTTAATATCCAAAATTACAATTACCTTATTATTCTGGATAGAGTATTTTTGTCCAACATGTCAGAGAGATGAACACTGGTTTTAATACAATGCCTCTGAAGTTCACAGCAGTGTTTTCTGAGAAAAGATGTCTTGATTCACTGGTAAAAGCAATGTCTTTCCAGAAGAACAAATCAGCCCGTTACTGGATAAGCTCTTGCCTTTGGAACTGTACTTTAGTCTTGGAATTTCATCCAAGAAGTACATTCTAGGCCAAAAATCTGGTATCTGCCACTTGAGTTCTTATCACATTCTGTTAGTCCAGCAAGCCAGAACAATGGTCTGACTGCTACAGTTTATTTTCAGGAATCAGTTGTATCCTTTAAAATGTTCATGTGTAGGCTCTTTTGTTGTTGTTGTTGTTTTGAATGTCCTTTGCACCAGATTAGCTTGTCCCAGTCCTGTATGTCATCTTTGTGTGGCTTTTTTTATGGAAAAAACTTACAGCTTTCTACCAGACTCACTGCTGCTGACAACCTGTACAGGATAAAGTAAATTAAACCATGAATGCGGTTGGTCAGAAAATTAGGTTTACATGTGAAGAAGCACAGTTCCAGGGCTGCCTTTTAGTATCCTCATTAAACATTATGGAACCTGTTGTTAATACATTTTATGCTGCCAACTGGATGAGCCAGGTTAGCAACAAAATCCCTAAGAAGCACAGGAGTTGTCCTCCCAGAGAAGAAAAATGGTTTGTTACTAGAGTCATTGATGCTAGTGCACAACAGAAGACTTTCAGTGGCTCATAAGGACAGCCCATAGGAAAGGATAGAAAAGCAGAGAAACAAAAATCCTGCCTCCTGAGGCACACTGAGGTAACATCACAATTTTAGCAACCTCTTAATGTTTCTAACCCGAGTTTCCCTGGAAAGCATGAATTTCATGAAAATGTCGTACCGTTGAATTTAACCTTTTCCTGGTGGAAATAATGCAAGCAGACATTTTGCCTGCTGAGATAATGCCTCTTTTTCCTTTCTGTTGTTAAGGATAGAAATATTTAGGCACATTATATAGAAAACACATAGGCTACAGATGGAGAAAAGAGAAAATCTGGGAGACGATGTCCTCTTCTGCCCTTTGTGATACCCGTGCCTGGGAAACAGGGGGATATTTTTGGAATATTATTTTAAAAAGCTGGGAGGGGCTATCAGGTTTCGTTTCATCTGTTGGTTCTGATCTGTGATGCCAATCATGCTACAATTTTAAATTGTAAAATTAAGTCCTGTGTTGTGAGGAGCAAAAAAAAGGAGACAATGACCTTCTTCAGAGCTGGGGTGTACCTGTGGCGATCTGTGCTTTCACCACTAAGCCCATGTTACTGCAATTACTGTCTGCCTCGGACTCACTGATGTGAAGCCTATTACATTGGCTTAGTCAGACAGGTCAGTGCAGGAATCCTCTGCTCTCCAAACCTCAGCCCCTGCCAGGACAGAAAATGGGCTCCCCTTTCTAGAGGGACTGTGGTTTTAACTAACAGTGTATGTTGGTATGTATGATGGCTCACAAATTCATGGCATAACTGACATCTAAATCCTCAAGTCCTTACCCAAGGCTCCCTCAGGAGGATCCATCTGGACCCCATACACCTTAGTAAAGAAGGATCAACACAGAGCACAAATTACCCCCCCACGCATTCCTGTCCTCTCTGGGAATAGCATCCATCTGTGCTTTGCATTTTGTCCCTTCTTTACAGCCTACAAATCTTTCAGCCATTTTGGTTTTACACTGACTTCTGCTGAAACAGCTGATGATCGTACAGTGTGACCATGTGGGGAAGATGGCCCAGAGATGCACCGAGTATATCTGTTTATATCCAGATAAGGCTGGGTATTGCGATGGAGAATGGCTTTGAAGGTCCATCAAGATAAGGGAGTTGAGTGGTATCCCCAGCTGACTTTTCTTGAGAAATACATTTGACTGTAATCTTGCACAAATCCCAGCACTGGGGAAGGGTGAAAAGGGATCAACTGTTCTCATGGTATCAGTCATTCTTTAAGCTTTCAGCTATAGTGAATCCACACCAGAAGATAAGGTGGCTTCCTACTCTGATGGCACGAAGGCTTTGGAGCTAATCTTGGGTCTGAAGATTTTAAGTTGAATTTACCTTCCCTTTCTTTCTTCAACTTAAATGCCCTGTTTCAAAGACATTGTTAAATCAGTTTTATGGGAAAATCAATAAATTTACATTCTGGCTTGCAGGGTTGTATATTGTTTACACTGCTACCATGATCTAATTTAGCTGGAGGAGTTAGACTCCAATATGATGAAAAATGCTGTTTCTGCACAGACTAAACAGTAGCAGCTTTGTACTAGGTAAGTGGCAGTGCCTGGGAACAGGGGGAAAAAGCTGGTATCAGGCAGCTTAAGGTAGCTGTCTTATGATGTATCTTTGCATATCAAATAGCTCAGAGAGATCTAAAACTTCAGCTGTTTAATCAGCTGTCACCTCTTCAAGGTTTCCTAATTCTCCTGTGCTACACACACTGCCTTTGGATGATACGCATTTTCCACAGACACATGACAGGACCTCCGTCAGGGCCCATGTATCTGTCATTACCCTCCCACACCAGAACTAATGTCCTTCTCATAATGGATATAGATATGTAGATACATGCAATATATCCCCTTCCAGAAACAATTTCCAGGCTTTTTCTCCATTAAGTTAGCCTCAGTTGTATTATCTCAAATAAATTTTGCTGCAGTTCTTGCTGGATATTCAACGAAAAGACAAATGTTGTAAGCACTTACATGAGTTTCATGTTCAGTGGAATTGCAGGTCACTAAACTTTGATCCAGAAGCGTTTCCCTTCCCTGTGCTCCAGCTGGTGAACTTACAGTGGTCGTGCTTTAAAAGTCACCCTACACTGCACAGTGCTCAGCACCCTCCAATACATAGCATAATATCTTCTGGGAAATCTTTTTTTCTTGACCACCAGCTCTGCCTCTAGGCAGCAGGGTTGGAGGAAGGGGACTGCAGCCATCAGCAAAAAGCCTCATTTGAACTACCACAGAATTTCAAGCTAGGGTATTCTTTAGGGACACACACTGCAAATTTAAGATCAAAACCTGCTGCACTGATATCAATGGGAAAGTTGCCAACAGCAGCTGCAGATGCCACATTAGCTGTTCTGGCAGCAGACTGTTTTGAACTCTCAGATGGAAACAGATATTGTGTCCCACCTAGCCTGGGCAAATGCCTGTTGAGTTAGAGCAAGAGAACCTTAAAATTAGATGGAAACATATGAGGACTCAGCTTTTTTTTTTGGTGCAATAAGACTGGGAAATCATATTAGAGAATATAGCTCTGAAAAAAAGCAATTCCTGCTCCCCAGAGCCTGTAACCTAAAGAGCAGGACAGGACAGACTCAGCTGACAAATTTGTTCTTGAAGTAAATTACTGAAATTTAAGAATTTCCTGCCTGTGAGCTGAGCCAGGATATGTGTCCTAAGCAGACTTCT
This sequence comes from Cyanistes caeruleus, assembly GCF_971803275.1. NCBI lineage: Eukaryota > Metazoa > Chordata > Aves > Passeriformes > Paridae > Cyanistes > Cyanistes caeruleus. The sequence continues at coordinate 12,502,336 of NC_141701.1, forward strand.
GACTCGAGTGGAACAAAGGTAATCTGAGTGGAAGGCCAATTCCATCCCTGTACAGCTGGTGCACACAAGAAGCATGGAGCCACAGCGTTCCTCCAGCTCTCCTTGTGTCCAGGGACTTGTTAAACCCAGGCCATTTGGCATCTTGGCTATCATAAAATGGAAGAAAAGTGCTCTACCGGGCCAGGTGATGAATTTTGGATCAGAGGAACAAAATTTTCTTCTCAATTGGCCTTTCACTGTAATGTGGCAGCTCACATATCTTACCACGAGCCAACAAAGAATGACAGGTAACTTTTTTTCCCCTTTAGGACTGACTTGCAATGGCTGGTTAGAGTACCTAACTGCTTCTGCAGAGCTCAGAGGCTCTTAGTGTGCAGCAGCTCTTGCCAATAAAAAAGCCCAAAACTGATGTTCCAGCTATGTAGGTGGCCTGTTTGGACATCTGAATTATGAACCCAGTGAGTTTGCTGAGTTATTCATCCTGCAGTCCTGTATCACAATTTTCTTATGGCCCAGATTAATAATTTTTCCATAAACCCCAACCATCTGAACCCCTGCAGAATATAAGGGGGCCTTCATGACCTTGAGGTATTATCACAGCCTGCTCCTCAACCTTTGTGAAAGGAACCTGTGATACTCTCTAAAAAATGCTTCTGCCCATCACTCAAGTGTTGAGATGAGCAACTTGGCATGAGGCTGTATAATTCTAGTAAGAGACAGAACTTGTCTTTTGAATGGGAAGACTCTCAAAACAGTAGGCTTTTTTATTTCCTGCTGTTTTAGTGATATTTTCAAATTTAAAAAACAAGCTACTAGATATGTATTTATAAAGATAGATCTGGTACTACTTAGAGCTTCCTTCTATTTTACAAGGAGAAGACTGCCTCTTTCTCAGCTAAGTCTTGGAATGGTTTTGCAGCCAAAGGAATACTTACTCCAAGTTCATTTCTCCTTTTGCAGGTATCAGTACTGTGCCCTTTCTTTGCAGCTACCAGCTCTGGACTGACGAAAAACATCTTGCAGAGTACCTCTCTTGGGTTATCTCCTTTTCCCAGTATCTTCTAGGAGATGAGTTCCCATTGCATGCAAAAAAACAAAGAGCTCTCAAGAATGCAGTAGCCGTCCATCATCATTTCAGCACAGTGTGTGCTGAAAAATCCATCCTTGTAATAACAGTGATGCTGCTGTGACTACTTGGCACTTTTCTCTGCAAATCCACTTGCTTGCTGGAAAAATCAGGCATGCTCAACCCCATGCCTGGCCAAGAAACTCCAGATGCTTTATTGCTTCATTCTCATGCTGTGTTTAGACTTTTCATGCTTTCATATGAAAACACATGGGAGCCCTAAGTGGGTACTCTATTTATTTCTTCTGTAAAGCCCCTTTACTTTATGAGAGTTAAAGGTTACAAGGAGTGAATGGCTGTTGACTCCAGGGGTTACTCCTAAAAGGCAAACCAACACTGATTTTTATTTCTGTTTATCTGATGCCTGCAGAACACTATACACCATGTAAACATCAAAAGGCACTGAAGGGGAAGTTGAAAGCAGGGGCTGACCACTGTGGTTATGTCTGCACACAGCACAAAGAAGCACAAAATAAGTATTTAAAACTGTTGCTGCTGAGGACACCTAAATCCCTGCAGTCCTGGTTCTCAAAATTATGCATTAGCTGCTCCATAACAAGAAGGCCTGATACACTGGCATCTTTCCATGAGATTGCGAGTGCCAAGTACTCAAGGACCACTATGCAGCCTTAAAAAACATAATATTCCTTCTTTATTTTCTTCTTAACCCAAATAAGGGGTAATTTGCATTTTCTGAGTCATGTGAGCATGCTCGGAAGTTACTTTGTATCTTCTCTGCAATTGTCAGGGCTCCAAATGTTCATTCTGGATTTAAACTGAAAGCTGAGCTTCTCACCCCAAAACTATGCTCCAGATATTGGTGCTGTCAAAAGAAAGCCAGCTATCACAAGGCTTACGATAAAAATCAGAAATCCAGCAACTCTCCTTCCAGCAAAGCATTCTTTGTGGCTACGAATAGCCAGCTGAATCTCAGCTATGTGGCTTCAGAGACGGAAATGAGTACCTCCGGCTGCACAGCAACAACCCTTAACTGCATTAACTCAAGAAGGTGACTCCACCAGTGTCCCTGGTCACTGGCATCCATGCTGCCCCATGGGCAGCCCAAAAGAGGGCAGTGATACAGAAAACAAAGCTAAAATAGTGGTGCTTATAAGTCATAGATGTGAGAAATAAAGAATAGATGGCCTTGGGTAGAAAACAGCATGAAGACCAGTAATTACAATACTGGTCTGAGTTAAAGCACATGGGCCAAGTGGCCCCGTTCAATTAGAGATGTATTTGGGAGAGGTCCCACATGAAGCTGCGGTGCTATTCCTGGACACACTCTGGGTGAGCTACGCTGGCAAGGAATGTGTGCTTCAGGAATGCGGCTGGACAGGCTGTGTTTAGGAAAAGTTGTGTATCCTACCAACAGGGTGGAGGATCGGAACACTCTAATAACCACGCTCCTCTCTCCACAGGGGTTTTTATACAGCACATCACCCTGCTGCCCCTTGCAACCAGCTCCTGTGGCTGCACTGAGCACTGGCCACCCGTGAGACGCAGCTACCCCAGAGCAGCTTTATACAGGGCACCCCTCTCAGGCAGGGATGCTCACTGTGTCCCACTGACACTGCCAGTGTGGTGTTGAGGCAAGAAAAATGTAGAGCAACGCAGGCTGGAACTTTCTGCAGAAATGGAGGTGAGCATCCAGAGAAACTCGTGTGGGGTCTTCACTGAGACTGAGCAGTTAAGCTCTGGCTATCATGGAAAGCACCTGCTGGTGCAGGAGAGGGCTTTCTGAGATGTGGAAAAATGAGCTATTCTGTAAAACAGGTAGTTCTGGGTTAGAAACATCTAACGGACAAGAGGGTCAGCTAAGGGGCACCTTCAAAGCCAGCCAGGAACAACTTCTTAGGCAGCTTCCCCCACACTGTTTTCTGCAGCATGACCATGAATTGCGCACTTGCACAGTGAGAAAACATCTCTTTTCAGAGCTTATGACGGAGGGTAAATGTGCAGTGTGGTCCAACAGCAAGGGGTTACCTTTGGATTTTCTCCCTCATCATGTTGAATGGAGGCCTGGAGCAGGCAGCATGCCTGATGGGCAGGGCTGTAATGCCCTGGCACCTTCCCAGACCTCACCTGGGGCCACCTCTCACCTTCAGAAACTGCCCTGCCCAGGAATGACTCTTCACATGAAGGAAACAGCTGCTTTCTGCAGGCTGCTGGAGGGACAGAAGGGTGGAAATTTTACACTCCGTTCCCTCCATCTGTGTTCCTGCCTTCCCTTCCAGGGACATCTCTCCTCTGTTGCAGGCTTGTCCTTGGATTGCATCATCTTTCCACCTAGGAAGGCTCTGAATCACTTTAAGAGACAGGAAAATGTAGATGCAACAAGGCTGAAAAAGGGAGTACCTGACATTAACCACCTCCCTTCAACAGGCATCCAGAGAATTCAAGCAGCTGGGGGTAAAAAATGGAGAATTTGTTTCACCAAATCCCGCGCCCTGAGGCTGTGGGCAACCAGGCAGCAATGCTTGTTGCACAGGGGACACAAAAGCCACAGATAATGCTGCAGCACCAAGAACAAACTTCAGACTTATTGTAAGAGCCACAGCCATGATCTGCCACAGAGAGGACAGAAGAGATGAAAGGCATGGCCACTGTTTGATGTCCCCAGGAGGTCATTGATTATTCTGGAAAATCAACTCTCACCTGCACTATAAAGGCAGGCCAAGCCAACCCCACTGCTGACTTGATCTTTGCAGGTGTGATACCCTCCAGCTTTCAGTGCCTTTCAGTGCCTTCCAGTGCCTTCTGCTTTCCCCACTACTGGCAGTGCAGCACACACACTGCTGTGGACCTTGGGGAGGCCCTGATGCTGATCCAGCTCTTGGCTTGGTTTGTTGGTGTCCCACAGAGAAACCTGCATCCTGCAGGACTGTTGCCACAGCCTGCTCAGACACCGCTGGCCTCTTGCCCACTGTAGCTGTACTCTGTATCCTCTGCATTGTGGAACTGAATGTCCAGTACTAACAGCTCATGACTGCAAAATCCTGGGCTTAATGCAGTGAGAAGGGGGTGGAGACACTCTTTCACATGGAAAATATATATTTTCTATGCAATCATATCCCAAAGTCTGTTGTCAGCTACATCATGTACAGTTTACCATAAGCAAGGAATAATTCCCAGATATACTTCCAATTTGACAAGATACAAGTCCCTCAGGCTGCTCCTCTTCTCAGTTGGTTTCCTGACATTAATTTGCTGCCAGCCTCCTGCCTCCTTTAGATCCACCTATGGCACGGGGAAGAGGGAGGATGGGCTGGCCCATTGCGTGCAAGGAACACAGAAGTTGGCTCTCAGACAACACCCCACTGTTTGTCTTTTGTGCATGGGGAACTGCCAGTACTATTGTGGCTTCTTCTCTCTGTTCTCTGTCCTAAGCACATCACCTTGCATTTAGGGGTACATTTCTGTGAACCGAGGTTCACAGAAGCATCATTTTATTTCTCCTAAATGCTTTTTATTTTCATGCCAAAACCCCTTGCAGGTATTTGCCCAGGAAACTGTATTCCTTTCCCTCTGGTTCCCAAGGAGCTGCTGCTCAGCACTGATCCCATTTCAGTGTGGAGCAGGTTTCTCCCCCCAAGATCAGGTAACTCACCGAAGATACGGCAGCAGCTGGCTGCCCTAGGGGCCAGTGTCCCGGCTTAAGTTCCCACTAGTGACTAGCACAAATGGCCCTCTCAACCCAATATCAGCAGCCAAGATCCCATCCAGAGGGTTAAAATTTTAAGCTCAGACTTTTAAAGGCAAAAAAGAAAAAGTCTGGCATTCTGACCTTGCCCAGAGCTGCCTCCCTCAGCCTTTCGGCATCCTTTTCGGTGCCCTTGTACTGCCAGACCCTTGGAGTGAGTCAATGGAGGATGTACCCAGTGACTCCTCGACCTCATCTAACACTGGAACCTGCTTTCAAAGGTGAGTCATGGCCCAGCACCTCCCTGCAGGCTGTGTAGCTTGCCTGGAGAGAAGAGGCTGGCTTCTACACATCCTTGCATGCCAGCTACCTCCTTGATGAGTACATAAGGTCTAATGGTCACAGGATGGGCAGGCAGGAACTGCTGTGATTTCATCACAGCTGTGACCTGATTCACCCTTCATCACATCATTTACTCTGCCTTTCTGTGGAGCAAGAGTCATGAGACTTGCCTGCCTGGTATGAGGATTAATTCCCACCAGCTAATGCTTTGAAGATGAGAACAGCAGACATCGCCGGGTGCCGCTGTTGCTGTTAGACCTGTGCTCAGCCCAGGCCTGGGTAATGCTTAGATCAGGATTCCATGGTGAGAGGCATTTATGTCACTGGTGTCTGTGTGACACCCCTCTCCTGAAAGGATCCCAAAGGGATTAATTTTTGTGTACCTCAAGGGACCCAGATCTACTAGATAGTCTCCAGGAGGCTACTGGGCAGGAGCATGAGTATCCCCTCCCATGCCTAAGGACAAAAGAAGGCCTGATCCAGGGTAGAACTACTGAATTTTTTTGGAAGATAAGGCTCCACAGGACACATCTGAGCATCCAGAGAGTCACAGGGTAAAACCAGCTCCCCTAAAGCATCCCTGGAGCACACAGGCCAGTGAGCCAAGCTTATTTCTGGCATTTGCTCTCAGTCAGTGAGTTGCTACTTTCAGGGAACAGAAGTGTAGTAAAATAAAGCTTGGGCATGACTCACTGTCCTCAAGGTGAGATGCCATTCGTCATCATTGCATGGCTTTCCCAGATGGCAAAACCTCTCGCAGCAGCGTAAGCCACAGCACATTAACTCAGCAGCCAGCATGCCTAGCTGGGAATGACAGGGCATGGAGGCTACCAGATCTGCCTCTCTAAGGAAGTATCTGTCAGCTGGATCATTTTTTAGGTAAGTGGAATGTGTTTGTTTTGGAGGTTTGGGAGCACAGGCTACCATAGCCAAACAGTGGTTCCCTACCTCTCTGCATCAGATGGTGGGAACACATTTGGGATGGCCTGCATGGGCAAGATTCTGTAAGATGTGGCAAATGAGGGTTTGCTGCCCAGTTTGCTCTGAAAGAATGTTTCTGTCTTTATTCTCATATGGGAAATGCTTCCTTTAATGCATATATTGATAATGCAATAACCACATCAATAATTATCTCAATGTCCACTTACCTGTGGGAATGCACATGGGTCACAGCATCACCCATGGCCCTTCTGCAAAACAATGCTGCCAGGTTTTGTTTTGCACTGCCCAGTATAGCACCCTTCACCCCCAGCCTCAATGCCCATCTTTGAACCAGAGCTGATTTGCACAGTTGGTTTTGACCTGTGCTATCTGTATATGCTGACAATGAGTTTATAAAGGTTGAAGTTGAGATACTGCTGAAACAAAGTCCTCACCAGCCCCCCATGCAGAGTCGCAGCACCAGGACTGTGTCCATTCCCAGCTGCAACCTGTGGCCACTTTGCAGTGTCACTGTGCACCAGCTTGTCACAAAAATAATGGGGGTTTGGGTTTTGTTTTTTTAATCTGTGGTGCAGTGAATTCTCCCTGGCTCCAACCAGCACTGGGTAATGGAAGAGCCACCTGGAGCCATTCCATGTGCCCTGAGATAAAACTCATTCCTTGGCAAGAGGAGCCCAGCCTTGAAAGGGTTCAAGGTGGGGGAGGCAGGTGGTGTGCTGGACTCCCGGATGGCATGTAAGGGGCTGCTCCTGATGTCTGTACACACACATGCACAGCAGGCAGCTCATGCAGTTGGCTTCCACAGTTGCCTGCTGTGATGGATATGCTGCAGCAAGGGACCCACACTGGTGTAGGGCAGGAGTGTTCTTTCATGGCTCAACATGCTGCTTTTAATCCTTCTGCTCCTGATTCCCAGGTCTGTAAACACAGAGCCATGATGAGATACAGGTGTTTGGGAAAAACTGAGGGCAATGCCTCCACCAGTTCCTTTACAAATCCCTGCACCTTCCCAGGCATGCACATGGGTTTGTCCCTGCTCCTTAACCCCTGCATACCAATGGCCTGTGGAGGGCTGAGGGCAGAGTTAGAGCACCTGTGGTACCTCCTAAGTAAAGCCTGAAGTAAATAAAGGAATCTGCTGCCCTGCAATACACCAGTGTGGAAGCACACTGCTGGAGAAGCTCTCAAGAAAGCTGCCCTTCTGTGACCTGCTCCTTGCAAACCATTGCTACTGTAGCTAGCAGGAGGAGGAGCAGAGCAGCTCAGCCATGAAAGGATCTATTTTGGCCTGCAAGAAAAGGGTCTGTGCTCTGGAGCAGTAGCTCTAATCTCTTTCTGTGCCACCATGTCTACATTGTCAGTACCTGCAGTGTGTCCAGCGTGGCCAGCTCTGGCTCTGCACCTGTATGTCTGCAAAGCGAGCTTCACTCTGGGTTTTTTGTTGGGTTTTCTTCAGTCTTAACATTTTTTACCATTGACTTAGGCTGCACTACAGTGCCAGTGGTGGCAGCTCTCCTGCCACAACGTGTTAAAATCTCCAAAGGTTTTAACACACCACCTGCTCTGTTGAACCTGCAGCTCTCACTGCATCATGGTCTGACACGGTGCTTTCAGTCAGCAGTCAACCACCTGTTGCAGCCCACTGGCTGCTCACAAGGGCTGATGGTGGTTGTGGGTTATCATGACAGATCACAATGGCTTTTAAAAGAGACAGGAGAAATTAAAACCTGCATCTGCCTTCCCTAGCACTCATTTCTTTCTTCATCCCTTCTGCAGACCAGACCCAACTGCACTTCAGAGTTGCCAAGTGATCCACATTTTTAATGATGTGTATTTTCAGTGACAGCGACATGTGACAGTATTTTCAGTGACACGGATCTGCCTGGCTGAACCCACTGCTGTGGTTTCACCCCAGCCAGCAACCAAGGCCCAGGCAGCTGCTCACTCACTACTCCCCCACCGGCAAGATCAGGGAGAGGATTAGAAGGGTAAAAGGCAGAAAACTTGTAGGTTGATAGGGACAATTTAATAAGGAAAGCAAAAGCAAATCACACAAGCAAAGTAAAACCAAGAATTAATTCACTGTTTCCAATAGGCAGCCATGTGTTCAGCAATCTCCAGGAGAGCAGGAAAGTGGTTCCATCATGCAAAACAGTTACATCTCCCCCTTCCTTGTTCTTCACCTCACTTTATTTATTGAGCATGAACATGTGGTTTGAAATATCACTTTGGTCAGTTTGGGTCACTTGTCCTGGCTGTGTCTCCTCCCAACCCCCCATGTACCCACAACTTCCCCACCAGCACGGCCGTATGAAAAGCAGGAACAGCCTAAGCTCTGTGTAAGTCCTGCTCAACAATAACAAAAACATCACTACATTATCAACCCTGTGTTCAGCACAAATCCAGAACACAGCCCCAGATTAGCCGCTGTGAAGCAAATTACCTCTACCCCAGCCAGCACACTCACTCTGCAGGGCAGGACATGGTGACAGGTGACCACAGCCATTCAGGGATACAAGAGGTGGTCTCACCCCAAACATCTCCACTGTTGCAGATCTGGTCCCCTCTGGAGTCTCCTGATGTGTAGAAAGTGGTGTCACCTGCAGTGATGCTGTTGAAAGATGCTTAGGGCATTTCAATTGCAGAAGAAAAAAAGCTAGAGATTATTTTGCAGCTCAAAGCACTCTTGCAACTCAGTATCTCCTGACACTGAAGAAGTAGCTGGCACTGCCTGAAAGAGAAGGTCACACCACTTCTTTATGGGGGTGGATTATCTGGGCAGAAGGAAGAGACCTCAGCCCTAGGGCTCTCATATCTGGATTTTAACTTCTACATGCACTGTGGCTCACCACTGCTGTCAAAATCTCTGTGCCATGGAGCTGCAAGAACCCTTCAGATATGGCTGCTTTTAGCTGCTGGGTTTTCACTCTCCCTCCCACTGACCCTCTTTAACACCTGCACAGGTGAGCCACAGCAGGATGGGGAGATGGGGGTGGCCAGGGCAGCCAACACTCCTGGGGTGAAGCTTCCAGCATCAGTAGATGCCCCAGGGAGCTCTCCGGCTCACAGAGCTCCCACTTGCTGCTTTCAGCCCCAGCAGCACTGCATCTGCACCTCACACCTCCAGGGCTTGTTTTTATTAGGGTTTTTCTGGTTTTTTGAGGGTAAATACATATAGCACTGTCACTTGCGAGCAGATGTTGCCGAAGGCCTCGCTGCGGCGGCAGCACAGACAGAACGGCTGCAACACGACGGGATTAGGACAGTTTATCCCCCCAGCCCCGCTCACCACGTCCCTTCAGCCCCCAGCCCCGAGCACAGGCCAGGCCAAACAGCCAGCCACCCCTTCCCGGGGGACTGGAGCTGCTCCCAGACACCCAGAACACCCCACACACAGTGTCCCCAAGTGACACGGACTTGGGAAAACCAAAGTATATGCATTGAGATACATATACCATAGCACAGGGCAAATATGTCCTATATTTACGGAATGTGCCATAGCACATCCTTAGCTGAGAAGGTACTCCCTCAGCCTGGGCTTGCATGCAAGAAACCCCTGTGTTTTTAATATTCAATAAATAACAGTTTTACTAAAAAGTGCTGGTACGTGCACCAAATAAACTATGTGTAAACAGCACGTATATTTCATGTAAAATACTGTCATATATACTTATATATGTATATATGACTTTCAGTCATACATACTTATCTATAAAATATGAAAATAAATAGCACTGAATGCAAAGCCATAGCACATATAAGCCACATGAATACATAAAACTGATACATAAAATATTATATGTACATGAACCATTACAAGTATAATATAAATACATCTAAAGCATACATTTAGAAAAAATCCATAATATACTATTTTTATACAGTGTTCTCTATATAGAACCAATATGTAACATTCTATTTATTCTGTTTGTTTTCACAAGATTCTGAATTAATGGCTTTTAAAAGAGACAGGAGAAATCCTGTGTCTGCCTTCCCTAGCACTTCTTTCTCTTCATCTGCTTCTGCAGATCGAACCCAACTGTGCTGCAGAGTGATCCTCATTAAAAGGATGACGGTATTTTCAGCAACATGGATCTGCCTGGCTTAACCCACTTTGCAGGGCAGGATTTCAATTCCGTGTGTTTCTATAGAGATAATTTTGCAATACATATATTACATATTACACTATTAGATACCATGTAACATGATATGTTACGATATTGCAACACGTAAATACCCAAAGCATATTATAATAATATATATATGCCTATGAAAACACGCCTGCATAAACAGTTACATCTTTTGTACCGATGTCTCGAATATGGGAGCTATACGTGCCAGTGAGATGCGCATAAAACATGATTTTCACGTTTGTTTATACTCCACACTCAACGCTTTGCACACCCAAGGCGCGTGTGCGAGGCCGTCACGCACAGCCCCGAGCTCCGCACAGGCAGCGCCGCTGGCCCCGCCCCCTCCGCCCCGCGGGCGGGGCCTGCCCCGATAAACACGGCCACGTGCGGGGGGGCGGGGCCGGCCCGCGCTTCCGGCAACACGCGCGCGCCGCCGCCGCATAAATAGCGCGGAGCGCGCCCGCAGCCACCGCACCGCTCCAGCCACCGCTCCGGGTACTGCCCCGTACCGCTCTCCGCGTGCTGCCCCGGTCTGCCCCGCACTGCTCCGGGTACTGCTCCGAGTACTGCTCCGAGTACTGCTCCGATCTGCCCCGAGTACTGCTCCGATCTGCCCCGCACCGCTCCAGTCGCTGCCGCTCCCAGTCCCGCTGCTGGTCCCGCTCCGCGTCATCGCCATGCCGTTCCTGGGGCAGGACTGGCGCTCCCCCGGGCAGAGCTGGGTGAAGACGGCAGACGGCTGGACGCGCTTCCTGGATGAGAAGAGCGGAGGCTTCGTGGGCGACATCAGCAGGTACCGGCGGCGGCACGTCCGGCCCCGCTGCCGGGCGGTGCCGCCAGGGGGCGCGGGGCCAGGGGGGAGCTGTGGGGGGCGGACGGGCCCCCCGAGCCCCGGGCCGCCTCAGGGGACGCCCCGGTGTCGGTGGAGCGGGGTCGTTGTCTGGGTGACCCCGACCCTGCCGGTGGAAGGGCTCGGCAGCCTCTCCGGGTCTAAAGGAAGCTCCGAACGGGGGTCACTTATGCCCTGGTGGGGTCCCCACGTTCCTATTGAGGCTGTTCCTGCCCAGGTGGCCGGGCCGTCCTTAGGGCTATGGAGGTTGCCGAAAAATCGAGGAAAAGATGAAACATTCAGCTGCCCTCGGCCAGAGGGCTGTGCCCCCGGGGAGCATCGCCGGACGCCTCCTGGAGACCCTGGTGGCTGGGCACCCTCCCCCGCAAAAAACAACCTTTCCTGGGGCTTCCCGGTCTCGGGCTGGGACGAATGATGTGTCTGAAGCAATAAATCCTCCCTAGGCCATGAGTAATGTACCTTACGTGCCGCTTGACTAATCTGGCTGCAAAACATCAACAAACCCCCAAGATGGTGCGGGCAGGAAGCTTTGCAGTGCGTGGGTGTAGTGGGCTCGGGCCAGATCGCTCCTGTCAAAACCAAACTTTTCTCACAGAGCTGCATATTCCCCTCAGCTGTGTGCTGCTAGGGTTGGGGTTGCTGCCACCGGGCCTGGGGATGGGTCAGGAATGCCCATGACAAAGGGACTTGGAGTAAGAAGGGATTTGCTGTGAGACACTGCTTAGATGTTATTGTGCAGGGAGGCTTATGTAGCAGGTATCTCCTGCTCTCTTCGTGTAAGCTGCAAGTAAGAAATCAAGTCTGGGCTTGTAGTTTGTAAATAGGTAGAAAAACGTTGGGCTGATGTGTGTTGGGAATACTGAGTTTATACATCCCTTTTTCCATTTAAAAGCAAGGAGGTGACATATTGGCCCTGGACTGAGGTCCTTGCAGTGCCAGGTCCAGGTGCCCAACTGTTCAACCTGTCAAGATGCCCTGGAGAAGTGTGTGGAAACCTGGCAATACATAAACAGGGAAATAATCTGCCTCCCATGCTGGAGTTCATCCACTGCTGCTGTTATGGTGGTTTCAGGTTACAGAGTCATTCAGTAGGAAGTCAACAGGCAAGGGTGTGCTGTTGACATGTGAGATTTAAAGCAGATCCATCTTGGGCTCAGATTCTGTCACTGCATAGGGCATGTTAACCTGACCCCCTGTTGATTTTATGCAGCCATGATAAAACCTGGGCTTGGATATTCCAAAACAGCTTCTTCCTTGCTGCCATATTCTGTTCTCAGGTTTTGGTCCCCCTGGCAGGAAGCAGCATGGGTGTTCATGAGCAGCTGAGATGTTCTGCTTTCAGGTTTAGGTGGTTCTGAGCAAGCACTCTGCAGCTGGCAGAAATATCTGGTTCCCCAAACTGTTGTTTCTGTGAATATTGTTCACCTTCAATGCTGCTGCTCTTCCCCTTCTGCGGTGTTGTGGTGGAGCCCACAGAAGTGGTACATTCTCCACAGCTCGGATGCCTTCCAAGGGGGATGTGGAGTAGGAAGGGGGAGCCAAGGGTCATGGTGTTCTGAAACTGGGAGAGGTTTCTTCCACCTCTGGGGTCATGTACAGTTGCCAAACCAGAACACCCATCTGGATCATCCCAGAGGGGATCTGGGTCCCTCCTGGGGCTGAAACTCTGACTTGGTTGCTTGACTTTTGCACATGCTGGTGGTGGGGCCACTCAGACAGCCAGTGAACAGGGGAAACAAGAAGTCTTGTCCCACAGGTCTCATTCCTTTGCAGGAGACTGTGCTGAATTGCTACCAGAAGTGTGTTTGGTGTGGTGCTCGTGTTTGGGTTTTGTTTGAGACTAAGCAGTGTAAACACATGGCCTGTACAGGAAGCCTTCTGGCTGCGTAAGGCTCCTTGTGGCTGTTTCAGAGGAAGCTTGCCCAGGGCTGTAAGCAGCACCAACATGTTTTGGCACCTGTCAGAGCTCCAGGGCTGTCTGAGCCACAGCAGCTGTGAGGTGCCTGGGACCCTTCTTCAAATTTAGGGTTGCAGACAGCCATGCTACGTCCCTTGCAAGCTGCTAAAACACTGGGGACAGCTCTGTTTTGTTCTCCTGGATGCATGGCCTGTCTTCTCCCTGGCACCTGTGAGGCACCCTGCAGCTCTGGGCAGCAATCTGTCTGCTGGGCTTCTGCTGAGAGCCCCTGGTGCTGCTGCCTTCCCCTGCCACCCCAGGGACCTTCACAGCAGTACTGTGGCTGCCCAGGGGCTTCTCAGTTTCGAGTTGTGGCTTGGATCTGCTGATTTGCAGGTCTGCAGAATGTGGGGATGTTGACAGACAGCCTTTCATTACCCTCGAAGGAAATAAGGGGTTATAGCTCCCTTCACTAATAATACAGTTACAGTGGAGCTCCAGCAGAAGCAGGCGATGGACAGTCTTGGACAAGAGATCCTAGCTGTTAACTTGTGTAGTCACTACTACGTGGGGTCTGGAAAACCATCAGATGAGTCTGAACCTCAGCTGAGCTTTTCCTGTAAGCTTGAGATTAGTATTTTGTGGGAACTCTGTTGTTAATAAATATTTTGAGTACATATATGTCGTCACAGATGTCTAAATATGTCCTTCCGTAGCAGTCTGACGGGCTCAGAGCAGTCTGCTATGTACACTAGGAGGATATGGTGTTACTTAAGGGTAGAAATAGGTTAAAGAGGGGAAAAGAACATTGCTCAGCAGTGTCCCAGCACTAACCGTGTAATCTGTGTGACCTGCTCCTGTCATGGGTATCTTGGCTAGTCCAGGATTAAGGCACCAGAGGTTCCTTTAAAAATACCATTACTGGATGCTGAAACTGTCCAGAATACTTCTTGGGGGCAGCCTGCAAGGAGGCAGCTTTGGCGGCCACAATAAAAACCTGTGTATTTTCTCTCCTTGCAGAAAACATAGTGTGCCACAGAATGGAGAAATAAACAGAATCCTTGCTTTTTATCATTCACAGCTTTTGTAAAAAAGATGATCACAACAAAGAGAATCTCTTCAATAGCATAAACTATGATGTTGCTGCCAAGAAGAGAAAAAAAGATCTGCTGAATAACAAAGCCAAGACTCAATGTAAGACATCTTTTGGACTTATTTTTAAACAAAAGTTGCTGCAGAAGAATGGAAAATGCTTCATATCTATGTGTTTTGCACAGTGCTTGAAGAGCCTTCTAGAGTCTTGAAGGGCTTTGCGCCCACGTTTGACCTAAGTAGAGAGCTTGGATACAGTTTAACACAAAGATTTATGCCCCTCTTAGTAATCCCTGTTCTGAGGAGTTGTGCTTGTTGTGTTCAGATTTTTGTCATTTATTTGTCAGGAGGGTAATTTTTTCCTATGGTACATTCAAATGAACCAGTTCCAGTATTTTCTCCCTGTTAGACTTCCTTGTGCACAACAGGCTAAATTTATTCTTCCTTCCATATGCATGTTGAGCAGTAATCTACATTACTGGAGGCTACAAGCCTGAATGTAAGCTTTGATCCTATATCTCTGTGTGCAGAGTGCATGAAAAATGAAATAAGATTTTAGCTCACTCAAAACAATAGAAGGCTCAAAATCTTTGTGTGCACAGCGAGCAGCCGGGGTCTGAGATGGGGCCCTGGGGGAGGAGCCGGGGGAGCCTGCAGGAACAGCAAGGTCTGCATTGGGCTGACTGCGAGATAGGTACTGTAGTTACATGTGAAGGCTTCAAATGTAAACATATACAGAGGAAATGGGTTGCAATTCCCACACTGCTATTAACTCATTGTGCATCCCCCAGGATTTTGGAAACTGTTGCCAAAAGTTGGCCCCTCAGTGTATTCAGTTCTCTGAAAAAACAAATGTTACCATGACAGTTTTTGGCTGGATTCTGTTGTGACCTACCATTAAAAAGTGCTTGATGCAGGGTCAGCATGCCTGTAACTGAGGCTGGGTCTGTCCTTGGACTTGCAGTACCAGGAATACATTCCATAGCTTCAGTTCATTAATTTACCGGTTGCTCTAGGAGCTCAATATTTTCTTTATGGAAAGGAGTCCAGCAGGGTGGGGAAGAGAATTTATTTTATACTAGCAGTTAAATTGCCAGTCTGTGGTACAAGTAAGGTCAAAAGCCCATGTGAAAATGGAGTGGCAGAAGGACTGAGCAGCATAACTTGCTTATAGTACAGGCTCTTCTGCAAACAGAGTTAGCAGTGTGTGCTGAGTATTGGGAAGTTATTTTGGGGAATGGGTGGGACAACTCCCATTCTGAGGGAAGGGAGGGGCAATTAGAAATAGGAAAATTTTGGTCCCATGTAGTTTTTTTCTTTTTTAGCAAGTTAGCTGCAAGTATAAGCATGTTCCTCTAAGCCTGACCTCACCGCTAAAAGCTCTCTTACATGCCTGGTGTCTCATGACATTTTTGCTCAACTTCAAATTTGACATACAATCCCAAGCCTGTAACCAAGGTAATAAATAGTTAATAAAATCAATAACAACAAAACCTGGCTGTCAGCCACACTTACTGTCTGGGACCAAAGAAGAGGAGGTGCTATAGTATGTCTGTGGCTGGCAGATTAAACATTTACAGGCTTGAGCTGTGTCAATGAAACAGAAGCCTTTTCTGAGGCCTAGAGCTACAGTCTCAAATGAAGCTGTATAGAAACAAAGCAGCTCAGCAAGTTGCTAGATTTGGCTTCAAATATGGCGGTGTCAACAAAATAATTTACTAAAAGACAGTGAATGAATGTCATGAGCAGAACAGAGATACAACTCTTTGAGATGGAAGCTTAACTGAGTGAAATGTCTTTGTCCAAACAGATTTCCACCAGGAAAAGTGGATCTATGTTCACAAGGGAAGCACAAAAGAGGTGAGTGTCTCTATAGGTCCTTTGTTCTCTTTTCTACTGATTTTTACAAGCAGTGGAAGATCCTGTGCTGATATAAATCAGCAGAAGCTCTGAAGAGATAAGTGAAAGATCTGGCTTGTGGTTGGAATTTCAGTAATGATTTTAAGCCCCTATCAGGGATCCAGGGCTTGATGTACAAGGCTTTGTACATGTGTTTAAAATATGACTTGTTTGCTTCCCTCATTTAAAAAAAACCAGCCATTTGCAGGCCAAGCCATAATACTGTTCTTGGCTTTCACCCAGTACAGTCCTAACATGGAAAATCATTGGAGTTTATCACAACAGCTCGCTTGCACTCAGGGAGAGAAGTGGCTCTGTGAGACTGCTCTGAACTCACACTATATGTTGAGCCCCAAGAATGTGTGGCTCATTCTCACACGTATATTCATGGGTCATGAGCAGAGCATGGGTCTCTCTTGGGAAGTTGCCATGATCTACATTGGGCTGTGCCCACTCTTGCTGTCAGTAAGCATGGCTCAGTGGGAGCCAGGCCTGCCTCCTTTGGCTGTGACCTGCTCCCATGGTTTGTACCCATCAGCTTGCTAAATCAAGTTGCTCTGGGTCAGGTCTGTGTGGTGCTGTCTGGACTCAAGTCTGCCAAACCATGACCCAGAGTGTGTTTTATTCTCAGCGCCATGGTTACTGCACCTTGGGAGAAGCCTTCAACCGGCTTGACTTCTCCAGTGCTATCCTGGATTCCAGGCGATTCAACTATGTTGTGAGGGTGAGTACAAGTCCAGGGTTTATTTTTATGTGATGGTGGTGGAGGCTCTGTACTGAGCACCAGTTGAATAATGGGAACCACTGGCAAAGAAGAGATGTCTGAGCATGCAAGTGGATGTGTTGGGCTTTTCTGCATGAAGTAATTCGTGGAAGTTTTGTGTGTGGATAGATGCCCAAATTTTGTCTTTAGGTTATTAAAATGGAAAGGGAGGAAAGTGTTGATAAGGTGGAAGATGAGCTGTCCTTAGCCTAGCCTTCCTACCACTTTTCAATTGTGTCATTCACTTTTGAAACCCAGAAAGCTTGGCTTCTAACTCCTGAGTTTTCAGTTCAGCTTCTGAAGAAGAACATGGGCTCTTCTGCAGATGCTACAGGGCAGTGGAGACCTCTTTGCTCTGGAAGCTTTAGCCTGAGGTCTGTGGAGCTTTGTCTGCATCGAGGTGATACAGGAGATACTCAGGGGAGCTGAGCATTTTGAGAATGAGGGGATGGGCTGAACCTCTTGGTGGTGCTGATATTAACTTCTCTCTTAAGGACTATGATTGCTCTTAATCCTTTGTGACTGGCAGTGGTTTCAGTGGGTGAAATGTTTGTTTAGTCCTGACAACATTATTTAATAAAAGAGTCATCAGCTTCAAGTTTCCCATGCTCTGGCTTTGCGTAATAGGTCAGGGTTTTTCTTTTGGCTCAGAGTGGCCAAGGAGGTGGTAGTGGTTGGGGGACCTACTGTCCCGAGGGCTGTGGATACTTGTATGTTTATCTGCATGTGATCTGCCAATTGATCTTGAATTTCAGAATGCTTAGCAAGATTTGGAAATTTAAAAAAAAAAAATTGGAAGCTTAAAAAAAGTTATTAACTTGAGGCTGTTTATGAATGGCTCCTTTTCATTTCTTGTGAGCAGCTGATCACTGGTGAGGCAACAGCTGTTCAGGTGTTAGGTTCTGGAGCAAGCAGCAGTGGTATTGCTTTCTCTTTGAGTCAAGTGTCATGAAAAGTATCTAAGGAAGAAATTATCTGAGCAGGATAACCTTGATTTGTGCACTTAGGTTGTCTAGGTGACAAATCACCTGTGGAAACCTGTCACCCTGGGAAGGGTACAGGCATCAGGTGTGATGAGCCACTGGCTGTATAGGAAGGACAACCACTTGGATGTCCCACTGCAGGAGTGGTGGCAGGGAGTGGGGATTCTGGGGGAGGCAAAACAGTCATGTGAACTCAGGCTGTCCCAGCTCTGCTGATCTTGGGACTACTTGTTTTCCTGCTTGTGCAGAAGTGATCACCAGTGTTGAGGTAGTCAGTGTTTCCTGACATTGGAGAGATATATATACACACACAGCCGTGTCATCTTCAGGGGGATTACTGGAGAAGGAACAGTTCATGCCAAGGCCATAACCCTTTAGTCAAATATAAAGAAGGAATGTAAAATAAAACTTGTTTAGTGCTGCAGATATCCCTTTGGCAGACTTTCTTATGACAGTGAAGAACTCCAAAGACCTTTGCTAAGCATGGCCTCAGGTCCTGCTGTGCCACATGATGGGCTTCTGCTGCTCAGTCCAATGTGATAGTCTCATATGGGACTGCAATGGTTGAACACAAGTCCCACTAAATTTTTTGAAGCGCAAACTTAAATTTCAATTAAGTCAGTGTGGTCTGGTGAGGGAGCTCAGGCTGACCCTTTTTCTCATGAGTACTTCATACACAGCACACTTGGGATACTTTCATCAAAAACAATAGTTTTGAAAACTATGGAAGTGGACATATGTCCTTGTTTGTACAAATTACCTCTCTTCTGAGGTTTTAAGAGTAGCTTTTCCCCAGTAATTTTACAGATACAATACTACTGAGAAGTATGAAGCTTTCTAATTGAGGTTGACTTGTGGTTTGGCAGTTTAAAGAAGATATTAAACCTGGTACCATGGATCAAATCATAAAATTGACTTCTTGAAATTAAAGGCTTGTATCAGCCAAGTCTCCAGTGGTTCATAAAATGCCTTGTATAGCAGATTTATTCATTAAAAGCTCTGCCTAGATGTGGATCATGTTTATGGTCCTTTGCAAGTTGCAGGCCTCCTAGAGCATGCAGACGGGCAATCTGTCACATGGGAAATGCCTTGAATATTGGCAGGCAAAACCACTTGTTCTCTCTAGGTCTACTCCTTGCTCAGGGTATCTGATATTAATGTCATGCTACTTAATTCATCAAGCAAATGCTTTTCAAGGAGTGGACTTTGGAATTGGAGGCTGGAAAATAATATGACAATGTCTGTAGGGGAGGAAAGGAGAGAAACAGCTGCAGGTTTGAGGTTCTGCTGGCTACACCCAAGCTTGCTCTACAGAAATATAAGCTGCATCACTTGTTGGTTGCAAAATGGGCTTTCAGGCTTAACATGACCTTACCTTTCTGAATTTCTCTAAACTTAAGTGAACAGTGCTTAAGCATCTTTGGTGCTTTATTGTCACAGAGGTTTCTGTGTTAGATAACACCCAAACTAAGTTCTTGGAGTTTCTAATGGTGCACAGATAACATGGAGGTATGAACTGGAAGAAGCTTGGGAGGTAATTTTCATGGGTAAATACCGCAGCTGGAACCAGTGAGTCCATATAAATGAAGCAGAAGAAATTTTCCTCTAACATCAATCTTACCTTGATGGTCTGCTGGTAGAGCTCTGGAAGTGCCAAGTTACAGGTATTGTGCCATGACTTGGTCCTTGCTGATCCTTCAGATTAGTGCATCTGCTTACATGTTACAGAACAATCAGTGTTCCTTTTTTAGGGCTAATGAGGATATGTGTGCTTGACCCAGAGGACCCAAAATGTTGTTGGTCTGAAACAGCCCTGGTTTCTCTGGTATTAGAGATGTAATGAAAAGACTGGAAGCATTCTGTAAGCATAATTAATGGAAGCAGAGACAAAGGCGCCTGCAGCCCAGAAGCTGGTTTTCCTTCAGGAACACTGGGTTCAGATGACAGGTTTTGCTGGCTGCTGCTTCAGAAAGAGGTTTCTCATATGATGGTAGTCTCAAGGGAAGGTGGTGTTTCTGATCATAAAATCTTAGGTCAGGTTAAGCTGCCTGGGCACAACTCTAAAATGACATGATCTAGGTTGTGTGCAGCCTTCTAAAATAAACTCTTAAATTTGCTTCTTAAATTTTAATAGAGGTTAGTTCCAGGAGTCCTGGATTTATGCTGTCCTGAAAGAATATCAGTTGGATGCTGTCTCATGGAGATCTGTCAGCAGCTGCACTGTAAATCATTATAACTTGCCTTGCTCTTGCTCCACCTGTCAGCTGATGGCCAGTGTGACATTTCAGCCATTGCAAGTGAAGGGCTGTGAGAGCAAGGTGGGGCTGGAGGAGGAATTTTTCATTTTTTCTAAACAGTCCAGGTGTGAGGAGTCACATCCTCAACCATCAGGAACTTATGGATCCCACACAGTGCAGTCTAACTTTGATATAGCTGGCTTGAGGTATTCAGCAGGGAGTTTACACTTCAGTAGTTTAAATATTGTGATTTTAATCAGTACAGAGCATTTCCCTTTTTGAGGGAATACAAGGTTGTACTCCCCTGCTCAGCACAACAGGATTGCTGAGGATTTTTTGGCTGTGTGTGCTGTAAGCCCCAGCAGTGGTTATTTGGGGTATGGATTGCCTGCACGCCCCTGGGTTGAACCAAGACTGTGGCCAAAGTGCCATCTGGCTGTAGCAGGTCTACGCAGTGCTGCACACGGTAGTCATGGGCACACAGCAGTGTGTTCATGGCCCTGAAACAGGGACCCTATTCCCTGCCACCTGCACTGTTCTGTTTTCTATTTTTTATCTTGTGCTTATGGAAGGAGAAGGATCTGCTCTGCTGCTGAAGCTGAGAGGCTTTGTTGCACTGCCTGCTCCAGACCAATGGCTGGTGGATTGAGCAGGAGCCCCACTGCACTCAGGGGAAGTGAGCAGGTTACTGCCCTACTGTAGAAGATGCTGCCTCCTGACAGCTTTGCAGAGGCCCTGGAAAATTCCCACGCGTCTCTTACCTTTTCTCTGTAATTCTGGCAAACCTCTGATAGAAAACAAAATAGGGAAGGATTTTTTTTAGTGGAGCTACCAGGTCACCTTTCTCAACTTCTGAGGAGTTGGAAGAGTGAATTTGGATCTAATGCCCTGTTTTCCAGAGGTGTTGCAGACTTCCCAGCTCCAGTTAAAATTGGCTAGAATGCAATTACTTAGTGTATTTGAAAAGCAGACCTTTTAAAATTGCTCTTAACCTTTCCCTGTGTACTCTCTCCTACCATCTGTCCCTCTCAGCTGAGCGTGGGCTGGACTTCATGCAGCCGCATCATAATACACGCTTGCAGCTCTCCAGTCTTTTTACCCTACTCAGCATTAATCTGAATTCATCGGTCTGCTTTAGTCTGTATTATGCAAGTGGCAACATTGATTTATTTTTTATACTGCTGTAGACCACAGTTTGGCAGTCCATTAACGGAGATCATACTTGGGGCCTGTGCCAACACTGAAAGACCCCCAATGCACTGGAGCATGTGGGGCACAGATGAACTGTACTGCTTACCTGATTTTTGTGTATTATATGAGCACAGAGAATAAAATATGTCTTTTGATTTGGAGGACTAGCTAGTTGCTTCAGTCAGCAGTCCCTGGGGAGTGGAGTAGCCCTAGAAATATTCACAACATGGTTTTCATATGGAATTTCATCCTGTGTTTATTGCTGTAGGAGAAGGGAAGGTGGCACATGATATCTGAGCTGGTTCACTGAACATAAATTGAACCTTGATAAACACAGACAGGGCAAATTTGAATCTGTTCCTTTGGCTAAACTAATTTTGTACCAATTTAGCGTTCTTCAAGGAACTGAGATTTTTATCCTCATTTGTCTAAAAGAATGGCCCTGGAGTCCAACTCCGCTGGTATTACATTACATGATGCTTATCACTGCATGCATTTTGGCATTTTTAGTAATGGGCACAATATTGCTGACACCCAGCCTGGAGGAAGCTGCCTCTGTGCCAGTTCCAGAACAGTGCAGTCTGGAGACAGCAGTTGTTTGTGCACAGACAAGCTGATCTGGGTGCATGTGTGGCCAGTTTACAGATGGAGT
Source organism: Cyanistes caeruleus (assembly GCF_971803275.1). Classification (NCBI taxonomy): domain Eukaryota; kingdom Metazoa; phylum Chordata; class Aves; order Passeriformes; family Paridae; genus Cyanistes; species Cyanistes caeruleus. The sequence continues at coordinate 12,524,086 of NC_141701.1, forward strand.
CTGGCAAATTGATCACTATAATCAAAAGTCTGAAGGCTAAATAGTTTAGGGTAAGCAGAGTATTAGACTACTGTGGTACACTGGTTGGGGTTTTTTTCCTACTTACTCACCAAGTATTTCAAAAGAGACTTTTTATAAGCTTTTCAGACATCTTGCAAGCTGCCTTGTTTTTAGGAGTATTTCATTATTGTGGTCTCATTTGGGTGATATAGCCAGGAAATCTACTGATGCTTGTGCACCAGATATTACCCAACTCTCTCACATCTCCTGTTTCCTCCAAACAAGCCAAGAAAAAAAGCAGCCTGCCCTTGACAGGAGTTAGTGCAGGTCCTTTTTCATCTTGGGTTTGTTTTTTTTTTTTTTGGTCATATGAGGTGCAAGATATTAATAGAATGTAAACTCAAAGCCATCTGATGGTGGTGTTGGCTTGGATATTAAACAGAAGAAGAGATTGGTCACTTGAGGCGACTTCACTGTTCCTAAGTGGCAGTCACATGCCAGTGCCCCAGATGAGCAGAACAGGCTGCAGTAATACCTCTCCCTCAGCCCCCTCATTGCCAGCTTCATGGCAAGCTGCCGGTGACTTTTTGGATACATTCCTGTCATTCTTATAGCAGGGCAAACAGTTCAGCTCATGTCTTATCAAGTCTAGTCAAAAGCCATCTTAGTTACTTGACACAAGTAGTTACACCTTCTCTGGACTCTCTGTGGTGCCAGCAATGGGATACTGGAACTGCTGATGATAAAGGATTAATAAGCTCATCATGTGGCAATGTGTTGATTGATTTGTAGCATAAAAGGTTTTTCCTTTCCTTTCTAAATTAAAACAGAAGGCTATGTACATCCAAAACAAATGGACTGACACGTGGGCAGTCTGTGCATTTATATAATGTTGGGGGAAGGGAGAAAGGCTTGTAAGATCACAGGCCACATGTTCTGCAGAGCATGTTTCATAGGAAACTTCCTCAGCTGCTCTTGTGGCACAGATATGGGGAAGAGAGAATGTCCTTCCCTGTGGGAAATGCTTCCTTTAACAACTGCAGCTCAAATTCACTGTTCAGCTTGCTCAAGAGTCAGGAGGTTGGTGATGGGAAGTAAATTCTAATCAAAAGTAAAAGCAAGATCTTCATTAGCAGAGGTTAACAAGTAAACAGGGCAGACAAGGAAAGGTGGTTTGTTACTGCAGTTGTTAGAGCTGAAGAGGGGAGGAAATTGTGGGAGAGAAGGGGCTTGTTGTGGGGAGGATTTTTGTTCTTCCTACAGTATTTTTTGTTGTGGCGACAGCGCTCTGACAAAACCCATGCAACCCAGGAGTTGACGTAAATTGTGGCATCTGATTCTCATTGATGGTCTGTCAATAATATCCCCATCCCAACAGGCATTGGCCTGTGTTCCCTTATGATACTGCTTGTTTATGCCCCAGTGAAGGATGGTGACGTTGGCCGTTTGCTGTTCCCTTGGTGTGAATAGTGGCTGTCAGTCCAAGCACCACTGTGGTTTCTCTGCATCTCTGAACCATGAAATCAAGTTCCCTCTCCCCCCACACTGAAGAAAATTAAAATGCCTCTTCCCCCCACCTCTTTTGATGCGTGTTTAATTATTTGGCCTCTGCTCTCCTTCCCCTTTGCGTTACTTTGCTCTGTTGTTCTCTCTCCTTTTTATTTTCAAGCAGCAAACAAGTCTCTGGACTGTTTTGCTGTGTCATGTGACTAGGAGTCAAGATTAGAAAGGTATCTCTGTGCTCTAAGGCTTGAAACTTCTATTTTTATCCACAGCTGTTGGAGCTGATAGCAAAGTCTCAGCTGACGTCACTGAGTGGCATTGCCCAGAAAAACTACATGAACATTTTGGAAAAAGTGGTTCAGAAAGGTAAGAAATGGAAATGGTGAGGGGGAGTCTGATTTAATCTGATGTACTTTGGTGAACCACATCCTTGAGAATAGTCAGGCAATGCAGAATGGGTGAGGAGGAGGACCACTGCTTATTTCTGTAGTGCAGTTCTGCTTTCTTTTCCCTCAATGAAGGACTTGGGAGGAGGGGAAGAAATGTCTGTAGTCTGGTAAGAGAGGTGACTCCTCCTTTCCAGCTTTCCTCACTACCACCCCTTCTGCATCCTGCTGAGTCCTGTTTTTGACTGCAGAAGATCTGGCTGCTCCTGCCCTCAGCAGGAATTTTGGAATTGTGGTTGAGATGTGGCACTTCTGTCATGGATGTTTAGCTGTCCCTGAAGCCTGGGTATTGACAGCAGCCTGATATTATACATAACGAGAAATGCACATTAGCTGGGGTAGATGGGGAAGAGGTGCACATAGATCACGTCTTGCACAGTATCAGAGGGGAAAATTGGCTGGTTGCCAGTGGCTGGAAATGGGAAGTGCTGCAGAAATGGCAGATCTCATCTGCTTATCCTGGGAGGCTCTCTTTCCATCTGCTGTCTAACCTGCTGTGACTGGCTAATGTTTAAGTGCTTTCCTCTAAAAGGAAAAGCATGGACTGGCTCTCTTTGCCTGTGAAATTACAGAAAATAACTTGACTTGCCTGGGAAACATGTAGATTCAGAGAAGAATTTTGACAATTCCTACTTTTTAACCTTTCCGGTTCTTCCAAAGTCCTTGAAGATCAGCAGAACATCAGACTAATACGGGAATTGCTGCAGACCCTCTACACATCCCTCTGCACGTTAGTTCAACGGGTCGGCAAGTCTGTCCTGGTCGGAAACATCAACATGTGGGTGCACAGGATGGAGAGCATTCTCCACTGGCAGCAGCAACTGAACAACATTCAGATCACCAGGGTAAAATACTGTCTCCATCATGAAAGCTTTTTGTGTTAACAGCTCTTATTTGGGTAATTGCTTCCCACTCTCCTCCCAGTGCAAGCACAAACTGGAAGGACCTGGAATTGCCAAAATAACTGTATGCATTCCTAGCATTACTTCACTTCCTTAATTCAAACTCAGTGTACATAGTCCAGGATCATGCTTGAGGTTACTGGTCCCAGACTGTGGCTTGACTCCATAATGGCTGTGAAGTGTGGTGTGAACAGAGCTGGACAGAAAACAATCTTCCCCTCCTCAGTCCTCAGAGCTTAGGCCTCAGTGTGAAAAGTCAACTTGGACTTTCTCAGAGGCAGTTTGCCTTCTCTGAAGGCAATTGCTTTCAAAACCCATTTATCAGACAATTGAGGTTTTTAGATTTGTTTAATCTGTAAATTAAATGCAAATTTTTAAATAGCTGCATATCTTCATGCCTCCTGGCTGAAAATACCAATGATTCTTCCAATAGTCTGGAACTACCTTTTCCATCTGAATGAGTCCTGCTTTCACAACATCTGTTTTTTTTCAACAGCATCTGTGGGGATGGGAAGGATGTGTTAGATGATAAATTTCTAAACTGATTTTACATGGGACTCAAATCTGAACTTGTTCCATTTTGCACAACCACAGCAGGGCTGATGTTGGACTAGACCTCTGGAGGTAATCTGGCCAAACCACTCTGCTCATACCAACAATAAGTTGCCCAGGACTGTATATACACTTTTTTTTCCCTACTTCAAATGGATGCTTACTCCACTGGAATGCTAAAGCTTTTCCCTCATGCTGGTGTCTGTGTTGGTGTTCCTGTTGTAGTCTTGAAGAACTCTGCCTTTTCAGACAAAAGTGCATTGAAACATTGCTTGTGAAAAGAACTGTCTTTTGTACATACTCGTGTAGGTTTGTAGGCACTTTTTCAAAAGTAAATAAAATAGATGTAGAGCTTGCAAAAAAAATCATACCACTGGAGATAACTTCAGTTCAAGCTGGAACAAAACCAGATGAATTCAGAGAAAGGAAGAAGCTCAGCTCCATGCAGCCAGTTATTTATGGTGCAGTGAGGTTGTGGTGTTTCTAAAGGGGGAAATGTCTTCCAACACCAAAGACCTAAATCAGTAAAAAAAAAACAAAAACCAACCTTGCTGTATGTGCCACAGCTGCTTTAAAAAAAGACAAAGTTCTGTCCAGAAAATGACAGCATACTGATCTGTTCTGGTCTAATCTGTGTTCTTTCTCCAGAAAAAGTCATGCTTGAAACATTCTGGAAAAGTGTACTGAGGGAAAAGTAGTAGCAGATAAGTTTTTGGCCTGATGCAGAAAACCTGTAAAGATTTGAGTCACACAAGTTTTTTCAGAAAGACATAAAAGTATGAGCTTTGGGTTTGGTTTTTTTGACCCAAGAGTCTCTGAGCCTGCTCTTGCTTGTTGTGCCCTAGTAAAGCTTATAAGTACACCTAGTTCAGAAGAATGCAAAATGCAGCCTGGCACGGAAGAGTGGTGGGACACGATCCAGGGATCCAGTGCATTTGTCCTGCCCTACTCCAAAAAGTGTCCCAGACTGTCATGGAAAGGAGTGTCCTTCTGGAGTGATTGTCAGGTCTGCCTGGCAGGTTGCAATGCAGAAATGGATGTTTTGGTTGAGAAGCTCTGGTCCTTGCAGGTACCAGGCAGTGCTGCTGGTCTGGGCAGGCTAACACTGAGGTGCTGGAGTGAAGGCAGGAGCTGCTGCTGTGCAGATGTACTTACTGTTCCTCTGGAGTCTCCCATCCTGTGGGATGGCTGGAGATGGGACCACATGATTAAAAGCAGCCTCATGCAGTGTTCCCCTGCTGCTGGTGGGCTGTGTGCTGCTTATTTGAAACAGTTAATAGCTGTGCTGAAGATGAGGCGGGTGCTGTGACTCTGCAACTTAAAATAGCAGCATCTCTTTGCAGGGTAAAGGATGAACTTGGCACATCCGTCTAACATTGTTTCTTTGTTGGAGCCCAATCCTAGAAGCTGCTGTTTGCCTTAATAAGGCTGGGGCTGGTTTTGAAGCTGCAGCTGGAGCTCAGGTTGTGGTCCTTGCTGATGCCTTGCTCTTGTGTACACCTTGGATTTCCCCTGAGTGCAGGACATGGAGATCTACTGTGGTCAGTTTGTCCTGGAGCTGTACACCCCATGCAGACTTGCAAAACAATCCTGGACCCTGTAGAAGCTAAGCAAAAGTTTTGTCTCTTTAGGCTAGGATCTGCTTTTGTGTGGCTGAGAAGCCTGGAAAACCAGGGCTGCAGCCTGTGTGAAAGGGGGAAGGTCCTTCAAGTGTTCCCAGAGGAAAAGCTAACCCTGCCAGCAGTGACCTGGGAGCACATGTTGTGGATACTCACCAGCTACTGCTATGGTTGCAGCAAGATCCTGTGATGACATAAGCTAGAACACATGTCAGAAAAGCATGAGATTCCCATCAGTCTGTGTAACCAGAGCTGAACTTGAGAAGTAACGCACATCTGCCTGCCTCATGGTGGAGACCTGGATGGACAATACCATGATGCAGCCAATGTCCTGCTGTAGTGCAAGCTGATGGTGGTGCTTCAGGGAGCAGAGTCGGAGTATGGATGTGGGGTGGACAAAAAGGAGAGAAGGAGCCTTGGACTGCAACTCTCCTAATCCTTGTACTACGGATACATGTCCTCTTCCTTGAGGTTATCTCAAACTGTTCTGGGATAGAAGGTCAAATATTTCTATGTAGGATGTCTCCTTTATTTAGAAGAGGGAACTGCTGCCTTGTTCTCTGTGGGACGAAGTTTTTAAAAAGCAGTAGCTGTGCTGCAAGCTGGGATTTCTTAGGTTTTTCAGCTTCCTGGGAGCTCAGTTCTGTCTGTTTCTTCCAGCCTGCCTTTAAAGGAACCACTTTCACCGATCTGCCTCTGTGTTTACAATTGAACATCATGCAGCGACTGAGTGATGGGAGGGACCTGGTTAGCCTGGGTCAGGTGGCTCCTGACCTCCAAGTGCTCAGTGAAGACCGGCTGCTGTGGAAGAAACTGTGCCAGTACCACTTCACAGACAGACAGGTATGAGGAGAGGTGCAAAAACTGCCATCAGTTCTTGGTGTACCCCCTGCCACCCCCCAGAAAGTGTCTGCCCTGCACGTTCTCTTGGCTGTCTCTTGGATCTGAGAACTGTGCAGAAAGCTGATAATATAGGCTGGCATGAGAATGGCTGTGAAGATGATTTATATAGAGAGTTTTACATGCCACAGCAATGATTCCTGAAATAGGCGTCTGAAGAATTAATCATACACTGAACTTCAGTCCTAATCCAGGTGGGAACAACTGCATGACTTGCACTTGCTCCTTGCCCCACGTGTGCAGGGAAAACGTGCAGGCAAGCTCCAGCGATCATCCTGATATCCCAGGGACTGACACCCTTGCAGAGAATCTTTGGATGTGGTCCATGAGCTGTACTCCCTTGCCCTTTAGAGCAAGAAATCCCCTCTGAGCTGTTCCATGAGTGATGGGATGGTATGTGGAAAGCAGTGGAAACCCTGCTGCTGCCCACTTTGTACCTGTGTAAACATCTCTGGCAGGCTGGTAATCATCTGGGATCATCTAAACTTAAAAGCAAACAAACAAAAATCCCTCTCTGTTTATGGGTTAATGTCTGGGGTGTTTATTCTAGACCCCTGCACTTCAGGAACCATGTGCCAGATTTCTCTGCTGACTTGGCTTTATTTACTCACTCCGAATCTGACTTTGGAAGTGACTCTGAAGGAGCTATTTCTATTATTAAGTAAATTCACATCCAACCTCTGCAACTAATGAACCCTAAAAGAGAGATGGGTGTCTCCCAAGCTAATAAAATAAATCATTGACTCTTAGAGAAAAATACCTCAACTTTTACAACTGTTTAATGCAACTCTACTTGCTGTGCTGCCAGCCAGAAACAGTGGTCAAAGTAGTATGAAATGGCTGCCAGGGTTTCAGGCTTCCTACAGTGGAGTTGATGAAGTGGAATAGACCCTCATAATTGTATTGAGTGAGGTGTTCCTATCAGGGAAATGCTTATAGCTTTTTCAGCTGTAAGTAGACAGTAAGAGCTTCTTAGCTCAAAGAAGCTCAGAAATCTTCAAAGTAAGAGCCTTCTTGGTGTTGCAAAAGAACTATTATGGCATTGGCAAGGTTGACATGCGAGGGAGAGACTGTCATGAGCTGAACAGAACAAATGAGTTTTTTTGAGCTGCTATAATTGTGAGTATCTTTTCTTTAAGATTCGCAAACGTCTGATCTTATCTGACAAAGGACAGCTGGATTGGAAAAAGATGTACTTCAAGCTCATAAGGTGTTACCCACGGAAGGAGCAATATGGTGACACACTGCAACTGTGCAGGCACTGCCACATCCTTTCCTGGAAGGTATGAAGTGCTGGTGGGACAGACTTGATTGGGGCAGGAGTTATGGGGCATCTAGTACTTCCTCTGATTGCAGGTGGGTTAGGGTGTTGCAGTTCATTTGCCTGCATAGCCTAGTGAATTCTTACATCTTAATTCTCCCTCAGCTATTAAGATCCTTTCTTCTCTGTTTCAGAGATTCCATCTTTGTCTTGAATACAAGTAGTGTCCATTGGGGCCAGAGAGTTGGAAGTTGGGCATGTTTTAGGGCTGCCTGCAGGAAATCATTTTAGCACTGCTAGCAGCTTCCTCTACTCATTATGTGAAAGTGGAGGTCTTGGCAATGGGTTTAGCTGGAATAAAAGCTGATGGCTGCAAGACAGCTCAGGACAAAAATCTGCTGACCACTGTGGAGATGTGCAAGGCATGTCTCTGGAGTTATACTCCAGTACAGTAGCTGATGGTAGGCACTAGCCTCTCTCCCCTCAGAAGAGGGGAAAAGAATTAATTGGATCTCTTCTGCTTCTTTTTTCAATGACTTGTCCCTAAGATATTAAGTCCAGTTCTGAGTGAGCTATTATTCTGGGCTCTGCTCTACCTATTTGTACATGGGATATCTGGCAGGGGGCAATGCTAAGTTTGCTGATTCTTTGACACCCTCTCTGCAGCCTCTCTAAATGAAATTGTTTTCTTCTTTCCCAGGGTACTGATCATCCCTGCACAGCCAACAACCCAGAGACTTGCTCCACCTCTCTTTCACCCCAAGATTTTATCAACTTGTTCAGGTTCTGAACTTGGGTCAGTGCAGCTTATGCAATTCCTACAGGACACTTTGTCACAGAGCTTGGACACTCCATTTGTAAATAGTGTAAATATTCATGTTTGAAGCTCTTGAGTCAAGGAACAAAAGGATCTTGGAGAAGAAAGGTGAAGTTGCTCACTGACATGCAACACTTAAGGAATACAGACTTCCATAGGACTGGTGTATAAATACAGCATGTTGTACAGAGTCCCTTTTTTATCATCAGAGTACAAGATACAGGGCAAAAAAAACCTTTCTTTTTTGTTTTTAGAAGTTAAAAATGAATTTGCCCCGCGTCCATTTTAGAACTCTTTTGGTTTGTTTCTAATAGAGAGAAAGCAATATGAGGCTAGGACTGTTGAACTGTTCCTCCATCTGGTTTTATTTAGCATACATATTTATAAGTATGACATTTTAGAAATATTTATGAAAAATATCCCTGTGACAAGTTTAATAATACTTTCATGCTTTTAAAATGACACATTCTGAAATACTTAGGATAGAACTCTAGCCTGCTTGCGAGACAGAATCGCAACATACCACTTTCTACCTCTAATAGATTGAGTACCTTTCAAACAAAAATCCAGCATACAATGTGAACTTTTGTATTTTGTACAATGATTTAAAGGGAAATGTTTGTGATAGTAAGCTTCTTTTCTTGTATTAATGCTTACCTCTTTACATTAGTTTTCTTGCTCTACTCAGTGCTTGAATGCCTAGATGATAGGCACCTTATGAATACCTAAGACTTTACTCCATCCTCTTTTAATTTGTTGGTTTTATGAAAGACTAAGCAAATGTGTAAAGAGAAGACAAAAGGATGAGCATTATCTACAAGGGAGGAAGTTCTATGATAGGGAAACAAAGGATTAGGACTGGACTTAATCTCACAAGATAAATTCTTATCTGCTTCATTAGGTTAATTGCACTAGTTGAAATCCTAAGTGAGGTTAGAATCTGTTTTTTCAAGCCCATGTTTTCCAACATACACACTGCTCTGTGTTCTGGCTGCTGTCAAGTGAATTCAGTCATGTTGGAGCAGGTAAAATATAAGGAGAACTGGGCCATTGAATCTCATTAAATGATGCGGTTTTCAGTCACTGGAAGACTGGCAGCAAATGTTTCATTTCAGAGCCCTGGAGCTTAGGGGAGTGATTAGTATTTAGCAGTCAGGACTTGGGTAAGCAAGGGATTTCCAACATAATTGATATCTTTGGTTCTTTTCCCATGCTGGGGCAAAGACCCAAGGACCCTACTAGCCCTTTCTGCTTCTATCTCTGAGCTGCTTTATGGGATCTTCTGACCCTAACCCAGAGCTAAATTTTCAGTCCTACAGAGTAAGTGGCCACTTCACTATGGCTGTGATCTGGCTCACTGTCTCCTTCACTTTTCTCTACAGTGCTTCACTTTTCTCTACAGTGGAGCTTGAAGAATTTAGCTCATACATAGCAATCTGAAACCTGCAGTGGAAAGTTTTTGCTATTTACCAGTAGATTTCCTGTATAGCACTTTCTCTGTGTATGATGTAAGCAGGATACCTCGTAAGGGTAAATATTTAGTGGGTTGTGTGTGACTATGTACAAAAATTTTGAGGAAAAGGAGTACTCAGGACAATTCAGGAAGAACTACTTGAGTTAATTATTGTTAAATATGCTGTTCCTTTTTTTACATTTTTATAACTGACTTTGAACACTTTTCTGCAGCTATTTGTATTTTAAAATGACAGTATTTGCATTTTTGCAAACTAAATCACTTTACATATTCTTGGAAGAGATGCGAAAAGGGAGAAAAGCTGTCTCTAGATGGAGCAGTGGGAAGAGGGGAGGAAAACAAGGAAAATGCTGACAAGAACTACCCTTCTCCAGCCACCTAACAGCAAATCCTGAGTTTTTGCTCTTCCATAGTTCTGTGAGCCTATACCACCCTTAGCCATGGCCCAGAGCTTGTCACTCTCCAGAGATGGGGGGAAGTCACATGTAGAATAACAAGCTTTATCTTGGTGATGCCTCATTTATCAGTTCAACTGCTGGTGGAAAGCATAAGCCTCCTGATCATACTCATGTCAACAGAAAGTGATTTTAAAACTGCTACCTTGGAAAAATACACTTGTGCTTGTTTGGGGGATGTTTGTTAGTAAAGGAGGCCAGTTTCTGATTTCCTTCCCATGTTGATGGCAGAGGGTAGACAAGGCTGAAATCCAGCTTTGTGAGTGAGGACGTTAAAGAGTGAAACTTGCAAGTGAAGCGAATGAAGCACTGCCACTGAATTTGGAGAGTCCTGTAGCTCCTTTTTTCAGCAGTGAGAAGACCTGTCCCCCTTGGCATCTTTTGCTTCTAGTTCTGACTTGGGGTTGGTTTGTTTTGTAGTTTTGCCTCTGCCACCCAGTGAGCCAGCCTGTTGCAATGGGGAGGCAACAGTATTTTTGTATGAAATGCTGCAGTGTTCTGCCTACTCTGCATCTGTGCTTAGCACTTACCTCTGTGAGATTGTGACACTGAGTGAATTTTAAGCTCAGGTTTGAATCTGGCCTACTGCATTCCTTGCATAAGAAGATGGAAATTCTCAACATTGAGCTGTGATTTGGGATTGTCTTGGCTCCAGCCATCGCCTCTATCAACCTCTTCACTGGCCTCTTCTACCCAGAGACCATGGGTCACACTGACAACAGATGTGCAACTGAGGCTCCTATTTATAAAACTTACTTCAATTACTGTGTATTTTATTTTTTAGCACTGTAAGGGTCAAAGAGCTAAAAATGATTTGTTTATACATAGACACTTGTCTGTTGCTTGTGTGAGGTCTTGGGCTATTGCTGTCAGTGTCCAAGCTAGCAGCGATCCGAGCAACTACTGTACAGAAAAAACCAGACTAAACAAAAAGAAATAGAATAAGCCTTATTCAGTTACTGCCTCAGTCATTACCCTCCTGCTGCAGCAATTGTCAAAGATGGCCTTGGTCTCTTTGGGGACCCATTGTTTCTTGAGTGGCTGGTACAGGGAGATGTTGCAGTGAATTCAATACTCTTGGTTTGTATTTAAAACAAAATGCTGTTGCATCCAAATACCTTACTCTAACCATTTACAAACAAAGCACTCAGTATTTTAGTGGTGCAAAGGCATCTGCTTAGCTGAGGATGGCAGAGTAACAAAACTGACAGTGACATCAGGGGCTTCCAGGTGGGATGGTTTAAGGCTGCTCTCAGGCAAAAAGGACCTCTATTTTAAGACAATGTGGCAAAGCTGTTGTGAAGGGGAAAACAGACTTTTGCTTGTGTTTTGGAAATAGAATGTTCTTTTCAAATGACATTTCACCTTCCAGTTAGATCATGCATTTCCATTAGATATGCATCAGTTCTTATTCTAGGAAAGGAGAGTTTTTCCTCTCTTTAGTGCTTTCTCTTGTCAACATATCGAGGGAAGTCTCATTGTCTTTAGAGGATGTATTAAGTGTAGTGCAACAGCATAGAACATGGTGCTGTGAAAAGGAAAAATAGATCCATGCAAGGGAGGAGGCTTAGGAAGGGAGAAATCCCAGAGATCTGTTTCAGCTTTCTAGAAGAGGCCAGTTTTTGATATGGTGGCTATTTCAAGAGGCACGATTTCAGCTGTACATACCTTATGCCATTTATACTAACTATGGTATGCTGAAGTTTGATCATAAAGCATGTGTACCTCCTCTTATGTTTTTTGGGTTTCTTTTTTTAAACTGTGGGACTTTCTAGATCCTTTGATCCTTTATTATGTAAAGTGATTAGGAAAATGTGTATTGCTCTGAAGACATTGCTTTGTATGTAAACATTTAATTGCACCCTGCCACTTTCTGTATATGGGAATATATTTTATATTGTTTTTCTTTGCCCCAGGTTTTAAACTGTTTGTATTCCCATTTCTGTTTGACTTCAATTATTTTTGTGAGGTTGTCACCTTCTAGAACATACACAGGTACCAAACCAGCTTTTCCTGCCTAGAAAATTCCTTGGCCTTTAGTTGCTAGAATTTCATTTAGAGCAGGAACATTTCAAATCCTATTGTGTAGCAAATAAATCAGATGTGCTTTTCACACTGATCTGCTTGGTACAGCAAACCAGCACTGTCCTCTGCGGTTGTCCTTACAAACATGTTGCACATCTTCTGTGTAGATCAGCACCTTGCCAAAAAGACATAGCTTTAAATTAAAATGCCCCTCTTTGTAGCTGGCCTGTTTGCACAAGCACAAGCCCTGTGGAACTGATGGCTGATCAGGCTGCTGTAGACTCGCTTCCTCCTTCAAGGTTTGGGACTCTGGTGTTTTGTTTGTGCTGCTTTCTCAGTTCATTGCTTGTAGTGATGCTGGTTCCAATCTCTGAAGCTGTGGTCAGCCATTCACACAGGTGTCAGAGTGTGGCTGCTGGGCTCTGAGTCTTTATCAGCACCTAATTTCTATCCAGTGTCTTCCTCCAGTGATTTTTGTTTGTTGCAAATTAGCTTTGCAGGATCTAGCCCTAGTAGAAGAAATCCATCTTGTGCTTGACACATGCAGTGTCAAGTATGTAGATACTCTTGACACCAGAGAAATTCCCTCCCTTATTGCTGCTTCTCCTACTGGGAGGGCAACTGAGGGTGGAATTTGCCTTTCTTTAGCCATTCTCTGCTGCACAGAATGCTAACATGTCAGCTACCAAGAGAACATTTTAATTTGAAATAGAAAATATGCTCATCTTTAGGAACTAATCTACAGTAATTAGAAATACCTACTTATATATGGAAGAGAGCGTGTGTTCTGTTTTATTTTTCCTTGAAGTTGTAACTAGAGATGATATGAAGTGAAAGGCATCCCTTATATAAGACTTCTGTTTAGTATTATTGTGTGGTTAAAATCCTTCCATTATAAATTTGCACACTTTTTTCCTCTTGCATGTTCAACTGATTTTTACAGCTGTTCTGTGCAGACAGTATTTTTGTAAAACATTTTTGACACTGAATTGCAATAAATGTTCAAACAATGTGAACCACAGAGATGGTTGTCTCATTGCTTCCAAGGTGGTGACCTTATCAGCCTTGAGCTTCTGATGACTGGAAGCAGACTTTTCTGCAGGAACATCCAGAACTTGGCTTGTTGTTGCAGCAGAACATCCCAGAGCTATTGTTTCATCATGTCTCAAAAGGAAATGAGCCCTCACTTCTAACAGAAATGGTGCTCACAGAGAGCTTGTGCTCATGAATCTGTACTTGCCTACAGCACAGGAGAGATTGCTGCCCTAAAAGAGATCAGTGCTCACACTGATCTCAGATTAGACCTTCAACTCCAGTTTATGACTTAAAAATATTGGGGTTTTCCTAGTCATATTACCTGAGTGATCATTTTTTAATCTTTTTTTGGGGGTGGGGAATGATTGCATCTTGTTAGTATCAGGACTGCAAACAGTCTGACCCAGGTTCCTGCTCAGAGGGTATGTGAGTAGGAGCCCACTGCAGTAACTCCTAATAAATTGGGGAAAAGCAGTTGAGAAGGCAAATGAAACATGCCTCTGGTTGGCAGTAGTATCATGGTAAAAGAGGACTACTTGCCTCATGAAAGCTATGCTAGCTATGGAAAAAAAGTACAAAATGCATATGTTTTGTTTTCAATCTTATTTGCACTGTCATGTAAGGTATGTTTGAGTGGTTTCCTAAGTCTCTGTAGCTATGCTGTGACTCAGATCTGCAGCTAGAGAGGGTTGCACCCCCCCAGACACAGGTCTCTGGAAATGTAGGATGGGACAAGATCACAAAGCCTTTTAAACAAGACAAAGCTGTTGTTAAGACCCATTCCTTATTCAAACTTTTTTTGAATATAACAAGCTTTACTTATTTTAATAGATTAAATGTGCAAAGACCAAATCCTTTAAGGGGAATACTGGATCTTTTTAGGAGTATGTTTGGCCCCATTTTCATGTTATTTCTGCTACCACCTCCACCCTTTTAAGTGCAGTCAGGGATAGAGGGAGAGACATCCTGAAACATGGGAGGGGGGTCTGCCTTGATCGATGATAACAAGTCACCCTGTATACCTCCTTGGAGTGCCCTCACTGTCTGTCTTAGAGCCTAATAAAAGAAGCACAATTCAGCCAAAAAGCATTTTGAAAACCTCTGACACAATGAATATTAAAATTATGACTCTGCTTCACTCCATCTTTCCCTAATCCTCATCTCTGTTTTGCTGCTTTACAGGGGTAAACCCCAGTGAACCATGTAGGGGATTGCTTTATTTTTGACAAAACCTGAGCTGTTCCTGTGATCAAAATTGCAGAAATTGGAAAGAGCTGTTTTCCAAAAGGCTCTATGAATAACTCATGTGGGTTCAAAGGCCTTCTCTAATATGGAAGGACACCAGTTCACTCCTCACTGTTCTTGATGCATAATATACTGCACTTTTTAGTTGAAAACAAACAAATTTCTTTTTGATATGTTTTCCTTGGATAATTTCAGTCCTGGTCAGAACAGACCTTGAATACGGACAGCAGCACCCACAGGTTTGCAGCTGAGGTGCCAGGTCCATCCAGAGCTCCCGAAGGCGCTGCTGCTTTAATGCAGTGGCTGGAAGTGGGTGGTGGGACAGGAAAGACACCCACTCCGAGCTTCACGGGATAAATAAACAAACCACCCCATGGGATTTGTGTTCGAAGACACAGAAACACAGCGCAGGAAATGCGAGTTCCTCCTTGTCACAGCACACCAGGAATTTTGATTCATTTTAGCAGGGCAAAAGCGTTGGGTTAAGCTAATCCTTACCAGCATTTATTTTTATTCTTGAAGCACATAACATATGATGTCTCTGTGGGTAATCTTTGATGTGAAAGGTGTGTGTAATAAACTGTCAGCCAAGAAGCTGTCTCACCCCTTGTCTGCACCCTGGGCCAAGGTGGGGTGGGCTACATATTTGCTTTTTCTTGCTTTGCCTCCACAGGAAAAACTCTCACTTTTGTGAGGGATTTAGTTCATTTCCAAGCCAGAAATCTCTTTCTCTCCTTCCTCCCACTCCAGTGTGGCAGCCCAGCTGGTGCTGGGGAGTGTCCAAGGAGGCTGCACACCCACAGGGGCAATTGCCTGGCTCAGCCTGGGGCCAGCCTCCAGCCCAAAAACCACATTTGTGATCCAGCCTAAGCTGCTGAGAGCCCCTCTGGGTCTGGCATGACTGCAAGCATCCCAGTGCTGTGCCGGGCTGGCACCCAACACTGCGGCCTTGCCTCTCTTGGTACCGCAGCCCTCGCTTTTCCCCTTGGGATTTGGGGCACCCTCAGCTGGACCTGGAGCATATTTTTTCCATGTCCATTTCCCACCAGAAGCTGACCGTGGTTTCAACATTGGTCCTCTCCTTAACTACTTTCTCCCAATCCTTTTATAGTTCTCCGACTGAAGCGGAATTTATTCTTTCTTTTTTTAATATAGCTGGAGGTGTAAATCCAGACAAATATAACTCCTGAGGGGGAATCAACCTGTCCATGCCACAGCTCAGCAGAGCCTGTATTACTGCTGGTATATATAAAGCAACCAGGAGCCTTTTTAAACCTCTGAAACTGAAGTAATTTTTTTGTTACTTATAGCTAATTAAATGGTTCTCATTTAAAAGCGCTGTCTCCTGGTGGTAGGTAGAAACCTACAATCTTACTCTTACCGCACACTTTTATATTTAAAGCCTCTATTTTTAACCCAATGGTGGGATTCAGGGTTAATGCTCGTTAGATCTGTGTCTAGACAGTTGTGAAAAACAGGAAATGAATTACATTATAGTACGAAAGGAGAATTTAACCTTTTCTCTCCTCACTAACACATGTGACTGAGGAAAATATGTTACAGCAGAGTATTTTGGAAAGTTTAAAGAAGTAGAAAAATGAGAAGGGAAAAAAAAAAAAATAATGCTGGGTTTTCACAAGGCCTTGTGGGAATTATTACACAGAAAATAATGTGCCAGACTCTGCCCTCAGCTACACCCGGGCAGTAATTTGTTTCTTCTGGTCCCTGTAGAAAAATTGCATTTTATTATTCCCTGCTTATGCTGAACATTCAGAAGAAGGAAAAGCCAAGTTAGCCCATTTCACACACACACACGAGCACATGTGGCAGCTGCAAGAGAGCAGCCACTACACAACACCCATCCTGCAGCAGCATGAGCCAGTCAGAGAGGTTTGTAACACCCCTGGGCATAGCAGCACCTTGTACCCCTTCTCCTCAGGCTGCCTAAGGCCTTAACGTATTTTTGAAATATTTACAAAGTTATTTTTCATTTTCTTGGATTAGAGGCTGAAAAAATGCAAAATTCCCTTGCTTTCCCCTTCAGGAAGGTAAGAGCCCAAAGGCTCACTGGCCCCAGGCAGCAGCACAGGGATACTGCTGTGGCTGAGGATGTACAGGGCAAGGCTCCAGCTTTAAAAAATTGCTGTAATGAACCCAGAGCATGAATTAATCCTGAACTAGTGTGGACAGCTGGTCTACTTGGAAAGAGCTGGAAAGCAGAGGCCTGGGTGCTCTTTACCCACTTATTTCCCCCATTCCCTGCAAAATGGTGCTGTTTTGATGCAAAACCCACCACAGTCAAAAGCGTCGCTGCAAGCATCCTCCATACAGCTGAGTGCTTTCCTCAGCCTCCTAATGTGCCCCCAGTGGTGCATTTCCCCGGTTTCCTACTCCTCCCTGGACCCCAGAGGGCTGCAGAAGCATCAAGCGCCTGCTCCCCTGCAAAAGCACTGTCCTTCCCTGGATCCTGCATCTCCCTGTGCTCTCTGCCCATGCCCACTTCTCCCCGAGGATGCCGTGGGCCCATGACCAACCTTTTCATCGTGTGCACAACTCGCCTCTCTCGTCTGCATCTCTTTGCTGGAGCCAAATGTTTATGTTTGCCACACATGCTGTCAGCTGGCCAGAAACATTAATATCCCTGTGGCAGAGCAACAAAGCCTTCCCAAGCATCCTCCACGCCCAGGCTCTGCCGTTCCTGCCCTCCTGGGATCCCTACTGGCTTGGTGGCTGCTGAGAGCATGGAGGAAAGGGATTAGTCCTCTCAAGACTATTTATTTGCTTAGTTTTATTATGATTTCTTTTAATTTTGAAGGCACATGAACATGCCGTGTACAAATCACCAGACTAATACTGTAGCTAATTTTATGGCGTCTTTAGCACTGTCCAAAATGAAAAACAAAATAAAACAAACCAAAAAACAACTCTCCCCACAATGGAGCAATCTAAACAAAGTTCTTTAAGCAATACAATATTTCCCTGTATAGCTGTCAATGTTTCCACTGCCAGTTTGTCTTCATAAAGGAATCAAGCTTTGGCACAGCTTATATCAGAAAAACATAACATCTTTAAGTGTTTCCAAGGGGGTATGGGGTAAGGGAGATTATGGAAGTCAAAATCACTAGAAGAGCTGTAGAATGTTGGAATTTAGGAGTGCAGGTCTAAGGGTCTCAGAAAGGAAAGAGCCTTGACTTATCTGGTTTTACTTGCCCACATTTGTGCCAGGGAGGGAGGGAGTGGAACAGGAGTCCTTGCAGCATTTGCACCTGACCAGGTAACGGCAGCCAAGATGTGGATCCTCCTCAAGAAGAGCCAACTGCTAATGGGAGTGGTGAGGAAATAATTCCATATTGCCCGCTGCTAATGCTGAAGTGAGCTCAGGAACCAACACCCGCTGCCAAATGTGCTGCTGTGGAAGGAGCTGTGTGTACCTCTGTATCCGTAGGCATGGGGAGGCCCAGGGACATGTGCATGCAGATGGACACACACGGTAAAAGCTGCCTTTCAGAAGTCTTGCTCTGCAGTGTAAGGAAGGCAAATAACTTTCTTGTCAGCAGTGGCTTTGCTTGAAGGAGAGGCTTTAGGATATGGTTCATCCTGGGGCGGGGAGGGGGAGGGAGCTTCTGCATTAATCACAAATCTCTTTTCTGTTGTTTTCATTAGTATCTTCTGTTTGATGTCAGTGTAGCCTGCTTGACAGTCTACTGCTGCCAGAAATGGTGCTTGATTTACAGAAGAGGTAGAAAGCTAAATAGAAAAGGATACAGGTATTCCGAGGATCCTCATCTTGCTGTCTCTCCATGGCCATACCTGTCACCTCTGAGGTCTCTGGAGACTGTTGGAGGAACCCCAAAGCTCCTCTTGCTGGCCAGGATGGGTTGCTTTAGTACCCTCTCAGATATCTAGGAAGCCACATTTACCTCCAGCCCATCCTCAGGTTACCACATGAACTGCATGTGCTGAGATCTTGCATCCCACTTAATATTTAATCACTCTTTGCCCTCATTTTCTTAAGTGGGCAGTGAAACCCTAGCTAGCCTGTGTGTCCCAGCAGCATGGTATTTTATTACAGAAAGCTCAGAACAAAGCTTCCATTTGCTAAGCCAGCCATGCCAATGGCTGCAGCACTGGAGCTCCACGGATCGCTCTCCCAGTGGCATTAAGCAGCAGCAGGGAGCAGTTCTAACAGCATTTGGGAACAGTGTTTTGCACTATGCAGGCCATGAGGAATTTACTGTGACACACAACAATGCCAACTCAGAGGAGACCAAGTGTCAGTGGAGATGGTGACACCTCTTTTGGACCCCATATGTGTACTTCTGCCATGTGTCAGGCTTCAGATGTTCTCAGCACTGGACAATCTCCATGTGTGATTTTTTGGACTCCACATGCTAAGCCAGGGCATTTGCTTTTTGAATGACCACAAATAATGCCCATTTCAGAGGATGTCTGTAAGCCCAGCAAGCACCCTTCCCAGGTTGGATGGGGGTCTGAGCAACCTGGTCTAGTGGAGGGTCTCTCCCACAGCAGGGGGGTTGGAATTAGATGATCTTTAAGGTCGCTTCCAAACCAAACCATTTTATCTTGAGTGGGGTGGTAATGTCCTGCAACCTCCACTGTCTGCATTGCCCCTGCAGGCAGTGAGCAGAGGAGACCTCACAGCCCCTGGCAAGGGCCAGGCTGAGACATTCCACAGCCCTGGATGCCCACAGCAGTTCAAAGCAGTAGGGCCACAGAGAACATTGGCAGAAAGGTTTCATCAGGCTCTGTGCCTTGGAAATGCTCACACAGCCCTTGGCACCAGCTCAGAGGGGGCTGGTGCTTTGCCTCTGTGCATGGATCTGACCTCCATGCACCATGACAGCACGGAAAGGCTGGCAAGCAGACGATGCTGGAAACATGCACGTGTCTTCTTTGCCGGCAACAGTTCCTTCACTTGGTCTTTCAGATCTCAAAAGTACCTAACCTGGAGTGTTTTATTTAATAATTATCAAGTAAGTTAAATGAGAATCATGATTAAGTAAACTATCTACCCTATAAAGGATCTCTGATAAATATGGCAGACAGGGCCTGCAAATCTTCCCCGAGTCCCTCCTTCCCAGTCCACTGCTGTGAACAAGGCAGGGGGAGCACCCTGCTGATGACACCAGCAAGGAGAACAGCTGGACCCCACAGCACTGGTTATTTTGCACCTCAGGACTGAGTGTATCGAGCTCTGTTTACTTTATGGGAACTTCATGGACAATGCATTTGAAAACAACTCCTGGCCAGACACATACCTTAGCATATTAAAAGGTATTTTTAGTACCACTGGCAAAGACGATTGAACTCTGCTTTTAGTTGTACTAAGACAACTCCATGGACTATGCTGGTGGCCCTGCATATTTGTACCGAAGTAGCAACTGGTAGGGGTTACTTGACTAACTAATTGCATTTCCTTCATGCAAGACAAAAACACAAGTGCAGATAAATACTGGTGGGATTCCTGAGTTACAGTGGACTGTATTTTCTTCCTAAGAGAGTGACTCTGCCTGAAAAAAGTTTGAATAGCTGAAGAAACAGCGTCAGGTAGCAAGGAAAAATTACTCTGAATGTTGCCTCCTCAATTTGTAATGACTTTGTTTTTGTACTGGTATAAATATAACTGTGACCATTTCATACAGCAAAGTGCTCTGTGATGAGTACAGTATAAATAGTGGAACTGATTATGCTTGCTATAAACAAGGATTGGCAAGCCTTGCTTCAGCCCAGCAGTTAGAACGGTGGAAGTGGCAGGAGCTTTACAGCTAAATGGTTAAAAGCCACAGCAGAACATTTTCTCGGGATGGCTCCAAGCGTGGAGCTGGTGCACTGCCATTTCAGCAGCCAAGCTGAGACAGGGGGAAGCACGCCACCACAATTGCATACTAAAAAGAAGGGAAGGCTGAGATAACTACCATCTTCTTACTGTGTAGGCTGTTTGAAAAAAAAAATAACATATAATGATTCCTGCCTTATTGCAGTGTTTGGGTTCCAGATATAGCCTTGCATGGGAAGGCTGGCATGATGCTGAACCAAGCAAAATGAGCATTTCCTGTTTTTAAGTAATATAATGTCAGGAATCCAGCTCACTGGAAACATCCTGCTCATCTTCCAGTGCAGGAAGCAGACATTCGTCATGAGTATCAGGTGAATAATGTCACTTCAGTTGGACTTTTTGAGTGGCAGTTCACAGCTCAGGTCCTTAATGCTTATTTTTATAACTATAAAACGAAGCTTGGTACACCTCATGCCTAGGAAGTGGCTTAGCTCGCTCAGAAACTCAGGGACTTGCCAGAGGCCTTAGATAACTAAGATTTGTTTTAACTGCCCTCAGTATCCAAGGTATTTCCTACTGTAAGTATAAGGAAACATTGAGGATACTTAAACAACCATATTTGTTTATCTTAGGTCAAACTGAAGAGATTTTCCAGAACCACTACTGCAGCTGTATTTAACTTGCTGAAAGGCTGCATCCGTATAGAGTGCTTCACTTCTGACTCCATGATCATAAATGAAAATAGGTGAGTTCCACAGGGAGGTGCGCACAAACCTGGGCAGATGTCTCCAGACACTCCCTCCTCGGGTGTGCTTCATTAACCTTGGCCTCAATTAGGCCAAGTCCTGCATAAGGAGAAAGCCAGAAGGCAGAAGAAAATCACCAGCATTGTCTCCTTCAAATTTCTGAGAAGGTAATTACCTGAAGAGAGACAGACATCCAGACAGGTTTCGCTTTGAGAGGAGATGAGATTCTTCAAGCCTGGGAATCCAAAGTGTCATAGGAGGGCAACCCCACCAAACCTGGAGCCCTGTGCTCTGCTGGGTGACATGTGAAGTGATGCTCTGCAGGTCTTCCCCTGCAGCAGTGTGGCTCATGCCAGGTGTGGGGGACAGCTGCCACCTGGGTCAGGGACAGTGTCTCAGTAATGGTTCTGCAAGACACACAGTGCAAAGTAACTGTGACTACTGTAGGGACATGGTGGTATTTTCACACCTCATTCGTACTCCCTGGTACAGTTTTCTCAAGTCATTTAGTCTACAACCCTTGTTTCCTAAAAAGATAAGGGAAAAAAATGTGAAAAATGAGAAAATTTGAACCAACGCATTCTAACAAGGAAAACCCAACCAACTAGAGATGGCCATTTTACAGTAGAGGCTTGGAGAGCAGTGGTGCTTCAGAGCATGCATGAGGCTCTGGCTAGACAATAAGGGTATGAGGATAGGAGGCCACACATATCAAAATGTCCTGACTAAGGCTCTCATTGTGGAATTTGATTCATACAAATGCACCCCATTTCCCCTTTGCCTCCTGAACATCCCAGATCAGATGGCAGCATCCCCAGGTATTTAAATATAAACTGTTAGCAAGCCAATTGGTCTGACATCCTAAGGTGTCACAGCCCCATTTTGGCAGGGACTGACTGCTGACCAGATCCCCCCAAACTGGCACGTGGTGTGATGATGCTGCCATATAGCCCCTGGTGTGCAGGAAGGGCTTGCACTGACATTACAGGCTCAGACAGTCGAGGGCAATATCTCAGCCTTCAGCCACAACCTTGCAAGATACAAATCACTTCTGCAATGCCTTCAGAATGACTCATTTTTAACTGTAACAGCTACTCGAAGGGCTGTGTGTGCATCTGTCCGTGTCCCGACCTGCACATCCACTGAATGCTGACTGCTCTCTCTGCTGGCCAACTGAGAAATGGCATTTTCTTAAGACAGACCTGGTCACATACAAGTTTGCAAAAATGCACTGACCAAACAAATGCATGCCAGAAAAAAAGTGTCTATTTTTCTAAAGTCACAAACAGCTGAATAAAAGAGGTTAGCTACCAAATAAGCTATATTCTTAGGTAAAAAGCAGCAGCAAAGAAAAAGGCAGGAGAGATGTGGGTGTTCCATCTCATACTGCAGCTTACTGCTGCAATAGCAGGCTGGAGATGGGAGGAGCTTCCTCTGAGATGGGATATGGCCCTATTATAAGGCTATTAGTCTCACCCTATGATGTCTAGAAGTAAAAGGCATGGAGTATTTCCAGTGATCAACAGAATACAGAAGCTGGGAGACCATGGGATTGTGAGTAACTGACCTGACGGCAGGAGGTCGCCACTTTCTTCAATGCCTGACTCTAGGATCACCTTGTCCAAAAAGCCTCTTAGGGGCTCTAAGCTCATAAAAACTCTAACAACTGGACAATAGAAAGACACCACTGTGGAAAAGGACAAGGTAAAGAAGGCAGAAAGGGAATGAGAAGCTAAGCTGCACTGGGAAATCATTGTACAGTGCAGCTTAGTGCAGTACTCTCTTTGTCCCAGACACAGAGGGACAGCAACTGGACACAGTAAGAATTAAAAGTCCCAAGGGCTATGGACAGCACAGAGTGTCAGTGAGCACAGGCTGATCCTGTTGTGCCAGAGCACCCCTGACAATCAGCCATCAGTGCTTTCCTATTACTTCCTATGTCTCAGTGGCCTGAGCCCAGTTCCCCTGTATCAAGGAGTGAGGCTCTCACTTAAGCTGGGTGGCTGCACTGGCCAGCCTGGAGCTTCACCCAAGGACCAGCAGTTGTGCTCTGCCACACAATGTACCCACACATGTACATGACTGGGGCATGAAATTGCTTGAATCTTAGGTGTTTAAATACATCACTGGTCATAGAGGTGATAATTAGTGATGTCTGGCAATGAAGTTGCCTCTTTGCCATCAGATTTACAATGGAAGTTGTTTGCTTGTACTTCTGCGGCAAAGTGTATTTCTTGTACTTCTTGTACTTTTGCTTGTACTTCTTCTACATGGCAAAGTGATCTCACAGACTTTGCTTTTCTGTCTGCAACTTACTGTGGTGTTCAGTGGGGAAACCACACTGGTGGGACCACCTCATGCACCAAACATGGGTTGACAGCAGAGGTTAAATACAGCAAGTTCCACAAAATAGTCAGGACTAGGGTTACCTGGAGAAAGGACCAAAGAGGAAGGAAGTCACTTAGTCCCTCTGATGGGACACTAGGACTAATCAGAATCAGAAAAGAGCTGGTTTCTGATAATTACAGTGAAGCAAGTAGCTTATCTTTGTATTTTGGACCATAAATAAGCACTTAATGTATTTCTGAATTCTTTCCTTCTGATACTATGCCATCTGAAAGATGATGAAATGCCCCTACATTTGATGGGCTAGAGAGACAGCACCACACTATCACCATCCTCAGCACTGAATTAAGTAATTCTCTGGCTTCTACTTATCCCTCTGGAATGACAACTTTTTACAAGAGCCACAAAAAGGTGGTTAATTATAGAAAAGCTATAATCACACACACACAGCCTGCTACATGTAAAATTAAGCACCTGCTCAGAATGATTACAGAGAAAAAGGACTAACTCTTCACATTGATCTTCTTTTTAAACTTGTATATTCTGAATAATGGTTGTGACTGTTCTTAACAGCCTTGATGCTGAAACTAGATTAAACCAGGCAGATTCTTGTGTCCTGACCCCCACTAAAGAGAGTGTGTTCAGGCACCGGAAACCAGCTGAGGTTAAATCAAATGACATACTCAAGTAGGGAGGGATGAGAACCTCATGTTCATTTAAGTAACAACTTAAAGGGCCTGTTAAGCAATGCACAGGAACTCTGTGTCCATGAGATTCAACCACTTGAAGGGTAAGAAGTGCTTACCACAACCTGTTCACCTGAAACATGGATCTTTACGTTCTCACTTCTGCTGTGTCTAACCCAGTGCATCGGCAGCTACACAAAGCTGAGCAGGCAAACTGCTGCTGCTCTGCTCTGTCATAGCCAGCCTTAACATCACTCAAAAGCAGTAACATCTTCATTCCCTCAGAGTGCCTGCTACATCAGCACCAAGCAGAAACAGCTGTCATTTCATCCGAACATGGATACATCAGACCTTTTACACAGGAGTATCTGGTTAAATCCAGCTGTTCCCTCTCCAGAGGGTTCTGTGCACCAGTTCATCAGGAATCCCAAGTTTCATCTCAATTTCTTCTGGTGACACAGGTTCAGAATGACAGAAATTGCAGACCAACTGTCCCACTCCAGAGGGGCGTGTCCCAACAACCGGCCTCCTAACTAGTTCCTGCTGGCACTCAAGGAATATGTGTAGTAGCAGCCTATCTGCACAGGCAACCAACTGTGCTGCATCTGGCAATAGAAAGTTTACATTCCTATATTCAGCAGCCCTTATGATACAGAAAGAGATGTCTGAATGAAGTGAATCAATCCCACAGCTGTTCAATTGGCTGTCTCTGCTCTTAATATACTGAGTAAATTTTCTAGAACTGATGAGAGATACAGTAATACACTGCATATGTAACAATAAACCTATGTGATACATAGAAGATTCTTACAGGTTTTGATATTTTTCTTTACTTACAAATAAAATTATTCCTTAATATTTAAAATCTTTGCTGTGCTTTTCCTCACAGGAATGAAGTGTATCACAAATGTTTGTTGTCAGTCCAAGTAGGTTTCCAAGACCTGACTGGCTAAAGCCCTGAGCAGCCTGGTCTGACCTGATTTGAACAGGAAATTGGACCAGCAACTGCCTGACCCTTCTAACCTGTGTTCTTCTACCAGTCTGTGAGTCTATGATGTGCTAGAATATAAAGTAGAACAGGTCCAAAGCTGGCAGTTAAAAACCTCATTTTAGCCAGTTTCTGCAATTCCATGTTTAGGGCACTCTTCTAAGTGTGAGACTGCTCCAAACCCTCAGTCAGCATGATGGCTTTCCTGGCATGCCCTGCATGGATGCAGTTTGGTATCACCTCTAAGGATATTCAGCAGCAGAGAACCCTTTCTCACTCCCTTCCCCCCAGCCATATGGCCCTGCTGATTTCCTTACACTGGCAGGAGCAGCTGTCTAACCTCATGGCAGGCCAGCTCAAGGAACCAAGAGGCAGAAAAAAAGCCCTCAACAAAACTTCCTGCTTTCTGTCATAATTCCCCTGAATTACCACAAGGCCAAGCAAATACCAAGTGCAAGAAGATGGGAGCATGCACTGATCCTGGGAGGTGAGAATGCACAGCCAGCATGAGAAGCAAAAATAGCAATTCTATATTCCAGGAACTGTCAGCACTAGAACATTTAACTGAAATGGCAGGATTTAATTCTCCCCTTGTACAGCACAGAAAACTAGATACTTACCTGATTTTACATAGTGCATGGGATTTCACAACTGAACTACTAAATCAATTTTCCCTTTACACTTCTGCTAAATAAGGACTAATCAGCAAAGCTAGTGAGGAAACTGAGATGCACTGTCTGTTTATATATAATTGACAGCAATCATAACATGAAGAAAACTGTATCTCACTTTTAAAGTGTGACAACATGTAGCAATTTAGGCTACAATATTCAGTATTTTATGCACATATTTTTCCAAAAGCTTTTTTTTTGCAGCTCTTTTCAGTTTGGGCACAGTAGCTGGAAAAGCAATATGGTTATGGTGGCACGTCTGCCTTTGATTTGACATTAAGAACCAAGTGCATTCATACATAATTAAAATAAAGGTTTTTATTCAGTTCATGATATTTCTGACTGGGTGTTCTATTTTCCCAAACACCAATTCCATGTAAAGAAATGTAAACCATAAATACAATGTAAGAGCAGCAAAACAAAACACATTCACTCAGAACCAGAAGAACTTTGTTCACTTTACTGTCCTTCCAAGGAATAGCTGTAATCAGTCTGACTGCCAAATCGATGCACAAAGTCTGAAAGGGAGAACACTGAGCCCCATCCCACTTCAGGATTCATACTGATGAAATCATCCAAGTTCATTTTGGAATCTAAAAAAGGACCAGAAAAGGGAAATATTTAAGTTCCTGATGCAGGTTCTGTAGCATAAGTATACACGTTTCAAGAAAACATTCCAAACCCCTCTTCAGTAGATCAGTTCAGTCCAGCAAGATTCTGCAAATTGTACAGTGGTACAGAAACATCTATTTCCAGTCTCTGAAACATTGCTTTTGCCCCAGTTCCCCTCTCTGCCCATGGCAATAATCACATTACAGGATCAGTAAGCATCCAGTAAGTCATGAGAAACTAGCATGTGTGGGTAAGATTTTTCTCTACAACAGCAGCCTGGAAGGGTCAAGTAGTGTCAGAGAACTGGAGTGCAAATAACAACCAACACAGGGAAGTGCAGTGCAGTCTTCCTGCATTCACACATATGTGATGACTCAAAAGCAGGGGAGATATTATTCACCCATTTAAGTTCTGAACAAAAGTCAATTGAGTCAACTTTAGCACTGACAGAGGGACAGGCTCACAGCAGTAGTCAGAACTGCAAGTTGCTTATTGTCTCAGAAGTGATTAGCCCCTTTGACAAACCTGCAGTTTGTTATTCTCCAGACTGCAGTATTTGTTTTCCCTCCAGCCCCGACCTTTGTCCTCACTGAACATGGGTTCACTGCAGGGCCAGAATATGCAGAGAGGAGGAGATGTGTGACCTAACCCAGCCCCCAGCCAAGAGCAATGCTCAGGTGAAGAAGAGCACAAGCCTAAGATGGGGGAAAATACTTACTTTTTTTGAATCTTGAATGACATAATGAAGTCAGGGGAAAAGTTCAACTGCCACAGTTTCAAGAGAAAAGTAAGTAACCATTACTGCTCTTTCCCAGGACTTTAATCTGCTCTGTTCCTTCCAGGAGGGGTAGAAACCATTCTATCCCATTCATGGATCCCAGAGAGCTCACTGGAAAAGTGCTGGTATGCAGTTTGGGGTTTAAGTGCCTTATACATTCTTTTTCCAGAGCTGGCCTGGTACAAGCTGGTACAATGCTGACTCAGAACCATGCTGATCAGAGGTTCAGTTCTGATGACAAACACCTGTGGGCTTGTTTTAGGTTCTCACTGATGATGTGCACAAATAATCTTTTTAAATGCCCATTAAAAGAAAACTCTCAGAGAATGAGTTTAAGGAACAGAGTGGTAAAGCCACTGTTACAGGTTTATTTTACAGATTTACGGTTAACAGCTCTTCCACTGTATTAAGTATTTACTATAACACAGATGATTCATGTGTGCATTGAAGGATTAAGAATCAAACAAGAGGAGGCTGTAATGAATAGATTATAAAATCCAAAGGATGGAATTTGCTTTAGCTGCAAAATGCTTGTGTAACTAAGCTTACAATTGTGGACAGTGTAAGCAAGGAAAGGAAGATGACATTCAAGAACCCCAGACCCAGGAGTCCCAGGCATAATCCAGCCCCTGAAGGCCTCTGTTTGCACCATGTCTACACTACAGCACAGCTTTGTGATTTGCCTAATCCCAACCTTCACCTTCTCTCAGACCTTCTGAGGTCTGGCCCCTAATCTTTTCTTGTTAACCTGTTTGAACCCTGCATATGGAAAATCCTTATGTTCATCCAAGTACGGTCCTACTGCTGAAGTGACTCTGGCAGAGCAGGGACAGTTTCTGCCTATGTGGGAATTAAAAATAGCACAAGCTCAGCAATTTGCTGTCATATCTCAAGAACAAATTAGTAGTGGATAACAGCTCTTGCTTGCTGGCAGACTATTAAGTCCGTTTTCCAGTTCCAAACTTGTCTTTTCCTCCCAGATACTTTTTCAAAATTTATGTGATTCTTCATATACTTTAAGTTTAAATAAATGAATAAATAAATCCCTGTTTTATGTGCATTGGGCATAGTAAAACAATTTATAAAACTGTTCTGTGAATGGTAAAGCAGTCCAAAGAAGATTGTTCCAGTAGTTACAAACACAGCTGCTGTTTGCAAATGGGAAGTTGCTACCACAATGCCTATAGGAAATGAAATACTCTCTAACTTCAGAAGGATTGTGCCAGATTGTTTTACCAAAGCAAACAAGTCCATTCCTATGAAAAGCAATGGCACAAGAACCTGTTGGTAGACAGCACTGGAGCAACACAGGAGATACCCATTGGGAAAAACATAGTGAGACCTCTCCCGTTTTATTCATGTAATAACAGCCCCTCTATGCTGCTCTTTCCTCATGGGCTCCATCTGAAGGCCGTGCATGTTGTGTTAGACCTTACAGCATTAGGAAACAGCTTGGCAAAAATGCATGAGAATACCACAAAGTCCTTTTCCCGAAGCAGGTAAGAATGACAAACACCAGAATATACAAAAGATACATCTCGATGCTACAGCTGGCAAACCAAGATGATCTCTCCATAAAAGCAAGGAGTACGTATCCTACAAACTTTTTCCAAGACCAATAGCAGCAGAATTATTTTCTTTTCAGATTTACATTACCCTTGCAGTCCTCCTCAGGCACTGTGACTGTTATACTAGCTTGCATTTGTGCATGCTTAGAGCTCAACTTCCTCTTCGACCAAACACACTTTATTACACACCCCCCCTCCCCCAAATGAGACCTATCTGGCCCATTCTGAGATTCCTGCATAACTTTATTTTTGTTTAAATCAAGTCTGCCACTTTTACCCCAAGCAGGGATGAAATAAAAGGCCATGCACTATCTCAGGCATTGTTAGCCATGACACTTGTGGCTTCAGCCAACAGTAGTTAGAAAGCAGTGTTTAAGCCAAGCCTCGGCTTGGCTCACAGACCTTGGACTAACTCGGTGTAATGACAGCTGCCCAAGGTCTGCTGGAAGCAAGGAAGTCTGGAACAAAGCCTCCAAGATCAGTTCTGCTGATGCCTAAAATCTTGGGGGCACCTAAAAGAAAGTTGTGACCCTTCAGACTTGTGTAGGTGTTTACAGTTCTCTTCAGATCCTCCTCCCTTGTCTGAGCAGGGAGATAAGTCAGAAGGACTCTTCCCACTCTCAGATGGGGGGCTGCTGTCTCCACAGCTAAAATATAACTGACTGTGCAAACCACCCCGGTTGATTTCAATGCTAAACACAGCTCACCACTGCAAATTATCTTTTACAGGAAGTGGTGTAATTTCAACAAGCCACTGGGAATTTAAATACTTAGTTGTGTCTTTATTGCAGCTATCGGACTTGATTCATTACTTCCACAAAAGCTTATGAACTAAGGACCTAACTTGAAAGACTGGAGTTTTATTCTCAAATGAGAGCAGCAGAAGGTTCCCATGGAGTGCATAGTAGCTACTTGTATCCTTATCAGTGCCTTTTCACTTTCACTGGGATCCTGCCACCGCTTCAGAGAGGAGATACAAAAAGCAACTGCAGACATCTGTCAGGCCTCTGTCTAACACATTTCCTGTTACATACATGTTTGATACACAGTGTCTCCAGAATTTCTCAGCTGTCCTACTCATTGTCTTCAAAATAAAAAAAAAAAAAACAACCCAAGTAAAACCCCATCATTATTGACTAACAGGGATTTTATTAATAATAAAAAGACATAAAGCTTTTACAAATCAATCCAGTAAGTGTGCACCAAACACCTTGGGAGAAGTGGAATTCAAAGCAGTGCTTTTCAGTGTTAGAGCTGCTAATAACACTTGTACATAAGCCATATGACCATCTGTTCGGAGTGATTTTGAAATGCACTGTGCAAGCTGTATTTTACACAGGCTTGCAGTAAGGAGGGCTGATCTCATCCCAAGTCATCAATTAAACAGAATCAGCCCTCATTACTTCGTGGAAAGAAGATTTTAAAGAAAACCCAAGGTTGGGCTCACCAGCTCTAGAATAATGAATTTGTTCACCAAATCTCATTTTCTTAGTTTTTATTATTTGAACAAAATACCCTGTTTTCTTTCAATAGGAGGTAACTGGCAACCAGGCGGGATCAGGGGAATGTGTTGCAGCTCACATATGTTTATTCCAGCAGAGCAGCTTTGAGGACAGGGTAGGGTGGGAAAGCACTGTGTAGCCAGTTAGGTCAGCCAGCCTCTCCTGCCATCCATAGCAGGAGAGCAGAATAGAGGCCAGAGCAATGCCAGTTAAAAAACACAGAGGCCTAACTCTAAAAAACAGCTAGAGCAGAGCCAGTTCCAAGAGGCTAATGCTTAGCATGTGAGTTCTGAGGAGATACTGAGGAGTCTGAGAGCTGTTTTTTTTATTGTTGTTTTATTGGTTGGAGTTGTTTGCATTTTAGAGAAATGTTTTTTAAAAATCACCTTGTGCCAACTTAAATTTTTTTAGGCATAGACTGGAATTTATGACTCCATGTAAGCTTATTTTTGATGATTTATTTTGCAGCCCTGTGAACAGGACAAATACTGTTTAAGATTTATTCCCTTTGAGTTACCAGTAGGAGAAAAAAATGCTTAATTTGTTCATGATCAAGATTTCACAATTAAATTCCAAAATGTTTTGGTAGCAGGGGTGGGAAGCTTCCTCCTGCACAACAGAGCCAGTACCAGCCAGCTCCAGGATGGACCCACCTCTGGCAAAGGCTGAGCCATCAGTGATTGTTGTAGTACCTCTTCCTTTAAGAAATTAAAAAAATCTATTGCACAGAAGTAATTGTGGCCAGAGAGGAGTAAGAATATGTGGAAGAAACAACTCTGCAGACACCAAGGTCAGTGAAGAATGAGGGGCAGGAGGTGCTCAAGGCACCAAAGCATGGTGAGACAGCTGGGCCCCTGCAGCCCATGGAGGAGGCTCAGGCTGGAGCAGATGTATGCCTGAAAGGAGGCTGTGATCCCCATGGGAAGCCCATGCTGGAGCAGGCTGCTGGCAGGGACCTGCAGACCTATGGAGAGAAGAGTCACGCTGGAGCAGGTTTGGTGGCAGGACTTGTGACCCCATAGGGGATCCATACAGGAGCAGCTTGTTCCTGAAGGACTGCACCCTGTGGAAAGGGAGCCACACTGGAGCAGTTCATGAAGATCTGCAAGAGAGGAACACCATACTGGAGCAAGGGAAGGACTCCTCTCCCTGAGCAGCAGTGGCAGAAACAACCTGTGATGACTGCAACCCCCATTCCCCACTGAGTGGGGAGGGAGGAGATAGAGAACTGGGAATAAAGCTAAGACTGGTAAAGAGAGAGGGGTGGAGGAAAGGTGTTTTTAGGATTTGTTTTGCTCCTCATTATTCTGCTTTGATTTTGATTGGCAATAGATTCAGCTAATTTCCCTAAGTTGAGTCTGTTTTGCCCATGACTGTAATCAGTGAATGATCTCTCCCCATCCTTATCTCAGTTCATGAGTTTTCATTGCATTTTCTCTCTTCTGTACAGCTGTGGGTAAGAGTACTTGAGCAACTCTGGTGGGCACCTGGCATCCAGTCTGGGTCAAACTGCCACAAACATCAAAAAAGACATATAGGAAAAAGAAGAAATATAAAAACTTTGCATCTTCTCAAAAGCTGAGGAATTTGGCTACTCTAAATGAAAACAAACAAAAAAAACCCAACAAAACAAACCCACTCTGATAGAAATGTGCCTCACAAGTAAAATTGGTATTAAAACAATATGGGGTCAGTTCTGCTAGCCATTATATTGCAGTCACCTCTAACATGAAATATGTAAGTAATTTAATCTTATGCAAACACAAATCAACATGGAATGCAGAATGTTCTATCTAAGTGAAACGGCAGGGAGAAAACAGTTATCTGCAATGGAATTTGGCATGGACACAAACATTAATACCCCAGGCTCTTTTATGATAACAAAAGGTCTTCCACCCAGTTTTACATCAAATTAAAAATAAGACAGCTTTATGCTTGATAAAACTGTGCTGAAACATTACAGTTGGACCCAGACTCCTCACAGACTCACAGCACTGTGCTCATTGAAGCACACATCCTTATAAAGTATCTCAAGTGAATACAAAGGGAAGACAAAAAGTAAAGCTGGAGGAACTGATACTAAATGAAAGACAGCTTGAACTAGATGTCCTAGATCTGTGAAAATCTAGTCCTGTTCTCAGACCTTGAAGCTCTCTAGTGAATGACTTTCCACCTTCAGTGGGTGCAGGGTAACAAGTTTCTTTAAGCCCACTGACAAGGAGACCAGAGCACATCAGCACAGCGCTGCAATACTGCAAATGTATCCATTTGGAGCTCCACAGCACAAAAAAAAAAAACCCCAAACTGTGGACTAACTGATGTAGACCCAGAAGAGGAAAATCAAGTTGTTTGGTGCAGGACAACATTAATTCAAGGAGAGGCTCAGAGAACTGGGTCTGTTCAGCCCTAAACATAGAAGATGAAGAGGAGACATTACTGCTGCCTACATCTGCCTGATCAGAGGCAGGCCAACGGCACCACAGTCTTCTTGGAGAAGCCTGGCAACAGGACAAGAAATGAAAAAGGCAAGTTGGAATATGGGAAATTCCAATTATGTACTAGGATGTTTCATTATTTATTTTTTTTTTATTTTTTTTTTTTTTACCATGACAGTGGTCAAACATTAGAACGCTGTTCAGAAAGGTGGTGGAATCACCATCCCTGGAGGTGTTCAAGACCAGACTGCTGGATAGAGCCCTGATGAATCCCTGTTTTGGGCAGATGTTGGATGGATGACCTATGGATGTTTCATACAACATGGCAAGGTATAAAGCAAAGAATGAAAGCATAAAAGGAAGTAAGAGCTACATATCCTTCTCTATCTTCCAGCATCACAGAGACAATCTGGAGGCTGGCTGAGGCCTGTGGCTGCTGCTCACCAGTGCAGTAAAGCTCAGCCAGACATGACAGGTATGGGGAGAGTTACAGGGTTTGCAGCTATGCAGTCATTTACTCCAGCTAGAGATACATGTACGCATCTGCAACTGTCTGAGTCATTATGTAACTTACTACCCACAAGTAATGTTTTTCACTC
This sequence comes from Cyanistes caeruleus, assembly GCF_971803275.1. Lineage (NCBI taxonomy): Eukaryota > Metazoa > Chordata > Aves > Passeriformes > Paridae > Cyanistes > Cyanistes caeruleus. Next base: position 12,557,048 of record NC_141701.1, read on the forward strand.
TTTTGATTTGAATAGAATTTTTTGCTTTTCTGGTCTGACCTCATCTATATTCCTCACATGTTCATTACCTGTCAGTTATCAAAACAACAAGGTTTCCACAGACAAAAAAGTTCCCAGCACCTGCGAGGCTCCAGCTAACAGAGAACCACTCACTGTAATTCAGGAATCCTACAATCCCTACAATACTTTTGCATAAAACTCTGCTGAAAATAATAACCAAGATTTAGAATTCAAGGTGCTTCATAAACTGGATTATCTAGAAAATGCCTAAAGCCTCATAACAAAGACTACATCTGTGTTCCTACTCACTCTCATAATTCATTTCTATCCTCATGTGAAACACCAAGCTTCCTTAGAACCCAAAGCAAAGACTAAGAATTAATTTCCCAGCAACTTAAAATCACTTGGATCTAAACACAGAACATGTTTCTTTGACCCTCCCTTCTCTAACATAAACAGTACTGCATTATTAAAAATCAACAAAACCAAACATGCAGAGCAGTAACATGAAAACTCTTTAAAACTCTTTCAAAGCAAAACGTCACCATGCCTTCCTTGGAAGAAAATGAGAGAACAAACAAACACACACATGGCAAATGCTCACTCAGCTTGCAAAACACATGATTAGAATAAGCTGAAGTGTTGTGTGATAAGAATGCCTTAAGCAGCTCTACAGAGTAGATGCCAAGTCTTTACCTCTCTCTGCCTGGCCCAGAGGCTATTAGCTAGGCTATCACTTAAAAGAGGCTTAAGGCTTAAGGGAAAGCTTGCCAACTTGCCAGTGACTTGAAACATTGTAGAGTCCATTCACCCGGTAAAGACACCTCAAACATTTCATGCAGGCTAACCCACTACACTGAGCAGAGCCTGAAAACTTCCTCCTGCCAACACTACTTTGACAGAATAGGATCTGTGTGCTAGAATGTGGTATAATCACTGTGTGAAAAACTTTGTGACCCCTTAGCAAGTTATTTGGCCTGTTTGCTTCAATTCCCTGCTGTAACAACAGACCAGTATTACTTACCTCTCACTCTCTGCTCAGTTTATGAATATCAGTAATTAATGTACCAGTAAATGCCAGAAGGCATGTTAGACTACATGTCCAAAAAGGAGAGTACCAAATGCTTCATTGCCCTATTTTTTCCCATATGAAGTAATAAGTTGTCTGGACAAATGTTAAAGAAGTTATTTATTTCCCATGTGCAACCTGGACTACTTCATTCAGCACTGTAAGCAGAAAGAAAGAGTTCTGGGAGCTCACCTGCAGTTTCAATGCAAGGGTATGGAGGAGGAGGTTTCTGCCATTTCCCATCTGCATCCTTCATATGAGATCTGTCTGAAGCAAATGTCTTCAAGTACAAATCTGCTCGAATCATTCTGATTTTTCTTAAAAATAAGATGCAAAATTGTATTAAAAGATGCATATACATCTTTTAATTGTACTAGAGTAAAATACATTTTACTCTTACATACTGCACTAATTACTCAGAATAAGAGCTTTCCTCTCATCAAGGAGCACTAATATTATTAAATACACAAACCAGCAACGTTGGGCCAAGTTGTTAACATGAAGCTACAGTGGGAAAGAAAAAATGACTACGGTAAAGAGCTTTAGAAAAGTAACACAATGCATTTATTTTACTTGAGTATAGTAAAGAAACCTCCATCACTATGCATACACAAAGAGGACTTCAACTTTGATTTACTGAAATAACATTCATTGTCTTTATATTTCATGTCATCACCTGTGAAACTCTGGACGAAGGCTGTCATCCAACCTAAAGGCCTCCACACTGTACACATCAAAAGGACATGGAAACGGCAACACTGTGTCAAGGTCATAAATGAAGTTCTGCTCCCCACTGGTAACATGAAGTAGAATAACATGGTAGTCCTGGGAAGAAAGGTAATTGCCATTAATTAAACAGCAATTAAAGAGAAACTGGCAAAGAGAGGGGAATAAAAGTGATTCCTAAAATCATAAGTTCAGATCCTTTTTATAAAGCCTGCTTGCTGTCCTTGAATATTAAGCCTGTAATACTTCCGGCACCAGGAAAGAGATTTCATAATGTCTATCTTGCCCATCTGCTCCTCCAGAAACCTTGTTATTCTCCCCATTTCTTTGCAGCCTCCTTTGATTTAAACCAAGACAGCAATCCAAAGTGTACACTACTAAGGAAATAAATAGAAAATCTCTCTCATGTTCCACACCAAATCACAAAAGGTGTTTGGTTAAGCACTTTTTTATTAAACCCAGTCATAAATAAACTCACAAGATAAAATGATAGGTTAACATTAAAGTTACCTAGTGATCTCTTCTAATAAGAGATTTTGTACCTGTTGCAGTAACACGGTCTGTGAATTTGAGTGTCGAGTGTTCAGCTGCCAGAAGCACCTGAAAAACCAGCACACCACTGAAAAACCAGGGAACAGCTCAGATCAGGAGGACCACAGGAGTAAGACAATTTCCTGTAGCAGCTCTTGAAGCTGGGAAAAAATATCTGTGGGTACTATATTACACTTTTTCAAGGCAACTATTTGGGTTATGCAGTGCAGTTTTACTTCTGAACTAGTAAGAAATACAGGTGGAGGTTTGGGGACACTGCAGTTAGTGACATTAGGTCTCAGGCATGTATACTGCTGTTTTCCAAAATTAAATTGAAGGTAGCCCTTAATTTATTTAAATTTACATTGAATACACTCACAAAAAGGGTTGAGCACTGTCTTTTGACACTTTCAATATTAAAAACACAAAGAAATTTGAATGAAAAAGATTTGGGAAATCTACTTCACCAGACTAAAATACATACATAACTGCATTCAACAGCATTTAGAAAAACCTATTATAGTGTGTAAGAAAAATTATCTTACAAGCTTTACATAACCTACAATCCACTGAAATGTCAAAGTTAATAGCCCTTTTAATACATGAATTTTTATGAGAAATCCACATTCTGTCATGGTCTTTCTGACTGCTATTCCCTTTTAGGTCATCTCTGTAACACTTGGACCTCTTTTTAAAGCAACCCTTTTTTTTTTTTTGTGCTGTAAAGATACTAGTATTTTGGAAGGGATTCAGAAATCAGAAAACTTGAGAAGTTTGCAGCTTACTTTGCAAAATTTCAGAAACAAAAATTCCCACAAGAAATAACTTTTTCTGTGCCAGATAACTCAAAGGACTCTATAATGATACCAAGGAATTCTGCATCATCAATTACTGAACTACATTAATTGATCAAATGACACTTCAAAGCCACTGTTTATGGGTCAGTTTAACTGCTGACACCTGAATACATATATGATTATATTTTTCTATCATCTGGCAGGCCGACATAAATCTTTTCATTTATTTATTTCTTACAAGTACAGTCATCTACCTACAATTCTACAGGGCTGGCAGCCTCAGTACCCAGATAATAATTTTAATAATTTAATAATAATTTTATGCATTCTTACTATAATTAAGACTTGTCACCTGTAGGTTTTACTGACTGTCTTGCTATTAATTTATGAGGGATGGTGCAAAACAGATTTAGGCTGTTTATAAATATGCTGTAAAAGAATTATAAATATTAATACAAAACTGTGCAATGTGTGAAATTGGAAGGGACTTCAAGAGGTCAGCTGGTCCAGCCTCTTGCTCAAGGAGACTCTCCTACAGCCAACTGCCCAGGACTGTATCTGGATAGCTTCTAAAAATCTCCAAGGATGGAGATTTCACAACCCCTCTGAGCAACCTGCACCAGCACTCCACCACCCTCAGAGAACAAAGTGTTTCTTTGTGTTCAGATGGAACAGTTTGTTACACGCCCACGAGTGATCCTGCAGCTGTCAACTACAGAGGCACACACTCAAAGTTATTGAGAGTAATGAATGCCTTACCCAGACAACAGGCTCATCTCCATGTCCAGATTTCTGCTTCCAGAGTGGAATCTGAAAGTTATAAGTGAACCTCAAGTGAATAAAATCTTTCAGATTCATTTCAGGTAAATTGGTTAATCTTTGCTAACCTATAACTTCCTCAGCTTACATCTGTGCTGCAGTAAGAAAATTTTATGTAGTTTCTCTCTCAGGTGCATGAAACTGGAGATACTATTCTGGGCCACAATAAAAAAGCTGTCCAGAGAAGTGATGGAGTCACCATCCCTGGAAACATTCAAAAGTCTCGGGGACATGGTTTAGTGGTGAATATAGTGGTGCTGGGTTAACAGTTGGACTTGATGGTCTTAGAGGTCTTCTCCAACCTTATGGTTATTAATGGTTCTATGATTTTATAAAGACAACTATTCTCCTGAATTGACAGATTACAGACAGAATTACGCCCGTAACTCACAGGGACACCATGCCTCATTCCACTGTCCTGAATGCAGTGCATAATTAAAGATCTCACGCGGTGTGGTTCGCACACCTCTGAGCCAAACTGAGCTACCAGACGGGTTTGGACTGTATCTCACCTACAGGCTGGGCTGAAGGCTCCCTCCCCAACATTGGGCTGCAGTCAAAATAGCTGGGACCATGTCTCACCTACACTGGGCTGCAATCTGAAGGCCCGAGCCTTTCCATAGCTGACTCTGATCACATCCCATTGACTCACCATCTTCCTATCATTGGATATGAAAACAGCATAAAATTCTTCTAAAGGGTGCCGATCCTGACTCCTGATGTAGTCACAAAGCTTCCAAACATTTTCTTCACTGAAAAACACAACATCGATTATTTATATTGTTTTCCTCCAACTTCATTTCTCGTGACGTGAAACGAGCCCAGGAGCGTGATCAGCCCGCAGCTGCGCCTTTCCTGCCGATGGCTCCGGCTGTCCCGGCGCCCTACGGTGTTGTGAGGGGGCAGCTGTTCGCTCGTCTCTGTCCTCCTTACCAGTAGCAGCTGGTGTAGGTGCAGGCGGGGCGGGGGCGCACCGCCGCCTCATAACCGGCCTCAGGCCGCGCCATGGCAGGTCTGAGCGGGGATGAGGGCGGCGCAGGAAGGGTAGCCGTTATGCCGTCCCCGAGGAAACCGCGGCCATCCTCGCTCGGCGCGGCCACTTCGCGGGTACGGCCGGAGCGGCGGCTGGAGCTGCTGGGACCCTCAGGCGGGCGGGATGAGGCGGAGCTGCCGAGCCGAGCCAACCCCGCCCCGCGCCGCCGGGCGCAGCGCTCCGAATTTTCGGCGCCAAACGTGTGTGGCGCGCGCAGGCCGCAGTGCCCCGTGTGTCCTTCCGCCGCGCGGGCCAGCAGTAGCGGCCGCAGGGGAGAGCAGAGCGGGAGGGAGCGCGGCGGAGGGATCCGGGCGGCGCTGACGGCCTGGTGGGCACGGGTCTGTGTGCCTCCTTACCATGGTGGTCCTGCGGAGCAGCGCCGCCCGCCCGCCTCGTATGGCTGCCCGCGACAGCCGCTGTCGCCGGCCACCTTTTGACCTCCTGGACTCGAGCTCCGAATTCATCTCCCTGGAGCCCCCCACGCTCAGGAGCCACCGCGTATGGACGCGCTCCGGGTCCTCCAGGGCCGCAGTATCCAGGGGGACCAGGAGAGCCAAGGAGGCCGTGAGTGCCGGTGGGGGTGGGGTGAGCGCGGCCTGGCGGGCAGCACTGGGCTGTGGGCCCGAAGACGCGGCGGGGGGGAGCCGGTGCTGGCCGGGAGCTGTTGGGAGGAGCTGAGAAAGAGCTGGGGAGTAGTGTTTATGGAGGAAAAAAAAGAGGAGAACCGAGTGTTTGGGGCAGGCGGCTACGGGTGTGTGAAGAAGCAGCCGGCTCGGCCCGGCTCCCGTTCCCGGCCTCCCCGCGGTAACGGGGGCTCAGCACAAGCCCTGATCCGGGGGCTGTGGCAGCATGCTGAGAGCCGGTCTCTGGGAACACAAACCTTCATCGCCTCATGGTTTGCTGTGTTTTATGTCATTCCCCATCCCCGTTTATTTTGGTTCAGTTCCTCATCTGAAAAAATAACCTTGAAAAGATCTTAAAAAACTCTTTCCTTTAGCTGCAGTACTGCTTGTAGAGCTCTCTCTGTTTAGATGACAGAAATTCATCAAAACTGGCACGACACGAAATATATGGAACCTCTGAGTGCGTTCTGGTTGGCCCGAAGGGCCTGCTAAAAACTCCTTAGTCAAGTGTATCCAAATAGTAGTTTGGATGCTGTAAAAAAAATAGGGCTCATTTGTACTTAAAGTGCATAACCTAAACCGGTGAAAATGTTATTTGAGCGTTCTATAATCTTGATGTACCCTACTAGAAGAGAGACAGACAATTTGCACAATGGTAAGGGATAGATACCAAGTGGCCTGTGCTCTCTGTGTCTCAGCATTGCAACTGTAATAACTGAATCATTTCACTTTACATTGTTTTTAGCACAGTCTTCAAAGAACTAAAACTTTCCTCTGCTATTTCAAAGTCAGGCTCTACTCTGCAGGCTGTCCTGCATTTCTGTGACAAATGCAGACCAGATCTGACTCGGAAGTGGTCTGTTTTTCAGGGGATCCCTGACTTGGAGTGATGATTCTCAAAGACTCTGTTTCCTTCCAGCAGAAGTATTTCAGGAATATCAGTTGTATGGATTAATTTTACATTTTTATATTTTTTGCCATTATATTCAAGGAACAAGTGCTTATGCTGGTGGGGTTCCCCCCCTGCCGCCCCGCTTGCAAAGAGCCATGGGATCTGCTTAAAGATCAATGCTTTTTTTTTGCTGTCTCCACTAGAAATGATTGTCGGGGCTTGTTCAGCCTTTGCACAGGAGAGGAGGCTGTGCAGTGTTAGGCAGATAACACTGCTGGCATGTGTTCTCAGTGTGGAAAACGGGAATGAGGAAGCTAAATGTAAGGTCATCTCTGAAACAAAAACAGAATCATTGTTATGAAACTGGTTGTAAGGTTGTTATTTGGCTTGGGTTTGTTTTTTTTCCTTTTGTTTTTGTAGACCTTTCCTGTGCTTTGAGCATGAAGTCATTACCTTATTTGTGGGATGCTGGGCTTTGCTGGGGGTTTTAACTGTAGAGATAATATAGAAGTGCTCCATCTGACAGAGGTCATGAGAACTTGGCTTCATGTTCAAGTCCTCAAGTCATCCAAAGATGCCTCTTTCCTGTCTTGTGCAAGGACTTGGTAGTGGCAGCTTTTGCTTTTTTTTGCTTTTTTTTTTTTTTTTTGGGATATCAGCATATGGTTTATCTTTAGTTATACAGCTCATTTCATCTGTGGACAGTAGGAAGTATAAAACGGGAGATGTAAGGTTGGCCAATATCTGCTAAGTTTATTCTTTTTCAGGTTTCCAGTCCCAGTAAGTTTCATGAGTCTCCCAGTGAGATCCAAAGTGGCTGCTATCCCATTGGAAGCTGTGTATGTCCAGGTCTATAACCCTAGTATAATTCCTCAAGCTGAACAAGTTTGTTCTTGTGACCTATATTTGAGGGCAGTGTGCTCCAGAGTTCCCTTTTTGTCTGGGCATTCTGACCTGTGGCCAGCAGGACCAGGGCAATGATGGCTGTGCCCAGCAATGGTGAGGCCACACCTTGAATCCTGTGTCTAGTTCTGGCCTCTCATGACAAAAAAGACATTGAGGTGTTGGAATGCATCCTGAGAAAGACAACAGAGATGGGGAGAGGTCTAGAAAGTAAGTCATATGAAGAGCAGATGAGAGAGCTGGGGGTGTTGAACCTGGAGAAAAGGAGACTCAGGGAAGACCTTATCACCCTCTACAACTACCTGAAAGGAGGTGATCAGCCTCTTCTCTCAGGTAACTCATGACAGGCCAAGAGGACATAGCCTCTGGCTGTACCAGGGAATATTCAGGTTGGACATCAGGAAGAAATTTTTCACAAAAAGGGTAGCTAAATCATAGAATAAGCCACACAGCAAAGTGTGGAGCCACCACCCCTGGAAGTGTGCAGGAAATAACTGGATGTGGCACTTAGTGCTGTGACTTTGCTCACAAAGTGATGATCATTCAAAGGTTGGACTTGATCTTGGAGGTCTTTTCCAACCTTAATGATCCTGTGAAAGTGACTTGGCAAGCTCCTCTGCCAGCTCCCTCTGTACCCTTGGGTGGGATCCCATTGGGGCCTGTGGGTGTCCAAGCGGTGTAGAAGCCCCTTGGATTATGAGGGCTTCTTTCTGCTCTCTGTCCCAGTCTGGATACCGTGAGGACTGCTGGTCTTCTGTTGAAGATTGAGGCAAAGTACTTCTGCCTTTTCCTCATCCATTGTCATACATTTGCCTGTGCATCAAGTGAAGGATGGAGATTCTCTTTAGTCTTCCTTTTCTTGCTGATGTATTTGTGAAAATGTTTTGTATTGTCTTTTATGGAAGTAGTCAGATTAAATTCTGTTTGGGCTGTGCCCCTGGTAATTTTCTCCCTGCACAACGTCCTGACATCCTTGTGGTCCTTCACTCATTATCTCCATCAATGACGGTAATTGTTGCTTGGTAACATTAGTGTGAAGAATTAGAATCATCTGGTCTGTGTTCTGCCCTTTTCAGTGTGAGATTTAGTGTGGCATACATGTAATGAGACCCTGGGTTGTAAACGGAACAAGCTGCTTCTTGTAGTCATCACAGCTTTCCTCACACAGTAAAAGTCAATAGCATTCTCCATGCAGAAACACCAGTGTGAACAACCATGGCAAACTGTATCTTGAGTTCCCTCTGGTTTTCTGTGGTTAAATGCTACCCTTCTGAAGGAAGTCTTTTTATATCCCTCTGAATGCCATTATAAATGGAACAGAGACAGGAGGAAAAATCTTCAAAAAATATTTTAATTCCACTACTAAGAGTTCTTCTGTTGGATTAAAGATCCAGAAGTCAAGCAGAAAATGAACTCGCTTGGGTTCCAGCTGCTCATCAGAGATCAGAAGAGCTGGGTGCAGCTGGGCCTAAGTTCTGGTTATAGCCCATTGGACACTAACAGCCTGGCCAAGTTCAATAGCAACTTAGGTGATTGGCAAATAGTGGGGGTAATTGAAGCAACAGAAAAGCAGATTCTGAATTGTTGGTGGTAAATGTACCAGCTACAATGTTAGTATGTGCTGTTACAGAAGGAATGGTGATGGAGATCTATTAGCAAGAAATCTAAGTAAATATTCCCATGTCTGCTCCAAGATAGTTGAGAGGCACAAGGCTCACCTAAAGGTATCCCTTCAGGGACAAGGAGTAACACAGTCCATGAGCTGATGCAAAGCAAGCAGAGGGTCTTTACTCTCGCTATCGTTTTGCTTGTTTGGTTGGTTGTTGTTGTTTTGGTGTTTTTTGCCCCAAACCCCTCCTTTTGTAGTGTAATTTTTGGCCCTTCCCAAACGGATGGAACAATTGCATGTTATAGGTGAGATTTGGGTTACTGGGGTCACTGAATCAAGTCTGAAATCAAAGATTTTGTTTTTTTTTCTTTAAAATCTGGTGTGTTTTTTTCATCAGAGCTACTTCTTGGTGCAGAAGTGGTTCAAGGCTTACCTGCCATTAGTTGCAATTCTCTTGAATCACAAATGTAACAGACTAAACTTGATCAAATGAAGCAATATAAGTCATTCAGATAAATACATTCTTCTTTCTTTTCCTAGAAATTTTCCTCTGGCAACATTGAATGTTTCAATGGACACTGTTTAAGATCGATGAGAAAAAACATGTCACGCTGTTCAAACTCTAGCTTTGACAAAAGCATGGAAATTTTAAGTGAAAATGCCAATCGACACTTTTCAAGGTATTGTATTTCTAGGTGTTCAATCTCTATTTTAGTCATAGAATGAAAAGTGAAAGCATGCACAGTGAGTCACATCATGATAAATCTACAGCTAAAAACCCACAAGGGAATATGAATATGTTAATGTCAGGGCCAGTGTCTTAGAACTAGAATCACTCTTAGTAAATTTGTTCTGCTTCTATGGAAGGCATGTATCTCCTGGGTACTTTGAGATCTGTCCTCCACTTTGGTTAGTGAGATATTACCTGCCCTCAAGGTACATCAAGATGAGCAAGCTGGGAAATATCTGTCCTTAGAGAGCTGTATGCATATGGTACACAACAGACTTGGGATCCAAATCTTCCCTGGAGTCCACAGGCTTTTCTTTGCATGACATTGAGCACCAGATTAAAGTTCCCCAGTGCTGAGGGGAAAATGTGCAATGCAATGTGATTCAATACTTTTGTACAGTACTTCTAATACAATTCTGTTCTCCTTTCTTCTCCTCTCTTAATGCAGGCAGTTGGCAAAGCCAAAATCAGACCCAAAAAAGGAAGAGTATAAAGAAGGTAAGTAGTGATTCTTATTCCTGATTTGTTAGGATTTGTTTCTAGCCAGATCTGAGAAGGATTGCATTTGGTCACTTCGTCTATTTAACTTGACCCCAAAAACTTCTGAACTCGTCAACCAAAATCACCTGAAGTTGAGAATAGATATAGTAAAGATAGGAGTTTCTACTGAGTTTTATGAAAGGAGGTAGGTACAAATAGGAAGAGATGCTATTAATTCCTTTCAGGCTTGGGAAAAATGCAGTGTGAATTCCTGAATTTTTTAGAAAAGAAATTGCTCCTTAGCTCATGTTTCTTTGTGTCAGTGATTTCCTGGAGTCTGCAGAACTGTTAACTTTACAGTTTAACTGTAAATCAGTCTTTCAGGTATGAGGGGATATTGCAGTACTGTAACACAAGGCAGTTGTAAAGTAATTCAGTCATGAGATGCACACTGACATGGGGAAAGTGTCCCTGAAGCATTTCACCTATGAAGCGACTTGCCATGCTGAGTACACAAGCAGGTTTGATGCTGTGCAGCCACTTTGTGGCAGCTGGGAAAATCCTTTAGCCCAAGGCAGCATTGTGCCAGCTGCAGGCTGAATGTGGGAAGAAATCCACTAAGTGGACAATGCACTTAGTGTGTAGTAACTCAAGTTATTCCTGGACAAAGTAAGTTATTATTTACTGAGCTCAAAGTTAGTTTTATAGTTGGTGGTGATGAGATCAAACCTACCTGTGTTTAAAATGACATGGTGATACATCTGTTACTCTCTCACTGATCTCTCTTAACAGTTTTAATGACAGTACAAGTAATGAACCCATAGCAAAGTATGCTGTCTGGTAAATAAATTTTGGGCATATCTGTTTTAAAGTAAGCGGTGTACCAAAACCATACATCTTTGGAAGAGACTTCTCACATAAGCCATTTTTAGAAAAAGACTATTAGATATGATTTTAAATGAATGGAGGGAAAACACCTTAGAAGTAGGCATTTTTTGTTCGCACTTTCCCAGAGAGAGGTAATTGGAATAAATTTGCCTCCTGCATGGAACAAAAGCTGAGTGTTTGTTTTTATCAGCTTGGCTGTTTTTCCAATCTACTAAAAAGCCGCTATACTAATCAGACTTTTAAATATGTAGGTTAAGCAGAAGTACTTTAAGTTGAATGCTGTGGTCACAAAAATAATTTTCAGTTCAGTTCAATTAAATTTAAATTTTTTAAAATAAAAGATGGGGATTTTACATTTTCCAAGAGACAACGGACTGACATATTTTCTGTCATAGAAAGTTTTATCAATTATTGCATTTTAGTGTCCAGAACACTGAAGACCAGAGCTGGCACAAAAGCAGAGCAAGTCCATGAAGGAAATGGGGATTTGGAGGTTCGCCGCAGCTGCAGGCTTCAACAAAGCCGTTACGCCACTACAAATGAATCTGTTTTGTTTGACAAACTTATAACAAAGTAAGGAGGTTTTTCTTACCATCTTGCAAAGCTACTATGATGAACCTTATTAGCAACCCTTTGTACTATGGCAAAATATTAGCTAGGGACTTTCTTCTTCTTTCAGCAACAGGAAAGGCATTTTTTCTGGCAGCAAGAGCTGCTTGCATTCACTGGTCAGGCTGAGACTTCCTATGAGCTGCTATTTGTGTACTATATCTGAGTGATTGGATGTTAGGAAGAAATTTTTTATTGTGGTAGGTGGTAAGGCAGTGGAATAGGTTGCTTGGAGTAGCTGTGGATGCTTCCTCCCTGGAAGTGTTCAAGGTCAGGTTGGGGCTTTGAGCAATCTGATCTAGTATGTATGAGCTGGGTGGGTTTGTATCTTGTGAACCAAAACAATCTGCTTATGTTGTGACTTTCAGTAGATTTAACTTAAGATACTAAGCAAAGTTGGATACTGGCAGAGTGAAGCAATCCAAATATTTCTGCCTGTCTGTGACTTAATTCCCTCTATGAAGCCCAAACTAAAATTTTTTATGAAAGGTTTGCAAAGTGTAATAGCAGTAAGACGTTGTGTCTAGCATAAGTAGTGATGAAAATCAACATGAAATTTAAATAGCAGTGTACAGAAGCAATCTGTTGTCTGAAGAAGGCTGTGAACCAAGTGACACAATGCTATCCTGCAGAGCAACCTAAGAGCTATGGAAAACTGCCATTATTTCTTCGTTACTTTACTGTGATCTTCAGAATTCTTTTTTCCTACTAAAATAGTTGGGGTCTTTTTTACTGTGTTCAGCAAGAGGGAGAAAATAAACCTGAAAACAATTTATATTTGCAAATACTCATACATTTGTTTTTAATTCTTTCTATATTTGACCTAATTTTTAAATAGTTTTGAAAAATTTGGCTAAGTGTCAATAACTTGCGTTGTGCATGCTGTATTAAAATATGATGGTTATGTGTTCTGTTCTAAATGGGCTTTTTCTGTACTATTCTATTTTTGCTTTTGTATGTCAACTTTGTATCTTAGTACTGCAGAAGCAGTCTTGCAAAAAATGGATGACATGGAGAAGATGCGTAGACGGCGAAGGATGGGAGACCTGGAGGAGTTCCACGACACAGAAGAAGTAGATACTAGTCTATTTTGCTGTTTTTGTATAAGTAGGGTATTTCACATAGGGAAATTATTTCCCTTCTCCAACAGGAACTCATTTTAAAATGGTAGACAGCAATCATATTTCCTCTGTTTTAGTTCTGCTTTATTAAATTAAGTTAGTCTAATATCCTTTTGAATGACAGCCACTTTGATTTTTAAACATTGTCATAGCCTGCTTTCACAGATTTTTTTTTTTTTTTTTTGGATCTGCATTCCTATTTTAGAGTGGAAACCCTTGTTATTAATCTTGCTAATCCTGGGTTCCAGAATTGTGTTGCTGTTCTCTCTTGCTGTACAATAATTAAATTTTCTGTGTATGGGCACCAAATATGCCCACAGCTTTTCTGCTTATTTGTGACTGGTCTGTCATGTTTCTTTTTTTTTTTTTTTTTAAGGAAAGCCTCGATACAGAAAGGACTGATGAAGAAATAGCTGATAATCAAGGTAGCATTGTTGGATAAGTCTGTTTTAAGTTTTCTTGACTATGCTCTAGCCAAAAGCTTTGTCTTAGATAATTGAGATGGGATGAACTACTGGGTATTTTTCATCTATTAAAAAGAATTTGTGCTGCTACTGACAATTCAAGCCATTGTCACAGACTCTAGGGCTGTACTGTAGTGAGCTCAGAACAGGTTTTCAGAGGAAAAGAGAAGTTGTTTGTCCAAAGCACTTACAGCAGAAAAGGTTGTGGACTGGTGTGAATACAGATGTAGTGCATTTTGAAGTTAATATAATTTACAACAGTACTTAAACAGTGCAACATAATGTTGATGAGCAGGGGGCTCCTCAGAAGAAAGTGAAGCCAAAGAAGACGATGGTGAGGACACTCAAAAGCGTTACTCCTTTCGGAAGAGGAAGACTGTTGAGCGCTATCAAGCTCCTTTGCAAAGTAGGTTATAAGCACAACTTCTCTTAAGAGCTAATTTCTTTCATGGAAGTGAGAGTGTTATGAGGTTTTTTAAAAATTAAAATATGTATGCACACTCAGCTTCTATTTAAATATCTTACCTGGAACTTTGTTAAATGCATATAATCTGTGCACATTCTATTTCTTTGCTTTTTGGCATCTTTATTGATTTTCAATAAAAATACTACCTATGTATCATTGAAAGAATTGTAATTAAACAGACTTGATGACCTTACTGGTTTTCAGTTCTTAAAACTCAGGTGTGTATGTTTTTGCTTTTATTGTGCAATGATTTCAAAAAACAGCCTCTTCCTCCCCACCTTTGAAATGTCCCCAGAGCTTAGATGTGTGATCTATGTTCCATTCTCTGCCTCTTTTAGTATCTTGCTTTCTCTTAAAACTATTTATAACATTATTCCAATTTTTTTACTTTCAACAGAGCCAAGACAAAGTAAGATGTATTTTTCGGACAAGTCTTCACCTGTCAGACAGAGAGATCCATGCAAGGGAACTAACAGGTATGAGTTTGGTTAATGATAGTTCTTTCTCAGTAGTGCTGTCAGTCACATGACTGAATACTGCTTTCAAGGTCAAAAACCCTTGGACCTTACACAATCCAAAAATCCTTGTTTTTGGACTCTTGGTAATTAGATATTAACAGTATGGTTATTGCTGTGGTAGTCTGAGGATATAAAGAAAGCAAATATTGGAGGAAGCCCATCCTTTTTGCTGGCCATTAGATTTTATTAGAAAATGCAGTTTTTGTGGTGATGATGAGGGTTATGGCTGAGATTGTATAACTGAATTAATTTGTGCTGGAATTGAAGCTAAAATCTCCCTCTGAAAATCTGACTGTTTTATCTTGAAGGATGCACATTACTTACTTAAAACTAAAAGAGTTAGAGAGAGTATGGAAGTTTAATTTTTTTTTAATCATTCAGGTACTGATTCTGGTTCTTTTTTTGAATCAGTTCAAGTTTGCATATGAAACTATACTTAAAGCAAGAAAAATGCTAAATAAAATTCTAAATTACAAATTGCAGTAGTAATGACAAATAGGTTTAGCATCCTGCCTTGAATGCCTTTCCTTGATAGATAGTAGTGCTTTATTTAGCATCCTTGAAAGCAGGCAGTTATGGAAGGAGGGAATTTTGAAACCAAATTTTGAAATTAAAGAGTTGGTGTTTCACAGAGTGGATACATAATGCTAAGTGAAACTTGGTTTGTGTATGAGAGCGTGTGGACTAAGAGTAACTTGGTTAAGAAATTTCTTTGCACACTGGTTAAACATTTTATCTTCCTATGAACAATCAAATTTTGCTGTCATGAGGAAAATCACATAACACAGTTTGAAATCAGATTCATAAGGAGTACAGTAATCTGGAAATATACTAGATATGAAAGTAAACTGACATAGTGTTCACTTAAATTTTGATATTACTTAGTGTTTAACTTTTTTAATTGTTTGTTTGAATGTTTGCAGACAGAGACACACAGTCCCCAGCAGTGATTCCTCTTCCTCATCTGATGATGAAGAGGATTTTGAGAGGCAGAGGAAGAACAGAAATTTAAGAAGGTTAATGCAACTGGAGAACAGGGGAGGAAGTAGACTACCTGAGAGGATTTTTACATCTTCATTGTGTTCAGTTTTTAAATTCTGGTGGCTATATCTGTTGATACAACTGTAACTGGACTCTCAACAACTGGATGTTTAGAATTGATTTTAATAAGCAATTTGATTTTTAGGGGGAACAGGGGTAGCAACACTTTGATGAAACTTCTTAATGTAAAATTCTGCTGCTCCTGTGCTTTACAGTAGCTGATTCAGAGAGAAAGCCACTATAACACAGCATGGTATAAACAGAGAAAATGACAGAGATTTGGTTTCTTAACAAATGCTCTAGAAAACCTATTTTAGTAACAGTCTACCAAATAAGTTTTCAGCCTGATGTCTCAGATGTCTTTCAGAGTAGTCTACTGGCACAAAGGTTCCAGGGTCTTTGGGAAGGACTGGTAGCCGTAGGCAGCCTTTACAATGTTAAAACCAACTGAAATAAGTATCATCTTGGGCTGTAACTTTTTGAATATAGAAGTTAAAGGTATTTGAATAGTATCAGTGTGTTTGGGGGTCAGGAGGGGCAGTTTTCTTCCTCACACGAATCATTGTCAGTCCATGGCTTGCACATAAGGGAATAACTTGTTCTAAGCCTGTATTCCTACATATGCTCTATTGACTGGCATGGATATTTATAAGTGCTAAGAGTTGTTAAAATAATTAACTCAGTTTACTATCTGGAGTGACCATTTTCCTTTCCTTACTCATGGACATTAAACACAAAACAGCTGGAACCAATATTTAACAATTCAGGAAGCTTACACTCATAAGATATTTTGCATTCACTTGCTATTATTAGAAAAAATCCACATTGCAAGTTAGAAAGCACCTTTCATTTTCACCTTACTTAAATCAGGTCTCTTCCTGTCAACTTTCGGAAAAGTGACTTAAAGGGAGTTCACAAAGATCGTGTGAAAATCGGAGCAAGTCTGGCTGATGTTGATCCAGTGCAAATAGATTGTTCAGTAAGTATTTTTACTTCAATGTGTCAATGAGACATTTTCAGTAATTATGAAAGCTTCCATATAGTAATGTGCTGTCTAAACTTCTTTGGCTTACAGTTTTGTTTCAAGCAGTTTGAAAATTGGCATAATGTTTCCTTTGTGCTGACATCTAATCTCTGATGGAACTTTATCGAGGCTGCAGCTTTCACATCTGAAATGTGTTCTGTTGTCTTCATCTTTAGGTACGATTTGATGGCATTGGTGGTCTTGCTGACCACATTTCAGCTTTAAAAGAGATGGTTGTTTTTCCATTGCTTTATCCAGAAGTCTTTGAGAGGTTCAAAATTCAGCCTCCAAGGTAAGAGATACCATTTAAAACTGTAAATTCTAATTCATCTGTTTTCAGGAAAATATTCAACTGAGGTATTATGTTAACACACTTTAGAATTTTAAGTGTTGATACTTTTGGATTTTTTTACCAGTAGAAAAAATTAATTTTTAAAAAATTGATAGAATCCAGCATACATGTAGGCTCAAAGATTTGCAGGGTTGTGAGACTGTTTTAAAAGTGTCTTACCTTCAAAAACAGGGAAATGGAGTGGTTTTGAGTTCTACATGCAAGTGGATTTGATCAGTCTGTAAGTGGTAGTCAACTGCAGTTTTTGTGGAAGTCCAGTTGTCCGTCCCACCAACTTTTTTTTCCAAGAGTTCCAGTATCAGCTTTACAGTTAATTGGACTTGTAACTAGAACCTTGCAGTGCTGATTATGCTTGGGCTAAAAGATGCATCTGTCCACTTCTTACACAGCTGAATGGGTTCTGTGTTGGGAAATTATTAGAAATCTAATTGTTATATATATATATATATATATATATGTATATATATTCTGGGCCATTAACACTGAGTCATGGTATATTGAAACAGGACTTCAGATTCTTTGGTTTCTGTAACTTTAAAAGTATAATGAACAATGAAGAGAGCTTTGTTTAGGAGAGAAGAGTGTGCTTCAGGGATAAGGGTGGTAACAGATACTTTCCTATGAAATTCTTCTTATGTGAAATTTTTTTTTTTTTTTTTTTTAATTGCAGAGGCTGTCTATTCTATGGCCCACCAGGGACTGGAAAGACATTGGTTGCTCGTGCACTTGCTAATGAATGTAGCCAAGGTGACAGGAGAGTAGCCTTTTTTATGAGAAAAGGTGCTGACTGCCTGAGTAAATGGGTCGGGGAATCAGAACGACAACTTCGTTTGTTATTTGATCAGGTACAGTTGAAATGTGCGTTATGTTCCATCCGAGTTGTAACGGACTGTGAAGAACAGTTCTTTTTCTTTTTTGTCAACTCCTTCCATTGAAGTGGGAAGATTGCCAGGGTTTCCTTTTTAAGTAACATTTTTAGAGGCTTGGAATCTTGAGATGCATTAGGAAAAATTAGTAAAGCAGTCAAGAGGACCTTGCAAAGCAACACTCACCCCCAGCTCCTTGCCTCAGGAAAGAAAAATCCAAACAGCTGCAAAAAAGGTTTCAAGAAGTGGTGACTTTTGATCAGATGGAAACAAATGTAGGCTGAAAGCATGGCTATTTTGAAATTAGTAACAAAGGTTGTTTCCAGAACCTGTAATTTAATTAAGTCCTGGTGCTGTTCTTGGTGGATGCCAAATAGCTCTAAAAACCAGTGGTGTGATTTGTTTCATGTCGCCCATCTCAGTGGGTTGATATATGCTCCTGCCTTCTATTACTCACAACACTACTTTAGATCAATGAGTAGAAATCCCTGATGCTGGTCTGAAAAATCTACTTTGAGTGACTTTGCAACCACAGTGTTGTTTGTGCATTTCTCCTACAAATAGTGCTGTTTTCCTGATGTCAGTGTTCTGTGTTTTCACTGTAGGCCTACCAGATGCGACCTTCAATTATTTTCTTTGATGAGATTGATGGTCTTGCTCCTGTACGGTCCAGTAAACAAGACCAAGTTCATAGGTAGGGCATGTTTTGTATCAACATAGAAGGTGCTTGATTTCACTGAAAAGACCACAACCTATTTAACTTGATGTGACACATTAATTTATCCTGAAAACTAGTAATTCAGTATTACTTCAGATAATCTTTAAATTGTAATTAAAAACTATTCACTTGATACCAGCACGCACAAGGTCTGTGTTACCTTATCTATTTTGTTATGTTCTTCAAATGATTTATCTTTTTCTAGTCAGCATTTTACCAATAAAAGCTTGTCCTGTTTGAGTGAGCATTGGTGATTATGTGGAACTGAGGAAAATTAACTGTTGAGTAAAAACTGTATTCTTCTCTTAGCTCTGTTGTATCAACACTTCTGGCACTCATGGATGGCTTAGACAGCAGAGGAGAGGTTGTGGTAATTGGAGCCACCAACAGGCTGGATTCTATAGATCCTGCTTTACGAAGACCGGGACGCTTTGATCGAGAGTTTCTCTTCAGCTTGCCAAACAAAGAGGTCAGAACTTCAACTCAACCTCAGTGCTTAATGTGGCATAGTCCATCTTTGTAACAAACCCGTGCAACTCAGCAGGATTGTGGAGCAGTGGAAGTCTCCTCACTATTGTACTGCTTTGGACAAAAGAGGGCTCTCTGAAGAGACTGTGCTGTACTGTGGAGGGCAGACCTGGCACTGAATATGTATCATTAAGATGATTGTAATAGGTAGTTAGTCCTCTAATTATTAGTTTTGGTCTCTGCAACCAGCAAAGAAAATGGGATGCTGCTACTCATGAAAATGTTTAAAAATGACTTTATGAATTAGTTAAGAAGTACTGCTGTGGCATTGTGAAATTGAAAGAAATGGTGTGCATATAAGAACTCTTTTTTGGTAACAAAAACTTTGATTCAAGCTGGTGCTGGAACCAATTAATTATGTTAGGAACTAATGTTCTTACTGGTACTCAGTAACAGGGACTTGGACAAAAATGTGAAGTCACTGCACACAGCTGCAGGGCTAGGGAGGCTTCTAGTTCAATGACAATAGGCAATAAAAAAAATATTGTGGGTGAGATAGCAACCAAAACTGAAATGCAGTTTGTGTTTTCCTTCTGGCCATCAGTGATAGTTCTTTTTCTTAGCACTTTCTGAAAAGTGCTGAATTGAATGCTGGTAAGAGTGCACTAAATAGTGCATTTAACACAAACATTTTTCTCTGGTATTTATTTGCTCTTAGGAACAGGTGAGGAGGTGCCATGAAGCAGATCTAATACACACTTCCCTCACTGTGGAAGAATTTTAGAAATTTGCCATAATTAGTCTGTGTAGCACTAAATACTTCAGTGAAAGTCCTGCTAAGATCAGAGATGGGGATAGGCAAAATTTGACGTTTTCTGAATGAGTGACAGTAATTTGAGTCATAATTATTGTTCTACTTGGTAGCAAGAGTAGCAACTGGGAATGGTGTGCTAGGACTGTCTTCCTTGCATGAGCTGTCAGAAGAGTAAATTTCATGAACTAATGAGATTGCCATCATGAAATTTTGCTGAAATTAAGAGAATTTTCTGTAAAAAAATCTCTTTGCAGTGAAGTCTGGGGTTTTTTACTACAGTGTTTTCTTCTGGATCTCACACTTGTGAAAACTCACTCTTTTATGGAAGATGTAAATGCCTTTTACTTCATTGCATCCCCCAGCAAGAGTTTAATGTAACAAATTTAGAACTAGGAAATTTCCTTGAAAAAGCTTGAAAAAACAGAGCATATTAACTGACCCTTAAAATTCAGAGTTTAGCAGATAAGAGAAGTATTTGTATTAGTGTGAGGGTTTTGGGGGTTTTGTATTGTGGTAGTTTTAAGAGAAAATTTAGGGCAAACTAAAATGCAAGTGTTTTGTTTTCAGGCGAGAAAAGAGATTTTCAAAATTCACACACGAGACTGGACCCTGAAGCCATTGGACAAGTTTCTTGAAGAGCTGGCTGAGAAATGTGTTGGTGAGTTTGAAAACACTGTAGGTTACTGCACAACTTGAGTCGTGGGGAATTGGAGCTTGTTCCAGGCAGTACTTGAGCTCTTGTGCCTTGCTGTAGAGTGAGGCAGTGACACATCTGGCATGTCCTGAGAGCAAACCAAGACAGATGCAGCTTTCAGTTTTCTTTTTTTCTCAGAACACGTTTAGGTCACCTTTCCCAGGAGTGAAGTTTTGACTAGGGGGCTGTTTCTTTAGTGCAAGGTATTAGGCTGTGAGACACAGTACTGTATTGCAGTGCAGTAATTCCTTAAATTATCTCCTACCCAGTTAATTTTTGGCTGCATGCAAAGTCTTTCATTTTTCCACTTTAGAAGTCTTGGCCTTGACTTTGGTGTTGCCTGAGCCTGACATAACATTTGATTCTTGCTTTGTTTATTAGGATACTGTGGTGCTGATATTAAAGCCTTATGTGCTGAAGCTGCACTCTGCGCTTTGCGCCGCCGCTATCCTCAGATATATGAAAGGAGTGAGAAGCTGCAGTTAGACATCGCTTCAATTAAAATAACAGCAAAGGATTTTGTCATGGCCATGCAGAAGACAGTTCCAGCTTCACAGAGGGCTGTTGTTTCACCTGGGCGAGCACTATCACCTATTTTAAAACCACTGTTAGAAAACACATTGGAAAGAATTTTACAAGCCTTACAGAGAGTATTTCCCCACGCAGAGCTTGCACTGAAGAAGGACCAACAGCAAGGTATAAAAGCAACATCCATTTGTGTAAAATTCTGCTAAAGCAAAAGCTTCTGATACGTAAAGTAATACACATAAACCTCTCAGCCACGATGACAGTTCAGTTTTATAACCTGGATGTGCAGAGTGCTGGATGGGAGCTGTGAGTGACTTGCAATATGCAGTGTTTCAGTAGTTGTAATTTAGGGCTGGGCTTCATAGTATAGGTGAACTCATGCTCCTGACTGCATAAGCCTTGATCAGGTTTAGTTTGTCAGTTGGTGAGAACAAATCAATATTGATACACTGTCTTGATTAATGGAGGTCTGTGAATAGTTAGTTACTATGCTAATCTCTGGAGAGTGTTCTCCCAGTATCACTCCCAGTATAGCTGGGATCGTTTGCATTCATGAAAGAGACAGAGACCCACCAACACAGTGAAAGCATTGGGGCTGGGAGATGGGTAATTGTGCCCCCTCTCTGTTGTCCACCTCCCATTATCTCCTCCTTTCATGATCTTTGAGGAGCCTTATTTAGAAGTTGTGTGGGTCTTTATACTCTGTCTGGTTCTGGACCAGAAGTCTGTGATAATTACATTCACTTAATTTTGTCACATCTGGTGGGAGAACCTGTTCCAAAAAGCAGTGGCCTCATTGGGTTTTTCAGGTATCTAAGAAGTACAGAAGTTGTTCCTAATCAAATTTACTCCAAGGTCAAGAAAAACCTCACAAGTTCTTGTCAACAGAGAAACCTGATGTGAATTGTGGGATATAGGACAGTTTTGTAGAAACTGTGCACTCTCTTTCTGTCTGTGGTAGAACAAACCATTCAGTAAATAGCATTCAGTGTGTGCCCTCAAATGAAATACAAGGGAATGGTTTCCTGCACTGATTTCAAAGGTGTATTAATGCAAGAGTGAGATTTGAGCTATTCAGGAAAGTCAACAAAGCTCTCATCTTTAAATCCTATTTTAGGAAATGATGTGATTGACAGTGAAGAGGAATCACCATCAATCTTTGAAGAGAATTCAACTGATGAAATGCCTGATCATGAAAAGGCTGAATTTCTCACTTTAAACAGGTCTTGTTTGTCCCCTTTATGTTTACATTTTTAAGATGGCTGAGTCTGTAAACTGTTATATTGTGAGGGGTGCTGGATGCAGGAGTGATGGGTGTGTGGGGGTTGGTCAGCATTTGCAAGAAGTGTGAAGATCCAACTGGTGCTGATGTTCTAACTGAATACCCTGCCCTAGCCCATCAAACTGACTAGCCCAGCCCTATTTGCCTAAGTCAAAGTGGTCCACAGATTATTAGAACATGTTGATTTAATTGATTTCATTAATTTTTTTGATTTAATCTAAAGGTTCAAGACCCAAAAAATGTGCTGTCTACCCTTTTAGCTTAAAAAATCCCTAAGGATTTGTGTAGCCATCTTTTGTCTGTCTGCCTTCCAAGAATGTTAAATCAGAAATGAAATGGCTTGTTAAAACACTGTGAGAAAAACAATGTCTGCTTTTTGTACCTTTAACCTACAGAGTTTGTTAATCTTTTAATGTTTTATTGTGGAAGTTATATAAATCAACAGCTGAAGCAGTAGATTGTTGTCACTGTTGGGTCAGTTATTCTTTTCCCTTTCTATTGCTGTGCTGTCCAGAAAATGTGACCTGCTGACCTTGGTCTCTATGATCTTTGACTTAAGCAAGAAAAGGTACAACAGTCTTGAGGTAGAAAAACCCAAAGCTCTTCACAAGTGTTTCATGTTCATAAAACAAGATGATTAGAAAATTAATAGAAATTCAAAGAGGAAACCACAGAAGTAATTCAACCAATCAAATTGTATGTTTCTTCAGATACAGCTGATGTGTTTCAGTGCCCAGGTTAATTTTGTTCCTAGCAATGTTGGTTTGCTTCTTCCTTACCACAATCTCCAGTCACTACAGCCAAATTTTAGCTAAACTTAGTAGGTGTAGAAATCTCAGTTACTTAAAGTCAAGACCTATTGAAAATGGCTGTGTACATGGAGTGAAGAGACTCCAATTTGTGCTTAGAAAAGAGAGTTGTTGTTCTGCCCCATAGCAGGTCACTGACCAGCTGTGTGTGTGTGTATTTGGCTGGACAGCTTCACTGAAGGATTTAAGAGCTCTTACTTAACCCAGCTAAAGGAATGGCAGACATGCTGGGGACTGGCAAGATTTCTTAGTGGAGGTATGGTACCAGTTTTTGAACAAATAGGCTTTGATAGTCTTCCTGATCAGAGCAGCTTAATATTTCATGGAACATGGCGTGTATTTACAAAAAAAATCATATAGGAAAAATCTTCAACGTCTGTGTGCCTATTAATCACTTGTTTTTAAACTTGTTTTCTTCTTACTGTTGTAGAAATCCTCGTTGCCAGCCAACATCTTTCAGGCCACGGTTCTTACTAGTTGAAGATCCAGGGTGTGGGCAGGCTTTTCATCTGGCACCTGCAGTAATCCATGCCCTGGAGAAGTTTCCAGTTTATACACTAGACCTGCCTGCTTTGTTTGTTAGCATCACATCCCCTGAAGAAACATGTGCACAGGTATCTTTTTTTCTCATTAATCTGATAGGACTCACAAACTGAATATAAACTGTATATAAACTTGTGAAATAAGCAAAATTCATTGTTAATTGGGGAGGCCTGGTTGGAATATGCTGTCTACGTCTGTCTGGAAATTCACTTTTTTTTTTAAATGGAACGATACTATATAAGGATGTTATACATAGTCATGTTTTCCATTTGAAAGGAAGTAGCAAGGGTGTTGCTGGCAGCTCAGGAAGATGGGTGGTGCTGCTAATAAAGCACTCGCTTTATTTTATTTATTTTGCATTCTAAAGCAAAAAATCTTGCTGGTCTGTGTTGGTTCCAGGAAGTTTTCATTGCTTCTTAGGCCTCTGTGCTGTCAGTAGATGGCTCTGCATCAGCCTGATGGCATCATGCACTTTCTGAAGCCCTATTTTTTAATATATTTGTGGACAGTCAAGGTTTGGGGTGAACGGGTTTCTTTTTTTTAACATATACGGCTTGCAGCACTGCAGTGCATGCAGTAAAGGAATGAAAATTCATATAACACATAGATTGTTACACTGGTGTGCTTTCCATCACTAGGAAAATTAAATATAACCACATTAGTGCTAGTTTCCTTCTTTTTTAGTTTTAGGCAGAGAAAACATGTTGTTTGGCAGCACTGTATTAAAATATTTTGGCCTTTAGTAGCAGCATTGGAGAGCTGTAGGGGTCAGGACACACACATTCCATGGCTCGTTTGTCACATAGGAGGAGCAATTTTACTTTTCTTGTATCATGGTTGCATCTGTGGACATGTAACTATCCTGTGTAGTGACTGCCTGGATATACCATGTGTGCTTCCCACCTTTTGACAAGAACTCTCTGAATATTGTTAATCTGAGAGGGCACATGGAGAAATTTTCACTTTCCTCTGGCAGTAGATGCATTTTGTTTCCTGTGATTGAGATGCCATCTGTAAGCAGTGGCTTGTGCTCTTCCAAAGCATATCATCTGGTCTGATGGATCCTTTGGTAGTAAAAGTTGTGATTTAGTTCTTCAGGCAGACAAATAAATGGTCACTTCTTATAAAATGTGCTTGAAATTATGCATTGTAAGCAGGCTTTTCACATAGGTCTTTGTTGAGTCTATGCTCTAGAGTCTGTGTTGGGTATGTGCCTGGTCTGAACTGCAATTGGTATAGCTGCAGTCCTGTGGCAGTTTCTCCAGGTTAATACATCTTGCTGAAAGGCTAGTCTTGTTTTTTTCAGGCACACCACCAGATTGGCTGAGTGCTGAAGGCTCTTCAGGAGTTCTTTTACACCTAAGTAGTTTTGAAATTGGGCAGAGATTCAAGTCTGTTTCTGTGTAGCCATATCAGTGTTTGAGTCAAAGTGAAAATTTTACCTTATTGTTAAGGACTAGTTAATTTATTGTTTTTTTCTTGATGTTTTAGCTTCATGTACTCTTATTTCATAAGATAGTTTGACTGATAGGTAGTTATTTAGTATCCTGTTCTACAGGGTATAGTTTTCTTATCTGAGCTCTCATTTTGCCAGTTGATGCGAGAAGCTCAAAGAACAGCACCCAGTATCATTTATGTTCCACAAATCCCTTTGTGGTGGGAGACTGTTGGACCTACAGTGAAAGCTGTTTTTACAACACTACTGCAGAACATTCCAACGTTTGCTCCGGTTCTGCTTCTTGCAACAACTGATGTGAAACATGGAGATCTTCCAGAAGAGGTATTTATCAATACTTTTTTTTACTCTTGCTTTTTTGCTTGCTAGTTTATAACTCTTTGAAGCATGGGAGTGCTGTGGCACTCTAAAGCAAATTCATACTGTTACTATTTAGGCACCCTACCCTCTTAAAAGTCTCTCAGAATTTGCTTAGACAAAACAGTGCTGAAAGCATTTGTCTAAACTGTTTTCTGAATGAAAAGATTGACTTCAACCCAACTCTTTCACCCTTCTCACTGATGCTTATTAGACAGATGTACAAATTTGCTTCAGGCAATCATTTTGGTGACAGCAAGATGGTGAGGTGTGTGCTTAGTGAAGAATATACAGTATTTGAGATAGGAAAGATTGCTCTACTGAAAAGTGAAAGATATTTTTACTGAAAAAGTACAGTGGTCACACTGTTACTGATGGAACGTAATTTCAAATTTAAATAATTTCATTATTATTTCAGTTTCATTTTGCATCTGGTTGGTGAAAACTTGGCATACTGGAAAGATAAAGTCCAACTTCTATTTAAGTAACTTGGAAATCAAATTTTAATTGTATTTCTTAACAAAATTCATTAAGACTACCTGCTGAGCTTTCTAGACATTGGTGGTGGCACAACTATCCCCTCCCCCTCCGCTGGACTGGGATTTCAGAAACAACATCAAAGTGTATTAAAGGAAGGTTTTCAAAATGTGAATATGATGCTCTGATTATTTTGTCTTGGTTGAAAAGTTTTTGTGCTGTTGATAAATGCTTTCTAAAATAAGGAATTAAATTACTTTCGTGGCCTTTGGTAATAGAGATGGAATACCAGAGTACAACCTGGAAATATGTAACTTTAGACACTTCATTTAAATTAATTTAAAACAAAATTTTAAAAGCCACCTGGCTTTTAAAAAGAAGCTGGCACTTCTATTTGAACTTTGCCAGTTCCCTCTATATCTACTATAAAGATTTGAGCTAAAGAACAGAAAGGCAGGTAAATACAAAATAACCAGACTTGGAAGTGGTGACTGTCAGCTCTTTCTCAGTGATTTATCACATCTTTTTTTTCATGGAGCCTAAACTTTAGACAGCACTGTTCCTCAGAGCAGGTGTTTTTATTTGCCATGCTATGAAAACTTAGCATTTTAAAACCAAGAAGATGACTTTACATACCTTATCTTACCCAGATGAGTATTCAGTTTAGTTTAAAAGGTACTCACCTTTTTGGAATAGAATATTAAAAAAAAATGAAAAAATGTGTGTGGCCTTGTATCTGAAAAATCTTTTCTCCTCATGCTTTAGATAAAAGCTTTATTTAATAATGATCGTGAAGAAGTTTTCAAAGTCCAGTGGCCTACCTGTGCTGAAAGAAAAAGTTTTTTTGAGGATTTAGTTATGAAGCAAGCTGCTAAACCTCCTGCATCAAAAAACATCTCAGGTGAGAATATCCAAAAGATAAAACTTTGCTACCAGTAAGTTAACAGCTAATACTATACGGTGTTTCCTTTGGGGATAATCGTCTATCAATTATTTTTCATGTGCTTGTATTTGAGTACCATCAACTGAATAAAATTTTCCAATTAATTTAAGCTCGGCAGCCATTGGAAGTTCTGCCTGTAGCACCACCACCTATGCCTCGACAGCTGACAGAGGAAGAAATAAAACAACTGGAGGAGCAGGAAGAGGATACATTGCGTGAGCTGAGGATTTACTTAAGGGATGTGACTCACAGACTTGTCATTGACAGACGTTTCAGGGCATTCACAAAGCCTGTTGACCCAGAGGAGGTAAATTAGTGTTGATCTGCAATACCATTATACCTGTGTGTATTCACAATTTTTCTGTGTGTGTGCTCCTCAGTGCTTGTGTGTTCTTTCTAGGAAGGTTTATCTTTTTCTTTAGAATCATAGTATTACAAATCTCCAGGATATGGGAAGTGAATTTTTGTTTTGCATTTACTTTTTTTGACTCTTTGGGTTACCCAAATGTCTGTTACTTGAATATTTACTGGAGTCCCTGTGTTACTTCTAAAACCTCTTTAAAACTTGAGAGTATTTACATTAGAAGGGTCATCTAATAAGGATTATCTAGTCCAAGTGCCAATTATGTCAAATGCCAACACAGTTTGCTTGTGAAAAGGCTTTGGTATGTAGGTGTATTATAGCACTAAAAAGAAGAGATCTCTCCTTTTCTCTGTAATTATAAACAATATTTCTATGGCTGTTTTAATAAAGCCTAAAGCTCTGTAGTTGTCTGTCAATAGTTTCTCCATGAACAGGAGTAGAAGCAGCAATTTGTCAGATTTTCAGATTCTATTCTCAGGGGCTTTCCTTGGTATAAGATCAACCATAAAGGCTGTGTGGTTTTTTCTTCCTCCCACATGCTTCTCATTTAATTCATTGAATAACTGTAGGCTGGAGCACATACTTCCAAGTCAGCTGGAGATTTGAGACAGCTTTGCATTTCCACAAGGTCCTGTTTCCCCAGATATCCACTGACTTACTTCCTTTCCTTGTTTCTGGATCTGAATAATCTAAACAAACATAGATGTCCTCATAAGAACTAGTCATTAAGCTCCTTCTGTTGTCTGAATAAAAAATTGGCACCTCTGTGTCAGCTAACTCATTCTAGGTGCCTAGGATAGGTGCTTCAAAGGTGCAATTCCTGCTGCCAAAAACAATCTCAGTCAAAAACTGCCAAAAACTTTACTGAGAAATGTTCTTTTGCTTTTATTTTCTGAAAGTAAGTGAAACACATCCCACTCTGAGTGCTGGTTCCCTTCTCTGTCCCTTCTTCTGACCTCCCTGCTTCTTTGTTTTCCCCTCTTCTAGTCTGTCTCTTCAAAGCCAGCTGAAATAACCCTTCTATTTTCAAGAAACCAATTGGGTAATTTCTCCATCTTTGGATGTGTCATACTGGGATTTGACTTCATGAAAATAATTATTTTTGGTGGCTGCTGTGTTAAGTCTCTGAGCATATGTATATTTCCTTTGCAGGTACCTGATTACAATGCTGTTATTAAACAACCCATGGACCTCTCCACAGTTCTGTCCAAGATTGACATGCACCAGTACCCAACTGCAAGAGACTTTCTAAAAGACATTGATCTAATCTGTAGCAATGCTTTAGAGTACAACCCAGTTAAAGATCCTGGAGGTGAGGATGAGGTTTTATCACTAATTTGTAAAAATTTTAAATGTACAAGTTGATAAATGTTATTTGTGTACAGTAGATGTGGGATTAGATCATTTAAAAGATCCCCAGAGAGCGTTTCTGGCCAGGTTATGAATGTTCCAGCATTAAATAAACTTACTTAGGTATGAAATTGTGATAGACATGTTGATTGGAAACTACTGCTTTTGCTTTAATAATTAACTTATCAGTTGGCATGCTGAAAAGATGGACTGAGACAACCTTTCAGAACCTACCTATGACAAAAGAAAAAATTTTGCAAGTAAACGAAATAAAGGGGTTCATTGGCTGGTAGAAAGTACTCAACTCTGACTAAAATTTCAGATCGTCTCCTTAGGCACAGAGCCTGTGCTTTGAGAGATACTGCCTATTCCATAGTGAGGGAGGAAATGGATGAAGATTTTGAACAACGCTGCCAAGAAATCAAAGAATCTCGTAAGCAAAGAGGTATGTTTTTTGGCACTGAGGATTTAAAGACTTGTCCCAGTGTTTGTAACCAGCCAGACACCATTCTTTGCTCTCTCTTTATTGGAAGGTTCAGACTGTGCTTCCTCTTACTTCTGTCTAATGCCAAGGGAGGACTCTGTTCCTGGGTGTAAGAAAACAGACCCAAAGTGTAATGAAAAACTGAGGATGCCAGCAGGGCCTGTGGATGCCAGTACCCCCTGGTCTAAAGGCAAGTTGTGTTTTACTCAGACTTTCCTGGAGACGGTGCTGAAGTCTCTGTTGTTGTGACACATAACATGTTCCTGCAATGCCTGGTTCTTCATGCCAGAGGCATTAAATTTTTTAATATGCTGCAAAACTTGAGAAATCCAGAAGTCATTCATTCAGTGTTATTGTAAAGTCCAAGTACAATGGCTGGTTGACATTTTAAGACGCTGTCCTTGGTGGCCCGACTGATATTTAATGGCTCATACATCCTCTTCAAGTCAAAAAAGTTGTACATGATGGTTTCTGAATGACTACATAGTTTTTAGTTATATGAAACAGTGTTTTCCCCTTCCCTGCTCTCAAGCATTAAACTCTATTCCTGTGATTTCCAATTGAAGGGGAAAGGGTTAAAAAAGGCGGAGCAATAATCATCGACATGTAAAGGAAAGATCATTATTTCTTCAGTTTTACCATGAAAAGGAGATGGGGAAAAAAGGGGCCTTGCGTCTCTTTTAGTTAAAACACATGATATGATGTGATGTTTCCTGGTCTTGCTGGCAAGTCTGGGAATTTTACCACTGACTTGACCCATAGGCCTTGTTGAGTACAAAGAGTGGTGGGGTTTTCTGGAAGGCAGAATGACAAGTTTGTATTGAACAAGGTTAACTGAATCAGAAAGCTTATGAAGTGTAAATATCTATGGAGGATTTTTTTCTCCAGCAAATACTCCCAAAAAAGTGCCTCTTCAGCTCTCCCCAATGTGTATCTAACTTTTCTGAAGTTTACAGATTCTGAGGGCTCATCTCCCAATGCTTTTCTGTTGTTCACATATATTAGACATTTACTAAGTCACCTAATAATCTTGCTTTGCAGTAAGACTTCCTGTCTATACTAAGGTCTTTTGTGTTCATAATGTCTTGAAGCTGATGGTTTTGTGAATTAAATTCTATAGTGGGATTTTTTAAAATCTAGTAGCTAACTGACTCATTAAATTGCACCTTTTTCTCTAGACATGTCTGTGGAAATGGACAGTGGTACTGAAGCTCCTTTGGTACTTTTCCTTGTCAGACAAGTAAGATGAGCGTGCTTCTTGTTTTGGTAATGTTTTGGATTACTTTTGCTTGTATCTCTTTGTAGATAAGTCAAAAAGAAAACGCAAAAGGAACAGAGAGTGTTCAAGTATTACAGCTAAAAAGAGGAATATTCAGTTCAATAAAGAGAATAAAATTCCTGAAGACCAAAATGAAGAGTCTAACACGGACTGCACTGAATTCGCATCCTCTCAGGATACTACTATTGAAGAACATGAAAATGTACTTCAGGAACGACAGAAAAATGGGACAGAAAATGAAAGAGAGAGAGTTCTCCCTGTGGGTAAATCTTCTGGAAAAAAGAGAGAAAATTCAGACTTAAGAGAGCAGAGTGAGATGCCAGATTGTCAAAAAGCAGGAACTTCTGAAGACAGAGGTTCAAATGGTAAGTGAAAGATCAAACAGGTCATTTACCTCTTTCTTCCTGAGGGAGGGTTACACTGCCTACCAAGTTTTAGCCTTCTTGATTTCTGTTCTCAGTTGTCTCTCAAATTGGTGCACAGTGTTTCTTGAGTAATGGTGCTGCCCCTCGAGTTATGCCAGCCAGACTCATTTATTTCTGCAGCTGCTGCATTTCTGATTCTGCAGTTTGTTTTTCAAATGGTACCTAACTGAAAAACAATCATTGGCTTTCTTTTATTGCATAAGGATCTTCCCAGCAATAAGAAATGTAAGTTTAAAAGCTGTACTTCAAGCAGTGTGCACCCAGAGTCATGTGTGGAATAGAAGAGTTATGTCCTAGTGTTAGCAGTGTAAGATGCGTTTTATAACCTAAATTACTTTGGAGTTTTGCAGTGCAGTGCTGTAATGGCAACGGTTTGGTGTTTTCCCCTGCCTTTTTGTCTAGTGTTGTTTCTTTGTGTTCAAGTTTCTAGTTTTCATGGAGCAGAGATTTTTGCCAGAAAGGAGGTAAAAGTGTCAAGCATTTATCATTGAAAAATGGTAACAGTTGTCTCTGTTGCTGCGGAGATGTTCTCTTCTCCAACTACAGGGTACTTCACTCATAGTGTGTTTCAGAGAGAGAAATCCTGACATAAGAAATTCGTGTCATTCCAGATTTGTGGGTACATTGTATGACTCATGCAAGATCTTCTCAGGTGGAAGAGAAACAGCTGGGATGTGTTGGGAAGGCAGTGAAAACTGGCACACATAGAGTGTGTGTGGATTACTGTGAGCTCGAAGTAAGTTCAAATTTTAATTTTGTTAATACCAAAGTAGGACATTTTCTTGCTACATACAGAATTGTAAATTAAGTCAGTTGTTAACCAGTGCCAATTCAGACAAAGTATGGGAGGGATATATAGCTGGTAAAATAATTCAACCTGTAATGGACTATGACTGTTGTTTCCACAGCTGGTGTAGACTGCTGTTCTTGCTCCTGGTGAACTAAATTTTAGAAGACTACATTATCTCCTATATTTAATGTAAAGGGGCTTGTTAGATTTTAAAATAGCCCACTGGCAAACTGGTAGTGCTGTGGGTTATTAGTGTCTTGGCAGTTTTTATGATGGACTGGTGGGTTGTTTGGTTTGCTGTTTGCATGTTTTCATTTATTAGGAATTGGAAAAGTGTCTTGATTTTTAGAGATGACTTTTAATTTGAAATTAGCAGGTCGACTTAAAAGTCATCCTGGATAAAATAGTAATACCTGCTCTTCTCAAATGCTTTGAAAATCCAGTGATAGAATTTTGCATTCCTATAGGTACCGTGTTACAAGGTTTTTCAAATCCCCTGTAAGAGAGAAGTGATCCTAGGATACAATTGGAGAAAGGGTCAAAAATGTGCCTAGCTGCAGGAGGTCGAAGAAGTTCCTTTGCATGAATTGGAGAGGTTAGATAGACCTGGCCTTTTTCATGAGATGCTTCAGTGAGGAGAATTCAGGAAATTGTCGGGTTGAGGTCCTGGAGATGGGTCAAACCAGAAGGGGCTGCTGTTTACCTGACATAAGAAATGAAGTGAGAGAAATTAACTTTTTACAATAGGCTTCCTAAGCAGGCAAATTTAATGAGGTTGTGTTCATAGAATGATAGAATATTCTGGGTTGGAAGGGACCTAAAGGATAGAGTCCAACTCCTGGCCTTGCACAGGGCACCCCTAACAGTCTTGCAGTATGCTTGAGAGGATTGTCTAAATGTTTCTTGAGCTCTATCAAGCTTTGTGCTGTAACCACTTTCCTGGGGAGCCTGTCCTACAGCCTGATGACCCTCAAGGTGAAGAACTTCTTCCTTACATCCAACCTGAACTCCCCCTGACACAGCTTCATGCTGTTCCCTCAGGTCCTGTCAGTGGTCACCAAAGAGCAGAGATGGGTCAGTGCCTGCCCCTCCACTTCCCCTTGCGAGGAAGCTGTTGTTCATGTCTGCCTGTGTAGGGAATCCACATGGGTTTCTCTAGAGTCAAGGTGCCAACTGCATGTGCTCTGAAGGTACTACCCACTGGAGAGATGGTACTGTAGAGCCCTTACAGAGGTTTCAGCTGCAAGGACAGAGCTACAGTCATGAAATGCATCTTTTAGAAAACTTAATTCCTTAACATGGGTGCCACTGGAACTTGTTGCTTGTGTTAGAGAGCTTCTTTGGAATTCACTTGCAGACAATAAGCTGGGTGAACCTCAAAACTGAAGCTGCTTGGATTTGTTTGGGCTGTTTTTTTTCGTTTGGGGTTTTGGTTTTTTTCATTTATTTGCTTGATAATAGGCCTAGAACTTGAACACATATGAGAGTGTGCAGTCACTTATGTGGCAGCAATTAGAAAGTTTCACATGGGAAGTTGGGCATACACCTTTGCTATGTCCTGCCTTTTCTGTTTGCAGCTTATTTTGTGCTATTCTGAACTCTGGTTTACATTTTTTTTCTTCAGCAAGTGTTGCATTCTATCGCCGTGGTAACTGAGAACGTCAGTATATTTCGCATGGAAAAACTATATGCTGTCCTTAGCCAGTGCATTTACCAACATCGGGAAGATGGTGACAAAAACGAATTATTGAAGGTATTTTTTTTGTCTTGTAGCATTTTGTCATTGTTACAGGTGTGTGTTATGCATATGTACCTGTGAACATCATGGTTATTTAGTATTGCTCATTGCTGCTTAGTTGCCTGTGTTACAAGATTTGTTCATTACAGTCCGGAAGACATTTCTCCATATTGTAAAACTATTGTTGCATTTGGCTTAGCTGTTGGCAGTTTCAGCAGGAAAAGACTTGAAGACGATGGGTCCCCCCCAGAGCCCTCTCCAAGCAGTTAACCTCAGTCTGTCACCACTCCTGCTCCAGAACCTTTTCAGTGCTGGGGGGGCTGTGAAAGGAGGGTGCTTTTCTCAGTCTGTCACTTCCTCGTTCTTCTCTTGCGGGCAGTCACACATGGTAACACTTGTATAGTAGTCGTTCTGCTCCTGAAAAGAAACTAAGTATGAGGCATAACAAGAATAGGAGACTTTAGTCTTACCAGACTTGCTTTTCAGTTAGAATGGCTCAAGTATCTTTAATTTCATATATGGGGAGCTTCCTGCCTTTGAAGGTTTAATGCTAAGAGTCAAATTCTTTAATCTCTTCCTCTAAGAGAGTATTTCCAAGTTGTCAGAACTTGGCAGAAATATTCCACAGGAACCCATGCCCAGTCTGACATTCCCAGTGTTGAGTTGATTTAGATAGGTTGGATATTCAGACTTCAGCTTCAAAGTCCTTGAATCCTTTTGTCATCCAGGTGGTCATGCATAAGAATAGATAAAATTATGTGTCTCAGTCCTCCTTAAAAAGTGAGGAAGCCTCTTCCCTTGGGTTCTGGTCATCTTGAGCTCTTTTTCCATATCTGATAAAGAGTCAGATCAGATGTTCTTAGTCTGATTTGTGCAACAGTGAGGATTATTTGGATTAAGGAATGCCATTCCTGAAAAATGCGCCCTTCTCTCATCTGTCATAATGACATGATTTAGCATGTTTGTTGTCTTGGGGCTTGTGAAGTTTTGTGACAGAACTTTGCTTTCTTTGTTTTCTGCTTCTTTGAGCTTTAACCAAAGAATATTTCCCATTCAGAGGGATTGCATAAGTCAGTCCAGGAGTAAGTTCTACTGTTAGAAGACAGACTTTAAAAAGTATTCAGAGTGCAGAAAAGACCAGTTCAGCTTTTAGCTGTGGCTCTTTGGGAACTGTCTCCTCTAAAATTGTTGAAAGCACTATTGATCCATGGTCCCCTGATACTTTGTAACCTACTCTCTATTTTGGGAGCATAACAATGTGTTGGAGGCAGTGAGTATAGAACAACAGTGATGGTGGTTGCACATGTATTGGCTAAATCATTACTAACAATTGTGTGCACAGATCCTTGCTTCTTTTGATGAAATAGTAAACAGGGTTCTTAAGTTTGTATTAACACTGACCCCTAATGTCTTTATTTCTTCTTAGGCAATGAAGAAAGAAATTACAGCCTTCAGTTATTCATGATACTTGACTTCAGCATACTTGACACACTCTGTAATGTTTTCTTTTTATTGCATGCTGTTTTTTCTTTGCATTATTCAATAAATACTAGGTCTGCATATATATTTATACAAATATATCTTAAAATTTATTAAAAAAGCTCAAATAAAGTCATTTAATAAATTTTATTTGATATTTCCCTTCTAGATATGTATATATCAATGTGACATACTACTGTGACTGCCTTTGGAACTCAGCAGATCTAAATAGATAATCTCAGTACCTCTCTTTAAAAGAAAACCTATCTTGAAACAAAGCAAGATTTACTACTGTAACTTTTTACAGTAAACTTTAATCATGCTTGTAATAATTACAACCTTAATACTGGAGAAAAGCATTTTAATACAAATTGTTCGTTCATCAGATGGCTTGTAGTTGAATTCAGTTGTAAATAGTTTTCTAGTTACCTGGGAAGAATTGTATCTGTTTATTACATAAAAATGAATATATTGTTGCTGATAAATATATTGAAGTAAAAGTAAAGCAATACCATTAAACCTGCAGAGAAAATTTATCTGCTAATTTGATAGTTATTTAAAAAAATGAGAATAAGACAAAGTTTAACTATATGAGAATAGAATTCTACATAAATTGTGATAAAATATGTAGCATGACCCTTTGCTCTTCTGTTGTCACATCACATACACAACTTCTGGTGATACTGAGCACCAAACTGTGCCATCCCTCTTCATGTGTGTTTGGTTTCTTACGTCTGTCAGTAGTGTTCTCTTTTTGTTTCCTACTGTGTTTGTTCAAACATTGGTGTGCTATGCAGATTTTTCTTTTCTCTGTATTGTTTGGTGGATATGAATAAAAAAATTAATATCTTTTTAGTGGTGGGTTGTCTGCTCTATTTTAATTGCAGAACAATTTTGATGATTTAAAATCTTGCATTTAAGACACCAGCACAAATACTACGTTTTTAAAATAAGAACTGCCTGTGCTCAGTTTCTCCATTCACTGTATAGATTATATAGCAAAGACAAGCTCAGGAGAAATAAAAAATTAAATTGAAAATTTACATTTTAATGTAATTTATGACATGGGAAATGTAGTAAGGGCATGAGTTCATTTAACTTCATGTTCTCCTTGGCTGCCATTGCCTATTTCAATGTGACTTGGGCAGGTAAGGAGCTTGTTGAGTGCATCCCCTAAAAGCACTATTTGGAAAACTGACAGTGTGGAATTGAGGAACCAGAAACAGTCCTGCACTCAAAACTTCTCTTTTGAGCAAATGTCTTCCTGTCACTAGGCTCGACAGGATCCTCTACCTATGTAGATTTTAAAAAATGTTCCCAAATCTTCATCACCTCTGAACAGTTAAGCATTCCCCACAAGCCACATCTTTTTTTCTTTCTCGGGGACACCATCACATTTTACTGTCTAACCCACAATAGCACACAGTGATAAGAAAAATGTAGTAAAGGGAGAGAGGTCTCTTTTCTCCAAGTTCTCTAACAAAAAACCCCCAACAACCCAAGGTGTTGGAAATGTCTCTTTGGTTCGAACGACTACTTCTGTGTTCACTCGCTCTGGTTTGGGTTTCGGGACGCTGCGGCGGTGTCCTCCCTCAGGCCGCGAGTGGTACACAAACTCTGCCCGGGCTGGGAGCGACGCTGTCCCTGCAACCCGGCCCGGGCGAAGCGGGGGGGCCGAGCGCGGAGCCGAAGTTTATCAGCGGAGGAGCGGCTGCGGGGCCGCGGCTGCCGCCCGGGAGCTCCGACCCCGCCACCCCCGCTCCTCCCCGGGCAGCCGAGGAGCCGCCGGTGCCCCGGGCTGCGGCGCTGCGGTGCCGGGGCAGCCCCCGCGCCCGGTGTCCGCCGCCTAACGGGCGGGGCGGCGGGAGCGGCTCCGCCCCCGCTCGCTGCCAGGGCGGCTGAGGCAGCGGCCGCGCTGTCCGCGCTCGCTGCGCTCCGGCTTCGGGGCAGCGCCGCGCCGGGAGGATGCGAGTGGGCGCCGCGGAGCGAGGCGAGGGCGCGGGCGGCCGCGGCGTTGGGAGCTCCCGGCCCATCCGCCGCCCCCCCGCCCCGAAAGAAGTGCAGTAGTTTGTGAAGCGCAAGATGGCGGCGCGGCCGTGAGCGCAGGCGGCGGGCGGGCGGCGGCGCGGGCTGAGGGGGCGAGGCGGAGCGGCGCCGGCAGGTAGGGACTCGCTGAGGGCGGCTCTCGGCGCCGGGAGGCGGGAGGGCGACCCCGCTGCCCGGGGAGACGCGCCCTGCGCCCGCCCCCGCTTCCCCCGGGAGCGGCCGGGAGCTCCTCCGGTAGGGACGGGACAGCGCTGCCTCCCCGGGGCGGGGGCGGCTCCCGGCCAGCGGGGGCGGGCGGGCCTGGCCCGACGGGGACTGCGCCCGCAGGGTGGGCGCGGTGGGGCGGCCGCGCCCCGCCCGCCTCCCCATTGTCTGGCGGCGGCGCTGCCCCCGCGGACAGGGGTCGTCGCCCGTCGGGGGCAGCGGGCTCTAGACGGGCTCGGGAAGGCAGAGCCGTGGCATCCCTTGGAAGCGGACTGTGCGTGCCCCCCTGCCCCCCGACCCGGCACGCAGTGGGGTCAAACCCCTCCGAGGACGTGCTCCTCTCCCCTTTCGTCCTTCCTCCGCCCCATGCCGGGAGCCTTCACGGGGCTTTGCTCGCCTCAGGGCGGAGGAAAATCCGTCTGACTCGTCGGTCAGAACGGAGAATCAAGAAGTTCAATCCCGAAGCGCCCAGAGGAGCCGGCGAGTTCCTGCCCGCTGTCACCGCTGGCGTTCAGGCGGACGGACGGACTGACGAGACTGACGGCAGGCAGCGAGCCATAAAGTTCTGGCTCCAGAGTTATCTTGCATCCCGTGGCGTTGCGGTGCGGGGGCGAGCGTCAAGGAACAGTACAGTGTGTGCAGGCAAAGTTGGGGAAGATGTCTGGTTTACTCCTCTGGGGGTGCCTGGGTTTTGGGGTGCATTCTGATGCTCAGCTCTCCCTTGTATCAGGATGTGCAGCACTGGAAACCAGCACCAACTTCAATAAACCATGTAATGGAGACAGTTCTGGAGCTCTGAAAGGGCTCAGAGTATCTGCAGTAGTGAATGTTACCTGGTAGGTACTTGGACTTTATTTTTGAGCTGCTTGGTAGGTTAAGTAGTTAAAGGAAAGATGGGGAAGTTTACTGTGTACAAAGTGTCAAGTAAAATAGTGAAGGCTGAGATGTCTTGGTCTGCAAGCTGGCATAGGTGC
This sequence comes from Cyanistes caeruleus, assembly GCF_971803275.1. Lineage (NCBI taxonomy): Eukaryota > Metazoa > Chordata > Aves > Passeriformes > Paridae > Cyanistes > Cyanistes caeruleus. The sequence continues at coordinate 12,594,831 of NC_141701.1, forward strand.
CAGTTATTTTTAAAATAAGACATAGAATATATGGAGCATTTCAAAGTGCTTATAAACATTGTGTAAATAAAAAGTGGATTTTGTTATGAAACTTGGTACATGAAAACAAGTATTCCCTCAAATGTAGGAACGAGAGGGGAATTTTAAAAGCTGTGCTGTTGGTTTTCACTAGCGGTCTGCTTTTTTTTGTTTTTATTCAGAAGGATTTCACGCCAAAAAAAAGAAAGCTTGTGAGTACTTACAGAAACCCTGTTTAAAACAACCTGTGTGATGTTGACTAGAGGACTGCTCTAAATTAAGATCCCTTGGAGCAAAAATGCATGATTAGAAACCCTTTTGTTACTTTCTTTAAACATTGCCAGCAAGGCAGTCAATTCCACCGGTGGTGTTAAATGAATTCCCCTGAGTGGATTAGAAATAGATGCCATTTTGTATAACTGAAATTATTTGCTTTTAAATTTAGGCTAGTGGTTCTTGTATCTTGGCTAGACTGAAAAACCCTCTGCTATCATATTTGGGTAATATGTATATTTACTATGATTATCTCCAAACTTGACTTGGGAAAAGGTCGTACTTTGAGCTTTCCTTTGTGAGGCTTACTTTTCTACTTTCCTAATGCTTCTTATGGCTCTCTTCTGAAATACTTCCTCTCTTGCAACACCTCTCTTGATGTGAGTGCTTTAGCTGGATCTAGTGTCCTGATATCTACCCTAAACTGCTGTTGTTTATAACTGTTGTTTATTACATGAATAGACACTATTTATCACAAAGTTTGTCACAATACTTACCATTGGAGATTTAGAGCTATGTGTTGAACAGTTCTCCCTTTTGTAGATGCTCCACACTGAAGAATTTCTTTCAAATAACGGACTTTGTAATATTGCTAGGATTCCTTTTGTTCCTAATGTACCCAGAAGGCTGTTTCTTGTATCTTTTGCTTCACTGGGCCGTCTGTAGCATTTCAGTTGCTATAGCTGAGATTTTCCCCTGGGTTTCCCACCATTTGTTTATATGTAGTCTGAGAGAAAGGATTAAATTTTGGGTTAACTTTCTCATCTAGTTGTGATTGGTGACCCATTTGTTTGTATGTAACTTTAGAAGAGTCATATTTGAAAAACAGCCGTTCATCTTTGAAGTCAGATTCTTTCTTTAAGTCTGAGTTCAGGATTTTTTGCAGCTTTATGAAGCTTGAACTTTTAAAGAACCAAGTACATAAACTGTGTTTTTTTCTGTTTGTGAATAATAAATACAACCGAGGCACAATCACTTGCAGCTAAGCTATGGCTAATGTTTATTTTGGTGATCAGTTTCTCTTTACCTATCAAGCTGAGGACTAGTAAAGATTTCATAGTATCAAATTCAGTGCTTGATGTTTTCTAATTTTTATGAATCCTGAGCTTCCTGTAAAATTTTCAGAATTACCATTGTGCTAAAATCCTGTGTGATAACAGTTTTGGGATCATGGCGTGAGGGAGTGTTCTGAACGTTTTTAGCTGAGTGCATGGACATGCTGTTCTCTTCTATGTATAAATGGTCAATATTCCCTCTCCTTGTGCTTTAAATGCAGGGTCATTGATCCATAAATGTCCAAGATGGTTTGCTTCTGAGTTGTCAGGGACTTGTAAACAAGTGATGCAATTTTCAGTTTAGTCCCATTTTCCCTTTTGTTTGCTTCCTATTTCCTAAATAGGCAGCAATAGTGAGTGTAGCATTCTACTTGTGTGGCTCCCCACTACCTGTCAGTAGTGTCACCTTTGCAGAATATACACCTCTAAGAATACAATTTTCTGTTGTTATTTAAGTTTCTAATATTGTCAAATTAGGCATTAAAGGGATGTGACTGCTTATGTTTTCAGCATTATTAGTTCCATTAATTCAAATTTACTGAATTCTTTTATTCTGGTTAATATTTTTTCTCTTTTCTCTTTTTTTTTCTCTTTTTTCTCTTTTCTCTTTTTTCTCTCTTTTCTCTTTTTCTCTCTTTTTCTCTCTTTTCTTTTTCTTTTTTTTTTTTTTTCAATTTTCATTGCTAGTTGATGACTTTCCCAAATAGTCAAACCATTTTGCTGCATAAACAGTTCTTTCCTTTTCTGTGGAGGTGGAAGCCACCAAAATGATACATTTCCTTATCCTGTACCAAGCAGATGGTATTTCATAATTCTATGGTTTGCACCACTTTCACTGATGGTTCATTTCCAGTTCTGTGGTGTTTCTGTCAAGGAACTGGACAGAACTTCAGGGGTCCACTCAGGTCTTTTTCATATCCTTCAGACTTCAGTGAACTGTAATGTATTTCTTAGAACAGTGCCTATACTATCAGTGGATTCTTTCTAATCAGCTTCAGAGATAAACTCAAATTGAGCAAAAGTCAGCTATTGTCACTTGTTAGAAGGTGTGTGCCGCTCTTTTATCCTTAAGAGCTTTGAGATCATAGTAAATGTTAGAGTTCAGTGCAATTCAGTGTAAAAGAGTATAATCTAAAGGGGCAGAATGTAGCCTACATTTATTATACCATTAAAATTATAAGACACATTGTCATGCTAAAGTGCAGAAGACAGGAAAATTGCTGACAACTAAAGGAGGAACAGATGTAGCATGATTGGAGAATCTTCAGGAAAAATTGTAAAAAACTTTCAATATGCTACTGTTTGCACTTCTTGAAAGATCTAAAAGGCAGCAAAGAACTTAATGTTGCAAACATTCTTTAGCATAACCTCTGCTTGTGCCTGACAGGTCTAAAGGAACTTTTTATATTCTACTTCAAAAGAGCAGGTTCCACATCATATTTGGAACCATTTAAGAAAGCATCTTTGGTATTCTAGGTTCACTCCGTGTACCTTGGCTTTCTCTGGTGGCGTTTTGCAGTATGCTTCTCACCTTCCTTGTCTAATGGTCCCACTAGGATTTGGAGGAACTTCACATGCTTTGAGGGGACCCACAATTTGAAACCAAGGCTTGAAGGCTGACAGTTTAACAAGTGGGCAGGCAAAACTTTATAATGGGGCACGTGTAACGCCAGCCCTCGCTGCTTGGCAAAGCCAGCGTTGTTCTGTGAGCGCCAAATTCACCTCACCCAACAGGACAGAAATGAGCTTTTGAACTTTCTAATGGTTATGGTAAAAGCTCCACATGTTCAGCACTCTGAATCTTCAAAGCATCTTGGAACCATATTTATTAGGTGGAAAATGGCTGTTAGCTCACAATGAATTCTGTGAATTGGGTAATCATAGAGATGTTAGGGCTTGAATTACTGGTTACAGGCTAGGACTGTGATTATTTAAAATTGGCTTAGCTTAGAAAGGTGCTTAGAACTTCATAGATGGAAATGCATGTTTGTATAGTCCAAGGCAATCTTGGTAGAGGTCTCTAAGCTTGCCTTCTTTAAAGCTACGAAATAGATTAACGTACTCAAAATACGATACTAATGTGATTACTTTCCTCCCTGTGTTATAATGGAAAGACTTGGTTTGTGTGTCAAAATGCTGTTGATTTTAAAACTCTTACTGGCTCTGTGCATGGGTTTAAGGCTCTGTCTTAGTAATGCGGTGAGTTTAGATCTAGGAATGTTGTATGTTCAAAAAAGAGTAAAGGGAAACAGTGGGGAAGAAGTCAGAAAAGAACAGTTAATAACTACCTGACTGTAGAAGACTGGAAGTAAAATGTTAGTTACAGCTGTGTGCTTCCTCAAAAACTCCAGATTTCTAGTCAATCTTTAGAATACCTTCAAAGTAGAAAAATGCTTTTTATACGTGGATCAGATACCTTCAGCAAATCAGTGGGAGCTCAGAGTGCTCTGCAAATCCAAGTTGTATCAGGAGGAGTTGGGCACTTGGCAGCAGTTGCCAAATGAGTTAGATGGAACAGGATTGAAAGCTCAGGAGTTTCTGTTTCTTGGCAAGATTTTCAGCAAGGTAAAATGCATTTGTAGATGCAGTGGAATTTTTGGAGTGTTCAGCACCACACAATGTTCAGCCTTGTTTGCTGTGTTGAATACTTAATGGCTCTCTGTCCTCCAAACTTCTCAGGGTGGTCTGGTCTGACAAAAGGCTCACCACACCTAGAGTGTCATGTGAATTTGGGGTTTTTGTTCATGTTTCAGTTTGAGGAATTGATGCCCATGCAAGATCCCTGCTGGCATTGTAGGTATCTGCTTAAATATGATGCAAACACACACAGCTTCACTACTTGTAGCTTGTGAGTGTTTTTCAAATTTGACTTCTTAATACATTTTACTTAAATTGGTTGGTGAATAGAGAACTCATTTTTGTATTGCATTAAAAGCAGTAATTTAGCATGGAAGAAACTACTTTCAGTGAGGTTTTGAGCAAGATGCCTGCAGCTTTTGGGTGTTTTATGAATCCAAAACCATTTGTTTTAATTCTGATTCTTGACAAGTAGCATTTCTTTTTTTTTCTTTTTTTTTTTTTTAAAACTATTTTGTGGGTTCCTCCAAGGGAAATATACCTTGGTAATATCAGCTGTTTGTTTCTTAGGGGGAAAGGAGGGAGGAGATGGGAGGAAAGAATAGTAATGATGAAAAGTAAGTTTACCCTTGCTACACATAGTAAAGAAATAATCACAAGCACACATCCTTAGAAAGATATATCAATCATAGTACATAAAGTCCAGAGAGGGAGAAGTTTTACATCACTGTGTACACTGAAATTCAGATTCCTTTGTTTTGAAAGCTTTCCAGTATATTAATATTTGCATGTATGATGACCATGTGAGCAGCACACTCTGATGTCACACACACTGACAAAGAGTGGGGAATACTTTGACTGCAGTTTAAGCCAGATGCATATGGGCACAAGGTAGTTCTAAGTTCAGAATTTGCAGATATATGGTGCTTTATATGAGTGAATATCCTATTTCCAGATGTAATGCTCAATTACAGATAGTAATTACTATCTGTGAATTACTGAACAGGAGCCCTCTTCTTCACCAGGCAACGTTTAAGCCCTGTTGCTGCAGAGAGCTGGCAAGAGAGAGAGAGACAGGCTGAGGGTGAGAGCTCACTGGAGGGTTAGGACTGAAAATTGCTTTGCACCAGAGCAGCTTCTTCAGCACTACTTTGTGTGGAAAGATACAGTCATTTCCACCCAAAGCAATGAAATAAAAAGCTCAGTCAGCCATTTCATCTTGAGATACCCCGCCCTCCGAAACAAATATTAAAAAGAAAATGTAGGTTTGACCTATGCATATCCCACTAATTTCCACTGATTAAGTTGATGTTTGTAATTGGGGTCTAGACAGGCTGTCTTTTGCGAAATACAAGTATCTTTTTAAAATTTCTGTAGAGAGAGTTACAAGATTTATGTAATCCCTTTGATATTATACTTAACCCAATAACAGCTTGAAAAGGAGTCTGTTTAGCTTATCTTTGTCCTAGATTCAGTTTTAATATCTAATGTTTAAATGGAGGGGGAATTGATCTTTATTCTTAATGATTCGTGCAGCCTCAAAGCACAGTGGTTTCTAGTTGTGTGCTGCCTTTCCCACTGGGGGATGCAAACAAAAGAACAATAATTTCAGACTCCTCCTTCAGTTTCCAAGAGAACCTTAGCTGCTCAGGGATAGCTTTGAATTTTAAAAGCATCGTTCTTCCAAATTATGTATTGATTGCACACAAAATAGCAGTGCTCTAATATGCAATTTAAAACAAATGCATGATGGTGCTCATTTGTTTTTAATGCTGCTTTTTCCAGCAGAGAAACAAAAAGAGGAGTCTATTCCCATAAACCAGTCTTGCAAAATCCTTACAAACATTTATTAGTCTAGACACAAAATATTCTCACCCAGCCTCAGCTTGACGATGACAAAAAAAAAAATAAAAAAATAGCAAGCTAATATTGTACTTGGCTGTCAAAAAAGGAAAAGAAGGAAAAAAAGAAAAAACTTGCCCCAGGCTAGTGAACCAGTAACATTTTGCTGGGCCTGCTTACAACAACAGATGCATCTTATTCCCATGGGGTTTCCAGGCCTGCCTATTTTCTATGCTAAACTTGGACACTCTTATAAACATTTTCTTTGAGTACCACACCCCAGTCATATCCTGGGCTCTTCTGATTTGGTTTATTTAATAATGATACCAGACATGTTCGTCTTACCTCTCCTGATAAGTCTTTGTATTTCCCTGTCTCCCCTAGATATCATTTAACTAGTGCATTAATTCAAAACCAGTCCTAATACATGGAACCGGGAATAATGGAAATAGGTGATTTGGTCATAGCTTGAATCTGAACATAGGAAACCCTGATATAAATGATTTCTCCTAATCTTGAGTTAAATTTATGCTTTTGATAACTTTTGTAAATAACAAGTGATTCTTTCTCATTGTTTGATATTGTAGTAGTTTGCAGAGGTTTTTTTTGTAAAGGGATAAATTATATCAGGGATTGTTACTTTATCTCAACATACACTCAGATTATTCACTTTTACTTCTCATTTTCCTAGAAAACTGGGAATTATGCACATCTTGTTTTTCAGTTAATGATTAGTTCCTGCTTATCCAAATTTATGCCTAACTACATTTGATTAGAAATTAAAATTTAACTTAAAATGCACCTAAATGGCCTAACATGTCTGTATTATTAAGTTACTGTAAATATGTAGCATATCTAAGAGTACATTTATTCAAACATGACTTTTTTTTTAAGCCTACTGATTTGTGAGACAAATTATGATACTTCTTTAATACTCTGTAAATTTTTTGTGTCTATGATGACATATCTGTGTCTGTTAAGATTTTATCCCTGGCAGAGTTTATCCTTAAGCCTGAATTGGAGATCTTACACAGAAGAAAAGCTGTCCTGCTTTTTAAAGTTTGGGGCAGGAGCTTCTGTCAAACAGGAAGTAATTTCTGCCTTCATCTACTCAGTGCAGATGTCTACAAAGTGAATTTCTGCATACAAGGTTAATTGTTAACTGACAATAATTCAGTGTTTCTACTGAGAATTTCCAACTTTGTTAAGTAAAACAATAATGCCTTGAACTAAAACTGTCCATTATAATACTGATTTTTTTTTTTTAAGTCCTTTTATTCCATTAATAAAAACTTAGCTGTTCACAGTTGGAACAGAACTTCCAACAGTAATTGGTGCTCTTAATGATTATGTCTGGTCTAATGTCAGTATATAAGATAGGTGTTTCTTCTATGAGAGAATGTGTTCAGTTCTTGAAACATTAAATTAACAAAATCTTTCTGTTTAAAACTTACAGTCTAAATAATAGATGGTTTAAATATAATACTGATTCTTCTCTTCCTTCCCCCCCAATTGTTATGCTGTTTTGTGCTGTATAATGTTTTTAGGCTTTTCTGTTACCTCTTACATGTGTTTTTATCAGCACGTTCCTTTAAAAATTCTACTGCTCATTCTCATTTAAATCAGTGAGAGTATGATTTTGACCCTAGGATATTTTTGCAGCTTAAAGCTACCTATATTTTTTAAAACAGAACTAATCAATTTTTCTTATGGTGTTTAAATCTAATGCAAAAAAGAAAAAAGCAGCTTCACAGCTATTAAAGTACAGTGTTTTAGTTAACTCCATATTTTCCACTTAAATCATGTTGTGCTAATTTTCCACCATCACACTTGAGAGACACAAAGTGAAAGAGGGCAGTCTGTTTTCGGTGATCTGCTCTCGTACTTCCCTGCCAGGACTGAACATCGGAGGTTTGTGTTTCTCCTGCAGAAGTGGCACACATGACAGGCAGCTCCAGCAGAGCAGGGCAAGCAGCCTCCAGCTTTCCTCAGCCAGTGGCTCCCAAACTGGGATTGTATTCTCTGGGCCTCTGAGAAGTGATGAGAGGGGTCATGTGTCTGGCACAGAGTGAGTTGCAGAGGTCAGGTTCACAGTCAAAGTTTAGGGCATTAGCCTGGGAAACAGTGGAACAGGGAGCCAGCCTGGTGAAAGACTTGTTGATTCTTTGCTGTTGCATTGCATCCTTTGTTCAGGTGAGCTGGGAGCAGCGTGGGACTGCTGGGCGCCAGGTCCAGCAGTGCCTGTGAAGTGGAGCCTGTGAAATGCTGTACCTGCAGATCTCCTGTTCTCTGTGCCATGGGCTGAGATGCTTGTTCTGATCTGCTGACTCTTCAGGATTCTTCATTACCCCCTGGTAACTTGGGTACACAGTCATCTCTCAGACTTCTGCAGTGACTGTACTTCAGATTCATCTTTCTAATCCACATGTCGTACTTGAAAGCCTCTGTAGTCCCCTGTCTTTTGCCTTTTTTGTCACTGGGCTGATAGGCAGTAAGCAGTGTTTATCCACTCTGTGGATGAATGATGGGGGCATGGGGTGAGGGGTGAGGGAATTGGTCTTGTCACACATGAAAGAAGACATTATCTCCCACAGAAATCAGCAGGAGTACCTAAGGAGTACACTACAGTACTCAGCAGGGGCATAGAGTCACGTCACTGTTGCAAATACAAATGCTTTGCTTTTCACAAAGGTTAACTTGGTACACAGTGGTATTTTACTAGAGAATTGAGACCTGCAGAGATGTTTATGCAGGCAGCTTGGACTGTCCTCTTTTGTCTTTGTTATATGCTTGAACATCTCAAAATCCTGAGGAAAAGCATTAGAGTAGAAGGGACATTTGAAGATCGTCTAGTTCAGCCTCCTGCTCAAAGCAAAGTTATCTGTGATGGTAGATAGGGTTGTTCAGGGTCTTAGCAAATTTTGAAAACTTGCAAGGATGGAAATTCCTTAAAATACCCAAGCAGATTTTTACAAACTCTCCAGACAAGTGGTTGCAATTCCTCACCAGTACTGAAGTGCTGTTGCCTCCATCATCACTATGCCCCTAAAGTGATCTGCAGCAGACATAGAGTATGTTTGTGTTGCAAAGAAAGACAAGCCTGAGTGAGCTTGATAGTCTCACCCTGGTCCTAGCATTAATTTAGTGCTGCAGTGGGAATATTTGCACTTAGACCAAGTGCTCTGAATACAGAGAGGGGAACTTACATGTTGTATTTTGACTTGTGAATATGCTATTCCATGACCAGCATTGTTTGGATCAGGTCAGACAGTAGCATCATGGAGAACTTCTATTAGATCAGCCGTACTTGTAAGCATGAACATAAAATTCTTCTGCATTTTTCCACAATGGAGGAGTCTGCCATTAGGGACTAGGTCAATTCTTTGTTGTGTCTGTTCTTATGTGATTCAGTTTACAATTGTAAAGCTGTTATATGTATAATTGTAAAGTGTTATATGACACTGGAACATTCTGGAGCACCTTAAAAAGCACCTTAGAAAATACCAGATCTGACGTAAATTTCTTAAATTGCATCCAAAGTGGAGTTGCAAATCATGTGCTATTTAACATAAAGGACTTTTTATGCACTCTGTACTCCTTGGCCTTCTCACAAAGTGGAAGCAGACCTTCAAGGCTGGAGGAGGCTTTAAGGAGGACATGGGGTAGAGCAAGGCACACAGGAAAGGTTCTGAGCAAACACATTTGAGTGAAAGCTCAAATGTGAAAGACTGGACCAAGTGGTGGAGGAGATTCTAAAGAGCAGCTGAAACCTTGAAACTGTGCCTTATTGTCTTCACCTTCACATGGGATAAGGTGGGTCCATGCAGCAGAATTGATCTTTGTTGCTTTCCAATTGAAACTCTTTAAGTCCTTGCTTTTTCCACATTCATAAAACACTGGTTCATACAAACGCTGTGTTTATACATTTGTTTCAAGTATTTTGGGGTCCTTACAAGTTATTTAAATTATGGATCTGTGTTCTGGTGTATGCAAGTCTGTGTGCATGTGTGGAGCATGTAGCTGTGTGTATTAGTGTCACCTGGTCAGTTCACTCCAAGTCCCTGTTTTCAGTTATTTATGATAGTTGAAATGAGAATTTCTCACATTGTTTCTGTCTTGAGGGTGCTTTTATTCTCTATTCATTGAGTTTCGGGGAAACATTGGCTGGTTCAAGAGTAAAATTAACAGAGTGAGGAAGGAAGCAAGGAGAGGAAGAGAGGCAATCTCCATGTAAAAGCTGTATTACCTTTCTTTTTCTGAGCAGCTCTGTGCCTAAGGGATTTGACACAGGAACTTGAAATTTGGCAAGGATCTGGCCTTGAGGTCTGAGAAATGCATTCCATTGTAAAAAAAAAAGAAAAAAAAAAAAAGGCAGAATTATGAATCATAATGTATCACTGCCTTTTTTCAGGATGTTTTATCACCTGCTCTTGATCATGCTTTTATGCCTCTCGTGCACATCTGCAGACTGCCTTAAACCACCTGTGTTTAATGGATTCTTTTGGATTCTCCTTCTCTGTCTATCTAAGTTCTTCCATTGTCATCCATCAGGGTAGTCCTTAACCTGCTGCTGCTCCTTGGGCTTCTGCTAATGCCACTGGCCTAGCAGAAGGTATAAAAGTATTGGGAGCTGTAAGCCGTGAAGACCCATTCCTCTTTTTCAAGGGTAGAGTGCTACTAATACTCTTATTTGCTGTTGAGAAGTACCATTTTGAGTGGTGACAGCCAAACATAAATGAAAGCAGAAAGCAGCCAGTGTGAAATCTGGTTTCCAGTGTGATGAGGGCTCATACGGTTTGTTGGAATTGGTGGAGGAGGGGGAGAGGAGAGCGAGACAATCTGTGCTGGGCTGTGTCACCTCAAAATCGTGGGGGTTCCTGCTCAGCATCAGCGATGACTCGGGTGGGAATGGGCTGGGCTCTCTAGCGAGGAGACCATCTGTAGGATTGCAGCTTGGATCTCTAGAGGTGTTGGGGGACGTGAACTCCAGGAAGTTGAAGGAAGGTCTTGTACTTGCAGCACTGGACTAGGGCCTGGGAAAATTAATGTCTCTAGAAATTTTTCATCTGGAAGAAAAAAAAATGCAGAATGTAGTTGAAAGGAGCATTTTGTGAAGTCGTATGTGTGCCAGATTGTTTCATTTTAAAGAAGGAAATCAAATTATAATAAAACCTTTTGTTTTGGTGTTTTAAGGAGAAACTTTTTTGATAAACAGTTTTTAACATTAATAATTTCTTACTGTTCTAATTTTTTTAAAGCCAACATGAAACATTTGGAAGGTTGAATTAAATGTTTATTCAATGCAGAACACATTAAAATTTCTCTTCATGTTAGTAATTTATTTCTTCATCTCTTCTGTTTTGTACGTAATAGCACAGCAATTAAAACAAAATAGAGCTGTAGCTATGCAAAGCAAAAAAAATTCCCCAACTGCTGCCATTTTATTGAGTATGATAAGCATTTACATAAGTCTGGTAGTCACTTTCAAATATAGTCATGCAGAGATGCCTGTACTCTTAAATGTACCGAGTGCTCACAGTTTGAATTGGACACTTCAGAGTCAATAAAATAAAGGTCTGGCTATGTGAGTGTAGCTGCCAGGGTGTCCGTATCACACAGAAAATACCTCTGTGTGTGACTGAGGAACAGAGACATGCAGCATTCATCCTAAAGGTACCTCTTGGTCAGTGCACCCTTGTTTTTTAAGTACTTGAGATGTTTGGTCATTAGCTTTATATGATCAGATACAAAACCTGGTTAAGGCTTTCTGTATCAAGAGCAGGGGGACAAGTTACTGTGCTCTCCACAGAGGTACCTGGGGCATATTGTGCAATAGAGAAAGATAATGTAGGTTATTTAGCAGTCACTTCTGGCGTGAAATTCTGACATTTACTTTGATGGAACTGTTTTGTTACCCATTAAAACCAGCACTGAGAGGAAGTAACTGAGAAAGTCCAGTCACATGTCCTGTGGCAGGCTCCCTTCAGCCTCTGCTGGGCTTTTTGTCAGCTTTCCAGTGCTCAATCACGGGTCTGGCTTTGGCACAGCCTGGAGCTCTGTGTGGGCACTACAGTAGCCTTTTGGTACTTGCCTCCCTCATTACCAGTCCTAATGCAGCAAGGACCCTAAGTGGGTCTTATCTTTGTAATACATGAGGACTTCTGCTGAAATCAGTTTGACAAGTTTCACTCCCATGATAGATTAGTAGTACCAGACCTTATTTTAAAAGAGGAATCAAATGTGAATATCACAGGATTAACTGAGATACGGCTTTATTTTAGAGTCATAAGCAGTAAGGCTTTCTGAACTTTGAAGATAATGAACAACTGAAGAAAATGGCACTGCAACGAAGTCCTTCAGCCTTCTCACTGAGAGGCAGCACAGATTAGTGTATTAGCCTACACTGAGCTCTGCAGAGTAGTTTCTGACATAGACACATCTACCCTGAATAAATGGTAGTAGAAGGATGCTAAACAAAGGATCAACAACAGCTTATTGTCATGGGTTATAAGAAGGCAGCATTTTCTATGTGAAGTCATAGGCAATTTGTAATCTAGGTGGATTTAAAAGTTAGAAGCAGGTTCTATTGCTTCATCTTCTCCTGAGCCATTCTCTGCATAGTCTTAAAATCATATTACATGGGGTTGGATTTTTTTGGCATGCTTTTCCTGCACACTGAATGGAAGTGTCATACAGCAAGCAGGGAGCAATGCCTTTTCAGAAAGCATACACCCTCAACACACAGTGAACGTTTTCTGTAAACTTATTTATTTTTCTTGCTGCATCAGCTACTCCTGTTTGGAGGAGGGAAGGACGAAATGAGTAAAAAAAAATTTCTGGAAGCAGGTTCTTTCATGTGTGTCTTCTGTGGTCAAATCTATGTCTTTTTCTTCTCAAACTGTAATCAGATGGGAAAAAGGTTTCTGCCTCCATTTAGAAAATATTTATGTAAGTCTTCATCCAAATTTGCTATAAAGACAACTTTAAATGTTGAATTCCATTCTGGAATGAATCTGTCTTAATATAATTATTAATTAATTGGGATTGTTATCTGTTTATGTTTCTGAAGAATAGTGTCCTGAGAAATTGCCTGCTGGAAGATAAAATATCAGATTCTGGACTTTCAAAATGTATGCCTGCACTTGCTGGTTTATGTTCCTAGAAAAACATCTGTTTCGTGGGCTGATTTGCTAGGAATGTCAATTCTATGAAAATCTGAGGTGATATTACAGAAGGGGATTGCAGTGTAAATAATTGTAAGTTTTTATTTGGATTCCTTTATTTAAAAATGCTGCCTTTGACATAAAATAAACATCTGGATTATTTAATTGCAAACCAAATTGCACAGTACAATGTCAATATTCATAAGGAAGGATAAAAAGAGAACATTTTTCAAAATATTTTATCACATATTTGACCTTAAGGTATGTAAGGGACAAGCAAAAGCATTCTCTGAACCATTAGTGATGACCTTCAGGAATTCATGGAATATGAGGGTGGTCCCAGTGGCCTTGAGACAGGACAGGCAAGCACAAGACTGGGCACAAGACTACCCAGTCTTAACCAAGGGAAATGCTTGAGCAGAGGAGAACACATAGTGAATCACAAATCATTCCCAGCTCAATACAGGGAGAACTTAGTAAAAAACAGTCTGTAAGAACCTGGAGAATTGTAACAAGGTTCTTACAAGGGTGAACTTGGCAAAACCACACTGTTATTTCATTTTTTGTCATTAGCCTACTGGTACAGAATGTTGCAGACCTTACTGAAGTCTAGCTATGTGGCAGGGTCCCTCACACTTCTGTACGCAGAACAGGAGAGGTATTTTAGAGGAAATAAAGATTCCAAGGATTATGCATAATTGGTTGGATAAACTATGTAACTGTGAGTTTTCATAATCCCCTGTTAAAATTGTGAGAACATGTCAAGCAGGGTGCTGCAGGTGGAATAATCACATTTGCTCCAGGGAGGAGGGAATGGAGGTTTCTGTAAAGTCTGTAGAGTAGAGAAGGCTGGGAAGGGTTGCAAGCATCTCACTTGGTTGAGATTTTACTGAATGCTGTCAGTAAAATCTTCATAGCCATGAATTAAACAGGGTTTTGACATCACAACATCCTTTAAAAAAAACCCCACAACATTTTACACAGTGTAGTCAGAAGAGCATAGATGCAGCTTTCTTTTTCTGAGAACTTTTTGCATCAAAGAAATGTGTTGCTATCGTGGTAAATACAGGAGGGATGTGATAATCTGCCTATGCAACTTCAGCAAAAACAAAGCACAGCAGAGATATGATACAGATTTAGCTAAAAGCCTGCAGGTGCTGCAATTGCACATACACCTGTTGGCTTACAGGCACTGTGAGCACTGTTGGGTACATGAGGAGACTGGAGAACATTTATTGATTTGTTGAACAAGTTTCTCATTTTATTCCTTATCTCCAGCCTTGCCTTCAGCATGCTTCAATACCTCATGTCAGATCAAATGTTGCTTTCACTTGTGCTCTGGGCCATCCCAGAATGGGACCCTTGGCAGGCACCTAAGCTCACCCAGACTGCCCTGTGTATAAATCCTATGTGCTGTGCTAGGAATGAGGCACTGCAGAGTACCACAGTCATTTCTCAAAATGCAACTTCAGTCAGCAAAACTAGCTGTTAAGTTGCTTTTTAAATAGGCATTTCTGGTATTTCTGAAATTTTACTCAAAATCTTAGAAACATTAGGTAATACCACCCAGCTCTTCCCCCAGAGCATTGCTCAATGTTGTCTTGGCAGTTGTCTTCCCTTTTGTCAAGAGCCCTCCAGCCCCACAGAGAAGCAGCACAGTTAATAATGCTCTACCTCTTGTCCCTCAGAACACTGAGACAAATGGATCTATTTAGCTTTGCTTCATGGTTCTCTCGCTGCAAAGAGAAATGAGGTGGCCTGCAATAGGTACTTTGTACATACATGGAGATAAATATCTTTTGCACTTCTGTGCTCAGTTTTACAGACTGCCACTCTTAACTTGTGGAAGAAGGATATCTTTCTTCTCCAGTACCATTAAATAATTGTCATCCTGGAATGACGATTACCCAAGATTTATTGAGCATTTTCAGTGTCCTTAATGCCATGTAACCATATCCTTGGTATAAAAAGCCAATCACGTGAGGCTCTGCACTTTGAATGTAGTCACAGATGTAGTGCAGAGGGTGACTGTTAAAAACATTTAAGGAGGATATTTACAAAGCAGTAAGGTGACACACAGCTTCCAAAACAGAGCTTACAGAGCAGCAGGGAGTGGCAACTGTGGATGAACACTTCTGTCTTTTGCCTAAAGGAAAAATATGAAGCAAAGGCTTCTGCTTTGGTTATCAGTCTTTAATGCTTTTTCTCTCTCTGTTACAGTTTACACAATCAGTCATGTCTTTGTTAATGCATAGAGGCATGAAAACAGATTTTAGTTAATTGCAATGTGCTAGCAATCAACTTTTATTGGTTTGGGATTGGTCTTCAATAGGAGAATGACATTTGGGAAGCTAGGAAAAAGGGATAGATGTCTTTTGTCTGTCAGAGTGCCTTAAAAAGACATTGTTTTGCTTGTTTTCAGAGGCGGAAGAAAGGCCTTGCACATGATTGTGCTTGCATATATAATGCAATAGAAAAATACTCTAAACCTGCCATTTCTGGGACACGTCACAGCCTCTGACATGAAAGCCATGACAGAGCCAGTAGTGGAGATGTTGTACTGGGCTCAAGTTAGTGATAGGAAGGACCTGAACTCACAGAACAGTCAAGAGAAGTTGTTGTAGCCTTGGCAAAACAGTCCAACGGCAAGACTGACCTCAGCCCTGTGCCAAGAAAAAGGCTTCTGAAGCAAGGGTAACAGGCAGAAAGTTACCTGGTTTACACCATTCTGTTGTTTAGGTCTGTCACTGTATTAACATGAGCTGAAACAAATTTCAGCCTGTACTAAGTGGATTGGATTTTGCCTTTCTTACCTTAGCTTCAACAATCTCTTCTTGGAATGGTCTGCTGGTTTCAGGGGATGAGCAGTGGCACACTAAGCCCCAAAGGACTGAATTACTTTAAACCATAATATGTAGCAAAATAGAAGTTATTATTTTAATTAAACTAATTCCACTGTCTCTTCTTTACTACAGGTGGTGGATGTGGACTTTAAAACAGTGTGTCTCAACATCTCATCCTCAACTATTTTTAATCTGATTGCACTACGAAAGAAAAGCTGCTAATGGGATAAATGTTGAGACTTTACAAGAACTGACTTGAAGTACCGAAAGCCATTATTATTATTATTACTATTATTAATCAAGAAGAGCTTGAAGCTAAGTCTGTATCTGACCAGTTGTAACAGTCATGGCAAGTAAACGAAAATCAACAACACCCTGCATGGTCTTAGCCAATGAGCAGGATCCAGATCTAGAAATGGTATCAGACCAGGAGGAAGGACCACCTGTGCTCACGCCAGCAGATAACCCTACAGCAGAGAGTGTCACAAGTGATGAGGAAGTTCATGAGTATGTGGATTCAGACAATAAGAAAAACGCAAATAAAGTAGAAGGTGGTTATGAGTGTAAATACTGTACTTTTCAGACTCCAGATCTCAATATGTTTACTTTCCATGTGGATTCAGAACACCCCAACGTAGTATTAAATTCATCCTATGTTTGTTTAGAATGTAATTTCCTTACCAAAAGATATGATGCCCTCTCAGAACATAATTTGAAGCACCACCCTGGAGAGGAAAATTTTAAATTGACTATGGTGAAACGAAATAACCAGACAATCTTTGAACAGACAGTAAATGATCTCACTTTTGATGGGAGTTTTGTTAGAGAAGAAAATGCTGGACAGGCTGACTCTTCTGAGGTCCCCTCATCAGGGATCTCCATTAGCAAAACTCCTATCATGAAAATGATGAAAAACAAAACCGAGGCTAAACGTATTGCTGTTTTCCATAATGTAGTTGATGACATTCCTGGTGAAGAAAAGGGAACTGAAAACGAGCCAAACTCAGAAGAAGTAGTAGAAAACCCCCCACCGGCAGTTTCTGAGTCAAAACCAAGCCATTCAGTTGTTTGCAGTGCAGCAGATGTGGCTGGTGCAGCAGTGAACCCGGCACCAGTGCTTCAGCCGGGGGTGGCACAGGTTATAACAGCTGTTGCAGCTCCACAGAACTCAAACCTGATTCCGAAAGTACTAATACCTGTAAATAGCATTCCAGCCTATAACACTGCTTTGGATAACAATCCTCTTTTGCTTAACACCTACAACAAATTCCCATATCCAACCATGTCAGAAATCACTGTTCTTTCCTCACAAGCTAAGTACACAGAGGAACAGATTAAAATATGGTTTTCTGCCCAGCGTCTGAAACACGGAGTGAGTTGGACACCAGAGGAGGTGGAGGAAGCAAGGAGGAAACAATTTAATGGCACAGTGCATACTGTGCCACAGACAATTACCGTTATTCCAGCACACATTTCGGCTGCTAGCAATGGTTTACCTTCAATTTTACAGACATGCCAAATAGTTGGTCAGCCAGGACTTGTTCTCACTCAAGTTGCAGGTACAAATACATTACCAGTAACAGCTCCAATAGCTTTGACTGTAGCAGGAGTCCCAAGCCAAACACAGTTACAGAAGAGTCAGATTCACAGTGCTCAGCCTATTGCAGAAACCAAACAAGTAGCTGCCATTCCAGCCCCTCAGCCTATCAAAAATGAATCCACACTAATGAATCCTGACTCCTTTGGCATACGAGCAAAAAAAACTAAGGAACAACTGGCAGAATTGAAAGTCAGCTACCTTAAAAA
Organism: Cyanistes caeruleus; assembly: GCF_971803275.1. Lineage (NCBI taxonomy): Eukaryota > Metazoa > Chordata > Aves > Passeriformes > Paridae > Cyanistes > Cyanistes caeruleus. The sequence goes on from NC_141701.1 coordinate 12,612,408, forward strand.
CCAGTTTCCTCAAGACTCAGAAATTGTTAGACTTATGAAAATAACAGGCCTCACTAAAGGAGAAATCAAAAAATGGTTCAGTGATACACGCTACAATCAGAGAAACTCAAAGAATAATCATGGGATTCATCTCAATAGTGATTCATGTGCCACCATTGTTATTGATTCAAGTGACGAAATGAATGAATCTCCAACAGGAGTCACTACACAGAGCAAATCATCTTGGGGTACTTTTCCTGATTTAAGCCCACAGAAATTCAAAGAAAAGACTTCTGAACAGCTGCAAGTCCTCCAAGCAAGTTTTCTTAATAACCCTGTCCTTACTGAGGAAGAGATGAATAGGTTAAGAGCCCAAACAAAACTGACCAGGAGAGAGATTGATGCCTGGTTTACAGAAAAAAGGAAATCAAATGTCTTGAAGGAAGAGGGAGCTGACATGAATGAAAGCAATGCTGGCAGCTCAAAAGAGGAGACTGGAGAAACATCTGTGGGAGATGGAGCAGCAGGAACAAAATCAGGGTGTTCCACTTCAAGCAAAATAGGCAAAAAATCACCAGAGCAGTTGCACATGCTCAAAAGTTCTTTTGTCCGTACTCAGTGGCCATCTCCACAAGAATACAACAAGCTGGCAGAAGAAACTGGGCTTCCAAGATCAGAAATTGTGAGCTGGTTTGGAGATACTCGGTACGCCTGGAAAAATGGTGGATTGAAATGGTATTACTATTACCAGAGTGCCAATGCAAACAGTCTGAATGGCCAAGGCTTTGCAAGGAAGAGAGGGAGAGGAAGACCAAAAGGAAGGGGGAGAGGGAGGCCTCGGGGGAGGCCTAGGGGAAGCAAGAGATTAAATTGCTGGGACAGAGGTGTGTCTGTCATAAAATTTAAAACTGGAACAGCAATCCTGAAGGACTATTATATGAAGCACAAATTCCTTAATGAGCAAGACCTTGATGAACTGGTAGCCAAATCTCACATGGGATATGAGCAGGTCAGAGAATGGTTTGCAGAAAGGCAAAGAAGATTAGAACTTGGAATAGAGCTGTTTGATGAGAATGAGGAGGAAGAGGAAATGCTGGATGATCAGGAGGATGAGGAAGAAACAGATGATAGTGATACTTGGGAACCCCCCAGACATGTTAAACGTAAACTTTCAAAAACTGACTGATGTACAATTTGGAATTTGGGGACCAAAACCCTATGAATTAGGTTTGATGTTATGGTGAAGAGCCACATGATTTTTCATGGCCTTCAGTTTAGCAAGCAGCTGCTTAGCATCTTCCTTCCACCTAAGAGTGCTTAGGCAAGATGCTACCTGTGCAGGCAAGAACTGTTTGCTTTGTTGCTACAAGAGATGAACATCCTCGGGCCTGTCCTGGGACAGGGGGTTACAAGTCAGATCAAGTTCAGCTCCTCCTTTTCCACACTACCGATGGGAAGGTTCATGTTCATCATACACGTGACTGCTTCTCAATATTTAATTGCCTTATGTTGTTTAATTCCAAAAAACCACAGACTTTTTTTGTTGTTGTTGCTGTAAGAGAACATTGCCTGCTTATGAAGGAGGAAAACAAAAATATTAGATGTCTTTTTGCAAACATCCCTTCATCAGAAAGGTTTCAAGGCCTGGGTTTATTTCTTAAGGAAAGCGTTGAAAACAGAAGGGGAAAAGTGTGACAAAAGGAACCAATGAACCTAGGGGTGAGGATTGATTGGTTTAAGAAAATAAGGTGATGTCTGCACCTTTTGCATATCTTCAGAGTGGTTTGGGTTTACAGAACTTGGACTGAAATGTTCCTTGTTGATAATTATGAGCTAACTGAATGAGTCTGATGCTAGAAGATGCTTTCTGTGACAGTTAATCAGTGTATCCCACATCAATCTAATTTAAATGCCTGACAGACTTGTTGCAGTTAATAGTAACACTCACTTCTACCTTGTGCATTCTTTCCTTTGTTGGAAATGGTAAAAGAGGTATATTTCTAGCAAAAAAGAGTAATTTCTTGAAATCTGACACAGAGTTTTAAGGTTAACGTAAGACAAAAACTGCCTAAAAGTTGTTCAGAGTTGCTTAGGGGTTTGTAAGAATATACAGATACAGAGATGAAAAACATCTTTTGGTGCGAGTAAGAAAGGTTTTCAAGTAAGTTGTGGCAATGACATGGTGTTTAATTCACAAACAAAATGAAGTTATGTGGCTTTTAGATGCTTAGTAATTACACGTTAGTGTTGAATTGTTCTTCAGTGGTAGCCCAGTCGAGTGATTTGTGTCTGGGTTTAACTGTAAAACATCCTAACTGTTGGACTCACCACTGTGCTGATTGCTCCTAGGACTGCTGGGTGAACATACTTATTTCTGGAGGTGGTTTGATCTACCTGAACTGAACTCCAGAATAGTTTAATCTGATATAAAACATTCCCATCTTAAATAAAAAAAAAAAGCTATTTGGTCTCAATACCATGAAGTCATAGTGCAGTTTGAATTAGCAACTTAAAACAATGGGCCAAATTCACACAAATTAATTAAGGCAAATGTTTGGCATCTGAGAGAACTGGTACTCTGAGGAAGAGTAGTTTGTATTCTTGCTACTGCCAGCCTGCATTTTAAGGGATAAGTTACTTTATATTTAGATGTCAAAAGATGGTGATGAATTGGTGCTGCTGTTACCAACATTGTCTGCTTTTACATTGGCACTAATGGAATGGATACTAGCTATCTCCTTTTGCACATCTGTCAGCATCTTCTCTGTGGGCTTCTGCATCTGATGACCAATGAGGACAGATTAGCGCAGAGAAAATGGGACTTAGTGTCTCCTCATCTTCAAGAACCTGTTCTAGAATTTTAGAATTAGTCTTTCTTCTGGACTGTGATAACTGTCAAAAAAAAAAACCAGGAAAGCCCTTTTAGTCATGATTTTCTGAAGCAGAGGAGTCCATGTTAGATCTGGTTTTCATATCTGAATGTGGATATACCTGAAGCCCAGGCTAGAGTAAGAAAGAGAGTAGTGTCTGACAAAAAATATTGTTAACCTCCTAGACCTTTCTCTCTAGACTCTTGTAGCTGCCCTTCTGCTCACATATTGAATAAGCTTCCTGAGCTGCAGGAGGATGTTTCATATGAAAGCCATTTACTGGGTGACCTCTTCTGACTGTTTTAAGACTACTGGAGAGAAAAAGGCAATAGCTTATGGTATATGTCATGAATTTGATGATGAAACTATTCCTTGGCTTCCAAGGCTTAAGAGATGGTGAGACACAAAGTGGCCAACATTCCTACAGGGGAATCATCAAGCATCCCTCAATTTAACTTTGGAGTGGGGCAGAAGCAAACCCCATTGTCAGCATATTTCACAGGAGTGATTATGACTCTGCATGTGAGGTGGTACAAGCGAGATCAAGATCTGGCCTCTTCAGCATGGGGTTGGGAGGGATTCTCATTTGTCTGGTAATAGTGTAGATGATAATAGTAGTGTGCTGTCATAGATGCCAGCAGATACAAGAAAGACTCAAGCTAGCTTCAAGTTCTCTTGGGAATACAGGGTCAAAAATCTGTGCTTGCTGAGTAGGAAAGAACAAAGCCAGAAGGAAAACATGCTATTTTTAAGTTTCCAAAAATATTAAACCAAATCCTTGGGAATATGCCTCTAGCAAGCAAAATCTGGGAGTTGCCTTAATCCTTGAAGTTGACCCAGAATTAATTTTCTTTTAAAAAAAGCCCAAAAACCCAAAACAACCAATCAGCCTGTCCAAATAAATATCTCCATTTTTGTTAGCAGAGACTTATTTAGGTTAGCTAGGAATCCTGCCTTTAAAAAATGGAGAAAAATACAAAGATCCAAGTTAATTACAACTGAGATATTTTCCACTTTGGCAGTGTTCTATTAAATAACACTCAGCTACAATGGTAGGCCTTAGCACATCTGGTCTGAAAAACACAGGAAGAGGAAATACATTTTTTATCAGACTAAATATAGTTGGATTGGAGGTCTTTCAGTAGAATGGTCAGAGACAGTGGCTGATGCATACTGAGACAGATTTTCGGCTGTCTATGTGTTTCACTGGCTATACCAGTATTTACAGCTCAGTGAGGAAATTATCTCTTTGCAGAACATAAAATTTAAATTAAACCATGTGCTGTGGATCAGCTGAGAGATGCAGAGCCTACACATAGCATGTTGGGCTACATGCACATTTTAAGCCTTTTCAAGGATAAGGAAAATTTGGGTGGGTTCAGCCTGAAGACAGAAGTTGTATGCATTCATTATTGTCCATCGTCTGACTGTTATTTCTGTTTGAACAGAATCCATTAATTACCAGTCTGTTTCATGTTTACAGCATGTGTGTATTTGTATTATGTACTGGGAGAGAGGCAAACTCCTAGAAGGCTCCCACATCAGGACTTAGAGGGGGAAGCATTGGAAGTGCTGTGGTCAGTTCTGTCTCTCATTTGTGGTCAAGACTGTGGGAGCTCAAACTACTGGTAACAGTGGTTTAGCCCAGATTCATCTCAGCCACCCTTAGGATGCTGTGGGCACTGTACAGTCACCGAGAGAAACAGAAATGGCCCGGTGGAGAGGATATGGCACCTTCTCATTCTACCAGTCACATCCAGGAAACTCCCTGAACTTAAGCACATCAGCAAGTGTTTTAATTTATTATGATTCTGAGTGCCTCTGTGCTCATAAGCAGTGCACCCCTGTAAGCCTGGCTCACTCTTATAATTTATGCACACCTGCAAGATGTTCTGGAAACCATTTGGACTGAGTTATACTGGCAGTGGGAAAGGAAGGGGAAAGAAAATACATCTGCCCAGGAGTCAGTGTCCATGTGACTTTCTTGATTTTCCTGCATGTTAAGGACTGTGTCTAGATGAACCTGAGGTATGTTTTCTGTATTTCTGTGGAGCTTCACCTCTTAGGTTTGAGCTCATTATGAGCCAGGCTTCAGTGATTGTCACTGACACTGAGACAAAGAAACTCTGATCTTGCTTAGATCTTACCTCTCTTGGCTGGTTTCTCATTCTTCATTGGGACCACTAAATCACAACTCAGTTGTGAGCATCAGTTCCTTTAGAGCTAAGCTAGTGCATTTCTCTTCATCTGCTGTTTCTGCCAGGACTACCTGCTCTCATGATGCCAGTTGTGCTGTCTCTGGAATTCAGCTGAAAAGAGAACATAATCCTGTGCCAGAATGGAGAGGGAAAAGATCTAAAAGAAGGAAAGCAACGTTACAACCAGGGACAACATCCACCATCACAGTATCGTCCTGCTTGTGGCATGTTTCATCTCACCCTTGCTTCTGAGTGCAGTGAAAGAGCACAGTTCCATCTTAAACAGTGCTGTCTTCCCAGTATCACCTCTCAATGACCCCAAAGTTAGTGTTGAAAAAAGAAAGTCAGGCCTATATTCCCCTGGAGGTTTGAATGAACTAACAGTGCTGGCTTGTAAGAAGTGAACAGAAGGGAAAACGCAGAAGGCTCTGACTTTAGCCTGCCCCGCAGAATTTACTTTTCTAGAAGTTGATAAGCAAGACAAGTTTAACTCCTTCTGTTCTGACAGAGAGAGTAAATTTGTACAGTCACTCCTTTTTAGCACATAGAAATCTCTTCTTTGTTTGAAAGCAAAGAACAGGAAAGATACCTAGTACCTGATTATTAGAATTTAGTGTATTATCTCTAATACACTGTAGTAAATGAGTAAAAATGCTGTTTTTTAACCTCGTCTGGTACCATGTTGAAAACTGCTTTTTCATTATATTATGAACTATAATTCATAATTCAAAGTTTCTGACTGTAACTATGATTATTGGGAAACTCATGTAATGTCCACACATGACATGAAATAATTTTCTAATGGGTGATTTGCTCACCTTGAACAAAAGCAGATTTTCTTTTGCTCTCCAAGAAACGCTTGAGGCAGGCAAATCCACTCCCCCTCTACAGAGCAAAGAAAGGATTTCTGGATCCCATGCAAAGTGATTCATGGCTGTACACGGTCCCCGTAGGCCAGAAAGCCCAAAGATGCAGACATTCTCCTCCTCCGTTTTCCTCTGAAATGAGAGCACAGCAGTAACTGATGACTGATCTCTGGCTGCTGAGTAACCAGGCTGTGGTTTAAGCTGGGGAGTGTTTTCCCTTTTGCACTTAATGGAGTACTGTGTATTCAGGCTGGATGGCAGTATTTGCTTCTGTAAATATGGTAGTACCGATTTGCATCCTCCACCTGAGTCCAATACCTGTCTGTATTCATATCTCCCAAGGAGAGAAGATAATCTTAAAGCTTCTGTAGTGTTAAATATCCCTGCCCTAACCTGAAGGCACAAAAGTAGAGTGCAATGAAATATAGCTATTTTCTTTAATTTATTTTTTTCTTTGAAAACAATTTTGCTTGCATTTAGTAGTAATACAGAGATAGTATCAATGACCAGAGAACAGTAAAACTTTCAAGAATTGTTTATAATACCTGGAATGATGGTGTAAATGAAAGATGGAAAGGGCTAGTAGAGGATTCAATTCTCTACACTGAACAGTGCTGGGTTATGTCTGATTTTGCTATCCAGCTTGTGATATCCTAGGAAAATGAGATTTACCAAGAAGCATGACACAAACTTACCAAGTCAAGTTACTTGAGATTTGCTGATGTATTAAAATTCTGTAGGAAAATATTTTGAAATAAAAATTTCAACAGAAAGTGAAAAATCCCCTTAATGGCTACTAACAAACAATAACTCAAATTTCTGCATTATTCCCCACTTCTAAAAAGGGATATTTTGAAGCACAGGTGGGTTATAGCCAGTATTTCGAAGTTTAATGATTTTAGTTCTTGGGGATTTTTTTTCTTTCTGTGGTGAAGAGCATCTGCACCTTTTCAGTGAAAAGGTGCAAAAACCAACTCACACAACATTAAAAAATGTAGAGGGATAAGTGAGCATCCTGTAGCACTTTTCATGAATTAAGGTAGTATTTGCCTGATGCATGCTGATGTCTGCACCAGGGCAAGACACTGTAGGTAGTCAGCACAGCAAGGAATGCAAACCTGCTCATCCTGCATGCCTGGAGTGGCTCAGAGGAACTGCACCCCAGCTCCACTGACTTACCCTGACTTGCAGGCAGCTGTTGACACTGGAGACATCTAGCATTGTAGAGAGAGATCTTCTGGCTGGATTGCAGCACTGATCTTTGTGTTGTGGTTAGCAGTGGTACTGACCTCTGCTTCCAACTTGATGCTTGTTGGGAAATGAGGCCTTTTTTTTTTTCTTTTAGAGCAGGTAGCACTACAGTGGTGGATAAAGTAACTGATCCTTGGTTATAATACTGTGGCATAAAAATGCTTTGGGTTTTCTCAAGTATTTTAGAGATAAGGTTACTGTGTGAACATTGGACTGTGCATAACATAGAATGTGTTAGGACACATAATATTTGTGTCCCAGTTGATGAAAGTATTTCCTTATACTTATTCATTACTAGATACCTATCATGAAACTGTCCCTAAAGAATCTTCTATAGTGACAGAAGAGTCAAGTCCTCATCTATGCTACAAAATTATCAACCACAAGAGCTCTGCTGTGATTTCAGAATATTCCCCTCCCCATCTTCCAGTTTCAGCTTACAGAAGTATTTCCAACCCTGCATAGTTGGCTATCTGCATGTATGCTTACAGTCTGTACAGAAATGCACTAAAATGAGTTGCCCTACCTGGGAAGGCTTTATATTGTATAGAAAATGTGGCACTAGGTACTGCTCTTCATGTGCACAGAAGAGTTAACAGGTGTCAGTCTCGTTTACAGAAATGATGGCGCTTTGCAATTTTCTATAATATATTGCAATATATTTAAATGTCCTGTTTGACATGTGAAATGAAATTAAGTTAATGCATTGTATTTGAAGTATGAGGAAGATGATTCACTAACGACCAGCAAGGTTTTTAGAAAGGTGTCCAGTATGTAGCTGTCTGTGTGATCTGTCTGGTGTACGTGATATTAAAGGAAGCAACAATACTGTCACTGTTTAGAATGAAGAGTTTCTTTTGAATGATGCAATAGCTTACAATGTCTTTCCTTTGTAGCTGCCCAGTGTGGTGAAGGGGAAGCAATTCTTGAAAAATTTCAAGATAACTGGTTAACTGTGAATGGGCCTAATCTTTTCGTGAAACCAAGAAAATTTTTGGACACACACAGGACTTGAATACTCAAAAGGATTGGAACTTAGTGTTGTGCCAAAGTTAAACTACTGCAGTTGGCAGTTCTGCACTGTAAATAGAAGACTGATTAAAAGACAGCTTGTAAAAAAAATCAAATTTTAATACAGTACGTTTTTATTCTGATACATGATGGAAACATTCTGTTTTAGACCTTTTTTGAAGAGGCTTCAGTGACCACTAGATTTTGTCCTCTTATATTTTGTTTGGCCTAATACTATATGTTTTAGTAAGATGGGCTTTATTGCCTGTGTTCTTTGATATGTGATTAAGCTTATAGCTTTGAGTGACCAAACATTTTACAGAGTAAAAGTTCTTAGAAACAGTATAATGTAACTGATATTTCTGTGTCTTATTTATCAGGCTCTGCACAAACTTGGAAAGTTGTGCTGGACTTGTACAACTCATATATGGGAACGCAGCATACTTCTGGATATTACAAACCTAAGCCTTTGTGGCTGTATGGATCTTGTCTTTGGATTTATTTTTGTTATTTTTTTGAGGCAAAGAAACGAATGGATGCTGCTGTAAAATATTTGTAATATTGCCATTATTTCTTTCTGTAGCAATTACAGCTTTTGCTTCAACAGATAAAGAAAATAAATCAGAGATAGAAAAATCCTAAATACGCTGGTAGAAGAAAGGATCATGTCAGAACTTCTGAAAATAAACTTTGTACCAAAAATTTGAAAGCAGAAATAATGGAATAAATGTCTCCTTATTGAGTGCGTGTGGTTTTAAGAGGTGGCATGGAAACCAGGAATCATGTCTGTATGAAAATGTCACAAAACAGACCTTCTCAAATATCATTTTCCCTGTTAAACAAAACAGAATTTCACCAATTCCTCAGATGCATTGAATTTGGAGAATTGACTTGGCTGAACAGCCAGTGTGAGGTCAGCCTCACGTGTGAATCAGTACAGCTGCTTGTTGCTGAACTGTTCTGCCGTGTCAGCAGCCCAGGGTCGTTCACGTGATTCTTCTCATGGCAGATGCTTTTTATTATGGCATTTAAAATATTCAGGGTGGGAAAAGTAGGGGTGAGTAGGAACCACCTCCTTACTGAAGTCCCCATCAATTGGACAGGCTGCTTGAATAAGTATTTTTTCCTGAGATGAGAAGGGTCTGAGGAAAGCTGCTGTGGAGCTCTGCCCTTCTCCCATGAGCCCAACCTGCCATCACTCACAGCCACTCCCTGCTGGAGGCAGTGCCACTGTCTTGCTTTGGTGTGACTCATCACACCCATCTATTCCAGCTGTTGAGCTGCAGCTGGAGGAACTTGAGTCTCAGATTTTCCTGGAGGGCCTGGCATTGTGCTTACACGTGTATCCCAAGCAAAGAAAAAGATGTCTAAAGTGAGAGAGTAATTCCTGTGCTGTAGCTAATGTTAGTATGAAAAATGACGTCTCTAGCTGAAGTAGTGACCTAAGGACAGGATGGGAGACGAGCATGAGTCGTCACCACAGCTTGGTGGCCAAACTATTTGGTCAAATAGTTCTACTTGGTTGGGTAAAAAAAAAGAATGTGTTTTCAAGAGTCCATCAGCTAATGAGAGAAATATAAGAATCACCAGATTATGCATGCAGTCATCGTTTTTTAAAGGTACCCTTTTTGTTTTCTGTGTTATCAGCAATTCCAAAATGCTGCAATTCAGTAGATATTTTCACAAGAGATCAGCTGGCCTTGTAGGTTGTTCCCCCTTCCCCAGCCCCTTCTTCCCAACATCTTTCAGCTTGCATTTGTTTTCATAACAATACTATCAACTACTATTTTTGCAAATTTAAATACCAAGCCACTTTGTGTACTGTCTTTTTTCCTTTGTATGCCAGAAAGTCCCTCTATAAATTGTTCCCTGTGGGCGTGGTATTGCTTTGAAATATTGCTGCTGGAGGTCCCTAGTCTCAGACAGATGGGGGTTTCTAACATTTAAATGACTTGTTTCACTTCAAATACCTTAAAATGAAATATTAGAATATATGTTTCTACTGCTATTATATTGAACTACTAGCATTGTGACTAATTTCTCTCCCATGTGTGTATCTTTACAGGTTCAGTGCTGAGCTGATCTTCATTACCTTAAAATATTTGGTAGAAGAAAGAAAATATGGAAAAAGGGAATGAAAGTGTGTCACACCTAGTTGATTTGTGTCGTTGAGTGAAAATAAAGGTCAGTGTTGGCAGTAATTCTCCTCTTAGTGATATTCAGTTTTCCTAAATGAGAGCCAGAGAGGAAAAAAACAACTTCAGTAAAGCCTGTCTTAAGAGACTAACAAGGAAGAGAGCCCACAAGTATCACACCTGGCACCCACAATATTCAGAACTGGAGCCCCACAGATGCTCTGATATGGAAGGGGTTCATCATTTTTCCTAGCAATACCACAAAGTAAAAAACTGCATAATTATTGTATGTTTTACAGTTTTCTTTGTTCTAAATGAGTTTCACGTGCAATTGTTGGGGGAAGGGAACAGTTGTGGGCAAAGTCCATTCTGGATTTCTGCATTTTGTTTGCACGTGTTCATTGACCAGTGCTTTCCCTCTACTGTGACTCACACTTTCTTCAGGCACTGCTACTTGTATAAGGCAATAAGACACAGAAGCTAAATTTAATAGCAGTTTCCACTCGTCCTCTCCAGCGGTGCAAAAGCTGTATGGGAAACAAGACAGTGCACAATCAACAGCTTGGTTGTTTCCTATGTGGGGGCAGCCTCCATATGGAAAAACAGCAAGGCCTGAAAAAACATGTAAGTTGTGAGGGCTGCTGAAGGGCAGGCCTGAAGCCCTGGGTATATTTCTTCAGTGTAGCTTATTTTTTTTCTAATTATTTTGATTTGTTTCTCTTTGTTCCTGCTAGACAGCAATATTGTAGTAAGTCAGCTCAGTTTATTCAATGTTACAGAAAAGGTCTTAAATGGTGTCCTAGAGGAGTTGCCACCAGTGTTGTTTGGTCCTGCCCAGTCCTGAAAACTGCAGTAGGAAAGTTTTAAGCTAGAGAAGTAAGGAATCTTCTGTGGTCTCTGCGGCCTTGTTTCATCCTAAATAGCAGTTAAGCAACAAGCATTAACAATGGCCAAGGCAAGTTAATGAGTCTTCAGAAAAACTGATAAAACTGAAAAAAGGGTGTAGAAGGAGGCATGCAAACCTCACTGTGCCCAACCCTAGGACTCTGTTGATTTTCCAGTTAGAGCAGTAGATTGAAGTCCCACCCTTTGCCATGACTTTTGTATTCAAAGACCATCAAGGTACAATCTCAGTGCTTGTATTACATGGCTGAGTGAAACAGTTCAGACACATGACCACATCAGTACTGGACATGTGTAAGCTTGCTTGGGAAGATCACTAGGATTATTCCTAGCACTTTATCACTTTCTTCTTTCTATCTTTCCAGAAAGCTTTTTTCCTCTTTTCTTTTTGACAGCTTTCTGGTCAAACCCAAGGGCATACTCATTCTGCTCATCATTTATCCTACTAGACAGAAAATAGTTGCAAAACCCATTAATAGCTGAACACATCTGTGTGCAGTGCACCCTTTTGGCAATAACAACTTTATTGGGTTTTGTGAGGCCTGAGGGGGATGGATTATGGCCTAGTTAATATGGCTTGCCAGGGGCCTGAAAGGATGCACTGTTTCAAGGCAGAGCAGGAAAATTAACCATCTTTTGGGGGATGCATCTTCTCCTGTCTGTCCTAAGGAGACCCCTAAGTAGCTTTTGACTTATATTAACAAACAGTTCATTCTCTGATTTCCACAATGCACTCTTTACCTCCCCACTCAATTTTTGTTGTGTCTAACTAGAACTAGAACTTACTGTCATCATTGTAAGTTACGCTAGAGTTCATGTGAGCTCATCAGAACTTTTTTTGTTTGCAGTTTGTAGTAGTGCTAACCTCTGTCTGCCCCAAACTATGACATGTTATTTGTATTACCCTTCCAGTAGTCATGGACAATGCTCACTTATGTGTGACACCATGCAAAGAAGATGAAAGGTGGTTTCTGCTGTAAAGAACTTTTAATCTAAATAAAAGGCAAGAGACAAGGACACAGTGAGACAATGTCAGCAAAAATAAAGAGCTGCTCTTCTCCTTTCATGAGTGTGTTTAGGGAAGGGTGTACATTATGACTATCCAACAAGAAAATAATCTTCCCTCAAGGTATGAATATTTCACAATGTCTGGAAGAATCCACTTAACAATTCAGGAGCCACCCCATCTGAGGAATGCTGCCTGTGGGCCTTATTTGGCCTCTTCACTACAGGCAGTTCTCTTGCTTAAAGGAGAGAACTACTCTCCCTTCTGCTTTTTTCCAAAGGCAGCTGCTTTCCAGTGTATTTTAATAAGGCCATGTGAGCTGCATCATTCCTGGCCAATGTGTTTGGGTAGTGCCTACCAAGATAGGGCCCTAGATGCCAACTGAGGTTTCTTGTTTCTGCTGTGTGTGTCTGATGGTCTCTAAAGCCTTTGTGGTATGTCTGGTGCTGGCATTAGAGTGACTGGACTGTGGCTAGGACCCATGGAGGCTATCACAATACAAATAACAACATCAGTAATTAAAGTAACACTGGAGAAGGATTCTTCTGAATTAATTTTGCCTCAGAGTAGATGGGAAAATGGGGAGAAGAAGGGGATTAGACAAACTCTGTCTTCCATGCTGCATTTTCTTTTCCTGGCCAATTCCAGATTAAGGAATTAGGACAGTGTAGAAAAACCCTGCCTATCACAGGAGTTGAGTTCACAACCTGGGCTGTTTCTGGGCTCACTCTGGCTGCAAGACAAAGCACCCCGGCCTGTCCCTGGCTTGCCTGCTCCCGCTCATCCAGGGTGAAGTTGGGTCACAGCCCCTCAGCACTGCCACAGTGAGGCACGCTCGTGTGAGCAGCCACAATGGCTTTGCTGATGCACAGGAACTTGCTTGGAGGACACAACTTACTGGAGCCCACTTTTACTGGTCCACTGTTCATGTGCCGAGCTGGTGGCTGGCAGTGGAGTACGACCTTGGCTGCCTTTGGGCAGACATTCATCTATAGCTTCTTTTTATCCCTGAAGCCACCTACACAGCGCAGCTGTAGCAGCACAGGCTCTTGTAGGGCTCGTATATCTGAGCCCCCTCAAAACTGCCTCTTCCAGGGATGATGTTTTCTCCTCTGTGAAGCCAAGGCTAACAGCATCAAGGCAAATCATGCCTTGCAAACTCAGGCAAACAGCTTTATTTAAGTACAGTGAGAATTTGTATTCTGGCAGCTACACTGATTACTTGGATCTTAGAGGAGAAATTGAGCAAACCTCCAGTGCTGACAAGGCAGAGGGATTTCTTAAAGTTGCATTTTTTAATTTCTGTAACTAATATATGAGGAGTTTTTTAAATGTCTTGAGGGGAGGCAGGGGCAGGAGGGAGCCAGGCAAAGAAGTAATGGAGAGGCAATACTTTGCCCATGACTTATAACTCAAACCACAGTCAGCTGCTAGACCCCCTGTGTGACACTCGGGAATCGTGGCTCTCCTATCACTAATTTACCAGACAAAAGCATTCTCTGCATTGCAACACAGAGCCTTTTGTAGACCATCAGAAGAATCGATGGTTGAAACCCCCAGCCCTGAAGTACCCTGCAATCCAAGCTGGCAACCAACCAGCTGCTGTGGGATTTGCCCCTGGGAATGCCTTGCCTTTTGTGTCTTCCTTTGAGCTGTGGCCACATTTCACTTTGATTAGTCATGTTTCTTTTTTGGGGCTTTCTTCTTTTTGATTTGTGTTTATTTCTTTCTGGATTTTTGTGCCTTGTTCATCAGACACCGGTCTGTTGCAGCGTGACCTGCAGTCCTGGAGTAGGGGGAAACAACAAGAGTGTCCAGTATGTGTGAGGAGCACTACAGGTGCTGACACTTGTGCCAACCTCCACATGTGCTTTGCCTGCCCTGTTCTACAGGTAGGAGGAAACCAGATGGTTTTGATGTGCATATACAAGTGACTGTCCTCACCTACTTCGATACTTTTAACAGGAAGATTGAAGCCTGTCAAGCAAACTCCTGGTTCTCTCAAGACTTAATTACTCACCAGTTTCTTCTGTGCTGGAGGGCTTGTTTGCCAAACAGCAAGTTTACAAGCAAAAGAAACATCAAGCTGCTTTTATTTTTCTGATCAAATCCAACTACCAAAGATGAGTTTCTACCCTGGCATTTATGCCAGGTCATACTACATCCAGTCACAGCTCTGCTGGTATGGAAGAGTACTTTAAGCACACAGAAAGAAAATCCCTTACAAAAGCAAACCACATGTTTTACATGTCTACTAGAAGGAAACGTTTAAAATCATCTATACAAGCACTGCTTTGGCCTCAAAAGGTGTTCTGGTATTAAAAATTTCATTAGTCCATTTTGCAGGCTAGGGAAGTACAAGGATGACTTTTCAGCTCACCTTCTCCAAACGTGTGTGGTGATTAGATGGAACAAAATGGACCATCCAGGATGGACAGACTGGAGCAAGGAAACAGCACAGCAGTAGCCTTAAAACACAGCACACTGTGCACAGTAGTACCACGAGGCAGGGCAGGCAGCCGGGGCATGTAGAGCTCTCCATGAGCAGCCGGGCGAGTCTTGACATCCTGAAGGAGGTCTGTGATCAGTCTTCGCTTGTTGTGCCCCCGTTTCCCATAGCTCAGTGTAGGGTGCTCTGGGAAAGCCTGTCGTGTAAAGCCTGAAATTTCACAGAATTACAGAATTTCTAGGGTGGGAAGGGGCCTCTGGAGATCATCTAGTCCAACCCCCTGGCAAGGCAGGGTCACCTAGAGCAGGTCACACATCTACTTTGAGACAGAACTGAAACCAAATGGAAACGTTACCAGAACACATTCCCACTCACCCTATGCAAAGTCGCCAGAACGAGATGCTAACAGAGCACCTCCGCAATCACGCAGTTAGTTTATCAAGGCGCGGGACCCCAGCTCAGCTCTTCACCGAAGCACTTCCCGCTCGGTGAGCGGTGACCGAGCTCCTCCCCCCGCGCGGCGCGGGGCCGGCGGGAGCGGCGGCGGCCATGGAGCCGGCGCTGGGCCCGGAGTTCGAGGAGTCCCTGTTCGCGCCGAGCCGGGAGCGGCGGGAGGGCGGCGGGGACGGGGCTCGGTGCGGCGCCAGGCACTGCGAGCCCCGTGTGAGGAGCCGGGACGGCGGGAGGGTGGGCCGCGACGGGTCTGTGTGTGCTCTGTGTGTGTGCTCTGTGTGTGTGCTCTGTGTGTGTGCTCTGTGTGTGCTCTGTGTGTGTGCTCTGTGTGTGCTCTGTGTGCTCTGTGTGTGCTCTGTGTGTGTGCTCTGTGTGTGTGCTCTGTGTGTGCCCTGTGTGTGCTCTGTGTGTGTGCTCTGTGTGTGCCCTGTGTGTGCTCTGTGTGTGTGCTCTGTGTGCTCTGTGTGTGCTCTGTGTGTGTGCTCTGTGTGCTCTGTGTGTGCTCTGTGTGTGTGCTCTGTGTGCTCTGTGTGTGCTCTGTGTGTGCTCTGTGTGTGCCCTGTGTGTGCTCTGTGTGTGTTGTGTGTGTGCTCTGTGTGTGCCCTGTGTGTGTGCTCTGTGCCCGCAGTGTTTCACGGCTCTGTGTGTGCTCTGTGTGTGCTCTGTGTGTGCTCTGTGCCCGCAGTGTTGCACGGCTCTGTGTGTGCTCCGTGCCCGCAGTGTTTCACGGCTCTGTGTGTGCTCTGTGTGCTCTGTGTGTGCTCTGTGTGTGCTCTGTGTGTGCCCTGTGTGTGTGCTCTGTGCCCGCAGTGTTTCACGGCTCTGTGTGTGCTCTGTGCCCGCAGTGTTTCACGGCTCTGTGTGTGCTCTGTGCCCGCAGTGTTTCACGGCTCTGTGTGTGCTCTGTGCCCGCAGTGTTTCACGGCTCTGTGTGTGCTCTGTGCCCGCAGTGTTTCACGGCTCTGTGTGTGCTCTGTGCCCGCAGTGTTTCACGGCTCTGTGTGTGCTCTGTGCCCGCAGTGGTTCCACAGCGCGGCTGACGGCGGGGAAGGCGCCGGCGGGCTCACGACCAGCAAGTTCCGGGCGGACTGGGCGTTCCGGCAGCGGGACTTCGAGGTATTTCCAGGGCACGGGCCGGGGAAATGTGGGGGCACAGACTGGGGCGCCCTGCAGTCCCCGATGTGCTGCGCCCGGGTGAACGTACGTCGTGTACCGCGGCCTGCGGTATGTAATGTGGCTGTGCCGCATTAATGCCGCTGCTGGTGCGGGCAGAAGGCGGGGCAGGGCCGGGCCGCGGAGGGGATCTGTGTCCGGGCACGATCCAGCCCGCAGCACACTGGGCAGGAAGGCGGCGCTGCCCCGGAACTGATGGCGGGCGGGAGCCGGGCAGCGGCCAGGCCGCGGGCAGAGCGGGGTGTGTGGCCGGGGCAGTCACGCTCACAGTTTGGCGTGTGGCTTTCTCAGCGCCCGGGGATGATGCCGTGTCGCACAAAGGCTGTCAGATGGCTGGCACCACGTGGCTGCGGGTCACCTTTCTCAGAGCTCCCCCCGCTGTCAGATGGAAGCGGTAGTGGCCGTCAGGCTCCTGCCGGTCGCGGAGCTGCCTCTGCTTGGCTTGTGCCGGTTCTCTGCCGCCTCTGCTCGCTCCGCAAGGCCGCTTGTGCCTTTGCCGTGCCTGGATGTGGCCCGTGTCTGTTCCTGCCCGCGGTGGTCCCACACCTGCCCTCACTGTGTGCGTCCTGAGCTGCCTTCCTCATCAGCGGTGCTCTCCTGCCTTTTGCAGTCCTAGTTACAGAATCTAGGCCTTCATTACCTTGTTTTCTTGTCGAAATCAGCATCTCCAGGCTTTGTTTCAGGTGTAGCTTCCCTCTTCCAGCCTATGGTTTGCATTACCGGCTCCCTGATTTCAAAGCCCTCCAGGTGACTTCTGACTCTACTCTTCCTCCTAGCCCATTGGATTTGTAGATCTTCTTGTACCTTAGTTGGTACTGATCCTGATGTTAGTCCAGCACTACTGCAGCCCTGTGTATACCTGACTAGATTTTCTAGTGTCAGCTGAGATGTCCTGAAGGGATTCATAAAAGGGTGCTGATAGCAGAACTGACTCAGGCTATGGTCAGATATAGCTGCTGACCTCCGGGAGAAGCAGATTTCTCCTTGCTGTGGTTCCCAATCAGGAGAGAAAAACACCTCCTCAGTTCTGCTAAATAAAATAGAGTATTGCTTCCTAACTCTTTTCTGTTGCAGTGATTTATGTTGGAAATGTTTTCAGTTTTATTGCTAACCTAGATCTCTGGTGGAACAAGAACCAGAGCTTGATTGCACATAAAATTACCAATTTGGAACTATTGACCTTAGAAAGGGGGCTGGAAATATGTAAATAGGGGTAGTAATCTCTTCTCTCGTTGTCAGCTTTTTTTACTTTAGGATAGGCCACTTGATAGGAAATGTCAAGGACAACAGAGATCTAAGCTGTGCCCATTTTTAGGATAGAGGTGACTGTAGAATCTGCTTGGGATTCATAATGCCTGAACCTTGCCAGGTTATATCCCTTTGTCACATAACAAGGCAAACAGGGTTGTACTCAACTCTCTGATCCATTTTCACCAGTGGCTGCTGCATGCACTGAGCAGAGGGGAGCTCCCTCTTTTGCTCAGGGATGAATGTGAGATCAGCATCGGGAAAGAAAAATATTTCAGCTGTTTGGCTAGGAAGTATTTAGGGTGTGTCTCCTAGCTCTTTCTGTTGGAACCATTAAAGTTTGCAAGGACTGATTAAATACTGATTTTGAGAGATGGGAGAATGAGCACTGCTGTTTAGTCTTCTCTCTGAGCACTTACACAAAGGGAGAGAAATCAAGATTCCAGACTTAGCTTCACTGAATACTTAATTTAATGTATTTAAATGTTAATTGGAGTCCTGGTGAGTGCCCTGAGCATTAAGCTGCAGAAGTATTGCTCATTCTTGCCTTTTTCTTTAGCCCAATTAATATTTATTTCAAATACATTAAAACCAGCCTATGGGAACAATGGAGATTCGTCTTCTTTGTGGTATTCTCTGACTTACTGATTATTTGAGGTTCAGACCTTCCCATGGAGAATGTCATGGTTTTGAAACAAGGCCCCACAGATTTTGGATGAGCACTCAGATCATTGAGCTGGGGGGAAAGATGTCTTGTGTCACATATTACCCAGGTCAGTAGATGATCCCTTCTGGATCAAGCCTGGTGGGAGAGAGGTGGAGAGATGTGTGGTGAATCCTGCTTGGGCCTCAGCATGAGTTAGAATTGCGGCTGCTCATCACCCTCTAGACTTGGCTGTGCAGTACTGGGCCTACAGGTAGTACCTGAGTCTGGAGAACTGAAAATGTGTGTGGACTTCAGGTTCTGAATTTCCTTTGTGACTGTAGTCTTAAAACGCTTTCAGGCTTGCTTTTAAATGCAAATCTCTCCCTGTTTTGTTTGCTTTTCTTCCTGTCGACACTCCTAGAAAGCCCTGTGTGAATACTCGGAGTGCCTGCTGCTCCTACCTGCCAGCAACATTGCAATGAGACGAGATGTCCAGGAGGGCCAGGCTCGGTGTTTATCTCGCCTGGGAAAGCACAAGGAGGCTCTGGATATTGCAGAAAAAATGGTAAATAACGCAGTCTTTTTTTAAGGCATTGAATATGAAAACATTGCCAATGGTTCTTTTATACTGACCATTTTCTGGAAAAATAATTTTCATGTGTATAATCCTTCAGGATGTTCAGTACTCGGAGTATTTGGTAAACAGAGGGTAACTGTCACTGCAGATATAATCACTCTTTAGAAACTGGAACACCCTGTACCACAATGAGCTCCCTGTGCAGGGAAACTGGTAGTCCTGGAAGGGACTAAATATCATGCTCTGCCAGGCAGAATTAATGCAATGTAATAGGAATTATAAGAAAGGGAATAAATGAGTGCTAAAATCTTTCCACTATACGAGTGACAGTTCAAAACTCCCTTTTATTTCCATATACTTGCTGCCAAGCTGCCACCAAGAAGAGTATCTAGCCAGAATTGAATTTTTCCCATAAAGGAAAAAGTCCAGCAGCTCTGAAGTCTGCTGGAATATTATTGATGCTTTTTATTTTATATAAAAGGTATTTATGATGCAAAGAAAGGCAGCTGTAGAACACTACAAAGGCAAATAAACAAATGACAGCATTTAGGACCTTCTTGCCTCTCAGACTGGGACAAGGCAGCTAGAGGAAATGCTGTCAGATTGATTGTACAAGATCTATTGTATCATTTTAAATTAAGAGCACCATTTTGCAAAGTTTAAAAATTACCTTGTGATATTTGTATGTCATTATTCAGGGAGACATTTTCTTAGGCTCTGAAGGATGATTCTGTCCTACTCCTTTTTAATCTATTATCTTTTGTTTCTAGAGAAACAGCGCTACTAACACAGATCACTTAACGACGGTTCTCAACCTGCAGTTTTCCATTTACCAGGATCTGGAAAATGTGGAAAAAAAGATGATGTGTCTGCAGCAACTGATCTGCTTACATCCTTTCAATCCCTGGTTCTGGAAATTACTTGCTGAAGCTTATATGAGCCTTTTACAGAAATTGTCTCCATTGGTCATTCCAGGAGCAAATCTAAATCACTCTGAAGAGGTTTGTGTAAGTAATAGCAGTTTCAGAACATTGACTGGCAGAGAGATTAATTTGCAGCCTCACAAATGTGATGGCCAGAAAGAAGGCCCTTGGTTCAGCCTTGCTGCAGAAACAAAGGAGGAGAATGCAGTGACTTGTCCCAGCAGCCAAGTGGTGAAAGAATTCCTCTGCACTTCAGGAGAGCTGGAGCGGACAGACAAAGAGAAATGTGCAGACTCCAAGTCCTGGAAGCAGAACATGTTAAAGAAGGTTGGGATAAAAGCATGTGCCTCATTTATTAGAGCAAGGTAACTAGCTCTATGTATTCTTAGAATGTTAAGTTCTCTCAGTCAAGAATGATGTAAAGCATATTTTTCCCAGTTGTTTTCAGTTTGCATTTTCAATTTAAATGTTTGTTTTCAGTTTGCATTTTCAATTTAAATGTTTGTTTCAGAGTTGGCAACACTAACTTAGAAACACTCTACTGTTGCTTCAGATCTAAAAAGCAAAATCTACTTAGTGTGGTGGCTGTGAAGAGTCTGAATCTGAGTGGAAAGAGTAAACCAGTGTCATGCATGGTTGAGAAGTAGAATTTTTTAATGAGCTTATAATGTGAATCTTTTCAAGTAATTATATACAAAAGGGTCTGTTCTTCAACAAATGCTCCTGCTAGACCTGGTCTGGTATTAAAGATGCAGTAGCAGAAGTGCCCCAAAGGGAAGGCATAGCCAGTCTTCCTTCTGCGAGTGCCACCTGTCTTATTTGCTTGAAGCCTCATGCTTGAGTGAAAATGTATTTTATAATAATACCCCAATCTGCATAATGGATGAGGCTGGAAAATGAACTCCGTGACAGCTGATTGACAGGGCTGCATTAAAATGTTCTTTCCTTTTCTTTTCCCTCTTCCTAAAACTCTTGCATACAGCAAAAATCCCCAAAACATAATCTTTCAAAGAGATAATTAGGAACTGGTTTTGTTAAAATAATCTTGGACGGTTTTTTCCCCCTCTTGCCTCTCAGTAATGTATCAGTCATTGAGTGTTTTTAAAGGCATCTTATCAATATCCAGAAATGTTTACAGAGAACACTTTATAACTGCCCTGCTGGGGGAAGATTTAAGAAATGAAAAAAGCCCAAATAGTAGCTTTTAACTGTACTCAGACTAAGAGACAAAGACTTTAATTGCTCCTTGGAAGAAGTTCATTGATTTAGTACTGATAGTGAATATTGAAGGTACATTTATATTAATAATTTGTGCTGCTTGTATGTGTGTGTATGGTTCAGAACTGAGACAGTTATAAATTGTGGCATTTTCTTGCTTGGCTGCACAGTTTCACAGAGTGTTACTGTGGCTTATGTTTGCAGATACACTTGTCCAGGATAAGCTTCTCCCCTGCCCAAGGTTTATGCACATTGTATAATGTTTTCAGGTCTGGATTTTAAGTGGGGTGTAGATGTTATATAAATGTATGTGCAGGATAAGTTGCACCTGGAAAAGGGATGTTAGTATTGCTTTTTGTAGGAAATAAGGTTCTCTGTTAATGCATCATGAATAATTGACTCTTATAGTTTTGAAAAAAAATTGGAGTATTTTTTTGTTTAATTTTCATTGAAGTTTCACTCTTTTTTATACTGTATTGATGCAAATTTCAAAACAAAAATAGTTTATAAATTAAAAATACTTTACATTTTTACTTGGAACCAACAAACCATCTGTAAATTCAGGAAAGTTTTCACCAAGAAATTCAGATTTGTAAATTTTGATGTTTATAGTGTTCAGATGAAAGTTTTCATCCCAGATCTTGAGATCTTTTCCTTAAAAATGCACACCATTATTATAACACCAGCTTCACTTAACTTCAGTAAATGGGATAAAAAGATTGTTGTTTTTCTTTTTGCATAAAGCTTGAATAAAACACATTTTCAGTAACAACACTGCTAAGTGCTAATGGTGCTTTTATTAAATATTGTAGAATAATAGGATGCCAGGTTGGAAGGGACCTCAAGGGTCATCCTTTCTTGGCAAAAACATGATCTAGGCAAGATGGCCCAGCACCCAGTCTAGCCAAATCTTAAAAATGTCCAACACTGGGAAATCCTCCTTTCTTGAGAAGATTATTCCAATGACTGATCTCATTGTAAAATACTTTCCTCTTGTGTCCAGTTGGAATCTCCTCAACATTAACATTATACCTATTGTCCTTCATATTTTCCATGTGATTCCCTGTAAAAAGGGAGTCTTCATCTTCTTTGTAGCCACTCTTTAAATACTGAAACATGGTGAGGTCTCCCCTAAGCCTTCTTTTCTCAAGTCTGGACAAACCCAGTTCTCTCAGCCTTTTCCCAAATGGCAGGCTTCCCAGGCCTTTGATCACCTTTGTGGCTCTTTTCTAGACCCTAATGAATTCTCTAAAACTGGTATTTATCCCTGCAATAATGCAATAATTGTGAATTTCAGTGAGTTCACAGGAGATCATGCAATATGTCTTTGTGTTCCTAGAAGTGCAAAATAAGCATAATACTGTTAATCTGTCTGACAGTGGATTTGAGACAAATGTATAGATACCTGGATATTTCCTCTGCCAACCTGTTTTACCTTCATATCCTTTGTATGAGGAGGACTGTGGAAAATGCCACTGTTCCTGCTGGTTGAGCAGTTGGTGATGGCCCTGCATGACATCAACCTCTGTCATGAGCAGAGTGTGTAACCTTCACCAGTTCATGGCTGTGACTTCTGGGGCACTGCCTGGAACCCAAAACTGGTGAACACTTTTAGGAAATAATCCAGGGTTGGCCTGTGTGGGGAGGACATTTGATATTTGTCCAAACCCTCACATTTGTAGTTTTTCAGGTTCCATAGGCTAAAGTGTGCTGCTGTCTTGTTAGGCTGCAGTAAGGACATGGGACACCTGATGAGTCACAGGTGTCTCACTTTTGAATGGTGTGATGAATATATGGGCACAAAAATGTTTGCAGAGAGCAACCAGAGCCATTGGCATATTGTTTTTCAAAAATACTTCTCAGTAGTTTTATAGCACAGAAATACAATACCCATGGTAGATTGATACAGGTGTATTGACTTCT
This sequence comes from Cyanistes caeruleus, assembly GCF_971803275.1. Taxonomy (NCBI): domain Eukaryota; kingdom Metazoa; phylum Chordata; class Aves; order Passeriformes; family Paridae; genus Cyanistes; species Cyanistes caeruleus. The sequence continues at coordinate 12,635,237 of NC_141701.1, forward strand.
TTGCAGTATGCAAAAGTCAGGAAGAAGAGCTGTTTTAAAGTATTAAAAGTGTTAATGAAAGTATTAAACATTTTGGTTGGTTTTAGGTCTGCTGACTTACTCTTTTCCCAGCTGTACCAATTTTTGACTGCCTTTCTCATTCCAGGCTTTTACTTCAGCTTACCCAGTCACAACAGTTGTCCTTTGTGCTAGAGAATAACAGAAAAAGTCAAAAGGAAATTGATGACAAAGTGGCTCTACTTGGTTTTGATGAAAACTCCTTGCTGCTGATGACTAAAGTAAGAGGATGTTTCATTGCAGGGTCTCAGTTCTCTGTGTGGATTCAAAGCATGGCACTCCCCTGAGTTAATTACCTGTGCCAGGAAGCACGGGGAACTGGTGTTATCTGGAACTGACAGAGGTGCCTGTAGAGCCCTGGCCTGTGTCACACAGGTGGATCTCTGATCTGCTGAGATTATCCTTTCAGGAATGTGCAGCGTTGTTAAGTTTCTCACTGGACTTGTATTTGCACCTGCATCAGCACTGTGCATTTCCTGGGATGGACATTTTATCTCAGGAGTTGTAGATGCCCCAAAGTGAATCGCTAGTTTGAAATGGAAGTGAAGATTACTTTGATGGCCACAGCAATATTTAACACTTGCATAAAAAGTATTAAATATTTCCAGAAAGAGACTTTATTTTGCATTTCTTTGTTTTGTGTAATGTACTGGGTTATAGTTTAAAAAACATAACAGAGGAGAGCAATATTGCATTTAATCTCTTCATAGAGATTAAACATTTTTAGTGCTATTTAAAGAGCTTCTGACTTTTATCATAAGGATCAAAATGAAGCCAGTGAGATTCTAACTTTGCTGTCAGCATTACAGCTTTCAGTGAGTGACAGCCAAGCCACTGCTGGGCTGCAGGCAGTCAGAGGGATGGCATCCATGAGTGGGCAGTAGCACACAGGCTGCCTCAGGGTTGGGAAACGCTGGGAAAAGAAACTTCTCTCCTTGCTTCCCTTGCTGGGACAAGAGAACTGCCTGCCCCAGGAGGAGTTCAGTGTTGATGAAGGTGAGCACCAAATGCAGAGCTGGCATTCAGATTTCTGCTGCTATTCAGAGTGAAACACTCCTGTGCAAGTGCAGCCAGAAGCTGGAGGGCTGGTGCAGCGCTGAGCTCTGGTCTCAGCTCTCCCTGAATGCAGAATGCCAAGGCAGGCAACTTCATCACGGCTTGGAAACTTCTCCAGGATGGTGTGTGGTTCATGTGACAGGGGCTTTGTATGTAAAGATCTTTTATTAGTGCCATGTTTGATGGGTTTCTTTCTGCAAGTTGTCTTCATGATTCCCTTCTTTCTTACTCTTTTTGCAGGCTATGGGGCAGGATCTTATACCAGAAAAACTAAAAGAGGAGTTTCAGGGTGAGGTAAAATGCATAGGCCCTTCAGCGTTGTCATCACTGGTGACTGCTTCAGTCATGGAATTTGAAATTAAATGGTTTGGTAATCTCCAAGATGATTTATGCCACTTTGACAGACAATTTTATTCCGATATTTATCTCCCACCTTCAGTAACATAGATGTTTTGTTGTATTTATTCTTGTATTTCTAAATGATTATGGCATGATACATGCAATAAAGTTCATATTACATTTTTTTAAAAATTCTTACTGTATTTCTTTTAAGAATAGATACAAATCTCTGTATTTAAGCTATTAACCTTGCATCCTTTTCTTCGTTCACTGATTTGTTTGTATTTAAAATTATAAGGAAAACAAAAAATCAAGCTTTCAGCTTTCAGAGGTAGCTCTCCATCATACTCCTCACCAATTTGTGTTTGAAGTGCCTGTGATTTTTTTTGAGGCCTGCAATGCTAGTGGGATGGAAGCTTCCTTTCTGAAGCCAAATTTTAAAGTTTTGTGGTATCAAATTTAATGTTGTTGCATTTAGAGCTATAGAATGAGCAATTTTCTTAAAGTAATTCTTTTAATATTTCTTGATTTACATTATGGTGATTTACTGTTCAGAGATGGATAGCTAGAAATCTCTAATATATTTATGCTTAGCAGTTGTCAATAACAATACTTCCATATATTTTAGGAAGGAAATCTAAGTAATAAATATTTAACTTAAAAACTAGGAGATTTTCTGAAGCCAAGTGTTTGTTGCAGGCATTGAACAAGCTATAGTGTTGTGTTCAGTGTGCTTAGATAAGAAGGAAAAAACTGACAAGGTTGTTTATATGTACTGAAGAGTGTTTAGTCAGAGCTTATCCTTTGTTAAAGCCTTCAAGGAAGATCTTTGCTGTGAAAACTGACAGTGTTGTTTCTGCCTCATTCAGCTCCTTCTGTTGTGCTTTCAGTTGATAGTGACAACACTTTGCTTTCTCAAGCACTGATGCTATGTGCTTTGGGCATCTAGAAGAGGGCAAAGATCCTCCTGTTTCTTTCACTTGAAATAGTTAACAATTCAGACATACATGGTGTGCTCTTCCCCATCTTCTCTTAAACTGTGAGACTTAATTTTCCTGTAGATTTCTGTAAAAGTGTTCTATAATGGATGGATGTAGTTCTTAGACATATTTTTCTGCCCCTTTTCTTCATGTATTCCAGTGTTTTCTTTCGGAGTACTATAGAGTGCCAAAACCTTAAATAATTCACAATTGCATGATAATTCACCATGTGTGAATTGTATCTGCTACTTCTAGATGAATTTTAAAACTTTGAGATACTGATTAGGGAACCTGTCATGAATCATAGAATGGTTTGGGTTGGAAGGGACATTAAAGATCATCTAGTTCCAACCCCACTGCCACAGGTAGGAACACCTTTCACTAGACTTGGGCATCCTGTTCTAGTGTCTCACCATTCTCACAGCAAAGAATTTCTTTCTAATATCTAATGTAAATCTGCCCTCTTAAAGTTTGAATCCATTCCCCCTTGCCCCGTGACTACAGGCCCCTGTAAAAAGTCCCTCTCTAGCTCTCTTTTATCCTCCTTTATGTACTGGAAATGCACAGTGAGATGTCCCCTGCGCCTTCTCCAGGCAGCAGAGCACCACTTGTCTCAGCTTTTCCTCATAGGAGAGGTGCTCCATCCCTCTGAACATTTTTGTGGCCTCCTCTGGACTCCCTTCAGCAGGGTCATGTCCTTCCTGTGCTGGGGACCCCCGAGCTGGGTGCAGCACTGCAGGTGGGGCCTCACCAGAGCAGAGGGGCAGAATCCTTTTCCTCACCCTGCTGCCCATGGGGCTTTAGATGCAGCCCAGGAAAGGTTTGGCTTTCTGGACTGCAAGTGCCCATGGCTGGGTCATGCCCAGCCTCTCAGCACCCCCAAGTCTCAGCAGGGCTCTCAGTCTGTTCATCCCGTGGTCTAGATTGATAGCGGTGGTTGCTCCGACCCAGGTGCAGCATCTTGCACTTGGTCATGTTAAACCTCATGAAGTTCTTGAGCTTGTCCAGGTCCCTTCTGAATGGCATCCCATCCTCCAGGTGTGTCAACTGCACCACTCAGCTTGGTGTCATCTGCAGACTTGCTGAGGATGCACTGGATCCCTTCGTCTGCGTGACTGATGAAGAGATTGAACTCTTGGTGTGGTTCTGCCCTCTGCTAAGTTGACTGAAACTTCTCCAGAAAAATGGAATGTTGCCTTTAGCCATGTCAAATTTGATAGTTTGGCGAGTTAATGTGATTAAACCACATCCTGGTCAGCTGGTTACAAAAGATGATGACTTGGCAAGTATCCTTGGGTGAGCATTAGTGCACTCAGAATGTACCACAGAAGATTTGGTTTAGTCATGAGTGCGCTTTGCTAGGTGGAAACTTTTGTGTGCGTTTGTGCAGCGCTATAGTCAGGTGGCAATGAAACCTGCTTGAAGGGCTGGGGATGCTTTTAAGACTAAGAGGTGTCGTAATTCTTCAGAAGAGACTGTCCACAATGTGTTGTAAATTAATTACAATGTTGGCATCAACAGGAGAATCTTACAGCAAAGACAGCAAATGTGGAAAGCTTAATACTAAATATGTCAGCAAAAAAATGAAACATGGACATTTCCCACTTTCTTAAACTGAAGGTCATGAGTAGCCACATAAAAAGGCTGTAATTTGTTTTGTCTCAGCTGTTAGGACATCAGAACACATCTTTTGTGGGGCCAGGTCTGTATAGACATTTAATGGAAACTCACCAAATTATTTGGCTTCACAAATAGCATTGGAACTGTTTTAGCAGCAAATTAAATACTTGCCAAACGTTGTCATTTTGTGACTGAGATGTCCAAAATACACAGCAGCTAGCCAAGGTGATTTGGAAACTTTTTGTTGTCTGTGCAGATTGTTTGACTTGACACTGTCCTTTAAGCCAGGAACACAAAGGTTAACTCCCCACTGGCTCCAGGAGTTAAAGACAAGTGGTAGCTCTTAAGAACAGGCAGTATTTTCTAAAACATAAAAATAAAACAAAAATGTTGGTTTAAACTACTGCAAAGAAAAGAAGATGAATGCTATTCTGAATGTGTCACATAGTTACTGTTCCAGATAACCAGCATATATTGCACTGGGGCTATAAAATGTTCCTTTGTCCCATTTTTGCCTGGCTATCTCTCATCTCAGCTACTTCGGTTCTTCCTTTTTTGGCCTGTCTCCCTTTTTTGTGCCTCTTCTAACTCCAGTTTTCTGTTTCTGATCATGTCTCAGGAGGGGCTTTGCATTTCCATTTTGTATTGAATGCTTCATTGTTGCTTCTGTGTTCTGCATAATTTTACATCTGCCTGTAACAGATTTCTTCATGATTTGGCTTTTATGATATTATTGTTGGTATGAGTACATGTATCAGTACTCCATTCTGAGTTAAACAGCAAATTTTAGTATTGCAAATTGAAAGTGAGAATCCACTAACAGTTACTGAGGTTTGATTTTGTTATTTTAACGCTTGCTTGTGGTACAGGTGCTTTGGGAAGGACCCTCTGCTGCTGGTTCTGATGCTCCTGAAATGATTGCTGTCTACAAACACCATTATGTGTTTTGCTATTGAGTGTTTGAATGTTGCTGGCTTTAAGGTGAAGGAATGTGTTAGTGCTGTAATTAGTTTGTAATGTAAACAGTTTTCATCACAGAATCATCGAATGATTTGGGTTGGAAGGGAACTTCAAAGGTCATCCAGTTCCAACCTTCCTGCCTGGGGGGTTGGCAGGGAACTTTCCACTTGACCAGGTTGCTCAAAACCCCATCCAACCTGACCTTGAACGCTGCCAGGGATGGGGCATCCATAACTTCTCTGGGCAACCTGTTCCAGCGCCTCACCACCCTAATCATAAATTCTTCCTTGTGTCCAATCTACCCTCTTTCAATTTAAAACCTGTCATCTTGTCACTGGGTGGGGTGTTGACCTTGGCCTGCTGCCAGGTGCCCACCCTGATGATCTATCACACCTCCCCCCCAGAACCCCAGGGAAGGAGAAAATAAGATGGATAGAAAAAAACCCCTGTGGTTCACAATAAAGGTAGTTTAACAAAGAAAAAGCAAAGGCTGCACAAGGAAACAAAGGGAAAAAAAATATTTATTCTCTATTTTCATCAGCAGGCAGTCATTGTAAAAATGAGGAATCAAGGGTTGTAACATGGAGTCCTGCTTGTGCACCCAGCTTGGAGGCACCTTTATTGCTGGCAGTAGCAAAGGGGTTTTAGGTAGTGCCAACTTCTCCTGCCTTCTTTCTGGTACACATACACAAGCTAGACAAAAAATGCAAGCAAACCCATTTTGATAGCAGTCTGGGAACCAGGTGAGACTCTGTGGGCTCCCCACCTGGTGAGTGTGGTGATGGCACATGACACAGCCAGTACTTGGTGAGTTCACCCAATTGCCCTTGCAGGATCCACGCTCCCTGGGAAGGTAACTAAAACTGGGGACAGTCATTGAGGGGTTCAATAGGTAGGGTAATATGGGGTTCACTGGTGACAGAAATTCTGAAAACTAGAAGAAAATTTGCAGTACTTAGGACTGCCATCAAGCATCAGGACACAGGACTCTGTCAGGATGAGTGGCTGGAATGCTGGAGGGGAGACCCTGGACCACTGGTCCTGGGTAGGTTGTTTTGATATGAGCCAGTTGACCTTCCTGACTCCTATGTGATACATTTTAAGGCAGAATTGCCTCATAGGGCAAATCCCTGCTCACTATTCTCCATCACCTTCTTGTCCATCACAGGACAAGTTGGAAATCATTTCCAAGATCTGTTGCTCTATCACCTCCCCACGAATGAAGGTGCAGTGAGGGTCCTGGAAAAGCAGGAGTATGGTGTGCAATGGTTGAGGGAGGAGTAACACCTGGATGGTCTTTGTTTTCCAGGAGGAGTAACAGAGTAAGACCAGGGAAGTGTCTGTCTCGCAAAGGAAAAAAACCCAAAAAAGCAGCAGTCTGTGGAAGAACTGGCAAACTGGTAACAGTGGACATGGAGAAGGCTGAGCTACTCTATGAATCTTCTGCCTCAGTTTTCACTGGCAACCTCTCCTCTTATGCCTCTTGTGTCTATGGCTCTCAAGGCAGGGACTGGGGAAGCAAAGTCCCTCCTATTGTAAGAGAAGATCAGGGTTGAGAGCACCTGAGGGACCTGAGCATACGTAAGTCTGTGGGGCCTGGTGAGACGTGTCCTAGAGCCCTGATGGAATTGGCTGGTGTAGTTGCCAAGCTATTTTCCATGATATTTGAAGTCATGGAAGTCAGGTGAAGTCCCAGTGACTGGAAGCAGCCTGTGGAAGAAACAATCAGTGAAATGCTCTTGGGTTCACAGGCAGCAAGCACAGGCTCCTCTGGGTGCCTCCAGTGTGAGCAGCAATTGCAAGTGGGTTCTGGTGGGAGTTGTATGTCTGAGCACCAGGATGCACATTCCAAACCACCTCAATGGGCAGCACTTACTCACTGGACACCAGCTGAAAGACCTGCAGGGCTACTTCTGGCTGGGGAAGGGATATGGGGACTCTCCGGAAAATCCTGGCCAAGCCCAGCCTATTCATCCAGCTTAGTTCCAGGGTGTGAACACAGGGGCAGCTGTGGGTTCCTGGTGCCCTGCAAAACATCCTTTCCTGGTGCACAACAGTCCCTTGGGCGGTGGCACTTGCCTGCTCTCTGCTCCCCATGTGAGGACATGCACAGAACCAGCCCTGATAGGAGTGTCCTCATCACTCCACAGCAATGACATGGCAGAGTTGCCCTTCAGAAAACACTGGGGCTTTTCTTAGGCTCTGCAGGGGCCCACATGGGGACTTAATTGCCTTCCAGAATTCTCTGAGGCCTCAACTGGGCTTTGCTGGGACCAGCTGGAGGCCCCTGCTGCCCTCCACAGGCCCTCCCACTCTAAAAAAGTCTAAACATCCCAAAAAAAAATCACTTTTAATTAGAAATTTACTTCTGAAGATAATCTGGAAGTTGGTATAGGCTATATTTATTTAAGCTTTTTAGCCCCACCTTGATCATCTTCCTTCAAAATAGGACAAAACGGGAGGGCAACAGGGCCCAGAAGGCCTCAGCAAAACCAGATGAGATCCTGAGTCACTACGGAAGGCAATTAGTGGCCCTGCAGGGTGTGTGCCCAGAGCTGGGTGCAGCACTGTTGGTGGGGTCTCACCAGAGCAGAGCAGAGCAGGTGTGACACGTGCACAGTGACAGCTCATGTCCAATAAAGCAACCAGTATTCCCAGGTTCTCCCTCTTGCTCTCAATCCAATCACCCCCCACTCTGCACAGGTACTGTGGATTGCCCCAGCCCAGGTGCAGGACCCTACACTTGGCCTTGCTGAACTTCCTGGGGCTCACATGGGCCTCCAGCCTGCCCAGATCCATCTGGACAGCATCCCTTCTCTCAAGTGACTCACCTGCACCACTCAGCTTGCTGTCATCCTCACACTTGAGGAGGGTGCACGGTGTGGTAGCCAAGTTTATCTGAGCCCTTCCCTTGCCAGATGGACACGGCAGGTCAGCACCTGTCGTGGCCTTCATGACAGCTTCTGCAGCTGCCTATAAACGTTGCCCTTTATTACTGAGTTGTGGGGGCCTGTTAGGATTTTTAGCATAACTAATTGCTGAAATTGTAAACTGTTTTCCATCAAAACTGAAATTTCATTCACTTGATGTTCAAGCTGTGTTGTCTGAACCAACACAAGCTGTTCTCCTTATCCAGCTGAAATTAACTCTTAACTCACAGTGGCCGTTCTGGATTATTTGCTTGACCCTTAGCTACTTTTCATGAGCTATGTTCTCCAAAACTTTTGTAGGCAAACTGTCTTTCCCCACAGAGCTGAAAAGAGCTCCTTCATGGACTTCACAGGTCATGGCCAGAGTAAATCAAGGTCTACAAACTTCTCCCCAAATCCCCCTCTGTACCTCCCATAACAGGATCAGTGAAATTAGATCTCCACATTTAGAAGGAAAATCTTAATTAGTCTGTTAGAACACCTTAATTCTGTTTCTGTTGATTTCAGAAGAAACAAAATATGTTTGTTCTTCATCTGGGCTTCAACTGAATGGGACTCATTCATCTTTTGAAAGAGAACAGAGTAAGGTGTACAGGGCAAGAGAATATGAAGAAAAAGTCTTCTGTTTTATTTGAATGGTTGCTATATTCAGATAATTAAGTAGAATTATCATAGGAATAAGAACTTCCCTTCTCCCCAAGGAATCCAAAAAATATTGCTATGTACAGAATTTACAGTTATATGCAATAGTTGATTATTATTATGGACTCCAAAATTTGGTATTACCAGTTAAAACACCCATACTGAAGCTAGAGCAGGATGTGTCCATCCTGTATCTTTCATAATGTTCTTTAAACTTTCCAGGTATGCTTCCAAAATGGTTGCTCTTCCAAGGATGAGAAATCTTCTTCACCTGCATACAATTATCATCATCCACAGTCTACATAATTAAATTGTATTCCTTTTTGAGCAGGTGAGAAGTCAAGGAAAAGAGGCCAGAAGTGCAAGTGTGTTTAGGGTTGTTTCCTGTTGGAGGCAGATGAAAGATGATACAAAGCAGGTGTGGACAAAATAAATCTACCGATAAATCAACAGCTGTTAGGCATCTTGGTAACTTTGGATGGAAATCCTTTGTTTCATTAATTTTCTTTTGCTTACAGAAGCTTCCTTAGTTTTCATGAATTATTTGGCAGAAAGTTTTTCTGGTTTGGTTCAAGCTGCTGAACCTCTGTAGCTCCCTTTATAACTCTAGCCCATGGGCACTACAGAGACCCGGTTTATCTTTAAAAATTAGAGGCAATGAAGAATTCAGCAGTATCTCTAACTTCATGTTCAATCAGACGACCACAGAAAGGATTTCAAAGCATGTGCAATTAAATGAATTGGAACTCAGTCCTGATGTGTTACTAGTAGGACTTTGCTTCTTTAACTCAGCTTCACTTTTCAGTCTGAACCTTCACAGCTGCTCTTCATACGGAAAGTTGCCCTGAGCTGGGAGGATGGGAGGTTTGTAACCAGGTGTGCTGGGATACACCCATGTTGCTGACCAGTGGAAGTGAAGGTAAGGTGAATGTAAGGTGTCTTCCATAACCAGAACTGTCGGTTTCAGTCCATGTCAAAGGCACTAGGCCCCGTCCTGAGAGTCGTTGGGAACAGCCATCCTTGCTGTGCAGCTCAAGCAGAGACAGCTCTGAGACAGTGCTGTTGCAGGACCTGTGTTTCCCTGCCAGCCTGAAGGCAGTCCCCCTGAATCAAGATTAAAGTTTGATGAGAGCACAAAGGTAGCCTGCTGCTGCCAGCATCATCCCTGTTTGCTACAGAAATAGCAGCCTTCAGTCTCCTTATTCAAGTGCATAAAATGCATAGTAGTAAACTGTGTGTTACCCCCTTTCAGTTGCCTGGACGTAAGAAAAACAGTTACTGTCATTCTGGTACACAAATATGCCGCCAGGGGCAGGTGACAGGCTGTAGCAGTGTTGCACTGTGAGCAGCATTATTCAGATGTGTTCTTCATGGGATCCTGATGCACCTGAGGTTCACACATTAGCAGCCTTGTCTTTTTAATCAGGGAAATGAAGCATACATAAGCAACAAAACAAGAGGCTTGAAATCGTCTTCATTTGTATTATACAGAATTTCTATATTCATCAGTACACAAGCGATTGCTAAACAGGCCCTCACTATATTTACTTGCATTTCCAAACAAGGTGGTTATTATGCAAACAGGTTAGCTTTGTGGAGGCATCTCCACGATGAACTTAACCCTGTCCTGTTCGGTTCCTCTTGCCTGAGCCTTATAGGTCTGTAAATGTTCATGTTGTTATAGGGCACTGTGGAGTTCTCAGCCATGTAGTGTGGCTGATAGTAGTTAGGCTGGATGGCCGCCTGTGCAGGCGGGGGAGTGAATGAGACGTAGCTGTTGAAGGAATTGACTCGCTGGAGAGGTGACTGGGGGGTGAAGTTGCTGTTGAACATGAGAGTTCTTGGGGTCTGCTTGCTCTGGTGGGTGCTGCCAGCAGAGAGGCTGCTCAGGGGGTCAGAGAGGGTGTTGGCACCTCCCTCGTCGCTGCAGGGGAGACTGCGCAGGGGGGCCCAGCTCCGGCTGAACAGGAAGGGGAGGCTGCGCGGAGGGGTCTTGGGGCCCCGCACGGGCTTGGACAGGGCGTACAGGTGCCGGAACTCCTCGTCAAACAGCTCCACAACCTGGCCCGTGAACTTGGAGAGGAGGTTGCGGTGAACCTGGCCACACAGCCATGTGAAGCTGGAAGGACACACAAGGTAAGGATTAGAGTTAACGCCGGCCATCAGGAACGGCAGAGCCCCCGCAGGGACGACGCAAAAAGCAAATGTGTTTTACTGCTGAAGCTTCTTGTCTAAACACAGGATGAAGATGGTGTCGCAGTTGAATTTCAGGTCAGTTCACATCAGTGCTCTTTGATTTGGATCAATCTTTGTTATTGCAGCTGCCTCTAAAACCTTCAAGAAACCTTGTAAAGTTATGCAACCTCCTCAAGGGAGTGGTGATCCAGATCCACTGCAGGGATAAATGTCAGATACAATACCCGAGGTATGGGTGTCTGTTCCATGGAAAGGAGTTTAGACCCCTCTTTTAGGGACCTCTTTTCCATTCACAATGCTTAAATTCAGGTCTTGCCACGTCTTACCTGCACACACATAAATTGTACCTTGTACCCTGCAGCATGCCGTGCCACTTGGTAACTCTCAGCTACTCCAAGTGACATCAAGAAGTCTAGGAAAAAAGAACCATCCTTTGTTTTCATTTTTTCTGTATTCTTTCTTCATTGGTCAAGAGAAACACATAAAACCCCAACCTTCCTGTCACGTCCCACACCACAAAACAAGCCGCCACACCTGACAAATCCTTGTTTTCTTTACTACAGAGAAAATGAAATTACAAATATTTCCTACAGCATTTCCAAAAATAAATGTAATACTTTGCTATAAGGTCAGGGAGAAACACCACAATAGTTTTAATTCTGGTAGTTCAGAGACACACCTTAGGATAACCCACAGCTTTTAAATTATTTTTCTTTTATGTGCTGCCCTAATCCACTCAGCAAACATAAATTTGTGCTTTTACAAAACCACAAGCCAGCTTGATTGTGTTGCGCAGGCTGCCGTGTCTTGAGCAGCAGCAGCACCAATAAAATGAGCATAGTTGAGAGAATGAAATGTAATTACTCCCTGAACTGACCAGAGCTTGAGCTGTGCAGCAGAGGATACAGAGCAGTGGTGAATTTGAATTTGAGGTTGTTCTGTGTTGGCAAAACTCTGCCATGGTTATTCCTGTGTGACTTTATTAGCTGTGCTAGATTTGCACAAGGGCTGCTGAGAGCCAAATTTGGCTGTAGGTGTGCGCACTTAAAATCTTGTCAAGTTTTGATAAAAGTCCTGTGAAACTCAGTGGGACTGACAGCCTGAGCTGATACTGAGGCAATAAGACAATTTACATTTGCTCACCCAGAGCATTCCTAAAGAGAGTTGGGTTTGAGGTATACAGTGCTTTTATACTGTTGCTTCAAGAGCAAGGGGAGGAGTGAAGAAATCACTAGTCCAATGCCACCGGACACCCATACAATTTATACTGCACATTTTATGATTGGATATGAAAACACACCATTAAGTTACCAAAATATAGGTACTTTTCACCCACTGTATTCAAATTATTCTAAATATGGACAAAACCTCGGGAGCCAAGGTAAAGAGCACAGCAAGCTAACTCCCTGCTGGGTGTGTAACATCTGCTGTGCCAGCTCAACATTGCCTTTATTCACTAAGCAGTGCTTTCTAAACCTTTGCATGTCCTTCATCTAACTGTTAAATAGGTCAGGAATAAATACAAAAATGCACACAATTTTTCTCAGATATCTACACTGAAGGTTACAAACTCATGAAAGGGCTGAGGTCTAAAGTATCATGTTTATATTTTATGTGCTAGAGATACACCTAATTTATAAAAGAAAATCTAGACAGAAACAAGAATCAATTACACTTGTAAATGGTTTTTAAAAGCCTAACAAAATCAGAGGAAAAAACCTGTTCTGCCCAGTTTTGATAACTTACTCCCACGTGTATCTTCCTGGAGTACCTGACAGATACTAGTTTGTGGATCACTGATTTTACCTGCTACCCTTCTAAACAGAGTTAGATCAAATGAACAGCCCAGAGATTCTCCAAGAACTCATGTCAAATGGGTGAGCTAAAAGTTACAAGGTAAGATCTTTGTGATTTTAGACAAATGCTTGTGAACTTGTTGCGTAGAAAGTCACAGCAATTTACAGTCTGTGCACTTTTCTGGAGAACAAAACAGAACTTGGCATAAAAGACAACAGATTTTCATTGGCTTCATTCTAAGATAAAATGCATTGTTTAGGTTTTAGGCCCAGTTTTGCTCCTTAGTATACCATTCTGAGTGCTCTTTTGGGACAGGCTCAGAGGAATCTGTTATTGTTACCACCTGCCCAGAGGGATTGTTTTTCTCCCAGATTTTCTTGGGTGAGGCCAATCGAAGAAAAAGCACAAAGAATTGGTTTGGGGCCAATGCTGTATCACAAATTAAGTCACTGATAGATACTTCTCAGCCACCTTTCCAGGGCTTTGTCTTGTGCCCTGTCACAGACCCTCTCATTTATGATTGCCTCAATCAAATCCTACCTCTCCTGTTCAGCACTGGACTTGTTTTATAATGTGTCCTCTGCATTGCTGGAGCTGCAGTTCACTAGGGATGTGTTCATCCCTGTGTTTGCAGGGCTGCAACAACTGACACATAAGGAATCTGAGAAGGGAGGGAGGGAGGGAGGGAGCACTGGGGTTTTCAGCTGGGATCAGGTTTGGGTTACCCTACATGTTAGTGCTGCCTGGTGGATAACCTGTGTGAGAAAAAACTGTCCCACCTGAGCTTATGCTCCTGGCAAAGCAGCCCGTGTTAGTTATTAGATGCTGACTCTGAAGAGGCCAGTGGCTTTCAGAGTGGCAGCAAGGGAGATACTCAGCTGACCCTGGGGATCAAGGTCTGTGCTTTCTGTGGTTTTCATTTTGCCTTCTTTAGGAATGCTGAGTTCATGCACTATCTAATTTCAAATTAATTTAAAAAATGGAATAAGTTATCATCGGATGAGGTAGAGTGACAGAGACAGCAAAAATAAATACTGCATTCTAACCCCTCATGATAGACACTGGCAATAAAAATTGAGAGCATGTCCTAAAGAGCTATTTTATTTCCTCAGACTGTTCCCCCCACCACTATTACAACATCATGCAGAACTTGGCACTTTGGTGAAATCTGGCATTGTATTTTAAAAATCTTTGTATCAGTTTTAAGATTTACTCCAGTGTGATTTCCAACAAATGCACTGTAGAAGAGTTTGAGTCTGTTTCACTTAACATCAAACATCATTCTTGTTTATACCTGAAGAGGTTGGTTGGTAAGATTTAGGCATAGCAAAAATCTTTCAGATTAATAAAGTGAGAGCTAGCAAGAAATGCCACATACTGGTAGCGTGTTATAACCAATGTGAATTGCAAACTGGTGCTGAAGTTAAATAGTTTTTTTATAGTTTTAAATACATTTGTTCCTCACCACCCTCTCTGTGTGCTGAATACGGAATTACATAGTCTGACAAGGTACTTGAGATTAGAAGATATTCAACAGTAGTAGAGAAAGATAGAAGTAACTGCACAGGACTTTAGGAGTTTTTAGTATTTTTGGTATTGAAAGAGAAGCCAAAAGGAAGCTTCTTGGTCAAAGAAAATAGATCTTGCTCTGTTCTTCTCCCACACATCCTTCACTTGGATTTCAACGCATCTTTGGCAAGAGATTAAAAAATACCCAAAAAAATAAGGAAACAAAAGAACAGTCAATAAAAAAAACCCAGCCCTGAGTGTCCACTAAGTTTTGTCTGATGGTTCCTTTGGAAATGGAATGAAAAGTGGGTGCCTCTGTTAGTGTACATCTGAGCTCCTGCAGCCCATCCCCAAAAATTCACTTTTTCCTTCATTACTACAGTTCTGTAAACTTGCTGGTGGCATAGTTTTATCAGAGCAGAGGCATTTAAGCTTCCAAATTGTAAACTTGGACTAAGAAGAAGAATCATATAATTTAAAATAATCAATCACCTCTTGTATTTTTGTACCTGGATTTCTAGGATACACTTGGTCATTTGTGAGACATTTCTATGTAGCCATAATGCTGAGAAACTTCATTTATTTGATGCAAGCTCAGAGTCTCCTGAAATTCCCTGACCAGAGGATCTAGGATCTTAAAAATCCAGTTGTTGAGATGCTATATCCACTACCTGAAATAATTATAGCAGCACAAACAAAACAAACAAAGAAAGAAAAATTTTAAAAAAAGAGAAAAAATGAAGGTGCAGCAGTTATGTAGATATATACTGCCTACCTGTTAATGAAACACAGGGAAAAACAGTAAGTCTCTGAAGTATTTCTGTTTTACCTTTAATCACTAAATTTGTCCTATGAAGAACAAATCCTTAGATAAGCTGAGTGACATATGCTACATTAAGGGATCCTGAGGGAGACAGAAATGTATCATATTTCATGATCACAACACTTGAGAACCCAAACAATGAGGAAAGCATAATATTAAGCTGTACACATTTCTAGTTTTGCCCCAGGGCTGCACTGGCAAAGTTGTTTATGTTAGCTCCTGAACATTTAAATTAAAACCCATGCTCCATAAAGAACTAAGAGCAGCTTTAAAGCAAGTTAAGTAGATTTTTTTTTAAAATGGCATTTTTTGAAAACATGAGGTGTTTTTTGTTAAACAAAAGCTTCTTACCTTACAAAAATTTCCATGGCACTTTTTTGGGGAAGAAGAATTTAAAATCATAAAAGAGTACCTAGACATGAAGTGCAGTGGCTCATCTCACCTGTAAGATCCAGATAGCACGTATCTCCAGTCAGAGATAAGAAATTTTTCTCGAATTTGTCCTGAAAATTTCCTCCCTGACTTGGCACAGTAAACCTCTCCAGTAACACTGCGGACTGAAATATTCTGTAAATAAAAATAAAATTGAGTGAATTAAATGTCTTTTTAATTAAAAATCAGACAGAGAAGGCCCTTTTCCCCCACTGCCTTTAGCCCTTCACTGCCCCAAAGTCAAATTTCTTCATGGACTCTCTGATGTGGTATTTGAAGGTTTGTGTCCAGAGGAAACCTAGCCAAGGTCTTGCCACCCCAACCAAAAGGAGCACAGATGTGTCCCTAGCTGGGAGCAGCCTGTTGCCCTCCACTGGCACCCCAGGCACAATCTGCTGTAGCTGTACTCCCCTTTACATTGGCTGTGCCTTGACACAGCAGGGCAAAACCTCTGCTCCTCCAATCCATCTGGGCCTGCAAGGACACAGGTGCTGCTCTGCTGGAGCAGCCCAGACAAATGCTGTCCTTCGGGATCAGATGCAGGTACTCGTGTGAGGGGAGATGCAGGTCAGTTTGGCCCATGGGATGCTCTGCACTGTCCTTGTAGCTGAGCAAGTGCCTTTCAGACCCTGATTCTGCTGTCCATACACACACTTTGCAGAATCAAGGCCTTAGAAACAAGTGGCACCAAGGATCTGACATGCACGTTGTAGAGGCCTATGTGCTGTAGCAGCAGACTTAGAATAAATAGCACAGGCTTGTTCTCCTTAGGAGTGAGGGTTTACAGGCATGCAAACAGTTATGAATGTGCATTATTAATTTCAGCTTCTTTATATATTTGGGATGGAATTCAGCTGTTGAAAAGCAGGTGTCTGGTGCATGTAAGATGCCCTCAGGCTTCCTGTGTACCCACAGCTGCCATTCCAAAGGTCTGTGGCCTCTGCAGTATCACCCATCTCCAGGGAGATGCCATAGGAGCTCTACAGCATCTTAAGCAACAACTGAAATAATTCCTAGGAGGGGTTCTTTTAAAGCCAGTTCCCTCCGACAGAGATGAAAGCAGATTAAACTAACAGCCACCTAAATTTGAGGTGTTACCTTTAAAAGAGCTTTAACACATTTTATCAGAAACCACCCAGTGCAACCAAGCTATGGCCATGCAAAACAGTTTTGTGCACCTTCTCCCTGTGGCTGTCAGACCATAGCTGCTGCAGAGCTATTAAACAGAAGCAGTTCTAATGCCTACATTAGATAACTCTACTAGGGAAATTTAAGTCCTGTTTTAAGACTTCAGGGCCAAAATTAGTTTCATCTGGGGAGCTAATAGAAATGCCTTACCTTCCTATAATATCCGTGTGAAAACATAGGCATCTCCAAAGAGGAATTTCGTGTGCTAACACTTACCCCAGGAAATCTCTTGCTCCCTTTTAATTAGAAGGTGGATTGACCTTAGCGTAACCATCCTTCTAGCTCAGAGTGCCTGCAGTTAGGCAGACAACTCTCAGCCTTAGAGCTTCACAGAGCCACAGTACCTTGAAGAGATCCTCAGCAATTTGCAACTTGTCGCACATCTCCGAGAAAAGATCTATACTGCCATGATCGAGCAGCAGGTAGACAAAGACCATGCGCTTGTTAGCTGCCTCCAGGAGGTCACAAAGAATCTCTGTGTCTGTGAACACATCCATCACGATAGCTAACACCTTCAGGAAAAGAGCAGAGACATTAGTAGAGTCAATTTACATAACTTAAGGTTGCTATGAGGACAGTGTGATGTAGTTTATTTGTTAAAAAAAATATTCCAATAAACACAAATACTCAGTTATATGTGGGTATTTTTTCTGGTTTTCTCCCTAAGTGCTTGAATCACTAAACCGATGAAACACATTGCCTCATTGTTTTTTGCTTATATAAAGCCAATATAACACATAACATATAACCCAAAATGATCCATGAATTTGCAGGTGAGATTTTGGCACTAGGAAATATATTGAAATACTTATTGGAGAGCAAAAGGGATGTAGCTAAACAAAAGACCACAGCCCTTGCCACACAGCTCACTAGGTGTCATAAGCGACATGTATTCAGCCTGGATGATGCTTTCTCTTTTATGATTTACACCTGGACAGCCTTGGCTTTAAAAAGCCTCACCCTGTTGCTGGTGATGGTGGGGTGACAGACTCCAACAGCTCCATTTTTTTAAAAACACTGATTTATAAACTAATCGTTATAATCTGACCACACATCCATTCTCCCCAATTCACAACTGGCAGAAGGGTGTGTAAAAGTCTCAGGACTGGGCATAAAACCCCTGACAACTACTTAAATGCATAGTCTGCAGCCAGTGTGGATCAAGGGACCTATAAATGTGATATAAAACCAGGTCCATACTAGAAAGCGCTGGTCTTGTCCAATATCTAATTGCCTGTGGAAAAGGTCAATTCAGCCCAGCTACTACCTGACAACTTCAGGAGATGCTTGTTTCTTCACTGACTGGAGAGAGAATCTTTGATAACTGTGCTCATGGGATATCACCTCCAATGAAAACAAACTTTACAGCATCTTTGTAGATCTGTCTTACTAATTGCTTCCAGCTTGCTCTGAATCTTCCTCCAAGGCCTATGTCCACACCTAACAGCAAGCTTATTCCCCTTGCCACCACGAGGATATCCTACAAGACCAGGCACATCCTGCGCAGCCAGTGTCCTCTTCAGGCAGCCAAACTATTTGTGGAGCAATGAGCATCTCACACCTTCCTCCTGCTGCCAAAACCTGGTGCTTCAGAAAGAGCTTTGCCATGGCTAGGTAAGCACAATTATGTCAAATATTTCACATCCACACTTCCTGTTAATGCCCCAGCTCCAGCCCATTGTCTCTAGTACTGCTTTTTACTATCTGTTCTGAATTTGTATTTCTGCACCTGACTTACTTTTCATACTTGCAGTACTTTCTTTTTGCCTGAATTTCATTTTGTGATCTGCACCAATTCCACAAATGTCTTAAAACTGTTGTATTACTTTCCAATCCTTTGCATTTTGAGGTCATCCATTAACACAGCTGTTATTCTGTTATTTAATTTTGTAATGCATGTATCAAATACCAGGCTATCCAGGATGGACCCTTACCAGGTGCTATTTAATAACTGGTGCCATTGGAAAACCGTGCTCAAAAAGCAGTTGACAAATTTATACTGTTAGCATTGCTGCAGCACACTCTCGTAATGTAAATTAGATTATTAAGGTCACGTGAAACATGGGTTTATATTACATTTCTAAATTTTTCACCTACAAGTTTTCTTTTCTTGGGACAGAAAATTCTGAGTTGATATTTTACCTGATTCCTATTTTATTATTCCAGAGACATTTCTATAATTCCCCTGGTGTGGTAAGCACTTGTAGGCTTTGAGAGAGCAGTTGCCAACGGGGATCCTTCTGCCCTGCCATTACACCCTGTTACCAGGGCCAGCACCTGCCCTTGCAGGGGAATAACAAAGCAGAAGGAATCCTGTGGCTCCAGAGGGCTCCAAAGTCTCTGCTGGGCAGCACTATTGCATCCTGGCTTGGCTCCTGACCATTCCTGCGTGAAACTGCTGCTGCTCTTCTGAACTTATGTAAGGGCAAAACTCATGGATGATGGTAAATACAACCCTGAAGTATCAAATTTCTTTTCCAGGAAAACAAGAGAACTGCTAGAACACACATGACATCTGTTTTCTGTCCCCCCTCCAACTCAGTTCCTGATTTCCCAGAGCGTGGGCAGCCTGGCTTTGTCTTGTGGCTGGCACGTCTGTGGCCTCCATCACCTGTAGGTAGCATCCTTTGCACCTTTCCCACATGCCAAGCTATGCTGCAGAGTCTCTGTATAGAGCCCACATGACATTTTAACTGATATAGACAATCTATTAGGGATGAAAGGTGTATTTTCTGATTAATTTCCTTCCTCTGGGGATGGCTGCTGACATACCAGACATACTTGCATCCCTTTTATCCACACCTCCCACAAATCCCCTTGAACAATTCCTGATGGCTAAGAGCTCACTTAGGCTTAATTCTCATTAGTGGTGCAATGGTCTGAACAGATCAAACCGTCCTGCTGGGGGTACATGAGAAGGGACAGAGGCAAGCTGCCCTTTCTACAGCACATTTAATCCACTGGGTGAATGGGAGGTTACAAGAGAGAAGAGGGAATGCATTTTTTTAAGCCATCAACATAAAAAAGTGTTGGTGTGAATTAAAAAAAAATAAATTAAAAGTGCTGCCTGTGTTCAACAACAGGCTCTTCACAGCCACTTTCTAGAGCAAAGCTACACTGCAACACACAGGGCTGCCTTGAATTAAGCACCATGTTCAGCTGAGCTTGTAAGAGCAAGAAACAACCAAGTGCAAAGGGAACAGCAATTCTCTGCTCATACCTGAGTGGTCCTGTGGATGTACCGGCGTATGATGTCTCTAATGTTGCTGTTCTTCTCTGTTTGGAAATACACAGTGGCGGTGGATTTTTCCTTTAAATAGGGCTTCTCTGCTGTAATCCATGTGTGGAGCAGAGCCGGCTCACTGTTGTCAGAAATGGTGGGGAAGTAGGTCCCTGAAGGGAGTGACCCAGCGTCGTTCTGCTTTGGCGCGGCTGCCCCGTCGGCACCTGGGGTCTCCAGTGCATAATAAGACTCCCTGGCGTTATCCTTGATGTACTGAGCTTCCACCGAGGAGAGGAAATCCACCTCACCCTCTCTGCTTAGAGTTTCGAGGTAAGAGTCTCTCCCACCATCCAAGAAGGCGTCAGTGGCCAATCTTACGCTTTCGTTGTGGCTGAAATCCACTTTTGTCAACTTCAGGGACTGGTTCTTGATATCCTCCAGCCTCTTCCTTATCTTGCCCATATGTCTGGGGTGGTTCATGGCTCTTTGTCGCAGCAGCCGATCTGCCGGGCAGGCACCATGCATATGCGTGCCACAGGCGGTGCAATCGTCCTTCTTGTTTGAGGACTGCATTCTCGCATGAAATCGCCTCGGCTGAGCGAATTAACTATGAATAAAAATAAAGAGATCTTATTACCACAGGCAAATTCACACTCCCTGAATTTGTCTGTACAATTATCTTCAAAACGAACCTGAAGCTTGCTTCTCAGGTGGTGATGTACTCCGGCAACAATCTGTTTCCAGATGGGACACAAGTGCAAAGCTGATTAGATTGCTTATCTGAGAGGCATCCACCTCAACCCCAGGGCATACGAAGGATTCGAGTCAAATTTACCACGGCCGTCGGATTCGATTGTATTTCCCTTCCTGTCGCATCCTGTGAAATATGAGTGAGGAAAGCACTCAAGCAAAAGCAGGTAGACTCCCAAGTACCATTGCACAATCTTCAAAACAGCTTGAGGCTTCTCTGTCTTCCCATGGTATTCGTTAGGGAGAAAAAACAGCTCTGATGTTGAATTGGACCGGAGACAGCAGCCATGTCCATGGCTTCAAAACAGTAAAAAGGGTCATGGGCTCTGTTCGGCACCTACATGCTGCCAGGCAGGCTTAAAAATAGATGTGAACTTCGTCACTGTGCCCCGTCCGGGGTATGTTGCTATTACCATAGACGATTCACTCACTTATTTCTTTAAAGCTTTGTGACTACGCCATCCTATTATGAGAAAAATACCCCTTCCCAAACATCCTGAATATTACGTGGAGGGAGGGTTGTGAGCTGGCCTCAAAGCATCAGAAATACAAACACTCATCACTTGATTGTGCACATTTAAGGCTGCTGCTTTTTTTTTTTTTTTTTTTTTTCTTTCCTTTCTTCCCAGGCTGCAGCTTCTGGAGTCACGTTGTCCCCGTGGCAGCTCTCTGCTGTGTCATTAGGTGGATGGGTTGCAGCGGGGGTGACAGGCCAGAGCCCGGGGGCAGCCGGGCCGGCCGGTCTGACGGAGGAGAGGCGGGGCGGGAGCACCTGCCCGAGGTGTCCATACCTGTGTGCGTGCCTGGCTGCAGCGCCACGTGTGACACACTTCCTCACACGGGTGGGCTGGCCTCGGCCCGGCAGCTGTGTGTCCGTGCACCCCTGTGCCGCGGCTCCAGCGGGGATGTGCCGGCCTGGGCTCCAGTGAGGGCGGCTGAGGCCGCGTGTGGGCAGAGAGAGGATCCCGCCGCGCCGGCCTCGGCAGCACCGGCGCCTTCAGGGACGCACAGGGACACTTTCTCAGGGCAGCTTCACAGATTCTGGGTCTATGTCAGGTGCCCTGTGGGGTGGGGAAAAAAAAATCACCCGTAAAGATAAGATAAAGATGTACGAAACACAGAAGAGTATGGAATGGCTCGCATATTAATCCCGGAGCGACCACGTGGGCCTGAGGAGGGGCGGTGGCGGGGCCGTCCGGAGCTTCTGGGGTGATTTTAAAAACTACCCCGTCCCTCCCTCCGCCCCCAACATCCGCCCGCAGCTGCCAGACGCGGCCGAAAGTCACTAATTATCTCCTGACCTGTTCTGCGCAATTAGGCCGAAAATGATGCCATCTAATTACCCTGACATGTAGGACTGTGTCCTGCCAACGCCGATCGAGAGCAGGGACGGCCCCCCCTCCTCGGCCAGGATCTCTCATGGTCACCCCGGTGTCCCTCAGGGTCACCCTGGCCCCCCACATGAGCACGGCGGGGCTCCTCACAGGTTATACTATGGGACCTCACACTGTCACCCCAACGAAGTCACCCTGCAGCCTCACATGATCGTTCCGAGCCCCCGCGCTGCCCGCGCAGGATCCCGCCCGGTGGGAGCGGTGTGGGCGGAGGAGAGGCCGGGCCGGGCCGTGTCCTCCCGTGGCCCCGGCAGAGCGAGGCCGCCGAGAGCCCTCACGGCAGGACCGAGAGCCCTCACGGAGGGAGCGCTTTCAGCCGCCTCGTTAGCGCAGTAGGTAGCGCGTCAGTCTCATAATCTGAAGGTCGTGAGTTCGATCCTCACACGGGGCAAAGGCGGGCAGCACTTTTGCCGCCTCCCCTGTGCTTTTAGCGGGGACCTACTCGCACGACACGGCGCTCTGAGCCGGTGGGCGACTTCCAAGACGTGTTTGTCGTGATTTCCGAACTGCACTTGCAGGTCAGGGGCCTGTTTATCCCGGTGCTGGGCTCCGGGCAGTAACTTCTGCAGCTGTTCTAGCTTTTGGCAGCCGGTTTTCAGCCTCTGCGCTGCCTGCGAGCCCGTAGAGCGATGTGGGGACGGGGAAAGGGCTCCTGCGGTGGGCGGCGGGCACTCCCGGGGTCAGGCTGTGGCCAGGGCACAGGAGCTGCTGTGGGGACACGGCAGGACACCGGCCCTGCCTGCCAGAAACACTCCAGTTTATGCACATTTACAGCTTTGCCTTTTGTACAAACCACAAGCACATGCACGTACAGCCCACCAGCGCAGACTAAAACCTCAGTGGCTTTATTACTTCCCTTTAAATATAGAAATAATCATGTGTAAACTCCGAGACAGTCATTGGAAAAAGACAGATTTTCTCATCTACTTCTGCCTCTGAGATGATCTGGCCCGTTGCATTTTTCTCTCTTTGAAAAGGAATGATGCCTCTTCAAAGTGAGGGCTGCAATGGAATTTCCATGCATCCTGGCTGCTGCTAATGTGACTCTACTTCCAGATGCAGAGGATGCTAAGGAAAGAATAACCAAGTACCTTTGTGCTTTTAGATTTTCATGTAATTTAACAAGAAGCAGAGGCTGTTCCCAGCCCCAGGTGACAAAAAGCTGCTGGTTAGAGGTATCATCCAGGGTCTGCCCTGTGCCTCAGCCCCCAGGACCAGCACCAGCAGCCCTGCTCCAATGCTGCCATCCCAAACCCCAGGGGAAGCAGAACAAATTAAGATCCCAGTCCTTGTATTTTCACAGGGCCAAGTCTACCACTGTATCAGCACTGTGTGTAGCAATTATGGATGCATCACTTTAATTTACTTTGCCCTATTCTTTTTTACTGTAACACCACATAATGTTCTTGATTCTTCGGTCAAAAGCATTAGCCATCAGTATCACAAGCACTATGAAGAGCAAGGTATTTGTTTAGATCCTCTCTCCCATTTTTTCTCATGAAATGAACCTGCTAACATGTGTAAAATTTACACTCAACTCCAGCAGCAGGTTCTTTCTGGGCCTTGGTTTCAATGTTTAGCTCTCACCAGAAAGGATATTTTTCTCTAAATGCAACTTCCCTGCTGCAACTTGTAGAATCATTGACACATCATTGACAAAACCAACATTTTAACAGTGGTTTGTTTCTTCAAGCCAGGGCAGCCATCAGAAAAAATGAAATATACAAAAACTCTACACTCAGTAACTTAATGGTAAAAAATGAGTTTATTTTAGAAGTAAAAAATAACAAAGTTACAAACGAAAGACATATTTTCTAGCTAGGATTTTATTCTTATATAAAAATATCTCCAAAACCCTTTAGTAAACAGTCTATGATACATCCTGCATCACACTATACATATTTAGCTTTTCACTGATTAATAATTTGAAACTACAGCTAAGGTCCAGAGCAAATTGTCTCAAGGTGACCACGTTGTAGCTGGAGAGTGCCTGGTTTGGGCCCGTGAGGTGAGCCTTTGTCTGAGCCGCCGCACTTCTGCCATCAGCTCCCGCTCCTGGCGTGCCAGTTCTGCTCGTCTTCTGCCTGAAGACATTGAAGTGCAAGAAACTTAATATTGCAACTAGCTGTTTTCCATCAACACTACAAATACCTGTGAGAAAATGGACTTCTCTGGCAGAGAAACGCTGGTTTTCAGTACCACTGGATGTGGGGCAGCCCTCAGACTGGTAAGAGCAAGTTCTTTGAAAGCGGTGCCTCTGTTTGCCACCAGGTCAGATGCTAATGGGGGCTACAGCAGGTCCAGAGTGTTGCTGTGGGATCTCGGTCTCCTCAGGGCTGAGCCCCTCTGGGATACCCCCTCAAAGGGGAGTTTCCCTTATCTCAGTTCCCACTGTCTGCAGACTTTTGTACATAAGGTGCACGGGAATTTCAACTGTGCTTTCACTGCCAGAGTAACTAGGACAGACCAGAGGAAATTAGACTAATTCTTGACTATCACTTCCAGTCAGATTTTGATGAAAGATAGCTCTACATCCTCTCAACATTCCCAAACCATAAACAGCTATGAAGACAGGAAAAGCATGGGCAAGATGATCAGGTTAGAATGCAACTAAACTAGGCTGAGGTTTACTAGGACCACTCTCATAACATGACACACTTCAAGCACTTCCTACCTGTGCCACCCCTGGTAGCAAAGACATCTTCTGCAGGTGTGAAAGAGAACACAACAATAAACTGGTTTACTATCTACTAAACACCCACACAACTAATGACTCAATCACACAGCCAGGTGTTCAAGCAATGCTCTGAAGCTAAATGTGAAAGAGACTCCTAACTTAGAAACTTACTGTGTGGTGATGATGCTACTGTAGACAAATCATCGAGACAGATGTTTCCAGACCTTGGCACCTGCTGGACTTCTACCCCTCTCTCTGTACATCTGGCCTTAAAATTGTGCAGGCTCTCTGTGGGAAAAGGAAGGATTCTTTATAAATTAAAAATATTGAAGCTTCTAGTGAATTTTTCTAGCTGGAGGTAAAACAGTTTTTTACCAGGAAGCAAAGCTAGAACAATCACCCACTCCAGTTAATGGCAAGTACAATTTGCTCAGAATTAGAGGTCAATGTTTCTACTCTTTGGGTCAAAGCTATGCATCACTGCATTTCATTTTAAGGAATTACAGCTCTGTAATTTCATTAATTTCTTAAAATTCCCTTTAAGAAATTACAGCTCTTTAAGAAATTACATGTGCTGTTTCTTCCTATATAATTAATCTTCTGACAAATAGGCCACTAAGATCATATGGAATATGGCTACTCATGTTTGTAGTTTTAGGAGCCACCCATTTTAATTATGCACAGTTGCAAATTACTCCATACTAAACATTAGGGAAATAAGGACAAAGGCTGAAAAAGTTTGCCCAAAGCAATACTAATCACCTAACCCTAATATTAATCATTAATTTTATGTGAGCCTTGGAAGCATGGTGGGAGGATAGGAGAAATACCTGCAAAAACACACATACGCAGCACTTGAGAAGGATGTACTGGCCAGTTCTGGAAGCACATAAATATGTTGGGGTTTGTTTGGGTTTTTTTTGAACAAACACTTGGAAAAGCCATTCCTTGATATAATACTGTATGTCATCACAGGACAACATTATCTGCCAGAAAATTTTGAATGGATGCAATTTTACGATTGTTTTAAGATGACCTAGATCTGTGCTCTTACCAAAAATGCCATTTATATTGCTGCATTTGACAGATATCAAACTGAGATTTCTTTCCAAGTCTGGCCTTGGAAAACAGATATATCAGTTTAATGAAAGAATATTGCCAAAAAGCACTTATGGAGTGCTTAGTAAAGGAGTTATGCTTAAGTTTATCCCCAATATTGGACAGTTCATTTATATTCAGTCATTGAATGCTTCATGCCAACATCCGCACAGAACCGTATTATCTACATGCTCACCAAAACAGCCATCTTCCCTTTGCAGCTTCTCAGCCAATTCTAACGCATCATTCATTTTGTCATCTAAGAACTGCTTCCTGTGCCCATCTGCAGCAGCAGCCACCTTCTGCTCTTCTTCCAGTCGAGCTTTATTGTGTACAACCTCTTCCCACTGTGCAACAGAGATATTAAATGTCTTCAACAGATGCGTTGTAAGGAAAAAGCAACAAATAGGACCATCTGGATTATTACAGATTATACTTCACCCTAAAATCAAAATATGTTAGTCAGCTGTGTGAAGGTTTCATTTTGAAAAATGTCTCATTCAAACATCTGGAAAAAGGTAAAAGTCTTGGGTCAGAGAATAAAAATGAGAGGAACTTACAGAAATAGGAATACGCTCTCCCTAAGGCTAAAACATCCTTACCAATTCACTCTTGTGCTCCCAGAAACTTCCAGTTAAAACGGAGAGTTCTAACAAAATATTTCTCTAATGAATTTCAGCTTTCTGCACTCCCGTTACAGGCAAAAGACAGTTACATTTTTGCCAGGCCCACTTAGAAAAAGGAATTATGCAAATACCTTTTTTTCTTCGGTCTCCCTCATGGCCTTTAGCAGTTCAGCTTCTTTCACCCTGTTGTCATGCAGGAGCTTGACAATCTCTTTGTAGCACCTCTCCCGGTCCTGATCATCACGCCTAAGTCTCCGCTGCGCTTGCAGCCTCCAGTCAGTGTCAATGTGCTTCTGCTCAGCTTTGGCTAAATTTTCTTCAGCCACCTAATAAAACACCTTTCTTAGCAGAAATTCATTTGCATTCCAACTGCACAGCCTTACCTACAGACCAGGCAAAACAAACTGAGGTGTTCTCCAGTATCCCTGTCAGATGTCCTTGCTAGAGCCACTCACTGACAGGTGCAGCTGACATAAAATTGATACCTGAATGCCAATACTTTCACCCACATCCATCTGCTTCCAAAAATCAAATGCTGTTTACAAAAATTCAGACCCATATGTTTATTTCTAGACAATATACAAATGCAGATGCTAAGCATATGGGCAGTGGGATAGCTGCAACTATTTTTCCAACTGTGCAGTTACAAGCTCTGAGCTTGAAAATCTGAGCAATTCCTAATGTCAAGCTATACACATTCATTACTGTGATCTAGAAGACAGCTTCTACAGCTGAATTTCTTGCCAAGTACTACTAGCTGAAATCTCCTTTGAGGCTATCTTTTATTTCATTATGGTTACAAACAAAGCATGTTCCTTAACAAGACGATGACTTGTTTTGAAAAGCACTTTTGAGCTTTTGAGTCTTACATGCTTTCTAAGTTTTGAGAAGTAAAAAAAAAAAAGCTAATATTTCTGGCAGGTCCAGAGAATTTCAATATTATTCAGCTGTTTGGACACTTCAGTCAGATTTTTGGAGAGCTCAAAATTTTAAACACAGAATCTTAATCGATTAATAGAGGATATATTAACAATATATAATAATATATTATGTATTATATATTACATAATAATATATATTACATAATAATATATAAATAATATACAATTAGAAATTAGATTTCTTTAGAAAATATTTCCTTATTAACTGGAAGAAGTTAATTACAGTCAAAATACTATTAAGCAGTACTACTTGCATAAGTTAACATACTGACTCTCTAGAAGACTTGTTCAGATACAATCATCTTACTGTATGAGCTTTCTGTGTTTCTTCTCTATCTATTTCTATCAATCTCTGAACATGTTGATCTTCCAGATCCACCTTTCTTCGATGGGCTTCTACCTCTTCTTTCATTTCCTTTGTAACTCCCTCTTGGTCTTTGATTAGATGCTGCCAAGTACACAAACAAAAATTACTGTTGCTAAGCTACTAGCTCACATTGGTAATTCCATCTCTTTAACACTTAATAAAATTTCATTAAACTAGTATCTGAATATATCCACACATCTCATCCCACTACATATCATAGCTGTCCAAGAAAGTCATAGACCCTGCTGTTTTATCCGCTTGGAATTAGATAAAGCATAAGTCATAACAGTCGCCTGAGTCTTGACAGGGGATGTAATTCCATTCTCCAGATTACTATGGTGAATAAAAGCAGAATTCCAACCTAAATGAACTAGATTAATCATGAAAATATTACACAATTTATGGCAAATTTTAGCCAAAATCTCAAAATGTTTCACAACTATAAACTGTGTTTCACGGCACTGGGACCTGTAATAAACACATCTGCAGCTTGAACACAGAGGTGATTTGCCAAAGTAGTACAACCCAGCAGCAGATCTAGAAACAGGATTTTAGTGTTCCACCTTTTCTTCTCATTGACCAGGGCACATCTACACAATTTTCTGCAAAAGTTATAACCCCTTCCCAGGCCTGTAGGAATCTATTGATTTATTGATCTATCCTTCGAAGCTGGAGTAGGGACCCTTGCTGATGGCAGTGAACAGTGCAGGGAAAGCCTGTCTGCACAGACTCTTGTGGGCAAACAGAGAGCCTCAGCTAGTTAAATAATTGCTACCTTTCTAGCCTAGAGAGGATGATCACTGTAAAATTAGTTCCCTTAGAGAGCTGACTTTACATGTACCAGAATATACGAGCTTAGCCTGGTTTGTGTTATTTATCTACAATACAGTTGGCTGTGTATTGAATAAAGGCTAACAGAAATTTAGCCCATTCATGCTCAATATGGATTATAAGAAGTTTATGACCAAAAGCTATAAAAAACTCAAATATAAGTTGACACGTTTCAAAACGAGGGTCAGAGAGCTGGATGTCTACTACTCCTTTATTTAACTGGATCTACACATACTCAAGATGGGTACATGTAGCTTTGATTTCTAAACACTTAACTGAGTATTTTTAATCAAAATGAACATATTTTGACTTTCTAAAGCCTTCCATTGGCATCCTTGCTTTGCAGTAATTTATAAAAATTATTTATAATAATTAAGTAAAATTTAACTTTAAACAGAATTACTGATTAAAACTGTTTATTATTGAATAGCCATAATTCTGAATAAATCAGTCATTTCAGAAAGGAACTGCACATTCCCAATGAACCATCCACTCCTTTTTGCTTAATGATGTTGTTGGCAGCTAGACATTTTTTCATCATCTACATCAATCTGCTATACTGTTCTATCCAGAAAATGCAGATATGTCTGGATATCACAGATGAAAAGGTGGGAGTTTCTGGATGAGGAACACATTGTTATACACTTATTTCTTGTTTACATGTTCCTCACTTCCCTCAAGCAGCTAAGCCCACAGCTAAACCCTGCAGCAACCAATGATACCTCAGAGAACAGGAGAAGAATAAAATGAGGAGGGTATGAGTATTTTCACCCAAAACTCCCCAAGATAACAGTGAGTTGTGTTAATGTTTTTATCAACAGAGGATTTATTCTAAAAAACAGTTATTAAAGGGAAAAAAAATAGGCCCCCTTTCTCTTCACAAGGTCTGGCTGAAGGAATACAATCAAATCCAAGAACTTCAAAGGAAGAACCATTAAATATTTATATTTAGTATAGTTCCCCAATAATTACCTGTTCAAAAAGCTTTTTTTGTGATTCAAGTTCCATCTGCCGTAGTTCTATATCTTGAACAGCAGCAGCTGTTTCCTGCTCTCTCATAGATGCCTTGTGGGGAAGAGAAACACATGAAAATACAGTAAAGAAATTCTTCTGCTTTAAAAAAAAATATCAAGTAGAATATCCAACCCCTGACACCTGTAAGTTCTGACTGACATTCTGTTGTATGAAGAATGGAAAATACTGCATAACAGAAGCACAGGGCAAGGTGGAAAAGGCGCACAGGAAGAGTTTTGCATCCAGCCAAGCTATGTTAGGGAAATACCAGTCTTGAGCTAATGCTAAAAACTTGCCAGGTGCAGCTCTGAATCAAGTAAGGAGTCTCTGAAGCCAGAATTCTGTGGAGGACAGTAAGCAGAAGGGGAAGTGGCTGCTTTGCACCTCACAGAACCTGTGCTGAGCTGGAGCTAAGGAGTGTTACAGTGCCCTGACTGCAGAAACAACCACCCAGCTGCATTGTGCCCTGCAAACTGTGTTGTTGAGCCACAAGGAATAGTCCTGCAAAGGCTCAATTTGTGCCCATGAGTTGCAAAAGCTTCCATTCTCAGTACCTGCATACCATGGTGCCCGGGTTAGTGATTTGGAAACAGAGCCAGGCCTGACCAGAGGCCACTGCAGAGCCTCCCAAACAATGGCAGAGTTAATGTGCAATCTGGACATACAGCCCACAGACAGCTGAGAATTAATTCACTAGCCCTTTAAGGAGCTCAATTACATTTTTCAACACTGCCACTAATCAGGTGACTCTGGCTTTTCGCAGGAATTTTGCCAGTTAAAGCAAGCCAGTGGAACATACTAAGTGCCAAATAAAACTGTTAAATTTTACATTTACCACTTGAAGCAGTCTGCCTCATTCTAAACACACCTCTGGGCTCACAAATTACAGTATATCAACCGAAATTTTAGTTATGCATTTTTTCCTTTTTTATTTTCCCTATTAAACCTTATAGAAAACAATTGTTTGAGCAATACTCAACCTTTCTTGCAATTTCATCATCAAGACGTTTCAGTTCCATTTGAAGCTGATCTTGCTGGTAGTTCAGAAAACGCCTTCTTGAAGCATCTAGAAGTTGCAGTTCCTTTACTTTCAGTTCTTTTTTCCCAACAGCAAGCCTTCAAGACCAAAATAAATGGAAATAAACAAATAACAGAAATAATACTGTATATGTAAATGGTCAGTACCAAAGAGCACAAACACACAATGCAGTTAGCCATTAATTATTGTGAGTTCATCTCCAGCTTAACAAAGCTTAGGACAGTTGCTTTCATTCCTGTAAATTGTCCAGTTTTCATTTATGAGACAAAATTAAATTCACAGACACACATCTTCTAATGGCAGAATCTCCAGTTAAATTTTGAAGTCCTGTGCCCTGTTTCTGCTCCACTTTAGTAAGTACTAGTTTAGTGTTGCAAGGATCCAAAACTGGAAACTACTCCTTAGAATAATTGCCACTGTTCCTCTTGCTGCACAAAATTAGTCCCAAGTTTATTTGGTAAATATGAAACTCTTTCAAGGAACAAAACCACAAACTCAAGGATTAGTTTGTAAATAAAGAGGTTTAGGAGATGTGCTCAAAAACGTGGTGGTTTAATGGTGAACTTGGCAGTGCTGGGTTAAATGTTAGATTTGATGATTTTAAAGGTAACTTCCAACTTAAATGATTCCATGATTAACTGTAGTTCATCTAAGAAACTATGGAGATGTTGAAATTCCCTCAAAACCTTCACAACTGCAAAATGCACAAACTTACAGTTCAGCTTTATTATTATAATGACTCTTTGCTTATCAACTGATACACAAAGCAGTTTTTTTCTAGATCCACTAGAAATCCAAGGCTGTGTACAGTCACTGATCCTGTAAGAGACTCTCCTATCTGCAGTGTGGGTCTGCCCACAATGCAAATCTGAAGTCTCAGTGTGCAGACACACAGCAACTGACTGTTTAAGAGACTTCCCAATCCAAAGGAACCAGACAAATGCCTGGGAGCTGAGACAAAAATATGAAGTGACTTGACCTCGAATCTGCTGTATTCCCTCCGGGGAGTAATAGGTGAGGTAGTAATACAACCCAGGATACTTAATTCCTACACCAAAATATGACCCACCAGACCACAGTTATCCCACATTACAATTTATACAAATTAGTGGTTATTTCTCCTTTACTCATGGTTAAAAATGTAATAGTAGGCTACAGTAGCCAGACCCCTAATGCTTCCTGTATTCTAATACCTCTGCCTCTGTTCTGCCAACTTCTCTTCTTCTTCCAGCAGCATTTTTCGCTTCTGCTCTTCAGCTTCTCGAAGTAATTTCTGCTTTCGATACCAGGCTTCATCTTCTGCTTTCTGTTTCTGTGCTTTGGCTTCTGATTCATGTGCTAATTGTCTACATGTAAGGAGGTCACATGTTAATTATTCATGCCAAATATCAAGAAATTACTCGATTACTTTGAAATTGATGACAGGACTAGCAAAGAACTGCTGAAATGAGATGTGAAAGATGTGGCAATGTGAAATTGTGGCAATGTGAAAAATGTGAAAGAATATGGCATTCCCATCGTAGTGTCAAAGTACATGAGGAAGTTACCATATTGACTGTTAGAGACAACAGGGCATTACAGACGAGCTCAGACCCTTCCTAAGGGTGCCTTGGCATCATGGTACCCACTGATTTCAATAACAAGCTAAAAATTCCTTGGCCCTTAAAAACTTGGACTCCACAAAGTCAACAGAGGTTTGGGCTCTGGCTTTAAGCTTCCAAGTTTGGTGACCTGTGGCCCAATATCTTCTGCTAATTAGCAAACACTTTTTATTTAAGATAAGACTAATGATTTAATGCAAAAACATGTCAAACCAAGTAACTCTCAATCTTTAGCAACTATTTAAAGTCATTTTCCTGAATTTTCTTATCTCCTTTCTCAAGCATACACATTACAACATACAAAGGCAATTATGTCCACCTGTCCCTCCCAGCCTGAGACTGTCTTCAATTTCCCACTAATACCTCTTTCGCAAGTATTCAATTTCATCCTGCCTGATCTTCTCCCATTCCTGAGCTTGGTAATCCACAATGAACGTGGGATATTTATTGAATACAGGATACTGTCCTTTTGTAAGTGGTGTGAAGTCATCAAGCATGCGCTGTGGATGGATATCCAGTGGTGTAGCCTCCATAAGATGATAGGCTTCCTTAATCACAACATTAATGTCCACGTTGTTACGATGATGAAAGAAATACTGTAAGAGATGCTGCCATTTACATTCTACACAATATTATGCACTTTTGTGTATTTTTACATAAATATATATTTATTTTTAATACACATATTTGGGAATAATCAGGAAAATTAGAAAAATTTGTAATTCAACAGTTAATTTTAAAAGTTTTTAAAGTGCTCCCTACCAATTCATAAAACATCACCAGCTCAAGTGACTTGAACCAAACTTCTTCAAGGTGGGAAAGGATGCTGTGGTTCTTTTCCTTCTCTTCAAATGGCAGCTATGTAAAGGATTTGGGAAGCTGGGCGTCAATTTACTGTGTCAAACAGTGACTCCTAGCACTGGATAAACCTGCCTCGACTTTCAGTGTTCTGCCATGCAGCTCAGAAGTTTCTCCTCTTGCAGGACTAGTCTTCCTGTCAAAGATCTTATCCACCAAGGACATCTCTAAATGGTCATTATTAAACATAGCAATAATGTTATCTGCTTGATGTCAGTCAAACTGAGTGCTCATAAGCACATTTTAGAGGAGGAACCCTTTGTTTGCCTACAGAGATATTTTCATAAGAAAAAGAATCCTCTTCCCATGGAACATTAAACATAAGGAAACATTTTAATTTAGCTTCAGAGAACCTCCAATAATATTGCCTAATTTTGAAAATCTGACAAGAGGATAATGAAACAACATCACAGAATTATTGTGAATTGTCTCCAG
Source organism: Cyanistes caeruleus (assembly GCF_971803275.1). NCBI lineage: Eukaryota > Metazoa > Chordata > Aves > Passeriformes > Paridae > Cyanistes > Cyanistes caeruleus. The sequence continues at coordinate 12,668,620 of NC_141701.1, forward strand.
AGGAAGAAGTCTATACTAGATCCTCAAAAAAGAGACAGAATTATTTTGTGCTTGATGAACCACTGAAATTTTGAAAATGGCTTTTAGTGACATTAGAAAGCTTATGAAAGCTTCTAACGTTCTCCTTGCATGAAAATGCAGGAAACTGCTCAATGTTTTACGCATTTATTGTGTGTTTGTCAAGTACCAGATATTAACGTGGAAATATATCTTCTTGTAACATGACAACATATACAATATTTTATACATCTTTTCCACATGATTGACTCAAATATGAAGATGTTTACCTCAAAATCTGCTGCTTGATTACAGTGGAGCAAGGGAACTCTGGAACATATAATATAGGCAACAACAATCATTAGAAAGTATGAAGGATGGTTGGAGAATATATTGTCGAAGACTTTCAGCCATTCTTCTCTTGTTAGAACCTCAGATAATAGTGTTTCTAGGAGAGGCCAAGCATAAACCTAAATTATTTGGGAAAATTGACAAAATAACACATTAGTACAATTTTACCATTCTTTTTAAAGAAATAATATGATTTTTCTTGCCTTATACCAAGAATCTATCAATTTATTAAAGAAAGAGGAAATAAACCAGAACATTTCAAGGTAAGTTTCATCACCCACTCTAAACATTCAAAGTTAATCTGGGGTGATTACAAATACATTTCTTATTTCACTTGATGTCTAAATGTTATATTTAGATTTGTGAAGCTAAAATCATCCCTAGTGATAAACAGGGATTACAAAGTTAATTCATAATACTTATGTCCATGTTAAAAAAGGTACATTTATAATTTGATGAGTAGATTTATAAGCAATGTGGACTTGAAAGCAAGGAACTTCTAAAGAACTAAAGTAGCATATATCTGATCATGGACAAGGAAAAAAAAACAGGAAAACAATGATACATTCTTTACACTACCACATAATTAACTGTTATTTAATGAAAACTCCCCCAAACTAGAAATAGATCAAAATAAAAGACTAGCGCACTATTATTCACTGCAGCATATTTTTGTGTACAAAACTGTCAAGAATATTACCTGTGAAGTCACATTGTATTTTATTAAATGCCGAAGCAGTTCTTTGTCATGATGTGCCAAAACATTTTCCATCATACCGAGGACATTAAGTGGAGGATTGGGAAAGTACTCAAACCAGTGCTGACAAAAATTAACTGAAAGAGAACAAGAAACTGAACGTAATCCACTGTAATCCAGAGTGAAAAACTCATGACAACCTTGAAGCTGCATTGTAAAGCTGATGCATCTAAGATACTGCTTCGGGCAGCAACACCTATTTAAGATACTCCTATCTCTTTTCTTTCCGAGTATTCCTAAACCATACCCACAGTACACTACTCCTCCAGCTGCACTGGCATGAGTTTTTGTGTCAGTACACTGTGAACTAGACTGAAGAACTAATCTGGCTCAAATATAAAGTGAAAAAAATCTGTGATCTGTGGGACTAAGGCATGGGAAGCAGATGGCAATACTTAAACAAGTATTTCTGTCTCAAAAAACTACAGCCTGGATCAAGTAATTTTTAACATCCTAAGAATAATTTCTGTAAACTTGGATACTTATTCACCAACAGCATGTGCTTGCAAAGGGGGGTACGTATGCTTGGCAGCACATATCTTCTGTAGACTTAGCAGCAGCTGCAACAACTAATTTAAGTGTAAAGCACTTTAATTTAGAATGTTTCTTCAGAAGACAGCCACAGCCAGTATTCAGACAAATGTTTAGTTTCGATTTACCACATGCTCAGGACAACTAAACAGAGTAAAACCTTGAAAGAGATCATTCCCTGTTGACTGGGAGCAGCTGACAGGTGGGGTGGGTGGCTGTGACTACTTTTCCCATGTCTCAGATACTTAATTATTATGATGTAATTATGCTAGATACATTTGAGTTTGCAAATGCCAGATACATTTCAATTGGACTTTACAAACACTGTTAAAATTGCTAACTTTTTACTAGAAACACTGCAAAAGGAAGTCTCATAGTTTGAGGTTTTTGTTTTAGGATATATATTAATTCCTGGTAACAAACACCTTGGTGACCTCTGAATAAGGAAATACCTTATTCATTTCAGCAGCAAAAGCTCTTTTGCATTAGAAAGCTTAAACATGTTGCAGCATATTTGAGTTTTTAAAATCATTGCTTACCTACTACTGTAGCAACAACTTCAAAGCAGATCAGTTGGTTGTTCTGGAATAGTTTTACAAACGGGAATGCTAGCAAAGGCATGTAAGGTGTCTCAGCAAAGATAGCAGACCAGTGAGCTAGGGCTGACAAGGTCCTGTACAAAGAGGCAAACAAAGGTGTAGAAAACCAAACATTTTGATCCAAAACCAAACAAAAATGTATTTTACAACCACAACATAGAAAACCTGTGAACTTCAAGACAGATGCAGGATTGTATGAGTTACCGAAACAAAATTGCATGAGGGCACTACTGTGTCATTTCAGAATTTTTCTCACAGCTGATTCCAGCTACTGGATACATTTCAGATGACTATATGAAAATAAAATTCTGTAATATTTAAATAAATACAAATATATATTTTACCTCTGTAGAACTCTCAGCAATTTCCTACTTTTGATAGGATACTCTTTCTGAATATTTACGAATGCACTGTGGATTCCCCTGTCTATCAGGCTACTGAATGCCAAGTGGTTTTCAGGAAGTTGTAATAAGGAACGCCAAACAAACATCCTGCAATTAAAATGCAGCCTTAGTCAAGGAAATTGTTTTTCATAGGCCAGTAAACACAAGCAATTTTATTTTGTGCAAGCATGAACATGCACACAAAAAATACCTGTACTTAGCTGGATATTCTCCAAATCCTTTCAATAAGGCCTGCAGACGTTTCTTGTTTAATCCACTTGGCAATTCGTTCTACAAAACAGGGTATCAACAATAAATGTAACCATTTTCTCTTTCTTTGCACTCTAATCCGATGAGAGTGGCAAAATATTGAAGTTTATCACATAGTGTCAAAAAAAATATATCACACGTATATTGCTGTGGTACATAGTCCTAGGAACTTCAACAGCAAAAAAAATGTAATTCAAAACATCATTTATTGTCTCCTGAACTCAAAGAACCGTTGCCATTGATTTCAGTCAGAAGCAGACCAGACCCAAACTGACTGAATTATGTACTATTAAATGATGGATATAGCAAACCATAAAGAATACTAGCATAAGAAATAGATCGTATGATGATCCATAAGCAGGAATATAATTATGTATTTATATGTATGCACACACACAAAAAAAGCAGGAGATACAGAGAAAATGGAACCATGATGACAGAGGGGAATAAATGTTAGAGTCATTAATCTCTAAATAATTAAGAAACAAAAGAAATGGATTATAGGCAGACATTTTAGAGGCACCAGTTTGCTTTCTGCAGGGAAGCAGATCAGATCTAGCAAATACCAAATGTGTCACAAGTTGCTTGAACAACTGCAGAGGTACCCCAGACTGGAGGAAGCACTGTCTGTGTCACATACTGTAGGAGTATGGGCTAAAAAGAGAGAGAAAATGGTACTAAAATTTCCTTAATCCCTGCTCTGCTCAAATATCCAAATGCAACAGTGCCTGAATTTATTTTTAAAGCAAATGGCAATGAAATATAAACACTGCAGACTGAAGGACGAAATATTTGCAAAAAAACTTCTGCCTACCTCTTTATTTTCAAGTGATGTATTTGCTTGCACTTTTAGCAATCTGCTTTGAATTTTGCTTTGTTTGGATTTCCATGGACCCGTTGACTTTCCTGAAGTCACTTTTGTGATCAGTTTATTTTCTTCTGGTGTGTACTTGGGCCCATCTTCTACAACTTTGAACATGGCTGGTGGAGGCTAGTATTAAGTGCAAACACCTTGGTTAAATCTTGTAAGACAGATTACACAGAAATGTAATTTGTTGTTTATTTTAAATTCCATGTTTTCCAGTCTGATGGCGATAAAAAGAAAACTAGAACACTTTTATACTGTAAATAAACAGATATAGATTGTATATTCCTGAAAAAGAATGTCAATGAATAAAACTGCACTGTGAGAAGGTTTATGTAGCTTCCAAACTAGCTCAAACATCATGTTATTTCCTTGCTTAGCAAACAGTAAAAATGTAATTGGGATAGTATATAGATGTATATCATGTTCAGGTTATTTACTTTAGTGTGTTTCTCAATGTCATTAAAATACTTTGCATTTCTATAGCACCAGTTAAAAGTATACAGAAGACCTTTACAAACTTTAATTAGTCTTCAGTGTCAGGCAGGTATTAATTAATTCAATGCTGGAGATTGTGAAAGCAAGTGACAAAGTGGATATCCCAGTTCATGTCAGCAAAAGTGCAAATGGAATGCATGTGACATCTTTACGCATCCTTCCTCAGCTCCAGCTCCATCATTATCCAGAGCTGGTTACTGTTTACTTCAAAGACAAAGGTGATTAAAGATATATGGAATTCTGTATTTAGAAAGCTGACTCCCATTAATAAATTAATGTAATAAAATAAGAACTGGTATTTAGAATGTTTGTTATTTAGGAAGGATTAGGAGTGTATGATTGTGCCATAAATGATGGGTACTGGGATCCCATAACACAGTAAGAAGAACAAAATCACAATAACAAAAACACCATTCATGCCCACAGTTCAAGAGAGCATTAGCTGCAAAACATTTCCTATAGGAAATGGAACAGAAGAGGCACAATTATTCTGTTTCCATCTGCTCCAAAACACCATTACAAAAAGAAACTGATGCATGCAAATTGCTATAGAAAGAAATAACATCTCCCCCTTCCAACAGCAGTAATACAGTGATATATATCACTTAAAACCACCAAATTACCTGACAGGCTGGAGGAACTATGAAGAAAACTGTACAAATCACTTATTTGTTTTTTTTGTATTGTTAAATAAGGCACTTCAACATGTCTGCAAACTACTGCTGATGCAAAACAAATGCAAACAAATATCATCTTTAAGGGGATTTACTGCTTTTTTAAGAAATGTAAGATACTCTACCTTATTTCCTTCTTGAGTCAAAGCCTGGACACTGTATAAGTTAAGGCTTCCATTTTCCATTACTGAGGCAATATACCGTCCATTGGGGCTAATAACTGCTGTACTAATTCCCTCTTCAGGACTCCCAATGTCAAAAAGAAGTTTGCATGATTCTATGCTGATAAATCTCATAATATTATCTTGACTTAACACTCCAAGGACCTGTAAGTTAAAAGGATTCATCTATTAATATTGCCAATGCAAAACAAAGTGGGATCCCCAATTCAGCAACAACATTGCATTAAGCTAAAGGAGCGACTGAGCAAAGACTCAGCACAGTAACTTTACTTTTGTATCATACACCCCCATACCCCCAGTGCCTCCCAGAAGCCCTCCAAGCATAGGTGTTGAATTCACTAACCAAATACTCCTGTCTTAAGCTTTATGAAAAAACTGACCTTATTGGAGCCCCCATCAAAACTGTCAGAGAGGAATTCCAGGTGACGGACACTTCGCACTTTCTCAGGCATCTGGATTATTCTTACCAACCGCTTTAATTGCAAAGACCATAAATGAAGATGATTTGACTTCCCACCAGCTACCAAAGTCCGACTGTCCCTGGATCACAGGTAAAGGTTCCATCAGCATACTATAATTTAAATTAGCGTTAGCTAAAAAGAGATTGTTCATTTTGTTCTATGCTCTCAAATCACTTTTGAGTCAGCCATTATTCCTGTGATACTCTACTGAAAGAACAAAATGGCTCCTAAATAATAAAATTTGCTTAATTAAAGGGTAGTTTAAACCTTATTTTAGTGATCACTAAAAATCAATCTAATTAATTTCAACAGTTATGGGACTATAATAAAAACAGCCATCCTTGCTGAAATTATCAGTCACAGAGCAGAGTTCAAAAGCTTATCATAGTATATAGCTCAATACTTCCACAAAATATTTCAAATAAAGAAAGAGAACCTGTTTAAAACCACAATTTTTATAGTCTACCTTTAGAATGTTTAAAATAGCAATTTACCTGGTAACTGCAAACACCTTATAAAATAATACAGAACCTTCTACAGGAGTTGGCAACTGGTATTTACAGTGAAGAGTATCAAATTCCCATGCAAAAACAGAATTATCTTTGAAACAGCTGAGAATGGTGTTACTCAATGGAAGAAAAAAAACCTGGAAGAATATGGAAAAGAAAAAAAAATGGGATGTTGTCAAGGAAGTACGTTTTAAATTAACCAAAGTGCATGGCAAAATAAAATATGGCAGGTGTGACTATTACTGTTAGTGTGCAAGGCTTGGATCCCACAGAGAGCCAGTCCCTGTCCCCTGTGACAGCCTAGAGAGGAGTAGGTGTGCTCTCTTTGCACTGGTTAAAACTTGTTAAGTCAGTTTAACTCACTGAAATAACTATTAAATTCTATCTGTCTTATTTTTGTGACTGCTAAACTTTATTGTTTCCCATGAGTGCAGAGAGGACGCAATATAAACGCTGGGTACATTGCTGGCTGAGATTAAGTCAGTGCTACAAAGTTCATAGTTCCGGTCTGAATGATCTCTTGGGGCCTTGAAAATCTGGAAATATGGATATGTGGGCTGGGTTTCATCTTAGTGACTGAAAATTGGACATTCAGACCAAATGAGTCACTTGACAGTGAGCAAAAGCAACCTTTGGGGAAAAGAGTCATTTCAGCTACCAGAGTAATTTATCTTCAGATAGACTGAGCTGTCTGTCCTCCTTCAGGGACCCTGAGGAAGACCAGACAATGAACTGAGAGCAGATGAATTTTAGTAAACTGGAGTACCGAACAGTTGCTACTTTTCTGCTTTGCCATAGAAAAACACCACAGGATGGTCACAAGCAGCTGTTGAACAAACAGTGATGCTTTGGAAATGGTCATTGTAGATGTGTTGTATTCTTATTTGTCTCACCTGTTGTCTGTTCACGCTGCACCTCAATCTCTATCTTTTTTAATTAGCTTTGCCCCATACCAACCTAACAGAAGGTGTATGTGGGAGTGCAACTGGGCTTAAGAGGCATCAGAAAGCACACAGGATTGGTGTGTCACTGCTACACTGGCTCAGAGGGCAAGCAAGAATCCACCCATGTACACTGAGTGTCAGGCCTGCGGTCTAATAATAAATCTGAACTTCAGTAAAGCACTTACTATCTGTATGTCTTGGATTGTGGCATGAGAATAAATACCATTATTCTAAAGACAGGAAAATGTAATCTAGATCACTTGCATAATCTTATAAGAAATGGTATCACCAAACCAAGAGCTGTCTTGATTCCCAAATGTAATCTGTTCAATAATAATCACTAGTGTTTGGCTTTAAAGATTGTTTCCATACTGCAACATCCTGATCCTACCAAATTCCAAGAGCCACTTACCAAGAAGTCCCTACTCATAGCTTACACAAAGAAAGATACTGAGCAGTAGAAAAAGTTTGTCTCCACTAGAGAAATGAATCCATCTTTGGAAGGAGGGTTATGATTATTTCAGCAACATGAACTCCACAACAGTTTTAATAAAACAGACCAACAAAAATTTATGGATGATCTTTCACAGAGTAATTGCTAGGTGACTATTTTAAGATGACTGAATTTATGCCTGACCCAGAACTGGGTGAGGACACTCAAATGAATAGCCTTGCTCTCTGCAAAAGCAGCATGGCTTTTTAGTGGCCAGCCTGACGAGAACCTTGGTTTTCAGTGGTGTTTGTCAGACTATTCACTGCAGGGCAGCACGTGTGCAAGCCATGCTCAGGCACTGGGTCAGGATTTTCTGTAGTACTTAGACCGAAGTGTGACATTTGGTGGTGCAGGCAGACCTGTTTAAAAGCAGTGTAATGCTAAGGAAGACCTACTTTAACCACAAATATGTCATCCTTCTCATCTGGTGCTGTTCCAGTGTGTCTGTGCAGCAAACAGAAGCAAAGAAACCACTCAGCAGAAAAGCAGTGATTTCTTTTTGCTGAGTTCCTTTTCAGCCTCATTTGTTCCCACATTCAGCGCTTTGCATGCACAGACAGAAGAGCTTCAGAATAAGAAGCTGAATGGGGCAAGTGGTGGTGACTGTTTGAAGTTACCATTATGACATTAAAACTGTTTTTTCAACAACACCCTTAAATCCCACTATCAATCAGGATGGAATCAATCTACACAGTCGTCTGAGCCCACCCTAGGCCAAAGCAAGGTCAACCTGGAAGATGGCTCCTACTTCCAAATTAAATTGGGTAAGCCAAGGTCATGTCCAAGCAAGTTTTGAGTATCTCTGAAGATGGAGGTTCCTTAAAAGTTCCCAGCATATTTCTGCAATGACTGAGTCATGATTTCAGGGGTGATGTGATAGGATGACAGTTAAGATGAGATGCCCAAAGATGGCCAAAAAGATTCAGCAGTATTTTAAAGACTACTTACAAGTAATGTGATTTTAATATGTGATGGTATACCTACTGCAGTGTGCTTGTTCACCCTTTAGCAATTGCTCTTTACTCACCTTTTGTATACCCACAGACTGACGAACATTCAGTTTTCTTATTCTCTGAAAGGTGTCCAAGTCCCACAGCTGAGCTGTATCAGTGGAAGTAGTAATGGCATATTTGCCAGAGCCATGGACAGAGATGGAAGATACTGAAGACTCATGGCCTCTCATCCAACTAACTAGCTCCTGGGTTCCTGCAGAAGTTGATGAAAAAGTGGAACAACTACTACTTTAGTCTTTATTGTCAACACTATGCTGTGAAAGATATTTTTAAGCATAACTAGTATATAACCATTTGCTATCAGACCCCAACACAAGAAATAAAGGTACCAGTCTTCACATAGCTATTATACCTTAGAAAGGCACAACCTTCTCCCCCAGATAACAGATTTTGTAAGTTATGCTCAGTTCTGCACAGAAAGCCAACTTGCACAGACTTGTTTAATTTAGCCTAAAAATCAATCTTGAAAAGTCATGAACAGTGTGATCAGTTAAGTTCAGCATGCCTCACAGAATATCTGATGTGAACACCCACAGAAGCTGAGACTGAATGTTCTAGTTAGAATTCTGCACTTGTTTTTACTTGTGGACAGAATGTGTGAATGACTACACAACTATTTACAGGTGCAAAGAAAAAAGGTTTAATGACAACAGGCTATGACTATAGAAAGGCAGAGTCAGAAAGCAACAGCTCATTAATTCTTTTAGAACCCAAAACATTTTTATGCTGTGCACTGCATTCTAAGGAAATGGCTCCTCTGACTACAATGTCTCCCACTTGTGACTGCATGACCACTAATCTTCCCTCAGCAACCAAAGTGCACTCATGGCAATTACACTGTTTACATTGGGTGGTTTGCCTGGCAGCCCATGGGGTGGTTCCAGCTACTGCTGCGGCATCAAAGATAGGAAATGGCTATAAAGCAGCTCATAAAGACTAACAGTAAACTATCTGCTGTGCTTACAGATAATGGAGTGCTTAAAGCTGTCATCACCTGAGAGGTGACATGGGATCAGAGAGTATGTATTCTAAAGAAGGCGATGGAGCCCATCAAGTACTGTCTAATACCCTAAGGAGCTGTACCAACTTAGGTGAGTACCATTCATATTTTAGAACATTCTTCAGTATGACTGGATTTCTGGAAACAGCTCCATGTAAACATGCAGTACCCCCTGGAGTAATAAAGATTTCTCTAAGTGCATCCAGACATCTAGGTTTGAACTTGCTGTTGTTGAAAGGAAGAGAAAAAGTGCAGAGGATTTCAGACCTTAACTCTGACTCTTCCTCTATTTTGAAGAACATTGTGCTGTATTAAAATCATCACAGATAAATTCAAACCCTAAAATTGTAAATGAGTGATTCCTACAGTTTTTTTAAAAATATTTAAATCCAGATAATATTTGGATATAATGGAGACATTACAACTACATTTTCTGATAGGTAAAGAATAACTTATGAAGAATGAATTGTCACTGCCCTTCACCATTTGGCTTCTAATCAAGACAGAGACATGCAGCTGTGATGTCAATTTTCAATATTGCTTTTCAATAAGGGTATAGAACTACTTGAATACTCGAAAGTATTGACATTTCTTTCTACATTGTCACTTTGTTCAAATATTTTACTGTAAATATAGTTAAGAACTTGTTCAGTTGCAAACTAACATACTGTCAATTGGTTTTGACTTTGTTTTAATAGAGTACCTCATTCTAAGTAAACATATAAAAAGCTACTTTAAAAAAAAGTAACATACCTAACTACAATCCTGTGGTAGACTTCAGTTAAACAGATGCCTGTGTGACTCAGTGGGAATAAAGAACTTTGGCAAAGCAAAAGGTTCTTTTAGGGTCATTCACCCAAGGACTACAACCAACATGGGCCCAAACTTTTCTTTTTCAGACAGATGGCATGAAATACATAGTATCATTTCCATAAAACAATATCCAAAAATTTAAGATCAAAACTAAAATTATATAGGTTTTCATGCCAATACAGATAGCATTTAAGCCTTGAAATTTCTCCTTACCTGTATCAAAGCACTTAACAGAATAATCTGCCAAAGCCACAAGGAACTCTGTCTTTCTGCGAAGATTAAATGCCAAAGCAGTGCAAGCCTGCATTGTTTTCTGAACAAGGTTGAACCTATTTAAAAACAAACATTCTCATTGTGTTAGGAAACTTTGGTTCATTTAATGTCAAGTGAAGTAATAACTTAATTCAATATATTTCACAGAGAGAAAAAAATAAACAAAGGGAGTAAGTAAGTCAATGATAACAGATCTAAAAATCAGTGCTAATATTTTAAAACTCAGTAGTAAAATGCTAAAAGACTGGTTGATTTATTTCTGCAAATGAAAACACTAGGTTTAGTCTACTGTAATTTGTGGCTCATACACTGATCTGTACTGGCCCAAGAATAACTTCTGGTGGTAGCACTTAAGTTCTGTGACATTGCTGTTCAGTTTACAGTTGCAAGCCTCTGGTCTTTTTGAGCAGCTAAACTAATGAAATAACATTTAGGGAGCCTACACAGGACACTCAGTTAAGGTTTCAGCCCTGAACAAACTATTACTTATTTAAAACTATCTAGTTAAAACTTGACCTGTGGGACCCTGTCCAGGCAAGTTCCAAACTCCTGAATGCTACAGATGTCTCAGACGATTAAAAAGTCTTGATAGAAGTATTCTTACCTGTTCCCATTCAAGTCAAAAACATATATATTCCCTTGGCGGTCTCCAGCAAGGAGAGAATCCCCAGAACTGTTGAAAGCCACATTCAGAAAATGTATTGTCTTTGAATGGTACCCTTGGACACTGTGAATGATGTTCACCATAACTCTGTGAAGAAAGCCAGCAAAACAACCATGCTTAGAATAATTTTATTACCATTTATATCTGCAAGACGTAGGATTAAAATGTTTCTATCTTATGATTTTACAATTCTGATTTTCCATGTTCTATGAAAAGTCTTCCATTAAACCCATGCATTTCTCATATCAAAAATATACTACAAAGGAAGTAATTCACTGGGTTGGAAGGTAGCTAGGAGACATGTAAAGCACATGGGGGAAATTCACCATTCATGATCCTTTTGTGTGGTTCCCAGTTACCTGATTTCCATTATTAATGAATAACACTAATATATGCTGATGTATCTGAAAGCCAAATTCAACACTCAGCAAGGAACCTGGCTCATCATTACTACTGCAAAGAAACCTTCTAGAAAACTGAGAAGCTGTTCATTACTGTAAGAAACCACTCTGATTAGATGTGGGGAAAATCAGTTTTAGTATCACTTCTTTTCACAGTCTTCAAGAGCATTGGGATTGTTAAGCCTGAAAAAGAGAAGGCTCTGAGGTGACCTAATTGTGGCCCTCCAATACCTGAAAGGAGCCTACAAGAAAGGTGGAGAGAGAATTTTAACAAAGGCCTGGAATGACAGGACAAGGATGAACGGCTTCAAACTGAAAGGGAGTGGGTTTACATCAGATCTTAGGAAAAAATTCTTTACTGTGAGGGTGGTGAGACAATCAGAGTTCTGGATGCTCCATCCCTGGAAGTGTTCAAGGCCAGGTTAAATGGTGCTCTGAGGAACCTGGTCTAGTGGAAGGAGTTCAGACCCACGGCAGGGGGGTTGGTACTAAATGATATTTAAGGCCCCTTCCACTCCAAACCATCCTATGAAGAAAGCCTTATTTATTACTATTCATCTGAGCGATTATAGAACAAAAATTTCCAGTTTTCCACTTCTATGCTTGTATGGTGCTGTCCACATAAAATGGAACCAGATGCAGAAATGTGCAGAATAAGCTGTAAGAGGAAGGTTCTTCCAGGAAGCAGGACATAGAGATTTGGAAGATCTGCTATTCCTGGATTTATTTCTTAACACCAAGCAAGCAAATGATTTTGTATTATCACTTGGATGTAAATTCAGTTAAACTAAACACCTGAAACTATGCTGGATATTGGCAGGCTGATTAAAGACTGCAGAGCACTTGCAGAATGCTCTGACCATGGTTATACAAGATGCTGATAGCTCTCAGAGATATAGAACATGCTACCCAGCACCTTCAAGGGGCTGGGGGGGTATGTTACAGAGTTTGAGTGAACACCAGAAGAAAGTCATTCAGCCATGGTGCAGACTAGAGATAAAACTAATTGCACCTCACTGTTAAGCCCATTCTTTTCTTCAATAAAAGGGTCACAAAAACGAAACTAGAAAGATTAAATATTTTAAATTGTAATTGAAATCTAGTGATGCTTGTGTGGGATTATGACATTAAAGACCCCAACAAATGAGGTATGATTTCTACTTCTGAAACCACCCTGAAACACAAGTACTTATCACTGCATCTATAATACCTCCCAAGACCTTCTCAACATCACTCTGCCTTTCAGAAGCTTCCCTGCCACTAAACTAAGCCAGGAGAACACAGTTAGTTCATAGGGCTGCCTCCTGAGTCCCCTGGGGCAGAGGACCCCAAAGCAGCGTTTGTGCTGCTGCTCTTCATCTCAGACCAGGCAGTATTTACATAGCAAACCACACTGTGTTGCATCTCTTGGAATTCCCCCACGGCATTTTATTCAATACAAGCAAAACGGAAGCACTAAACTGGGCTAAGTGTCCAGCCAAGCTGAGCAGCCTGCGTACGGAGGTTTCACAGCCTCCTTGGGGACCTGCTCCGCCTTCAAGACTGCATCTCATTAATACATGTAAGGGTCTCAAAGGCGGCTGCCAAGAGGACAGTGCCAGACTCTTTTCGGTGGTACCCAGAGACAGGACGAGAAGCGATGACCTTAAACTAAAAGTTTCACCTCAACAAGAGGAAGAATTTCTTCACGTTGAGGATGGCAGGGCACCAAACAGGCTGCCCAGGGAGGCTGAGGAGTCTCCCTCTCTGGAGACATTCCATGCCCACCTGGACGTGTTCCTATGTAACCTGCTCTAGGTGACCCTGCCTTGGCAGCGGGGTTGGACGGGAGCATCTCCAGAGGCCCCTTCCAACCGCAGCGCTTCTGTAAGTCAAGGTGAACGTGTTCCTTTCGTTATCTAACCGGGTATCCCCGGGCTGCCCCTTCAACCACCCTGCAGAGGCTCAGTTGGGCCTGGACCGGCCCTGCCCCGTCCGCCCGCTCCTCTCGGGCAGCCGCTCCCCCCAGCCCGGCCCCGTTACCCCCGCGGTGCGGCCGCCCCTGCCCTGCGGGTCCAGATGGGCCCCTGCCGCCGCTCGCCCAGATCGCAGCGCTCCATCCCCGCCCGGCGCCGCCGCTCCCGCTCTGCCCTCAGGGCTCCGCCCACGCTCCGCGCCGGGGGGCGCCGCACGCGTGGTACAGCCCGCTCCCGCTACACCAATGGGGAGGAGCCGGGAGGGGTGCGAGCGCTCCCCCCTAGATGCGGGCGAATGGAACCGGTCCAAGTGCGGTCTCGCGGGCTGCTGGGAGTTGTAGTTTTCCTTGGGGACGTAACGCGGGGACCTGGGCGAGGGGAGAGGAGCGCGGCTAGCGCCGGGTAGTAAAGTAAAAACGTCGCGTCCTCGCAAGCAAATGTGTTTATAACGCAGTGCACTAGGTGACTCAGAACATGGCTTTTGCAGGGTGTCACAGGCGCAGGACTTGTTGCCGGTTCCCTTCTGTTTCCCGGCCCCCGCAGCACAGGCGCCTCTCGGGTAAGGAAACGCAGGCCGACCCGATAGCCCCTTCGCCCACCAGAGGCGGCTCGCTTCCCGCTCCACCCCCGGGGCGGGACGCCCGGCGACCGGGGCGGAGCCGGAAGCAGCGGCGGCGGCTCGGCCGAATTCGGTGGCGCCACGTCTGGCTCGAGGCCCCCTCCGTGACCGGGCAGCGGGAGCGGCTCAGCCCAAGTCTCGTCTCTTCTTCGGCGGCCGGTTCGTGGGGAGGCTTCGGCGGCGGCCAGGCGCGACTGCAACATGTCGGACCTGGGGGACTGGTTCCGAAGCATCCCTCTGATCACGCGTTACTGGTTCGCCGGCTCCATTGCGGTGCCGCTCGTGGGCAAGCTGGGCCTCGTCAGCCCCGTCAACCTTTTCCTCTGGCCTGACGCCTTCATCCACCGCTTCCAGGTATGGGCCGCACTACCGCTCCCGGCGCGCCCCGCGGCACCCGCACAGTAGCTCACTGCGACTCGCTGCGCGCGCGGCCTTCTGGGAGTTGTAGTGTACGGCCGCGTGCGGGGCCTCATTAGAACTGCGCTCAGGGCCCCTCCCCCGGTTCCGCGGCCGTGCTGGAGGCGCCGCGCACCGAGACAGCGCCCAGGGGTGACCGGGGTGGCCTGAACCCCTCCGGCGGGAGTGGAGCCGCCTTCCCGCTCAGTCTGTACAGGGCCTTCGGGCTGGGCCCAGATTTACCCGATGCTCTTGCCGCAGGCCTAGGGTTCCCACGGCGGTGACGGGCTGCGCGTCCCTGCCAGGGCGACTGAAGGAGGGCTGTTGCCCCTGGCAGCCCTGTAGTTCGTCTTGTGCCTCATTCTGGTGTGGTTTTAACTACATTTTTTGTGGGAGTTGTTTTGGTGGACGCTGGTTGTTGAGCCAAGAAGCTCTGTGGCTGTGGCTACAGGTGACTTGCCCAGCTCCGTGTCATCTGTGACTTTGGGAGCTGTAACTTCGGGCTTACAGGGTGGGCAAGCATCCCAGACTGCGGCTGGCCCAGGAGGTTTTGAGGCAGAGCTACAAGAGAGACATGGAGTTCCTGGGGTGGGTACAGCAGGAGGGCAACAAAGGTGATCAAAGAACTGGAGCATCTCTCTAATGAGGAGTGGCTGAGGGAGCTGGGCCTGTTCAGCTCGAGGAGAGAGGACTGAGAGGGGACCTCATCAGTTCCTCTGTGTATCAGAAGGGAGGTGTCACAGAACGGACAAATGCCAACGGGCAAAAACTGATGCACGGGAAGTTCCACCTGAACTTCATGCCCTGAACAGACTGACCGAGGAGGCTGTGGAAATCTCCCTCACAAGAGCTGTCTGAGTGCAATCCTGTGTCATGTGCTCTGGAATGACTGCTTGAGCAGGGAGGGTGGTCCCTTCTAACATAACCTACTCTGTGATTCTGTAACGGACTGCATCTTCTGCACCTTCTGGTTTGGAATTTGAAAAAGCTTCTGTTTGGGATTGTCAACTTCTGTGCTTAGATGTGGTCCATGTAAGCTAACAACCAATGTCTTGTGGTGTCAGACATGCGGTATTTCTGGGTGCAATAGCAATATCAAAAGTGGTCTCAAGCTGGACATTTTTTTCTTTGCACTGTGATGTTACAGGTTCAGAGCTGGGAGAGAGCACTCATCGGAGGAGCCGAAAATGAAGGAAGAGAAGACATTTCAATTTTTAAATTTCTGTTAGATCATCTCTTATATCTTCACTGAAGAAACAAAAATGAAAGCCATGGCTCTCTCTGTACCTTGATTTATGTATTGTTCTCAAAATTTAGTAGCATAAATGACTGGTTTTTCCTTTAGTTCTGTTGTTCCTTCTTGAACTGTGATGTTCAGGATCCTAATACTCAGTTTGGAAATGTTGCTGCTTAAAGAGCTCATTTGTGAATGACCAGACATTTTCTGTCCTTGCTATGTGCTGCCATGCAGTTGGCTATGCCCAATACTCATAGCTGGGAGACTGTCCCAGAACAGATCCCAAATGCTCAGAATAGCACGTGCTGTCTGGAACGGTACACTAAAGGCTGTGAATTCCTGGGCCTCTGTTCAACAGGGAAGAATGGATTTTGTATGACTGTTTTTTAAACAGGGTAGCATCCTTGCCAGTGAGTCTCTTTTGCACTGCATTAAAGACTCACTGCTGCAAAGATGTGATGGAAAGCAGTTTGAAGAGTTGTGTATTATTTCTGGTGTAGTGTTAATAGCTTTGCTTACTGGATTGAAAAAAACACCACAACTATAAAAGCTGCTGAAGCAGCAGCAATCGATACTTGGGCTATTTTTATTCTTCTTGATGTTCCAAGTTTTCATTCATTATCAAGTAATGAATGTAAATAAAAAGCCTGTGCATATGAGTTCATTCTGCAGTTTATAAATATGTCTTTCTCTATTGATCTGGACAGATCTGGCGGCCCATAACGGCGACTTTCTTCTTCCCAGTGGGACCTGGAACAGGATTTCTCTACTTGGTGAATTTGTATTTCTTGTATCAATATTCATCACGATTAGAAACAGGTATGTTGATCATTAAATTGTACATATCTGGTGAACCCTTCCTGGAGCCGATAAGAGATGGCTCATCTCTGTGCTAGCTTGTGTTGGTCAGTGTGAAACTCCTCTGAAAACTGATTTTCTGTGGCTGGCTCCTTCCCTTTGGCCGTTTATCATCTGAACTTTGGACTTGTTTCAGTAGGAGGGCTTTTAGTTGCTGGATTTAAAGAAGCTTAAAAGAAGAAGAAAATTAAAAGAAAAGAAGAAGATTAAAAGATGGTGTTTACCTCTGGTTTTTTTGTATCTGATGTTTTTATCAAAGAAGGATGATAGAGTATAATGTAATGGGTTTATCCATTGGGAGAAAATAACATAAGTTTTTTCTTGCTTTAATAGGGATTCTTATTTGTGCTATTCTGTTGTCTGTGTTGAATTGAGAGATACCTCCTTACAAAGGAAGTCTAGTCTCTGCCTAACAGATATGTGAAAAAATTAAGAGACTAGAAGGATTTTCAGTAAAGGGGAAAAATTTGGTGAAAAAAAAAAGAGATCAGATAATAGATCATTTCTCTCAAAAAAAGGGATTGTTGGTACAAGGTACCTTCAAAACTGGTTTCCCTTTGCACTGCCTAGTTCATTAAACCTAGAATTGGTTTCATTAAACCGAAAAATTGGTTCAATTGACATAAATAATTAAAGTATTTGCAAAACCAGTCTCCTGAAAGAGAAGAACAAAACTTTGTGAACAAAAATTTTAGTATAGTTCTAATGGAGTCTTAGAACTGATGATGTAAAGGGGAATGCATTGAAAGGTGATGTTTGGGAAGTCCCATGAGAGAAGAGATCCCTGATAGATCTGCTATCCAGAGAGTATTGTAGAATCACGTTTAAGTCTTAAGAACAGTAGTGGGGAAAGGGAGGAGTGGTGCCAAATTATATTTGGTTGTTTTTTTAGTGAAAGTTAAATACTAGTTTAATAGCTAGAAATTAGTCCTACTTCCTTTTGAGCCTTTCTGCAGTAGTTTATGAGCACATGAGAGTGCTGGCAGTTCTGACTGGGCAAAGATAGGTGTAGTAAGAGTTCCTGGTTAATTATGCAAACTAAAAGACCTCACTATTTGTAGATATACTTAAAAAATGCTCTAGTTGTCTGTGTTTGTGCCACAAATCTCATGAAAAGGGTAAATTTCTGCTGTACAACAGATCTGAATTTTGAAACTGGGAAGTCATCTGTGTTGTTTAAACCAATGCATAGCTTTTATATTACAGTAATTTTTCTGAGTATAGATGAAGTCCTTGGTTAGGTTTACCCTTCTTTCTGTGAAAAAGGCCTGAATACTTCTGTGTTGGAAGGTGTATAAGTTATTGATAACGTTTACAGGTGGAAGTCCGTATTGGTCTATGCCTCCTTTTGTCTGTGTAACGGAGAAAGTAAAACTTCCATTTTCAGCATTGTGCATGGTTTTTGAGCATACACTGCTGCTGCCTGCCAGCTTCAAATTAGAAATATCAGAAATATCTGTATGGTTTTGTACTGTGTGCTTTCCTAACAGGCTGACTGTAGCTTCCGTGGGAAGGGGAGATTGATGTGCATTTGTTTTGCTTTGGTTGGAGAAGAACATAACAAATATCCACAGAGTAAGCAGAATATGCAGAGTTCACTTCCCAGCTGTATCAATGATGAGATTATGGGTCTGCAGCTCTTCTCAGATGGAAGATTATACCCCAGGCCTCATGGAAGGACCTGAGGGATAGGTCTCACCCCATACCTGTGCTGAGCTTTCTGGCAGTTTGTAGTCCAGTTTGTTTAGATGTTCATCAAAAAGTCAACTTAAGTGGCTTGTCTAATATTTTCATTTGCAATCTCATAGATAATGAGAAGCAAAAAAAATTAGTAGAATAATAATAGCTTTGATTTCTTCTGTTTTGGATGGATTCCCGAGTTGGCATTTCTACAGCCTTAGTCAGCTTCTTTAATTCTTTTTATTTGTTGTATAGCAACAGTAGGAAAAAACCCTTCAATTTCTGTAGTTTTACAACTTTAAAACTTTCTGATATATTTTTTAAAGTGTACTTTTTTCCTGTCATGCAATTTGCATGGCTGAATTTAAACAGTATGGTATTTTAATAATTTTGTTTTACATAGGCTATTCTAAAAAGCTAATGCTTAAAAGTAGATTTTCTTCCTTTAAGAATACTTGTATGAAGCTGAGAAGTGCTCACATGAAACAGTGGCATTCTTTCTAGGCATTTTGATGTTTAATTAGGAACGTGTAATTCAGGTTGTCCATGATGTACAGTGTGTGTCACTGTGATTCCTGCTGTCACTGTGTTTCACCTGCCCTGGTCTGGGTCTTTTTCAGCAATATTCTCAAGCTTTCCTTTCATGCCTGGGTGTATATGAAAGTTGATGGGAGTCTTGCATAGATGCTGAAGTCTCTGTCAGCCTTTTGCCACAGTTAGCAAGAGTGCGAGCCTCAGCTTTCCATGTTTGCAGGGAGTTGCTAGGGGGCTATTTTTTAGTCCTTGTCTCTGTCAGATCTCAAACTCAACTGAGCATCTAAAGATCATTTCATTTAATATGACCTGCAGGGAATGTTACTCTATTATTTTTGTTTCCAGTGTCCTGAAAAAGTTGACACATGTTTGGAATGGTGAATTAGAAAAGCAGTAGAGCTTAGGAGGAGCAGAATGTGCTGCACATGTGTACCCTCCTTGTCACTAATACTTTCTGCAGTATAAAAACCATTGCATGTCTTGAGTCTGATGAGATGATGCAAAGAGGATGCAATTTGCCTAAGTAAGGGCTGGTTTGCACATGACTCAGTCATTAAACTTGGTATTTCTGCTTTTGCTGTGCACTTGTGTTTCCTTATTCTGTGCTTCTAACCTGCAGTTTCATGTGAACAGTGGGGTCCAACTCCATTTTTGGGGTCTTATGTAGTTAAAACTATTTACCTCCAGAGTCAGTGTGTTCTTTTTTGAGTATAGACACTGCTTGTGCTCTAATGCAGTAGGCTGAATGTCTTATTTTTCAGTCCGTAGGTTGTTCTATTCTAAGGCTTTTTAAAATTTAAAAAAAAATCATAGACCACAGACTGCATGCAAAGCAACTGTTATTAACTGAGCTTTCTTAGACTCTAAAAAATAAAAGTTTTCTCAATTTTTAATCAAAATTTCAGTGCCTTTCATAATGATACCTTTTCTTTTCAGGGGCTTTTGATGGAAGGCCAGCAGATTACATGTTTATGCTCCTGTTTAACTGGATCTGCATTGTTGTATCCTTCTCATCATCAAACTTTGAGAAATATTTTGGTTCTAGTTCTGCCTGAAATATGTTCAAAGACCAGTTTTTATCAAGGAAGAGTTTTAAAATGTAGCAAATTTCCCAGGTGAGTTTGTAGAGTTTGTAAGTGTGTAGCCTTCCTGAACAGGTACTGAGTGCCTTGCAGGGAGAACACTTAATGTGCTCACACCAATGTGCAGTGTGGGGACTCTGCCTACGCAGATCTGAGCATGTGCTGGGTGAGTGTCCCTGGTGCTGGCTGGGTTGCTTTGCTGAGCTGCTCTTGTGTGAGCTAGCACTGAATTTAGTGTGTTCAAGCTGCCATGTGCAAAAAGGACTGATCACTGCCATTCCCTGAAATTCATGGAGAGTTCCTTTATCTGCTGGGTACAAGTCATCTGAGTCTGTGAAAGCAGTGTTGTGATATTTTCACTGAGACAACTTCCTGAAAAAGATGGACTTGTTGGTTTGGAAATGCTGGAAAACATTTCTGTGAGCTTTGCTGTACCACCTGAATTTTCTTTTAGATCTTGAATACAAAACTGGGAGGAGTTGTTGATAATCCAGGTGGTTATGCTATCATTCAGAGGGATCTTTAGAGGCTGGATTAGTGGCTGGCCAGGAATGAAGCTCAGCAAAGGGTGTTGCAGAGTCCTGCTCTTGGCAAGGAACAGCCTCAGGCACCAGGACAGACCAGGGACTGACAAAGCAAAGCATCTTCCAGAAAAGGCCCTGAGAGTGTCCTGCTGGACATAAAGTTGATGATGAACTGGCAATGTGCCATTATGGCTAAAGTGGCCACCAGCCCCTGGGCTGTCCTAGGCAGAGGATTGCCTGCAGGTTGAGGCAGGTGATTGCTCTTCTCTGCTCAGCCTTTGAGATTGGTATGGGGGCTGCACCCAGCTCTGGGTTCCCAAGTACAAGGGAGACTGGAGAGAGTCCAGTGAAGGGTCACGAAGATGATTGAAGCGTTGAAGCATCTGTCACATGAGAAGCTGGGAGGGCTGGGATTGTGCAGCCTGGGGTGTTGTCATAGAATCATACAGTAGTTAGAATTGGAAGGAACCTTGAAAGGTTATTGACCCCCCTGCAATGAGCAGGGACACCTTCAACTAAATCAGGTTGCTCAGAGACCCATTCAACCTCACCTGGAATATTTCTAGGGATGGAGCATCCACCATCTCTCTGGGTAACCTGTGCCAGTGTTTCATCACCCTCATAGTAAAAAATTCCTTTGTTACACCTACTCTGAATCAACCTTTTTTTGGTTAAACTATCACCACTTGTCCTATTGCAAAAGGCCCTACTAAAGAGTTTGTCCCCCAACTCTCTCAGCCTTTCTGTAAAGGAGAGGTGTTCCATTCCTCCAGTAATTTGTGTGGGCTTCCTCTGGTCCCACTCCAACAGGTCTATGTCTTTGCTGAGGGGTCTGGACTCGACACCCAATTCCACAAAATGAAACACATGAAATTCCATTTAAATGTAAGAAAGACCATGTTTACTGTAAGGGCAGTGAAGCACTGGCAGGATTGGCAAGAGAGTGTGTGGAACCTCCATCCTTGGAGATGCTCCCATTTTGTCTGTGCTGTTGCTGTCTCCTTGTAGCAATTTGCAGTGGCACAGCAGGTAGAAAAAGGGAGTGGTGACATTGGTGTGAACCAGATATGGACAGGAGAGCTGATGTGTAGAAATACTTTATCAATACATTATCTCTAGTTACATTCCACTATGTGGAGGGAATTGCTATTCCTGCTAGTCCTGTCGAGCCACAGCTGTAACAAGGTGCATTTAGTTACGTTATTACGAAGATGAAGGTTTTCTTTATTATTGCATGTTGTTGGCTGTGTGCATTTAATTAATCTAATTGTGACGTGACTTTCAAACAGGTCATTTGAAAATTTCTAGTTGCTTGTTCCCTGTGTGTTGTAAGGACCAGCCTGGATGCTTGATCTGGGAAAATGCTGGGCTCATTTTATATGTATTTATGAACTGTTAAAAGCATCCTGATTGTATTAAAATCACTCAGTGATTATTTCCACTCAGCAGTCACTACAACAGGTTCTTTGAGCTCCAGGGTGGGAGAGGGATATTGAGAGCTGCATTGATGCACTTTAAGAAATTACTTCTCTGTGACTCATTGGCAATATACTGGTATTTTTGAATGATCTGGTATTTCTTTAGTTAGAAAACCAAAATGTCAGTGTTAAACCAAGAATCCAGTCATTTAACGTGCCTTTATGCAAGGACTGATTGGGTCTGTAGCTAGTCATTTTCATCAGGGAGGAAAAGCCAGTGCACCCATCAGCCCTTGGGGTAATGACTTGAGGTGGGAACTTGAAAGGCTGCCAAAAAGCAATTATTGAAACTAAGTTCATTCATCTCTAGATCTTTGGAAATTTTAACCGAAAACTGCGTAGTATTAATTTTGAATATTAAAGATCTTTGAATGTGTGTTCTGTGTGTCTGCAGCTTTTTATTGTTGTAGTCTGTCAGGTTTTTCTGCATTTTCCTTCATGGTGCAATGACAGATAACTGGCTTGGTAATGGACATGCAGGTAAGTGTGGTGCAGTTTCTTGGGTATTAATTTTACAAAACTTTTTGACTACTTAATGACTTTATAGAGAGCATTATTGACTTAACTGCAGAAATAGTTAATCTGGGCTGTTCAGATTATATCAGAATGGACTGCTGTGTGTGTATTGTTAATTTTTCACATTGGGTTAGCATCAGCTGAAGACATAAGCTTGGATCTGACTGCCACACCTAACTCGGTTAGGGAGCCAAGAAGTGAAAATTGTGTCTTTGTGCAGTCAGGAAGTGCTCAGACTTTTACTAAAATGGACACAAGATGTCACCTATGCACTATTTCTTTTAATAAATGTAGATCTGTTTTCTTATTTTTCTACTTAAAAATAATTCTTTGGTTTATTAATTTTCTCAAATTCAGTATGCCTTTTACTTGCCAACAGAATTTTTTTTTTTTTGTGAAAAATACGGCTTAGTTTGAGACCAGAGCTATGAAATACAAAATCCTCACAGGAATGATTAAGATAGTGGTCTTAAAAACTGGTTTCAGTGAAATAATTCTTATCTCCCCAAATACTAAGGGTGAAAATTGGGAAGTGTGTTTTGGTTATAACAGAATGTCAGATAGGTGGATGTCTTGAGTCTGCCTCTGCTATTCTCATCCTCATCTGTCTCCAACACCTAAAGACTGTACCAATATCTGTAGTATTCCATACAAAATTATCTTAGCATTTATTACATCACTTCTCTGGCTCCCTGGTAGACAAGACCAGTGATCATGCATCTCTGGTTCTGAGTAAATTGTGTAAAGGACTGTCCATAACTTTATACTTACACTTTTCTGTGGGGAGGATACCACAAATTTTTGAGAAGCATGCTGGAGTTACCCACAAATTATACAAATTTTAGTCTGATTGTGTCGATTCATGTATTTTTAAGGGGTACATACACTTCTTTTTATCTGCATACAAAGAATTACAGAAGAGTCTGTTTTTTGATGTAAAAGTGTTTTTTCTTAAGAGGTTTTTTACTTGTCTTGAGTGGCCTTTGTTGAAATTCAGAAGATAGAGTAGAACAGCTAGACCTCTATTCCTAAGTCAAATGTGTTCAGATATTAGATAATGCTTTATTTTCAGTAAAATAAAAAGGGTTTTGATAAAGACCCTAAGGTTCTTGTGTGAGGAGTCACGGTGCACCATGGGGCTTGTGAAAGGCTGGACTAATGTTAGGATGCTAGCTTTAATGTGGAATCTGTTAAATAGCAGCACCCCTGAAGGGATGAGTTTTAACCTCATGCCAAACACAGGAGCTGGTTATGGCATTCATCTGGTTTATGGGAATGTTGCTGGTGCAGTCTGCCTTCAGTTCAGAAATCAGCAGATAGCTAAAGCAGTGCTTTATATGTCTTTCACTAGAAGTAGTCCAATCAGCTAGTACAGAGTCAGTGTAAAGAAGTGTTTGAAACAGCCCCAGCTCCTGGCATGGAGCACAGGTTAACTCCAGGCTCTAGCAAGGTTGGCTGTGATAGCCTGAAATGGGGATTGACTGGAGCACCTTCCCCCTGTGGTGCTCTCAGGAGGATGGGACATAGGATGTTGGATGGATAACACTTCACCTGGCATGTTAGCCTGGCCCCAGGTGAGAGTGCTTGGGTTAGTGCCCTGAAATGATTGGTGGTACAGGGCTCACTGCTGTGGGTGTAGGTATGAGCAGAGGAGTTCACTGCAGCTGCTCTTTCACTTGGCACAGGTTGGAGCCCTTTGCTTTGGCATGGTCATGCAAAGGAGAATGACCAAGTAGGTTCTCCTCCTTAACTTTCTCAATAGTTTTTGAACAGATCCAGGTCACATATTGGAAAATATTCTGGGGCAATCTGTAAAGACTTTAGTGGTGTACCATGCTTACAAACCACTTCTGAAACATAGCTCCTTCTGCCTGAGTCTCTTATGCTTCTGTGAAAGTAATGGTAACTTTTTTATCCATTGCAGTTGCTGATGATTCCACTCATCATGTCAGTACTTTATGTGTGGGCCCAGCTGAACAGAGACATGATTGTATCATTTTGGTTTGGAACAAGATTTAAGGTATGTTAGCATATTGGAAAGATTTCTGCCCATAAGGTGCATGTGTAGTGGGTGAGGGGCAAAATATAGATATAAATATAAAACTCTTATAAAGGTGTCCTGTATTCTCACACAGAATTCTCCTTGAGATGTAGCAAACACAAAGTTCATAGTCTTCCATGTGGTATCACTCAGTGTGTCTCTACTGAAAAGATGTCCTGACAATTTATCGTTCTGAAAAAAAGGAAAAAAATTCCTGATAAACAGTAGCCTGGATAAAAGCTGAATGTAGAAACAAAATGTTTTAAATTGGTTTTTTTTCTGTGACCTTGTCTGTTTCTGTCAGATCTTGTAGAGAAGACACTTTTGATAATTTCTAGACCTTTTCAAAATCAAAAACTTTAGGACTTTGTTCCAGTGCAAACTTGCTGTGGAACATAGAGTGCAAAAGGCATGTTTGCTTATAATGTTTGAATGAGTATGTTTTGTCTGAAAATATTAGTGGTTGCTCATTTTTAGCTTGAATCTGCTTAAGTTAAGAGATTGGGGCCTGTGTTAATAGCTAAAGCATTGAGATTATGATCACGCTTATTAGTCCAGTGGGAAGCTGAGAGCAGATTTACATCTTTAACTTGTACTTACTCTCTCCACTGCATTCTTTTTCAGGCCTGTTACCTTCCATGGGTTATTCTGGGATTCAACTACATCATTGGTGGATCGTATGTATTTACTTATATGGCCAATTGGAAGTTATAAAAGCTTTTACAGCTATTTACACTGATAATGCTCAGTGTCACTTGGTGGTCATTTAACATAAAAACAAAGAGGAGATGTGCATGTGAGAATAGAATGTAGGTGAGGGGAGAGTAATGAGAGTTTGGTGTGTTTTCTAGTAACGATGCATTAGGCCTTCTCCATACGAAGAAAGTAACACACTAAAGAAAGATGTCATCCCCTGGAACCAGCTATTATTGCTGGTTTTAGAAACAAATTTAGCTTGACACCTGATAGTGCTATTACTTTTTTTTTCTTCACAGGCTTGTCCAATCTGATTTTTTTTTTCAGTTTGTTAAACGAGGGAAAATAGCAATAAGCCCACAGTGTGCCATATTAGCACTTGTTGAATTTTTTGGTCTTTTTTTTTTTTTGTCTAAAACCCTGTGATGCAGAAATCCCCTCTGTACACAGTGTGGGCCCCTCACTGGGGCCCTGCATTGATTGGGGCCTCTTGGTGCCGCTGTAACATAATTAGTGACAACAACAAGTTTCTGGTTGAGTTATAAAAGCAGGAGATAGTACAGCAAAACTGAATTCCCTTTTCTGGCTGTGCCTCCTACTGACTCATCCGTCACTTGTGAAAACTGCTTGCTGTTAGGTACCTGCTGTTTCTATGCATGACAGAAGATACTCAAGGGCCTCCAGTCAGCAGTGCTTTTACAAAACTGGGAACAAAGCAGCTCAGTACAGCAGGAGACAGGTTGTCCACTGAAAACAGCAGTAACTTCTGTAGCTCTGCAGATGATTATTTTGGGCACTAATCACTATATGGTCTGATTCCCCAATGTAAACAAATATTTAATTGTGTTTTGAATACAGAATGTAGAGGAGGCTTGGAAGGGAGGGTGGAACAGACTGTTGATGTGTTGGCACAGGAGGTTTGCCCTTCTGAAGAAGTGGCTGTAAAATGCTGAGGGAAGGGAAATGTTTTATGTGTCACGACTCTGGCAAAGCCTGGTGGCAGGTGAACAGAAGATTGTCACTCATTTATTTTTAGAGAAGACAGCATGTGAAGCCATTCTTTTTCTTTTGCTTTACAGAGTCATCAACGAGCTGATAGGAAATCTGGTTGGACACCTGTATTTCTTCTTAATGTTTAAATATCCAATGGATTTGGGAGGAAGGAATTTTCTGTCCACACCTCAGTTCCTGTAAGCTGTCTTGATTCTTTACCTCACTATTTCTTTGGTGCAGTTTTTTGTATGGTTCATCAGACATATATTTGGTGGGGTTGTAAAGTGTAAAATACTTTGCTAAGTCAGCCTTCTTCAGACTCTCATATTGACTGAGCTGATGAGTCATAAAAAATGTTGAGTTATTTGTAAATGGCCCATGTGAGAGTTCTTTCTTGCCCCTTGGGTTGGCTTACGTCTTTAGCCACTCTTAAGAGTGAGAGTAAATATCATAGTTCTGCTGTTGAATTGAGCTGCAGTAAAGAGAACTGCCTAACAATTATCAGATGGTATATAAAAGAAGTTTTATCCTGTAAATGATCTGTTTTCTATATTTTCACAGTCTGTACCAGTCTGTACCAGTCACCCTCACAGTTGAAGTGCTTTTTCTTGATACGTGTTCATTGTTTTGGCATTGAAATACTATTATCAGAAGCTGAAGTTTGTAATTCAGTTGCCCTTGTTCACATCCTTTTGGGCTGCAGATATTCCTCCTCTATCAAACTCCTCTATCAAACTGAGTTAGCAACTCAGTTAACCCTTTTCATAGCATAAAGTGTTAAATTACAGTTTCACTTTCTGTACAAGTTTCAGTGAATAGGGAAGCTTTATATTCTAATTCTGTGCTTGCAAGCCCATCTGGTAAACAAAATTTTCCATAAAGATTAGAAGACAAGGTTTGATTTAAAAAATATCTTTCAAGGTGGTAACAGTTCTGAAACTGCTCTCAATGTTGTTGGTTCTGTGCAATTCTCTTGTTACCCTATACGTCCCAGAGACAGAAGTTTCCCTGTATTGCCTTTAACCAGTATGCTGAGGGCTTAGATTTAGAAAGCATTCTCTGAAGTTCTGTTGGGAAAAGCCAGTTCTATTACAAGGTGTATCAGCTAAGAGAAAGTGCCTGGAAAAGAAGAAAGCACAGCCTTGGCGTTTACCCACAAGGTACAGCTTTTTCTCTAACTCCTGCTCTGGTTTGTCCTAGTTACCGCTGGCTGCCAAACAGGAGAGGAGGCGTGTCGGGCTTTGGTGTCCCTCCCGCCAGCATGAGAAGGGCTGCAGAAGATCAGCAGGGTGGTGGAAGACACAACTGGGGCCAAGGTTTCCGGCTAGGGGACCAGTGAAGAATTCCTGCCCTTGGAAAACAGCAACTCTTCGGTTTCAATTGGACGTAGAACCGACCACTGGTGCAGAGAGTGCTTAAGAACTGAGCTCTCTGTAGTACTTTTGGATTTAACTGATTAGAAAGAAAGAATGTTTCTGGTTCAAGAGCAAATTAAAAACTCCAGAAGGAAAAAATGTAGATCTTGCTCCAGGTTAGCCAGTAGTGTCCAGTGTGATTCTGCCATTAAAAATAAGCCTTCTTTATACAGTATTGTCTGTTGCAACAGGATCCATTGGCTGTGCTGTTCCATGATGTGATGGAACAAGCTAGTGGTGTTCTGTCTTGCCTGGTATGTTAAAAGCTTTGTTGACCACAGTAAAGTAAGAATCTAGTGTGAGGCAGATGTCTCAAGCAAGCCCTCAAGTTTAGAAAGCTGAGTTTCTCCATAGCTGTGCTTAAGTCCCAAGGTCTTCTGAAACATTATTTAAGTGATATCTCTCTGCTGCGTTCATAAAGCAAATTGAAATGTTTAATTTCTGTTGTTAAACTGTGTTTTGAGCAGAGCTGTATCTTGCCATGCAGAATTTGTCCTACCTGCTATATCATGGGCTGGACAAGGCTAAGGATTAGAGGGCCTTTGTTTGAAATGGTAATAACAGATACATACAGAATTGAGATCTCTGAACTCTTCATGGCATGTTACAAAGCTTGTTCTGATGAAACTGAAGTCTGGCATGTTTTTCTCCCCGAACCCCCCAGATCTGTGAATTCTTGGCTTCAAGGTTTCTCTTTTGATTGCCAAACTGGGTAGCATAAATACTGCTTAAACTAGAAAATGTAACATTGTTGTGGTTAGGGTACTGACTGCAGCATTGTTTAACTGAATCTTCAACTTCATCTTAAAAGCTTTAAGATGTTCTTAAGAATCAAAGCTGGAAATAATCTTTGGCAGGGTGAAGATACAAATAACAGGTTACTGCAGGACTCTTTCATTGTCAAATAAGAAATTGCATACGCTGTTTATTAGTATCTGTACTTTTTTTTGTAAAAATTCTTGACATGGAAAAGGGAATGATTCTGTACAGTAGTTTGCCTTGCTCTGGGTTCCCATGGGCAGAGCACATGGCTAAGATCCAGGAAGCTGTAATGGCAGCTTGTTACTGACTCACTGCATGCTCTTGAGCAAACTTCTTACTTATCTCAGTTTTCCCAGCTGTAAGGAGGACTTGTGCATGTCTCATGGCATTCTTATAAGACAGCTGTCCCTGACCTCCCTAGCTGGGAGCTGCTAGTGAGCAAGTAAGGCTTAGGTTTACATAAATCCAGCACTTCAGCTAAGAATGCAGTTACTTTAATCTTAACCAAGAATTCCAAGTCAGAATGTAGTTGCTCACTTTTTATTTTGTAGTTGAAGGAGGAGGAGCTTTGTCACTAGGATAATTTTCAAGTCTGACAGAATTGCCCTTTAGCATTTGTCTGTTGTTTTACTGGGTAGGTGGGGCACAGAAAGCTGTTCTGCCCCTATTTAGGTATCTCAGGTAACTGTAAGTAGGTGAAATGAATCTGGGCTGATACATTTTTATTACTACTTTGTTTCTTCACTAAACTTGGGTTCTGAAGGTGTAAAAACTTATAAATCCTAAGTGATACAAAGCTGAGTGGAAAATAAGCAGACTAGAAATTTAAAAAAATGTGTGTTCCCTGTCTTCACTGCAACTCTGTTATATTGATTTGGCTCATGGAGAAATGTAGAACTGTGTGCTTAAGATTTACAGGAACAGAGTTTAGAAATCACCTGCCATTTTTGTCTCTTTGGTGATAAGTTTCTAAAGATGCTCTTGTCTCTTTCTTTGTGTAAAATGGTAGGTAGAAAAGAGGAGTGCAGTGTAGTAAATACAGATTTTATTGTTGACCAACAGCTGTTATTTGATATGGACTTGAATAGTCTGAAAATCATCCTTGTGATAGGAGTTTTTAGTCATAGGAATATCAAAGTCTCCAAAGCATTTGTCTTCATTTTGAGTCAGGACCCAACTTGTAAGTGAAGATGCAATAGTCTGTGACTCAGTTAAACCCCTGGCACACTCAAAGTGCAGAATATTTCTGTACAGAAGGCCCAAAGGAAGGCTTGAGTGAGAGAAGGCACATCAAAAGGCATTGTACTGGCCCACTGCACTGCATGGGGTCTTGCTTTCTAGAATGTCCTCCTTCTCTAAATTAAGAGGAAAAGGTTTGCAAGGAAAATAGATTTCTTATAAACCTTGATTAGCTTCTGAGCTGCTTCAGGTCAATTTACTTTGTTTATGGAAAATTCACTTCAGAATTCCATATTACGAACTCAGTTTGTTTGTTTCTCAGTTTGTCACTTGACCTGAACTGCTGTTTGTCCTCCCACATACATTTATAATGGCAGTCTCTTGTTAAAAATGAGTACCTCCTTTATTATTTTGTACAGATAATTTCCCTTTTTGTAATCAATTTTTGTTGGCAAAGTTTTAAATTAAAATTTTAATCTCTGTTACTGTCTTTGTTTTGCTAAATAGTGTTTCAGCTTAAGACAAGCCTTGTGATCTGCAGGTCCATGGGTATTGTCTGACAGCTGCACTGTGACACCATCTACTGCTGTTGATAAAAGTACTCATGAAAATGACCTGCTTTTGGGCGGGAGTCTTGTCTTCTCTGATCAGTTGCAAAATCATAAAAGCATTTTCTTTGTCTCTGCACCATGAGTTTTGACAGACTGTGTCGTTCCTGGGCTATTACCATTTTACAGCTGTTTTTTATGTACTTGATTATTAATCCTTTGTCATCTGGGAGAAAGCATCCTTCTACTTACCCTCAAACTTTGTGGGAGTGATACAGATCACTTTTCCAGAGGTAAGCCTGGAATTCTGCAATACCTTCTTTGTCCAGACTAATGTGCACAGCTGCCAGAATTCCTTTTGAGGCTCTTACTGTAACTGATTTGGAGATGGGACACCTTGGGCATCCTCTGATTCTTCCAGACCTCAGTGTTCATCTGACTGTGCTTTTCCTGTTTGTTGCCGTAGTGGCATCAGAGAAAATCATGGACTTGGTACATAAAGCAATGTGAATTAGTTGTGCTGCTTGTACTGGAAAAGCTGGGTCCATACTAAATGGAAGAGTGTGGCAAGTGTGTGCCTTTTGATTTTGCTCCAGCTTCATGGAGTCAGTAGAAGAGCCAAGAATGTGAAATCAAATACTTCATCTGTCATTCCTGTCACTTTGTGTTGGTGACAGCTCCTCTCTCAGCACAGCCCAGTGATGTGGTGTTCCAGTGACTTAATAAGAAATTATCTGTTGTCATCCAGTGGTTGCACTAGGAAAAGTGAGAGTCTTTCATTTTCAGGGGAGCATATTGTTTGCACTGCAACAGAAGGTTCTTTCTGTGTTTACCAGGGAGGAAGATTGCATTGTCTTGGTGGTTCAGGTAGTGAGCTGGAGAGATACACTCCAATTTACAGTCTGAAGCTTCTGATACAAGAAGTTGGTTTGTAATGACTTCGTAATCCTGTTCTGCATCCATAAATTAAGATGATTCATACTCTCCCTTGTTCTGTGCTAGACTTAGGATGATGGATCCATCTGTACTTGCCACAGTATGACAGAGCACTAATTTTGGTGAAGATGTTCTTAGCATTGCTGTTGCCTACACTAGTAAATGGGTTTTCTTGTTCTAAGCATCCCTAGATTCTTATTTTGCCATGGATGATAGTAACAATGTGAAGTTCAGAATTGAGTCTGTTGTCATATTTGATTAATTAAGCTGAATACTGTAATATGTGCATATTAAGCAGAAGTACTTACATCTGAAAGGTGATGATGTGCTGTTCTCTAGAACTGAAAAGATGAGAACACTTCAGCTGCTTGTATATTTCAAGCACACTGTTCAGGTGATGAAAGGAATTCCATTTGCAGCCTTGGCTCACCCTTTCATCATCTGGAGCAGGATCTAGGAGTGATTGCACTACTTGGGAGCAAAAGTGCACGAAAGAGCTGTAGCTGTGGGATACTGGCAAGGCCTCTGCAGAATCTTGTTAATGTTGGGTGGGGGAGGTGATGATGAAACCTTAATTCTGGTGCTTCATTTTTTTTTTATTTTACCCCTTCTCCAAATGATAAAGCACTTCTAAAATGCCATTACAATCAAATCAGATTTTAAGACCATGTTTCTCTGACTGCCAGACCAATCCTAACCCTTTGTGAAGAGGATCATGGTCACTGGAGGTAGTGTTCAAAATCAAAACCATTGGAAGTAATCCTCTTACATATGAATATTTATAAGTATTTCTTAAGAGGATGTGTATATTAAATCTTTGGACTGGGTTTGGATTAAAGAACAGCAGGTGGATCCTTCTATTAATGGTTTCATTGACTTGTCTTTGCCCCTGCAGGTGTGAGGATGCCTGTGCCAACCCTTGGGCTTGTCAAGCTGCTTGTGATACCACAGAGTTCAGGTCACTTTATGGCATTTAGTTAAATGGAGGAAGTTTCTTGGCAGTTTGTTTCCCTTCAGTTTCAAGTTAGTGTATCAGCTCTCTCTAATGAACCCAGGCTAGTTAGTAGTGAACCCTAACAGGCCCTTCAGCCTCTTTTGAAATCAAAGCTCCCTCACCTACTCAAACTGGAAAGGCTTTTTTAGCACTTGTCTTCATTAAGAGTGACTGGCCTGTCACTGCTCAGTGTTGGTGCTGTGAAACCTCCCTCAGGCCATGGGGTTCACAGAGGGCACAGGAAGAGTTAGGCTGCAGGGGCTGCTGCCTCCTCCTGCAGTCTGTAGAGTGTCCCTCCTGCACAGTGTGGTTCCTGTAGAACAGAGGATCTCGGATCAGTGCAGTCGAAACAGCTTCAGTTCCTGGTGCTTGTGCAGGTGTGCTCATAGCCCCAGGCTGTGGGGAACAGGTACTGTGATGGAGAAATGCAATTGGGATTACATCATGGCTTCTTTTTGTTTTTGGGAAAGTAGTGTGGTGTTGGTGTATGAATGAGGTACAGAAGACTAAGGTAATATTTTTCAGGTAAAAAAAATAAATTAGGAAGGGATCTAAAGTTGTTGGGAAGTTGTGGTTTTAACTGGATTTGAGAATGCGAAAGAAAAACATTAATCAGGGATTGTATTCACTGATCAAAGAATGTTTTTCAAAGTGCTTTTTTATCTGCAATATGGGCTCAGAAAGTTGCAGTCTTTCATTCAGACGGCATTCAGACGTCAGGCAAAGAAAAACAACACCTTATCTCTGTCCTCATCTATTGAATCCTTAACCTAGAGAAGGTGGAGGGGCAAAGGGAGGCACTGCTTACCATTTGTACCTCCAGCTGGTCTCAGGGATGCACCTTTGGCTGGAAGGAAGGCGTGACCATGTGCCTGTTACGCCCCTTTACCTGTCTTTCTGAGCAGTTGTCCATTGACTGAACTGCCTGTGCTTACTGCTGTTACGAATTTAAGCAACTGCAAAAAGAAAATGGCATGTGTGTGCCTTAGGCATTGGCCTTATTTGTTTTAGGGGCTTAAGCTAAGGAGTTAACTTCAACTAATATTAATCATTTGGTATTTTCACTCTGGAGCTTTTACATACAGAATAATTTTTTGAAAATCTGATTCAAAGCTTGGCTGCTAGAGGGTTTGGGGTTTTGAATTATAAACGTCTAGGAAAGTTAATCTTGTCATGTTTTCTGTTCTGTCTTGCTTTTCTTCCCTAAGGTACGTAAGATCAAAATCCAATTAACGTTGAAAAAGGAAAGCAAAGATTCTGGGGCAGTTTTAAGAAGCTTGAAGACCCCAAAGCTTTATGCAACTGTTGGCATAAAGAGCTTTTATTGTTCTTTCAGTCCTTGTGTTGTGTAAATTCAGAAACCAGATTACATCTTTAGGGATTGATGTTCTTAGAAGAATTTGGTCAGGATCTACAGGCAGGAGTGCAAAAGTGTTGTAAGAGTCCAAACTTCTGCTGTAATTAGAAGTGTACTGGATCATCCAGCACAGCAATATTTGGAGTTTTTTGTACTCTACAGCTCTGTCTTAGCAATATTCAAACTGAGGTGCAGCCCTTGCTCATTCACCAGGACAGACATTCCTCTAGCTGTATCAACATCTGCTTTGGCATTGGTAGTACAAGATGAACATAGCCAGGGGCAGGGGCTCCCCAGGGAGTCCAGCACACCTCAGTGTGCCAGAAAAGTCCACAGGAGCTAAGAGGAAGAGTGGGAGGCATGACCTGACAGTAAGCTTGATTTATTTGACTTTCCTTAGTTGGCTGGGTTGAACTGGTGGAGTTTTACAACCCAGGAGGGAATAGGACAGACAAGGATGAGGAAGTGGCTATATAATTTTGAGAACGTCCTGCTTTGGCACCTCTTGGTGCAGCCTTTCCCAGGCTACTTCAGGAAAGCCTTGAGATGAAAACTGCTGTTCCTGAAGGCTGTAGAGGGGAAGGCTCCTAATCTGAAAATAAAGGGGCAAAGCCATGGAGTGTGCAGAAGGGAGGTTCTTAGCTGGAGATCAGACCTGTGTGTGCCTGCAACATGAACAGGTTTCACTGGACAGGATTGCAAAGAAATAGTGTGTGGGGTGGAGGTGGGGTTGCAACATGAGATTATTTTGTTTGGGTGATAGTGATAAGGATAAAATGCTTCAGGTTTTTGTTTCTAAAATGACATTTCAATTGTCTTAGGAAGTATAATGGGTTTTCTGTTTTGCTTTTAAAGTTCAAGTCAACCCTTAAAAGCTGAAATCAGAGCCTACTTTTTTGACTGGGGCAAAACATTTCTGCAGCCTTTATTTCCAGAACTGTTATGGTGGTGATGGCTTTTCACTGCAATAAAATTAAAAAAAAAATAAAATAGACTCCTGTGTGAGATGACACTTGCATGTTGAAAAAAGGCCTCACTTGAACCATTGGGTCAGTGGGTTTCTATCTCCTTTGCTCCCTGAGCAGGTAGTACCGAAAAGGGTTTAAGAACCTGTAGCTTCTGGATCTACCTTCCTTCTTTTTCATCTGAAACTACACTCAAAGCATTTGGGCCAAATTTAATGTTTCACAATAGCACAGGAGGAAGAGGAGGGATATTCTCAGCACTACTGCATTGGACCCACACCCTCTGCCTTCATTTTGCAGAGGCAGGCAAGACTTGCAGGGGCATCAGATGCACCTGCAGAATGTAAATCCTCATTAGTTTAGAGAGCCTGGACAGGCTGTAACAGAGACTTCACCCACTGCCTGCTGTGACAGCCATCATATATAAAGAACTCCAAACCATTTTCAGAAGTTGACCCTTGCTACTTAAAGTCATGTGGCCAGTAGCAATACTGGTTTTATAGCAACTTACAGTCTTTCTTGCCTCTTCTGCTGGCTGTCATGCAGGCAGTAAATTACCAATATTTTCTCTCTTTTTAACCCTTTAGGTGATAACCAATTAATTACCTCTTCCCTTGTTTGCATCCATCTCTGTTTGCCAGATACCAGCTACTTGTTCTCTCAGATGATCTGACAAATGTAAGTAGTTTAACTCAAGAATTCTTGTCCTTAAATGCCACATGAGCTTTTGGAGTTGCTACTTCAGAAGAAGAATTTTTGTGCTTTCTATCTTACTCAATCTTTTTCTAGCTGTTGTAACTGAACATCGAATGGTTTCTCCAAATTGTCTCTTTGTTTCTGTACTTCAGCGCCACCCCATGAATATGTGCACAGACTTTTGGGAGCAGAGGGGTGTGTGCAGTCATTGCAGTGTCACTGCAGACATGTCACTCTTCCCAAACAGAAGGGAAGCTGTGATTGCCCAAATGGTGATTACTCTGCTTGCTTCTCACCTGGACTATCTGATGCTGGGAGGTCTCACCAGGCTGTAAATCTTTGGATGAACCATTGCCTTCACAAGAGATACTCATGCGGTTCACAGATCCACCCATTAAGAAATTACTTTTCTCATCTCTAACAGAGCATATCCCCCCACCTTGCACCCATTATTCTGTCATTTTCAAATAGCAAATTCCTCTGCATAATGTATCTTCTAAGAAAAGAAGAAATAATAAGAGCTGTTGATATAAGTTGATGTCATTTAACCTTCCTGGGCAAGGTGACAGTAGAATTAAAGAAGATCCTTTATTGGAGGTGTAGGTGTGGTGATACTGCACCTTGAAGGTCTGGTAAATCTCTAGGAACTGTATCAGTCTAATTTCTTGAAAGCAGATTGATAACAACAGACCCTAGAGCAGTATTACCTGGTTAAGTAGCTAGGTGGGCAGGGTTAGGGATGCAGTTTCTATGCTGAAGGATCTCAGACAGCTCTGTAGCTGCTATTAGAGCACAGCTCACTGGGCCCCAGTATTTACCGTATTGTTTAATACAAGCAACTAAGCTAATGTGTCTGCTCCCCTTTCGAAAGTCTTTGTCCTCTAAATCTGCTCCTGCCAGTTCCTCAGTGTTCTCCTAGACCTTTCTGCATCCTCTTGTGCATCTTGAATGAGATCAATGCCTTCCAAGGCTGGCTCTAGTGGGGTGGCTCATTCCACAGAGCTGCCCTCTGAAGCCACAAGAAAATCCTGCTGAGTAAGGAGAGTTTCTGTTAATGTGTAATTGAGTCAGGATAAGACCAGATAATAAAGATAAGGTTCCCAACAAGTGGCACGGGACAATGAGCAGGGAAATGGAAAACTCTGTGATTAATCATGACTCCTGGCTGCATTGTTTAGAGGAAAAACCCTGCTGAAGAGGATGCATGGGCATATTAGTGAAAGGGAGTGAAAATCCCAGGAGGAATCCAGGGATAAGAGTAGGAAATAGGAAAGCAATTGTTCCTCTGTGACCATGAGAGCAGCACTCTCACCTTAGGGAAGACTGTCAAAGAGTAGTTTAGTCCTAATGCCCTCATGGCTGAAAAGCACCAGAGGGAATTCAGTTACACTTGGTGGGTTGATCTGGTTTTTAATGCATGGAGAAGGGCTCATTCCTGCTCACTCTCTTTGGTGAACTTGCCCTGGAAGTGCCAATTGGGCAGCAGGGTGTGGGACAGTGTGGTAGGGCTGTGTGTCCCCATAGCCAGGGCAGGGCAGGACAGCACATGACATCTCCCTCACATCTGGTGTTCTTTAACTCAGCACTGTCACCACTGCCAAGATCATTCACACTGGATATGTACCTTGCTGTATCACTGCTTTGCTTTTTTTTGACCTGAGGTATGAATTAATCTATGAGCCAAATCACTCTGACCTATGACAATTTAATCATTTTCCCTTTCAGAGTAGTATCTTAAAATGGCAAGTTCTGTTAAGTATATGGCAAAAGGTAAGCTTGCTCTTAGGTGCTTCTGGGCAGGGAGCAATGTAAAGCCAATAAATAAAGGCAATTTTGTAGACTTGCATTTTTTTCTGAGTATGCCACTGTGTGTCAGGCTTCAGCTTTGCTATGTGTTTGCCAGAAAAACAGCCACTGACAGGCACTGCAGCCCTAGTAAAGAGCTGGGAATAAGGGTGGGAAGGGACTTGAAAGAAAAATTATATTGGTACCTTAGATCTTCAGTCCCTCTTTCTGAATAGCAGTTATAACAGAGACCATTTGGGCATAACTATTTTTTTTCCCCACCCCTGTACATCTGTCTTGCAATCTGAGCGGTGATGCTAAGAAGCTAAGCTAAGAAGCTCTTAGGCTTGGGTCATATTTGAAGGACTGATCTAGTGTTGAGCAAGCATGAGTGTCAGTTAAGAAATGGAGAAATGATTGAAAAGAAGATTTTTCTTGTCTGTTAGCTTGATCCTTGACTTGCTTAGGTGCTGGTGACCATGTTTCAGTAGTACCAAATTAATATAAGTTATGCAAGGCATGGGAATAAGGCAGTTCTAGCTGGCATCAAGAAATGGATGATAAAACCCGACAAGCTCCAAGTAGCTTTTATATGTAGTCATATGTTTGGAATATTGGATTTTTTAAAAAAAAAATATTAATTTTGTGGCTGTGAAGATGAGTTAAGAACTCCAGCATGCAGGATGCTGAGGAGATACCAGTTTTGACTTTACAGAGAACTGGGATGAGGTTCACTGAGTATTGCTGGAAGGGTCTGTTCAACACAGGCCAGCAGGAGCTGCTCATTTGAAAACTGCCCCATGCCTGTGTTCTTAGATTCTTTTGCAACTGCTTAGGTAAATCAACAGCTTTTGCCAAAAAGCTGGGATGAGGAGGAGCTGAAGCTGCACATGGCCACAAACTGTGCTTTGGGAGAAGTAGGAACTGCTTTTTTTCAGAAGGGGTGTCAACACTATGGTGAAAATTTAAACACCATGTAATTTCGCCTGATGAAGATCAGTGCAACAGCACCTGCAGATATCCTGAATTAGTGGGCTGGGCTTTTACTGAGCAAAAACACCTCTCCTGCTAAGGGCCACTTGGAAGTTATTTGCAAGTAAAGGAGGAAAGCTTAATCAACCTGTATGACTTTAGTTCCCGAGTCACTTGTAAAAAAAATAAAATAAATAAATCACCTTCTAAATGGATAAGTAGGAGTGGAGGTAAAAGAGACTGAACAAAATAGGCCAAAAGGCCAAATACATTATCAGTAAACCTATTCTGCTGCTGCCTAGTTGAGGATAAAGTGCTGAAGACATTGTTCAGTGCCACCACCTGCTCCCTCAGAGAGAGGAGTACTTCACTTTTGCTTAGATGCTGAAATTCCCTTGAAACTCAGCCACAGGGTGTGATTCTTGTGTGTCCCATGCGGGGCCAGGAATTGCACTCAATGATCCTGATGGATCCCTTCCAACTCAGCATATTCTATGATTCTACGAAAGCAAAATCCTCCCAGAGGAGGTGATTTGGAGATAAATTCATGTTTGGCAAAGCCTTGTCTGGGCTGTGGGGCTGTGATATTCCATGGTGGCAGCAACCCCACCCTAGGACAGTGCTGAACACAATGACACCATGGCACTTTGTGGCCAGCACAGTGCTTGGTCCAGCGTCCCCTCCTCAGATGGCACAAAATTGCTCTCTGTGAGTCCGAAAAGAGAGCGGTGATGTCCAGGTTCAAGTGCAGGCCAAGTGTGAAGAAAACAAAACAAAGATTCAGCAGCCTCCTGTGATTTAGATGGGCAAAACTCCCACACTGGAGGACAAAACTGCGTTCTTTGGAGAAGTGCTTATCGTTCTTGAAGCTGGCACAGCAGAGCAGAGCAGTCCATGCTTCAAAAAGCAAAGTAATTAATTCTCCTTGCTCTCAGCCACAGCAGTCTCCGATGTGCAATGCTGCACTGCAACCAGGCATGGAGAAACTTTCTTCCCAATCAAAAGAAGTATTCATTTTTTTGCTCTGATACAGCAGGGTTGGTCTTCTCTTTAATATTAATAGAGACAATGTCTTCCTTGCCTTTCCATGACCTTCAGTGTTTGTGCTTTGTGCTAAAATTTCCATTCCCCCTCCCTATTCAAAGGCTGGCATTAAAAGGAAAAAAAAAAGAAAAAAAAAAAGATTAAAATTCCTTTTGTTTAAATCCCTAATAAGGGAACCTTAGAGCATGCCAGCCATCAGATGCAGGGATAGGTTTTGGCTTACACTCCTGGCTCTGGACTCTTCACCTAGGCCATGCTGGGACAAACCTCTGGACCCTCACCCCAACACAAGAGCTCTTTGCTTGCTGTTTGCTGAATTGTAGTTAAAGTATGGTGGTAGCCGAGTCTGGGCTGGAGAAGAAGTTTGGAGCTGCGCTTCTTAACCTGTGGTATTTCTACTCACCCTCTGTAAAATGGGGCTGACAGTGCCAAAACCTCTGGCATCCTGTTTCTGTGGCAGATGCTCCAGTTGTGTCCCCTTGCTCTTAGCATGTGGGCCATCTCCAAATGTGTCATGAACAATAATGAATAACTATACCAATTAATCAAAATTAGTGCTGATGTAAATTCCTGCCCCAGAGCTGAGATGACAGGGACTGCTGGGGTTATGGGCGGACTTAAAAAGCAAAGTATGTAAAAATTGAACATCTAGGTACAGATATATGTTACATGCCACTGTGTGGCAAAATGCCTTTTGGTATTAAGGATTTGGTGTGAGTGGTTCAGGGAGGCCGAAGAGACTGAGTGGTTCCATGCTTCTTGGTCTGAGGAGATAACAATGCTCCTTAAACCATGAGGGGTTTAATTGCATGTTCTGATGTGTTTATAAAGAACCACTTGACATTCTGTGACTTCCTACGGTAACGGAAAAGGATGGGGGAATCTTTCTGTGTGGGAATAAAACAGCAGCTGCAGCAATGGCCAGAAATGCTACCCAGGCTGGGAGGAGCACCTGGCACCTCCCCCTGGGGTCCCCTGTGCTGATTTTGGTTGTGGTAATTTTCTTTACAGTAGCTAGTTTTTAGGGTATATTTTGGATTTGTGCTTCATTGAATTGAATATGGCAAGGTCTCTTCCAACTCCAACTACTCTATGATTCTCTAATATCCCAAACCATAGGTCATCCTCAGCAATAAAAGCTGGGGAAGAAGGAAGAGTGGGATGTCCAGAGTGATGGTGTTTGTTTTCCCAAGTCACTGTTAAGTGTGGTGGGGCCCTGTTCTCCTGGAGATGGCTGAACACCTGCCTGCCCATGGGATGTGGTTAATAAATTCCTTTTTTGCTTTACTTGTCTACATGGCTTTAGCTTTACCTATTAAACTGTCTTTATCTCAACCCATGAGTTTTCTCACTTTTAGCTTCCAATTCTCTTCTTCATCCAGCTGAGGGGGAGTGAGTGAGCAGCTGTGTAGGGCAGAGGTGCCAGCTGTGGTTATACCACACCACCCAAAATGGGTTTCTGGGAAAGGAAAATGGATGATGTTCAGGGAGAGACTTAAGGGTGGAAGGAATTAAGTCAGAATGGTGAAAGCTTTTCCTGGAGGGTTGGGCTGGAGAAGACACATGTCCTGGCAGGATTGTGTGGGATGAGGGTCTCTGAGAATCTCCAGTCCCAGGCTGCTCATTTCTGCCCTTGTGCCTTTGCCCTTTGTGGAGGGAAAGGCTTTGGGTGAAATGCTTAGAAATGCTTAGAAATGCCAATGAAACAGCAATGATTTGATACAAATATAAAAGTAAGCTTCCTTGCTGGGAAGTCAAGACTAGGCCAAGCTGAGCTCAGCTCTTGCCTTTAATACATTTATCCAGCAGTCTTATGAATACCTACATACATCTCAGTTTCTCTCACAATAAACTTGGGTTAATGCTATTATTTCTTTAGTTGTCTTATTTGCAAAACTAATTATTTTTTAGATTAAAATTGCTGCACACTATATTTTACATGATATATTGCACTGAGATGATCCAGATTTTAAAGAAAGATTAAAAAAAAAAGAGGAAGGTGAGGGTGAGTTTGTGTACTGAGGAAACTACAAAGATGTTCCATTTACTGTGCCTGAGCCAGCTTGCTGGATGTGTTAGGTACATGTAAATTATGATAATTTTGATATAATTGTAACTACCATTTTGGTGCATCAGGCTGAGGGAAATAAGAAAACCACAGACTCCCCTGCTTTTGCTTGCTGTGCTCAAGACATGCTGTGTGATTTGCTCTGACAATTACCCGGTCATTCAGTTCTCACCTCTGTCCTAGCCAGAGCTTGCAATAATCTGATTGGGATATGGTTCAACTGCTAACACCTGAGGAACCCTGCCTGGTGCTTCTTATGCTGCTTTTTCATTCCTTCACTGCATGTCTCACATTCTCTTGCTTTTACTGAATGCACTCACGTTTCCTGCTGTATTAAGAATATTTTCAGAGTTATGCTCAAGAGCCACAGGCCCCATTCATAACTGCTTTCCATTAGTCTCTGACCAAATGAGTACAGATTTCCCACTCAGGTTTCTCTTTTACCCAGCAGACAGTAAAAAAGTTTCATTTCCATCACTGGTGTGCTCTTTCCTTGTTAACAAGATCCCAAATGGACTTCCTACAATGCTGCCTTATGTGCTTCTGAAGTTTATTCTTTTCCTCCTTCTGCAAACTGGTAAATTTCAGGATGCATCTTTTTGCTACCTAATATCTGAGGGCTACAGGATGAAGAATGCTTAAGTGGTTAAATTTCTGCTGATGGAAAATATAATGCATAAATATTACTTATCTTGGTTGCCATTTTACCTGCATGTGTATGTCTCTGTTTAAGTTATCATCACATAATTATCATTATGCTCATAATCACTCAGATTTCTTGTATAACCCCACACTTTCCTTCCAGTTTGTACTGGTCCACATGGTGCTGGAAGACTTGTTCTTCCTAGAGTGATCGCTGCAACTGCTGAGTTTCACCCTGCAGGTGCAGGTTTCTGGCACCACTCACTGGCTGACTTTCAGACTGACACATTAAATAAAATTCCCACAGGTCAGAATTGGTAAGTTGGTTAGAATGGTGCTACTGCAGAATTGTGATTGAAAAGTGATGATCTTTTTGTTCTTTTCCTTCCTTAAAAAAAAAAAAAAGAAAAAAAAATTGAGAAAACTGAACTGAATAATTTGGACTGCAGGGAGTTTTCAATTGCTTAAGTTGCTCCCCCAAACGTTCCCAAGGCTTGGTTAAATGTGACTTTGAGCCACCCGATCTAGTGAAAGATTATCCCTGCCCAGTGCAGTGGTGATGAATGAGAAGATCTTTAAAGGTTCCTTGTGATCCAAACTATTCTGTGGTGCTCTTCTCTGTTGTCTGAGCAGTCTCTCACTATTCACATTTAATAAGGCTTCTGACATGTCCAAATTGTGCCCCCAGATCTCTAACACCAGTAAAGAGCTTCCCAGCATCTTACGGACTGAGCAGAAGTAATGTGTGTATATAATGAAAATCCATCCTCTTCTCAGCGAAAATCAGACAAAATTTAAAACATCAAGGCAACCTAATTCAAGTCATTACCGACTTCCCAGTGACAGATTTTTCTACAAGCCACATTTTAGTCTTGTACAGGTTTAAAAATATGATTTATTTTTATTTTCTGTTTAACTAGATTTCTTCTGATTAGAAAATTTCAACACTTAGGTGTTGAAAATGCATTGTGGAAGCCATCAGTCAACACCTGAGCACTGGGGCCTGCTGGTGCTGGGGGACCCTGCCCAGGAAAGGCTGTCCTGAGCCGTCTCCTCGCTGCAGGACTTTGCCAGGACAGGCCCTGCCCTCCGTGGTGCCAGCACCAGGCTCTGGGGAAGCAGGGCTGTGTGGGAGGAAACTCGGTGTCAGCAGCCTGTTTTCATCGTGTGCAATGAAACCCCAAGGCCACGGCCGTCCCTACTGGCTGCCGTGCACAAACAATGTCCCGATTGTCCCTCGCCGCTTGGACTCTCCTAGAAACGCAGTCACTGTGTCTGTATTAATTAAAAACAAAGCCTGCTTCCAGTGCCCAGCTCCTGAACCCATTCTGGCAGCCACACTGAAGCAGCCTCTGTGG
This sequence comes from Cyanistes caeruleus, assembly GCF_971803275.1. Lineage (NCBI taxonomy): Eukaryota > Metazoa > Chordata > Aves > Passeriformes > Paridae > Cyanistes > Cyanistes caeruleus. The sequence goes on from NC_141701.1 coordinate 12,711,628, forward strand.
GGAGCTGGGTTGCTTGAAGCTCAGACAAAAAGGGTCGTGGGCTCGGCTCTCCTGGGCTCTGAAGGTTTGGTAGCACAGCAGGACCTGCCCGCACAAACCCCCTCAGTGCCGCCAGGCTGCCCACGCTGCCAAGGGCTGTGCCGGGCTCAGGCCAGCCTGTGTGCTGGGGGACAGCTTCAGACTTATTATCTGCATAATGACAGACTGCAGGGCCACTGCTGTTGTTTTATTTGAATTGCAGAGATCTCAAAGAGCCCCAGTCTTGTGGCCTAATCCACTGTATCTGGGATGTACAAATACAGAAAAACCCAGGTGGGTCTTGTTCCTCCTAAGCTCCCTAGGAGCACTGCTAGTTAAGCAAAGTAGGTCAGTGCTCCAAACACACAGATGTAAAACACGCATCAGACTGGAGAGATGCAAACTGGATTATTAAGCCATCAAGTGGCTGTTAGAAACTTCCTAAGCACAATTAAAATATTACCATCCTTTCATACAAGCAATGGAAACGAAAGTGGCAATTAGTTTCAGTTACAGTTTTGGAGTTCTGGACAAAGCATCTTCAGATGCTTTTTCTTTTTGGTCACCTGATCTGTACATCCATGACTGCACAGGCATCTGCCTCCACCCTGCAGATGAACATCTGAGCTGTGTGTGATGGGACAGGTGCATGCTCCCTGTCTGGCAGCTTTTGCCCAGGGAGCAGCTGATGTCACCTCCACCCCTTTTGCTGCTGATTTGTGACACACAAATGGAGCAAGCAAAGTGCTGCCCCATCCAGTCACTCCTCTTCAGCAATGAGCCAGACAACTTTATTGCAAGGGAATTAACTTGTTGCCACCCACTGCAATTCTCCCTCTACACTTATATGTTGTGCTGATGATTAATAAAAATAACTATATATGGGTGAATCACAGGGGTGATTTCATTCATTGATTGAGTCTGTGTATCTGCAGTCAAAATAAAAGGTGTTCCCCAAAGGCTTATTCCCAGGCACTATCTGTGTCGCACCTGCAGGGAAGTACTGACTGACATGGGGCAATAAACTTTAATATTCATGGAGTTCGCTTTATAATAGAGTTAGTATCTGCCAAGTCAAATACTGCAAAACCAGTAAAACCCTCACTGCAGCTCTAAGGACATCAAGCTCCTGTGCATAAAGTTTGGGCTGAGGTTGGATGGGGTTTGATTTTTTGGGGTTTTATTTATTTATTTTAAAGAGGGGGGGAAAAAAGAAAATAAAGAGTTGAGAAAAAAGTTAGCAAAATTTTTAGCCTTTGTTTTATTGAGTTACAACAAATGAGCAACAAGTTAGAAAAGTTGGGTTTATTCAAACTCCCTAGCATCCTATTTGTGCAGCGTACTGAAAGGTGGACAAGTTTTCCAGCCCAGCTCCTCAGAGGAACACACCAGACAGCTCTTGCACCCAGGCTCCTGCTCTCCCTCCATTCCCTCCTCACACATGCACAGACAGACATCCCCACGCAAATCCAAATTAGCAGTATTTGAAAAAAAGTGCACTCAGGAACCTAGGAGTGATCTAAAAATTTAGTGGCAAGGATTAATAAGAAACTTCTGCTGTGCGCTACAAGGTCTAAAGCTGGAGGGCAGACTGCTGGTTATGGTGTCCATCGCTGTACCAGACAAAGAAACACAAATAAGTTTGGATTATGAAGCATCCTAATTTCTTCATTCCAACCCCTCTGGGAGTTGTACTGCATGTTTAAACAAAAAGTGCTAAAAAAAGGACCCCAAAACCAAACCAATAATCAATAAAAGGCATTCCAGCCAAATCTTCAGAGACCCATAGGTGGGGCTGGCTGGTGAAAAGTGAAGTACAGGAGCTGGAGAAGACTTGCCTTGTAGGAGCATGGAAAAGCAGAGATTTAAATACTTCAATCAGTAGCAGGTGGCCATAGAACAAAACAAAAAAAGTCAAAACAACATAACAAAAAAATCAAACCCCACTGCTCCAGAACGTGTTTAACTGGTCTGAAATGTAAACTGGAGTGGGGATCTGGGCTCAGGTGTTGATCTGCACCAAGACAACTCCAAAGGATTGCAACTCTTTCTTAGAACACTTCAGGAAAAAAAAAACAACCAAACCTCCCTCCTCCACAAAAGACACTTCCCTCTCCCCAACCAACCCCAAAATTTCTCAATTGCATTATATGCAAGAATAACTTGCACCTATTAAAAAAATTAACAAAATTCTTATGTTGTACAAATCTGTTGCAGCAGAGGAAGAGGCTGGGCAGGAAAGTGGGTGGGAAGAAACTAAGAGAAAACTATGTACAAGAACCTTTTCCTTTTTCTTCTCTTTTGCAATGCAGTAGTAGGACTTTGGCACTATCAAGAATTCCATGACGACGCTCCAAGAGAGTATTTCTTGCTGTGCCTCCACAAGCACGGTTTGAGACTTGGGGTCACAACACACTCTCTCACCCAGGCAGGAAAATAGAGTTTTCTTCTATTTTCAGACAGCGTTTCCCCTTCAACATCAGGACAGTGCAGCTGAGGAGTACCCCTGCAGAAATTATAACAGCAGCATATTATTTTTTAAGGCACTATGAACTGTTTGAGCTATGTTACTACAAACTGTTAACTATGATGAGATCTGGTTTATATCCCTGCACATATGGTAACACTATTTTGTGTTAGCTGTACCCTGAGGCCTATCCTTATCACAGCCTCATGTGGTAGGGTGTTGCATTTTTGCTGCATGTAACACCCAGCTAATAATCCCCTACAGACTTCCAAAGGGATACACGGTCCAGCCTTGGCTCCGGCAGATTCTCACACGAACTCAAAGATGACGCATGCACACGTTTGGGGCAACTACTCTGCAACCACAGGACAGACAGTGCTAAAACCAAGAAGACTTCAGGTCTTTCTCCCCCAGTAAATCCCCTTAAAATACCTTTTGTTTTACGTGATTTTTGAAAATCATACAAACTAAAAGACGATGGAAAAAGTTGGATGTGCCTGTGCTCTGCAGAGCAACTTCCTGGTTCTGCTATGACTCCTGCACCTACATAAAGGCTCCACAACCAGAGATTAAAAAAATGACCTCTCAAAACCCAACCTTCAAATAGCCACCAATTCACACAGATCACCAGTTCCCAGCAAAAAACAAGAGCTCTATGACAGGGATTATGCTCAGTTTTTCCACACTGAGGTGTGAATGTGCAAGACGTGCAAACATCCTTTCCACCCACCACCCTGCAGCAGTGCTCACTGCAACCTGAGCTAACTTGTTATTTCACACCTCTTATGGATGTTGCTATCTGGTCTGTTATTTCCCACAAAAACAGTGAGCTCTATCTGGCATCTGCAATGCAGTCAAGCCCAGGAAAAGGCCATAGGCTTGTACCAACATCAAGGGGAAAAGTCCTCCCCCCACCCTTGAGACCTTCCCACACAGACCCCTGTTCATCCTGACTCACTGGAAAATTTTATTTGCTGCACTGGCTTTTGCTTCTCCCTCTGCAATCTTTCATTATATTAGAGCTTGGGTCTCTAATGCACTTCACTTGTTTCAGGGGAAAAAGCATGTCCTCCCTACTTCAGCCTCATTCCATCAGATGTTTTAGGGTGACCTGAACTCTGCTGAAACAACTGGTCAATCCATGCCAAGTTACTTCAGGATGCTGACTTGGGGCCCAGCACCAGTAGCAGACACTACTGAGAGCTTTTCTAAACAAAACCCTAAGCCTCAAGAGAAGTGAGAACTTGGGCAGAAAGTGAGAAACCCCAGTGATGTTCACTTTTGGTGGTTCCAGATGCACTGGGTCACTGGCAAACAAGTGATCTCGGCTCCTGCAACAGTGCAGAAGGGGCTGGAGATGCCAAGAGGACCCAGCCTACCTCTGATGTTCAGTATCATGCATTCAGCAGATGCAATGGATGACTGCCTTCAGGCTTTTTTTTTTCCTACTGTGCAACCTTCACACATGGTTTGACTTTGGCAAATCTCCACAGAGCAGCGGTCACAGCCATCAAGATCCAGGATGTTCAGCTACCTCACTCCCACCATGAGCCACAGGCTTTGGTGCCTACATCTTGCAGGACTCATGCTTAAAAAAGGAGGTAATGAAATAACTCCAAAAAAAGACAGTTTACTGTGGAAAGATGGTGATGGGGGAAAAAACCAAATCATTCTGAGAAAAACCAAAAGCTTTGATCTTGGGAAAACCCTACAGGGAGACAACACTGAAGAAAGCCAGCAGAATTTGCCAAATGCTGGGATGCTCTGGTCCTGCTCTCCTGTCTGAGCTGTAGTTTGCTGTATTTAATTCAGATTAACCAGTTTCTGTTTGTCGAGTTTGCACAGAGGAGGACAAGGGAGCTAATTCTGACCTGTGCTGTAGGAAGGCAGGAACCTCTCTACTGATGGAAAGGGAGCTAAAGCACTCTGTTGACAGAGCAGTTGGGCCTCACTACAAGAGGGACACAGAGCTTCATTAGAGTCTCAGGAACACTTTCAGAGGTGGCTTTAGTGCACCTTACAGCAGCACTCAACATCTGGAAGGCCCGATGGGGGCAGGCTCCCAGCCTCTCTGTTCAAGAAAGCTGACGTGCTCCATGGAATAAATCCAATTTTGCCAGAAGCTTCAGATACAGACTTAGTAACAGAGCCTCTTCTTAGTCCCAGGATGGTATTGCAGAGCCTGGCATGGATCCTGCTCTCACAGAGGCCCAGTCCCTTGTGAAATTCCTTCTAGCTGCAGCAGCATCTGCCAAACATGGATCAGTTTCAGAAAAACTCAATTTTTTAAAGCATAAGGTCTGTCTAGGCTATAACACAAAATGCTCTCTAAATAGTTCCAAAATCTCCTAAAGCTACATACTGGAGAAGAGAGTGACTGAGATGGTCTGGAAGAACTGAGTTTTACAAAAGCCACACACAAATTCAGTCAAGAAGGTATGGAGGTAAATCACCAACAAATGTTCATTTTAGACTACATAGATCAAGCTGGCAAAACAGCAACACCATGAATATGAAATGAGCATGCTTCTGCCTGATGCATAGTTCAGCAGTGAAAGACTCACACAGTAAGTGTGGCTGTGTGAGAGACAAGAGGAATCCCTTGTCAGCTCTTCAGTCCACCTCTTACACATGGTACCTGAGGAGCATGTTAAGAAAAATCCAGCTTTTATGACAACTGACAGAAACAAGCTCTGTGTCAGGTCATACAAAAGTCTCTGCTTTTGAGTCATACCCTGGATGTCACTTAGGGTAATACCTTGTTAATTTAACACCAAAGCTTTAGCTGAAAATTTCTAAGTCTGGCTGCCCAGTAAAAGCTTAGAAAAAGCAGCTGAGATTATTCCATGAGTCCCATCATTGTGGGGTATAAAGATTCCAAATTGTGTGCCACAATGACTGTGGCAATGCCTCCATGTGCACCACAATGCACAATGCACTTGCATTTCTCAGCTGAGACTTATAGGCAGAATATAGGAAAATTAGAAAGACTTTTTCAAGTCCACAGGCTAGAACACTGAGAAACTGGCAAGGAGCAGAGGACAAAATGTTCCTCTGACCATTACTGCACGCTCTTTGCAGCACAGGTCCTGCTCCAGTGCACCTTTCTCACTAGGTGCATCTTTACAGACAATCACCAGAAAGCTCCTGATCAAAAGGATCACTTAGCAGCACTTTAACTGAGATCAAAGTTCTTATAAAATTCCTCTCTGATAATACTTGAGCACCTCCAGAGCCATGAAGCTTTATGGTCAACATCTGTACCAGGGCACAGAAGCAGGAGGTTCACTCCAACGTTCCTGACACTGATCACAAGCACAAAAACACAGGCACCAAACCTACACTGCTGGAAGAGAGCTGTTGCAGATCTTGGTTCCACAGTACAAGAGGTTTGTAAGAAACAGGGGTTTCAGGCAACTCCCCCTGCTCCTGCCTTCCTCCCTATCACCTCTCTGAGGCCCTGATCTGCTCCCTCTCCTCAGAATCAATATTTGTATCTGGAAGAGGGAAATGTTCTGGAATAACAACACAGAGAAAAATAATCACTCAATGCATTTATTCATCACACATTTGACGTTAAAAGGCAGATCAGATCCTGGCTCTCCCTTCTTATGTGGCTGCAAAGCAGTGGCACCCCAGTGTGCCTCTGGCTGATGTTCCCACATCCTTCTTCCTTTAATCCCTGCCTTTGACACACAGGCAACACCTGTTCCTCACATCCCTAATTACCAACTTTTTCAAGGATAATGCAGTACAGTGCCTTGTAATGCAGTCTGAACCTTTAATATTTTGTTATATAAATGTTGTCATAACATTTCTCAAGATTAGCTAACAGAATTCACAGATAAAAATAATACTATTTCAGGTTTTTTTGTTTTCAACTCAGACAATCTTGGTCAAGCATTTCACATAGAGAAAGTGGAGTGCTAGCCAGCAGTGCTCACTACCAAAAACTGCACCTCTGTATCAGGTAGTTCAATCCAAGTACTGGTAGCTATAATATCAGAAGTCTTAAATACAAGCGTGGAGACATTTCTATCAGTCCTGGCTTTTGTATTTCTTTTTTTTAAATAAATGCTAAAGTATATTTTACTTATTAGATACCAGAAAATTACTAATTTTCTCAAAGAGGTGTTCTCTCACAATGGTTTTTAATGCAGGATACTGAGCATTCTGTAGGATAAGCTCTAAAGCTGTGGTTTAAGGAAGCTCTGGTTTGGGAGAGACAGATTCATTATACTGAGCACGAAATGTTACAGGCTCCAGTGAACTCAATTCAACATGCAAGAAATACTGAGAGTGCTCGATCCAGATTTACACCTGTGCAACTGTGATCAGAAACAGGTTTCAGCTCTCCAAATAACAAGTCCTTTCACACTGTGAAAGATCATATAACCTTCCCTTTAAAGCCAGGCTCTGCAGCTTGCTTTTAAATTCAAGATCCTGTGAAGAAGAGCTGCTAAACACCCACACAGCTTAGTCTGGGGCATTTCCTAAGCCTCTGGTGAGAGCAAGCAGAACAAAGCGGGACTGGAGAGAATTCTCACTTGCAAGAAGAAGAAAGCACATTTGCATGAGCCACTTCAGTCCCCCTTTTTTTTTTTTTTGCTTGCTTTTGCATAAAGAAGCATCTGTGTCCTAGGCCCTTCCCCCAGTGACCTTTTGTTTTCAACATGGCAGGATGCTGCAAAGGAAGGACCTGAGATGCAAAAACAGGCACAGCCTCTGTTCAGTGATCTCTCACCAAGGGGAATATTAGCAACTACTGTTAGTTACTATTTCCTCGTGTGGCTCAGCCAGCATGTTTTATGTAAAGTGCTACAGAGGTTACATAGGTTGTTTCAAGACAGAAAGTTTAAAGGTTTAATCACTTGTTGCCTATAAAAATATAAATAATGAAAACCTCCATTATCCAGGACTTGACCCAGAAGGAGACAAGAAACAAAGCAAATGGCACTAACCCCTCCTCTACCATGCAGTTGGCTTTAATCTACAAGGGGAATGGGTCTCCCTTTTGTTCAGGCATCCAGCAGGCACAAGCACCTGGCAGGGACGGGCTCCAGGGATTTACACTGAAGCAGGGCTACAGAATCTGGAAGCACACCCCAGCAAAGGCAGGCTCAGAGAAACAGGGCACCCTCAGCATTACCTGTCTATACGTGGGAATTGTCTCCAGATATACTTTCTGAGTCCAAGTCTGGCAGCTCTGTGTGGCCCTCGGGGGCTGTTTGGCTCCAGCTGTCCGTACAGTCCGAGGCAGCGTCATCCTCGCCCACCGTCACCTCCACCCAGCTGACCTCCGCAGGCTCCTCGTTCTCCTCGCTGCCGTGGCCATCGTGGCTGTTGCACTCCAGCCTCTCCACACCCTCTGCTTGATTCCCCAACAAAGAGTCTTTCAGAGGTTCGCAGTCTCTTTTTGCTCTCACCACTGGCTTCCCCCCATTCTCTTCATTCAGTTTTTTGTGCTCCTGGTAATGCTGTCGAGACACCTCATTACCATTCTTTGGACTCTCACCGTGTTTTGAGCTCTTTTTCTGGCTTTGCTTGTTACGACCATCACCAGCATACTGCTGCTGGTACTGGTCAATCCACTTAAGTGACCCCGTTCTTAGCGACGACCTGTTTTCCTTGAACCAGCGAACTATTTCAGTTCTTGTGAGCCCAGTCTGAGACGCTAACTGGTCATACTCCTGGGGTGATGGCCACTGGGTCCTTGCAAATGTGCTTTTCAATAGATGAATTTGCTCTTGCGTTTTCTTCAGTGTGGTGGAGGACCCAGATAAAGCACCAGGGAGTTGAGAGCTACTCAGAAGTTCTGCCTGGCTTATTGCACCATTGGGAGTTCCTTGATCCTTAATTTTTCTGTATGATCCCATTGAGTCCAAGACAGCTTGCTCCATGCTGTCCCTGATCTTTCTCCTCTCAGAGAACCATGAATCTATCTCCCTCCTACTCAGCTTAGTCTCCACTCGAAGCCTGTCCAATTCTCCCTGGGTAGGAAAAGAGCATTTTAAGAAACTCTCCTCAAGGGCCCTAAGCTGCTCTTGAGTTTTCTCTTTGAACCTCTGGGGAGTGAAATCTGTGTAGGGGTGAAATGACCGGCCATGTCGCCCAGCTGAAGGTGCTATTTGATCTTTCCCTAAAGCATCACCAGGAATTTGCACAATGCCCCTCTGACTTCTGTACCTGTGGTCACTGAACCACTTCTTGATCTCACTCCTGGAAAGACCTGTTGCCTCTATAAGCCGGTAGACTTCTGCATCATCAGGAAACTGGCTTGCCATGAAGCTGGCCTTCAGCTCTGCTATCTGCTCCTTGGTCTTCTTCCGCTCGCTGGCCGGTGTCACAGGAACAGCAGTCAGCTTGGCAGGAATCTCAGGCACCTGAACTATGTGAGGACGCTTGGCCTCTGGGGCACTTGATAAGGTCTGAATCGTCCTCTTTTGCCCCTGGTTTGGGGCAACAGCAAGTGTAATTGGTGAACAGGAAACAGTTGAACCATTTGACACAGGAGTCAAAACCAGGCCAGTCTGGCCCAGTATCTGACAAGGCAAAGCTGTCTGGATGATAGGCTGTGGCATTTTTGCAGTTGCCAAAGGAGCTGGCAGGACGGTGATGGTCTGGGGAACTGCTTGGATAGTACCATTGAACATCTTCTTCCTTGCTTCCTCCACTTCTTCAGGAGACCAACTTATACCATGCTTCAAACGTTGCGTAGCAAACCAGATTCGGATTTGTTCTTCTGGATGTTTTGATGCTGCTGTCAGCCATGACAACTCTGCCTGTGTTGGGTAAGGAAACTTATTAAAGGAGTTGATCATGGTTGCATTAGTGTCCAGTGCAGAGTTGTATTTGGTGCTGTTCAGAGGGACTGGGACCTTGGGGACAAGGTTGATATTTGGTGGCAGCTGTACAGAGGGCATAACATGGGCTAACACATCATGGAGAAGGTCTCCATTTATACAGGCAATAGCTTCAGTGGCTTCAGTTATGATGCGGGGGAGAGAGCCATCCACGTGGTTTTCCGTAACTCCCTCTTCTGGCTTTTTAGATCCCTTCTTGGTTTCCCCTTTAGGCTTCCCTGGTTTCATCACTGGCACTTTGTTCGCACTGATTCCCCCATGAAGCGAATCATCACACTCTGCATTTTCTAGCCCACTGCTTGTGACAGTGCCATCGTTAGTGGTGGTCTCAATGGACTGCTCTAAAACAGTCTGATTATTGCGTTTAATTAATTTCAGTTTAAAGTTAGTCTCTCCTGGGTGGTATTTTGTGTTGTGGTCAGATAAAGAATCGTATTTTTTGGTTGTGAAGTTGCATTCAGCACAGACATACAGGGGGTTGAGAATGACATTTGGATGCTGAGTGTCCACGTGCTCTGTAAATTCATTTAGGTTTTGTGTTGAGTAAGGGCAGTACTTACACTCATAACCACCCTGGGGTTTCTTAGACTGATTTTCAGCTGGGGGCTTTGCCTCGACCACTTCGCAGTCTTTGACTGAGTTTTCTGAAGGCCAATTTTTTTTGGAGTCCTGCTGTGATGCACCAGCCCCTTTGTCTTTAGGGGTCTCCACGCCCTCGGCACCTTCCTGCTCCATCACTTCAGAGGTTCGCACCATACAGGGAGTTGTGGACTTCCTTTTGCTGGCCATGGCAGCTGCTGGCAGTGTGTCCTTGTCCCAGATGGTGACTTCTTTTGACAGGGTGAGCAACCAACTCAGTAGATCTTGCAAACAGCTCCAAACTTCCCTGACTATTTGACTGTTTTGTTTAAAGAATTTCTGCCCTGGCTGTGACCATCAGCTCTGCCAGCAGACCTGTCAGCGGCATGACACCTGTGAAACAAAGCACATGTTGTTAGGCACAGATCAATAAAACACAGATTTAGCAGAAAGCCACAGCTCAAGGTGTGTAAATTTGCAAGGCATGTGCATATTTTGGATATTGCTGCATTCTTCCTCCTCTCCGTCATTATTTTAAGAGTCAAAAATCTCCCCACAAAGAATAAAAGCAATGGGTAATTAGCAATGAAGTGCACCATAGGAAGAAAATGACTGGAACAAATAAGATGAACAGACAGGGGATTTTAATTTCCACTAGACTCAATGTGTTTAGTTAGGAAAAGAAGATACTGCTATAAATACTGCATCTTTTTATAGAAGCTGCAATTCTATTAATTACTATTTTGAAGCCTGCAGACTTGAAATTGAGTGTGATTTATATTAAACTTAATTACTTCCCACTGTCACTTACCTTGTAAATATGTCTACTAAATGATTGTGGTTACTAATGATGGGTGATTTCTAAATAAAGCTATAGTATAAGATCTGTCTTGGTTGTAAAAGTAATGGCAGAAAGAAGAGTTAACGCAGATCAACACTTCTGAAGGTCTGTGTTTTGAGAAAAGGTGGGCTCAAAGAAACTGCAGCAGGAAACTACAGCAGAGTTGTGGAGGCCTATCAAGTCTTTTCCAGAAGAGAAGTTTCCTTAAAACACTGCTTGTCACTCAACATTGACAGAAATAGCTACCAAGGGCCATGGAAGCCCTCAGATACCTTTTAAACAAGGTCCCTTCCTGTGACCCCACTGATGGAGTCCCAACTTGTGCATGTCACTCCCTACAGAATTAAAAAAGCCAAACCAAAACATTTTAAAGCTTTATTTTTATGCTGAAGCACTTTTGAAAGTTCCCAAATGCAAGAATTCTGTAAAATGTAATTTTTGAAGGATTTGAGGCAAACATCAGTCAGAGCAAGCACAAAGAAAAATTACACCACCATTTTTAGGATCTACCTGCACTCATCAGGACTGGATTGAGGGAAAAAGAGCAATTTAGTTGTCAAAAGAGTTTCATTAATCAAAAATAAGATTAAAAAGGTCATTTCCCGATTTGACAAGATGCTTTTTTAAATTTATCATGAATTCCAATTTGCTATTCTTCCTGATCAGATGGTCTCTGGCTTCATAATAATTCTATAGTCTTGACAGAAAATTCAGATTTAACAGTCAAGAAGTTCTTGGAATTGAGTGGGAGATGCACTGGTGTTTCTGTCCTCCTCCAGTTTGTAAAGTGGAGATTTGCAGAGTGGGTCAGGCCTGCACTGAATTCTGCAGAAGTATTCTAAATGGAGAATTTGAACTAGAGATCCAACAGAAGATACCCCTACCCATTGCAGGGGGGACAGACTGGGTGATCTTTACAGATCATTTCCAAACCATGATCTCACATCTAACCAAATGTCCATTTCCTTATTGTGAAGATTGTAAATGATAAGCTGCATCCAGATCTGAAGACACAAAAATCTAACAAAATAAAACATCACTTCAGTCCCATCGGACACATCCAACATCAGCAGACACTTTATAACCACCTGAGTGCTGTCCCTGTATCTGCTCCTCCTGCTTGAGCCTTGGCATGAGAGAAACTGCGAAAGCAGCCACCAGCTTCTCGGCTGTGTTTGCAGCTGAGGAATACTCTGCAGGTCTCCAGAGCATAGTGCTGCTCTGCCTGTCACATATCATACCACTCCTGTACATATGGAAACTCAGAGTGATATACTGCCAGAGGAAGCAGCTCCAGCTCTACACTCAAAGCCCAGCATGAAGCAATTCCCCGTACACAAAACACTCCATGTGCAAATTTGACATGCAGCACCTTCACAGTAAAACTCACGCTGTGCAACCCCAAACATGGAGAAGACCCCATGCAGACACTGTTTACTATGGTGCAGATGCCTCTGCAGAACTGCATGGTGCTTTGTGTCCACAGCCACTGGCACCCCTGCCCCTCCCAGCCCTGACACAGCCCAGGCATGCTCCTGCACACTTGGTGAAGCACAGAGCATCTGGCTGACTTTCAAGGGTGCATTTAAGCTCCAGGTGCTTCCCTGGGAAATACAGCATATTTGCTGAGCTCTGTGAAATAGGGATGGGGCTGCCCACAGGCTTATGGCTCTGCCTCGGTCAGGATGACCCAGTGCTATTCCCCTTGAACCTAGGACCACCACCATTGTCACCACCATTCTTCAAAGCATTTGCCTGAGCCAACATTTCCTTTTCTGTTGCCTTCTGCCTTTTAATGATAAACAGAAGAACAGTGCCAAGGATGCCTGGTTTTCTGTATATTTGTGCTGATTGACCATTAAACTGGATCACACTGAATGTTCTCCATCATTTCCACATATGCCTTCAAAATTCCCCTTCTACTTCACCTCACATTTGTCTGTCCACAGATATTGGCTGTGATCTGTGACTTGCTCTGTCCCACCAGAGGTGGGATCCACAGCTAGAGACAAACAACTGTCCCAAAGCCCATCTTCCTGATCACCCGTTTTCAACTGTGCTGGCAGAAAATTAGTTAGCTAGGAAGCTTCTTCCCTTATACCAAATTTGTCTGAAACAGGCCAAAAGATGAGAGACAGGGATAGAATAGGCTCTGTAAGTCCAGCTGGTGCTGGAAACAGGGTGAAGGTGATCAAGTCATCTCACTCCTCCCTGTAGATCCCGTAACATTTGTGATACTGACTTAGATGAGGGAAGAGAGGTGCCAGGCAGTGTCCTGGGCCAGGGTAATGAAAATGGAGCCATGGCTCCTGGGATGCTCCTCTGAGTTCTGCTCTCCCTCCCAGGCCACAGCTGCACCTAGTGGTCTGCTCCTGTTTTAATGTATGATTTCATGCAAAATTCATGTGGCAACATCAGCAAAAGAAAGAAAATTTTAAGGACATGAAAGACAGATCAAGGCTTATTTATATTTCACTGAACTTCCTCCTGCCTCCACAGGAAGAAAAAGCTAGGAAGATAAAGGAAAGTGATGGAAGAGAAAGAGTAGAGAAGGAGAAACACTAGGTTACAGCTTTGAATGAATCAAAGGTTTTTTAAAAGTCAAACTAAATGTTTTGAATTCCCCAGTCTCTAGAAGCTCAGCAAGCTCTCTGCTGCACTGAGCTCCCAACTCTTCTCAGGACAGGAGGACTGGTCTCAAACAAGGATGCTCCGATACAGAGGAAGGGCCAAGGTCCCTTCAAAACATACCTAAGTGCGTGGAAAGATGAAAAATTGTCTGCTACAGTTTTTCTAGAAAATTGCACAGATTGTTGCCACAGAGTGGTTTTCTGCATGTCTAATTGGGGGGCTTTCTAACCCCCCAATTTGAGTAGCTTTTTTTTTCTGCCACGTGAGAATCACGATGCACCAAAGAAATCAAGCTCAAGTCAAATGCTTCTTTTTAGAGGTCAGTTAAAGTAATAAATGACTTTTAGTCTAAGATGTATAGTCTTGGGCACTCGTAACCAGCTACAGACTGTCCCTTTGATCCACACCCTAAACGATGGGGAGGAAAAGCTCAACACTTACCCGAGCAAGAAGGATTTATTGGGATCTCCATGCAGTAGCTCATCCAGGACCTCAGTAAGGATGTCGTTTGGGATAAAGCAATACAAAGTTCCAAAAGAGGATTGGACTCCCCCCCCAGACACATCCTTGGGAGGTGCATCATACACATTTGCAGGGACTGCCACAGCTCATCCCAGAACATTAGAGAAAGCATCAAGAGTATCTCATAGCTTTCAAACATGAGCCACTTGCCAGAAAACCAAAGCCCCAGCAGACAGCTTTAAATATGCAGCATTGCTCCTGTCAAAACTGGTAAATGATGCCACTTCAGCTCCTCCAATGCAATGGCTTAGCAATCCTGATGGGAACCTGAGCTGCACTTTGTCTCCTGAGCCCTGTCCACAGGACATGCATTCCAGGGGCAAAATCCACGTCTGATAGCCAGTGTGGGGCCACACCACAGTCACATCAACCTCTATCCTTACAGCTGGTCCTGTTATCCTTATATTTTGTTATGGGCAGGACCATGGACAAATAACCTCATTTTTTTTGGGCTGCTGCCACTGTGGAGTCCCCACAGTGCAAGGTCAGCAGCTGCCTTGTGAGCTCACTGTGTACTCACTGCACGTGGGGAGGGAGGACTGTCCTGATCCCTCCAGCTCACCTGCCACATCTTGAAAGGAAAAAAAAAAAAAAAATCTCATTTTTTGAATTTTCTTTTTAAATGAGCAAATACACAAAGCAGCAAAAGGTAACCAGGTGAAAAATAAAAGTGTTTGGCTCCAAGCAGAATCGTGTCATTGTGAATGAGGTTTAAACCAAACCACAGAGAACCTGTGTGCAGGAACAAAAACTTTCCATTTGCTTTGCTTCTGCAAAGCCATCCAAGACAGGAGCACATAAGTCAGAAGCGATGCCTTCTTTTAAACTTATCTCCCCAAAAGTGTGCCACAGCACTTATGATTGAGGCCCTAACCAGTCTTAATTTCTGAAATTCGTTTAAATAATGAAATAATCCAGCCATAGTCCTCGCATCTGACAAGAGAATGAAGTGGGATCTGTGCATGACTGAGGAAATGCCAGATTTCCTATCTGGTCACCTGGCCCCAGACTGGGGAAACTGCAGAGAGTCACACAGGAAAAATAAACTATGCTTTTAGGCCTGGCTGGCACTGGAAACTGCCTGCCTGTGGAGAAATGCCACCTTCCATCAGCATAAGGTAACTGTACAGCTCCAGCTATGGGACAATGAATACAAATCCAAAAGTTTTCTCTTGCTGAATACTGAAATCTTTTCACTTTCTCCCTTTTTTAACCTTGTGCACACAGCTAAATTTTTCACCCTACTTCCACCACAACAAAAGGCAAATATTTGGGTAGAAACTGAACTCCTTTTCTGCAATGCTGTTCCCACAGGCTCCTCCAAGGTGGTGGCAGAGCAGGAATTTTCCACCTGGACACAGCTCGGTTGTACAAAGCATCATTCAAAACCCCACAAGCTGTGGCTGGGGAAGTGGCAGGGCAAGAGGGAGACAGGGCAAGATGCTGCTAGTTTTCGCTGTCTAAAGACAACCAAATTTGAAGATACATCCAATTAAAAAGCATGGAAAACTTTAATTTTAGTAGAAAGGAAAAAGTGCATCAGAAATATCAATGCTTTGTGGCTGCATTTCACTTTCAGCCAAGGGCTGGAATAAAGTAAAGAGAGCCTGAAAGAGGTTGAACCTCCCAGGCAGTGCAAATGGATCTTTACTTTTCACAGATAAACCTTACTTTTTAAAAACAAACAAACAGAAAAACCCCAAACACGTGGGGGACACTTGTGTAACTTGCCAGTAAAATATTTTTTTTATTTTTTCATCTTGCTGCATTGTTTGCTCTGCCCTGTGCTGGCAGAGAGTTCCCAGCACCTGGCCTCATTTGAAAATGAACAGTGGAAAAACCACCAGCATGAGGATAACTGCAAATAAGCACACAAATATATAGCAGTGCTCATTTGCAAGGGCTGGCTGATGTTTGAAGAGGGTGGAAACATTTTATTGCTTTATTGCTTAGGAGCTCAGTCTCCACAAACAGCATCCTCTCTGCTACACAGGACAAGCAACAGCAAATTACACCCTTGTAATTCAATACCCACAGTCCTCTTGTCTGAACATGACATTTAACATCACAAAGGTAAAAACTCCTCCTTCCTTAGAGCTTTCCCAGGCCCCTTCCCCAGCTTGAGGACACAGCAGAAGTAACAGAGGAGGTATACAGCACAGAGCTCACTAGCAGCAAGGACTTGCTGGGCACAAATTGTCCAGTCCTGGGTTCTTCTGGAATATCACAGTAAGTGGATCTCAGCAGACCTCAACACAGCTGCCATGCTCTGACCTTGGACACCAGCCAGGCCCTGCTGATCACCACCCTGCAAACACTGCAGATTGCTTTTAAAGCAGAGACACCTGCACCACCCTTTTTCCTGAGCTGAAGAATATGCCAGCCTTTCCAAGACATGTGACCAACCACACTGTGATGGACCTCAGCGACTGCTCATTCCTGGATATCCTCAGCCATCTCCTCTCACAACCTTCCAAGCCTGTGGGTCCCTGACCTGCCCAGGATGCAAATGCTGTGTCCCTCTGAGCATCTTAACACTCAACTCCAACCTGTGTGGCAGCCCAGAAGTCTTGCTCAGGTTCAGGGTGGAGCAGAAATGAACTGATAGTACTTGACAGCATCATAATCCTCCCTTGACCACCTACTCTTTGTCCATGAAGGCTGCAGCAAGGCAAACACAAGCGGCACAGGGCAGAACTGCCATCCTGCTCCCCCATCAGAGATGCTGAACTCACATTCATTAAAGCTGTGGTAATGTTTTTCTCCTACAAATACAAGGATGAGAGGGGAGATACACGTTTCACGATGCAAAAGAAGGAACATGCCTAGGGTGATGTTCTTCCTTCCTTACAACTGTTTTCAGCATGCAGCTGCTACAGTAATATCAAAAAGCACATCAGCTAGCACAGCAAAAAACACGCTGTTGCTCTCCTCTGTGATAAAACACTTAAAAACATTGCTAAATTACATACAGAAGAATAAGCGGAAGCAAACCAGGGCAAATAATTCCTGCATGATAGATTGGGACTCTAACGATTTAAAAAAATAAACCACAAAAAACCACACAGAAAGAAAGGCAGGTTTTGTGAACTAGGGCAGAGCTTTTAAAAGTAGAATTTAAGTCAGACCAGCACAGAGCTCCAACACGTCTACAGTTTTTTTGTAAGCTGAATAAACCCCAATTTAAGGGGGGAGTATATGGTATATTGTTTTAGCAAAATTTTTGCAGACATGAAAAAATAAAATTGAAAGTTTGCATATGTTGGTGCAGACATTTCTAATTATAAAAAATTCCCACATAGATGTCTGTAACAGGATGCCATGACCATGAATATTTTTCTACAGGAAAGCAGTAATTAATAATTTTTATTTCTTTTAAGGATGAGAGACTCACACCTTTCAAAGGTGATCAGCAAACCAAATTGCCTCTGGGACTCCTGACTTCCCCAGTAACATGCCCTGTGAAACTGGATGTCAACACATGAATGGGGGCAGAAGCAAACCCAGTGCACACCTCTGCCCTGCACCCCCCTACAGCACAGTCACTGAGAGACTCTAAAAACACAAAGATAAAACAAGAATCAGAAGTTTTGGTGGGCTGAGGCTAGAATGAAAGGGTTTTTAAAAGGCACCAACAGGCTGTAGAAAATCCTGGCGAAGTGCATGATTAAATTAATCATATGAAAGCTACCTCTTAACATTAACAGCTCAGCTGTGATGTGACCACTGTGTAGAGGTAGAAGAACTTACTCTGAAAAACACAGGTAATTTTTGTGGAAAAAACCCCCTTTGTAGGTTTCACCAAAATAGGTTGTGTGGCAGCACCATGCAATAGGTTTACTTCAGAGTACACTGCTAACGGGCTGTTCTTTTAAACTAAAATGTTCTCATTCAAGCTGCTGCTAAGCCAAAGATGTAGAGAAAATGGTGGTATGAACACAAGAGGCCAACCCCTTCCCAGAAAAGGGGAAGATGAACATTGCATGCTGTGAATTTTCTGTTATAAGCACCAAACTGCAATCACTGGCTTGTACTTTTTTCCCTTCTTTTAAATGCAGGCTTGCAGGTCCAACTAGCTTTTTTGCTTTGTGAAAAAATCTACTAGTGATTAGAAACTGCACTTTACAAACTGGTTCATGCCCTGAGAAAATACTTGTATTGTAGCAACAGTCACTTATTCCACCTAAGACAGCGGCCTTAATCTCGGTGAAAGCAGGAGATGGTGCCTCTCCAGGAGGGCACACACTGGAGCAGGAGGGAGAGCACCCGAGTGCCAACATGGGGACAAAATCCAGATTTCCTTGCTTCCCAGCCACTGCTTTCTCCACCAGAAAAAGGGCTGGCAACCCACAGCTTGCACACGAAATGGGACATGTGGGTAACTGCGATTGCTGCAGCTCCCACTGGTTTGTGAAGTTGGTGCAGTCTGGGAAAAGCTTTTTTTTTGTGGTGTGTGCTTCTGCCAGAGGCACGTGCATCCATGTCCTGCTGAACATGTGACTTGCCTGGTGCCCTGATCTGGAGTCACAGATGCTCAGGGACACAAAAGGACCCCAAATCCCAGTGCCACCTGACTGTGCACTCCAAACCCAGAAGGTGATGGTGGATGCCCTGCTGAGGCCTTGCTCTCTCCTTTGGGAAGGCGAAATACAAACTGAGCTCTTCCAAGCAAGATGATGCACAAACAACCCATGCAAGGTACAGTCAGATCAGCAAATGTTCTGCACACCCACAGAGGGGCTGATCCTCTATCCAACACCCTCCACCGGCGGTTTCCAGGGGCAGCAAGCTCCAAAATAATAGTCATGTACCCTGTCAAAATAATCTCCTTTCATCAGTGGTGTATTTAGTGTTCACTCCCAGAGTGGGTACTTGCATGTTCAGAAGAAAGAAATAAAGACCAATGGACTTCCAATGAGAGAAATAGAAATGCTATAAAAACATTCATTCTAATAAGTTTAATTGCTTGTCTGGGCCACTCATGGAGTTCTCGTCATTGGACTAAATTAAAGTCACTGGATATAAATAATTTTTCATATTGAGTTTTCATCCAGCATCATGTGGTAGGCAGACAAGAGACTCAGAGACACAAAGTCAAAATTATCTGTAGACACTACCTTCAGCTTAGTGGGTTACACCCTGGATGTATCTGTCTTTTATTTTATGCAGAAATGAATAGTTTATCCTGTTAGAATGTTCAGCTTAACTTCTTTTCAGATACACTTTAAAGAGCAGTATTTTTTCTAGTAAAGGGTGGGTATGTTAAAAGTAAGTATTCTTTACTTTAAAATAGTTTTTAGTAGTAATTTCTTATTTGTTTAGATCAAATATCTTAACAGCAACAACTGGTCCACTTTCTCCTTTGTGTCATCTGTCATTCCATAACACTGCCACCTAGACAAGGACCAGCTGTACACATTTCCAATGTATTATATATTATCATCTATTTTTTCTCTTCAGATTTATTGTTACTATAGAGACACTGTAAGTTAAATTCTTCCAAAGCAGAAAGAACACGATCTGAGACAGAATCAAGACATTTGAGTTTTTCACTTTGCTTACAAAACTTAAGCAACAGTGCAGAAGTTTTCCTGCTTTACTATTACTTGTATTAATAGTAGTAGTACTACTACACTACTTGTCTCCCTTCTCAAATCAAATTCTTCTGCTCTGGAAACCACAGCACCCTGCCTTTAAAAGTTTAGTGTTAACTTTTTCCAAATACAATTATCAAGGCACTCCAACACTTTTTCAGGTGAATTGCAAAGGAGAAAACATAATAAAAATCACATGCACATTCTAGGTGTCCCTTGTACAAGGCTGCAAGGTAGAAATGAGCTCCAAATTTCTCAAAAAAACCCCAAAAAACCTAAGAGCTTTCACTTCTCAAGAAATAGCCCCTAGTGCCCCACGCCTTGGCTCTGACATGTACATGGCACACACCACAGCAGGAAAAGGGAAAAAGTGCCCACAGGACCTGATGGAGGGGAAGGACAGAAGGCTAAGGCCACAAGACTGTTTTGGTGACCACTTCTAAGAAGTGTTTCGATTTGAGTGTAACAGGAAACAGAAGAAACTTCTGTCACCAGCATGTCATGTCTGAACGACACAAGCAGTACACATACCTCTGGGAGGTTTGGGTCAACCCTATTTGTCCAATATGGGAAGCAGCCTTTCCATCAGCCTCATTCACCCCAACTGCAGTGCTGAAAGAGTCCAGGGAACTCCCAGTAGAGAGGAAGGAGCTCAGTAATTACCAGAAAACATTAGTAACCTGTGTGTCTATAGCTGCATAGCTCCCCTTTTGACTCATTCACGATGTGTTAGAAAAACGCAGATGGTTTGTGATTTGTACAGCTGATGAATCACTGTACCTCTTTCCTCCCTCCCCAACGGCTTCTCTGTGTATCTTCACGTTCCCCAATGAGATGCACAGATTGGAGGATAACATGCTACAAGCAGAGCAGCATAATGTCTCCTCCCACAGGATGGTTTTACCTGTGGCCCACAAGCACTGCTGTTCTCTCCTGTCCCCATTTCCCTGTCCACTCGCCAACACATTGAACTCAGCAGCTATCTCTTCAAGTTGTTTTGACTGACACTGCTTACACAGCCTGAACCTCTGTACTACTGAGAAAAGCTTCAGTACACAGTGATTTTGCCTTATAAAACACCAAGTCTGGCTTATAAACTGTAACAACCAAAAATACTCATTTCCTGAAAGGAAGCTCTTGAGCTACAGTACCAGATGCTATTCAAAGAAGAAACCCAAAGCTGGGTTTGGGGTACAAAGATGTCTTGAAGCCCAGCACACTGAATATTTGCACAGCAATGGAAACATTTCCACCTCAACACTTCCACAAGCAGGAATTTAAACACACCTCTTTCAAAACAAGACCACTCCTGGAAACTGCCACACAACTTTTCACAGGACCTGAACACCCAGTGACCTCCAAACTCAGCCAGGGGATACCAAACAAATCTGATGGCCAAGGCACTTCAGGGCAGCTCTAATTTTAAGCACAAAAAGAGTCAGCTGTTGGCCTAACTTACAGAGTTCAGTGACCTGCTCTATCAGGAAACTCCTGTGATACAGATGAACCCCAACATTTCTAGGAAAAGACATTTCCTTTCTTGAACCTGACTTGATTTTTTCATGACTGATCTTCTAGCCAAGACAGAGACAAAAAGCAGCACGTGGGAAAGTTGGCTGTTGCTGGTTAAGAGGAGTGAGATGCTAAGGAGAATTGCATCAGTCTGATCTCCTGGGCTTCCTGGTGATGAGCAGATTTGGTTCAACTGAGGAGCACTGCAAATATCATGCTGTAAATAATTTTCACTCACTCTCATCCTGTCGCATTTTACATTACCTTTTGTTGTGCTCTACTTGCTTAAAGGAAAGGCTGTTTTAAAAGTGGTCTTGTATCAGGCTGTGAAAAACAAGTTCCACATTTAGAGGCTTTCCTTCCCTACAAGCAGTGAGGTGACCTCCACCCACCACATAAAACAAGTATCTTTTCTAGGTCCCTTCCTCTCATGCAGGAGTCTGCCTTGGATAGTTAATGACCCATGGTGATCAGAGGATCCCACTGGTCCAGAATGTGGAGGCTTTACAGCTGTTGAGATACCTATGCTCACAGCAGACTTGTGAGTTAAGGCACCGCTGTTATTCCCATTGCTCAAATGGGCAATTAAGGCATGAAGAAGGCAAGGCAGGGGCTTTGCTAAATGGCCAAGTCAGTCAATTTACAGCTTGCTGCCACTGAAACTGGGTATCAGAGTGCAAAAATCATGCCTTACCCAAGGTCTTCAGCAGGGCTGGAAACTGCATCGAGGTTTTTGGCTACTGCTCCAATCTCCAGTAAATTCAGGTTATCCTCCCAGCTCACAAGTGGAAAATATTTAACAGCACCTGGGAAAACGGCTGGTACTCTTAGGTTAGGTTCCAGCAAAAAAGCACAGAAGTCACAAAACCACCACAACTTTCACCAGGAGGTTCATGGGAGGAAGCAGAAGTCTAAAGATAAAAGGTCTGAACTCCTCTGCCTCATTTCAGAAATCACTCATTGGGGCAGCTGCACCTATACAAGAGAGAAGCTTCTCTACTGACGTTGCTAAACCTCCTCCTGTCCTTACACAAAATAAAAGTTGCCTTCCTCTACAGCTGCTGCAAAGCCTATCATTAGCAAACCACATCAATTCCTCCTGGTCTTGCTTTGCTTGAATCCTGCAATTCAAGAACTCTTCCCCTTTCCACTTTTCGCCAAAATTCTGTGGAAATAAAAGTATTTTAGGGACGGTTTCCCTGTGATGGAGATCATCTTGTGGCAATCCCATCTCACACAAAGTCTGTGGGCACCATCAATACACTTGTTCCCTTCTCTCTCCAGAGGCCCTGGATGAGTTGACCCACACCATTTTCAGTCAAAAGCATACATTTTGTTCTGCTTGTTGGTGATGCAAGCTAAGCATTCATCGCATTATCTCCTGGTCAGTTCCTCAGTCAGCTCCAAGCACAAATCCTGAAAAAGCAACCATCTAAAAGATACTTAGTTACACCACTGCTATGCCTATGATTGCTGAAGTTGCTTTATTACATCTGCTGTACTTCATCTCTTGCAATCCCCACTCAGATCACCCCTACACATAAATTCCTCTTTATTACCTTCAAGTTTTATCTCAGCACTTTGATTTCCAAGTGTATTTAATTATTTCTCCTTCTCTCAGTAAGCACCCAGTTCTCATACACATGCAAACCACTTTGTTTTAGCATACCCCTATAAACTGTGAGACAGAGAACCTACCACACGTTCCACAGAAGAGTCTGAGAGACAAACAGCAAGTCCAGCAAGATCCTTTTGAAACATTTACATGCTTTCCCTTCACGGCAGATTACATAACACTTCCTTTAGCTTACTGGGCATCTAAGGCATCTAATACAAGACCAAGACACCAGCTCCTGTCTGCCATCAGAAACCAGCTGAAGCATCACTGATGTTCCAGATGTCTACACCCTATGAAGTGTGAAAACAAAAGCTGTTTGAGGTTATTCACCAAGTAACACTATTCTAATCTCTTCAGTCGTCCAACAAATACACTCCTAATCAAATATTTATTTTCCTTAGGAAAATCATTGATTATAAATATAATTTTTAATTAAACCCCCCAAAAGTCAAACGAGACCCCCAGAGTCAGAAAGCCTTTCAAAACTGTGCTTACATATGGGGAAAAGGCCTGTCTTGTCACACAGGATGCTGAGGTTTCAGGTGGGGTATAAGAGTTTAAGTGTCCCTACAGGCACCTGTCAGGCAGGCACACAAACGCCATTTTCCCCCTGAAGATCACGGGATCAAACGAGCTTCCTCTTCCTCCCTGCAGCACCCGTGGCTGCTGCAGTTTGTCACAGGACAGAGCCACTGCCCTCTGTGCACTGTAACAGTTTTGCTGCCGGGAGAATTTGGCACGGCCACAAAGGACCTTTGTCCGTGCCAGAAGTTGAGCACACAATGCAATCCTTCCCCCTTGTCACAGAGTCGGGTTTCCGTAGCTGGGTTAGAATCGCTCTCCCAGTGACTGCAACCCACAAACCCAAACACTTTCCCCCTCCCCAACATGAGATCTCCTTCCCGTTCCAAGCGCTGCAGGCCAGCAGAGTCGCTGCTTTTGGGAGCCTTCAGTTCTGGTGACCCCTACCCAGACGTGCTGCAAGGATGAGTCTGAGTGAGTGCCAGAGCTCTGCCCTCAGCCTCTGCACAGCTTCTTCCACCTAGATATTACAAGACCACCTGAACATAAGGGTCTCCAATTTCCAGGTATACTCTTGTCTTCAAGAGTCCAGAAACTGGGCAGACTGATCTGATCTCATCTAACAACATGTGACTCCTTTTTTGCAACATTTCCCAGTTTGTGCTTGATCTGCCAGCCTGTGTATATATGCCTGCATGTATATATAACTTTTTTTTCCATGCAGCACCTCTGAATCCAGCCTGTCCCACGCTTCCCTCAACTGATCCTTGAAATGAGGGTCCCTAGGCCAGGACAAGAGATGCCAGCACCTTGGAGCTCTGGGAAAGGATGCCAATGTGGGATGTAGGGGACAGAGGATGAGCACGCCCCAACACTACACTGCTGGAAAAAAGTGGGATTTAGCAGGATACAAATGTTTCTGTGTTTTCATTTCACTCCAGAAATACAAAGAGGAAATGATTACTAAATAATTCACAAACTATTTAATACCCCAGTTCAAAAGAACCAGGGATTCTTCTGGAAATACACAGTGAAAGAGTGTGAAAAGGATATTTGGAAGTACAACTTGATATGTATTAAAAAATAGCAGGAATTGGCACAGTTGTAAATACAGGATTAGCACAATCCATGCCTTTGGAGACTTTTTCCAGCACATGATACAAAGAAGGACATGTTTTGTTTCTTCTCATTTTAAGCATCAAGGGATATTGATGAAACCAGTTCCTACTTTCATACTGAGTGTGATCTGGACCATCCATAGCCTGGATGCTTTGGCACAAAACACCCCTGGAACACCCCTTACAATCCCAAGCCACAAAAGGAACCATGTTTCACATGGAGAAATCATTACCATATTGAGGAATAAAATGCCAAGGAAAACAACAACAAGAGAACTGGCTAAACCTGCCATTCATTTATTTCTAACCAGTGGAAGAGTTTGCCATCAGAACACCTAAGCGTGACAAAGTACTTGGCAGTTGCCTCCTCCCATCTCCTCCCACACATTTTAATCCCAGCACACTCAGTATTCCCAGCTCTGGCTCAGAGAGTCAGCGCAGGCATCAGCCTCTCTGTCTCCCTGGTGCTTGCATTTCCCCTAGGGCTACTTCACAGCTCCTCCAGATGAAGAAACTGTAACAATGATGCTTGAGCAATACTTGAGAAATGCAGAAGAGGAGGAGAAGTGCTCCATAAACCAGTTTCTCACTGAAGGGTATTTGCTAAAATATTTCTTTTAGGAATTTTTTAAAACTTGGTTTCTCCTCCTGCTTCTGGGATGTCAGGACCAGGCCTGCAGCAGCATGCCCAGGGCTTATGCTCACCCCAACCATCTCTAGCAAATCCTCCTCTTTCCTGCTCTCCCCTCAGAGCTGCAAAACAGGCTCCAACCACCCAGTCATCAAAATCCAGTGTGACACTAACATTCAGTATTTGTTTGCCAAAAGACATGTGGCTCTCTTTCCAAGGGAAGGAACAAAAAACCAACCAAACAAAAAATCCTTAATGTCATAATTTCAGGACACACTGATTCTGTGACCAGCTTGCGTTAATTTAGATGGTCACCTGGTTTTATAACGTGTGTGGAAATTCTTCTCTCAAAAAGGACCAGTCACCAAACACTCCACTCTGAACTCTGTGCGACGTGGCAGCTCTTTCCATGGCAACCCACCAGCACCAGCGTGCTTTCTCCACAGCCTGTGCTGCACAGAGGAGGAGGGCAGGGAAAGAGCCTGCTGCAAAGCTCCGGCTGTCGCTGCCATCCTGGCAATCCTGTCACCCCGGGAACCACACACACCGGGGACAGGCAGCACTCCCGCAGCCTCACTGCTCAAACGAGCCTTAGCTCCGACTGCTAGCCAGCTGCGAGGCCATTCGCACGTTGGTTGGTTTGCTTGCTTTGTAAATCCCAGTCAATGTGTTTTGTTTCCTAAACAACATGAAATACCACCTCTGTAGTCCCCAAATCATTCTCCACACCAGAAGGGAGTGGAATTCAGGCAACTGGACCGTGCTCTCAGACAGTCTCCACATGCAACAGCAGGATGCTCACTGGGGGCATCTTCTGGAGGACAGACAGAGCTGCCAGTGCTGTGGGCAGCCTGGCCGGTGTGGAGCGCAGGCAGGGCACCCACGAGCTCCCTGATGTTCTGCTAGGACCAACCACACACCAGTGAGGCTCTCAAGCTTGTCTCTGCAACTACACATTCTCCTTCTAAACACGCCCCTTGCCCGTGCCCTTTGATGAATACTTTGGCAGTTCAGCTCCCCACGCACGTGGGAGCTAAGATCTTGCCTTTGGCTAGTCCTCAAGCTAGCCATGTAGCCAAACCTCTTGTGTAACTACAGGCAATCCAAAACTGACCCCAAGCCAGCTCCTCAGGACTTCCTTCCCTCCACCTCATCTCAGGCACTCCCTCCCTGTCTTGTCACCTGCAAGGATGCCTTAAACACTGTGACAACCCACACTGGAGTCGTCCTGGGTTATTTCTCCTGAAGCTTTATGTGAAAATTTAACTACACAGCAGTTTCTGAAGTTTAGGAAAAACTATATTCCACAGCAAGAGCTGATGCTGTTATTTGAAGTCACCTGATCCTAAAATCCAAATAAGAAGCAGGAGAGGGGACAAACAATAGTGCCATCAGTAAAGCTGGAGATGGCAGAGACTTGAAACTAGATCTCAGAGGAGTATTCATCAGCCATGACCTCTCCTATCATCTGGGTTTCAGACCTCTTTCCCAACAAAAGCATTGACAAAACAGACGCTTATGTGGAGAGCTTCATTTCCAGCGTATCAGCTGCCTTCTGGCAGGGAAATACTCATTCATGAACATTTCCTGAAGCAATTCCTACCTCAAAAGACTTTTGTGACATTCAGGGAACTAGGTCAAGACTTATTTCATGCTTCTCATCTGAAAGAGGAGCCCAAGAAAAAAAAACTTAATTACTGAATTACTTTTGTCTTTTCTCCCCAAAATTCCTCTTCTTGTCATGATTTCTTCGCCTTGTGGAAGTGATCTGCATCTTCTCCAGCACCTTTTGTCTTCTCTACCCTCACCAAAACGTTCACAGAGTGAAGAAAGCTTAGGCAGAAGAAACCAGACAAAATATTTACAGAGTTCCTGGCTTGTGTGGTCTCTAGAAATGCTCCAGAGAAGCAGTCCCTGCAGAGAAGGCCTGCTTTGGGCTTGGAGGAGAATTGGGCCATAAATGACCCAATTCATTCTGTTTCCCTGGTATGTCCTTTGGACTCACAACAGTAAATTAAAAGGTAAAAATCAGAGGGGAGAGAAAGGGAACAAACAAGGAATCCTTAAAATCCCATCTTGCTCATGCAGGTGTTGGGCTTCTGCTGCCTTTTTGAAAAAAAGATAATTTCTAAAGCAAAGTTACCCCATGTGCAATACTGCAAGAGGAGGAAAGAGAGCCAGGAAGTAGGAAAAGACTTCAGAGCCTGCGATGGAAAATCCTCACTTGGTCACTGAGCAGTCCTCTTGTAACACTTATTTTAATAAAGTGAATATGATGAAACACAGCCCAGTTGTACACAACGCTGCTGAGAAATTGGATCCGGCTGCTGAAACTGGCTCTCAAACCCCTCCTCTCCAAATACTGGCAGTTCACATCAGTTAATTGCATCCAAACCACCCCCAGACAAGAAGGGGCAGGAGAAACGAGACAGGATGGGTTGCCCCACATTTGATTCATCTTCAGAGCAGGGCCACTGTGTAAATCTTTACTGGTCTCTTTTGTCACTTGTCAAGGTTCAAACGTGGCATCTCTGGCTATTCCCTAATGATGAAAGGTGACACTAACTAAAAGACTTCAAGGACAATGTCTGTGGAACTTGGCCTTAGCTAATGCATGAGCAAATGAGAAAACAGCCTTAATATTAGGTATAAAGAAGCAAATTAAGAAAGGGCCTGATTTTTCTCATCATTTGCTTTTAATTCTATATCTTATTCTTTTGAAACTGAATTCAAACAAGAACAGACATATTTTCTTCCTTTTGTGGAATAAATCAGCTGAGGTCAGTGCTTTCAGACCAACACACGAAAGCAGATGTGTCTGAGGAAATTCAGTGCTGGCTCATTCCTCCTGTAGAAAGGATAAAGAAAAATCATCCTGGCATGTCAGGTTTGTTCCTTTGAAGGCAAAACAATTTAGGGTTGGTATCAAGATGGCAGGAACTGGAGGGAAAAAAAACAAACAACAGGCAACCCTGTCCAGACTGCCCTAAAATATCTGTTCAGGCTTTAGATGCTGAACAATAAAAGAGCCTCTGTGGCTCAAGTCTGCACTGAAGAGTAGTGAGGTGAAAGGCATCCTTCCTTGCTCTCTGCTTGTATGGTGGCTGAGCACTGCTGCTCTCCTCATGTCCCTTGCCACAGACATGCACACCAAGACCAGGGCAGCACAGGAAGAGAACCACTAATTATATGACCCACTGAAATGCTTCTGGATGGAATCCACACCTGATGTTTCAGAGGAAACAAAGCACAGCCTGAAACTTGTGAAAACAAAACTGCACAGAAAAAAGTCACTCAGATTTCATTCAGATTTGGAGAAATCAAGAAGGTGTTGGTAGAGAAAAAAAAAAAAAAAGTCCTTGGACAGCCCCATTTCAAGATGCAGGTACACATACACACAATGTGTACTAAGCTATATTAAACCAGCACATGCCATTGCTATTTCATTAGAGTGTAAATAGCATCAGGAAAGAAACACCTTTCAGCCTGGCCCTCCGCTTGCTTTCAGTCCCAAGTGATTCATAAGAAGGGCTGTCTGAAGATGCTCAGTAGCAGGTCAATCTTTCCCAGCAGGCAGAAGAGCTATAAATCAATTGCTTTAAAAGAAGAAAAAAAAAAAAAAAAAAAAAAAAAGAGAGAGAAAAAAAGGCAAGAAAAAAAAAGAAAAGCAAAAAACCCCTGAGGCTTGCTATGAAGAAGTAAAATTGGGGGGAAAAAAGAGGTAAGATGAAAAGAACCTGTAATCTCTTTAATGCAGCACTGAACTTCTTCTGAACAGAAAGCACAGAAATGATAAGAAAAGGAAAGAAAGGGAAAGAAGAAAGCAGCCCATTGACACTAGGTACAGATTTTTTTTTTAATGGGCATTAGGTCAGCAGGGCATTTTCCATCTGCCCTGCTTAAACCAGATGATGTTACAGGTGTGATTTTAATACAGCATTTATCCTGGTGGGACTGTAAGTTTGTTTTATGTGTGTGCACCTGGATATTTTGATGGGTTTTCCTGAAGGGAAGGGCAATTTGTAGGCAGATGATGAAAACAGCAGGTGCTGGGTTGCACCTCTACCGATTTTAGGGCTGCTTAGAAGACAGAGAGAAAGAAATCATCAGCAACAAAGGGCTATGAGGGCTTGGAGAAGAAGGGGAGAATGAAGAAGAAATAACTTTGCCCTCAGCCTCCTAAAGTCTGAGTTTACTCAAATGGCCACAAGGGCAGCCTTGCTGCTGTTGACTCCCACCAGGCAGGGGCAGCTTGCCTTTACCAGCAGAGCCCTGGTCATGGGCTCTGGGCTTTCTTCTCCCATGCATTCAAAATGCACAGGAACTGCAATAACTCTCAGTCCTGCCCAGTTTTTAGCCCAGCCTCCAGGCCTGCCCATCTCAACTCAGAATCCTGATCAAATGATAAAAACACATTTTTTCCTGTATTTTTGTTAGTCATTTGATGATTCATACTGATAAATGACATTGCAGTCTGCCTCCTTCAAGAAGTCTACATAAAAAAGAAAGATCATGATTCCACATTCTCCTTTTCTTTCAAATTCCAGAGTGCTTTTCCAATCTAATTCAATGAGGACCGTGCAAACTCACTGGAGCCTGCAAGAGTTCCCAGCTAGCTGCTTGACTAACACAGTGGAAGTTAAAGAAGATTAGTCAGAAGCTGAAGTCAATGTTTAAAACACAGATTACAGACAGATAGGTTTGGAAGTCAACTCAGAAAACCATACCCTATAACCTCAGTAATCTCTTAAATTTAATTACCACAGTTTTAGGATAGGTTGCCATGATTAGATGATACATTCTCTAAAGGTGTAGAAGATCCCTGGAGAACACCACCATTAGTGCCAGCATCAGTTCCCTACACACTTAACTACATGCAATGCCTTCTAGTTGCACATATCCTAAATAAACCCAAAACAAGTCCAGACTCTTTTTCTGCCCATTGATATGCATCAGTGGTATTACCCAAAATGGTCACCGCGTCAGGAGCCCTGAAGACTTAAAAAACATCTGGTGGACCTGAAGAACAAAGCAGAAAACTTCCACATCTGTGGGGAACCTCCATCACATGCAGTACAACTGTGTGCTACAATGGATGGTGCAGAGATTCACTTTGTCCTTGGCATGTGAGGCTGGGGTGGGAAAAAGAGACCCAATGAGAAGCTTAATCTTCACAAGTTACTGTAAGAACCACCAAGGAGTTAACAATTTCCAGCAGTTTCACTTTTCAAGGGGCAAGACAGAAATGGGGATACATTTTCAAAATTAATTTTATGATCCCTGAGGATTATATTCCAGGAAATTACTCTCCTATGTGAATATCATTACTGCATGACATTTTGGACACATTATCTCAAACTCTTTTTGGCACATCTGTCAGATGTGACTCACCATATTTTTAACAACATGCAACACTGGTTCAAATATAATTTACTAATACAACAAGGTAAGAAAACCTTTTTCTTATGCTTCAGATTACAGCTTAATTCAGAAATGCCTTCACACAGTACTCATACAATTAAAGATCTCCCATGTAGATTTCTGGAACTTTAAACAAGAAAAGAAAACACCCCCCCTCAAGACAGATAAAACTGCTTTACATAAATTAGAGAAAGACAAGATACAGTTTGCACTAAATCATCTCAATCCTAATAACTTCTCCAGCATTTTTGCATTATTCATGCTAAGTAATTTCTCTTTGGAGAAAGGATTTCTATGGAAGAAGATCAACAGCCCCACTCCTTGTCCCAAAGAGTTTACACACTATGTCCCTGCTAACATGGGAGTCAGGAGGACTATTAAATGTAAATTTAATTTTTAATTTAATTAAATTTAATTTAATTTTTTTTGAAGGTAAAAAAAAAGTGTTAAATATTGCTGTCTTCACCAGTCAATATACTTCAAAACTCTCTGCTAACACTATGGTAAAAATAGTAATTTTGAGCAGCAAGCTAGAGGTTCTACAATTGGTGGCTCAGGAGCAACAAGCAACACCAAGCATTACTATCTCTGACAATAGCCCCATGCAGGCAAATTTATTTTAGGGTTAAACCAAACTAATTTCAACTCATGCAGCCAGATAGATTTTGCTCAAACCCTTCAGGCAATGAGCTGAGTGTGCTTGTACCCTGCAGAGGGCAAAGAGCAAGTGGCAGCCAGCAGAATGACACCAACCCTTGCAAAGGGAGGAGCACCCTCCTGGACTTCCAGTGAAACATGGCTCACTTTGGGTCAGTTGCTGCTGTGCTGAAGGTGCACAGGGCAGTGGCACTCAGCCTCTGATGAGGAAGGTCTTGGAGAAGGGGATAAGGAGCAGCAGAGGAACACCAGGCACCTCCAGTAACCCACACAGGGAAGGATGCACAGACTGGCAGCATGCATGGATCTAGCCATGCTGTCAGCCACTTGTTGATCAAGAAAACAAAAAACCAGCCCAACAAACCAATAAAAAACCAACTCACCAAATACACTCACAGGAATACAAAGCCCTCCCACCCCCAGCTTCCAATTGCCTGGGATAAAATCCAGCCTTTGTAAAGTAGACACAACTTAATTCTCCTCTGTGTTCTGTACTCAAATCTCCAACATTATGTGGGTCTGTGCTGCCATCCCAGCTGAGGCTCCCACCAGCAGAAGAACCAGGGAAAGCCCCAGGACACACAGTGAGATCTTTAAAGAACACCCTGGCCAGCAAACAGGACAGCTGGCTCCTTGACTCAAGCAGATTTGGGAGTATCTAAAAAGGAAATTGCAGCTAATTACATGAACTCTTTGAACATCTCTGTTTCCTGTGAGGTGACCCAGGGTTGTCCTGCCTTTCAGAGCTCTTAAGGCTGAGTGTTTGAGGGAGAGCAGAGGCACAGAGCGCTGTCACACTTAATCCTGCTGGAGTCCTCTGGAAAGCGAACTGACAGCAACCAAGAAGGCTGCACAGAAGAGTGTGGTTTCTCCCAGAAAGAGACCTGGTGCTCCACAGTCGTGGAGATGACACAGAATGTGAGCACACTCAATACAGAGCCCAGGAGCCTCCACCTGAGCAGACACTACAGCAGGATCAAATGAGGCCACAAACATGCACTGCATGGGGCAAGAGCTGATGCATTTGAAATCTCATGTCTTGCAATATTCTGACATTTGAAAGCAATACAAAAGCAGCACGTATTAAAAGACAATTCAGTCAGCAGCCAGTTTGTATAACATCACCCTGGTGGCTCAGGGTGTTGAGAAGGGGTCTTGTAAGGAACAACTTCTGGAAAATTGCAGAGTTGATGCTGCACATTGCTCAAGGCTCATTATGATGATGTTAGCACCACTGAGTTTACTGATGTGTTTCAACAGCCAGGGAAAAGGACCTGAGCCCAGTGCTCCAGTCCCCTGACATATCCCAGAGCACAGCACACAGACTGAGGAGGAGAAGCCACACTTAACAGGTATCTATCCATGACTAGCCTCATAGGCTAGACCCTGATAGCCACAGCTATGTGTTTGCTGGCAGGCAAGTGAAGTGTGGCGGAAGACAGGTGCCAGAAGCAGGGACTGTGATTTGCAGGGGTAATTCACCAGCTGTACCTACCAGCTGCTTTGATGCGTTTTCATTTGCTAAGTGGGAAGCCCCAGTCACTGGCAGTGGCACAATAAGCCTCCTCACAGACCCAGCACCTCTGGGCAAGGAGAGTATGGATGCACAAGAAGAAGGAGGTGCTAGACAGGTATGGAGCCAAGCTTCCATGAGACTGAAGCAAACTAAGACACTAGAATGATCACATGGCTCTCCTTAACCCTGGGATGCCGCTGAGAGATGTAGCCTTGAAACTCTCCACCTTACAAATGAGATTTTTTTCATGTTTATTACTTTTGCAACTAGCTTATAAAACCCTCAAAATACCTTCTATTTGTTTTGCTATTTAAATGCTCTCTGGAGTCACTCCTCTATCAAGAGCAGCTAAATCACTGTTTCCTTCCCCTCTGCCACCACTTCAGCTTTTTGGAGGTCATCATCTCCCTTCTCTCCATTTATCCTGTCCCTGAGTGCACAGCTTCATGTGTACCAGATATATCACAACTGCAGAGTGCTGCTGGGGCCATCTCAGGGGCTGAGCACAGGGTTGTTTTTTTTCCTGGCTAGCTTCAGGCTTGAAGGACACACTGAAGCTATTCTCTGCTGGGAAAGGAGATGAGCACCACCATCCCCTTATGCTTGCCAATGCCACCACCAGGGTGGCATATCATATCACATGCCAGGAGATGCAAACCTGACCCCCAGCCTACTCTGTCTCCTTCCTATGTTCAAAACCACTCCTAGGAATCCCCAAAGGTGATGTAAGGTACAGCAGGCTCTGGAAGCTTTACACTGCTTTTAACACCAAGGGTGTACCTCTTGATTTCACTGGCAGTCAGGGCTAGCATGAGGCTAATGTATGCATCAGGAGTTTGTCCAAATGACACAATTACTTATACAGACTTGGCTGGAAAGAGATGTTCAGAGATGCTCATGACACGCACAAAATGCACCCTTCAGATTTTCACACACAGCAAAGGAAGGTGCTTTTGGATCTTCTCTTACAAAAAAGTGTCAGAGTTTCTACAGTAACAGATCAAAACTTACTGCTGCCACAGACAGCCCTACATGTTATGCCACTGCTGAAGAAATTTCTTTCCTTTTGATAACATGCAACAAAAGAAACTTATTCATAAAGAAGCAACACTTATTAATAAGGATGTGCTCCCTTCCACCCCATAGGCACATAAGGGCTGCTTCACACCTACTCACAAGTGCTTTCCCCTAGTGCCTGGGGAGCATTTTTAGAGGGCTGATCCTGGCTTATTGAAGTCCTCTGAAATTTTTCTACTGATTCCAGCAGTAGCAAGATCAAAGAAGAAAGCTGCTTCTTCTCTGCACTCCTCCAGTATCAGAGGGATGTCCTGTCCATGGGCACTCAGAGAGCTCTTTTAATGAAGGCAAAACCATTGGAGATGTTGAGGAATACATTCAGTGGAGCTGCAGATTTGAGCTTTGGATGGAGGGAGCTGGAGGCAAGAGCTGGCACGACCCTTTGCACAACAAAAAGCACAGAGAACCCTTGTGCAGCCAGATGACCTGATACTCAGAGAGACAACAGGAGCCATAAACTCAGCAGGAAGAGCCCAGACTTACATGCATATAGACTGTGGGGATGTAAAAGCCCAAGGATTCCTTGGTTTGAGGTCCCACCTCCAGAGGCATCAGTTCAAGCTGTTATTCTGTTATTGCATCATGATTATTTTAAGAATCCAGACATCTGAGACTCTGCTATGGGAAAGCCTGGATTGAGTTGGTAAGGAAGCCTGTCTGACTGTCAGGAGGCAAGAGGGGCACCCTCGGGCCACTGGACCCACCCGTGCTGAAAGGGCTTCGGTCCCAGCTCAGGTGCTGGGGGTGCAACCACCAAAGTGAATCCTGGATGGTCAGACTGGAAAATTTCCTGAATAGGAGAGCAAGGTCACATCAAGATGGGAATACACTGAATGCTTTATAGAAAAGCTTAAAAAAATAACCAGTTCCTCTTTGCATTCACATAGTATTTGACAGCTAATATACACTCACTATATACAATTACATATATAAGTTATATAAAACACATTTTAATCCAATATTAATAACAAAGATAATAAATGCAAGGCCATTCCCTGCCCTACCAGAGCTCAATTCTTCTCCTGTAGTAGGTGCTCTTTCCGAGCACTGCACCCCCTTCTCGCCCTTCCCTACACACTCACAGCAGCGTCTGAAATGCAGCTGTCCCAAGCACTGCGGGGTTTGATTCATCTGTTGCAAGCCTGGCTGGATTTCAGAGCGTGGCAAACACAGCGATAGTCTGGTTTGAGGCACGCAAGCAGAAGAGTGTACTTGGAGAACTGCAGACAGGAAACATGCCAGATTGTTTATACCTGAGTCATAACTAATGTTGACAATAAAAACTGAGTCAACTCAGAGACCACCACTGTGCTCAGTGCCTTTGGGATGTTCTACCCTAACGCCACTAACAGGGAAATTGGGACTAAGCACAAATTACCCATACAAGTATCACAGTTGTTTTGTGAAGCAGTTGGTAATGCAAAGCATTTGATACCCCCGCTGCATTTGCTGCATTAGGAGACAGGAGCACATTCTCCAACACACAAGCAGACTCACAGGTCCAAGTGCTCCTGCTTTCAAAACATCAGGCTCCTGATTTCCAACAGACATCTTCATGAGTGAGCAGTTACTAAGAAAATAACACTACCAAAAACTACCAATGATGGCAAAAAAAGAGGAAAGGTCTGGAACAGGTGGAGATGGAAATCTCATTGCAATTTTTGTCACTTCCAATCCCTATCCTTTCAATTCACTGAACTCTGTTCTATCTCTTGATTTTCTTGTTTACCAGGCAGAAATGGAAGTAGCAGTGTACCTTTTAAATCCACTGGGACCAGTGAAGAGGAAAGCTAGCAAAGCCTGGTCTAGCTTTAAGTGGAGGGAATGATGGTTTAAGTGAGGGGAGAAGACCCCATATGTTTGGTTATGTGGGGATTTGTGACAGATCACAGACTTCCAATGCAAAGTACGTACATGGATCCCAAACCATATTAAAAAAACCCATAACAAAATCCCATAAGCCTCAGGCTTCATTTTGGGGGAGTCCTTGTTACTGCAGTATCTCTGAGCACTCACTTGGGCAAGATGTGCCCTTCACTCCCATATAGGGCTTTCTGCCAGCCTGGATCCACCCTTATCCTCAGGGGTGGGAAAGTCAGACCTGAGTGCATGTCATACCTCTCCAGACTACATGCAAATTACTGTAAATTGAAAATCTGTATAGCACATTGCACCCATACAGGGAGGCTGAGTAGTTGATGCTGAGCTGAGGAGCTGACAGGTAAACTCACTCACAGCAGTCTGTGTTCACTGTGGAGCATTTATTTCCCCTTATAAATCACATCTCAGCTTTCTCAATACAACTCCCGTGCACATCTACCCAAACAGAAATACAGGCTCCTATCTTCTACTTTTCCCCCTCCTGATGATCCCAGTTTCCCTCCTTGTGAACAGCTTTCCAGACCTGCCACCCATCACAGCACTCAGGAGCACTGTGCATCAGGGACTCCCCCAGATCACTCAGCACCAGGTCTGCCTCACCACACAGACTCCTGGCACAGCCATCCCTCCCCAGCAGCCCACTGCTCACCTCTGCACCACCTCTGCTCAGGGACAGCAGAGCTGTCCTGACCTTCCCTGCTCTCCCATCTGCTGTACTGCCAGTATTTTCACTGTCAGCCACATCTCTCTCACCCATAACCTGGGGGCACTTATCTTAGCATGTAGCCCAAACAGGACTGCTGTTCT
Organism: Cyanistes caeruleus; assembly: GCF_971803275.1. NCBI lineage: Eukaryota > Metazoa > Chordata > Aves > Passeriformes > Paridae > Cyanistes > Cyanistes caeruleus. Next base: position 12,747,903 of record NC_141701.1, read on the forward strand.
ACAGCACTTTCTCGGTGTCCTTTGCAAAATTGAGCCATATGATGAAAATTTCAGGACAGAAATGTTATTTGTGTATCTTCCCGCAACAATTCTCATTTCAGCTACCTAACCCACTGCCTTTTGATATTCAAAAGCATCACTGCTCAGACCTCTACCTTTGCCAGCCACCATCAACCAAACCCTTCCCACCTCCTCCCAAGGAACAGTTCCGTAAGCTCCCCTTGGTCAGGGCATTTGGTTCAAACCCCTCAGCTCCCCTTGTCCCTCTGAGGTAGCCTGATCACATCTGTTAACTTAACAGTACTCACCTCCTCCACTCCACTGGTAATGCCAGCTTCATCCATCTGCTTGTCAGCTTCCCCCACAACAGCCCCTGCCTGTCCCCACCCCATGCTGCCCCTCCAGCATGGCAGGGCCTCCCACCATCCCACTGCAAAGCTGGTCCTGGCTCCAAGTCCCATGGAGACCATGAAAACACTAAAATTTGTTTTTTGTAGTGTCCTTGTTTGCAGAAAAGAAAAAGGATTCTTTCCCAGACCTCTCAGGGAGCAGCAGCTGAAACAGGTGGCTGCAAGCATGTGCTGCTCCATGGCTGTCATTATCCACCCAGAGACCCTGCTTCCATCACAGCTCCTGCCACATCCTGGGATCACCACTGGATTTGATGAGGTTGCCATCAGCTAGTAGAGGGGTTTAAAAAGACATCAAATAACTTAGCAAGAAGTATGGGATGCAACTCACAAGGATTTTTTGAAGAACTGCCTAACACACCCATACTACTTGCTGTATTACTGCAGCAATAATATTATCACTCTAATTTTGGTCATAACAACACACTTTCAGTGTAAATAGGAAGGAAAGCCTTAGTTCTCTTCCTGGCTTGCTAGAACAGTTTAGACAAATCTTTAGCACCGTAGTTTACATGCCTGGGGACTGGTTTTGCATATCCTTCTGAGTTGTTAAATCCCAGATGTCCAGCTGTGAGCAATAGCTGTGTAGCAGAGCTTACCTGTGCTGCTTTGGGCACCTGACACTGTGTGAACAGAGCAGTGCAATGAGCAAGGACATCCTGCAGCCTGGAACACTGTTACAGACCACCTACAGAAATTGTATAGGTCATCTTTGGTCAGGGTGGCATTCCTCCTGTCTTCTGTTTCCCCATCTAGTTTATGGCTCAGAGTTAAATGGGGAGAGACAGACAATTCTGAGGGCTATGCCTGTGACCTGCCTCAAACATCTAGCAGGGTGAAATATCTCTAGAAATGGTGCAGTCTTTCAACTGATGCTGGAAGTGGTTAGACAGCTACTATAGAATAACTGCTTAACTTACAGGCAGCTGGGGTGAAACAAATCCTAATCTATCTCTCCAGATTTACTTTCACTCATTTATAAAATGGGATAATAGCACCATCCCAGACTCTCAGGGTGAGAGGTTGAGCTCATGAATCCTCAGGTCTTGGCCAGGCACCACACCGATACATGATGGAGGTACACATAGCCTCAGACCCATCTGCAGAAGTCAAAACCCTTAACACCCTTCCCCTCCCCTCAGGAAATAAAGGTGTCACCTTCCAAATAAGGTTTCAATACAATATTAAGAATGTGATAGAGATGAAGTGTGCAATACTGAAGTTAATCACAGGAAAGAGGGGCTGGAAGGGAATCCCATGAGAGCGACACATTTATTTCATTATTATATCACAGACGACATTAAGCATCCACTGAGTCCCTCAAGGCAGAATTCTTGCATAAAAAGCATCCCCATTTACCAAGCATGATAGAACCTGCAACTGTTCTATAAATAAAGGTTATTTACAAAGAGCTGTTAAATATTTATTTTTCTCTGGAGACTGAGTTCTCTGTTCATTTGTCTCGTTGCAGAATCACTTGGTATCAGGGAGCAGAGGAGCTCACCTAAAAAAAGACTAGGAATCTGTCCAGAGCCTGATCCGGACACAGCACCAGCCTCCTCCACAAGCTGCTGAGGAAAAGCATCCAACCTGACACAGAGGGAACACGAAGCAAACAAAACAGGAATGATCTCATTCAGGAGGCAGAGGTAGAAGAAGGAACACCAGTGACACAGCAGCGATTAATAAATGCTATCACACTGCTTCATCCTTACAGGGCTGCCTTGGCACTGTACATTGAAAGAAGTGACAACCTTCAATTGTGAAGAGTAACTGCAGATTTGCATTACATTTGCTTTGTGTCTTAGGAACAAGAATACATTTCTCACAATCAATAAATCAATGATTTTTTACTTGGATTTTTTTTTTTTTTATATAATTTTTGAAGTTGACAGATCAGAGTGGGGGACACATGACACAGGCTCAACCAAAAAAAAATGTGGCTCTGGAATACACTTCATTGCTAACCCTTTGTAGTAGTAATTGTAATAGTTCTTACTCCAGCTTGCCAAAAGCTGAGTTTTAATTAAATATTAAAAAGCTATTTGTTAAAATAACGTTTCCATAGCAACTAGAGAAAGCTAAAATACCCTGGCGCTTCTGACTCACAGCATATTAATCAACCACCAGCTATTATATAATGAGCACCTCCCTGCAAGCACCAGCAGGAGCCACCGAATGCCTGAATCCAGAGCTGGACTCTGCTCTCTGTGTGCCTCCTGCCTGCTCCCAGCACAGGCAGGCCTGGGGAGTTACCTCAGCTCAGCCCAGGAATCACATGCCCAGATATTTTGGGGAAAGCCATGCTGGAGTCCCCAGGGTCAGTGGGTCCCTGTGGGGGCACAAAGGGGGGTGGCACTGGGCAAGGGGAAGCTGTGGCAAGGGCCACAAGGACGGCAGCTCCCCGTGTACCTGCAGTGGTGAGGGGCTGAGGTGGCTCCTTCCCACCAAGCCCCAACCACCTACCTCCAGTGCTTGTCTTGGAAATGCAGTGCTCATACCACATCTATTTCTGTAATTTATTTAAATTTTTTTTTATATTATTTTTTGTAGCAAGCACCTTCCTACTATTAGGCCAACTGTGCAAAACTGACGGAGTGATTAAATCTTGCAGGGACAAACAAGCTCTGCTGCTCAACCAGAAAAGCTTATTTTACAGATTAAAGAAACAAACCAAAACAAAGAACGACAAACAACTACCCCCTCAATCACATCTAATGCCCCCAAAAGATAAAAAATCCCTTTTATGCTCTATTCATGCTCCACAACAACAATGGCAGGCTCGGCCATCCAGCAGTTAAACTGCCTGACCTGTGGCTGCTGCTCCTGGCCCTCACTGCCAGCCTCTGGGAAGCTCTGCCCTGGGGACACAGCTCGTGTTAGAGGCAGTGGAATGTCTCCCTTTGCCTTGTCCATGAGGAGCATCATCCTATGGTCTGAAGTGATGGGAACAACTACAGAAGGGAGTTAAGCAATTGAGGCAAGAGCAGTATTACCTCAGGGGAAGAGTACTGGGAGGGAGAAGTGTAGCTACATTGGTCAGATGGAGTTGCAAACCACCTTCCACCTCCTCAGTGACTCAACTTTTTGCTTTTAAACCCCCTTCCTCCTTTTTCCCCAATAGAAAATAAATACCTAACCACACAGTTATTAACCAAAAGGAATGTGATGAATATTACAGCATCTGTATGCCAGCTTCGGTTTCCTGCTGTTTTGTTTGGGTGTCACACACTGTGGCTATGACAACCACAAGCAGTTATTGGACTGAGGTAATTTGTGACATCATACTTAATGGAAAAGGAAGAGGAGACAGTATCAAGAAGTATGGAGCAAGATCCCAAAGGACAACCACACTGGGGCTGCTGGAGAGCCAGGCAGAAGCAATCCCATCCTCACCAAAGCCCAGGCAGCCCTCGCCCTCAACTCTTAGGAAAACCTGCCCTGGGCTCTAATATGAACTGCAGATTTGCAGCTACATGAATGAAATCCTCTCACCCCTTCTCATCTTGGAACTGTAATGGAGGCTTTTGGCCAAGCCTCATCTTTCCTGACTAAATTTCGCCTGCTCTCCAACCAACTTCTCCTCCACAGCTTTATCCTTCAGTTATAATAGTATTTTCCCCCTTCTTAAAAATAAAACAGTCTGTCCAAAATTTCCAGAGTCACCTGATCAAGCACTGGGAGAATGAGCGTTGATTTTGTGAGGAGTGCACTGTTTAGAGAGGTGGCTTTGCTGGTGACAAGTACAAGTGACAGTTTCAGGGCTGCCACAGATACAGCCCAATCTCTTGCCCCATGTAAGAGCAAGGAGACAGCACCACTGCTGCATTTGGCAAAGCAGTTTCTGTACGTAGTTCTGGCATCCCTAAGACACACTGTTGTGATTTTCTCTGCAGAAAATGTTTGCAAATTCACTACTCAAACTCTAAAAAACAAAAATAACCTCAAACACATCTAAATCTCATCTGATAAGAGAACAGTTTACTGCAACAAGTATGTATTTTTTAAGTTATACATCCAGAAGCCTTGACATAAGCGAGTTAATTTTTCCAAGCTACTTTTGCCCAAAGGACAGCTTCTCTGTCCTTCCTGCTCCACTGCCAGACCTGCTGTGTCTTTGCAGTCCAACACTGCAGCCTGCCCTGGGCACCCTGTGATCACCAACCTGTCCTGACACAGGGCATCCTGGGGTGGGAGAGCAGCCACACAATCGTGTGCCAGCTGAGGATGCTTGTCCCCAAGCACATACAACCTGAAGGAGCCCCTCCCCTGCATCCTCCCAGGGCTTGGTTCCCTTCCAAGAGATGGCTCTGCCTTGCAGAGAACAAAACTCCATCAGGTGAATTTTGCCCATTATAAAGTAAGTATTGCTTTTAAATAGCAGGACAGGGATGCTGCCTTACAAAGGGATGGTGAATTAGAGGCTAATAGGCAAAGCAATCACCACTCACAGCTTGCTCATAAATGTCCAGGCCCACTGGAAGTGGCAGGAGCTTCCCAAACCATCACTTTCCCTGACAGCTCATATAACACTGTGTGTCAGCTCTTGGTCTAGGCCCCTCTGCAAGGATGTCAGTCAGAGCCACCCCAGCCACTGCTGACACCCACACTGCCACCCCTCACAGGGGACAGGCACCTCTGGAGCAGCCACTGGCAAGCTTCAGCTGCTGGTGGTCAAATGGAGAAAGGGTTTTTGCAGGGCAATACAAGAGGACAGAGAGAGCAGACATAAAAGAGCCACATTTTTCTAGCTCTGGGTTTTCCTGATCTTCTGAGCAGGAGGTAAGTTTCTCAGTCAGCATGGTCCCACTGCAGCCATCTCATGCTCCCCAGTTCCTGTCACGCAGCCAGAGCATGAGAACACAGGTAAATGGGAACTTCCAGTCTCCTTTCATTGCTGAGCTGTGACTGTATCTTGCTGCAGTCATTTCAGAGCCACCTGAGACCATACACCAGTTGCCTGGGGAGCTTCCAAGGCAGCTACTCTTGGCTTTATCTCTTAACACAGCTGCAATACATCAGAGGCACCTGTGGACTACATGCCTGTATCAGCAGTGCTGTTTTACTCTGATTTAATGACATAGACATCTACCTGGGACCAGCAAGTCCCCCTCTGAAGAGAAGGAGCATTGCCCAAGTTCAACCCCTCTGTGGAACCAATCACCACAGCGGTGCATTAGGATGTAGATTCATTAGGTCCTGAGAAAATGATTCCCAGATTTCAACACTGCCTACCTAACAGAAAAACAATCAAGTTTTGATTTTGAGATGAGCAAGGAGCTTTTCTAGGATGTGGATATACTTTGAGAGACACAATATATACACGTGGTATACTTCTGCTGAATTTTGTTCACTTAAATTGGTATCTATTCATCACTCTGAAGCCAACATAGTTGTTAAAAGCAGAGGCCAGAGCCCACCCTGTGCAATGCTTTGTAAGTGACTCACAAAAAACAAGCCCCCCAGCAGGGTGGGTGTGACAATTAGCAGGTCTTGTGTGACAGTCTAAATACCAAGGAGATAGAAGAAACCATTTGTGATTCGAAGGAAGAATAAGAACCATGGACCTTACTGAGGGAGATCAATACCTTTTTTCTTCAGTAACTGCACTCATTGCCAGCAGCCTTCCCAAAAGGCTGAAAGAAGGATTCAATTTTTCTGCTTACCAGTTTCTGAATGCTTGATAGGTGGTTATTAGGGAATTTTCACCATACCTTTACCAAACATGGATGAACTCAGTTTTTCTCCTTTAACAAAACCAACCCTTTCTTTTTTAAGCTGATTTTAATTTGGGATTTAATTCCACTCTATCCCAAATAGATTTTGGTTGTTTTAACAGAAAACAGGCTTAAGCCACTGAAATGAAAACTGAAACAAAACTCTGCTGATGTCCAGGTAACCAGAGATTGCCATCACCACAGAACAGGGAAAAAACAGGACAGGAGTTGACCTGATTATAAAATCCTCAAAAAACACCCTTATTCAGGCCCTCTGCTAATAAAATTTACTTACAGAAAGCAATGAAGCCCAGAGCAACAGCATCCAAATTTGAGCCATTATCCAGCCTCACAGCAGAGTAACTCAGGAGCCCACACTGTGGCCGGTACACAGACAAAGGCTTGAACCAGGACTTCCTGAGGTTCTTTAGCACAGCACTGTCTGGCCCACCTGGAGAGCTGCAGACTAGCCATAGCTGCTGGGAAATCCCAGCCTGTACCCTTTGCAATGCACAGGAAAAGGCTGTAGGGCAGCTGCTCTTCAAATATATACTTTCAGGTTTGTTGTTTTTTGGTTTTTTTTTTAATATATACACATATATATATATATATATATATATATATATATATATATATAAAAAGAAGCTCCTGGCTAAGCTGCTTCTAAGCTGCTTTGAAACAAATGTTCAGGTATCTCTTGTGATATAAAACTTCCTTTAAAGTGATTTTATCACATGAGTGAAGACCCAAATATTGGATAGTTTCCTATTCTGATGACAAGATGGGGTGCTGTCCATACATACAAAAACAATCTCACAGCCAAGCTGTGCTTTTTTCCCTTGCAAAAGATGCAAACTCACTTTCCAAGGAATGCCTCAGCTCTTCAGCAAGATTCTGTCTTTCCATAGCTGGTAAAGCCTGGAAACAACAAACAAGCTTCAGATGGTGCTAATGGTCCATTCTGCTGACCATATTCTCAGTTAAATGCATTCATGTGGTTTATATCTGTAGTGAGATAATTATTCAGCCTATGTGGTAATACAATGGTAACTTTATTTTGTGGGTTGCAGAGAGGTGCCAAAGGCACTCAACTGGTTCCAAAAGACTGGATTTGCTTGCTGTAAACATTTCTTGAAATGTCTTTAAAAAAAATAAATTACAAGATTCTCCTTCTCTTTAGGCAAGCTAGGATGTCTCATGTAAAGGAAAATGGAAAGAAAAGGCTACTCACAACACTTGATTTCTTACATCCTGGGAATCTCTCAGAAGGTGAGCAGTACTTCTGATACCTACAAAAGTGGAAAAAAACATGTAAGTCAGGGAGAAAAATAAAATAGAAGAAAATAGCAGTCACCTGTTCCCCTTAAAGACTGGTAATTTAGTTTTTTTCACCAGCACCAGGAATGCCAGCAGGAATTCCAGCAATTCCCTTTTCCACTGACCACTACTGACAAGCAATTTGAAAGATTTGGTCCTATAGCCCTTTTACAGTAACATGATGAATCTTGGGAGCCTCTTGGGGGGGGGGGCAGAAATCCACATTTCTTAGGCCAGGCAGACAGTGAAGAGCACTCACACTGATGTCCTAAGATACCACCACCATGGTTTGCACTAGAAATACCCACAAAACATCTGCTGCAGCTGTCATGTTCCAGAATAAACTCTTTATCTATTGGGAACTTCTACAAAATACCATCAAAATTGTCCTTTGCCTCCTTAAAAGGTCTCAACTGCTTTCCTCTTCTCCCCCCACTGGAAAAACAGGAGAGGAAGGTTTAGCTTCAACAGCTGCAAGAGCAGAACTGAACAGAAAAATATTCCCCTTTGGCACTGGCTGTATACACATCTAAAAAAACACTGTGCCTGCAGGTCTGCAAGAAAGGCTAAAGAGAATAAACAGCCAAGGGACTGCTCTGAGTAAAAGAAATACAAACAGAAAACCACCCCACAAGCCCCCCAGGAAATGAGGCAGAAGCTTATTGATTGCTTTAGCAGGACTGTGAGCACAACCTGCACTTCCAGCTCAAGCTGAAGTATTTGGGTTTGAAACTCCAGACTCCTCTTATCTGGCCTGAGGAAGGTCAGCTGACAAACCCAAAAGAAATCACTTGGAGTCTTTTGCTGCTTCCCAGCAGGTTAGCTTGATATTTTTTGGGATCTTTTCAAAGGAATATATGACTTGATTTCCTGAAAGAGCACACTGGCTACTGGAGGAGCTGGGAAGCCAGAAGCTATTACACAACCATAACCATATTTTAAGAGCTTAGGCTAGAAAAAGCTGCATGTTTATTCACAGATAAAAGGGAAACTGCTTCCCGCTTTGCTCCATCTAAGAGTAAGGCAAAAAAATGCTAGTTTCACTGAATTGTAAAAGTGAAATAAAACACATGGGATAGCTGCAGATTTTGTGCTATTTATACCTCCAGCACTTTGGGACCCAGCAGGCCACCTTCTGCTGCACTTCCTCCCTCTTTCGGGTCAAATTCTTCATTCTCACATGGTAGGCTTAGGATGAAGCTGTTTCTGTATTTAATGGGTTTACTCCAGTTATATTTTACTAAAACTGCTATCTGAAATCCTGCTTTTTCAGTGCTGTGTCCAACACACAAAAGCATGTGTTTTGCCAGCAGAACTAAATCCAAACCTATGAATAAAACACTTCTAAAGAACAACAAAATCACCTACAATGTAACACAGCCCTGTCCTTCCATGATCTCAAACCTCTGCTTAGAATGTTAAGTAAAATAAATATATATGTGCATGGTGCTGTTGCTTCTTGGGACTGTATACTGACCATCATAATTTTTGGTACTTCTCCTAAAGACCCAGCTGGTGAAGCTTCTGCAAGGATCTTCTCCACTTTTGGAAACATAAAGCAGAAGGAAATCCTCAGGGTTATTACATCCAATCCCTTGCTGTTGTAATTGTACTGCATGATCCTCTTCAGAAAGTATGCAAAAAGTTTCTACCCCTTGTGGCTATGAGAATATGATTTGGGTTTAATATAACAGCTCAGAAACAAGTTGGTAATATATGTGTATGTATATATATATATATATACACACACATACATATTTCAGATCTTTCAAACTATTTCACAGTTCTGGGAGATCTGCTACTGCTTTTGAATGCTTAAGAGTTAGGCAGCAGTGAATTGAAGGAGTCACAAACATGTTTCATATAGAAACATCAACTTTTTTCAACAGGTAGGTAATTACTATTGAAAACTCTTGCCTGAGTTTGTTTGTCTTGAGCATCCCTGCCGTAGGCAGCTCTTGAACAGCCTCCCATGGGGACATGCTTATTCCAAGGCAGCACAAGGCAGGAGAAGCAGCTTTCCTTGCCATGAAAACACCACTTCCCTGAAATGCATTGCAATGTTGGGATTGGGCAAATTCACAGCAGACCTCCCCTCTGCACAGGAGACATTCCTACAGCCATCATCATTTCACCCACATGGGCTGTGCCACACCAACACCCACAGAGTAATGGACAGGAGCTGGGGAGATCTGTATCTGCTGCCTCCCATACGTGGTGTCATGGTGAGTACACGTACAGAACAGTTAATGGTGCTTTCTGAGTTACCACACACCTCCTGGTGAACAAGAATTGCCTGTTTGTGTGTTTACGTGGCCCACAGCATGCAGTGAATAACTCCAGCTATCCCAGCCAATCTTCATTCTCTGCACACTGAGCAGGAGACTCAGCCACCAGCTGCTTCATCATTCTAGATTCTTTCCAAAAAAACATCTCATGGCAAAACAAAACAAAATAAACAAAAAGGCTTTTACGTACTTTATAAACAGCAGCACTCCACATGGTTTCTGCAACCCAAACACTAAAGCACAAACCACCTGAAAATGGGATTATTTTGCTTTATTCACCATGGAGTTTTTTACAAAAAAGAGAGATTTTCGAGATTTCTTCAGAGAGCTAAAAGGTAAATCTCAAGCTGCTGTTAAAACAGGGAAGAAAAATAATGGTACGTTTTAGATGCTTGACAGAAAAGTTCCTTTGAGACTCTCTCAACCTACAGAAACTATCAATTTTGCAAAAGCATATTTTATAGAGAGAAACTGCATTGTAAGCCCTGAAAGCACTTGCTTTCCTAGGCTATGCTTGAGATGAAGGAAAATAAACCACACACTCCTCCTGACTTCTTTTCCTGAAGATGCCAGTTTGGTGGTTTAAATCCTGGGGTCAGCTGAAAGCATCCCCATGGAGCAGGTCATGCCAGCTCCCACAGCACTGCTGATCCATCAAATGGCCTGACTGCCCCAATGCCCCAAATTGGTGGTACAGGCAACAGGTCAGGAAGAACTTCCTTCACCAAGCTAACGTGCCCAGGATGTTGCTTTCCTTTGCTGCTGGCTCAGCAAGGCAGGAATACAGCAAGCCCAGGATGCAGGGTGGGGCGCTGGCAGACACACACCATGTCCCTGCTCCTCACTCCCTGGTGTTTGTATCATACTAGGCATTTATTAACTTTTCAGTGTAGCTTACACCTATATTTCCCTAAAAAACACCATGATCAAAATTACCACCTTAGCGCTCTGAATTACTTCTAACAGCAGTCTAGAAATGCCTTCTATCAAATTAAATATGCACAGCTGTGTTGGAAATGGGGGGTTTGCAGCCTCTCAACTGCAGACTGTTATTATAGCATGATTAGCAGATACAAATGTTCTTGAAAGTCATCTGTCTCCACACACTGAAAATCACAGTTATCCCAACAGATCCCAAGAGCCCAAACAGCTCCTGGCTGCTGGTCCAGTCCTCGTTAAACATTCACCAAGCCTAGCAGACCACAGCACCATGGACTAACATGCTCATGAACATCCTTGCCTTCGACACCTTTTTGTAAAGCTATTAAAAATAACCCATTCCTCCCTCCATTCCTACAACAGACAGAATACAACTGAAAGTTTACATCAAAACCCTAAACATGCGGTGAAAAAGCCACTAAAAACCTCTAAAGTGCTCTGAGGTCTCTAAGTGCACACACACTGTGTGGACAGTGATGCTTGGACAGACCATGGGGTATCTCCCACAGCACTCCATCCCCAGAGGTCTTATCCCTGTCCTGCTCAGCATCAGCTGTCCTTCTCCAGCCTTTTGAACAAAGCTTAAAGAGAGGGGTATTTCCACCCCAGAGCAGCTGCTGCTGGCAGCTCCTGAGCTCCCCTGGAAAACCACTGGTGCTGACCTGGAAAACACGGAGGAGGCCCCTGCCAAGAGTCATCTTCTCCACCTCATTAGTGTGACAACCACTCGCACAAGACCCTTATCCACGCTGCACACTTTTCAGGGATCTGTGAGCAGAAGCTGTCCCAGACAGTCAAGCCAAGGCTCCACTCTGCTGCAGATCTCCAGACTTAGCTTCCTCCAGGAAAATTTCTATAAACTACAGGAAAAGACCAAATCCCTCTTTGCAATGCTTTTGTCATATTACGAGCTGCTTTTGAAAATATTAAGATAAAATAATAAGAGAAAATAACAAAATAAAGAGTAAATAAGATCTAAAACCAAATCAGCTGCCAAAAAAAAAAAAAAAAAAAAAAAAAAGGAAAAAAAAGAATAGGAAAAATCCCATTGTTTTAGCACATTTACACATCGTCCAAGATCGTGCAGCATCGTCCCAGAAACGATTCCTCCTCTCTCAGAGGTTTAGAAGATTTCAGAAAGCATGTTCTCTGCCAGGTTGAAACTGATATCCCTCTAGGGAGAAGCAGGAGCATGATACTCCAGGGAAGTGGATGAGCCAGGCAGGCTGGGCAGCCACCAAAGCCACCTTTGCCTGACTGCCACCCCCAGGGGACTGCTCCAACTCCTCGGGCACAGGCAGCTCAGGGCCAGCTTGTGTCCATCCATGTTGCTGGCAGCAGCTGCAGTTGGCCTTGGCTACAAGGTGAGACAGGGGCTGGCAAGGGTCCTGGCCTGGCTTCCCTGGCACTGGACAGACAGACAGACAGTGATCCTGCCACTGCTCACCTCAGTGCTCTCTTGAAAAATTTGCAAATGAAAAACAACACTAACTCCAGAGCCCCAACATGGGAAGATGCCACCCATTTCTTCACAGAGGTCCTACAGCCTTTCTGCACTTCACTTTGCAGCACTAAGTCTAGTTCATTGGGAACTAGAGCACTGAACCAGAATGAAAGAGAATGGGAAAGCATTGCTCAAAGCAGATTATATTTACTTTTCAACACATCCCCCAGTTGCAGATGTCAGCACAGAGAAAGGTATATTAGTTTCTTTCCTATCTCCTTAACTGTTCCTAACTCCCTTCAACAAATCAAAGTGTTTTCTTGAAGGGTGAGAAATCTCAGTCTCATACTATTTTAAATTGGCAGCAAGGGGTTTAGAGCAAGGAGAAGAACATTTGATCGTGTAAGAAAATTCAGCCGGAGAGTGATGTCCTGTAGGGTTCTTGCTAAGAGTAAGTTTGTTGTTAATTTATTTGGCTTTTAGTAACGTTAAACTATTTCACATTATTCCTCTTAACCCTTGCATTTCTGACTGTCACCCTCTGGTTAGTTACCTACATGCCCATAGTAATAAAGGTGTTGGAAAACAGTTGTCAGACCCCTCCTCTGCAAGGGCTATGACTGAGAACTGTTTTCCAGCACAGTGATTGCTGCACTGTTGTTGGACACTTTTTCTGCCCAACATATGCACAGCAATAATTTTTTAAACAACCAAGCTGTGGACTGTTAACTTGCTAATTAATTTTCAACACCATGGGATGTCCCCTTATATAATCACAGAATCATTTATGTTGGATAGAACCTTTATGCCAAGTCAACCACTAAACCACTTTCCTAAGTATCACATCTACATGTTTTTAAGTACCTCCAGGGATGGGAACTTCACTGGACAGCCTGTTTCAGCGCCTCACCACCCTTTCTGTGAAAAACTGTTTGCTAATATCCCATCTAAATCTCCCCTGGTACAACTTGAGGCCACTTCCTCTGATCCTATCACTTGTTACGTGGGAGAAGAGACCAAACCCCACCTGGCTCCTTTCAGCCTCCTTTCAGGGAGTTGTAGAGAGGGTAAGGTCTCCCCTGAGCCTCCTTTTCTCCAGGCTAAACACCTCCAGATCACTCAGCTGCTCCTCATCACATCTGTGCTCCAGACCCTCCCCAGCTCTGTTGCCCTTCTCTGGACACACTCCAGCCCCTCAGTGTCCTTCTTGTAGTGAGGGGCCCAGAACTGGACACAGCACTCGAGGTGTGACCTCACCAGCACAGGGGGTCAATCTCTGCCTTGGTCCTGCTGGCCACACTGTTCCTGATCCAGGCCAGGATGCCATTGGCCTTCTTGGCCAGCTGGGCACACACTGCCTCATGTTCAGCCACTGTTGACCAGCACCCCCAGGGCCTTTTCCTCTGGGCAACCTTCCAGCCACTCTTCCTCACGCCTGTAGTGTTGCAGTCTCTGTTAGATCCACCCAGGTGTCATCCAAATTTGATGGAGATACATCATGTAAGCTGTACACTGGGGACAGAGCCAAAAATCACACACTCCTTCCACTACCCACCAAATACCCAAGCTCATAACAACAGCAGTGTTAAGAATAGGAAAAACCAAAGAGAGAACTGAACACAACAGAAAAACATGCTACCATACACCAGTCCCCACGGTAAATGGATCTGCCAATTTGGGAAGGATAGGGGTCATCATCCGAGGCTGTCTGTAAGAGCAGGCAGGTGAGGAAAGTGCTGTGAGCAGCAACCCATCAGCACAGCTTCACATATGGATGATGCCAGACTGCAGCCAGAAACATCACCAGCTATTGCCACTGTTTAGATCCACTGTCGGAGTGACACAGTTCAAGGCCTCCCAGTATGACTGTTAGGTCTGGCCTGGTCTCTCCAGTTTCAGCCTGATTTCCTCACCACATGACAGAGCCCAGCAGCAATCACTCTTTTCCCTTGCTCTTTATTAATTCCCTCTTTTGTTTTCCTCAACCCTCAAGCTGAAAAGAAAAAAACAAACAAACAAACAAAAGGGAAAAAAACAAGACTGATCAAGACCAGACAATGACTACATTTTGCTGCCATAAAAATAAATACAAGAGGATGGGGTTTCCCTTTCCCAGCTGTTTAGATCATGCCTACTTTTGGCTGAAAGCACCGATGTGTTTGCAAATTCCGCCGAACACGGCAGCCATCGGCGCAAAAGTCGTGTAAGAAATGAAATGAGCACAGAATATAAACATAAAGCAGAAGATCACTTTGCTCCTCCCAAGTAATTGTGTCTGTGCTTCATTTGCTCATGAAGAGCAGCACTGTTAGGTGTTACTGAGTTTCTCGTTTTTAGTAAGAGAGTCCATGTCCCTATACCTGGGAAGTTCAGTGAGAGGTACCTGGGTCAGCTACAAGTAAACAGAGCCACAAACAGGCTGCAGGAAAGGTTGCCCAGAGTCCCTTATATGTTGCTATACATTCCTGCTTGGTCCTGAGCTTCAGCTGCTCTCATCACTGTGAACTCCTGGAGCTCCTGTTTGATGGGAGCATCTCCCAGGGCAGGCTCCTGCCTGCTGCACTTCTCCCAGCTGCACAGCCCCAGCCCTGTCATTTCAATTTCCCCATGCTCCAGTAAATGGAGCCAACAGGGGAAAGTCTGCTTACACCAGGCCTTAAAAAAAGTGACTGACCCCAAGGACTGGGAAGGGTGGTAGAAATCCCCATAAAGAACTTGCTTTTGTGGCCTTTTCTCCCTATCCTGGGGATAGACAACACAGCCCGGGCAATTAATCTGCTTATTCTGTTAAGAATCAGTAACTTTGGGCCCATCCTTCCCCTCCAGCTAGACTTTAACTTTTAAGGCCAAGAATACAAAGGGCTGGAACAAAACCCTCCTACAGCCTGTCAGTCTTGCTGTCCCACAAATTTATCCTATCAATTTATCACCTTCACTGTACTTATGTCTGTATTGAACAGTAATTTGTTATGTGTCTGGGTACACAGCCCTGAACAGCCTGGGATGTCTTTGGAAACCAAAGCAACAGAGGCTCACTGAATGTGTGATTCCTTCAGATCTAAGTGCTGTACTGAAATAAATTTAAGGTTTGGCTCTGCCTTAGTTTGCAAAGTGGGCCCATGGGAATCTCATGAGGTTTAACACGATCAAGTGCAAGGTTCTGCAACCCCCAGTATCAATCCAGGCCAGGGGATGAACAGGCTGAGAGTAGCCCTGCTGAGACTTGGGGGTGCTGCTGGATGAGACACTGCTGGACATGTTCCAGCAATGTGTGTTTGCAACCCAGGAAGACAAAACATCCTGGGTTGCATCAAAAGCCCTGTGGGCAGCAGGTTCAGGGGAGTAATTCTGCCATTCTACTCTGCTTTGGTGAGACCCTAGCTGTGTCCAGCTCTGGAGCCCTCGACACAGAGAGGACATCAAACTGTTCAAGTGAGTCCAGAGGATGTCACAAAGATGCTAAGAAGGATAGAGCACCTCTCCAGTGAGGAAAGGATGAGAGAATTGGGATTGTTCAGCCTGGAGAAGGGGAGGCTTCTGGGTGACTGAAGTGGGAGCTGTCCCTGCCCACGGCAGGGGAGGTGGAACGAGATGATCTTTAAGGTCCCTTCCAACCCAAATCCTTCTATGATTTTACTGGAATATATCTGGAGCACCAGATACTTTTTACAGGTTTCTTCCTGATTCAGGATTGAGGATATAATTACATTTCTGAGAGAGAACCTTGCTACTACTTGAATACACCTTTACCACTCACTCCAGCAGAAGCAGGTTTGAACCAAGGAGATAAAGTGCAATTCACATCTTGCTGTGAAGACTGTTGAGGAGAAATGTACTTTCACCTTTTAAAAATCAGACAAAATCAGATTTCATACAAAATTTATCTTATCCTTCCACATAACCAGCAACATGACATTAAATTTCTTCTGTCTCATGATATATTTAATGAGGGGGAGAAAACCAGACAAGCGCACACCCCTTTCTCCAGTACTCCTTGTTATTCTTCCAGAACAATTCTTCAAAGCTACTGAGATCACTGTATGTTACCTCCTTTTTGAAGGATCAGATACATTGCATCAAAAAGCATGCAGGAAAAGTTCTAGGGCATGAAACCAATTTTTGCGCACTTTTATCTGGGTCAGCTTTTCTATTGATTCTGCAAATACTGTATCATTTTTTTTAAAGTTAAGGGGTTTTTTAGTTTAAAAAGAAGAAAAAGAGAACATCAGAACTTAAGTCAAACATCCATCTGAGCCAAGGACTGGTTTTGGTGGGTGACTCCAAATCAAAAAGATAGATTTTTTTATAATAAAATCCATCTAACAGTGAAAGGGCATCTGGATCAACTTCTAAATTCAGTAAATGCCCTCTTCCCATACTGTGTCTGTTTTCATTAATACCATTAATACCATCTTTGCTGTTAGGTGTACAAAACTTAACAACAGCTGACAACATCTAAGAAAGCTAACATGAAACAAACACATCAAAACTACTCAGACACATGTTTTAGCATTAATTCCTCCCTTCCTTTCTCTGCTCCTTTGCCAAGTTTTCCTCCATGGTTATGAACTATTTGGCACAGCCTCCAGCTTTGCTCTGTGTTGTTTCATCAACTGATGTGCATCTTGAGGTGCTCTGAAATAAAAATAATAAATAAGAACTGGCCTCAGGTAACATCCTGTATTAGGGGGAGATGACTTAGTGCAGACATCCTGAAGATCTTGTATCAGCTTCATATGTAGACACACATGGCAGCTGGAGAAAGGACCCTTCTTGGAGGATTCCTACCAAGAGGTGACAGTTTGTATGGACAGTATGGACAGCTCAGAAAATTTGCTTACAACTTTGGATGACAGCAGAAAAAATAAACAAAATAGTTGGAAAGAAATAAATAAAATAATATAAAAATAAAATAATTGGAAATTCCAATTAGGTTGGTGAAAATAAAGAGCTAATGAACTGCCTCTCAAGCACTTTTCCAGAATGGAATGCTTTTACTTCTGAGAGATACTTTTTGCGTATTTTGATGGTGGTGTGATGCTGGGAACACCACCACGTTGTCCAAGAGCCTGATTATCAAATGCTGCTGGAAGCTGGGTGCCTGTTTTGTCAAAACACATTTCACAGAGATCTGGGCACATGGCAAGAGGGCCTGTGCACTTCTAAGGCAGAACTCAAGAGGGGTCTGACTAAAATGAGCATTTATTCCCTGGCTGTGGGACACTTGTCTGGCATGCTCAAGATCCAGAGGATTGTCTGGACAGATCCACCAACCTTTTTATACTCACTTTTCCAAGTCTGGAGAGCTCAGATGGAAAGATGAGTAATCATTTCCATCACACCCACTGTGTGACACAAAGCCCTCAGCCTGATTTCTGATATGCAAATGATTAAACCCCAACACTTTCTTGCCATGATTTTACTCCATTAAGCCTTGTCCTTATTAGGAACCTTGCCAGTTCTGGCTGTCTCCTCCAGCACTGCACATCTATAACCAAAGAGCTGTAGCCAAGTGAGCTGCCCTCTCTGAAGAAGGGCTGGAGGTCCCTTTGCCCAAGGATGGCCCTCCTTCCAGCACCCCACACTGCTGTACTCCATCCATGGCCCAAGTGCAGTTATTAATATACTTATATTGCAGGAATTATTGCTCTGTTACACTATGTCTTCACTCTTCCCCCATGCATTAACTGGTTGCTTGGAGCTTTGCAACCTTTCAAAGAAAATGCTTTGAAAAATAAGACTGAGGAGGCTCACGTTAAATTGGGAAATGAGCACGCCTTGCTGGCTACCCCGAGAAACTAGGACAGGCTTCTCTCGACCAAATCTCCAGGTATCTCTGAGGCAGTAACAGTCGGCACAATATTCTTAAAATACGCACAGGCTGATTAAAGGCTGGCTTACAGCACTCACTAGACTCGCAGCATTAGTGCAGGCTTTTAAAATCAAACAGGCGTGACAATTTATGAAAGAAACCTTCACCAAATGCAAGGCTGCTTGCTGGACCCCATTCCTTGCTCTCCCACCTCACAACACACCTGAAGCTCCCCTTGGGAAAGCCTGAAGCACTAAAGTGGGCACGAGCAGAGGTACCCACACCTTGGATGTCAGCCCAAATTCAAACCAGGAGCCGTTTCAGTGTTAAAGTTGGGTTCTAATCCACACTTCTCCAGGGCTTCTAACATCCAGCCACCATCCTGGCTTTGTCCCTTGCTGGGAGATGCAGCACAGATGTCTGAGGGGAAAGTGGAGGGCTGAGCAGGGACAGCGGGCCAATGGATCTCCAAAATGTCAGAGGACACAGCTGCAGAGCAGACTTTAAAACACATATCCCTTCCCAACAGGACACTTTTGCAGCAGGACAGATTTTCCCCCGTGCACCACACCCCAGGCCCTCTCATTCATGTGCCTGTCTCATACTGAAAAAGCTTCCTAGGTGGAGAGGAGCCGAGTGCTGCCGGGCCCTACGCTCCCCTCGGTGCCCGACTAAAGCCAGACCAAGAACCTTCCCCTCTGCGCTCTCACAGCAAGGGGAACAAGGGCTGCTTCCCTTCCACTGCTTCCCCACACTCCTCTCAAGTATCAGAGCACCCCCATGCCAAAATGAATTTAATATGGTGCTTTCAACCTCTTATTATGGATGAAGCAAAGCAAGACTAATAGTTTGGATTTACTTCTGTCAGTTTAAATTAAGGCAAGGTTGCAAATCTGGCTCTGTCGCGCCCATTACTCGACTGAGCCCACCCCATCCCAGCAGTGCCTGCTTACGACCCTGGCAGACCCCAGCTGTGGCAGATGGTGCCCTGGCAGGGTGTCACTGGCCATCACTGTTAGCTGGCACTGTTTCTGTGCCAGGCTCGGGGCTGTGGCACTCCAATGCCTGTGGAGGAGGGTGGGCTCCTCGACACCATCACCCTGCACTGACACCCCACAGCCTCGAGTGTGCAATCCAGCCAGCTCACTAACACCTCCCAATTTAAATATTCAGGCCACTTGGCCACAAATGTAGGTGCTTTTGTTCCTCTGCTCTTCCATGTGGATTTCAATAAACAGCTTTCAGCCACCTGTCCCACAGGTCACAATGCAGGGGACAGTTTAGCATCATGAAAAGAGCTATCAGGCAAACAGGTTTATGGATGAATGTTAATGTACAAATCCGCTGAACATAAATGGACTCTCTCAAATGAGATTCAGAAATAACTACAAGAAATATAGTCAGAGGTCACCAGAGAGACCTACTCGTAATGCTCGAATTTATACAGAATCATAAAATAGTTTGGGTTGAAAAGGACCTTTAATTATGTATTAATTACAATTAAAATGGATCTTAGTCCAATCCTCTGCATATACACAACCTCTTAGTGAAGGAAACATTGGCTCTAAAAAATGTCCTATAAAGCAAATTAAGTAAACACCTTTAAACAAAGCTCAGCAACCCTCCAAATCCAGGCAGGGAAGTTACAGCTCTCTTTAGCCTGTCCTTCATGGATCTTCACATCAGGCTGTGGAATCAGTCATAACTTTCCCATTTGTCCTTTGCAACATTATGACAATTTCCAAATAACTGGGAAGCAGCACAGAAGCATCAACTGGAACATGCTCCACTGTCCAAAGGCAAACTGCATAGTTTGGATTTAATTTGTATTTATATGGCTGTATTTTCCAGATGAAATGTGTGGTCTAAGCACAAAACACATCCAGAGTCTTCACTGCCTTCGTCCCAAACAACCAGGGCCCCACCTGTGCCTCAAAATCCTGTAGGGCATTCTGCCCTTCAGGAAGCTCTGTACTCCTCTGTTGAGAGATGAACAGTGCTCAAAAATTTTATTCTTCATGGAGGCTGTATTTAAAAAGATTTTCTACAGTCCTCGGTGGAGTTTCACATTTTGGATGTGTGACAAAACAGACATTATGTGCAAGGAAATTTAAGTTCTGACTGCACAAACTACCCTAAAGCTAAAACTTCAGCACTGGAAATGGACCAAATTTGACCCCTTGAATCAAATTGCTCAGATCTTCTGAACTGCTGCTAAAATAAAGGCATAGTTTTGTCCTGAAACCTTCCTGTTGCTCCTCAGCAGAGTTTAACTAGAGACCTGTCAAGTTTCTAGTCCACACCTCAAATAGCCTTGTCAAGTCATACAATCAGCAAGAAGCAGCCATGGCAGGGTTTTATTGTCAGGGAATGTAAACAAATAACAGGCAGTGCTGTTCATCTATCTCAGGTTGGTGCACATAATTTTAATTAAAGCATTTATGTAAATACAGATGCAAATTAGGTTCAATATAGCATCTGGCAAATTACTATCAAAGACCTGAGGCTACTGGCAAATTATCAGCATGAGCTCTCATGATGTGAAGGTATGAAATACAATCTTGGTCCAGACACTGTGTATTTTATTTGGCTTAAATTGGTAGTAAAATACCATACTGACACATAGAAAAGAAGTTAAATAGTCTTCCATTTGAAAAAAAGAGCACTAAGGAGGTAAACCAATGTCCTTAAAATTTGTCCTTTAGACAGCCTGTGTCTAGCAAGAAAAAAACCCTTTTTGCACTTCTGCAACACATACCAGAGAAACTCAAAGCATCTCTGAAATGGTAATTAATCCATACTCTCCCCAAGGGATATCTATTTTAAAGATGCTTATATGGAGCCTACATTCATCTCTCATTTGCCAAAGACTCACAGGGGAAAAGCCATAGAGATCAAACCTGGACCTTGGCCCTGCTCCTTCGCATTCTCATCACAAGACTTCCCCTCCACAAAAATCACAGGAACTCACTCACGCCAAAGAGGTGTGAACTTCTTTGGCCTAGATATCACTGCCTCAAACTAGTGTTAACTTCAGAACCTTGTTTAAATTGCAAACATTATTACAGGACAAGAAAAATAAAGGAAAACAAATTACAGGAGAAAAAACAAAACACTCTCAACATCTGAAAATTGAAGGAATCTTTGGATCATGCTGAAAGAATCTTATCTTTAGAAAATGAAAAGGTATGACCAAGGTAATCCTCATAGCGTTAGCAGCAGCAACTTCTGCTACTTCTTCCCTCCAGGTTGAATTCCATCTTTAGGGCCTTGGAAGGGGAGAGCAATTCTCCTTCATTCAGAAACACGCAGTGCTTGGAAAGAGGCAATAGCTCCTAAGGTTCTATGGCAGACTTGATCAGCATCAATGATGCTTAAGTACAAGCTTGGTATTTTCCCTGAAATACCCTTGCACATTTCCCAGGGTATGAAATTCCCACTGGCACTGACAGAAGTGAAATCACATTTCCAATTTATTTGGAACAGATGCATTAAGCTCCTTGGAAACAATTGTTATTACTGGCGATGAAGAAAAGGAGAAGGGAACACAGTAAGCTTTGGAGTTACACAGGTACATTCACAGCTTGACAAAATGTGACATATACGTGTCATATCATTACTATGACAGGAGTGTTTGGGGGACATGTAACTGGCATTTTGTAAGCATATGGTCACATAATGGCCCCTTCCTTGGCTCAGAATGAAAAAAACCCAGAGGAACAGGAGCTAAAGCAATGAAGCCATAGACTGGCCAGTTTGCATTCCTTTGCCCTGATATCAGTTATAATGACTGCACAGTCATTCAAATGCTCTGCTTATTGATGTGTTTGTCTTTAGCATCTTGCTTCCAAAAAACCCCAAGAAACATATAGAAATAGCATGTGTTGGTTTTGAACATGGCACACCAGTGTGAATTCCCACAGTAACTGTGATTTCATGGCTGCAGGGAGTGTGTGGAAAAGGGGAACAAGAAACGTTGATGTAATTAAGGAAATGATACTGAGGTCACACCTCCTATTATCTGTTAGAACAGGCTAAATGAGAGAGCTTTATGCTTCTGGAAATTGGACATCTCTACTTTCCATGGCTATTAAGAGAACTGGTGCACACACACACACTCACATATATATATATATAAATATATATATGTATATGAAACTTGCTGGACAGCAGTTAACATTTCAAGCTCTGCTTCTCCACAGCACGTTTGGATCTTTAATGGAGTACCTGCTCCAGCAAAATAATTTCCTGGGTCCCCTTTGCAAGAAGAAAAAGTGCAGAATTTCACTAGAGGCGGGGAGGGATCAAGACTGTTACAAAGGATGAGACACCTCCTATACTTATTTTGGGTAAAAAACCAAGCCAAAATCACAGCCTTACCTTGTATTGGTTCCAAGTCAGAGCCCACATTCCTAAAAGAGGCAAAGCTGGCAATCTTGACAATTTGTTGTTGATAATCACATCACAGTCAACTTTTTTCTTATCTGATGACTTAATCAGGCAATTTCAACAGATTGAATGATTGCACTAGTTTTGCCAAAAGCAGTAAGTGACTTTTCAACATACAAGCGAACAGATAAATAAGAGACTTGCAGGTCTGATGTGGCCTCAGCTGGCACATCCTTAGGGAATAGTTTGGAAATTGGTGATCCTGTACTGTACTCAGAAGCTAAGCCACTCAGGCAGCAACTCATTACCCAGGGACATGGGTGCATCAGAGGAAAAGGAGAAGGCAGGAGGGTATGGTTTCAGCCAGGCTATGGGAGAGGTTTTAATTCCCTGCCTGACTTTGTATAAACCATTTTTACTCCCCAGTGACTCTTCACTTAATTCTTGTAACAAAACCTTTCTGTATCACAAATACTGGTATGGTAAATACCCAAGAGGATACAAGGTGCTTGTATTTTAAGAAATATGAGCACCAATAAAAACCACTCTCTCTTCTACTCTTCCAGTGAGGCTTGGAATAACCCTGAAGTGTTTTTTTTGAGCAAAGAAATGTGCAACTCTAAATGCTAGGGAGGAAGAGCAGTATTTCATCAAAGGACCTCTACTAGCAGTCTAACAACATAATCTCTTGAAGGGAGACAAGGATTAGAAGTTGGTGCAGAAAGACATAGTGGTTAGTAAAATTACAAGTGTTTCCATCTTTCAAAACTCAAGGGGTCTTGAAAGAGGATGCTAGGAAGCAGGAAGGGAGTTGCTCTGCCCAAGAGGTAAAGTTGTCCCTTGTTTCCTCTGCATATTTTTCCACCTTTTATTTTTGGATCTCGCAACATTATCCAGCACTAGATGGCACATAGCTAGAATAACAGCCACCGTGCCCTGCTCCAGAGTGCAGCAGGAGTACTGGAACCACCCTGCAAAGAAGGGGGGTAAGAGGGAACATTAAAATGCATCTCTCACCTGTTTTGCTCAGGAGGATTTGAAAACACACCTTAAAAAATTTACAGGAACTAATTTCCCAGAAGTACTCCAGCAGCAGAGAAGCACCCATGTAACCTCGGACAGGGCTGTTGTGTCAGAGGCTGTGTGCACAGGAGCCCAGCCCCAGTTCCCTGCAGGCTGCAGGAAGGGCAGCCTCCCCGGCACAGGCACGCTGTGCCTCGGGCTGTGCCAGCACTGCAATCACACCTCTCCACGCACCTCTCCACGCACTTGGCCAGGACAGCTCTGCTGGCAGCAGTCTGCAGTGTAGGCACGGCTTAACCCCGAGCTATTTTCAGCAGAAGGCGCGATGCGAGCTAACTTCCCAGCCTGTGTCGTAATACAAAATCCAGCCTTTGTGCCTGGCTACACAGAGCTGCTCAGTCCATTGGAGGTGGGGACCATCGGATGCTGTCCAGTAAGAGCCAAGATGCTGATGCCATGAAACAAATGATTTATAAAACCCCCAACAGGACAGTTTTCATTGATATATAGCTCTAGATGAGCGCTGTTTTGGGCCCCATCACATCAGGTTAGTGCAGAAGGACCCAGCTATACAAGCAGGGCAGTCAAAAGGCCAAACTGCAATCCTTAAGCCAAGGAAAGCAAAATGCATAAACAGCATCACTGGAAAAAATGTGGAACTAACCCATCTCAAAGGAGATTAAACTCTTCTGAAAAGGCCATGTTTAGCAGGTGTCCCAGGACAGACAACTCAACCAGAAGCCATTTTATTTGGCTGGCTGACCTCTTCCCGTTTCTGCCCATGAACTGGTTTTGCCCTTTTGTCCCTTGATTTTAGGCCTGGATAACATTTACCTGTATCAGAATTTACTATGACCAAAAGTGGCTGCTGGCTAAAGAACCCACCAATCTAAACACACATGAAAATTAAAACACTTCCAACTCTGTGTATCACCCCTGAGGACACAGGCAAACACAGATATGGCTAATCAATATCTGGTTTCTGCCAAGAATGCAAGAGACCTGTAAAGTTCCAGTGAATTCTCGGTACCCCATGGATGACTTAGATGCCAAGACACCACTGCAAAGGCTAGACTTTAGAAACCACTTTTCAAAAACCTTAACAATCTTTTTTATCTTGACACAACTACATTGCCAGAAAAAAAAAATTAATTATGATTTGTAGCATCTTCTAAAGAACAGTCCAGTTCTCCGTCCAAAAGTGTTGAAATCAGGAATTTACCCAAGACTGCAAAA
Organism: Cyanistes caeruleus; assembly: GCF_971803275.1. NCBI lineage: Eukaryota > Metazoa > Chordata > Aves > Passeriformes > Paridae > Cyanistes > Cyanistes caeruleus. The sequence continues at coordinate 12,772,478 of NC_141701.1, forward strand.
ACATGCTTTCTTCTTGGAAATGTAGCTTGCAGCTGGGCTGCAGGCAGAAGATACATCTGGAATTTTTCTGCTGCCAGCCACTGTTATAGTTCATGTTATAATACCAATGACGGAAAGTTGTTGTTTCTACTGAAACCCCTCCTTCTTTCAGTTATTTTATAGGATACAGTCAGTTTCTACTTACTGGAAGTGTTAATTATCACTACATTTTCTCACATAATTGATATTTGATAATCAATGCCTTTGGCAGTGGTAAGACATGACCCCCAACATTCTGAATTACACTGATCTTCCCTCTGCTCAGGAAAAGATTTTACATCCCTCACCTTATTCAGCTTGATTCAGCCTCAAACTCAAGAGCTGGAGAAATGGTGTCTGTTTTGGACGACAGACTCCTCCTAACTACCAAGGCAAAGGTGAGGAAAAGGCTCCCAAAACGTATATGGAGCTTTGTGCCCATGCTAAGAGGCATACCTTTGTCGAGGAAGGGAGCAGCTCTACAAAAGGAGAGGTAATGGCACCCACTGGTAACTAAAGAACACCAGCGATCTGTTCTGCAGCCTCCACTGCAGCTGTCTCTAGAGGAGCTGCACCAGCCAACAGCCAGGGACTCGATTCTTACATCTACCCATTTCCCAGCTTTTGCAGGAATTACCTCAATGAAGAGGCACAAAAGCAGCTTAAGATCTGGATGTTATTCTTGTAGCAGTAGAATCCCAGAAGTCTTCCCCAGAGACACTTATGCTAGTTTTGAGGGCAAAACCAGATGGCATTCAGTATGCTGCTGGAATATTCCTGGAAATCAGCGTGACAAAGGAGTGCCATCAGCGCCTGCTGGAATCATACAGGGCACAGCATGACCACTAAGTTGTGTCTACCACATTCACCTTGCCATAGCTGAGTGAAATAAACATTAACTTAAACATTGTTTCAGTGAAGGGCTTTGAATTTCTACCCTGGGTCTGCCCCAACTTTGCTCCAGCAATTGAAAGGAATGGCTCCAGGAGAGAAACCAAGCGTCTGTTGCAATTTAATATAATGTGGGATGAAATATTCACACTCTGTAAGAAATAACGAGAAAGTTGTACCAGAGAATGCTTCTGATATAGATTTATTCTGCCACCTGGCTCCACTTCAGCACTACCTGCAACCCCAGAAGCTCAGAGTATTCAAGGCTAGTCATTCCTGACACATCCCTCATCTTCCAGACACAGAAGACCTTTTTTACTCTGAAGGCCAGCTGCATATGGGAAAGATGTTAAACATTGCACAAACTGGTCCACATTCTTGGAGTCATACCTGTTCTCTTTAAAGCAAATCTCCCTACTTTACCAAAAAATGCCTCCCACATGTATTTACACCAGTGTTCGCTCTGCAGATGGCTGTAGGAAAGAAATAGAGATTTTAATCTGTCTGGTGCACCACCAGCTGAGCTGCAGTTGGGATTCAGTGGACAGACTCTTTATTGCTGGTAGACTTAACTAATGAGATGAACACAGTTTTATCTCCAAAATCTGGATGGAGAGGTAAAATAGCTTCCCTGCTGTTTCTTGGTAGCGGAGAGAACTAAAACAACTGGCTCCTTCCCAGGGAAAGCACTACTCACTGCTCATTTCTACAATCATGTAGGAGCTCTGTTTAGAATGGGACAGGAATGACTTGTAGTAATGGCTTCAGATGAGGCTTAGCAAGTGTCCCCCTCTTTCACACTAAACAGACTTCAATCAAAAGTATCATCACAGTTTGGAGCAAAACGTTTCCACCCTCTGCTGGCTGTCTATTACTTGACTCCAGGCAAAATGTTCAACTTTTGTGCCTCAGTTTCCTCGCCACTTAAGAGTAATAAAATATCCCGTGGAGGTATCAATTACACCTTGGTGCCTATATAGGAGGATGCAAAGGAAAGCACTACAGGAACCACAGATCATCAATAAAGCATAAAAGACTCTGTCACCGATGCTTCAGCAAACCACCAGCTCACTCAACCTCTAGAGCCAGATGTGCAGCACTAGCTCAGAAAGCCAAAAAACAGGAAGAAGCTGTCAGGTTCTTCATATTCATGAGCTTTTTAATAAAGCTCAACAAAACTTGGAGGCATGTTCTCTGCTGTTGCTCTTGCCCTTTTGCACAGCGAGCAAGTCATAAATATTTCAGGGGAAGAGTCCAGAAAATTTGCAATACTGGTCCTAGCCTTTTACAGCATTAATGAGCAGGCCATTAATAGTTAATGAAGCAGCTGCTGGTGATCTCAGAGGTAAAGGCAAGATGAGAACAGTAGTGTCTGCCCATTCACTACAGTGTGATAATGTGAAGGAATGGCTTGATCCTTCTATCAAATTCTCCCCATCACAGCAAGACCCAGAAGCTTATCACAGGGCTTGCAGCTGAACCACACACAACCTCCTGCCCCACTGCTGTCACCCAGCAGGGATGGAGGCTACTGGAAGTGGTCTGAACCACCTGTCCTGATGCTCTGGCCATGTCTGTGGGACTGCAAAGGCCTCAGTGCTGTGTCTTACGTTTAAGACTAATGTTCCAAACAATCAGGTAGGACCACGCAATGCCTATGTGCAGGTATGGACACACCCCATAGCCACACATACATAAAAATGCCAATAAAAAGAGTGGGGGTTGGGGCCTTTTAAAGGTGTCAGCTGTTTGCTCAAAGCTGCACTTCGAAAGCTAAATTCACAATACAACTGGGCAGCCAACTTCCAAGAACTGTTTCTGTGATTTCAGCCTCAGATTCAGCGAGGACTTTGGTGAAAAGGTATTCTTGCTGTACTTACTCTTTAGTGTATCTGAACTGACATCCCTTGGTTGTGTGTTTGCAGACAGGAAAGCACCTTACAAACAAGAAGCCACCTTTTGGCAACTCTACTTGCCAGGAGCTTTACCAAGGAAAGGCACCACTGGCCGGGCTGCTTGGTGCAACTGCAGCCCTGCAGCCCATGCAGGGGCAAAATAAATGGGCATGGCAAGAAGAATTGGGTAAAAGTTTGGACACTGCCAAACTCAATTTCCTTTGTTTTGTCCCTGTTAGTATCACTGATTTTTAAAGTATGTAAAAAATTTTCCATCTTCCTCCACATTCATGTGTATGTGGGTCTATCAATCCCAGCACAGTAACTTCCTACTGGTCTAATTGTAACAGGTAAATTGCGGAGAGACCCCCACCAATTGTGCTCTGGGGAGTGTTTAGTGTGACCCCATGCATGCAGGAATTCAACACCACAAATCAAACACACTAATAGTGTCAGTCCTGCTGGCTCCAGGAATAATCAGTCTCCTGGATTCCAGCTCACATCACATCTGGATTGTCACAGATTTTCTGTGGTTTTCTGATAGGGGTCTGTACAAAAAGCAAGGATTGGTAGCAGAGAGGCTCCTTGAAGACCCCCAGGTGGATAGGGACAGCACAGACCCACCTTCTTCAAGAGCAAACTGAGTGGGGTTTGGATGCAATCTGAGTATCTCCCTTTTATGTAAGTGTCCTTAGCACAGAGTGCAAAAGTTCATCTGTTCCAGCGTTCAGGACTGGCAGTCAAGAGCCTTGCATTCAAATGGAAGAGAAAAAGCAAAAGAAAAGCTTAATCTCAAAGTTACAGTCTTAATTCCACCCTCCAAACCAGAGATGTTTTAGTAGTGCAGGAGTCAAAGGCAGCTGCAGCACTGGGCCCTTTGTTAAATCACTACCCTTTGTTAAATAACTAGCTACGATTTACCTAATCTAGCCACAGGTTCTCACTGAAGGGACAAATAATATCCCCATCAACACCCCAGTCTCACCTAAGCAATGAGCTTCCTATAGCACCTCCTGAGCTGATCCTCTAGTTTTCAACAAAACTGGTCCTTGACTTTTCTCACCTTCAAATATGATTCTGCCTGCTGCTCTCAATGCAAATCAAAGGCGACCTTAGCAGATCCTCACTGCGCTAAGACATAAAATAAATTTATTAAGTTAAATTTAAAGTAGTTATGCTATTCTGTAATGTTATTAAAAACTATTATTTGCCAAACATGCTCTGGAAAAAAATTACTACTCAGACTTAATAATAAAGTACATAATTAGCAGTGAATGTATGGTGCCTCTTTTAAAATCCACAGCATGTAATGATCCTTCATGCTTTGAGTGGGGAGTGTCTTAAAGTCATCGTAAGCATTGATTTAAAGACTTTAATACCCTGAACTAATTTAAATCACATTAAGGATGAAACGTCACATAGGAAGAACCCTGACAAATCCAGATGTGTGTTGGGCTGTTCCTCACTCTCACACCATCTATTTTACATAATTTAGGAACAAATATTTTAAAACAGCAGACAAGTAAAAAAATATCTTTAATGACCAAAAACACTATCTAACCTAAAATGTTTCTTTATCAACTTCCCATTAGCTGCCTGTTTAATTTAAAAAAGAAGGAAAAAAAAAGCCAGCATTTTACCTTCTCCTCCAGCTACACGGCAAAACTTTTAATGATAAGTGTGTGTTACATTTTCTGTTTCCAACCCTTTGAGAACTTATTTTTTACTGATTTTACAAGACAGAAAAGGGACATGGGCCATTCATGCACTAGCCAAAAATTTATCAAGCTGCAACCCCAAACAAGACCCCAAAATGAGTATCTGTAAGCTGCAAAGACCAGTAATAAAGGGTTCCAAACCACAGTCCTTTTCCACTGCTGTACAGACCAGCAATCACAAATTTGAGCAGGAGAAGGGTCTCTCAGCCAATCTGTGCCAGAAGCTCAGCATGGAACTCACCTGGAAGATGCTACAGCAAGGCCTAGATACACAAGCCCAGCAGTGACCTTGCAACAAACATTAGGAGCATCCACCCTGAGACTCAGTAAAAGGATCAGGATAAGAGAGAAGGAACAAGTAAAACCCCTATCTACACAGGGATGAACAAAATACAGGCAGATTAAAAAAAAACCCAACAAATAACTAAAGCATGTCAGATGGAAACATGGACCAGTGGAAGTGGTCCTACTGCTCGTGCCAGTGAGAGGCAAATCAGAAAGGATGCCTTGAGTACAAGGCAGGTAACTGAAAAATACAATCAAATTCCAGCCTTGGCTGCAGAAATCAATACAGAGAGGAAATTCAGGTATGAATTCAGGTTTCCTGTGCAAATACACCATTCAAAATGCATCAAACTACAGCTCACACCACTCCCCACAACGTATCTAAAAACTAAAAGCATGGCAGAGCCCAGGTGATAATTCCCATCCCTCTTGTTGTTTGCTACCATCTGTAAGTAAAGCAGCCTGCAAACAGCTGCAAATTCTTTGCCAGACAGTACTGCATACCATTTACATCATCACCAATTTTGGGATGTGGTTTGTGTTAAAATACCCAGACTCACTTTACCCAGAGTGCCTCCTATTCAATAGCACATTTCAAAGCAGATACCTCTCCCCATCAAGCACCACAACAGATGGAAAAGTGCTCTCCTTGTCCTGTGAGCACCCTGCCAGAGCAAGCTCCTTGCTGGGATTCGGATGGAGCCCTCCAAAAAAACGTCAGGGGAAGGAACAGACTGGTAGGGGAAGAGGTGAAGGAAGAGTGTACCGCAAAGAAATTAAAAATGCAAACCATGTGCTCAACAGTGATCTTCCTCTTAATTGTCTGCACAGGGTGCAGACAGGGATTTGTGTACTTTATTTTTTTTTTAATTTAGAAGAACCTTATATTTAAGCCCCCCAGAATTTTTATGGGAGAATTGCAGAGGGCTCAGCATGGAACTGGAGCCAGCTGGCAAAAGGTGTCTGGTGCCTGCTTACCCCTTGCACCCTAGGGTGGTAGACCATGAGGTTGAAAGAACTCCCCTTGAGCGCTTCATGGTGAGAACAAAACATTCACTGCTCACCAAGAAGAAAGAACAGAGCAAGGAAAAAGAAGTTCAGATTTCAGATTAATTTTAAATCCATCAACTCAGTGCTCTGATTTGTTGCTGGAGATGAGATGGGGCTAGAGCTAAGATCATTCCTATGTACAAGCTCTTTTCAGCTTAAATATTACTGTGACACTCCTCTCCTAGCTTGGACACGTACCGAGTGTTTGCATGCTCTCCTGGACCATCACACAGAGGGTAAACACATAAAAATAAGGTTGATAAGGCTAAGATCCAGGATAACAGGACAAACAAACAGAATCTAAGGCACTTCAAGTGTATTTAGAGTTGAAAGCAAAATCCTTCAGATAGCTAAGATTTTTTTTCCTTTATCTGATTAAATGTGGATCTTGAAACTGGCATTTGCCTTAAGCAGTATTTCCCAAACCACCTCACCCCCTTGACATCACCAAGGCACAGAGGCAAGATGCCAACAGATATACAGAGGAGGGGCATCCTGTGAAAACTATTTTAGCAACAGTGAAATTGTGAGGATACTCTAAAGAGACGCCAATTTTAAAGTAGTTAAGAAAACATCTCACTCCAAACACATTCTTTCTTGTCATTCCAGCTGTTTTAAAACACATGTAGAGCTGACTCCTCTCCTATGCTGAAGAATCCCAGACAGGCAGAGGGAAGTAGAGGCTGCTTTGGGTAGCACTTTACTCTGAATTTGTTCATCACCATTTGCTCCTGGAAACTTCTTACCCGCCGTAGTTGGGCAAAATCCTGCAGGTCCTCAGTGGCCACCAGCCCCTGTCCTTGGCAGCCTGGCATGGGCACACAGGGGCCTGATGTATTTGCCAACTCTTCCATGTGGCAACCCCTGGCACTTTCCCTGGTTTGAAAACCCCAGGTGAAGCTTTCTCAGCATCATCAGCCAGCTTTTTCAGCCGGCTTCTCTAGGAAAACTAAACCTAGCCCCCAAAATGGTCACACGACAGAGCTGGCAGCTTCCTGGCAAGATACTTGTACCTGAGCACGGGTTGGGAGGACCTGTGCCTTAGGTTAAAGCCCAGATAAAAGGGCCACTGTCTCTCAAAAAAAAGGGTGCAAAGCCCTGAGATATGAGAAACAGATCCCAAAAATGGTCACGACTCCTGGTACTGAATATCACTTGTTTGGTAATGAGAAGCAGCATCGTAATGGTAACAGGCTGCAGGAGACGACATGGGGATGCCAGCAAATAAATACATGAGTGATAAAGGACTCTGTAACTACCTTTGGCTGAGCAGAAGGAAGGCACTGGTGTCCTGGTCCCAGGGGTGGGAGCAGTGACAGTCATGAGGACTTCCAGCCAGGCAGCCAAGCGCTCTCCCCGGGAGGGAGCTGAGCACTCAAACAACTTCCTCGCCTTTCAATCATATGGAAATAAACAACACTCTTCACAGAAGACCAGGAAGGGGAATCTCTTTGGAAAAATGCAGAAAAAAACAGCTTCAGGGGAAACTAGGATTCTTTGGGATAACCCCATCTTCCACGATTTTCAAGAAAGCTGTACCAAAGCCTGGAAGACAGCAAGCACCAAAGCTTTTAACAGCAGTGTGCTCCCAGCATATCATTTAAATAAATCAGTTTCTGGAGAGACAAAAGACAAGGAAAAACTCCCTGTGGTGCCTGACAGTTTGTGCTCAAGAAGATGTTGGAAAAAAAAACCACACAACAAGACATATTTTCTTTTGAGGTGGGCGGTAGGAAGAGGGGTGGGGAAGGAATATCCCCAGAAACACTCGAGGCCAGAACCATCAGGACTTTCCTTCATTTTGTGCAAAAGTGAATCAGCAGCGCTCTGCCAGCCCGGCTGCAAAGCCTGGAGATGCTGCCGCTGTCTGCTTCATACTGGCTTCCACTGGCATGAGAGGAGGCAAAAAGCTCCCTTCATCACTTCCCAGGCCACCACCCCACACACTTTGAAACCCTACAAAACTTAACTGCTTCCAACTGGTATCCTCCTGGATTTGCATCTTGCTAGTAGGATTTAAGAAAAAGAACAAGTATTTTCCCACTTCTGCTATCTAAGTGAAGTGCAACAAAAAGTAACTGAAACTAATAAGCATGAAATTAGGTTGAGAAATATAAAATATAAATGTCCAAAACTCAGAGTGAGGAAAGAGAACACACACATCAGAGGCAACAGAAGGGGCACAGAGTCCTTGAGACATACTGGTGTTTTATTAAATCCCTCTGACAGTGCCTTCAGCAGCAGCTCAGAACCTGCTTTTTTTGGGTGGTATTTAAAAAAACCAAACAAACCACAAATACCAAGATTCTGCTTAAAAAGAAAGGAACCACATTCTTCCCTATTCAGTTTTGCACACAGGACTTCTTCCTCTACTCATGAAACTGGACAAGAGGTTAAATCCCAGCGAATCTGAGGCTTCCTTAGTTATGGTCACTGACACAAAAGAAGCAAGAAAAGCTCTCTCCATTTGTTTGTTGGATGGGGTTTATTTGTTTTAAGCTCCAGTGAATTAAATATGCAGTCTTAATGCTTATTAAAAATTGTGGGAACAACATACAATCAACTACAAAAGAGAAGCCAAAATAAACAGGTAATTTGAGGTTGCAAGTTTATAAAAATATTTAGTATTTAAGAGAGGAAAAAAGGTCAGGATAGGCAGAATGGGGGGAAAAAGTGAAGGAAAACCCAAGATTTCTTGCCTCTAATAGACTCAATAAATAAATGAAAAGCCATTCAAGATGTTCCCATCCCATCCAACCCACTGCTCACATGAAATCATTCATCCCCTTCACCAGCGCCAACCGAGACCACACTGCAAATCACAGCATCAAAATACTACAGGTTAAAAGCCAACACTAAAGATTTATATCTCTACATATCACTTAAGAAAGGAGGGAGAGAAGCAGAGGGCTGCTTCTCTTCAAAGTCAAAGCGAAGGGTTTGCTAAGTGGAGTAAGACAAGGCAAGTCGCTTTGCTTTTCACCTTGCAACAGGAAAGAAGACTAATTTCAGGCTGTGGATGAGTTTACTAAGTGAACTAAAATACACCATGGGCAGGTAATACCAGTCTTGAGGAAACTCTGTGATTTGCACAGAGCCATTTGCATTTGCCAGGATGTGCCCATTGCTGTGATCCAGAGCCTCCACTGCCTGTACCCGGAGGAGGGGCTGCACTTAGCTGGGGCTTAACTCCAGCAGTAACAAGGGTTTTCCAGAGCACAGGCTCGATGTGCAGACCTGCACAAGCACATGACAGCAGGCATGTCTGCATGGGCACATCTCACATCGGGTCTGTACCACCGCTTACCATGCGCTGTATCAGCCCAGGGCAGGATGTGCCACTGAAGCAGCTGCGCTGGCAAAACCCTCGAGAGAAAGGGCAGCCAAGTGATATTATTGCCAATGTCCCATACTGAGACAGGGCAGGGATGACAAACCCACTGTCAGCACATTCACCTGAGGATAAAGTGCTTGTGGGATGCTGACCAGACCAAAGCACTTGGTAACCCGCCTAATGAGATATTTAACAGTCTCACTTTTTACCAAAAACTGTAGCCATGGGACAAGGAGCAATAGTTTTAACCTGAAAGAGTGTAGGTTTAGATTGAGCATCAGGAAAAAAATTAAAGATCCCTTTCAACCCTAGCTTTTGAACCATGCAGACAGAAACTGAATCCAAGGCTGAGCCTGGACCATGGCACTATTGAACCTGCAGTCTGTGTGGGTGGGAGTTGTGGATCTCTGCAAATTCCTCCCAGTAAGCCTGTAATAATTACTCAGAGAGGCAAGCAAGTGGTGAGCAGGCTGCAGTTTGCTAGATCAGGTCTCTGCTGGACAACAGCCTGGAGAAGATATAAACCGCAGATGTTGTTGGGGAGGCTTGTTCTCAGAGCAAAGCTGAATTCCCTTCCCCTGCCCTGCTTCCAGCACCCAGTGTGTGCCCGTGCCCCTTCGCCAATGCGCAAAAGGTCGTCAAAACTCACTGTAAGCTCATCCCCTCCACTTGTGATGTACAATTTCTAACCATGCAGGTGTTCCAGATCACCTCTTCCCCATTTGCCTCCCAACCCTTCCTCCCCCGTCACCCCTCCGGATGGCAAACGCTGCCCTCCATCAAACACTGACAGGAGCCCCCCAGAGCCACCCCACCCAGGGCACTGCCCACTGCAGGCCAGGCACATGCAGTCTCATCCATGAATTCACAGAGATGCTGCACCACCTCCTCAGCTAAAACAATCTCCCAGGATGACTTTTTTAAAGTCCCCTCCTAGCTGCCAACACCTAAACCTTCTCTCCTTGCCTGTGTCGTTCTGTCTCTGCTCGCTAACAAAACCAAACCATCTGAGCCTTCTGCAGTGCTAAATACACAAAATCGTTTCACACCTCTCCTTCAGTTTCACCAGCACACTCACAATACTGGTCATTCTACATAAACCCAGCTTATGGAAAATTCAGTTTTCACTTTATAAAGTCGTTTGGGGTCCCACGGTTCTGAAAAAAGCTTGCCAAATGCATTGTCTTATTTTCAAACTCACACCATTTTTACAACCCCAAGAGCTAACTTTTAAAAACAAAACAACCAACCAAACAATCCTCCTGGCTTGCAAAGGCATGGTGGTTTTGGGGAAAGGGCTGGCTTGGTGTTTTCTGAACTGTCTCTGGAAGGCAAGGCTGGAAAGGAACACTCTCCCCTTCATCTTCCAAGCACCCAACTTATTTTATTTCCATTTTGCTACATCTTCACAAACCAAACTCTCAAATATTACCCCATATGAAAAGTATTTGAATTATTCTGCAAATCAACAGCTCTTCCAGCTTTTCAGAAAAAAAAACAACTTACTGCTACCCTGGGACTGAACTGTATCATTACATCCTGTAAACTTCAGATCTATTGAAAGGTTGATAAAATAAACTAACCACAAATATTAGTTCCAGCTGATGTGACACATGTAAACACACCTTGACAGAAGACAAACAATTATCTTAATGGCTTTAAGTTAAAGCCTTTATAGATTATTTTAGTGCCAACTTTTGTTTATTACATACTTTCAGTATGAACAAATACCATCATGGAGATGTGCAGTAACTTTTAGGGGAAGAACACACTTGCTGAATTGCCATCACACTTGAAAGAAAGTCAAGCTACAATTACACTCCATGCAAAATGTGAATGCAGTTTTACCTGAAAGCCATGCTGAAATCTCAGGGAATTCAGCTGTGACACTGCATGTTTCTGAACAAATTCTAATTAAAATAACTCTATTTATTTCCAGTGGATATTTCCATTCCTTAAGTGGACACAAAGAAAATTAATTTAGACATGGATCAAAATATCCCAACTAGAAGAGACTCCAAATAGTATTTCTGAGGATCATCCAAGTTAGGGCAAAACAAAAAGAAATAAAACCTGAAGATGTCACACATGCAAATACAGTGATGTCATGTCTGGCATTAAAATCTTTGTCTTTTACGAGGATGAGCAAAACCTGCTGTGTTCTCATTCCAGCCTGGAGCAATTTTAAACTGGTTTGAAAATGCAAAAAGATGCCAGTAACTTTACTATATTTAATGGTGGCTTTTTTTGACTTTTAATAAAAACACAATAAAACTTTCCCCTCCCCACAAGAAAAAACACAAATGTGACACTACAAACTCAGGCTGCTTCATATGACGGATTATTCATTTCACAGATACTGACTAGAAATTGCTGATTGTAACTAGAGTAAAAAGGAAAAAAATAAGTGGAATTTTGAGAGAAAGCAATTGGAAGGAGTGTGCTACTTTCAAACACTGACAGCAGGAAACTGTGTCCTGTGTGACAAAACTCTGACAGCTGAACTCTTGGGGTAGACAGGCAGGAAAAATGTCATTTTAAAAAGGTGAGTAATCACAAGGTCTTTGGGCTGATGACTGAGATATGAACACCTATCCATGCTTTCTGGCACTGAGTTTACAAGAAGAGAGGACAGACATGGGAGAGTTCATGGCCATTACTTCCTGCAGAAGCCTGAGGGGATAAACATGCATATGGGGGCAAAGTAAAATAAGGACCAGCCAATCCTTAGCATTTTTATTCTTCCCAATTGCTGGCCAGTACCTTGCTTTCACTGATCCAGAAATCAACTTGCAATTCTGTTTCAAAGACCTGCAGGGCTCATACAACACACCACTACAGAAATATATTACACTGGCAAAGCACTCTGGTCACAGATACCTCTTAATAATACTGCTCATCTACTGGTCTAATAAAGCCACGGCAGCACGCACCACTCTTCATTCACATGTCATTTCACAGCAAGGCTGCATGCATGAGGTTTCTGCTAGAGACATCGGATCTCCTCTAGTTACATCTGTGCCTCCGCGACCCAGCCCCGGACAGGAGAGAAAAGCCCCGCACAAAGTTTAATCTGTGGATTAAAAGGCACCTCCCTGGCAGCCTTGAGCTGTGACCCCGCTGGTGCTGCAGGAGATGCCCTGTGCTGTCACACAAGGCAATGCACACTGCGCTGCTGCTGCGGGACCCGGCGGCCACGAGCTGCTGATGCCCAGCAATCCGGGCCACCAGCTCCCCTTCCCACCCAGCCCAGAGTCCTCCTCTTCCCTCCCATTCCTACTTCTCTGGATGTTTTCTCCCCTTTTGCTCTCCACCTTCCAACGCAAAACTTTGCTCTGTTCCCCTGCACGGCAGGACCCTCGCAGGTTCACAGGCTTTTCCCCGGAGCACCTGCCCCAAGAAAGGATGGGAGCCGCCTGGGCAGCCAAGGGGCGAGGGAGCAGAGCCGTGCTCCGCCTCCCCGGCCGTCTCCCGCAGGAGGGATCCCAGGCTCTGAACGAACAAAAGTGCTCAGGAAAGAGCTGGGAACACGGATACCACAAAGTCAGACAGGTACATCCCTGAATCATTTCCAAGTTATATTCCTAGCAAAGGAGGGAGGGGGGCGGAATCAGTTTCCTTCCCTGTCGCCTTCATCCCAGGGAGAAGGGGAAAAAAAAAAAAGAAGACGGTTCTGTGATGTCTTTGGAAACCGGCTAAAACAAGTCACCTCTCATTAAAAAAAAAAAAAAGTGGATGCAACGTGCCAAAGCCCGAATTTTCCCCAATCTTCCCATTCCGGGGAAAATAAAATGCCAGGGGAAGGCAGAGCCTTTCACCGAGGGTGGAGGAGGGATGGAGCGGGGCGCCCGGCTCTGCCCCGCCGCGGTCCCGGCTCGGTGCCGCCGCTCCCCGCAGTTACCGGCAGCGAGCCCCGCGCCACGGCCGCGGCGTCACGGGTGGGAGGGGGGCCGCCAAAGAGGGGAGGGAGGGCAGGAGGAAGAAAAAAAAAAAATATCAAAAATTAAAGCAGAAGAAAGCGCTGCCAAGTGCGGCCGCGGGCGCGGAGCCACGCGCGGCGGCGGCGCCGGGCCCCTCCCGCGCCCCGGGGCGGCTCTGCCCCCCCGGCCCGGGAGCCGCGGCTCCTCGTCAGGGACCGCGCTGACAAAATCCCCTGCTCGCCTCTACGTAACGCCCTGTCGAAAGCGGACGCCATATTTTGTGTTGCTGATGTCGACATAGACAAACGTAGACATGTTTCCCCCCCCGCTCCTGCTTTTCCCCCTTCACCCAAACTTGCGATCGGGAGGCGGCGGGGAGCGGGAAAGGGGCGAGGGGAGAGAGGCTGCGTGGCCAAAAATGAAAAATGCAGCTAAAATAATTGCGAGCCCACCCCGAACAACCCTCCCGGCTCCCACCCCCGGCGGTGTCCCTCGCCCTCCCCCCCCACCTCCCGGCCCCCGCCGGAGTCCAGGGACCGGACAGTTTCTGGCAGGAGGAAAAGTTGGGTGCGAGCGGTCGGGGCGGGAGCGCCGGCGAGCGTCCGTGCGCAGGGAGGGGGCGGCTGGGGAGCGCCGCGCACCGGGGGAGGGGGCCCCGCCTGGGAAGTTTCCTACCTGCGCCCAGGGCGGCGGCACCGACTGTCCCGGGCGGAGCGGCACCGGGGCTCCGCTCCGCGCCGCTCCGCTCCGTGCGCCGCCCGCGGCCGCGGGACCCCGCGCCCCCCGCCCCCGCCGCGCCGGCCCGCGGGGAACACGCGCGCCCCTCCACACGCGCACGCACCGGCCCGGCCCCGCCGCGAAAAAAAAAAAAAGGGGGGGGGAGGAAAAAAAAAAAGGAAAAAAAAAAAAAAAGGGAGGAAAAAAAAAAAAAAAAGAGCCCTCGATCGGCGGGGATCTACGCCAAACCCCACATGATCTCTGACGTCAGCCTGCGTATTTGCATACGATACCACCGCCGGCGCGGCCGCCGGGGTCCCTCGGCGCGGCGGAAAGTTGCGCGCGGGGCCGCGCCCGCCCCATCGCCCGCCCGGCCCGGCCGCGCCTCCCGCGGCTCAGCCCCTCCAGCTCTCCCCGCACCCCCTGCCCCGAGCGTGGGCTCCGCCGGGCGCCCCGCTGCCCCTCTGGTGACACCGCCCGCCCGTGCCCGCTGCCATCGCCGCTCCCCGTCCCGCTCCACGGGCGGAACCACGCGGACCCTCCCGACCGTCCAGGTGGAGCCCGGGCTCGCAGCGGGGGACTCCCCTCCCCGGCCCGGCCCCGGGCGGAGCGAGCGGCGGCGGCGCCGAGGGGGATGTGGACCCTTGGTAGAGGGGCTGGGAGTGAGGACCCTCGGAGCAGTGTCCCGTGGGCTGGAGCTCCCCGTGTGGGGGTGGCAGCGGCTGGACCCTCGTTCTAGGACGTGGGGACGGGACCAGCGTCTCTGCATGGCATTCCTGCTGTAGAGACGGCGGGGTGACCCCGCGGTAGGCACGGCGGCGGGATCCCCAGGGTCTGGATGAGGCTGTGACAATGCCGTGACACTGCCCCTCGGAAGCGGGGCAGATTACCTGGGGACGTGGGAGGCACTTCATCTTCGGCTTGTGATAGAGGTTTTCCAAGCCACAGTCTTTTGGGTGGGCTTCAGGCGGTGTTTTTTTGTTGCTTTGAAGAAGGTAGTGTGTATTTCCAAGGGATGCTACCGCAATCTCTGCTCCTCTGCTGCCACGCAGGAATCCTTTCCCCAATTTAAAACTGCCGTTGAACTCTTTTGCCTTTCTTCCAAAGAGATGTAGACAGATAGGACCCAGGGTATTTTCTGTTTACTTCAATGAATTAATTAAAAGAAATAATTTACCGATTATATCTTGCTACTAGATAGCAGATCTTCCAACAAGTCCAGGCTAACAAGACTTAAGAGTAGCATAATCTCACTGTAACTTCAGGGATGCTCTATCTAGATGTGGTATCTTTGATTAGATCGCATTAGATTAATATTTTAATTGTATACTCAGAGCTCTACAGGCTTTGAATCTCGGCTTGCTGCGGCTCTCACCCTAACCAGCCCCTAACCAGCATCGTTGTGTTTCCCTTCCCCGTGTGGGGCTGGGGACTGGGACTGGCTCGTGTTTGAGTGTCAGACGAAGAGCTCTAAGTTATTGCAACTGAATAATCGCAGAAGAACGTAAATATGTCAAAGCAGTGTCAAGAGATTTCTTTGCAGGGATACCCTTATCTGAGTAGGCGTGTTTTTGACTGCCTGACTGAGTATAGTCTCTCTCTGTAAGTACTTGATAACAGGATGGATTCCTTCCTTGCTGCCACCAGCCCCGAGATTCCTGCTAACTTTGCTTTCCCGGTGGAATCTGTCAGGCAGGGACAACCTTGGGCATCCTCTCTGCACTTGTCAGGGGCACGGAAGATGCCCTTTAAAGCTTGCTGATGCTCATCAAACTCTGGTATTTGTCCTGAAAACTGTTAGAGGTTTCAGGGTTTTTTTTTTTTTTAATGGAAATTTCTTTATCTTTAAAATATTTCTGAATATATTTTGTTGAATATGTCAGTAGCTGTCCAACCCTGAAAATGTTTTTGGTTTTTGAACACTTGGGTGCAAATAGTTATTTTAGAGCACAAAGATTTTCCCCCAGGATACACTTCTTTTTTTACTGTCTTAAAGTCTTAAATTCCTTTTCTAGGATCTAGAAAAAGAGACAAGCCTAAGTGTTTTAATAAGAGTACTATACTTTTGAGTATAAAATGTTCTTGAAAGGGCAGATCAATGGAAAAGCATGTGAAAAATCATCTGCTTGCTGTTGTCCTAATTGACATGTACTTTAAGGCCTGTTCAGCTTTTTTTGCATTTCCAAATGCAGAAGGCTCTTTGACTGATTAGGTGATATGGGAGCTTATGCTGCCTTTCAAGTGCAAACACGGGCTGTCCCTGGGAGCCAGGTTCGGGATTTCAGACCTTAAGCCCGGGTTGTAACAAAGGAAATTCTGACCTGAGACCAAAGAGATCCCTGCACCAAGTAAAGCCCGCAGTGAGGCTTAGCCGCCTTCCCCAAAATCGCGGCTGGTGCCACACAAATTAGGAACTGGAAGGTCATTAAAAATGAGGCATAATTCGCTGTATTTAAGATGAAGAGGATGTGGGTTTAAAATTGGAGCAATTTTTATTACTATCCTAAACGAATAAACTAAGGACAACTTTTTGAGCAGCTGTGTGTTCAATGTTACTGCTAGAAAAGCTGCTCACACTGTGCCATCTAACTAAGAATACCTGCTTGTGTCTGATTTGGCATTTTCCCACACGGAGGTACAAAATACAGTGCACAGAGGTTGGTTTTGTGAATGTTTTTTGACTTGGTCATCGAATTCCTCCTCTGAATCTTGAATAATGGGACAAGCAGCTGTGTGGCATCTCTACTCAGATGTTGTCTTTTAGGAAACTTATAGTTGGTCGGTTAGCTCTGATTCTGTCAAATTTAATTGAAATTAAGTGAAACGATCAAAGGTTTACTGAGGGATGGGAGAATGGTGTTTAAGATTAGAGTTTATAATTACAAAAGCCTTGATTCCTTGGGAAATCATGCAATAAAAAAAGTATCAGTGATGAATGCAATTTGAATACTCTTACTAAGTCTCAGTATTCATTTATAAAATCCTAACATTAACACGACACAGGGTAACATAGCAAAATGGAAATTGCTTTTGCAGAATATAGAAAAGGAAATTTGCAATTTCAAATTTCTTTTGCATAAGGCCTCTCTTTATAATTAATAACACAATGAAAGCCACATTGAGTGAACATGCACGCACAATTTCCCAGGAAAGTGAGGGCAGAGTACTTGCTTGCTTTAAATCTAGTGCTGTCTCTGTTCCTTCTGTGCACTGTTTCTGGCTTTAAAGTGACATCTGCTCTATAGAGCCCTCAGATGAAGTTGCAGTCTCATCTGTGAAGTAGTGCCTTGGTCAGACACAATGAACTGTGTACTGATATGTAGTTTTCTTACCGTGTGGATATGAGTGTCTGACATATGTATTATTCCATATATTTCAGTCTTTTTCAGCTTAATGGTTTCTTTCTGACTGTTTAATCCTGTGCAATTGCAGGCTGAGCCAGCACTACAGGTCTAATTCCCTGTCTTGGAGGTGCAGCTCTAACTTTTGCTCTGAAGATACTGCATAAATATCCTAAAAGGGACTGTACATCCTCTAAGAGCCACAACACAGGCATGCAAGTAAAAGAAGTGTTTTCTGTTGAGTGCATGTCTACATGTTTCTCATTTTTATGCTGGCCTAGCTTTATGAGATCAAGTGGAGTTTTGCCTACAAGACGTAGCAGCAGGCTAGTCTGTGAGCTTTGGAATGCATGTGTTTGCTTCTCCCAGGGCAGGTCAACCAGTCCTTGGCTGGTGGGCCAAGCTACTGCCTTGGAGCTGGTTTTGGGAGGAAAATCAAACTCCACTTCTGTTGCTAATTTTACACCTTGCTCCCATCTCCTCTTCTGCCCCATTCTTCTAACCCTGCATGGGCATTGCGATTTACTGGCTCTCTGTTTTTAATGCCAGCTCAGTAGTAGAATCAGGCTTCTTATACAATCAGAAGGAGAAATTAAGGTAAAAACAAATTAAAAAAAAATCAGCAGACAAGCGCTGCTACCTTTTTTCCCTTTCTTGTGGAGACCTTGATCTCTGCAGTGAGGGCAGGAAGTGGTGCTCGACTGATGGTGTGCACATCAATGGCTGAGAAACAAAGCTCTTTAACCTGGTGGGGTTTTTTTCCCACCCCAGCAGAACAGCTTCCCAAAGCAAGCTTTCTCCTTTGCTAAAATGATTTGTCGCTCCTATCGGTGTTCTCAATCATGATGTGTGCAAATACAAGCTGAAGTAGTAAGCACCAATAAGATGTGCTATCTGCAAAATGAGATGTTAATATGAATGCACAGAAAAGGAAAAGAATATCAAAGTCTGATCCAATTATAAGGACTAGTCTTATGATTTGTAGTGCCCTTAAGCTGGGGGAAGCTGTCAGAAGGCAAGATGCTTCCCCTCCTGGAAGAAGGGCTGATAGGGAAGATTAGTTGATAAGCCTGAATGGAGAGAATCCCCTGAACACAACCTCCCTAAGCATTTGCACTCATCGCCTGAGCTTAAGATGGGTCCTGGCAAGAGGCACGCAGGCATCTGTCTTTTTCTGTTTCAAAAACTCCAGGAGAGCTGATCACTTATCACGGGAACCATCTGGCTTATTCTTAGAGAGATCAACAGTTAGTCACTGAATGAACAAGGAACAAGCTGCATTGAAGTCTGCTCTCCCCATTAAATATGAGGACTCAGCCCAAGGTCTCCGAAACACCACGTGCTTTGCCTGCTGCAGGCAGAAGGGAGAGAGATTTAATTCTGCCTTGAGGTTGCTGAGCTGCTGTCATGTGGAAGAGAGCTTCTGTGGTGAGCTGGGGGACGTCGGCGTCTCTGCAGCGAGCTGTGGTGGCCATGGGGATGGGGACCTGAGGCTTTTCTTCCCCAAGGTCACCTCTGCCAGGGATGGAGAAACCCAAGGAGGGAGGAGGGAGCAGGGCTGCACCATGGCTATCTGGAGCTTGCCTCCATCTGCTCTGCCTCCAGTGCTGACTGTTGATCTCAGTTCCCAAGTGCCAGGGCAAGAGGTGGGAAGGGGGTATCATTCTGTGAGATCTGCTGAGGATGCAGGACAAAGCCAGTGTAGGCTGCTCTGGGTCAGTGCTGCCCAGCTGTGAAACTTAGGGAGCTTAGTGTAACTTAGTGTTTCACTCTTACCTTTGAGGAGTAAATCTCCACCTTGTCCCTGAAGGGATGCAAGCACATCTGTGTGACTGTGTGCTTTTCGGGCTTCATTAAGAAGGACCGCAAAAATAACTGAGCCAGCTCCTTGCTGAGAATTTCTGAAGTCAGGCCACTGTACCTCCTCTTGTGTCAGGCAGTTATTGTCTTAATAGAGCCTTTGTCAGCCTCTGCCTGCCCTCTGCCATTCCTGTCAGGTCCCTGCGAAGGGCGGCTGGCTTTGAAATGCACTGATGGGCCAGGGGGGCTTTGCTCACCCACCACTGCCCTGGGCCTCCTGTAGCTAAGCAGGCCCCAGCCTTTTTTGGACCTATCACTGACCTGACAAGCTCAGTGAACTTGGAGCAGCAGCTTGGCCTTTCTTGTGGATGGCCTGCAGATCCCACATGAATGCTATAACCTTTGCTGAGAGTGACAGTTTGGGGATTTTTCTTCTCTTTTCAATGTTTTTTTTTTTATTTTTTTCTATTGCTCTTGCTAATTACTAAAGCAATTTTTAAAATTTAAATGAGGGCTTCCTCCCTCACAGCCCATCTGCTGTGAAATCACAGCGCACATCCTTTGTGACAGTTCAAGCATTGCCATGGCAACGTGCTGTGATGTGATCAGCCCTGAGTTATGACCTCACTGTGGGACCAGGCAGGCCAGGTTGCTTTGGCAGAAGGAATAAAAACCAACTTCTGTATTAATGAAAGTGGTATCTCGGCTACAAGCCGGTGGGATTTGTCCTGGCCTGAAAGCCCAGCTAAATCCCTTTCTGGAGCTTTTTACAGGACTTCAGTGCTAGGGCTTGGCAGGGGCATTCACTTAAGAAATCATCTATTTGTTTCCTTAGAGAAAGTTACTTTCTTTGAAAAGTCTTTCCCACCAGTTTATGGCACTATTTCTGCAGAAATTCTTTGAATTTTTAAGACTTTTTTGTCCTTTTTTTTTTCCCCTCCCTGTTCATCCATAGTCCTGGAGACTAAACTCTTTTTCCTGTTTGGAGGCAGGTGCTGCATGGCCAGTGGCAATGCATACTTCACCTGTGCTCCCCCGTGGCTTTGCCCCGACCCCATCCAGATGATAACAGGGCTGGGGTGAGTGGTTTGACTTTCTGAGGCATTCATGTCTCACCTCCCTGCTGAGCCTGGCGTGAAGGGTGACAACATTGCAAGCCTTTGTGGACAACTGGAGAGGATTAGTGACCAAAGACTGCCCAGCAGGTGTCATATCCAATGTTATCCATTTCCAATTAACCAAGGACCTGGTTCAGAGCCCCTGGTTCAAAGTAGGGGACTTGATAATTTATTTTTTTTTTCTTTTGTGACTCCTGCTGATTTTGGATCAGATTTTAACCGTCAAACTGAGCTTGCTCTTCAGGAAGCTATTTGCACATGTAACTAATTCACCGAGACAGCTTGTATATTTATCTCTACTGTAGAATGTGTTTCGGAATGTGTCTTTATCTGTCCCTTAGAGTAGAATACAGCATCTTTAGACTGATGGTGCAAACAGAATTGATGAGGATATTTCACAATTCTGGAGGGACTGGTGGTACAATTTTTCACCTCTCTGGAGACCTGGAAAGTTCACAGGCAGCCTGGTTTCTCTATTTTATTTCAAGCTGTTCATGAGGATTTAAACAATATATGGTATTTAATTATATGTTATAGCTGAGAGGTGTTCTGGGAAGGGGTGGGGGGGAGTCTGGGGAAAATGATGTAGTTCCAAGTGGCACACTCTGCAGAGAAGTATTTCACAGTATCAGACTTTCAAGTGTTAAGACTTTGTGGGCAGTTCTATATGATGGTATTCTCTAGGGGACCATAGTGGGTCTGCCTTGCCTGGCTCTGTGTGCTGATGGAAGAGCACACAGCCCTTGGTTGCTTTAGGTTCTCCTTTCCCTTGTGGCACAGCTGCTACATAAGGCTTACAGTCCTCACACATCTCTTCCTCCCCTGTCCCTTTCTGAACATATGCAATCAATATAGCCCCAGTGCTTTATTGATCAGCCCATTTAACTTTGCTCTTATGACTCTGCTTTACCTGTTGAGTCAGAGAGCTGGCAAATGGTTGCTGTAGTTTTGTCTTTAAGCTGTTTTGGAAAGACAACCTTGAAGATCACCATAACTTTTAGGCTTGCAACCAAAAAGGGAGCAGAGAGGGAAGGACACAAGTATAATAATTTTCTCTGTCCAAAGCTGTCTTTAAAAATACTCCCTGGTTTAGCCTCTTTATGCCATTTTACAGCCTCCAGCAAATTTTTACAGTTGAGCTACTTTCCAGCCCCAGAAATTGTGGTACAGCCCCTGAACTATTGAAGTGCAAATGACTTGACCGTAATCTAGGAAGATTCAAGAGAAACAGGTCAGATGCTACACTAAACACTTATGGCAACATATTTCAACAGCAGGAAGACAGAAGCAAGTTTTACCCTGGTCAGGTTTAATGTGAGAAGATAAAAATCTATTTTCTGAAGGTGAATGTTATCAGTTTACTGGTCTTTGGCTGTGCAGGCTCAAAAATAAAAATCCTTCTGTAACTCTGTGTAAACCAGAGTCTTTAAGGTACTTAAAATATTAGCTTCATAAGCTCCACAGCACCTATGGTTATCCCAATTTATTGGTGGGAAACCAGAGCTTGAGAAAACTGGAGACAAGGTCTCCAGTGGCTTTGGCTGTGGCCGAGCATTCATTAAATTCAGAGCCAACACTGGGGCTCCTGAGACTTTTGGCAGCCCCATGCAAGGGACTCATGGCACAGCCAGATCCCTGGCTTGGCTGTGCTGCACATTGTTCTCCCCATCACACCAGGAGGAAGGCTTAGCTGGGCCTGCTGCAGGTTGAGGTAAATATTTATGAGATTGACCTGGATCTCAGTAGTGGCAGTAGGAATTTTCCTGCTTTCACAGAAAAGTGTGTCTATACCAGGCTCAGAAATATAAAAGCAGTATCACAGTGCTACAGAAACAATTTGGAGTCTTTATCCTACTGGGGCTCAGCCAAGAGTTTGTATCATTTTCTTAGTAAGACACCTGCCCTTAGGTCCTCAGCACACAGATTTTCCCTGCATGCTGGGTTAGCTCCAGGATTTTGTTTTGCTGCAAGGCCATGCTAGTAATAGCTTCTCTGAGTTTTGGAAAGCTGTGTTTGCAAAGCTAGCTCCTGGATAACGTGGTAAATTACAGGTTAGGCTATGTGTATTTACTACAACTAAAGGGAAATATTTTTTTCTGATCTTGAAAATCCTAAAAAGGCAGCTTTCTCAGTGAAAAATATTTTGTCACAGTAGCCAGCTTAAATGTCACCCTAGACCAGTGACAAATTTATGGTGACATTTTTCAACAGAGATGGTTAACTTGTGTGCTCCCTGTAAAATACTGATTTTCCTGCACTTTGAGAGTGTCTGGAGGAAAAAAGATACTGCATGTAAAACTTGATTTATAAAAACAATGTGCCTATTGCTTCAATCTGTAGGTGCATTTACATTACAAGACACAAATTAAATTTAACATCATGCTGCCAGCAATTGTGTTCATCCAGCATTGAGGATAGGATTTAACTTTTCAATAAATGGGTGGCATTTTGGGGAAAGAGTGGAAAAGGTGGGGGAGACACACTAAGAGAATAAGAGATAAAGGTGAATACCTTTATAAAGGCATGGACATGCATTTTGCTGCCTATGACCTGTAAATTACCATCTGGTTTCAGAAAGACTCTTTCCAAGGTTAGAAGAGATGAAGATAAGGGAACCCTCTGCCCCAATACAGTGAATTTATTTTCAAGAGTTTTTGGAAGTCAGTAATAGAAGGAAAAATAATATAGATTTTCTATACATTTTCCTTAATGCTCTAATATTGATGCAGACCTTTTAGAGGAATGCTGGGATCTGTTGTCTGGAGGGGAGGTGGGAGAGGGGTTAATTCCTGTCCAGGTCCTATTCACTGCTTTTACTTATGTCTTAACACATTAATGAAATACATTTAAAAATAATTAGTGTGCTAAGGATGGTGTGATGGATACCAATTTTGATATATAGTGGTACAAATGAGGATTAATATTAGTCATATCTGTATGATTTAATGAAGGATATAATGCCACCTGCTGTGTGGTGGAATCAAATTACTGCTTTTTTGGTTGTTTTTGACTAGTTCTGGAAAGAAAATTAATTTGAACTAAGCTAATTTCCCTTTAATGTCTTTGATTTGTAATTAAAGATTCACGTGTTTCATTTAAGCATAAATACTGTGTAAACTCACGCATAGGAGAGGCCTAGGATGTTAATCCACCGTTCCTCAGAGGTTACAGCACCCAGCATCTTCTAGTTGAGATTAGTAGTTTCATTTTCTTCTTCTCTGGGGTCTTGTAAGACATCCCCATACATTTCCTTGCTTTTTTACAGGTACAAAAGAACATCCCTTGCAGGCCATGTCTTGGTCCTTCATTCATAGAGCAGTGCCAGAAGGAGATGTGTATTCATACACTCAGTGTTTGGCACTTGCCAGCTCCAGTGCAGGGCCATGCTGGGTCAGGACATCTCTTTGGTGGCTGCTGCCCCATCATCTTGATGCCTTAAGTTTAAGCTTTTATGTTTTTCAGATTCTGAGCTGCCTAGGTGTGTAGTTTTGAGCTTCACATTCAGTGTTAGTGAGCTCTCTTCACAGAGTAGGTAGACAAAACAATTCCTTTTCTAGCTTGATATCAAGGACAATCGTTACAAGTTTCAGGCCCAAAAGCATCAACAATGATGGACTGAAGAGAGAAAACAAGAAGGATGGGACTTCATAATCTGAAGCTAAAATTGGATAATTAAACCCAATATGCAAATGGACCAAAATTTATAAAAGTGTAAGACTCTGTGACTGATCACCCATTCTGTGGCCATTTTGGGTCCATCTTGGGTGTAGTCCAGACCAGGCTCTTGTATTGGCCAAGGTGTATCCTTTAAGGCCTTTTTATAAATTCCTACTTTACCCTTTAACTGTCTAGTCTCTGTTCTAGGTCAGCCTCTCAAGGCATCAGTCTCAAGCCAGGGATGGCATGTGAATCCCAAGAGGGAGCAGTGATGTTTGGAGCAGGAGTCTCTGCTGGATGCAGACCCCAAGTGGCATCAATAGAAGCCATTAAAACCCAAGCCATGGCTTGGATCTGTTGCCACTGTGGACCTTTCTGGAGACTTGGAGGTTTTGGCTAATGAGTTGCTTTGCAGCTCAGGATGGCCAGCGTGGCCCGAGCTGCTGTGCTGGAGTGTGCTGTGCCTCCTTGCCATGTCTAAAGGCTGCATGGCCTAACTGCTGCATTGTATATTGTATATGGCAGACTGGCAAGCAGCAGTAACAAAATGATTTTGTCCCCCAACAAAGTTAATTGAATGAGATTTAGTGTTGCTAAGAGATTTGGACTGCATCCCTCAAACTTCGGGAGATTAGGCTGCCAAGCAGGAGGCACTGCAGAGGGGCTGGCACCATGCCAGTAAACAAAGCTTTATCAGGATGATATGTTAATATTTGTGTGTACTGTAAAATTAAAAAAAATAAGAAAGGGAGGGGCAGAGTGGTGGACTGCCTCATCTGCTACTCTGGCATAGAAATTCCCATTGAAGCTGAGGCTGAGGGTAACACACTAATGCTTCTGCAAAAAATGTGATTTCAAAACAGCTCGGTTGCAATGGAAAACAGATGCCTAATGCAGTCCACCTTCATCTGTGGTCCCAGCAGGTCTTGCATGGGGAAATACTTGTCTTATGAGAAGGCCCAGAGGCCCCAGTTGACATCGGAGTCGAGTTTGGTG
Organism: Cyanistes caeruleus; assembly: GCF_971803275.1. Taxonomy (NCBI): domain Eukaryota; kingdom Metazoa; phylum Chordata; class Aves; order Passeriformes; family Paridae; genus Cyanistes; species Cyanistes caeruleus. Next base: position 12,797,218 of record NC_141701.1, read on the forward strand.
AGGGGCTTCTTTGGGATGCAGTGATGCTGACTCAGCAGGGTGGGGATGGATACAGGATCTCACTGCCTGGGCACCAAGCTGGCCATGCTTGGGTTCACCATTGTCAAAAACTGTGTGACCATGTGAGTGTAAGACTGCACTTGAGGTGACAAACCATGACGAGAAGCTCAGCCTACAGTAAAAAAAGTGAACCAGCTGGTAAGAAATGCAGGCAGTGGTGAGACTCTTGGTTTCTTTCATCTGACACAATATAGACAGGGAAAATGCCAGGAGCACAGCAGTGGATCTTGCAGGCTGTGAATGTGCTCTTGAATTTCATCTGAATTTTGGACAATTAAAACATCAAAGCTGGTGCCAAAATAATTTTTTCTGAATTAATTGCTGAAAAGAAGTTAATGGGGAGAAGGTGATGGAGCAGATGCTGAAAGTAAGAAACAACAGGATGGTCAGGAGGGAATTCCCTGTTGACTTAACTAGTGATGTGTGCCATGGTTAGAAGAAATGTTTTCTGGGTGTGGATGTGTGTGAGATCTTTGAGAAGGGCCCCTGGCAGTACTCCTTCCTGGTTTTCACTTGGTTACTGATAATAGGTTTTCATCCTGGAGGTTTGGGGAAAGTGGATCTGAGTGTGCTGGATGCTGGAAACACATGGATTGGTGTAGTGTCACCACTTCAGTGACAGCTGACCTGAGTCTTACCAGAATCTGTAGTGATTTTTTCATCTGAGGACCATTGCAAATGTGGTACATCTGGTGACCATAAAAAATAAGTGTAGCACAGACTTTTTTACCAGATGCAGGATCTGCATAGGTTTTGGGAGAAAGGGGAAGACCTTGGGGTTTCACAAGATAAAGGACAGCACAGTTTCTGCCCACAGAGCTTAGCAGTTTTACCTATGGTTGTAACACAGGAGCTACAGCTTTCCTTTCTTGCCTATAGACAGGTAAAGCCTGAGCTGTCCAGGTTACACTTTTCTCTCTCTTCCAACTTACTGCCTGCTTTCTTAAGCACTTTGCCTGAAATCCTGATCCCAGTGAAGCAAAATGGCAAATATCTCACTGGCTCCAGCTGGACAGATGCTATTTCTCGGCTACAATGACACAATAGCTTTCTTCACTGGCTAAACTCTGAACCTACACACCCAGAAGTGACATAAATTCAGCACTGAGGTCACAGGAAATCTACATTTTTGATATAAAGAACAGCCTGTAGGCTGACACAGCTTATCACTGTGACTATCTGTGATCTATCAGCTTAGATCACTGACAAGAAGAGTAAGACTTGGGAGCCTTGTGTAGCTCAGCTCAGATACAAGTTCAAGTCCAGCCTGATTAAATGTTGTCCTCTGTCTCTTCAACACAGATCAGATGTGTTTACATGGGTTTTAGTAGACAAGTTTTACACCTACAAGATGTTTCCTCTTTGCCACCCCCCTGCCCCACCTGCCAGCGCTGGGGTGAGGTACCAGTGTGACATTTGTGCTGTTCCTATAGCCTACAAGCCTGCCCAACCCCTAGCAGACCCAGACTCCAGGAGAGGGGATGAGGAATGCATCAAGCATTTATTGGCTTTGCGACTGGTAACTGGGTGAAGATAGATACTGTGTATATCCTGTTATCTGGCTCTGGGAATAAGGTGATGATTCACTCCAAGTGCTTTATCACAGCTCCACATCAGAAGGGAACTATACAGAAAGCTTATCTCAGGACTGTCCTGACTTTTTCTGATCTGAATACTTATGTGGATCCAATTGGTTGTAAGTTTTATATTCCTTTAATGAGGCTTTTCCATCTCAATAGTCAGTTGTTTGCACAAGAAAACTCCCACTTCACATAATTTTTTATTGCCCTAGGCTGCATGTGTCTAATTTTTTCTGTATCCCAGAAACAGTCTCCAGTATTTTGGGAGGATTCAGCTTGAGTGCTGACCTGCCTTCTTGAGTGCTCAGGAAACAGAGGCTTGCACAGAGCAGCACTCTCTGCTGGCATACAATAACAGGAACAAGAAAGCCTAAAGCTAAACTCAGATTCATCCTGGTGGAAACTTTATTATAGTGGATGAACTATATCTCTGAAGAAAAGCTGGATTTATCTCCAAACACCACATCTCGCAACTCCATAAGAGTTCAAATGAGCTAATCCTAGCAACTTTAAATTATGTAAGCCGACTTTCACTCCAAAAGTCTTTTTTCCTGTCAATTTTCTCCTGTGACTTTTCTCCATTTGTGTGTCTTTCCATGCTCAGCTGCCATCAGCAGCAGAGAGGGAAGAAAATAATAACTACAGCAGTCACTTTTTGCCAGAGCAAAAAGGGAAGTGTGCAACTTTTTTTTGTAATGTCCTGAGAGAAAAAAACTATGAGCACAAACTTGTATTCTGAGTTTAATCTTAACACTCCTTCTAGTAAGCACTGATGTTGTACTTAAAAAGTTAATCTTAGTTGATGAGAACAAGCCTTATATTAAAAGTATTAAAATGATATCTCTGGTTTAAGAAGTACCAGCAGAAAGTTCTTTGTTCATATTTTTCTTTATCTCTGGGTTGCAAGGATTGATTTATCTGTTCGAATAAAATGCTGGTACTGAGACCATCACCAGGGCTGGCCCCTTGAAATAACAGCTCTTCTTTTCTCTCCTCTGTATTTAGCTGGGAAGGATCTCCTTGGCCATGCACAGAGCTCCTCACTGAAAGCCTCCTTCTGCTGGTGCTTCAGGAGCTGAGGGAATGAGGGGGAATGGAGAATCTAAACCTCCTTCTCCTCTGGTTTTAATGTCATTTACAAAGAAAGTATCGGAAGTTCTTAGTTTCACATTTTGATCTCATTTCCCATTCGTCAGCTCAGTACAGATGTGGATTTTCCAAGCCATCTGATATGTTTGGATAATAAAAGCCTGTTGGGTCTTTCGGGAAAAAAGCTGATATACACTTGCCAACATTTTTGTAGATGTTTTCCAAGCACAGTTTTCCAACTGTCCCAGAGGGTGGACAGGCTGGGAGCTGCTGGAGGGTTGTGTGCTTATTTTCATCCATTTTTAATGTGCTTAAAAAAGATAGAAAGAAAACAATTCCCTTTCCTTGTGACCAATGTCTCTAAAATGATACCGTTCTGGATGTTTTCATACTGAAGACTTTCTAATAAAATCTTAATTCATATAGTTTAACCTAGTTTTCTGGTTTTCTGCCAAAACATTGAAAAAGTTGCGCTCTCTTCCCCATGCGTGAAATGATGAGAGATTCTCACATGCTCTGAATCAGGAAAAGCAAATAAAAATTCTATCCTATGTTTTTTAGAAAGCCCTTAGAGCTGTCTGTTCCCCTTGAACTCTGGGAGTGGTGGTAAATGTGTAACACTTCTAGAAATAATGTCATGGATGCTAATCCCTGAGCTCCCAACACAGCTTTCCTCTCTTGTGTTTTATGGACTCTCACAGTGAGCCAGGCTGGTAGTGTTGCACCCACCACATTCATGAGTAGTCCTGGCATATGTTACATTTGTCTTGTGGGACTTGGGAGCAGTGAGAAACTCTGACCTCTTCTCTGGCATGTCTGGATATACTCACAAGGTAGAAAAGAGTGAGTGTTGATAATAAGTGGTTCTGGACTCCCTTGTGCTGGGATGCTCTTAGCACTGTTTCCTAGGAGACCCAGCTGGAGATCCGTGGGGAACACCCAGGACATGATCTACAGTGCATTTTGGACCGCCTTGCAGACCTATTGTGAGAGGTTATTTGTCCAAGGAGATGTACTTTGGTCCTCTGTGTTGCATTTTGCTTCCCACGCCCTTCTGCCCTTCTGAGTACCTCTACTCCTGCTCTGAGAAGCATCCTTTCCTTCTGAAATTGATCCTTGTCCTTTCAAGTTTCTTTTCTTCCTGTGTTTTCAGTAGTTCTACAGAATAAAACAGAGGAATGTAAATTCCTCCTTCGTCTTTTCCACCTTCTTTCTTATGATACGTTCTCCCACTGAAAGGGCCAGCACAGTCTTTATAACTGCTCCTCATGAGCTGGAGAACTTGCACGCAAGGCTTCGCATGGATCCAGTGCATGCAGGTCTAGAAATCAGCACGTCCAAGTCAATCCAGGACTCAGCACACACAGATTTTTCAAGACTAAGACCGAAGACACTGTTCCTTTATAAAGCTGTGTGCAGTGAGAGCTACTAGAGAACTCTCATTGGCCTCAGATGTCAAATTCAAACTTCAGCCTCATCACAGTAGAGAAAATTACATAAAAGCAGGTATCTGTTTCCCAAAAAGCTGCTTTGTTTTGCTGTTAGATGTGAGCTGAAAAGCCTCCTGTGCCTACTGAAGAAGGAAGATTTTTTTTATCTTAGAATTCTAATATCATTAGAAGATTATGCTCTTAGAACATAAAAACAGCAAAGAAACTTTAAACTGTAGGCAAGAAAACTGTTACAGGTGACAGAGGTGTAATTTGCAGACATTTTAATCATCACAATAACACTGGAGATTATGATGCTTTGGCCCATTTATTCTTTCCTCAGCAGTTCAGTTAATGGATGGATTAAATGGTAACTGTCAAGCTTGAGCTGAATGTACTGAAGGTTTTTGCAATACGGCTCTGTCCACTTGAAGGCAAGCAGTATGGTTGGTTTCAGAAAAATGTCAATTAGAAAGTAATTTCCATGCATTCACAGCTTACTCAAAGTGCTATAATTTCACCTGATGCTTTCTATGCTGTTTGCTCTTTCAGTGCTCATCTATTTATTTCTGTTATCTACTTTATTGTAAACTCCAGGAGAGCAGACTGTCTCCTTTATTGTATACATGCAAAGTGCCCACTGCAGTCTGGCTCTCCTTGCAGGAATTCACTCCAAGGTGTTGCTGCGATTAATGTGAGGATGGAAAGTTTGAATAACCTCCTTATAGCTGCTCTGAGTGATGAATGTGTGTGAGGAAGTCTCCGAGGATTTCTCCTACAATAAAGTATTATTTTTCACATTAACAATTCCATAATAACTGAACTTTGACTTGGACTTTTCAGTCCATGTTTCCCAGTATTTGTGTTCACTAAGCTGTTGTGCTGCTGGGCGTGAAAATCTGGCCCCTGTGAGCCTTGCACAGTCCCAGGCAACAGAGGCCAACACAAGCTGTCTTTTGCTGCATGATTTTGAGGAGCAGATATTTTTGTTTGCATCTCTATAAACTTCCAGATCACGCTATAGCTTGAGCACATCTCTTCAAAAAGCACGTAAAAATAATGCAAAAAATTGAAGATGCATTTTACAAATAAGTATTTTTAGTTGGTCAAGGAAAGACTGCTTATTAAAGGACAATATTCTTTTCACAGGTATATCACAGTGGTGGGGGTTTAGGGATGGACCTGGTGAAGGTTAGTGGCTTTTTAGCTTAATTTGCAGTCTAACACTTAAGATAAAGTGTTGGGATAGGACCTTGGAGAACTGGACTCTGAAAATAACAACCCTACCCCATACTGGTTTTGGTAAATCACTCATAATCTCTTGCTACATGAAAATCTTGTCTGTAAAGTGAGGACTGCAGACAAGAGTGGGAGATGTCTGTGCCAACCTGACTGCCAGTGCTGCTTCTGGAACTGCTGTGCCACCCTGCCCTGGGTGCTACCTGTCAGGAGGAGGGAGAGGCTGTGAACATCTGTCAGGAAGTTTCTAAGGCAGAGTTTGTTATCTGGTGGGCAGGGCTATGTCGTGTATCTGGCAAGGTCTCTACTAACTCTCTTGTTTTGCAACTTATCTTACCTGCACAGTGAAGCAGCTGATATCAGCAGGTTTTGATGCTTCACTAAACCATCAACAGTGCAGCATCACAGTGCAATATGTTGGATGACTCTTGCAATGATCATTCTCTCAGGACTTCTTACTGAAAGCATTCAGAAGCATGTGGAAGAGCATGGTGGAATCATGGTGCCATTTGAGAGATGTGGCTGTCTGTAGGATTAGGTCTTGGCACCCGTTTAATGTTCCCAAACTATGCCTGGATCCCTCTGTATGACCATTGTAAGGGATCCAGCTAATCTGCAGAACCTTATCACTTTTAGTCATTTCTCGTTGAAAGGCTGAGAAAAGCTGAGATGAGAACGCCTGTGGTAGTGCAAGCAGTGGATGGGGTTGAGTGAAGCTCACTTGGATGTCCAGTAGTACAAAATGTTTGAAAAACTTTGGGTTAGGCCATCACAGGGATATGGTCTAAATCACCAGATGTGAGGAAAGCCAAGTGATATGTAATAAATGCTTCCTAGGTGTTTGACTTATGCCACAGAATTTCAGAGCTGTGGATGGTCATGCAAACTGTGTGTGTTACAGAGAGGACAAATCTGAGTTTCTGGAGAAAGGGATTACCTGTTCCTGGGGCCTGGGTCAGGGCTCTTCATCCAGATTAGCCCAGAGAGGGTTTTATTTTTTTGGTACAGAATAAAGATTATACTATAAAAAATACAACAGATGCTTAACTGTCATGTTATGAATGGCATCACCATAATTAAATGCCTCAGCTTCTTGCCTTAAACAAGTTTCTTTGAGAATTCATCCCTGAAAAAAAATTTTAAAAAAACCAAATGGTGTGATATGGAGAGGGCAAAGGGGAAGACTCGCTTTTCTTCCTCCTAATCTTGATTCAGCACCTAAAACTCCCCCTAGCAGGACCTACTGCTGCATATGTGGAGGTGATGTGGGCTGCTTTCCCTGGTCTCAAGCCCTGTGTTCTCTCAGGAGCTTTATGGTGGGGTGTGAATACCTTAGCCTCACTTTGCAGATGGATGCATCAAGACAGAAATCTTAAGTTTCAATGCCATGACTCAAATGCTGCATGACTGTGTACCTGTGAGTGTTCAGGTGACCTGCTTTAGGTCCTGTGAATTCCCACTTGGGAATTCACAGTGGGAGTGGGAGCCTAAGGCTGGGATTTGCAGACATCTGCCCAGGCGGAGGGAAATGCCCAGGTGTTATCCTCTTGTGTGAAGCCTCTTTCTTCTAGTAGTTCCTAGCTGTGAGTGGGGAGAGGCTCAGCTCTTTCTTCTGACATGCATAAGGTGCTCTTTGAAGGCATGAAGACTCTGGTCCCTGTTTATTCTTGTCTGTCCAACCACATCTCCAAGGCAGGCACCGATCAGTGGGTCTGCAGGGCAGCCTTGGCTTCCCTGCTGAAGCTGCACGTCCCCAAGCCCTCCATCTGCTTGCACATGGTGTTTTGTCTCTTGCTGAAACACACCTTGAAAGGGGGGACAGCTTCTGGTCTGAAAGTCCCCTATGGAGATACATTCCCATTTGGGGACTATTAAAGGGCTGAGCGTTACAATTGAGGCAAAATATGAGTGTCAGGAATATCTGAATGTTAGACACTGCAGTTAGAAAAAGTAGGTTAGAAGCTCTCATTTCCTGCAAATCTGTATCTAAAATGACTTTCCAAGGTGAGGAAAAAACCAGTCAGGCTCAGTTTCTTGTAGGTGCAGAACAGCCTCTTAATTTCCTTCTTCACAGTGTTTTTGTTTTTTTTTTTCTCTCTCCTTTCTTTCTGTCACTATTCAATCAGGGCCAAATCCTTTCAGTTTCCCCAGAGAGGGCTGTCCCAGGACTAACATGCCTCCTTTGGTTCAGTTAAAACCAAAGGGCCTCAGGACAAGCATCTCAGCTTGGGACCCTGGAAGTTGTTTGGATTCCCAATGGCCAGGGTGAAGGGCGGCTTCTTATCAGTGATGCCGTGCTTAGGAGGGAAGGGCTTTGGCACACAAGGCAGTTAAAACTTCGGGTGAGAGAGGTTAAAACACTTGGGCAGGATCTTTGGGGATCACATGCAAACTTGAAACTTGGGGAAAGGTCCCTAACCTGTAAATCCCAAATTTCAGCCAATTTGCAGCATCTCCAGGTTCTTCTGAACAGCAGCCTGCCCTCCAGTGTATCCCTATGCCAGTTTGGTGACTGCATCCTTGCAGAGAATGTTCCCAGTCCCATCAGGCAACCCATTAGGGGAGACAAGAAGCAGTAGTGGTCCCAACACTGGTCTGAGGGATGTGTCCAGTTCCTGGCTAACAGCTGGACTTTGCAGTGCTGCTTACACCTCCCTCAGCCTGGTGGCACAGCACATTTTCCACCCACCTTAATGTTCTCTTATCCAACCCACATTCCACCATTCTGATGATGAAGACACAATGGGAGACTGTCAAAAGTGAAGGGGTGCAACAACACCACCGTCTCCTTCTCCCTCTCCCTGCTGCTGGTTGCCTCATCACAGAAAGCAGATCTATACTACCTTAGGTGTGGTTTGGCTTATACCTGAATTCAGTCAGCTCTGCACTGCACTCCCTCTACCTTCCAGGATGTGGTTCCATCTCCTTGCCTCCCCTGGAGCTGACATCCCTCCAACATCTCCTCATACTGCTGTAAAAGCAATTAAACCTGGCACTGAGCAACTGACTCCAAAACATTCCCTACAATTATCCAAACCACTTGTATTCTGGGAGAAATACAGCTGATGACATTCAAGATGGAATAATTACGTAGTGGAGTCTTGCAATATTTATGTGAAAGGTTATTACACCAGAGCTCCAAATGTTAGCAAAATCACCTCAGGAAAACAGCATGCAGGGTTGGCAAGTCTGTCTCCTGCTCTCATAATGCTCACTCATGTTTATGTGCAGACTTATATAGGATTTTATCTCTAATATCCGTCTCATTAATAGCCCTTTTGAGTTTTATGGTATATCTTTTTGGCACAAAATCAATTGAGAGTTTCCAATTACATTTACAGAGAGAAGATGCTCTTTACATGTTGCTGTGTAAATACTGGATAAAGGGATCTATGTGGGAGCATCAGGTATGGTGCTGGGTCAGAGACACCAGAGGGTTATTTGCAGGGCTTCTATGGCCAAGAGGACAGAGTTTGCTGCCAGTTACATCATCTTCTCTCAACTGGATGAAACAGCAGGACTGTAGCTGTGGGAGGGACAGGAACTTCAAACAGAGTTTGCCCTGAGGCACTGCGGGCTGGGAAGTGCAGGAACTCATATCCAGTGTTTAGCTGGAGAAGGGCAGGAGCACTACAGACAGAGGTCTGGGTCTGGCCCTTGGTGAGTGGGACCTGCCTTAGTGCAGAGCTCTCCCTGTGCTCTTGTGAGACCTCATACGGGCACACAGTGCAGTGTTAGGCAACATGCCACATGAATCACTTTGCAGAGGCTGGAAAAATGTAACAACATATGGAGCTGAGTTTGAGGAAAGAATTGAAAACAAACGTCATAACTTGAGCATTTTCCTCCCATTACAGCTATTCACATGTGCCACTGATGCTTGATATGGGCCTCCCTGCTCACTGGGGAGATATCTGGAAGTTGTCAGTGGAGCACTTGCTCTCCAGAAGCCTTTCACCAACTCTGTTTGCAGCTGCTTTGGATGAGGAGAGAATTCTGTGCTGACCTGAGTAAAACACAGTATCTGCTTCCCTTCACAAGCTTCATGAATTTCTCTGACATCTCCATAGCCTGTGAGCTAGATTACATCTAACCCCAGCAGATTTTAAATAATCTACACTGAGGGTGTTCAGCATGACTTGACAAAGGACCTTATAACCAGGCACCTACCTTCTAGAAACCAGGTTCTAGTGGACACAGCACAGGCACATACACATCTGGTTAAAACACCATAATGACTCCAATATAGTCCAAGCAGGCAACACAGCTCCAACCAGGAGATTCTGTTCTTTCCCCCAGGAAGCACAAAACCTTGCAAGCCACGTGGAAACCAAGTGGGTGGCAGTCCTTGCTTTACTTAGGATGCTAGAGGATACAGGTTGGGGAAATATCAGAATATGTCACAGACTCCATGTCACACTGGCTAACTGGTCTCTTTGGACCTTGGGTCTCTAGCTGCAAGAGGAGAGAGGATTAGTGCCCTCTGCCTTAGCTGCTTGCACTTTGATTTTTTCAATGTGCATGTTACCATACCTGAGGAGATCCAAGCCTTACTCTGGGAACAGAAGCTGCAAGGAAGTGAAATCATCTTAGGAAAAAATAAATTTCAATTCAGAAAGGTAAAACACAAGAATAGAATAAATTCACCTGAAAGCAGGAACTCAGCAAGAGGTTGGATGGACCAAACCCAGAGCATCGCCAGCATTAAAGGTATGTCTGTTTAGGGCTGTCAAACAATTCCTGTTGGGGCATCTCCATTGGTCAAGCTGCCACCCAAGCTGTGAACATGCACATCGGGCTTACTTGTCTCCAGCCTGGAGCCCTGGCAATCACAGAGGCAATCCTTTGTGATTGTGGCTAAACTCTTCATTTCCTGACTGGTTTTTATCCTCTCTCAGGGTATTGTCATTGCATTCAGCACTGCATTACACTAATGAATGGGGCTGGGGGGGCAGTTCGTTAACCTCTCTCCTGAGTTGGTTTTAGGTGTGGGAGTCCTTGGGAGTAACTCACTGATTTCACCATCAAAATTGTGCTCAGTGCTCTTGTGATGTCCACTCTCTGTCTCCTGAAAGTGAAGTTGGTTGTGCAAAGCCAGCCAAGCACCTCCTCAGGATGTGGACCTCAAAATACAGCTCTGTGCCACATGGTGACACCATTTAATGTGTCACTGTCAGATGGGACCAGTGGAGACAGTTTCTGGGACTGCCATGGGGCCCAGGGCTGGGGAAAGGAGAGGAGGGGGTTCCCTTGTGCTGGGTGGGCAGTGGAGGGGCAGAGGTGTTGCCCTGTTGCTGGAGGCCCTCTTGTGGAGCTCTTGCCTTGCTCATCAAGGGTCAGGATTAGCTCCTGTATGGAACAGGGCTCACTGGCTTCTTTTGAGTTTCACAGTGGCTTTTTTTGAGAGATAGAGATTTTTGCTTAGGTGGCTCCCCAGAAAGTGGTGTAGCAGCTCCACTTTTACTGGGCTAGGCCAGGTTTCCTCACTGACCCTCACAACTGGACTGGGTCTCAGCTCCTCTGAGGGATCAGTGCCTGCCTTTTTGCAGATAGGTAGAAGGATTCATTCTTTAAAGAGAACTTGTCTATCTGGAGCTGGCTCTTTTATGACCAACTGAATGCTACTCAACAGCAGCCCTGGAGAGATCCTACAGTGATCAGATGAAGAACAAGAACACATTATTTCTCTCTGCTCCCTATGAAAGGAGTTGGAGGTGATGAGCAGATGTCAACACCTATGTTGGAATTATCTGCCATAAGTGAATTGGATCCCACCATTGTGCCTAAGAACTTGGTGAGGTCTGAGCAAACTTTGTGTCTCTTCTCAGTCTGAAGAAGAGCCCTTTGTGGTAGAGGCCTTTCTGCAAAGAATTAGGTGTTGATTCTTTTGACTACTGCTATATGCATGAGTATTCTTACTCACTATGGGCTCTGAGCCAGCAAAACTTGAGTGTTAGTTTAATGCCTAAATGGGAGTGGGATGTACTTACAGTTATTTAGTAAATGCTCTGATGGAGCGAGGGGTACACAAGAATTAGCTGCAAAGTTGGTTGCAGCAAATAGAAGCCAAGGGGGAATCTGGCCAGGGATTCTCTCACTCATTTCCTTATCCCAGAGCACTTCACTGAGCTTAATGGGCAAAATATGGTTAAGATTATTCTTTCCATAGTCTAAGTTTTCAACTAAAAATATCTGTAATCCAAGCTCATTTTCCTTTAACACAGATAGGCTTTGGCTTCTGCCATGTGGGACCCGTACAGACCTGGTAACTCTGATAATGGCTGTAACGTATTTTCCTTTGTTTCCCAATATAAATCTCTAATTTTTTTCCCCCAGTTACTTTCTGCGTCTGAAATTTGAATTTGTGCAGGAAGATGTATCATCCTAGCTTTTTGGAATAGGGCAATATTGACCCTTCTGGTGTCCAGCTTGTTTTCAAACAGTTGGAAAGACTCCCAACACTTTTTGCACGGTTGGCTCAGCCATCCATGCAGCAGCAGCTGAATTGCCATGAATTATAGCTTGATATACTGAAGATTCCTAAAACTGAAGCCATTTTACTCCAATACCCTGTGTTGCAAATGATGGTAATTCATGCTCAACAGCTTGTGAAGCAGCTGCTGGAGCTTCATGTTTGGGCTGTGGTTTGCCAGCAAGAGAGGTGGTCCTGCTTCTTCCCCACCTCCCCAGTGCAGCTGCCTGCATGTGCCATAGCTGCAGGAGGGAAAAAGCTGTGACACAGCAGAGCCCTGACCCACCAGAACTGCAGGAATCATTTTCCTGGTGAGTGGGCAAACATCTCATACACAGCAAGGGTCTCCTGTCTGGTAAACAGAGGGCTCTGGTTTAATTCTTGTGAGAGCAAACCCGGCTTTCACAGAGCTGTTGCTGCTCCTTGCAGGGCTCTGCTGGCCTCAGGTGTCAAGGCTCTGCTGGTATAAAATGAATGGTTATTGCACCAGAGGCCTTCTGTCTGCAAGTGCAAATGTGACATAAATGGGTCTAATGAGCATGGGGCTTGTAATGGGTGACAGCTTAAGAGCTGCACTATGAAAATATGGTCCTCTGTGTCCCATTTTCTTTACTTGGCTTTCGTTTACTTTCTCATACATATGGGGGAGATTAAGAACAGAGTACTTACTACTCTCCAGCATTTGTGCATAGCTGATGCCTTCCCTTTCTACACTACAAAAAAAAGCAGGGGCTACCTCAGAGTTCCACTGTGGATTAGCCAATAGGCTACAAGAATGGCACAGAGATTCCTGGTTTTCTGCAGTGCTGCAAGTCAGATCAGATGATTTTTATCATCATCTGAAGTCTCAAATCTGTGCATCTGCAAAATAACCAGGGCACACTGTGAGCAGTTTTAAATGGTGCTCTGCATATGCAGTGTGTCTCCCTTCCTAAGAGGGCACTGACTCAAATGGGCCAAATACCAAAATGTAAGATTTTCTGAATACTGGAAACTGTCTTCGCTCTCTGCTCCACATCTTGCAACAGGCACATGAGAATGTTGTCCTTTAATGTGCATCTGGAGGCATTTCACATGAGGAAGGGGAAAGAGTGAAGTATATTTCACTGAGCACTTTGCAGGTGTGAATGAGGCAAGAACAGTGTTTAATTGTTCTCATGCCACATACTTGCAGTTACTGTTCCCTTTCAAAGACATAATTTCAAGCTGTCACTAGGTACACTTTCCTAGAAAGGTCAATTTGGTGAAAATGACAGATGCTATGTGGTACCTTCCCACCGGTGCCAGAGCAGCTGCTCCTGTCATTGCCAGTCCTTCCCCTACCTTTTCTTCCAGAGAAACACAAACACAAATATTACAAGCTCATATTACTTGCAACTGTTGAGACAATTATCTCAAGGGGAGTGGAATTGCTTTTACCTCTAGGTATGCTAGTTTAGGGAGGCTGTTGATACAAACAGAGTTGCTACCATCTTTTCCAGTAATGAGGGAAAACTGGATATGTCCATGGAGGTTTTTCTTTCAGATACCCTGCTAGCTCTGCTCCCATCCCTGTGGGGCCCAGTCACCCTGAGAGGATCAGACTGGAAGAGTGGTCTGGCTGTGCAACCATTGAAGCAAGGAATCCCAGCAAATCCAATAGCATGAAGTTCTGGAAGTCTGTACCCAAGCTCCTGCTCAAAGCAGGACACCTTTAGTCCAGGTCTGCTGTTGTTTTGCCTGAGTACTGAAAACATCCAAGTACCTTTCTGGGCAGTATTCTCCACTCTGCCTACACAGTCCAGCCTGAGCCTCCCGTGCCTGCCCCCTGGTTACTACCCAGCCAGGGCTGCTGACCTCTGTTAGGCTGTCCCTTGGACTCCTTCGGATCAAACTGGACAAGCTCATCTCTTCCTGGATTTTTCTTTGCCATGATAAGTCTTCATCTTTCTGGTTTGGAAGTTTAAAAAGAATCCTGCTCTCTATATTTTGTTGCTATTCTGCTCGTTAATGTTAATGTTATTAATTAAATTTAAACAATGCTTAACTTGTCATTCTTGTTGGTAATTTTGGTAATTATGTCCTGAACTCTAGTAGTACATAAAAATACACATTTGCAGTATATAAAGGCCCATGCCAAATTTACAGAGGCAAGTTAGAGAAGCATAGTATGAACTACTTTTGTGATACCCTTAATGACCAGAGGACTGTTCCTCTTAAAACACCTCCCACTTGCAAAAACATTAAGAGTGGGTCTTGTAATAAGTGTTAGGTATTTATGTTGATTTTGCTTCCTGGAATGTAGAATTTGTTAAAGTGTCTTAAAATTTTTCTTTACAGATTTCAGTTCAACATTGAGATGCCCATTTTAACAACTTAGTACTGAGATGTCATTAGTTGTTCCACTGCCAACCTTCCATTCAATAATTAGCCACCCCACTCATAACATTTTTTCTTGATCCTATCAAGCTTGTATTCGCTTTGATTGGAGAGAGTGTTCATTGGCAGAGGCTACGAGGAGGCCCATAATTCTATTTATGTTCACCCCTTAAACTATTTCTGCTATTTAAGGGATCTAATAATTCCAGTTCTCTTTCACCCATGATTCTAGCTTAATTTAGTAAATTCTTATGCGGTATTTTGTGAAAAAATTGAAGACTTTCACTCCTGAAATGAGCTGCTCTATTTTTTGCTGTTAAGAAAACGTTCTGCAGATTGAAAGGTATTCACAACTTTTTTATGATTAAAAATATTAAAGTTTAAACCAACCATGCAAAAATAACCATTTTTTGTTTTATACAGTAAGAACAAAATCTCCCAGGAAACCCCTGCAATATGAGGAACTGTGCTCCTTGGAGTGTTTCTCATCTGATCAGGTGAAGATGTGCATTGCATTAATATCTCTATCTGAGCTTGTCAGACCCTCTTTATACCCAACAAACAGCAACAGACACGTCTGTGACTCTTGTCATCACAAAGAACCTGTCTGAAGTAGCTGGTGTGAGCTGTTATCTTCTCTCCAGTGACATAAACCAATACCATTTGTGCGCCAAGTGCCATTTGAGATGCTGTGCTGCATTTGACAACACCTGCAAGGGCTGGCAGATATGGTGTGGGACCAAAAGGAAGCCTGCCACCTTTTGGGACTGTAGCTGGAGATGGGCACTGTGGGTGGCACTGGGTGCCTGTGTTAGGGCACTGGATCAGGACAGCCTGAATCAGTGTGGTGCTCTGGGATTTCAGCTCAGGAGATCGTGCTTGACCTCTGACACTGCTCCTGTGACATCTCATGGGTGCAGGGTCATGTCATCCAGCCCTGTGTAGATCTCCTGGGTGCCCTGGAGCACATCAAGCATGGCACAGTTGCATTTGTTCAACAAAATCAAGTCCTGGAGCAGAGTGAGTGCAGTACTAGTGCACATGTGGACAGCTAAACTTCTGCCAATGAATCTGGAGGGGAATTCCACTGCAAAAGTTGGGTACCTCTAATTTCCAGTCTTTGTCACAGATGGTTATTATTTAGGGTCAGGTACAATTGACATCCTCACAGTGATCTTGCTTCAGAAGGTGTCTGCTAGTAGAGCTCAGTGCGGTGTAGCAGTGCTGACATATCCATTCCACTGGAGAGATGCCTGCAGTCATTCTTGGGTGGTGACTCACTCAAAAACTCCCACAGTCGAGACTATTTGTCCGTTCTAAATTAAACATCTTACAGCAAGAACAGAAATCCTCCCTTAGGATCTGCTGGAGGCTCTTGCATGGAAAGGTATGTATGACTAGTTAGCTTCACACCTGGGAAGGGCTCTCAGTGAAGACAGAGGGACTATTTGTGGGCCTGGTTGAGCAGGAGTGTTGGACAGATAACCCTCAGAGGTCCCTTCCTACCTCAGATGTCCTGTGATTCTGGGATCCAGTTGTTATACAGAACTGGACTCTGACAGCCTGCTGTGAAGTCAGTACAGCTGAGGTTTAAAATTGGATACCCACACAAATAATTTCTGCATCAGATTTCATAAAAGCCTAAATGGAACAAAAGACTTCCATGAACTGGTACAGAAGGAAGAAGATTGTGCCTGCTTCCACTTGGGTACTGAGATCCTGCTGATTTCACTGAGACTTCCATATCTGCAGAGCAGTTAGTAATTCAAATGCTTGTTTGGATCTGGATCTGAGATCAGAAAAGATGACAGCTGGAGCCTACCTATCTCTTGCTAATACTGTTTTTATCCATCACTACTAAATTAGTTTCTACATTAAACCTGTTTTTGCATTTTTTTCTCTCAGATTTTAGTGGTTTATTACTAAATCTTACTCTTTTGGGATAATCCAGTCATTAAAATTAGGTTTAAAACTGAGATTTAGCACAGAGCTTAGTGCAATCCATGTCTGACTATTGTGTGACATTTTAAAAGGTTTCTTCTGAAGTGCATGGGACTTGCTGTGCTAAAAAACCCAGGACAGTGAGTGTAGAAGCCTAGAGGATAGGGAAGCTAATGTGTATGTTTCTAACACTGGTAGCTGAGTGGCTCTGGGCCCAGCCAAGGCTTGTCAGCATTAACAAACAGGGGGTGTAGGTAATACCACACTGTGAGAAAGAACAGGAGTGGCTGGAGATAGGGCAGCACTTTTCTGGGACAAAAGTCCTTGATCTGGCTCCTGGAGATTAGCAAAACACAGTACAGCACAGGTGTAGGAATGAGGTTGAGAAGTGGGCATGGACTGTAGGGGGGGATGGAGACCACCAAATATCCCAAAGCCTGCCAACCCATTTCCAGAAAGGTCTGGAATAACAGACTGCACATGGTAACTGTTTTGCATAGAAAGTGAAAAACTTTTTTCCAGGGTGGAAAAAACTTGTCTATACAGGGGTACTGTGAGGAAGAACAGTGCACTTGCTCCATGTATGTGCCCTAAGGCCCTGGACACCCCAGCTGGATCGAGCTGGAGCCTCAACTGGTGATCTATCTTTTATCTTTTTTGTTTTTTCCTTTTTTCCTTTTTCTTTCTTTTCTTTTCTTTCTTTTCTTTCTTTTCTTTCTTGTAAGCTTATGCAGATCCTCTGAGTTTTGTTGTTCATTTTGACCATGGGCATCTATGAATCTTGCATGCTCCCTTCCCCTTAAAATGGGATGTCACAGTGAGCTAATGGAGAACTGCTCTGAACCAGGATAGCAGCCCTAGAACAGTTTTTGCCCAGTCCACTGAGATCTTTTGTATATCACAATTATAGCTTACTATAAAAATGTGATTTGTATGTGGCCCTGTAGTCTGTTTGTCACTTTGGCTTGCACACAGCAGATGGAAAAGACTGATATCATCTGCATTTGATTCACAGCAGATTGCAGGGGTCTAACACTGGTCTGGAACCCTGGAAATAAGGTCTGGTTTAGTGGAGAGACTCCAATGAAACAGACACTGCAGACATTGAAGGAATGAAGCAAGCTGATAAATTAATTCTGATCAATTGTTAAATTAATTCTCTGCAGACAAACCTTCCAAATTAACAGGTATCAATATTAATACACAAGTAAACAATGACTTCTTAAATAAAAGGGTGTGGGAAAAAAAAAACCCCAATGCAATTGGAATATTTACAGGGTTTCACCTGCTAAGTTTTTCATGTTAACTTTTATGCCATTAATAATAGAATTTCATCCACAATTCATGTTTAACCAAGTCATGACACACTGCAACTGATGTGGGATGCTGCAAACCTGCAGTATCAGTTGGTTTGGATGAAACACCCGTGTATGTCTGCCTGGGGAGCTTCCTTCATCGGGGAATTTCACAAATAGGTCAGAGAAAGATGAGCTGGGAAGCTTCTTATGCAGGATTTCTTCTACTTCAGTGTTGGGTCTCCTGGGTTCCTGAAGCCTCTCTGGGAAAGTCACTCTCTGCAGTCTGCAAGAGTTTTTGAACTGTGATATTTCTTCGAATTGAGGTATTCAGTGATGGTGGAGCCCCCAGACTGATAACCCGGTGAAGGCCAACACAGTTGGTTTCCAAGTCCTGTCAGTCTTGATATTTAATGGATATTAATTGAGTTAAACATTAAATTTACTTTCATTCTACTGCCATTAGACTTGAAGATTTACAGTACCATGCTGTTTTCTTACTTTTTTTCCAGTAGTTGCTTGTATACTTCAGTATACTTTTCCAGTTCTCCTTTCTTACACCACTTTCTCCTTCATGATATACTTTTGTAATCATAATACCACACTGATGATATTGGTTTTGATTCTTCAAATTAGGATACGAGCATGAAACATCCAGGGGAGCTGTGAGCAAGAGTGCAAATGTGAGCAGTACAAATAAATTCAGCAGGGCTTTTTCACATTAAGCACCCTGGAAGCTGTCAGGAATCTAATGCTGAGCCTGAAAACACTTTGACCCCATGGTCTGAGGCTTTGCCTAAGGATTCTACAGCCTCAGGGATCACACTGGATTCAGGGGACCTGCCTGGATATGGGGATCTTCAGGCAAGTGCTGGGAAGTGGCAGTGGGTTCTCGTGAAGAGGAGAAACTGAGGAAGGAATGTAATCCTCTTCTCAGACAGAAGTACTCTTCAGTAACATGCAAAATACATTTTACCTGAGCTTGGTGGGCTTATGGCAAGGGGGCTGCAACTAGATGATCCTTAAGGTCTCTTCCAAGCCATTCTGTGATTCATTCTGATTCATTTTATGATCCTGTGATTTGATGACAAGAGACTGTGACATTTTCTGCAAGCTGTGTATCCTTTACCTGGCACTTCTGCTTTCTTCTACCTTGTCATGCTGGTAATGTTTTTTCAAGTTGCATCTATTGCATTTCTGTTTCCTTTGATCTCTCTTCTTGTTGCTTAAATATGCATGTTTACAGAAGAATAGCAAGTAAAACTCTTTTGCCTTTTGTATATGCTCCTCTTTTGGGTGATGGCATGTGCTATTATTGGGCTGGCAGTAGATATTATTTCAGCTATCCTGTCATATAGAAGAGTCTAGCTTTTTTTCTTACAACTCCTAGAAGATCATGAAATTGTTTCCACAGACTTTAATCTAACACATAGTACTAAGGTTAAAATAATCAATATTGGCTGTTTTATTGAAATACAGAACAATATAAACATTTATTACATTTTTTGTTTTGTGAATTGTTTACTGGATTACAGCTGTTGTGGAAGTTAATATACCTAATAGGTCTATTACTGTGTATAAATTCTAAAGCTTATTTAAGTAGTATAATTAAATATAATAATACTGATAATATCTTGGAATTTTCAACAAAACCCCTTCAACACATTCAGTTTAAGAAGTGGTCACAATTCTTAGATTTATTGTAGATGTTTCTAGGTCTTTATGAATTTCTATGGAGGGAAGGATGGTTATTCCTGCTTTGCTGATACTACAATATACAAAAATTTCTCAGGGTTTTTTAGAGGTTCCACTTAATTTTTTACATAATTCCTAATTTGTGCTGGATGTAATACTGAATATTTTGTTTTATTTCATTATTCCTTGGGACTCTCAGTTTGCTCTGATTGATATTGCTGGAATTTCCAAAGTTCAAATTACAGAGTAGAGAGAAATATTCATAGTGCTGAAGGGATGATGGATTTTGCTCTGACTCATTCAAAACAATTTTCTTTGCTCTGAAATCTTAGATTAAAAATGGTGATCTAGATAATTCTCCTCAGGAATTGAAATCAGTGAACTGTCCTGATTTACGCTTGTGAAAGAGTTTCATTGAGCCCTTGCAATGAGCAAGAGGAAAGTCCCACCATCCAGGATTAGTTCAAAAGCAGACATCAGTAGTGAGGGAATTTGTCATCATGTAGCTCCAGAGACCTTTTGGAGATCTCCCCAAGTACATTAATTTTAATCTATTAAAATTCTAGGATAGGGAAATTATGCTTGAAATTATGCAGAGGGAAAGTCACTGTCCCTCCAATCTAATAAGAGAAATCACCAGTTGCAGAGGGAGGATCCAACAGTCAGTGCTAGCAATAAGCTTTTGACTATGTCAGGACTGGTTCTTCCACTGTTAATATTGATTGTTTGATAGTCATCTTCAATCAGGACACCCCTCCTCACTTCATCATCTTTGATCCCAGCCTCTGTTAGAAACACAGTGAATAACAAGCCAGCCTGTCAATAAAACACGCTGTATAGCAGGGGCTCATTCTGGTTTGCCTCTTGTACCTTGTGTGGCCACGTTTTCACTGTTGCCTTGTTGATTACCTTTGTTTTATTGTGGGCATAAATCAACATCTTGAACTGGTTTAGCTTCTCAGTTGTGAGCTGTTCAGATCTTGCTCAGTAAAGTGTATGTCACCCAAAATGGACCAGATATGTCCTGCTGCCACGTGCACCCCGCAGTCATCAGCTGACAGCTAGAACATAGCTTCCCTGACTTTCATCAATACACAACTTCACTGTTTCAGATTTATCTCTGCTATTGCAATGCAAATGGGTCACTTCAGGCTGGAAAGAGTTTATACTGACATTTTAATCAATGGAGAAATTTTCACTGTCTTTACTTTAGTAAGGTCAGGGTATAAGCAGAGGGCTGACTCTCAGCAGGCTTTGGTGTTTATGCATTTGATATTTTTGTTCCTAGTGAGATCTTCCATCTTTTCCTCATCAGGATAGCACGACTGATTTTCTTGCTCTTGACTTATCATGCGCTGGTTTCTGTGTTGTGTTTCCTCCTGTTCCTGTGAACTGCAGAAAAGGAGAGAGCTGGAGGCTGCTGCTTCTGGTTCCTTCTTTCTGGACACCACTTCCCCCAGTACAGTGAGAAACTGGAAGAGACCTGTGATGTGGCAGTTTTCTGCTGCTTGGTAGCTCATCTGCTGCTGGAAAAGATTAATGAAGGCAAAGCATATTTGAACAGTGTGCAGCACTACCTGTGGGCTGTGCATGCGGAAACAGAACATCTCAGCTGGGCATGGCAACGCACAATCTGCCATCAGACAGGACATATTCTGGAGGGAAGGTGAAGATCTGTCCCCAGGGGACCTGAGGAGGTTGTGTCTGCATCATGGCATGGCAGTGGGACAGCAGGTCCTGGCTTAGTGCAGTCTGGATGGTGTGGGTGGCCTAGACCCCTCTGTCAATGACAGGCTGCAGTGTGAGCTGCTGGGATGGGGTCATGAGGTCTTTGAGGGATTCACAACCCAGCTCCATTTCACCCATCAGGGAGCTGAATGATGTCAGATGATTTGTGTGAGCTAAAAAATGGGTGTCAACTTACTGCATGGTCAGTAGTTAAATTTTCACATGTCCCTGCCAGGAAAGAGCTGTTCAGTAGAGGAAAGGGGATGCTTTCATGAGATGTCTGTGTATCCATCCACATTGCTTCTCCCTGGTTTTGTTGGCAAACTGCTTTCTCTCCAGCACTACTTCTACTTCTCCATTTATAATTTTATGTTTGACTCAATATATATTGGTCCTTCTGGATGAACACTATCTTTTTGTCCCTCATTTTTCTTTCAAAATGCAGTTGAAGGCCCAAGGGACAGTCACAGTGTGCTTGTAAAGCTCTGGAGGAGAACAGTCCTGAGCTAAGGAAATGGTTGCTGCAGAGAGCCCTCAAGTCTTTGTGGGAATAGAAACTGCTCCATCTCACTGCAACTATCGAGGGAAAATTACTGTTCTGCTTCAGTGAAAAGCTGGCACACTTTAGTATTTCTGTGTACATCAAGTCACTAGTGGTCCTGTTTGGTCTGTATTTTTAATTGCTGGAGTAGAAATAAGCTTCCCTCTGATTTAGGAGGATTCCCAGCTGGATTGAAACCCCACTCTCCCAGGCAAAGAACCCACCAATGGCCTTTACTCACTGAGCCTCTCTGCCTGGGTTGGGAGCAGGCAAACATTTACACACCTGGTTAGCACAAGTCTGCAAAAAGCTCATTTTATTCAGGCTGCTGTGCTGTTTCGTTAGTCCCAGCCTTGGCTATCTGCAGTAATGCATTATCGATCTTCCCCATCCATACATGCAGTGAGAATTTATTATTGCAGCTGTTACCTTGCTGACTTGTCCATTTGTAGTGTCACACATGACAAGGATTTTGAAGGACAGCAACAGCCCAGCTGGGAGCACATGAGAGCTGCTTTTGCAGCAGTGCAGCTGACACAGCAGTAGTGACACAGCCAAAATTAAATCACCACTCCAGGAATACTTGGCAGCACAAGCCCAGATTGGAAGTACCCAACAAGTTTGGTGACATCACAGGTATCTTTTTGTTGTCCTAAAAACTCCAGAATGATGTGGAATTTCATGTAATAAAAGATGACATTCTTCAATGTGTTGTTCCGTGATTCATTTGTATTGGATGTGGTAACATCCCTCTCAGTGTACTACACACTCATTAATCTTCTCCCAGTGGAGAAATTCCATCTTCTTTGTAATTATTCAGGGATGGAAAAAAAATAAATTCCAGTTATGTCATTTTAGTAGGACGACTATTTGGGAAGATTGAGACCAGAGGGTTTAGTTCTGTGTGATCCAAAGGGTATCAGTGTCAGTGAGTTCATTGGCTTATTTGTGCAACAAACTCAACCTTCTATCCTATTTATTTTTCAATAGTAATATTAAAATAGTAATTATACTTCCAGGACTATGGTAAAAGTGACTTTCAGAAGTGTGTCCTTCTGAGATGGGTTAAAGTTTCATCACATAAAAATTCACTATTTGCAAAAGCTGCAACCCTCTGCTGCCAGTGGTGCATGTGATCAATCTTTTCCTGCCTAACTCTGGGAAAGCTGGGTGTTACTTTGACGTGTTGGTTAATCTTGGAGTCTTCCAGTGGAGCAAGGCACCAGGACAGACCTGGCATTGGGAACCATCTGCTCCTCTGTGGGACTCTGCCTGATCACAGTGACCACAACACTGTTCCCTCTGTGTAACACAAGTGAACTTCTGAGCATTTATAGCTTGTTTTTATAATCTGAAAATCCTTTCCCAGCATTTATAAGCACATTCAATGGCAAGTAGTATGGGTGGAGATTAGGTATTCTGTTGCAAGGAAACTCTGATTTTCCTTTCTGAACTACCCTTTCCAAGTGAAATTCCAGGAAAGCAGATAAATGAGACAAAATATTTGGTCTGCATTTAAGTATTTTGTAACTTTCATAACTGAATTTTGTTCAAAAGTCCATTTCAGGAGAAGGAAAATAAAAACTGTCATTCCAAAAGGACCAAATAGAATACATAAACTTCACAATGTGTTGTTCAATTTCTTTCTAGGGCAAATGCTATCTGAATAAACAGATTTTTGAAATTGCATAAATTATAACAAACCCAGATTTTTTTTTGACTCCCAAAAATTCTTTAATGAGATCTCATTAACCAGCTACTACTGTAGTTGTACCCTTGGGCTGAATATCCTGGAAGACCTTCTGGAATGTGCTTGCCAAATGCACCTGTAGAGCCTAAACCTGAAGTCAAAGCAAGAAAACAGTAGCACAGTTATATCAGACTGGGATACTTTGGAAAAAAAACCCTGTTTACTGTTTTAAAGGAGGGTTTAAAGTTGTTTTCAGCTGCTATGAAGGCTGAATACTCCTGTTAAATTTTTTTTTTTTGGGGGGACTGTCATTCTCCAGTTCCCTCTTGTAACTTCCTGAACCAATTTACACGGCTGCAGTAGAATAGGGATTTTATAGCAATTTCATTTTTATTGAAGAACAGAGATGGAAAATTTAAGTAAGAGAATGAATAATTCCATTTCTAGTGGAGTATGCTGTGCCTGTTAATCTGGTGTTGCATGTGATACATGATGTTCTTTCTGTTTAACTTCTTACAGGGATTTTAGTACAGATACCTCAGACTGCCTGTCAGGAGCCAGTATGAGTCTGAGAGACAGGAAAATGGGGTTTAAGTCAGCTGGATAAACATGGTCAGGACACTGTCATATCTGGCTTTTTTTGGGTAGGTTGAAGCTGTGAGATGGAAATGTGCAACTTGACTGCTTCTTTTTGTGAACAAGAGTGAATTTCTACTGCTTCAAGTATGAACATAGCCTTAGGAGTATGTAAAATTCAAGAGCATTTAATTCTGAAATTCTATGAGTTTTGCAGTTTAGTGTCAAACTTTTCCTAATTTTCTTAATGTTTGTGCATGTGTGTGCATGTGAACTACAAGTAGAAAGTCAGCAGCAGCAAGTCCAGATTTTAGCTTTGGTAATCAATTTTGAAAATGATTATTTGTTTTGTAGCACCTGAAAATAAATTAGGCTATTGAAAAGAAATTGTATGGAAAAGGAGATTACAGTGCAATGAAGGATTTGACAGTTCAGTGAGAAGAGAGTGTGGGGAAGAAAATGGGTTATGGAAATTGGAATATGTGGTTACTGAAGCTAGTGTGGGTGGCTAGAAATAATTTTGCATGTGAAGTGTATGTACAACCCTTTTCTGAAAAGCATGTGAAAAGAGTGAATTTTTATTTTAAGTGTAAAGGCTTCTCTCAGAAATGGTATTTAAGATCTGTAGATGAACAAGAGCTCAGAATTATTTACCGAGGAAAAGATTTTTGGGAAAAGTGAAGCAAAATGCACTCCTCATGATCGGTCATCTTTGTCTGACTCTGGAGCTTTTGTGTCTTACAGTGACATTTCTCCTTTACTTTATTGGATAAATATGTGAGTTGCTGAAGCCAGTTGGAATATTCCTTTGGAAATACTGCTGAAAAGAAATAATTTCATTTTCAAAAAAAAAACTGAGAAGAAAAATTCCTGGTTTTATCGAAACAAACAAACAAATAAACAAAACCATGTAAAGGCCAAATGATTATTTCTCTTGGTTCATGATAACTGTAGGCCTGAATGCTTTTGTCTGTAAACTGGGTTGAGAGCCAAGGATTTCTCTTGTTTCAGTGGATGAAACCTGGATCTTTTTGTGTAACACAAACAAAAAAAATCTTCCTCTGGACTATTTTTGACAGTACAAATATTTGATTTCCTAATAATGCAAATTCTTATGCATTCTCTACAGAAATGGGTGGACATGGTCATGCAAACACATAACCTAGCAACAACTGTGGGTTCAGAGTTTGATTGCCATAAATAATTAATTGCTAATCAGACGAATTCCTTTACTGAAAGATTTGACTTGGATGCCGTAAAGACCATAAAATGTGATGCAAAACCTCTCAGCTGTTTCTTTTTCATTCTGGACATGCTGAGATAACTTTTGAATTCAGTGGGCTGAAGTAAAGGAGACCTTTAGTGCATAGCTCTTAGGTATCTCCGGTCTGCCTAAGCCAGGCAATATTAATTGTATGGGAGGAAATTGAGATTCTTTTCCCATTTAGAGATCATGCATCATTTTCAGAATTAGGCATCCGAGCAGTTCTCACATGAAAGTTAAGGAATGGAAGGAGACTCAGCTTAATAGTATGTGATTGCAAGATAATGAAAGGTTCTGGGGCTCACTCCTTAATTACCAGAGGTTTATCTGCCTGCCTGGTCTGCCCTCCAAAGTGCTGAGACAGATGGCCCAGCAGTCTGCTGGGAGTGCAGTGCCATTCCCATGGGAATGGTGCACTGATGGAGCTTACTAACACAAAGAGCAGGGCTGTGTGTGCCTGGGGAAGGGGTCTGCAGGTTTGAGTCAGTGTGGGCAGCAGGTCAGCTGTGCGTGCCCCTGGCAGAGATGGAGCTCGTGAGCCCTGGAAGCTCTGCCATAGCTCTCCCTGCATGTGTTCCAGTGCATCCAGAGGATGAGGCAGGACCAGCTGCAGGCTCACCAGCGCCATATGAAGTAGGGAGGCAGAGCCTGTGGGGCTGAGGTGCAGGCAGAGCCAGGCTATCTCAGCTTGGAGAGGTGCACCTCACTTATCGGGTGCCAGGTAAGTCTCTGCTCAGGCTGAGGGGTAGGTCCAAGGTCGAGATCACCCCCAAACCCTTGAGGCAGTGACTTAGCTGCCCTGGAAGAATAAAAATTTTACTTCTATGACTATTATACCTCAACACACATACAGCTGAAAGGCTAAAGCTTCTGTTTCAGATGTTCTTCACTTGATTAATTATATGGCCTTGTAATGATTAAGCAAAGGAACCATTTAACACATCTGGCCAGGCTGAGACAGCTGCTGGGGTGCAGCTCTTAGCTGTGTCCCCAGTGCAGCTTGTCCCATGTTTGAAGATGCAAGGGCTACCTTTCCTCTTAGGAGACTTCCAGCACTTTGGGACCAGATTTCACCTGTGTGCCCTGGGCGTGCAGAGCAGCCAAACCTACTCCAGGAGTGGAGGTTATGGTCAATGTTCTTTTTCAGGGTCCTCTGTTTTGAGCTCTCCCGTTTGACAGTGTGAGCTCTGCATTGTCCCTTACAATCAGGGGATTTTTTACCCATTAAATTTTGGTGGCAATCAGTGTCCTTTCTATCACTTAATAAATGTTGTTTTGAGGATAGGTGCAAAGAATCTGCACACTTACTCCAAAATACCATGTGCTGAGTGTTGCACTTTGGGAAAGGGCAATGCTAAGATGAAGCTCATTCAGAACCCTTTTTGTCTTTGTTATCTACAGAGAAGAAGTTTTTGTTACTTCTTGATGCATGTTGCTGACAATGTTTTAACAGGTGTGATCCACCTCCATTTGGCCAGATTTGAAAGGTGCACTTTGGCACTGCAGGTAATGGGGTGTAATTCTTAGATGATGATAATCTCTGTACTACAGAGCTATGTCAGGCTCTGGAAAGAGCTAATGACCCATTTTATAGCTTTTTAATCTCTATCACAACTGGCTGACTGTTGGGGGGAAAATATTTTGAATTCTAGAAAAAAGTGTGTTACACGTCATATCTAGACATGAAGGATCTTGAGCAGTGCTGAAACTTCCCAGTAACTGTAAAAGGCACCACTGCCTGTCATGTTGGCTACAACTGAGGTATCTGAATAAATAAAATAATAATGATCAGCAGTTATTAAAAGTATTAAGAATCACAGCTGCTGTCATTCGAGGGCTGTGTGGTTATTGAAAGTCACCTCCCCCCAACACCACCTCACATCTGGAATTTCACAGCTCATATCAGGGTGAATCCTCCTAGCCCATTGCAATGTGCAAAACAGATTTCTACAGACAGCTGCTGGAAGGACCAGAAATGTGCACCCCACATCTGGGCCAGGTAAGGCCTCTCTTCCAGAGCCTGGGGATTGCTTTTCTTCCTAACTGATGCTGTAATGACCAGGATATCCCACCTGTTAAAACATCTTGATGGATGCAAGGGGCCTAAATTAAGTATTTCAATTTTTCAGGCATAGACAAGTGAAATTACTTCTGCAGAAAATGTAGAACTAATAGGGGCAAGTAACAAGTCCTGATTTCTTTAATTTTTACACTGTGCTTAATCTTTCATATGACAAACCCATTCTTTTAAATCCAAACAAGAACAAATTTTATAAACAGGTGGCCATGAACCTCATGTCTATGTTGGAAACAAGCTGTGCCCATTCACTGTGAGCTACAGTTTTATTATTGACTTGGGACTGATATTACTGGCATTTAACATGACCACATAGCAGCAATACTGGGTGCCAGGCCCTATTCTGATTTGCTTTTGCAGCACATATTCAGCTTCACTCTGGTTAGCTCAGGCCCAATTTTTGTGGCAGTTTCCATGCTGTAGTCCTATCAAGGTATTATAACATCACTGCAACAAACAGCTCCTCAGTGGTGCTTAGCAGCGGAGCACATGCCCGAGATTCGTGTGAATCATGAGGAAATGGTTCCCACTACTGAGTACATTAAGTTAAAGAAGAAAGCCATTTCCATAGTAACCACATATGGTAGGTCAGATGGTGACTTTCCAGATTTACCACCAGTGGTTTTGATCCTGAATTATTTATACAATGAATTTAGCTTCTTTGGTCTTCTTGGCATGCTGCCTGTGAATATCCATGTTAACATGTGGGAGAAAATGCAAGTATTATATGTAGTGCCAGAAAGGCTTAGACTTGATGTTTTTATTCACAGATGAAACATTGCTATTCTCATGGTAAGTATCAATGCAAATAATAGTGGAAACTCTTGGGCTAACTAATCTACTTTTTGCTAGGGACTCTGCAGTACACAGTAACTTGAACATGTTATAGGTGGAGCTGCTAGCAGTAGTATGTCTGCATTGCCAAACAGTTTTCCACCCTAGGGCCTGCTTTTCTTACTTTAAACTCCTTGAAACTTAGAACTCTTTGGCTGAAATTCATCAGTTCTTCTGTTTCTGTGGACTGTGATTTTTGGAAGGAAATTGCATTCAGTTGCAGTCTAAATTTGGGGGTTAAATATTTATTTACTCATGTCAAAGTTTTTATAAAATTATTTTCCTGAAACTTGGCTACTTCTAACAATTATTTTCCTGAAATTTGGCTACTTCTAACATTGGGAACAAGCATCCAAAAGGATAGTTAAGTAATTTTAGGATCATGATTTGCCTAATTTGTTTTCAGAAATTATAGCCAAATTTGGTGAAACTGTGAATTTTTTTAAAAAATTAATTATTTGCTGCTTTACCAGCCCTCTGAGGTTGTTATGTAGCCCACAATTTCAGCTTTTACTAATAGCAGACCTGGATTAATGAAGGATGTATATTTTATAACCTTGTGGACACCCCTTGTAGAACCTGGTGTAAGATAGTCCTGAAACGCCTATTGTTGGTAATTATTTCCAAAACTCACTGCAGTCAAGAGTTTGGCATGGAAGAGTTTCCTGATAATGTGTTTGAAGTCGCAGCCAAGCTAAGACATTTCTACAGTTCCCCAGTGTGGCATTTTGGTTTGTATTGCCTGGGAGGAGGTATTTTGTTCAGTAAAGGGTAGCTGAGAGCAGTTCAAGGTGTTTAGCACAGCATCAGCACTCTGGCCTGAGAGTTCCTTTGGCAGAATTTGGCACTATTAAACATGAATATCCTTTATCATGTCAGATACCATCCCTGGGCCATAAGGACTCATTGCATGGCTCCAGCATGACAGTTTTCTTCTTTGCCCTGGAGTTTTCTGCCAGGGGCACTCCCAGCCAGACTCTTGAACATGAGGAAGAGTGGGTAAGTAATCCTCTCGAAGGAGCAGAGGGTGCTGAGCTTTTCTGGATCACTTACCATCGCAGGAAAAAGCAGTGCCACCGTGGAGATCCCACAGAGATGGCACTGGCAGAGGCTGAGGGATGGACTGGTTTCTGCCAGACAGCAAAACCTTAGGCTGGGGAAGTCCTGCCAAGGAAGATACCCAGGATGAGAATGCAAAGTTGTCCTGACCTCTGTGAACCTGTTGTATGTCAGCTGTGCACAGGAGGTAAGCAACAAGACAGCCACTGTGGAATAGGTGTGCTGGAACCCAGTTGTGGGGAGCCATCACAAGGGCAAACAGCTGCTGAGAAATCAGGGATGGACATCATGTAATTGTGCTTCTCTCTTTAACTGAGGCTCACAACAATGCAGCCAATAACATGTGCAGTTACCAGGAAGGTCTGTATGCTGCCTTCCACCCCTTACCATCAGCTGAAGGAATCAGAGCCACATGATAAGTTTTCAGTGAGCAGAATTAGCTTAAAATACAAATCAGATGATCTTTAAGGTTTCTTCCTACCCAATCCATTCTATGTATCCAAAGAGTGGCATGCTTTGGTTTGAAGCACATATGAATTGTTGCTGAATTGCTAATGAAAATGTGCCACTGAATTCTTCTGTGCTTCAGCTTCCTTCTTCAGTGATGGAGAGAGAGAAGGTTGATTCAGAATGGGTTGTGAGTGGATGACCATACTCTTAATGCAGGTATCTGAAGCTAGGTAGGATGCAGACTGACACTTGTCTTTCAGATACTAGTTCTGTTCCACAATCTCATATGTTGGGTTGCTCTATTTGGCTGTTTTCTCTT
Source organism: Cyanistes caeruleus (assembly GCF_971803275.1). Lineage (NCBI taxonomy): Eukaryota > Metazoa > Chordata > Aves > Passeriformes > Paridae > Cyanistes > Cyanistes caeruleus. The sequence continues at coordinate 12,826,915 of NC_141701.1, forward strand.
ATAGTCACCACTGCTTTTCAAAATCATCTTCACCAAAGCCAGGGTCCAGGTGATTTACTCAGTGGGCAAGAAATACAAACCAGAATAAATTTGACTGGGAGAAGCTTGTAGATTTCACCTGGCCCAATCTCTTCTTCCAAGCAGAGTTGAATTTTAAATCAGAGCATGTATTCAGGGCCTTGTGCAACCAAGTCTTGAATATATCCAGTGCTGGAGATTCCCCACCCTCTCTGGATACTTTCTCCACTGCTGAACTGTGCTCACAGGAAAATATTTTTTCCTTTTGTCTCTTTAGAATTTCCCTTGTAGTGGCTTGAGTCTTGTGTCTCTTGTTGCCTTGTGTCTCTTCACTGTCGACCTCTGTGGAGAGATGGACTTCACCTTCTGTTCATTAGATTGGACAGCAGTAACATCTTCCCTGAGCTGCTTCTCCTGGCTGAACAAGGCTGTCTCACTCAGCTTCTCCTCCTGTGAGGAGGGGTACTGTGCTGTAGTCCCCAGACACCTTGCTGACCCACTGTGGGACTTCATCTGCTCTGACAACTTCTGCATCGTGTTTGGAAGCCCAAAGCTGGCCACTGTTTTTCACCAGTGCTGAAGAGGGGAAGGATGTCTCCCTTAGCCTGCAGGCTTCAGCCTTGCAGCAGTTCTGAGTGAAGTTGGGAAGGGTGCTGACTCAGGTTGGCTTGGTGTTCACCAGGATCATGTGTCCTTTTGTCCAGAGCTGCTCCCAAGGCAGCTGTCCCCTGGTCTGTACAGCTGTGTGGGGCTGCTCCACCCCAGCACACCTGAACCGAGTAGGAGAAGTGCAATAAATACCCTGGGATGTCCTGGAGGCTGGGAGGAGTAATGCCCCCCAGAGCACGGAGGGCTGATATTTGGCTTCTATCACCACAACAGCTTAATCTGCAGGAAGCTTCGTGTGACCTCGTGTTAAATGGTGAAGCAAAGGTGCAGAAACGCTGCTGGTTGCAGGTCGTGATGTTCTGTGATGCAGCACGTCCCGTCCAAATTTTGCAACCGTCCTCGGACTTCTTCCTTTTTCCACTAGAGGGACCCAAATGCAAATAAAAGCTCTAATTTATCAGCCAGGGAAAAGTGTCTGGGGTTTAGTAGCATTGAATGAAAAGCAGTATTTTCTCCTTGCTAGTATTTGTATGAAAGACTTAAGTCAGCATTCATTGTGTCCGAGTTGGAAATGCTCAGAGAATTCCAGCTAACACCTTGGATCCCATTCCAGAACTGGTTTTTAAGGCTCGAATATCTCAAAAATAATAGCTAAAGTAGCTGCAAGCCAAAGAAAAACCTTGGCCATTACTCAGAGTGTGTCCTTTTCTGGGCAGTGCATATTTCATTTTCCAGGTCCATTTTATCAGTGACCTCTCTGCTCTCTGACACTGCTCCTTTCTGCCAGATGACGGCAGAACATGGTTTCTGATTTAGCTGACTGAGGGGATGGGAATAAAAAAATTACTGCTCTTCACTGAGTGTTTGAAACCTATTAGAAAAAAGCTCAGTGGGATGGGGATATGGATATTATATCCCAGACATTTGGGAAAAAAGACAAAGAGGGGAAAAAAGCTGAAGGGAAAAGGACAGTATCTGATGTTTTTTGGTGTCATAGTGGAAAATGCATAGGATTAACTCTTCCTCCCCCCCACTCAAATAAGATTGACTAACAAAGGCTGCTTTACCTTCAAAACACTGCTGATTAGCTTCAAGTCAGCTGAATACATTTTTTTCCTGGAGAGCAACATACTAAGGAAAGATGAGACAAAACCTGTATTTAAAAGCTGAGTTTCCCTTTTTTTTTTCATTTCTCACTTCAGGGGAAAAAAAGCTAAACACATTAGTATGGTTTAATTTTATGCACCCACTGGCTCTACTAAAACCCAGCCTTGAACATCTTCTAACTACACATGTGTTTAGTAGAGGAACAAAGTTCTATCACTGCCTGGGCTGCACAACCAGTTTGGCTGCAGAAAGCTGTGACCATTTGTCCTGGTCCCACAGGACTGCTCAGAGTTTTCCCTAGCACATGATTGTGCTTGCAAACAGTTTCACTGGAGGGGGCTAAGAACAAAACAGTCTGGGTTTAATGACCAGCCACCTGAGCAAGCAGGATGGGAGGGGAGCAGGCAGCTGGACTTTAAAGCAGCAGCTGTTTATGCTGGTGTTTTGTTGTGTCCCTCTTGATGTGCCTTTCTGAACTGCCAGGCTCATATCTGTCCCTTTCTCACTCTTCTGTCACTGGCAGGTCTCTTCCTGCACTCCTCCATTAAAGGCTTCCCTGTGCAGCCACTTACTCCTCTCTCTTATCCAGGTTAAAAGAGGAAGGTGTCAAAGGTTGCTGGAAATACATCCTCTGGGCAATGTCCTTCCTGTCTGCCATGTTACTGAAACCAAACCTCCTTTCTGTCCATCTGGGCACATCAGAGAAATTATCTCAGCTGGGAGCTACAACTGAAGAAGAGGAGGGTGCTCTGGTCAGTGGCACAGAGGCTGTAATTGAGCGAGGGAGGAAGGCTCAAGCACAGCCACAGGTTCATGTTCATGCCTTATGTTCAGGCACAGACCCACCCCACCCATTTTCACCTGCCATGTCCTCACACACAGACAAACCCAGACTGAAAATGCTGGAGCATTCTGAGGGAAGGAGGTTGGGCAGTGCCTTCACACAGTTCCTGCTCTTCTCCCTCCTTACATTCAGATTCCATCACTGCATCAGGGAAGGACTGGTGGGGTGGCTGGATTTAGAGGCAAATTCAATCAACAAAACAGGCATCTATGGTTTGTGGAGTTTTTCTAAGTTCCTGGAGCAAAGAAATATGTATCTTGATGCTAGTAAGATTGCTTTAGCCAAAAGAAAAGTGCTGTAAAAGTGTAATATCCAGTGATGTGATTAAACTGGCAAAAATGCCAGGCCTCAGTACCCAGATTCACTGCTTCTTCTTTTGTTTGTCTGCAGGTCTTTGTATTCCTCTTCTGCCTTATCATTACCTGTCCCACACACTTCTCTCATAATCTGCTGCTGACAGTTTTCTATTAGACATAATTTCCTGACCATCTTGTGTATAACTTAGACATGCTGTAAATTTTGAGATTTATATGGAGTTGTATGAACTGTGCTCTTGAGACACTTGAAAGAAAAACACTGAAGCGAACAAACTTGGCAGAAGAAGTGCAGTTGGAGAGCTGTGAGGTCAATCCATAAGAGGTAGTTAAAGCTAGTCAGTGTGAGTTGGTTAAGATGAAACAGGCCCTCAGCTCTGTCACTGCTTGGGACTGAGCCATTAGTGACTGTAAGTGCTATGATGTGGATTTGGGTGGATGCTCAATAAGACAACCCCCTGATTTGCAGCATATTTCTGCTTGAAATTCATCAATGTCTGGAAGCCAGGTGAACTTGGAGAACCTTTAGCAGCCAGGATTTGCAAAAGCTGGCAGAGTTAAAATACTTTCAAGCAGCAAGGGTGAGCTCTGCTATTGAGGCATGCCTGCCTTAAAACTGCTTCCTGTCTCTGTTCTCTTTTATTTTTTTTTCCTTTGGAAGTGTGCTGGTTTGCAGAAGAATTTTGACTTAGCAGTCACAGATGTACAAATGGACTGATTCTTCACCAGTAAAAACAAGCAAGTCATTAGTGGTTTTGGGATGGGGCTCATAATCCTAACAACCCCCCAGATCTGCAGAGCCTCTTGGCATTGGTGCAGGTTGGTACTGGCACAGTCCTACTTAGTGTGTTAGGACTGGTCTGGCCTGATTTTACAGCAAAACACTTCCCTTGCAGTTGGACTGCCTCAGTTCCATGCTCACTGGTCCCTGCTACTGGCTTTGCAGACCTGGGCAGGAGAGAGTGAAAGAGCTGATGGCCCTGGTGGCTGTGCCTGTCTGTGGAGTCTTTTTAAATGCTGTGACCTGCAGTCTCCAAAATGGAAGGGTTAAAAAACATCCATTTTAAAACAGGAAAAATTGTTAAAATCAAGGTCTTCTCATGAGCCATGGGCATGCTGAAGCCTTGGTTTCAGATAGATCAATGTGTATCCATGTACATCTCTGTGCCCTTGCTGAGTCAGCAGAAACTCAAAGGGGATTGTGCAAAGAGTCTGCACCTAATTAATTGATCAGCCACCACAAATCCTTGCTGAAACAGCTGACAGATATGCAAGAAAGACAATATAAAGAACTCAGTGTGTCCTGTGGGTCAGTTCTTATACATGGAAGTGTATTTGGAGGCTGACAGAGGCACTGGGTTATGGGGTGAAAGCGGAGGTTGTGGCCTTCTGTGCAATGTAGCGTAACTGGACAAGGCAGGGCTCTCTCTCACTTTCCTGGGGCCTACCCTCCACCTTGGACATAATATCTGAGGGACTGAATTTCTAGCCTTCTGTGGCATCTCAGAAGTAGAGCTGAAAATATTTATCACTGATCCGTTCAAAGGATTCTGCTGAAAGAAGAGTGTATTGAGATGTTTAAAGACTTGGAAGGCTTGAGATGAGTTATTCCTACTTCGGTTCATGTCATGAATTAAGTCTCTGGAGCAAGTTGCATGGTGAAAAATCTGCTTTTTCATTTGCAGACTCCAGTGAGAGGTTTTCCAAGATTCTAGGGTAATTTGCCTTTGTCTCGAAACTCTAGATCTTTGAAGGTTTAGTATAGTAACTTCAACATACTTGTGACTGGTTTGTCACTGTGAAGTGCTTTTGTCATGGCTAAAATAGGGGTTTGGCTGTTTTTTTAAAAATAATCTAGCCTGCATCAGACATCTCCTTATGGCAGGAAAGATTTAGAACAATCAGACCACAGAAAGAGCAGTAACTCAAGACACTCTCATGACAAAGACTTCAACATTAAAATAGCCAGTTTGCAACACAAGCTCCATTGTTAAGAGGTTTTATTTCTAAAACTGTATATCCAGTGATAAACGTCGCTCTTTTCTCAGTGGATGATATCTCACAGAGAGCATCAAGATTGCTTCTTGGGGGAGATAGACAAACTCAAAGGAAGCAAGCAAGCAAGCAAGAACCATTCTGTTTAGATTTTCTAATGCTCATCAAAATGAAATATATTTATCATGTTGTTGATTACCAAGTAGTTATGTTGGCTTTTATTTAATGTGGTTACTAGGATTGTCTCTTTTTCAAGGGTCACCAAATGAAAAAGAAATCTTTAATTTCTCCTTTGCTGAAATCAATTTAGAACTTTCTCTTGATCTTACTGAGAACAGGGTGAGGCCAATATTAATTCCATGTGATAAATAAGTGAAGAGTTCTTTGAAAATGGTTTTTGAGCTGGCATTGTTTTGAAGCTCTGACAGAAAATAGTCAATGGTGGCTGATGTGCTGAGGCCAGGACCATTGTATATGCTGTTCATTATATCCCTTATTGCCAACCAAAAGCACAATGGTATTCCTGGTTTTGAGATCCTTTTACCTACTGCTATTCACAGACAAAGAAAGCTCCTTGCTTCTCATAATTGAATGCCAGGAGAGATATCAGAAATTTTCATTTTGTTGCTGCTTTAGATTACAGAATGAAATTAGTTGCATATGTAATAAGGCTACTGGTGCCATGAGAAAATGATTTGTGACTCATGAGAAAACTTCTTAGCCAAAAATATACAAAGATAATTGGGAAATGATTTTTTCCCCCTATGTGGCAAGACATGTCAGCCATATATTTCTCACCACATAATTGGCAGGAAAATAAAGCAGTTTTATAGTCCTGTATTATTCTAGAATATGTTGGTTACTGTAAACCTTTGCAATCACTCAATTACAAGGTACCAAAGAGAAATGAAATTCAACAACAATAGTTCAGGACTTTTCTCAGAACTTCAAAGTTCTGAAAGTATCCCAGTTTTCACATCCACACATCTACTACTTTTCCCCTGAAAATGGTGAGGCTAAAAGCAGTTGGCTCAACCCAAATGTTTAAGTCTGTGTGCTTAAATCAGTTAAGCATTATACATGCACTGCCTATTTGTCCAGACATTTCCATGGATTAAACCATAGTCATTAAATAATTTTAAAAGTACTAATCTTCCAACTCAGACATTGCCAGAGGCATTTTCTATATTTTAGCAGAGTAAGGACAGCCTAATCTCCTTTTTGAGAGAGCCAACCTCTTAAATGTGTAGGAAGTACCAGAGCTAATATTGCCAGCCTTTGGATGATGCAGGAGGAATTCTCCTAGGAAGTATGTTTGGACTGACAAAGTTTTGTTTGACATTGCAATGCTTTGTTACCTGGAATAACAGCATGTACTTTGATTAGGAGGATATTCTTGTGATTAGCCCATGGAAATGTGACTTACATGTAAACAAGATCTGTAAAATGCATGTGGCAGAGTGAAAGCTCAGAACTTTATGAGATTTTATTAATTTAAATTTATAATAAAAGTAGTCAGTTTGAGAATTGTGGTCAACTGCAATGACATAGAAGGCTTGGAGTTCACAAGATCATCTGTTACAAAATACAAATCATGTTTTCTCTTATACATAATTATTTAAACTCAGTAATACAGCCATCATTCGCTGGGCTGGCTGACAAAGGACCAGTAATAAAGGAGAGCTAATCCATCTTGGGATAGGGATAGTTAGCAGAAAAAGATTATACCCAGTTGTCTATTATTTCTTTCACAGAGTCCTATGCAGTGTGTAGGTTGAAAAATAGTAATTGAGAGAGTGTGGGACTAAGGCTATTGTGTGTAGAGTCCCAGCCTCATTAGCTGCAAAATTTGGAAGGTGTGGAGGGAGAAAATGAAGGGATTTCAGAGGCAGAAAGTGTTCAATGTGCTCTAATACCACCCTGAAGATTTGGACCCTTTCCCAACATCCAGCCATACATAGCACCGAGCTGAGATTTCTGCAGTGGAGGGAGGTGGCCCTGCTGCTGGTGCCAGAGATGGCTGATGGTTTGCCAGGGGCTGGGGTTCTGGGGATCAGGTCTTCCTACTGCCTGAGAAAACTGAAAACTCTGCTTCCCTGGTCCAGGATGATGGGATGCAGGAGGGAAGAAGGGAGCACTGGGACCACTTTCTTGTGTTATCCAAAGTGTCAGGACAGCAAGCCTCCTTGGGTCAGTGCCATGGATCCAGAGAGCAGCTGTGCTGCTGGCCCAGCATCAGGCAAGGACTAAAACATCCAGACTAGTGTTCAGCTAGGGCTAATGTTACCTGATGCCCAAATCTGGCCAAAGTTTTCTTGTCACTTTAGCCTATGAACATGTGGAGGTGAAGATGAGGTGAGTTGATTTGCTGGAAAACTTAGGAACAGCAGCTCAATCCCACCATGGTGCATCAGAGCTGGGAATAGAAGACAGATTCCCAGATTCTCCTATGACTATGCTTGGACAGTGAATTCTTAATTTAAAAAAAAAATGGTTTGTGGTCTGTGTTGGTGCAGCATTTAGCAATGGACCCAGAAGTGCTGGTACTTTACCCCCTCTATTAACTACTGATAGATGAGCCATCTCTCACCTGAGATACCAGGACTTGCACATTAGAAAATTCATCATTGAATACATAGGAAAAGCCCTCTTTTCTCTGATTTCTGCTTCATTTTTTCTGAGTAAGTGGAAAGAGAACTCCTCAGATTGAATACTAATTAGGCCAGATAAATGCAAAGCAGAAGAGAAACAAAAAAAGAGAACTGCTAGTAAGATCCCTGTGTGTAGGCAACTGAACTGAGTCCAGATAGGGATTGATCCTACATCAATGCTGGAAGGTGCTGGTCTCCACCTCTGCAACAGTCCTGCCTTCCCTGTCCAACCACGGACCCCATTCCCATACCTATGGCCCTGTCCAGCCATTTCAGAGCTGTGCCAGCCCTGGTTTGCCTCACTGGTCCTGCTTCTGTCCTCATCCCAACATGCCCTGAAATCCCAACATGGCCTGGACCCACCCTGCTCCCCCAGTTAATGTCTTTGCTGTTTGGTTTAGGCCAGTTTTGGGGTCCATATGTCAATGAAAATAAGCTGTACTATAAATGGCCACACCAGAAGTGTTGGCCTGAAGACAAGTACCACAAGCAGCTTCAATCACAAATCACACTCAATGGGGCAGCACAGCAGCCAAAATGGAGACAAACTGAGAAACTTTGGAAAAAATATTTGAGCTGTCTCAAATACAGAAGCTGATTTATTATTACTCATTTTCTATGCACTTCATTGAACAGATTTTTCTGTTTATGAATGCTGTCTTTAATATTTTTATAATACTGGGAAACAGGCCTGTCCTAATCCTTATATTCCAACATTCCCACAATTTTAGCAATATGATGAATCTATGTCTAATTTCTGGTTTTCCAAAAGACCCCATCTTTCCATGGGAGTGAGGCAGCATTCCAGAGCCATACAGACTTCAGACTTGAAGAGTTCCAAATGTTGAGCCAGCTCTGCATGTGACTAGCTTTCAGCATAAGTCCCTTCCTTTTCTCTCCTCTGTCCCCCCCTCCCCTCCCTGCCTCTCTCTCTCTCTCTCTCTCTCTGATGTGTGTGTATGTGTATGAACATGGTCCTGTGAAGTGTAATGAATCTTACAGTTTGCTGCATGGAAAATGGGCATTTCCAGGTGCAGTTTGGGTTCCTTCTCTAGCTGAAAAGCTCTGATCCTCTGTGTTTCTGCATGGGATTAAGTCAAGGCGAAGGGCAAGGCTTGGTTTCATAGCACGTGAGATACTTTCAAACACTCAAGGTGTTTGTATGGATCTGAAAATTAGGAGAGTCTCAGGCTGTTCTACAGTGGTGCCTGAAGGTCATGTGGGATCTCCTAGGGCACTTCTGATAGCAGCAGTCAGCCCTAGATCCTTCCTGACCAAAGATGCCTAGGGTATGTGTAGCCACAGGGGGACAATTATCTTCAGGTGTTCCAGTTTGGAGCTGAATCTCCTTTGTGCTGGATGAAGTGGATTTGCAGGGCACAGACTGGAGCACCTTGGTATGATGCTGCACAGAAAATGTCCAAGGGAACAGCCCAGCTGTGGAGGAGGGGGTGTGGGAGTGCCGTGCTTGGCACGAGAGACTTGGCAGGCCTGTAATTTATTGTTGTCTGGTGCAAAACTCTGTTTCAATATGGGCTGTTGAAACTACTTAGGGAAACTGTAATGTGAGTGCAGGCCAAGCAGAAAGGTCAAGTGATATTCAGATTAAATTGATAAGCCATTATCATTACTATCATTATCATCTTCCTGTTTCTTGAATGAATAGAGCTTAACAAATAATTTTTTAATGGGAAACAAATCCATGCATTGCATACAGTCCTGAAAATTGTCAGGCTGGAAGCCAAGCAAAATAAGTTTTAGGATTTTCTCAGCTTCATAATTGTGTTATTACATTGTATGATAGAAATTGGGCTGTGGCATTAATTCTGCTCTCTGGCACTAAAAAGAAGGGGAAGTATTTCTTCTTTAATTGACAGATAACATTTAATTCATGGGACATTAGCAGAATTAGTTTTTTGCCTACTGAAATCTTTTCTGTGATCCTGATTATATATGACTTAACTTTGGTAATAAGGAACTCTTTTATTTGTGAAACACTAAACTGTATCAAGCAGAGAAGAAGAAAAAAATCACTTATAGGAGACAGAGAAGAACTGCCAAATTTTGAACTAAAAATTCAAATCTGCTATTTAAATGCTCTGTGATGAATATTTGGAATCACCCCTAAAGGTCCCTGTAAAGGTGACTGGCACTTTATGGTCTTCTTGCCACTGGGTTCAGCTCTTTGCAGGTTCTTTTCTGGATCACAAGTCTGGGGTGCTGTGCAGCCGGGAGCTTCCCTGAAATCATTGTCTGGAGGTCACTGCTGGATTGTGCATTAGTCTTATCAGCAAGAAACACTTTTCCTTCTGTGCTCAGTATAGTGTATCCATTTACTATTATTATTATAATTATACTTTTCATCTGGGCACAAAAGTCTATGTTTGCAGTTGTGCTTTGTTCAAGTAGGGGGAAAAAAGACAAATGGCTGCTATTTATGAGAGTAAGATGGAGTTTCTAGCAGATACCACTTGGATCTTTGTTCTTTGGGAATGTAGATAATTTTGGCAAAGATTTTTGTGAACATTTCGTAGCACTTCAGTCGTGGCAGGAGGGTCAAAGTGTCTTGAATAAGCATGGGTAGGTCTCATCTCCCACGCAAAAGAGTTTTGGGGGGACCTGACCTTTGCACCACTCTATTGCCTTAATCAATGGCCCAGACTTCTGAAGGTTGGCCAGAAATTCCTTTGGCCATGGACTATGGAGATTCTCTCACAGTCAGTGTGGTGTGAGTTTGGTGGGGAAAATGGGTTCACTCCTGAAAGACATTGGCAATGTGCTGGCATTATTGTATTATTTAGTCAGTGCTGCAAATTGCTCTGAAGACAAAATTATCTTTTCTACCCTTGGAGAAAAATTAACCTGAAATGTCAAAGCACAATTATTGAAGCCTCTCTGCTCATCCTGTCACCAGTCTGATTCTCTGTGCTATTTATGTAAGCTGATGTTCAATGTTTCTTTTTCTTGTTCTACCCCATTGTGATAAATTGTCCATAAAAGCTAAAAAACCCATACAAATGTTACACTGATTTCCCTTTCCAGCACACTGTCTAGGGATGGTAAAGAAAGGTACTGATGAGTTGTAGAACATTGTTTCTTGTGAAAGTGCTTAATACCTTGCCAAAAAATATGAGCTAAAATCTGTGGAATTAAACAATCCTAGGGGGGGAAAACAAATCTTTGTTGCTGTAACTCATCCAGAAAATGTGAAAGGTGAAACAGAGCTTGAGGCTTGTTTACCATTTGCTGTACCTGTTCTTTCCCTTTAGCAGAGGCTGAGGTAACTCAGCAAACACTGGAAAGCTGTTTGTAAGACAAGAATTTGAAGACCCTCTGGAGCAAAGAACAACCCTCACTGCTGATGGGTCATTAGCAGGTTAGAACATTTTAGCTCTGACCATGTCCAGGGAGTGTGACTGCTTTTGAAATGATGCAGGGCAGTTCTTCATCACTCCTGGCCAATGAAGATGTCCTGAGGCATATTGCAAAGGACAATGTGTCTCATGTCAGACCTCAATTCAAGAAGTAGACTGTGCTTCACTATATTTTTTGTCATTTAGTTTAGTGATGTGTCTTCAAATATAATACTTTATAAGAATATAATATATTAGTTATATTATATATACATATATATATATATACAAGAATAATATAATATATATAATACTAATATAAAAACTTTAAATATAATAAAGATATTTTTTAATTACAGGAACTTTCTATGAGGTCTCTATATACAGATTTCATTAACTAAAAGCAATTTTTTTGCTTCCCAATCACACTGAGAAACCAAGAGTTTCTAGTAACATCACTTGAAGTTGCTGAGCTGTGCTATTTAGGTGTACTGGAATGAATTAGGAGTTTCTTTCCAGGCAACCTTTTCTGACAGAAATGCTGACGACGACTCTTCCTAGTGAAATACCAACACATAAGGACAAGCCACATTCCTGCAGCACTTCCCCTGTCTTATCCTGAACTATATCTTCCTTATTTTCTGCTTGTGCTTAAGTAGCTGCCAGGTTTTACCAAAGAAACAAACAAACCAAACAAATAACCACGTTAATGCAGGGTTATTTGATATATGTTTAAGTGTGTGGGGGATCTATTCTGCTGTAAGGACCATTTAAATGCAAGATATCATATCTGGTTATAGAATAACTCTGAATGTCTATTAGTTGTTCCCCAAGACATTAAACAAGCAGCAGCTGGTGGACTTTCAGGACAGGCTGACAGATTTATCTACCCCTTAAGTTTTGAGGGCAAAGCTGAGTGAAAAGCCCTGCATCATTATGTAATATTAATACTTAAAAATAGTAATTATAAATATTTTGATTAAACAGACTCTGAAGTTCAATTGCTGAGGTTCTGACTTGAATAAGACAAAAATACTTTCAGCGTAAAGACAGTCAGAGACAATGAGAGCAGGTTTCCCAGAGAGGCTGTGCCATCTCCAAACTGGATAAAACACTGAGCAGCCTGGTCTGGTCTTATGAGTGTCCCTGCTTTGAGCAGGAATTTGGGCTAGAAACCTGCTAAAATGCCTTCCAACATGAATTGTTCTAGAAGTCTAAGATCCTATGTACTTTGATGGTGCATTAAGATTTCAGTTAGGCAAGTTTATTTGTGCTGGGTTGTCAAATGCCCTCCACAGAGGTTTTCCAGATAAAAATTAGTTGCAACAGCTGGATCAAGCAGATTATCTGGCCTGGGGTTTGGGACACAGATCATTAGGTAATTCTAAGAGGATGCACAGAACTCTCACTGCTTTAATAGCAGCTCTGTTCCACAGCTCTGCACACCTACTTACCTGGTTAAAGGCTGCTGGGTGCATGTTGGAGGGATGGTTGGGGGTTACACTGCACATTTTTAGTGCACAATTTCCCTGCTTGTTAATGGCACGGTGGGAGAGTATACAAGACAGGGAGTTTATGGCCCAAGTGGCCACAGAGCTATTTAATGTCCTGCACAGAAATAGCACCGCTGGGGTAGTGGTTCTGAATATCTCAATGACCTGGTGCACTAAAGGGCTTCCTGGGGAAAATGGGATGGGGCTGTTGCAATTGGCATAGCCTGGATTTTGGTTGATCGTGCAGTAATGAGTTTGGATCATTACTCATGACTCCTGTCAGGACAGACAGTGCTTTGGAGGACTTTCACAGCAAGGAGACAAAGCTTGTGCTTGATGAGGAAACAAGGAATACAGATGGAGATTTGTACTAGAACAATAGGATGAACAAGAGAAATGCCTATTATTTTAAATGGACTCACAGAAATAAACAAATATAAGAGAATACTACTGGCCTCCTTTTAACTTATGCAGCTTGTATTTTTACTGACAATACTGGGCAACTCTTTCATAAAGTCAGTGAGTGTACCAGCATTGATCTCACAAGAAATCCCATTCAAATAAAAAAAATCTTAGTTTTGAAATATTTCAGGCCACTCTCCAATAACAATTTTCATATATCACATTCTCATCTCAGCTTTGGGATAGATCATGGGAAAGCTGGGTGAAATGACTGAGTCCAAATGGATGCCTAAGCTCCCCTGAAGAGACCCAGATGGTTGTAACAGTGGATTTGCTTCTGACCCTACTTCAATATCTGTTTATTTTCAGCAGTTTTGACCACTTGCTTGGGAAGTTTCCCCTCTGAAGTGCTTGTGCTGCTTTCAGACCCACCATCATCTGTCAGGAGCATTCCAGGAACGCCTCACATGGTCCTGGCCCCAGAGTATCTGCCCTGTGATAGAAACACAAATGCAGCAAAGGAATGTTGCTACAGTGGACACCTTTTTTTTTTTGTTTTTTTTTAGGATGTAATTTAGGGGGTGATTTGATGCCTGAAGTATCTCAGTAGAATTGGCTCAGCAGTTGCACAGTCCTTTGCTGTGGCTGGGTCTGGGGGTCTGTCCAACCCCCAGCTCTGCCAGCAACAATCCCAGATAGACATCTCAAGAAGGAGCAGCCATCCAGGGAGTTCCAGGCAGTGTCCAGCCAGGGGTAACCCTTAGGTGTGTGACCTGAGGCTTCAGGTGATCAGCTCTTTTGGAAGTGATTTCTGCTGTGTGATCAGCTCAGATCTGCCCAGCCAGCTCCGTTCAGGGGTTACCCCAGCCACGTGGAGACGAGATGGGAGCCCATGTGGTGTTCTGCAGGAGTTCTTTAATGCAGGCTTCAGCAAAGGGGGGCAGTGATGTTCTACTCCTGAAATGGGCAAAAGCTGGGTTTTCTGTAGGGAAGGGGAGAATTGGAAAAGGGGCCAGTGGTGTGAGGCTGGGATAAGATGACCAGTAGTTAACAGGGAGATAAGATGGGATCCTGAACCAGGAAGGGATCCACACCTTAGTTGTCATGACTAAGTGGTTTTGTCTTATCTTAGGGGGCAGTTCTCCAGGGAGGAGGCCTGTCAGAGGACTGGGCTTCTTCCAGAATATTTGTGCAGTTAATGCTGCTCTTAAGTACCTGCTGACAATAAATACTAAATTGATTTTCTTTATTTGCTTCTGCAGAATATGTTTAACTTTTAAAATACATTCCTATATGAAACTATCCCTTTTCTCCAGCTACCCTTGCTTGAATTCACTACTGATCTTGGACACAAGTAGTGCATGCAGTTCTTAGATTTCATCCCAGACTGTGGTCATTTACATGGACCAACTTCAGAAAAAGTTCCTGCTAAAAATGAAGGTCACCAAATCAAAACCACATCTGTATACATTAAAAGCCCTCAAGCACAGTGTTGACTGCCAGGCTGGCTGGGAGAACAGCACTGGTCCATGCAGTTAACTGGACAGTTTCTTTCCCACTGATTCTTTTCAAGAAGGGTATTAACACAATGGAATACGTGTTGCTGAAATGTACAAAACTGAGCTCCAGATGCAATGAGGTTGCTTGATTTTTCTCTTCCCCAATGTGCCCTGATGAGTTTGGAGTGAGATCCAGCAATTTAATTTGTGATATCTTTTAGATCACTGCAACTACTCAAAAGCTGTGGACAGAGGCAAATAACATTTTGTAATATATTTATTGAATGGTAATATAAACCAGAGAAATCTATAAAGAAGGGAGGAAATTATATTCCCTGTCTGGGAGGTACTGAACTGAATTTTAAACCAGAGAACCAGACATGGTTGAGGCTGCAAAGGGAAGAGGAAGAGTTCAGCTAACTTTCCCCATAAGAACTAAATTACTGGTGAGACCACATGATATTTTTCTAGTTTTCTGTACTTCTGACCTCCCTTTACAAATAGACATGCTCACATTTTGACAGTCTCCCCTGTTTTTGGGCAACCTCAACTTTCCTGTACCTACCAACAATAACTCCTTCTACTTTCTCTAGGAAATACCCCTGTTTGTAGTAAGATGGCTGGAACTCAAAATCTTTTCCTAAAGCTCCTCATCCATTACAGCTTCTGATTCTCAGTTGCAGTTTGAATACTCTGGTCACACCAAACCCAGGCCATGTAAACATGACATCTAAATCCTCATGTCCTGCTTGATTTCTCCACGGTGTTAGAGGCTCCTGTGCTAAACTGAAGGAGTTACATTACTTTGGTATCTAGGCTCACACCACCAGTCCACAGGCTGTGAAAGGGTTTATAAGGAAACTTCTGTTTTTGAATACCTGCCTATTCCAGGATAAAATGGACTCTGATATAAATGAAGGCAATAAGTACCATAACTGAACACAAACTCTTTGAAAACTGACAGGCAAGGAGATGTCCTAGAAAACTGTCAAGTTCAGAGTTTACCATTGGCTTGTTAGCAGAAGTTTCTTGAAAACACTATGTAAATACAGCTCCCAAAGTGGTTAAAGTGCTTTTTAGAGCTCCCACCTCTGGCATAGCTTAGAAGGAGCAGTAAAACTACACTCCTGGAAATGAGAAGGTGACCTGTGTTAAGCTTGCTTTGAAAATAAGGCACAATTGGAGTCCAGTTCCTGAGAATGTATTTCAAACAGATCCTATCCTTAAAACTGTGTTTCCTGATAGAAAAAGCTGGCAGAATTGATCCAGATTTATAGCAAAGTTGTCTGTTTATATAGTTGCAGTGCCTGAGGGCAAAACTATCTTTGTATGTGCTTTTCTGCCGAAACAACTTTTTAGTGCTCTATTGTTGTCATTTAAGTGTGATTGCCCTTTATGTGGTTAAAAATGTTTCAAGAAGGTACAATAATCATGGAGATTAGCAGACAAGAAAGAAATAGTTGTATGTTTGCTTGTGCATGAAAATGCTCCTTTCCGAAAACCTTGTAACAAATCTTTTTAGCCATGGCAGGAATAGGCAGAACTGTAGCCTTGAATCAATACCTGTGGGAGATGATGACTAACAGACCCAACAGAGTTTTTTGTTTGGAGGGGAGTGCTTAAACTTCTGGAGTTGGTACCAGCTGTTCCTTTGAACAATGCTGTATTTATGATTCAGACCAGGGCAGTTGTGTTGTAAGCAGGCAAAACTGATTATTTCCCTTCAAATGCTTTCTAAAAAAATATTAAAAAAAAACGGAAAGAAACTTTAGGTGGGTCTGAAAGATAGAGGAGCCTCTAAAGTACTTGTGAATCAGTTTTCTGGTGTAACTGCATCCACATGTGAAGTTATTGAAAACACATGTGACTTGGATAAAAGATTACTTTTAAAGAAGGGACTAGAACTGAGCTACAGACAACAGGGTCCTGTGTTTCATCAAACACTGAGCTACACATTTTCAAATGTTTCATGTTAAGAGAAAATGTTTAGATGATTTTAAACAGGGCACTTCTCCATTTCCATTCACTTGCTTATCACAGACCTCTTATGAGTGTTTCTGTTACAGAATAATCCACCAAGGCCATTCATCTGGTTGCTTGCTTGGGGGAAGAAAATCAAGTTACAGTATGTTTACTCTAAGGAATGGTATTATGTATTTGTAAGGTTTAGAGCTGGGTGAACCAGCTAGGGAGAAGAAACAGCAAACACAAAATTTGCCCGAGATTCATTATCATCATTATCTTGCTCTGCATTTTCAGTATACATACTGATAATAACTGATATGTGGTACAAATAATTTTAACCAAATCTCTAAGAGAATCTGATATGAATTCAGACAGTTAGGTATTTCAAAAAAGGCTGAGATACTTTAAAGAAATTAACAGGCAATACAGAACATGATCCAGTTGCATCTGAAAAAGGTGTTTCAGATATCCAAAGCTAAAATCATGGTAACTGCACTGTAAATTGTTTATTAGTATATAAGCTGCACTATATTTTAAACAACAGTATTTTGGGGCTGTATTCAGCTTTCCCTGTGTATACAAAGTGCTTTTAGCATATTATAGTTAGATTCTTCATGGACTGAATCCTTTGTGAATTTCTCCCCAGCTATTCTAAGTTTCCTAATGAAGCAAGAAGACAAAATCTACCAAAGACACTTGGTGTATTATTGGTCCAGACAGGTCTGGTTCTGCAAGTAATAGCTACAGGAATAAAGCTTTAAATGCATCTTTGCCTTTGACTTCTGCATCCCAGTCATGAGGTGTTTATTGCTGGAGGCAGTGGTGTTACCTGCCTGAAACAAGGCCTGTGCTCCTGACTTCATTAGTGCTGCTTTCCTACTGAGCCCTGTTGGTAGGGATCTGAGTGACATATTGGTCCAGAAATACAAAATTATTTTAGATTCGTGATGAACAGTGAATATGCATCAAGGTCAATAGGAATTATAATTATTTTCACTACTGTGTTTGGCAATTTATTCTGTCTCAGGCAGCTAATAACCATGATCTGAAAAAGCTCCAGTGATTGTAGGACGCAGCAGCAGCACCTCAGTGTCCCAGGCAGCCTGTTCCCATTTAATGGAGGTGAACCTTTGTCCAAAGGTCCCTATATACTGAAGTGCCATTTGAGACATGAAAGGCTAGAATATGACTGGACCTTTTTTAAAATTGTATTTAGTGCTTTATAAGGAGACAAAACCTGACCAAGCTATTTTTCAAAATGAAGGAGATAAGCAGTGAAGACCAGCTGTGTCCTTAATGATTTGGAAGAAATAAAATCCAGCTGTGAAAGTTTCATGCAAGCATCTCAACTCAGCTCTAGACTGCCAGGGTACCAAGCAGATGTCATTCAGCTCCTCCTGTGTTTTCACAGAGCTGCTCACCTGTCTCATGAAGAAGCCTGAGGTCTAATAAACACCAATGGGAATTTTTAAGAAGACTGCAGGGAGTCAAAGGGAATTCACAGGGTGGGAACATGGCCTGCTATACAGCAGACTAAAAAAGATAACTCTCATCCTCCGCTCTAAACCCCATAGTCAGGCACCTGTTAATGTCACCTGACACAGTAATATTAAGCACAGGCTGCTCCCTGTGGTTATCTGGTGGCAGGGGTCAAGAGGCACCACTGTGGGGCCATGCCTGTACAGCCACACAAATACTGTAGGAATGGAACAGTTTTGAGATTTCTTTCCTTCTGTGCACTTTGGCTTTTAGACTCATAAGTTATTAAAGAGAATAGATGTTATAAATCAGTCTAAAATAACCATTGCCTACATTAGATGAAATGCAATGAACAATGTTGCAAGGCACTGATAGAAAATTTGTGAAGGTTTGATTTCCAATGAGAACTGTGACACAAATGTAGACAGAGAGAATTGCAACAAGAAGGGAAATTTCAAGCTCTGAATTTCAGCTTTCCTCTGAACTGGAGGTAAAAAACATCCATGTATGCAGAACTTTATAAATTACTCCCTTCTGGTTATTATCAGCATTATTTTCAAAAAATCTGGTTTATGATTATTTGTTTTGGATAGCAGAGTAATCCCTGACTCTTGAAGGCCTCCAAAGTGTCTATTAGCAAACATAACATTCATTAGAGGTCATTCTTCAAATCCAAAATGAATACTGCTATTTTCCTTTGCCAAATGAAGATACAGCCTCCGGGGCCCCCAGTTTCTGCCACAGTCTCCTTCCTTGGTCTAGTGGGGTTGGGGCAGTTAATTTTTATATCTCAATAAATTATTCATGTATAACAACAGGTATTCCTAAAAGGCATAGGAGCAATTAAACCTATATTAGACATAATCAACCCATGCTTCTTCCTAAACCATGGAAACAAAGGAAGGACTTGCATGTCCTTTACATTATCATTGTCTGTACTGTCATGATGTTTTCTAGTCCTGACTGCTGTCAAATATCTGGTCTCAGCATATCTTTTCTGCCTAACAGAGGAGCCTTCTACTGTCTGTGGTGCTGTCTCAGTGGTACATTTTGATTTTGAGTGTCCCATTAACATTGTTCAGTTTGGCATGTTAGACATCATGAGATGCAGCTGTGCAGCATCCTGGGTAGCCGAGGCCACACAGTATTGTTGCATATGTGGGGACATGTTAGTTTCACAAGGATAGAGTGGGAAAAAAAAAGAAAAATCACTTTTGTGTGGGGCCTGAGGAGTCCCAGGGTTGCTCTTCAGAGGCTGACAAGCCTGCTATGCCTGCCTAGAGCTCATGCTATGGAGAACAGTGACTTCAGGGCTGGGTAACTCTTGACAGGTGGGACCAGACACGCTCCATCATTGCCTACTTTTCCCCGGCCAGTCTGTGCTGCTCCTGTTACTTCTAAGTTTCAGCCAGTCTTCCTAGTGTCTGTTGCTAGGGGATAATAAAGATCCTGTAAATAATGTGGTCTACAAACAAAGGCCGAGTTGAATTTTTCAGCTTTTGAGTTTAGGGAAAATAATTGCCTTATATTCTGTCTACTTTGTCTGTGTCTATACTAGTAACTAAACTAAACAAGGCTGGGGCATAGGAGAGGACTGTCCTTCAATAGCCTATATTGTGTATTTTTTGGCATGCTTGTTGGTATGGTGTTGGCCCATGCAAGCTAATATTCTCCCAGACAGAACCCTGATGTGGTTCAGGAACAGGTCAGGCACTGTTCGTAATAGGAAATTTGGATTAATTAATCTTCTTCTTTTTATTATTTTTTTGGGGGGGTTGGTGGGACACTGTAGCCATATGGATACAAACTGTGTTATGCTACTGCATATAATGCCAGAGAACAGCCCTTGTGCATTGTTTTAATTTGTCTAGATGTAGCTTTTGATGCCTAAGAAGCAGACAGTTGCAATCTGTGGAGCATGGGCTAGGCTCTTTTTTGACTTCCTCAGCCAGTATTACATGGTACTAAATAAAACTAGGTCGAATATCACATTTTTTGTTAATCAACTTGGAACAATTTCTGTTGCCAGGAGATTCCCACATGCTATGAGCAGTCTGGTATAATCAAACTTGTACCTAAATCAGAACTCTATCAATAATAGAATATAATCTGTGTTTTACTAACAGATCAGCATAATTAATATGGTGCTGTCCACTTGTTTTGTGATGGTTAAGATTAAACTACCACTGTCATACCCTTTTACATTGGTCTCCTGAGGAGGTAAATGGAATAGGAGAGTTATCTGATTTACATCAATCCAGCATCTGACTGGCAAGTGTAAAAAGTCACAGCTTAATAAAGAAGCAAGATAGAACTACAATTTCCAGTGCATTTGCATAGGGGGTTAGATAAATCTAAAGTAAATTTGGTCACCTAAATGGTAGGTGCTCAGTCCAACTTTCCAGTCCAGTTATCATCTCTAGAGGCTGATTCATGTTATTCTCAGAATGGTGGGAGAAATATATTGTGCTCTGCTGAGCCCTGATACTAGATTTTTGGGTTGCTGTTATCCAGGCATAATTTATTCATCATTTATTTACTCTTTTCTCAGTACTTTACTTTTTTTTTTTCCTGTTACAAGCCCAGATATTTCTTTCTCAGCTTTGATTCTACTTATCTTGCATGGCTTTGTCATACTCTCTGACAGCTCAGGAATTTCTTTCAGGACTGGTCAGTCAATAGATGGGTGCCTCTGCCTCCCCCAGCAGGGAGCCCCCCTTTACAAGGAATAATCATTTTGTCTTCCTAGTCTTGCCTGGTTTAGGGTTAGGTGGGTTGGGTCCTTTTGCTTGTCCACCTAACCCTAAACTTTCACAATCAAAAGACGTGTATGGATTGGTGGATGCTGTCTGGATCCCATACCACTGTTAAGCCATTTTCTTGTTAAAGGCTTTTCCATGCCTTCTATTCTGCTACAAACAGTTGTGGGGTGTTGGACCATACAATGAAAATAAAAGTACTGAAAAAGTCTTTCTCAATTAGAATGGTCTTTCTCAATTAGTCTTTGGATTTAGAGACTACCATTGATTAAAAATGTAATTCCATAGGCAGAGCTGTGCTTAGAAATGGGTGTAAAAGAAAAGGCAGTATTTCCACTCATAAACTTCTGTGGAGAAGATAGAAAAATAGGAACCTTCCAGCACATGGAAGAAGGCAGTCTGAAATTTTGAAATTGAAACAGAAACATCTAAACTATTGATAGAAATAAAATCCATCAAACAGAGAAAATGAGCACTGTAAACCAGAGTAAAGGAAAAAACACATAATATAATCCAATTTTTCCATAGTTATGAGGCAGGACAGTGAATGAAGAAAGGCCATAGGAAAATTGAGTAAATGGCTAGGACAATTGCTAGAGCAAATTCATGAGGAAACTCTACAAAGTGAGACTAAAAAGGGTCCTTACTTGGCCTTCTGTTTGCTGATTGCCTGCATTTATTGTTAATTTCAGAAAACATGTTGAACAGAAATAAAAAAAAAAATCCAAACAAAGAAATTACTGCTTTTTATTCCAGCTAATATATAGAAAATCACTGGAAGATTTAGGAACATTATGAATGCCAAGTAAGACATTATATTTGTAGTTTAGTTGGCTTTAGTGTTTTGAAGATGACATTTAAATGTCATATTACTTCAATTCAGGAGTGGGAGCATATATTTACAAGAAGACCTTAAATAGAGCATTCATTTTGGATTTGTTTAAATTTCTTGTTCTCTATTTTTTGAAGGAAACAAAACAAAGCAAAATGCAGACTATAAATTTCCATTGAATATGTTTGTACTTTTTGTATTGTTAATGCTCAGTTCAATGCTCAGTAGAAATACTGCTTATTTCTACAGCTGTTTTTGAAAAAGAAAAAATAAAAGGTAAGATTTAATTCCTCAAAAGGCCATGGCTTTAATTTCATCTTTGTTACCAGAGTAGAATGTTTGAAGCAAAAGGCTGCTGACAGTCCTCAAATTTATAGTCTCTTTCTGAAGCCCTGGGAGACATGGCTTTATTTACTTTTGCTTACTCAGGTGAATAAACTCTTGCCATAAGCTCTTGGCAAGACCCAGCAGTGGCAAGCACAGGGTTAAGATGCTGTGAGAAATGGGATAGCTGAAGTCCCAGTACACTGAACTCTACCCCACTAATGGCAGGCTTTGGCTTTAATGTTAGCTTTACCTTAAAATCATTATCTAAAGGGTGAGAAAAGACCTCTTCAGCCTAAAGCAAAAGGATTGGCTGGAAATGAAATCCAAGCCACTTCGGTAGGCCTGATTCAGTCGCTCTGATTCATCAAGTGAAAACAAGCCATTTGCCATCTGGTAATTACCTTGGGGACAGAGGTGTAAATCCCAGTTCCTTAATCTTCCCCTCCTTAAGAAAACATTTTCTCCTAGGTGGTCCAGATGGCGAGGGGCCTTCAGACAATGCATGGAGGTGACCAGTGATGGGTTTCTCCAGCGCAGCAGGAGGTCCTTGGGGTGAGAAGGCAGAGGGAGGGAGACAGGGAGGGAGGGATGGAAGGAGGGAGGGAGAGCTCTCCTTTCCAAACAGATTGTCAGATGGCTGACAAGTGCCACACAAGTCTGTGTGAGAAAGCTCTTCGTGGGATCCCACAGCACCCCCATCCCTAGGCTGCTGGAGACACTTGTCAAGGATGAGTCTAACTACAGGCAGAACAACCAACATGGTTCTTCTTTCTCCCTTTCTCTCTCTATTTATTTATGCATCTAAACTACAGCTGGAATGTCTCTTTCCAGTCATACTGATTAAATGACAGCCATGTAGATCCTTAGCTTCTTGGTTCAAAGAGGCTTGCCTTGTTTTCTTTAGAAATCTAAGCTGAAGGGAAGAGAACTCAACCAGGCATCTGAGCTGGCCCTCACAAGAAAGGAGAAACAACATTATTTTGGAAGTTGTTTAGTAATGATATCTGCAGTGCTTCCCTTTGAGAGGGAAACTCCCCCTCCTGTGACTTTTAAAATAGCCAGAAGCTAAATTAGGCCACTTGAGGAAGTCTTCTGCTTCTCAGATTCTGACCTGGTTGCTCACTGAGTCCTTGGCAGATGTCAAAGAGCTCAGTATAGGTTTTGAGACTGCTTTTACTGGCAGCTTACCCTAGGGTGCAGGGCTGCACCAAGGGGCTGCCTCCTGCTCGGCAGCTGCCCTGGCTTGTGGAGTACTTCACTGGCTCTGAAAAAGATCCAAGGAAGCAGGTGGACCAGGGACCACTTTTTTTTTCCTATGCTCATATCCCTTGTACAGTCATGGCTTTAATTCCAAAATCCCTTTAATTCCCAAATTCCCAAATCGGTGTTTTCCGACCTGGAGACAGTCACTAGCATGCATCAAAGATGCAGCATTGGCATGAACTAAACTGAACTAACAGAGAGGCAGATAAAAGTATTTTGGAGAGCTGCAGCTGTCAGATAGGAAACCAGAGGTCCTTGACTTCACCAGGGTGTGGATCACACATTGCAAATGACTCAGCTTTCAGATAATTCCCCCTCTTCTAAAGGGCCTACAATTGTAGAGAAGTGATCACATAACCTGCACCCTCAGACAACCTTTGGATAACCTGCACGCCTCCAGAGCTGCTGCACAAAATCACAGATGGAAACAAAAGGCATCTCTGGGCCAGGGGAGCTCAATGGGAGCTACGATCAGAGCCTGGGAAAAAGAGAGAAGAGAGGGAAGGCAAGGCTGGGGGGTAAATTACCTCCCATTTACCCCAGATGGGTATAGCCCACATGATGCAGAACAACAGGTTTTCACTTGTACATTAGACTAGTTTAAAAAGTTGCCTGAAAGGAGAATTTAGACCCAGGGATATTTGTGCAGCTTTGATATCCCAAGAGGAAGAAGACAGAAGGCTAATATTTATGCCTCAAACTCATTGCTCGTTCTCCACCACAAATTTAGGTGCCTAGAAAGATAACCAAGGAAAGTAAAATGCCATTTCATCCTCTTGCAGGGATCTTGGCAAAGGCTTATTCTACCTTGAGATGCTTGTGCCTTTCCAGCAGTTTTGCAGTGGGAATACGCACCAAAGGTTGGCCAAATGGTGTCTTTTGGAACACTTGAATGAACTTCTTCAAGCAATTGTGAAATGTCCCTTTCACATGCTAATAGGAATTTTCTTGTGTGTTCCCCACAAAAATGTCGTATTAGAGCCATTCACAAAACCATGCCATGAAAATGCCACACAGGAACCTCTGCCTATGGTGAAAATGTCTGTTGATTTCAAGAGAGCAATCCACAACGTCCTGGAAAAATTATTAATTGACATGGTTGGAACAAAAACCCCTAAAAGTTGTCTAGTCTAGCCATTAAAACTGAATTAGAAGTTATTATTTCCTAGTGTTTTTAAAATTAAATTAACAGTATGCAAAGTTTTAAAAGCAATTCTATCCTGCCTGAGTTGATATTGACTTTAGAATAATCTAAAAAGAAAAGCTATATTATTAGATGCACATGGAGGCAAGTTTAAAACTCTGTTTTCAACTTCCTGATTCTGCAATGTTTCCCTTTTTCCTTTAAATTTCAGCAATTTGATGTAGTGGCTGATGTGTTTTGTTGTGTTTTGGGTTAATTTTGTTTTCTTGTTTTGCTGGTTTTAGTTTGTGTGTGTGTGTGTGTGTTGTTTTTTTTTTTTTTTCCTGTTCTGTGATATGCCTGGAAAGAGTGGAATATTCCCAGCCTGTATTAATTAAGATGGATTTTACCTTTGCTAAAATCACTGCTTAAAAGTACCAATGAAACCAAATTTCCTAAACTTAATTGTACTTTCTAAATATTTTGTCTTTTAAAGAAAATTTCTTCACTATATGTACAATGCTAAAGATTGAGTAATCCCAAATAAAATTATTTAGGACCATTGCTATACTTCTGGTTAGGCATTAACATCTGAGCTGGGATGAACTAAGCCCCTAAGTGATAATCTTGCTATTAACTGAGATGTGTAAATGACTGAATCTTTACTGTATTTTCTTTTAATCTCATTACTGTGCCCATATCTTTTTAGATTTTTTTTTTAATATATATGGAATATGACAAATATGGATTATGTAAGAAAACCTCCTGGTTTTTCCCTTCTTCAAATACCTGTGAAAAAAATTTAGGCTATTGTTGGAATTAGAACAATATTCAACTGTAAAGGGTTAAAAAAGGCTAATC
This sequence comes from Cyanistes caeruleus, assembly GCF_971803275.1. Classification (NCBI taxonomy): domain Eukaryota; kingdom Metazoa; phylum Chordata; class Aves; order Passeriformes; family Paridae; genus Cyanistes; species Cyanistes caeruleus. The sequence goes on from NC_141701.1 coordinate 12,851,809, forward strand.
AGAAAATGCTGAAAAAAACTGTTAGAATTACTGAGAAATTTTTCCAATTGTTTTTGCCAAAATAATTATATCTTGAGTTTAGCTGCAAACCCCTGTGCTTCAATACTTGGCAAGTATGTTAGATGTCTTTAAAATTTGCCATAAATTTGCTGTTGACATGACTGCCTATTACAATAGCACATGCCAAAATGGATTTTCCCCATGGAAAATCAGCCACTAATTTGGTTTCAACACTAAGTCTCATTCTTCTCTCACATGTCTTTGGTTTTGACCTCTTCCAACATGGTTATTGGTGTAACACTGGACACTTGGTGGGTTTACAGGAGCCGAATTTTAAACCACGGCATCAGGAGATGTTCCACCTTTACAGTTGGAGGAGGGTATTTCCCCACTCTAGGCTGTAAAGCTCTGATATACTATATTGTTATTTTCTGCTCAATTCAACTTAGTTCCCATGTGCTGGTTGAGGGCACGACTTTCTCTTTTGCAGTTTCTTACAGAATTCACACATAGGACTTTTAGGTCAAATATATTCTCTGTAACCTCAACATCCAGGATGTGATAATTATTAGCAAAGCTAATGGAATTTCATGAAGACTTTCAAACCTCAAGTACAAAAACTTTCCATTGATATTTTACAAACCCTACAACCCGGTTTCCAGCAGTCGTCTATGAAGTCAGTGCTCATGATTCTAGACCTCTTCTTCCCACTCAGTTTAGTCACTTTACAAAGCCCATACCTTTGGAAGTCTGAGAAGGCACATCTGCATTTAGGAGACACTGAAGATGCATTACAGACAGTTATTAATGCCATGCTCTCACTTGCTTTGAGAACAATCTTAACTTCCCTACATGATTTTTGCAACTGAGTTATCCCTCTTAAAAGGATCACACAGTGTGAACTGAAAGGGGGGAACATGATCTTAACAGAAGGCTTGTTAAATTGCACTGTGGTTATAAATTTTGTGGAATTCCTTTGTATTTACAGTAACTGTCAAAACAGTTTTAATCCTTTAAGGCTTCAAGATTTACATTTCTTGTCTTGTGTGCTGAGAAATTGCAATACTGGAAAATGATGTATATTTTCCATATACACTGTGGGCTTCTTAAAAGGATGGGTGAAGTCTACTTATTTGGGGGATAGTGTAAAGACTGAGAAGGCAGGAAAGAGAATGGGAATTCAGTGGTATGATGGACTCATGGCCCAGATATTGGGATATGGATTGAAGTAAATGTGGGCACTGAGAGTTAAAACTAAGTGTATCTGAGGCTTGCCCTGAGCTCAGAAGACTTTCTACTTTCCCTACATGTAGCTACAGCAGACTAACCAAATTAGAGTGGGGATGACTGCATAGCTTTGAGAATGTTCCTACCTGTCCAGCTTCTTATGGGACTTGTTTGTGATAGCAAATGCCAAGGCATCTTCTAGAGCTCAGAAGTGAAACAAGCCTCATACAGAAATTGAAATGTAGAAGGAAAATGCTATTGCTGTAAAAGGAAGCTGCAGGTTTTTAACATTGCTACTATTGTGGGATTAAGAACTATAGGATTAATTATATATTAAAAATCTTTTACTTTGCAAGGATACATAGAAAGGATTTTTAGGTTTTCGCTTAAACGAAAATAAGCACAAATGTGTAACTATTTTTGTTGATTTAATTCTGAAGATGATGTTGGATCTTGTGGGAGTCAGTGGGACTTTTGCCATTGACTCACACAATGTAGATTCAGGATATACAGTACATTTGCATTATAAGTCCAGGCTGTTATAATTAGAAGTGAGTTTAAATGCTGGTATTTAACTCTGCATTGCAAATTTACAAAAGTCTCATATTGTCTGAACCTGAGATTTTGGTTTGGGCCCACCTCCAGGGCAGGGAGAGTCTGATTAGCTGTAGAGTCTGTCTGAGACCTTGGTCAGCGATATTTTCATATTTTTGTGGTTAAAATGATGTATGATGTAGTATGAAAGCAATACTTTTCACTCATTAATCATATTTCAGAAAATGGGAATCACATGACAAGTAGAAAACCAAAGTATGAAAATGAAGACAGGAATTATGCTCAGTTAGCCAGTGTAAAAACTTTTATTGGACCAAGAAATATAATCACAAAAGAAAAAAGATTTGTGATGAAAATTTTCACAGACTTTTTGTTTTGTTTGATGCTGTTTTTTTAATCAGAGATATCTACAAGTTATTAGTGAAATAAACTTAGTAAAGTATTGGCTAATACTAAGAAAAAGAACATTTTGGTTCTAAAATCTTTGCAAAGGAAGCATATGCATACATAAATAAACCTCTTAAACTGTTGTTGATAAATTGTTCTGTTGAAGATTGCTATTATGTGGGGGTTTTTTTTAGGGATTTGAGAACTGAAGTAGAATACATTCTACTAAAGGACTTAAAAGCTAAATAACTGAAACTGTGCCTCTACTTACCAGCCCTAACTTGATTTTAAAGTTTCATGATTTTGCTGGTAATTAAAGGATTAAAATTGGAACATGTATCTCCCACCACCACTGATGACAGAAGCAGCTGCTGTGCTAGAGAAAGTAAGTTCTTGTCTATTTTTTTATGTGATTATTTCTGCAGTTTATCCTCCCCACTTCTCATGGGCAGGAGTTTGGAGATTCTCCCATCCAAGAATGGGTGGATTTTTCAGGGATAGATTCAGGAAGTTTGAAGTGTTATTTTTGAGGATCCAGTTAGTGCTTTTAGACTCCACAGTATTCTTTGGTAGGAATCCCACACCATGCTTGTGCTCAAGGTAGAAGTTGCTTTTTTTGGTTTGTTTTAAGCCTGGTGCTTGCTGGCTTCCTTAGGAACCCTGAAGTGATGGCACTGTGACAAATGAGCAGTATTTTCTTCCTCTTGGATATTATAGACCCTTATTCATGGTCCAGTCTGCTGTCAGACAAGCATTAACTCAGAATCCAGCATTTCTGTGATGCTTGGCTAGAGAAAAGCTCCACATATCTTCAGGGAGATGGGGCTATGATGAGCCTGTGATGCCCAAGTTTCACAGCCCCTGGGGGAAGAAACCAGCAGCTGTGTGTGGGGATTTACTTTGGGAAACTTGGGAACTTACTGCCATTTTTCTAAGCAAAATACATAGCTATGGAAAAGACAAGTTTAGGGAAACAGGCCTAAACTAACACACTGAATATGAGCATACTGACAGGTTTTGTGTTGGTTTGTAATGACAGTAAAAGCTGTGTTTTTCAATGGTGGATGTTGCCTTTCTTTGATTTCCTTTTCATTACTTGTTTTTGGTTGTGAACAGTAAAAAACCCACTAAACCTAATAAAAAAATAGAGGAAGGAGTCACTGTTTGTGAGGTTCTTGAAGGTCAAGGGAAAGCAACTTCTCATGATTTAGTGGGTGGAAAGCCTGGGTAGGAACTGATATACTGCACTCCCTGAGAAATGATGGAGAACAAAGAAAGCCTTGGAAGGAGGAGCTGTGAGCACACGTGTGTGCACTCGTGTGTCTGCAGAGCAAACCGCTGAGCTCCAGGGTGCTTCGTTTATTTGCAAACACTGCTCATTAGGAGAGCCTCCTGAAATGCTCATCTCATCTTCTTGGGGGTCTCCACCCTGCTTGTAAAGTGGAAATTGATGCATAAGGCTGTAAAATGAGGAAATAAATTTCTTTGCAAAACAAAGCCTAGCCAGGGTGCCTCACTGCAAAACATGCTTCTGGCACAATCACAAGGACTGTAGTCACCAGGAGTATGGACAACTTGTTAGGAAATAGAAGGAATCTTGAAGTGCTAGGATGCAGTGGTATGTAACTTTTGTTTAATAAGCAGTTAAAGTGTAACAATTATGATTTTCCTATAGAAAAATAAGTCTTAAATTCTGCATGTTCTGTCACTTGATGGATCAATGGTCAAAGTAAATTTAAGTTTCAGGGATGCACATATTAACACATATATGTTCAGCTGTGCTCAAGCTAAAAACTTGTATGTTAATCTTTGCTGTATTGTAGCAATGGAGAATTGTTGTTGTGAGTTCCATGAGAAAGATAAATGAACTTTAGGACTTGATTTTACTGATCCAAACATCTGGGTAGAGTGATCAATCACCAGATTTCATCACCACATTTCTGTTTTTAAAGTATAATTGCCAAACTCACTTTTACAATGATTGCATGCTGGGCAGTTTTGCCTTGCAAAATTAAGACTATCCTCATCCCTTAGGATAGGCAAGCACTTACAACACTTTATAAAGCTGTGCCATGAAATACTGCCAAACATCAAAATTTGGCCCCAGATTTTTGTCTTGCAAGGGAAACTGCATTCAAGTATAATTTTGATACCTATGCAAGAAAAATTTCAGCAAATATCCTTGGATTTTCTGAGTGTGAATCCCATTATTCCATGAGGTAGGCTATTGCACTGGTGTGTTTATATGAAAACATGCAGTTATTCTTTCACAAGGATGCTTACTATATATTTTTTGGTGATTTCTTTCTGAAACAATCTCAGCAATTGTGAATATCTGGGCTGAAGTTTTCTTCGTGTAACAGCTGTATTTTGCAGTACTACAGACTGGCTCCAGGGAAACCACTGTGGTCTCTTCATTCCCAAGGCTTTAAAGCTCGATTGACATGATAGACCATAATGATTTGGAATGAGGATTATGGTCTGTCACTAAATAGCATGGTATTATGCATGTACCATAATACAGTTACTATGATTTTTTAAGACATATTCCTGGAAACCTCAGTCATTTGTGTAATAATAACTCACCCCATCATAATTCATGTGTAAAAAGAGTAGGATGATGCTTTGGGAATGAAAATAGGAATTGCACTGGTGCAGGTTGGAGATACAGAACATCAGGAAGCAGAGACTGCACCAATCTCAGTGGTGCCCCATGCATTTTATTCTGAGCCTACCTCTGTGTTCTTAACAGCACATTTCTGTAGCTCCCCAGAAATTCAGGTTATGTATAAATAAGGGCAAGGTGCATGTGAAAATGAATTGCCAGAGCTTCTTTTCTGCTCAACTCTCCTTCACCCTCAAGAAAAAGGTCACTAAAGTAATTTTAATCTTGTCTTACTCATAGTTCTATTGCTTTTCTTTGTCTTTTATGTTTTCACTGAACATAAGAAAGAACTTAATTCCAGGTGATTTTTTTTCCAAATTTCCACTTAGAGAAGTCAGAAACAAACTGTATGTGGCAGATGGTGGCTTCATAAGTTTTAACCACAGCAGAGGGAAGGTTAAGATTCTTAGAACAAGCAGACACTCTAGGGCATTGTGTTTCAGTTGTTACATCCATGAACATGGCTGATATATTTTTGAGATCTCATGGCTCATTGACACTTGTAGTTTTCTGATTTTAATTTTTAAGGGTGCTTTCCTCCATAAGATGGGAAATGTCTGTTGATGTACCACAGGGGTGTTTTACAAGAGAGGGTATAAAGCAATTGAAGAGATGTTAGGAAAAAGGAAGCTTCAGCCATTCTTTTCTCTGCTCAAAGCTAGAATGAGCAGGAGGTCTGACTTGTTTAGGGGGAAAAAAAAATAAGGAAGGAGAATCCAAAATAGAAAATTATTGTAGTTGTGAATGAAAGATTTTGACTGGAGCCGTAATCAGAAGGCAAATTTACTGCCAAGCACTAGCAAAGGAACCTTTTTTACTTTCTTAACTGCACTGGCTCTTACTTCCTTCTATGGTCAGAAAGAAACCGTGTTTGCAGAGTCTTGGTGCTGAGTTTCCATAACCAGAAAAAAAAAATAAAATTGTTTCAACCTGCATAAATTATCGTGTAGGAAGAAACAAATCTAGAAAATAGGACATGATGTGTAAATGAGAGCTCAGCATTTAAGTGTGCCTTGTTTGAAACCCTCTGCCCAGCACTGGGTGAAAGTATGGCTGTTTCTGCCCTCAGTAGAGATCTGTATAGAAAAGAGGCCAACCTCACATTTCAGCTCTTAACAGGCTCTTAGACATGCAAACAGTGTTAAGGACTAGAAAGCTAAACTCACTGCACTTGGCTACAGTTCAGCAAGAGAGAATGGTACTCCACGTGATTTATGTGACATTGTGTGTGGTAAGTGTGTTAATGTATTCTTTCACTCCATATTGCCTGGCTAGACTTCCCTTGTTCTGACCATGTGCTCTTCTCTGACAGATCAGGAAAGTCATAATAAGCAACTGCTCCTTTTCTACAAACACTCTTGCATTTGGAGCCTTGCAAGATCAATCTTCCCTCTATTCCTCTTCCCACGGAACAATGCAATGCAAGAGACTGAGACAGTCAGGAATTGTGGCCCATTTTAAAGATGATGAAACGTAGTGTGCAATGTTCATCCTCTTTGATAGAAAATTCTTATTTGCTTTCCACAGTGGAAAATGGATATAAAACAAAAGCTAGTGCTGTGTTAGGCTAAGTTGTTTCTCTGTGGAGAAGCAGCTAATGGAAGCAGAGAAGTGTAAAAAAACCCAGAAAATCAGGACAGCTGAGCTTTCAGCCACACAGCCATAGTCAATGCAATCAACAGAAAAGGACAAGGCTGCAAAGAATGACAATCTTTGCTAAACTGATCATACTCTGAATGATACTTCATATGGTGATGGCTTGGGTTAAGTATTATGGATTTAAGCTTGATCCCCTATGATAGATTGTGGCATTAAAGCCACAATCAAGATAACTGAAGTTATCTTGAAATGTTTGGTGGTGACTAAATTGTGCTTAACCTGAAACCAGAGCTGCTGTGCAGTGACAGCTTACTGCCGTAGGATCAGCACAGACAAAAGTAAAGTTGCAGTACACTAACTCAGTGCAATCAGTCAGACTGATCAAACTATTGATAAATATGCACCCATTCTTCTATATCCATGGAAATCTGCTCACATGTGGGTGTTATCTCCTCCCCAAAGCCCCAGTGCCCCATCTTATTTATCATTTGATGCTGCCAATGTAAGGTGCCTTTGTGAGATGGAGGCAGTGCTTTCTTGCCTGTAATCACCACATTAAAAATACATTGTGAGGACACACGTTCCATTTTGGAACAGCAAAGGTGAACTCATCAAGGCCTGTGGGTCACAGTTGCTGTGTCTTTGGGCTTACATTCATCGCCAAGAGAGAACTCTGTGGGCAGGTTTCTTCTCAGTATGAAAGTCTGTAGACTTTGGTGTGTGTTTGTAAGTGAAGTGTCCAACTACTATTATAGGAGACTGAAAGCAGGAGTTGCTGCTTCTAAGGGTTCTAAGCATACCTGAGATGTCCAGGGTACTCTTGTTGTATGGCTGGTGCTCTGGACAGACACTTAGCTGTTCATCAGCCCTGTGTGGATGTCTCAGACACTCTGGACAACTCCAGTGGCACCAGACACTTCTGCTTGGTCAACTGAATCACCAACAGACTCAACTCTGCTGTTAAACTTCCAGGCACCATTCAGCTATCAGTAGCCGTCTCTCACTGCTAGGGTGAGCTGTTCTCTAAACCAACTCAGTTGTTTCAGGCATTCAGTATCATTTAACATGACCTCAGGCATCCTGAATTTTTCTGGCTCTATCTGTTGCTCCCAGCAAGTGTGGGTCTCCTATAAACTTTGTGTTGTCTCTCCAAGCCCACGTGGGCCCAGATATAGGTGCCTTTGATGGCAGAAACCCCCAGTGTTTAGGCAACTGAACTGATGACTGTTTCTATCTGAAATGGAATTGCTGGCTTACAATTAGATATCAGATATCAGATATGTGGGGTCATATTCTTGAACTGCAAATTGCCCAGAGGGTCAATTTTTGATTCTCATTCTCCTAAAATATGCTGTTTTACAATCTGAGCCACATGTTATTCTGTAGATTGGTCCTGATAGGTCTGCAAAAGATGACTTAGTAAAACACGTATATGTACGCTAGAAAGCTGAGCAGGCAGGGGAAATTTTGAAATTCTCTGCATCAACAGTGGAGATTCAGTAGGGCTTCACACGTTGAAGTGCTTACAAAACTCGTATAGAAATTTCAGACACCAGTGTGAGTGGGTGTGCCTGCTGTAGCTTTTCCCTTGACAAACTTTTGAAGACAGGTTTTGGCAGCATGGAACTGTTTTGCTAGGCTTAATTAACCACAAATAGTTATAAATCATAGCATAAGAAACACCATACTCTTTAGACCAATGGTCATTCTAGTCTAGTATTTGATCTCCAGCAGTGGCAAAGAAGATGATTTATTGGGAGACTATTTAAGTCTAATCCTTTAAATATTAATATTATATTGATATTTAATAATAAAGGTTCACTTTATGGACTTGATTTCTATAAATTTGTCTACTGCCTTTGTGAAGTTTACATATTACAGTCTGTGTACCAAAATGGCTGAAAGCCATTAACACACACTAGTCAGCTGACACCTTAACAATCATGTGTGTGTTATTTAAGTATTAAGTATTTAAAATTCTTATTTCAAGCGTGCCTTCTGACCTCTAGATGGTCACAGACCTAGGGTGCCAGGCTCTATAAGAAGCTGGACTGCCCATGAGTTATCTGTTGTGCAAGGGTTTGCTGTTTTTCATGTTCCAGGAAAAGAATTTAAAAAGAAAACATTCAAAGGGAGTGTTATCTTTGTGATTTGAATTATTTTTTTTCCCATTGATAAAAGGAAAAAAAACCATGAATGCTTTTATTTTAAAAATATTTGAGTGGAACCTTTGTTAATGTTGTGAAGCAGTGGTAACTCTGAGTCACAAAGCACTTAGTTGAGATATACACTTGCAGTTTGTATCAAGCCCCTCCTTCTGTTTTAATTTTTGTCTGTACCCATTTTTCATGTTGACTTGACAGGGTCAGGATGTAGTCTTAGAAATGGAGCATTTATCTTGCAGTGATAAAGTTTATGCCTTTAATGTTACCTTTCAAATGTAAGAGAAGTCAGACAAATTGTCTGGGTTGTTTCAGGGTTTATTTGTTGTAGTGCTTACTGGCTATGATCATTCCCTATTTATTTCACACAGCTACTGAATTCCAGTTCATTAAAGATATTTAGTCAGCTATTTATTTCAACAGGACCTGCTAGGAGTTATGCATGTGCTCAGATGTTCTTCTGAATCAGTCTTTGCTTGGAGAGCTGTCAGGGACAACCTTTGGGAGTAACTGCAAATAACTTATGATTATATCTAAGTCAGATCCTTATGTATTTATGTACTACACTAAGGCAATTTGTCCTGCCTCTGGCTGTCTGCATCCTTGGCATTTGGTCATAAAAGCATGTTCAAAACAGTGTCCTCTGTACCCTCATCTTTTTAAAGTTAACCCTACCTGTTGCATTTTTTGAATTTTCTTTTCTTGGTCTAGGAGGTCAAGGCTAGCAGAATCTCACAACATCCATCCAAGATCCATGGTAAGTTCTGGGAACAAATTGATGTGTTTTTCCTTTTTCTCATTTCAGCTTAATAAAATCTTCCCTTGTGCAAATTCTCAGCAAATAACAATTTGACATTTTCCAGATGATGCGGGGATAAAAACTGGGGGTCTGTTCCTTCTTTTTAAGTCAAAAAACTCAAGTAAAACCAGCTGGCAATTTTGCCAGCAGGAGCTGGACTCACATTTGTCTGAGTGAAATGGGCAGTGGGAGGAGAAATGGAACCATGCTTCCAAAGAGAAAACCTGAAGGGGCAAATCTAAAAGAAGAACCTGTTCCTCTAAAAAAACTCAGAGGTGGTGAGTGTGGTTTCACAAACTCTGCTCGCAGAAGAGCATCTGAAGGGCCTGCTCAGGTGTCTTGCTGAACTGCTACCAATGCTGATGCCTTTGAAGGAAGAGCTTGTGATCAACAAAATTCTGTGGTGTTGAAATATGTCTCTTTCAGTGAATCTGACTCCTGCCTCAACATGTCCATGTGGGTCTGCACACAAGGTTCATGAAGTGATAACTCACAGATGAAGCTGATGTATCAGTCTTAACTTACACACGGCCTTTTCTCTCCTTTTTTTTGCAGAGGGTAAAGGATGTGGCCTTATCTTGGGCACTCCCTGACTCCTGTCAGTTGGTGTCACAACTTGGAATGTTATTTCAATCCAATTTCCTTTATCTGAAAGTATTTATGTGAGCAGATAAAGCATTAAGCCTTTATCCTAAAGTGCCCTGCTCCACTTTAGTGCTCCAGATAACACTGACTTGTGCTGGAGCTGCCACTCGATGGACAGGAAATCAATTCTCTCCCCCATTCTCTGCTTCATCTTTCATGGTGGATAATGGGGACGTGTGTGTGATGCTACTGACAGACCTCAGGATGCAGTCCATTAAGAGGTTAAAGGGAATCTCATCTTCAAAATGGAGAAATCTGCTTTTTTTCCCCCTGCTGTATTTATTTGAGGTGGGGAGAAGAGTGGGATAGTTCAAACCAGTGTTTACTGTTACTTCTCTCACTCTTCTCACCTCTCATAAAGAGCTTACTCAAACAGGCATGTTAATGTAGCTAAGAGAAAGTACTGTTCAGCATAATTGAAATGTCAAGAACTGTCTTGAAGTGGAATACATGAGATTTATGGATTTGAAATACAAAACCATGAACTAAAATGCAGTCAAGTGCTTTCTAAGACTGACAGAGCCATTTTTAGGAGGAGGCAGAAGAGCTGGGAATGGAGTGAAGCTGATGCTGGAAGGAGTGAGGAGAAAGGTGTTTTTAGTTTTGCCTTTGTTTCTCACTATTTTACCCTATTTTTAAATTGACAATGTATCAAACGATTTTTCCCCAAACTGAGTCAGGTGTTTTTTTGTTTTTTGTTGGTTTTTTATTATTATTTTTAAATTTTTTTTTAATGTGACAATAATTGTTAAATGATCTCACTGTCCTTATCTCAAGCCATGAGATTTTTAACCTTTAAATCTTCCCCTGCCCTACTGAGGAGGGGGAGTGAGAGAACTGGGGGCTGGGTGGTCTCTGGAAGTTATCTGTACCTGTAGCTGACACCACTGCCACCCATGCACCCCCTGAAGTTAGTGCTAGAAATCTCCATAACAAGTTCTGGAAAATTAATCCAGATTTGTGGACTGGGGGATGGGAAGTTAGATTAAATTGTCACATGCAAAAGAACTTCTGGACACAGAGGTTCTTATGGGTGCACTTTGTTTTATGAATGTCCCTGATATAGGAAGAAGGACATGACTCATGTAAGCTCTGGTGGAAACAAAAAGAGGAAAACATGCCTCCCTATATAGGGATATACATACATCCCTATATATGTAGGAATTTTTGCCTTTGAGTTATAACTAGCAATTAAAGAGAAACAATTAAAAATATTGTTGGATGGAATCACAAGCTTAAGAAATATTTTTAAGAAGTGAACACTGACTCACCTTCCTTAATCATCTGAATGATGTAAGTGCCCTTTCAAGTTAGTGGAGATAAAGGAATACTTTCAGCATTTAATAAATCTGATCTACCTCTTGGAAAAAAAATAGTGAGGCAAATTTTCCAGGCTGTACAATGAACCTCGGGAACATGCTGCCATTGGAGGGCACACAGTGTCTGCAAGCAGAGTAGAGGCTTAGATGAATTTATGGACAAAACGGATATTACAGGGAATGGTCAGGGCTGTGTCTTCCATTGTCCCTAATCCAGTGACCTTGGACACTGGTAGTGTACAAGAGCAGTGGCCTGCAGAAAATGTCCAGAGCTTTTCCTAGCAACATCCCCTAATGCTGCTGCCACAAGCAAAGCTTTGCACTCTAAAGGATGTTTCTTGTACTCCAATACTGCCTGTGGCCCCAGGCATTACTCCTCCATTTCCACCTGGCTCTGGGTACTGCTCCCTCTCCTGCTCCCCCTCCCTGGTCCAACTCCTGTACATGCCACAGGGGAAAAATAGAAACTGGGATATGAGGACAGGTAAGAACTGATGAACAGACATTACTAAAGAATAGACACTGTATTTTTTTGTCCTTTTCCCCTAGGATACTCTCTGAGGTTACTCTGTTTGGAGAAACATCTAATTGTTGTTTTAATCAGTTAGAAAAGAATGATATTTTGTTGTACTGATAACTGGGAAAGTTTTCTACCTACCAGCCTTGAATATTATACTCAGCCTTGAATATCTCAGCCTTGAATATCTCAGCCTTGAATTTTTCTTCCAAAGAGTTAATAAGCACAGCTCTTATTACTAATGCTGTGTAAAGAACAAAGAGCCACTTAAGGGACACTTCTGTTTTATGGCCAAAAGAGGAATAACTAGAGCTGAACTAAAGAGGTTTATTCAGTTGGAGTGGAAATAAATCTGGAATAATCCAGACCACAAAGGCCATACATCTCAGCCATTGCTCAAAGGTGCAGCAGTGCAGCTGGGCAGCTCCTCTTGGTGCAGGAACACAAATTCTGTAGTAAGGGCAGGTTGCAGGGGTGTATTTAGCTCACCTGCCTTGAAACCCTGGCATGCTGGAAGGAGGCATCTGAGATAGTTCTTCAGAAGCCTTTTATAGTCAGTGGGAGAAATAGGTGCTTCTGAGGTGTAATTTGTCCAAGGTACTTCCCACCTTTCTGCTGGGCTGAGCCTTATGGAGATGAAGAAGTCTGCCTGAGGGGTGCCTACGGCTTGGCCAGAGAAATCCCTGCTCTGAGGACTGAGTCAACATTGTGCATTGGATATAGCAAAAGTAGGGAGAGACAAGATAAAGCAGTCATGGAAAATGCCACCAAGATTCCTTCCCATGCGTTGAAAATTTAATTTTTGGGCTTGCCATTTTAGGCAGTATTTCCATTTCAAAATAAATATATATAGAAAGAGGTTTATAAAAGGACTGAAATAGCCTGAAAAGAAAACAAGTTTCTAACTTAGACTGAGCAATTATTTTCATTTGGCACAAAGCTCACTTTTCTAATTTCATTTCTCCTAATAATAATAAAATAGTATTTGGGCTGAACGACACTGAGGTGATTGTTTGGGCTTAATCACCACACCAAATAGAAAGAAGTGTCCCAAACCTTTACTTGCTTTTAGACATTAATTTTCCTCCATCAGTGGGAAATAGCTCTTATTACAATGGTAATATCTTATTTTCTGATTTTGCTTCTGATGATAAATAAATTGCCATACTGGGGACCCAATCTTCATGCAATGTCCTTGATGCCTCCTTTTTGCCCTACGTCATGTGTAGATGTTTTAACTGTCACATGAAGCCCCTGGAAGTGCACAGGTGAGGGAAGAGGGTGAAGCTCTGGAAGGATGCTTAAGAATTGAGGTCAGCTGATGACAGCAACTTTTCCTTGGATTTTCTGGTTCTGCCTATGGCATGGAAATAGAGATGTGTGAACAGCTGTCCATGATGTATTTTGAATCCTGCTGACTTTCAACACAGAAAGCAATATTTTGGTGGTATAAGTAAAACAAAATTTGCCAAAATTTTGTTTTGCTGATGTCTTATGAAATTAAACAGACGAATCCTTCATCTAGAATTTTTAGAGTAAACAAATTAAACCCTGATATAAAGTTGGGGTTTATCTTTTGAAGGGAAATATATTTTTGTACAGTTTTTTAAGGTTGTGTTTTCTGGAAGACAATTTTTTTCATAAATTCCACTTTCTGGAGGTAAAAAAAAGACATTTTGAGTTATTTCCAAACCCAGAAATTAATTGATTTAGGAATGCTGCTTTGTTGTCTTGTCAGATTTTGTAGCTGAAATGCATAGTTTTTCCTTTCTTTTTGAGCTGAGCTCCCCTGCTGGCTCTCTCTTTCCTCACCACTCCTGGCAAGGTCTGTGACATTGCCTCTCTGAATCTGAAGAGGAGAGGGGAGAAAGCAGGTCACTGTGGGTGATGGAGGATGTTGTGCATGTAGAAAAATGTGTTATTAAAAGAAATTCAAAGGATGAGGGTCAAGCTGCATCAAGATTGCTTTTGAAAATATAAATATCCATTTTTCACCAAAGTATTTAATTTTTAAATCACTATATCAGAAGTATGCATTTCCCCTTTTTTCTCTACCATTTTTAAATCATCATTCATAATAGGGACTTTAACACTTTCAATAATGGAGAAGGCAGCACAGCTCTTTCTGGGGCTGAGCAGGAGTCTGTGTAGAAGATTATTCCTGTCACACTTCAACAATGTTTCTTTTAGCAGTAATGAAATGGTGGACCTCCTTCATTTTTCTGTGAAGAAATGTGGAATAACAACAGTTCTTAAAACTCCACAGACCTTTTGAGGTTTATACTGAGCTCTGGTGAGTCAGTCAGGGCAGCTTTATCTGCATCAGTCACTGATACCACTCAGAAACATATTTCATAGGAAACAGGGCCAGGGCCAATTCACTGCAGTTTGTGATGGCCAGCCAGAATTCACCTCAGCTCTGAAAAGCCCGAAGAGAATCTTAGTGCCAGATCTTCATTCCTTAGAAACATCAGATGTTTTGCATTGACATGGAACAAATTCACTTTTAAAATCCAAGTCTCTTTGTGAATTAGTTAAAACTGTGAAGTTATCTGCTTGTCGTTTTTGTTACTTTGGGAAGTCATTAGGAGAGAGTTCATCTGACTCTTAACTCCAGGTAGAGGGATCAAGGATCAGCTCCTTAATACAGTCCCTGTTGTTCTAAAATTAATAAATGTCCTTAGAAAACACTATAATTTCTTCATTGGGAAACTAGTTATATTTGTGGATAACCCAAAGAGGTTTGCCAAGAACTACTATGTTTTATACTTTTCTAATTAAGAAAATTAGGGTGTGCTGTTTCCACATGACAGAAATCAAGACCATTCAATACATTATGTACCTACTTTCCTGTTTCTCACTAGTTGGATGATTTTTATAGATGCTTTTGACTGTATTATTCATTATCTACCAGTTGCATTTTCAGCATTTTATTACAGTTTGATAGACTAAACAGCTGTTTAAATGCAAGTATATATTTTTCTTGGTCTTTGTTCAGAGCTGCTTTAGCTCTTGTGAAGAACTGATTTCCAGCTGGGAGCCAAAGCAGTTTGAAATGTCTGCAGCAGACAGCTGAGGATACAGTTTAATTAGCCTACTTTGATCTTCTCTATGGTGGCTGATGATTTACTACAGCTTGCAGCATGGTGAGGCAATTATATTCATGGTCATTATGACAGCATCCTTTGAGCCAGAGTTACTGTAGAAGTAAGATTAATTATAATGGGATTTTGTGGGGCCCAGAAGCCAAGATAAAGTAATATTATATTCAGAATATTGCAATAAAGGAGGACTTCATAATCAAAATATTGTGTAAAACTTTGGCCTGGATAAGGTTAATTGCAAAACTCTTTGTAACTTTAGAGAGGAATTTACTTGGAGGCTGGGCCAGACATAGAGTAACTTGGGCAATTTTCTGGAAGATCATAACTGTGTCCTCTTTGGCTGATGCCACTGTCAGCCCAGGATATGGTAGCATGTCCTGGTAGTGCTGTTATTCATTGCCTTCAGAACTGTATTCTTTCTTAAAGAAACACAGAGGAAAGTTTTACAGAACATGGTCGGGTACATTGATAACTTGAGCACTTTTCTTTCTTTGACCTTTGTTTTTTACTGACAGCGCTGCTAGAATATTGTCACCCATTGCTGAACCAGGCTTTAGGGGAGGACCTTTCCTGACATCTGTTGTCCTACCCCACCTTCCAGGGATCACCTCTCCATGATCTGGTGCAGTCTTACTGCTTTACAGGCATTTTGGGTCCACAAATCCCAGCAGTGTTCAGTTTACAGATGGCAGCAAGTTCAGGGGAAACCAATGTCAAATTGCAAGACATCATACAAATATCCCATGTTGAAGTGCTGAAAACATGGAGACTTATCCTCTAAAGTCAAGCTTTGGGGAAATTACTGAAATGAACAGGCTAGATAAGGCCATAAAGAGGACCATTATGGTGATTTTTCTCTGGATGTTTATATATTCATATAAAAAAAATATATTTTTTGTAAGTAATCAAATACTATAGCTGCTATAGGAAAGGAGAAATGAACAAGGCTTCTCTGCAGCTCACATGTAGGCAAGTACTCACCTTTGCCACCCAAGGGAAAAAAGACTATGTGATTTAGTGCAATTCCTGGCTTTGGTTTGTTTTTTGTTTCATCCAGCCTTTCTACAGGTTTCTCCACTAAAACAGGCTGCTGGTGAGTGCCAGACCTTGCCTTGGTGGCTGTGTTTTGTCCTGCTGTGTGGTGCTCTCTGCCTCAGCATTGACGTGCTAACACAAACCTCAGCATCCTGCGGCTTGTGCTGCAGTTGGACACAGCTATTTCTGTCCCTGTCCCCACAAGTAGTGCCAGCCCCTCTCAGCAGAAGTGCTGGCCATGGGAGGGGGTTGTTCCCCTCCCTCCTGCCTGCTGCTTTTCAGCTGTCAGCTGCCCAAGATGAACCATTGCCTCTCGGGGAGGGAGCTGCCCTCCCTGACCACGCTGTTTTCCCAGGAGCTGCTGTGCTGTGTGCTTACTCATCAGCGTGCTACTCTCTCCTCTCAGTCACTGATAGCAGGTGGCTTAGCAGGGTTTAAGGCCAAAGATGAAAGGGCCATAAGGAGTGAAATGCAGGAGTCCCACTGCCTCACTGCCCAGGCAGCGGGGTGGCAAGCTTTCCTCTCCCACTGTCTGGGCTGGACAGCTATATTGCAAATTTTTTGGCTTTGCCCATTCATACTACTTCATTCAGAACAAGCGAAAATCTCAAAGCTTCTGCCTTTGACTGCTTTCAATTAAATGCCTGAGAGGAATCCTTTGTCTTCAACATTTCAGACCACATGAGCAGTCATGGGTTAAAACCTCCCCAGGCAGACGGGAGCTGCCCCAGTCAGTGACCCTCGGATAATGAGGTCACGGGGAGATTTCAGAGCCATGTGTTTGTCCCTGCCCAGGTGCTTTGAGGATGTGTAGACATGTGTCAAGGATATGTCAAAGCTCATGGACACTTCTGCAAAGCTCAAGCCTTTCCGAAGTGACCCGCTTACCAGACACTGCCCTTCCATCTGTCTGAGCAGGGCTCACGTGGCAGCTCAGACCAGGCTCCTGAAGTGATTTTATTTACAGTTTGTTTCTTTCCTTATCAGTGTTAAAGAGGAATATTACTGCATTCCTTCTATAGCTCTTGTCTTTTAAAGGATACAACTAAAATGGTTATTGGAGTTTTTTATTAATTTATTAATTGTTATTGGAGTTTTTTAGGATTTTTTTTTCATTTTTCTATTTTTTTTTTCTTGTTGTTTCTGGTAACTCCCATTGTCTGTGACCAACATTTATCTTTTTTCTTATCAGCTGTTGATACAGATGAGTTGCTGTTGCAGTACATTTATACTGCATTGCTTTGTGGGATTGCCCTCTTGTTTTCTTTGGCTTTTACTTTTGCCAGATCTTAAAATGAGAAGAGACCTCTGTGCACGAGGGCTGGCATTCCTGTTTTGAGGGTATTAAATGCAATTTAAATAAATCCTGTGATGTGGACAAAGGAGCTCAGTGCACTCTGCAAAAGTTGCAGGCTGCAAGTGTCACCTAAGTGTCTCCATCACTTCAGGCTGGGTGCTTAAATAGTCAGGATTTCCAAATGTACCCAAATCCTGACTCCTACTGCTTATATCACATCTTGTGAAGCCAGGTCTATGGTGCTCCAGTTATTGGAAAGGACTCAAACCCTGTGTTCCATATAGGAGTGGGCAGGGGGGATTTACACATTGCCCTAAATTTAATGCCTCCTATCAGCTTTTGACATACCTAGATATGCAGCCTTATAGGGGCTGCCTGAGTGCTCAGCACTGATTTTGGGTGTCTCTCTGGAGATTGTTCTCTGACATTGCCCAGGATAGAAGGTGGTGACACAAGACAGCTTGCCCAGCCAGGAGTCAGATCTCTTACAGAAGTGGTGCTCAACTGGATCTGAAGCCCTTCCTCTTTACAAACAGAAAAATCTGAAGGAGCTTTAGCAGGATGAAATTAGAGTTTTACAAAGTTAGTAAGTATTTTTCCAGACTTGCCTGGAGGTGGAATATGGACTATCATCATTTCTGTAAACAGCCTCTGCTCCTGCTCTGCTCCGGTGACAGCTCTCATTTTTCACTCCTTGGAGACAGGGTGTCCCTCAGGGTCCTCCACATACTATTTGAAAGCCAGAGATCTCCCTCCTTCTCCTCTGTCTCTGTTGCAACTGGTAACTTTTGCAAGACCTTTGCAGATCCCTACCTTCCCTACTGCCAAATGTTAGTTGGGGGCTGAAACTCCTCATGCTGGTCCCAGCGAGGGAACACGGTCTCACAATATAATGATAATAATTATTCTTCAAATTAGACTTTGCACTCTGCAGATTTTCTCATTGCTTTGCTTCTCTGTTGGCTGAGTGCCTGAAATAAGAAAGCCAGAGGCTGTCTGCAAGACAGTACTACATCTCATTTTAAAAACCATAACTCATCTTTTTTTTCCTTTTTCCTTTTTTTTTCTTTTTCAGTGAAAACTTCTGAAGAACCCCGTGGTTTTGACCATATTTTCTAGACCTATTGGATTGTAAAAGAACAAATGAAAAACATTCACAGGAAGGTGTTGTGAGAATGGGTAACTATTACATGCCTGCAAGGTGACAAATTCTGGCTACTGTGTGCACATGAAAGGAGTAGGAAAAGAGAGTGGAGACCAGTCCAAGAGCATGAACTGGTATGGAGCCAGGTGGTTTTGCTTGGTGCATGGGTAGCTCTACAGTGGGAAGAAAATTGTTCCTTTTGGCCCCTGCTTGATGATTTGAATTAGTTTGATTTTTTCAGGTGCCAAACCCTGCTGGAGGGGGACACTGTTGTAAATGTAGAAGAGATGGGGAGAGAGATACTTTGTAAGATGCTTCCAGTACATCTGGTTTTGTGGAATGAATGTATCATCCATTAGGATGGTGCTGCCAGTTTTTTCTTATTTATTTATTATTTTTATTTATTTCATGGGTATCTTTTATTTCATGGGGTTCAGTGTTGAAGCAGAACTAGCTCTAACCAGTGCCTTGTAAGTACCTGAATTCTGTAGGTTCCACATCTCTCTTCATAGAGGATTAATGCTATGGTTGAAGCATAAAGCAGCCTTTTGGGTACAACATCCCAAAATCTCCCACAGCAGGCACAGTTTACAGAAAATTTTCTAAATCAACAAAATCTTTGTAGATCTAGCGTGCAATCACCTTTATGCCAGATCCTTGCATCTTTTCCATCCACACACAATTTGAGAGTTCTCTACAAGCTGTCTTTATTATCCCAGAGGATTTTATAGCTGATTATCCCAAAGGATTTTTTGAGATCTTAGGGTATTATTGTTTTGTTAAATTGTTCTGTGCAAATTGTTATTATAATTTCCAAGGAGGAAAAGCCTGTGTAATTATACTGTCTGTCTGCAATTCCTGAAGTCATGAGCTGATTTGATTCAGATAAAATCTGAAGAGCTCAGTCATGGTCTTTTCTGCTTGGCAGCACCTGGGTAGCAAAGTGGCAGGTATGGACTGGAGGGTGTCAGAGCACTGCAGCAGATGCTGCTTCTGCCTGAAGAGTTGTTGCAGAAGAAAGGGACATAGAACTGACATTTAGGGTGAAAATACAATCAGTAAACTCTTTAGCACAACACTGAATATGAGCAGATGAAATTAGATACCTTAAGGCCACTTTTATTCAAAATAAGTGTAGAAATACCAGAAAGGATGTGATAGAAATAGATGTGAGGAAAAGATAAAATAGGGAGAACAACTAACCCTTTTTTTATTTTCTCTCTTCCTTGAACACAATGATATATGATAGCTTCTCTTCCATAATAGGATAAATATTTTCCTGCATCTGGTACAGAGATTCTGTTTTTCCCAAGGAGATGTTATAAAACCAACATCATCTAATGATTTTTGCAGCCTGGGCCATTCAGACAATGAACACTTGTCAGTTTAATGAAGGTGCCAGGGCTTTAACAATCAGTGAGTGAATTCCAGCAATGTTTTGGACAGGTTCCTGCTTCCAGTTGGCATTCACTCTCCTGTCTTATTCTCTGCTTGGACTCTTGCATAGGAGTAAGGAATCAAGCCATTACTGATTTTTAAATCTGGCTCCCTTTGGCACCAGTTGCACTTCAGCTGACTTCTACAAACAAACAAAACATTTTTCAGAGTTCTGTGGAAATTTGGAAGGAGTCTCCCATTCCTCATTGACTGTACTTTGAAAATAAGTATACTGCTGTATTTTCCTCTACCTGGCAATGCATAGTCTTTGCCTCTTCTGGAGCTGAGAGTGGTTTTCTACACATGATCCGTGTTTCCTTTCAAACTGTTTTTCCCTGTTACCTGATGGTATCCCAATTCTGAAATAATCAGAAAGATTTGAGTTGTCAGACTGTTTTATTTCTTTATTGAGATACCAATGAAATGAAACAGGAACAAGCCAAAAGTTTCCATAATTAGGGGATTAATATTTGACTCTGACATTTCTATTTAGGCTAATAAATAGGTATGAAAAAATGCTGAATGGCTCCCAACAGCTGTTTTTAGGGTTTGAGTGCTCAGTTCCTAAGAAAAAGAGAGAGTTTTATCTACATGTGTAGGTCTAAAGGAAGATGTGTATATGCTGAGTGTCTTTGGCCATTGTTCTATTTCACACATTCTAATAGGTAAGGATATTCCAGCTGCCAGTCTCATGAGTCTGATGCTAAGAGCATGCTAACATCATGGTCTAGAGTTGATTAATTCCAGTTCTGTTCCAATAAGGAAATAAGAAGGTTGTGGTCGCTTTCAGATCTTTGACTTTCTACTTGGTTTTCCATATCACCTTTTTTCAGCAGCCCAAATGCTGTACATATTCCTGTAACTATCATCATAAGAACTTTTCATCAGGGTGAAAAAAGCACAATCTGTCTGCAGTACAACCTAGCAACATGTTTTACCCCTCTCAGCAGACAATCCAAATCTACCCAAAACTTTATGGGCTGCCACAATTGCTTCATGGACAGAGCTAATGGGGGGATTGGTACAGCAGAAAGGGTTGTGCCATGGTGAAAATGGGACGCATGTGGTAAAGTGTTTGAAATCATATAAAAAAATTTAATAAGATTTCTCTGGAAGATATTTGAGAATAAAGCTAGAGCATTGATTCAGAAAGGCTGAGATTGTAAGGTGCCAGAACAATCCGCTGTGCTGTGAGATTTCCATGGAAGACATCCAAAACCTATGATCCAATCAGTAACATGTGATTGCCTCCTGCCTGAAGACAGAAACTACTGATTCGGGGTCCAGCTTTTCTTCCTGATTTCCAATAAGCCAGGAAGTGATGTGGGCCAAACGGTCAAGGGCTGAGGAGCTATTTTAATGAGGATCACAAGCTGATGCCAAGCCAGCATAAGGATTCCCAAAAAGTGGTGTGTCAGATGGAAATGTGCACATCCTGAAGGAGTTACTGAAAATATGTGGTGGCTTTGGAAGATGTAGGCTCTAGGGAGACTCTGGGTTTTCCATCCTCTGGAGATATTCAGAACTTTACTGGAGAGTTCTCTGAATCCAAATTTGAATTTAGCCCTGTTTTTCAGCCAGCTGCTGGACTAAATGATCTGCAGATGTCCCTTCCAAAATTTATAATATTAATCTTCTTTTATTTTGTGTGTATGTGTAATTTCCTGGGTTGTCTAAGCTGTAGCCTAGTCATCTTGGTCAGTAGTAAAGTGCCACAAAGCCACCTATAAAGAAGTTAACAAATATTTCTCCATAGTGGGTTTCAGGTAAAAATATGTTAAAATGGGAAGGGGAAAATTACAAAAAGTTTTGTAAGTAGTCAGTTTGACAGCTGGGAGAAGAATAAAAAGTAACTGAACAGGACATACTTTGGGAATTAGGTCACCATGTTCAGTCTTTCAATTTTCCCTATCACATCTCTACTGTAGTCACCTTTATACAGAGCACACATGATGTAATCCAACCAGGGCCTTGGGAGAATGGATGAGCTCAGTGCTTTTCCAATTGTATTTTCTCTGGCATTGCTCAGAGTGGGGCATTTCTACAGCTGATGTCTCCACTGGACCTCCACACAGCAAGACAAAACAGCTGAGTGCTTTGGGTCACTAAGGCTCTTTGTTGTACAAATAACAGCTTAATGAACGTTTCCAGGGCAGAAAAAAACACAACTGGATCTATTTGTTTGGAAATGTTGATAACTGTGTTTGTCAGAAAGTCAGTGACTGTTGAAAGTATCTTGTCTGTTTCACTTGTTTCCCTGAGATTCATAGGTTACAAGTTTGGAAGGCACAATCGTGCTGATCTAGACCAATGTCCTATGTAACCCGCATTGCAGGACTTCACTGAAAGCATTCTCATTTTCCCTCATCTCTTTTGGGAAAGACAAATCATGATGGAAGTGTTCCCAGTGAAAAAAGTCCAGTAAACTGTGTTTAGTTTTTCAATAGCTACTTGCTTTTCTGGTGAAAAATCTGTGTATTTGTTCTCTAGCTTGTCTTGTAAGCTTTAAGCTATCAGAACTTTGTTAAACATCTGAGGAAGTTTCCATCATCTGCTCTTGCTCCTTATGGAGTCTGTCACTAATGCAATGATCCCATGACTCCTTCAAAGTTTCACCTGGTAGGGGTAAATGTCTACATTTTCTGTCTCTGGGTATATTACATAGTGCAAGTTTCCTGCATTACTCAGATGATATTCACTCTGTACCAAAAGATTGTCCTACCCAACTGGTTTTTTTTTTTTTTTTCCAAACTTGTGTGTTTGGTACATGTTTTTTAAGGTGCTTTCCTTGATTTATTAAGATGCCTGTGACCACCAGAGCTTACAGAAATGGGAACATGCTATGGCTGCTCTTATTCCTGCTGGACTTGGCAGTTTGAGCAGTTGTGGCCTATAAAGAAGGGCAAGGGGGCTGACAGGAATGAACCCCTGCCCTAATTTCAGGGTTGTCTTTGCAGATGAAAGAAAGTCTTGCCAAATTTCTTAAACATTCAAGCCTTGATGAAGTTCTACTCAGTCCTCATGACCAAAAATGGCCATTGTTTCAGGGCAGGAAGTCCAAAATCTTTGGGAATCACTGCTGGAGCTCATACAAGGCTGTCTGGGAACAGGTAGCTGTGAGCTTTCCCTCTTACCCTGGTCTGTGCCTGAAGATTTTTTTTTTCAAAGCTTCAGCCATTTCCCCAGATCTATTCTTGGAGTTGTTATCCCAGTAGTGAGAATAATACATTTACAACTATTGTAATTTATTTTTTCAGAAGAACTAGGGTAGCTGTACTTTATTCCTTCTGTGCAATTCCTTTAAGTTTGCCTTTGGGTCTTGCTTAGATTTGTTTCCAGGCTTGTAGGAGATAAAGAGCACTTACCTTTGCTCTAGAGAGAAACACAAGGAGGAAAAATCAGGTGAGGAGCTGCTACTTCTTGGCCAGAGGAATATCTCCTTTGGGATGCAAAGGGCAGGGCTTGTAGGTAGCTGTCTTTGGGGTTCACTCTTGCCTGAACAAATCTGTGTTAGAGGTAGGAAGGTGCTCAGCAGCAGAAAGAACAGTGCCTGGAGGCACAGGCAGCTTCTGGGGAAATGGGCACCCTTCAAAGTGGTGCTTAGAACTCCTGGGTTACCTGTAGGGTTATAGAAATAATAAAGCTTAGATGAGAAATCTTTTCTACAGGGAAAACTATAGAAGCTGATGAAAAAAAAAGTAAAGTGTAGTTGCTTAAGAAATCTCTTAGAGTTCTTTATACTGGTGTCTCCCACTCCCTGTTATTTTTTAATTTGAGTTTTTAACATAAGACTTGATTAAATAATCACAGCCAGATGGTGAAATCAGCATTGTGAAGAGGTGTCAAGTGAAGAAAAATGAAAGGAGGAGGGGAGATTCTATGTTAATTTACCCAGGGAATATGACTGAGATTATTACTGTCTCTTTAAAAATATGATGTAATTCTCATAAATTTTCCTTTTCTTTTTTTTAATTTCTCATTTTTTTGGATGCAGCTATAGAGAAATTGAAATATGAGAACACTGTTCTGATCAGAATTGCTGTGGTACCTTTGGAATCGGGCTGCTTTGTTGAGAGTTTAGTAAAAATACAGTGGCAGTTTGTGTGTTGGTTTCTTGTTTTGAGAAGAGTAGTTGGCATATTATGGAAATTAATATTCTTATATGAGTTCTGGCTTGTGTTCCATAGTGACAATATTTTTTGGTTGTCTCAGTGAAATAACCATGTTTTATATTTGCTTTGTTGCAGAATTAAAATACCGTCCTATTATTTCTTTAGATGATGTCACAGAATGGAAAAATTATGAGAAAGCCTGGCATATGGTCATTTAAAATCAAATCCGTGTTTCCAGATAGGATTCTGTCCATGCACATGTGAATGCTGTTGAGCATTACAGAAATGTTAAATTTTACTGAGTTTCCTGTACTGTCGTAGCACAGGAAAGGCGACAGGGAAAGGAAGTGAAACAACTGCAGAGGCAGTACAGAAGATATATGGACAACATAGGAAAAAAAGAAGTGTCAGAGGAGGGAGAGACCAGACCAAGTACTAAACTGGAACAAAAGCAAACAAAGAACAAACCCTGCCTTTGAAAGGAGCTTGATTTTTGGGTTCCTAAATATCAACTATGATTGACAGGGATATTTAATCAGCCTTACCCCTGGATCTTAAGGGTGAGAGGAGGGTATCAGGGATAGCAGGAGGTATGTGTAGATATTGTAACAGTGCTAAGGAGATGCAGATTACTGGGGATTGTGTTAAGCATTATGAGATACCCTAATTTGTCTGGAATAGGCTGCAGGACAAGTGGAAGTGATGATAGCAGCACCCAGGTATTCCAGGGTGTGAGTGGCCACAAATTCCTCTGTTGAAGTGACAGAATTCTCCATTCCAGACATGAGGAAAATCTTACAGAGAAACTCTCCAGGTTCAGTAAGATAAATAACTGCCTTAAATAGAGGAGAAAGAGATTTCAAAGTGTGGAAAAAGGGCCACCAGCCGTCATAGAGGTCAAAATGGGATGGGATGAAGTGCAAATTGCCAAACACACCTGAGACACAACAGAAAAGGATACTAAAACAAATACAGAAAGTTCTTTAGTGGTATAGAAAGAGAAATTACTCTGCTGTGCAGTGAGAATTTTACAAGGGTTAAGGATACAAAATGTGACACCAAAACTAAATGATTACTTGGATTAAGTTTTCATTAACAACTGTGGCACTAATGATGAGGTAAAGTAACACAGCCAATGGGAAATAGAAAAAGAGAAGTTTTACTACTAAAAAACTACAGCTCTGGTAATGCTGAGGATGGGAGAAAATACAGTAGCAGCTGTGTAAATGGATTTTCCAGGGTGTGTAGCAGATTTGTAAATGGATAGGCTCCTTTTTTAAAAAGAAGAAATGCAGCTTGTCCCTAAGAAATTCAGGTTTCTTAGGGATCTGTATGGGAAACACAGGCATGCTGCAGGATGGAGGGGTGAACAGAGGGTTTCTGGGGTGGGTGAGCACTCAGGCAGGCAAGAGAAGAGGGAGCACTCACAGAAAGGGCAGTGTCCAGGCAGTGACACCATGCAAAGTATTTGTATTTATGACAAGAGGACAAAATGTAAGCATGTGCTGGTGACATTTTGTGGTTTCTTGAAGTGAAATTTCTGCTAATAAACTAGGAATCTGTTACATGTGTACATGTGTGGGTTCATATATCCCTTATAGGATGCTCACATACAGATAATCTAATCAGCTAAACTAAAAAAAAAGAAAAAAAAAAAAAAAAGGAAACTTGTCCTAAAAGGCATTAGGGGAAATATTTTCAACTGACTTATTATACACACAGAATCACAACATAAGGTGAAAAAGAGACCTTTAGGTGGGATATTTACTTCTGGCTATGGACATTCAGAGCTGAGCTGTAGAGGAGGACTGCTAAAGATAATTGAGTAAAGGGGCATCTGATGCAAAAAAAGCTAAAAGAAATTGTCCTGCTTCATATGAAACACTGAAAGCTTGGGAGAGGACAATCCATAAGAGAGACTGAAAAACCCTAAACAGCTTTGCTAAAGGCATGAAAATGGGGGTCAAGTGAATACAATTAATATATTTTCCCTGGAAAATGGGAATGAATTCCTAACCCTAAGAGGTGCTGAACTCTGAGAGATCATTAAAAACCTGTATGACTTTTAAGATCGAGCTGGCAGTTTCTGAAATGGTTCATGGAAATGCTGCTACCTACACCAGCAAAGGGCTGGATAAAAGACTGTCAGATGAAAATACAAACATAAGAAAAGATGAGAACATGTTTTTTATATCGGTGAAAGCTGCCAAATCAGTCAGAACAATAATGAACACAATTAATAACTAGGTTTTTTTTGCCCTTAAGTTTGAGGCATTTATGAAGACTGTCAACAGTTATGGTTAATTTAGTTGAAGAGTGTGTCTGAACTTTGTGACACAAGGAAAGAATGATGGATAACATTTCTTTTATCCAAAAATAAAACCAAAAATAATCTGCAATACTGCTGGCTATCATTACCAGCAACAAATCTCTACTTGTGCTTAATTATGTGCTGACATTAAATGCCATCTTGTACACACCCTGCCAGGGTAGGATTGCTCTTCACTTGGCTTGTGCCCGAACAGAGTGCTCTCTCCATGAGTGTGAATGACTGCTAAGCATCCTTTGCAGCATTATTTACTAGCTTCTCCTCCTCACAGGAAAAATACTTGATGGGATAAATTTGCATACTGAATGTGAACCTCATCTGATGTAAAAAATACAAATCCTCACAATTTTTGGTGAAAAACAAAATTCATGAAGCATCAACAAGTCTCCACAAGCAGAATTCCTCAGGCAATTGAAGAATTCCACTCTGCAGAATTCCTCTGCAGGTTTGCAATCTACTTAAACAAGATTTCCTTATAATTTGTATTTTCAAAAAAATCTGTCCATAACGTATTACACCTTCTAAACACTTTGTATAGTATTAATAAGTGGGGCATTCCCTACTTACATCTTTTTTCCTTTCTAACAATGCCTAGTGCACATTTTGTGTTCATAATGTCTAAGTCTCTTTAAAGCCAGAAAAAAAAGTTTTTTCCCTTCATTGACTCCTATGATATGATTTGCTCATAGCTTTTCCTTCTCCAAAAATTCAACATAGATTCCTCCCTTTTGAATTGATACAACACAGCTGGTTATACTGAAAATACCAACACAAGCAGACAGAATGGATGAACTTTAAACTGAAAAAGGAAGACAAAGAAATGTGCATTTCAAAATGTAGATTATGCCTGGACATTCTCTTTATAGTCTTTGTTCAGAACTTCTGCTCTTACATTTTTATTTATTCCTATATGCAGGATCATAATAACACATAGATTCTATCTACAGACAGCAGGTAGAGATACATATGCTTATATTTTCATTAATTCCTCATCTCCTTTTGGGACTGTTCTCTTGTCATGTGCTTTCTATTGTGCACTTTTCCCCTTGTCTAAAGTCTTGTGTAGCCTTTCCTGCTGCTGCTCTCAATCTCTCCTGTTCCCTCTTTAGTCCAGCCATCCTGGCTCTGATCTTTCTTCAAGGCAAAATTTCTTTCCCCTCAATCAAAATCACATTTTACCTGACTCTTCTCTTGTAAATTTGTGTTTTGGCATCATGTCCTGCTCAGAAGTGCTGTCTCCAGGACATTGGCTGTTTTCTGCTTCTTCAAACATGCACCTCACAAGCAGTTGGGACTTAGAAGCTGCTGTTCTTTCTGTCCTGAGTTTCTAAAATTTCTTCCTTCCCTTTTCTTCTATTTCTTCTTCCTATTTCTTGAGATATTTCCTGCATTCTCTTTTGTGGTTTCACTTGGAAAAAACAAAAAAATTCATACAGGATACATGTTTCTAACTGCAAATACATCATTATTAACAAAATTAATTTTCAATGACTTTCAATGTGACATCCAACTTCAGAGGTCTCAAAGGTCTCTTCTGTCTCTTCTAAGGTGAGATGAATCCACCCTGGTTGTGAAAAAGCTATACTAGTAAGAGAAAAAAATGTTTACAACATTATGTTCCTTCCTTTCTTGTCAGGATTGCTATAATTTAGGTCATAAGGATTATGATATTTAAAAATATCAATAAATATTAATCAATTTATCCCAGCAACTCTGGAAAAAACCCTCTGTGATCTTCAGCAGCTCTTGGTAAAACTCAGGAGACATAATTGTTTAATGGGCTATCCAAACTGTAAAATAGCTCTGTGAAGACAGATGACCATCACAGCCCTACCAGGCTATGTTCCAAGCACAAAGTTCCCCAACTTTGTCTTTCTTGTATATAAAAGGAAAAACCTGCATTTGGAAAATGAGCAAAACATATTAAACTATTCAATTAAGGATAAAATTTATTATAAAATTAAATCACTATCTTTTACATTTTTCTTTGCTTTAGCTCAGTGATATAAGCTTACTTCCTATTTTTTTTGTCCATTATCTGCCTGCTACTCTTCAAAACTTTCTGTTGGAAGAGGAGTTTCCATACAAAATTATTTTAAATTCAGATACTTCATTCTCTTCCCTTCTGCTGCAAGTTAGACTTTGCTGAATGCCTCAGATGAATTTTTACTTATTTTTATCTGCCAGATGATTTTGCAGTAAGTTTTCTGTCTGAAAGACAAGATTGTCAAGAAAGATTATTATTTTAATCTGTCAAGAAAGATTATTTTACCTCTGCCCATTTTTTTCTTTTTTCCCTGCAGTTATAATAGAAAGGCTAAGGTTGGTGTGGGTGCAGAATCCTGGGTGTGCTGCCCTCAGCTGAGAGGGCCTCCCAGAAGGGCTGGTGTTAATGGCATCCAGATTAGTAGTTCATCACGACCCCATCACCTCCACCTGCAGTTTCATGATGTGCTTGGAAAATCCAGCTTGTAGAAAGGAGTTCAGTGCTGTACAGTTCTGGGATGTTACGTTTAGCAGTTGTTTCCTTTGCTTTCTAGACCTCATGAGATAGTTCTGGGAGCAGTTCCAAAATGAAGGCTTTGTTGGGGTTCAGTAAGAAAGTTTCTGTGTTTCACAATGTGGTTTTGTTCCCTTATAAAAATTTAAGAAACTCACAGTAACAACCTCAAATCATGCTGCACACAGTACGATTTTCAGAGCTTTCTCTGGGAAGACCTCTGCTTCATTTTCCTGTGACAACCAGATATCAGTGAAGAGCCCAGGCAGTGAATGTTTCTGCAAACTGTTGACACAACTCACAATAGATCTGTCTGCTCACTGTGAAAGTTGCATAAAGGCAGGAAAAACCTCCAAGCAACACAGGGTGGTTAGTCTTCACTGTAAAATACCCAGGTGAGGAAGATATTATTAGTGAATGCACAGTGAAAATGTACCTTTTATAAAAAAAGTGCAGATTTTTCAAAACCTGTTTCAACACAGGCCTCTCAGGATAGTTAATAAACCTTACAAATAGTTGGAAGGAAATTTAAGTGAGACCCAGGTGGGTGCTTTTTTTGTGCTTACAGGCTAAAATGAGACCTGGCTGACATTCAGCTATCCAGAAATATGAGTGGCCCTCCTGGCTCTCCTTCACTGGGAACAGGTGAGCTGGCAAGAGCCAGGTGTCCACCAGAGGAAAACACAGGGCAGTTGTACAAAGAACTTGGCCAACACTACTTAGAGGAAAAGGGTGAACAAGCAGCTCTGGAGCCTATTCTGTTCTCCTTGGAAAAGATTTAATTCATACCACTGATTACAGCATTTCCAGGCAGCAGCAAGCCTGAAATCAGTATAACCTTTATTTTATCCCACCACTGGTGGTGGTCTCAAATGCCTCTTGTGTGAGATAACCAAAGGCTCTGGGAAGGGCAGCTGGTGGGAGGTCATGCAGTAAAATATGACTAACACAGGTAGAAAACTGTCTGCAAATAGCCCAGAGACAGCAGCAACTGGGTGTAGTATTCTGAATCTAATGCATTTCTAATTGTCACTTATGGGAAATCATGCTGATTGTCTTTTTGGTGAATCTCATCATGTTTTCTGTATTGGGTTTGCATGGCCTGGTATTTTTTTGGGGGGGTGGAGAAAGGCACACAGAAATGTTTTCTGTGAGAAGTTGCTGGAAGCTTCCACCATGTCCAGCAGAGCCAGTCCCTGATGGCTCCAAGGATGGATGTGCCGCTGGCCAAGGCTTGTCCAATTAGAAACGATGGTAACACCTCTGTGATTGGTATCTGGGCCAATTACCTGTCTATCTTCAATACTGATAAAAACAAAAAGAAGAAATGATTGCTACTGGACTCCTTTTGGGGGGCCTAGTCTGGCTGTGATGCTGTGATATTCAAATATTTTCTTTTGATCTTTGCATGCTTTCTTGCAGAGTTCTACAGACATTTGTCCTGACTGATGCTATCCTATGGAAAACAACCAGGACCACCACTTGGGCAGAGCTGGGGCACACTGGCAGCATCTGGGGGAGGCTATTTCCTGAATTGTATTATCAACCTGGCACTGGATGATTGGTGCCAAATTATTTTAATTGAAAAAGAAAAAGGTCATTTTTCATACCAGTATTCAACCATCAAAAAGGTAAACTCTCGGCTTGTCATTTTGTGCTGAGTGAGCCAATAAAAACATCATCAGCTTTCTGTTGTCCTCGTGGTGCCTTCCTCTTCAGCAAACAGCAGAGCAATGTCCAAACACAAGTCAGTGCTGTGAGGAAAAAGGAAATCTGATTTGAGTGTAATGGTATGTGATTTTTTCTGGAGAGTTTCAGTCCCTAGCAAGATTAAAAATGATTGTGTCTCTACTACAGGACTGCAGAAGGGTTTAAGGGAATTACAAATCAATTTTTTTAAAAGTAGGCTCTTTTACAAAAGGTTTAACAAGCCTGTGATATTTCTGTTATTTTATTCTTATCACATGGTGAAATACTTTTCTGTTAGAGTGGAAATAAGATCTTCTTGTTACCATTTTAGTACTAACTCTCAGTTGGGCTGTCAGTTCAAACAGCAGGGCAAACAAAAGTACAGTGCTGCCTCTGGGAGGTCCCTCATCTGAGAGATATCTGAGGGATTATGAATCAAGTGAACAGATTTACAGAACAAATCAAATCATTTCTCTTAGGAAAATTTCTGTTGTAATCTTTAAAGTCTCTTTCACACAGTGGAAGATCAGGTAGGATTGTAAGATTTGTATATTCTCTCAGTTTTGGCATCTCTTTTTAACAGTAATTTCATTTCATGTTAGAAGAACTTCTTTGAACACCTCATCTCAAATGTCAACAAAGTTTCCCCTGCTAACAGCTCTGTGCTGCCATAAATCATGTGGTTATTGCACTTTGGGGATGTTTGAAGCTCAGTGCCCATGAAGATCCATTTATATAGGAAAAAAGTCCACCATTTTCACAGGCAATCTGACAGATGGATTCTGTCTCCATAGGTATCAAGTAACCACTCCATCACTTCATGATTTACTACAACAGTATTCACCAGGAAAATTTCCCAAAGGGAGGCTTCAATTTTTCACTTCTGAAGCCACACCAGAGGAATTGAATCTGATTTTAGTATTCATGTATTCTCATGAACTGTTCTCTGTATCTTTGTGCTCACAGATAGGCATGAATGAAAATTAAATGAATGAGTACTTATAGAAAAACAGACTGTAATAATAAAGTGGAGGAGGAGGAGGAGGAGAGAAAATTAAAACAGAGAAAACTCTTAGTGATTTCTGGTGGTCTGAGAAAGAATTCTGTGATTCATCACTGAATGTGTTTCCACTGTACCTAGCTTATTTATCTGAATAGAGATTATGAAGAAAATGTTTTCTTAGTTTTAATATTTCAAATCTGTGATCTTCTACTACTGTCCAGACATGTACAATGCAATGTTGACAAAGACAACCTGGACTGAGCTGCAACCTGCAAGTCACAAGTTAATGTGGTGCCATTTGCTGGTCCAGGGATTGTTTTACAATGAGGTGAAGCCTGTGCACGTTGTGAGTGCCCAGCATGGGATGGAGGGTGCTTGGGAGCCCACAGTATTTGGCTCAGAATTGTGACAGCTTGTGATGGTCCTGTGCCCCTCCACAGCTGCTCTTTTGGGAGTTCTGTTCCATGTGAGCATAGGGGATGCTCAGCCACTGACTGCAGAAGGGTGAGGGTTCCTCCCTCCCTGATCCCGTAGGTCAGTGAAGTCACTTGCAGGGCCCACAGGTCCTGTGGGAAATGGTCTTACCCCTGGGAAATTTCTCTTTCTCATGTAGA
This sequence comes from Cyanistes caeruleus, assembly GCF_971803275.1. NCBI lineage: Eukaryota > Metazoa > Chordata > Aves > Passeriformes > Paridae > Cyanistes > Cyanistes caeruleus. The sequence continues at coordinate 12,883,948 of NC_141701.1, forward strand.
AGGTAAGTAGCCAGTCCCTTAAAGAATTATCTGGGGTGGGGCAGGCGGGAGAGGGGGGGGAGGTTTGCAATTATTTTATAATACTTGGATATTAATTTAATCTTTTTAGTATCTATGGTGTGTCAGGGCCACCTAACTATCATGGGATGGGTTCAATGTCCCTTGTCATTGCAGAGAAAGACAAGTGTTCTGAATCTGATCTTTTTGCATTGGTGACTGATGTCTTCTAGGACTGTCTTTTTGGAATTTGATTTTTGAAAGCTTGTTGGTGTGAGCAGAAGAGGGTAGGGAGTCTCATTATCTTGACTCATTTGTTCTCACCTGGATGCTGGCTGTGGGAAAGATCCAGTGCTGGTTCTCGGTACTGTCTGCTGTCTTTTAGCTCTCAGGGGCTAAAATGTTGTCAGTTCTTATTGGAACCAGATTTGTGCCCAGTCATTTAAATTGTAAAATACATGGCTTCAGCAGGAGCATATTTCAACAATATGTTTGAGAACAGTTTACAAGAATATTTTTCTCCCTTTCCCTTGCTTCCCTCGTGTGTCATCGGATTCATAAGACATCATCAAAAACCCCTACCTTACCTGCACATGGAGAGCTTGTTTCCCGAGAATTTAAAAGCCACTAAAGAACTGTCACACATTCATTTTATTTTTGTGTTTTGTGCAGTAGAGATTGAAATGCTTAGCTTTGCCCCCAGAAGTTTATTATTTCATTGTAAAAGTAAAGTTGAGTGAACAGAGCTATTAATTCAAAAAGAAGGGCAAAGACTTCAACAACGAAATCAGAAAATTGCTCAGCTGAAGGGAGGTAGAGCCAGCTCTCCCTGGAAGCCAGCTGGAAGCCAGTTTTGCTCTGTAATGGAGTGGTGGGTCTCTGACAGCATCCTGGTGCCTCCTGCCTGTGACCTCCTCCAAGAGGTTTGACTTCTGCAAGGCTGTGTGTGGTGCTTTGTGCCCGATGGCTTTGAGCCATATGAAGCTGCTGTTGTGTAGCTTGTGGAAGCAGGAGGATTGGCTCTTCTCAGTCTCTGTGCTGCCAACTCCCTCCTCTCTGTGCAGTGCAAAACATGTTTCCTAGCTTTAGTCAAACCAAGACAATCTCAGTGGATGCAACTTAATATAGTGAAAAAAATCGTCAATTTTCACCATGTTCTTATCTTTAAACTTTTTTCAATTCTGGGTTTATGGAATTAGTAATTTTGACTAAAATGCATAGTATCACATTGCTATAACCTGTTTTTCGCTCTGCCTGAAAGAAGATCTTCAGTGAGAATGGAAGAGAGAGAAAATGGGATCTACTTGTTTCCAGCTGGGAAAATGGACTGTTGGATGGGTGAAAAACATGATGGGCCACCAGGCTCACTGGGTCTTAATCAATGTCTCAAAGTTTATTTGGTTAACAAGGCACAAAACATAGACATGATTAATAAGACATGAAATGTCTTATTTGCAAGCAACTTGGTGATTCACACTGACCCTGATGCTCATCATATTTTCTGAGCTCTGCATGAGGAAATGGAGTGCAATTATAGAAAGCATGAGATAGCACTAAATTAATGGAAAGGAATCAAGAAGAATGCAAATGATTTTGAGGTTTGAAAGAGTTCAACAGAGGGATAAAAACTGCACAATGGAGCAGGATGATCCCCTGCACCAGTGGGCCTGAGTGTCTGAAAAGCCACTCTGTGAGAAAGGACCCAGGGCTGTGAAGGACAGCACATGGAATGTACCAGTCAAAATGACACACAGGGAACAAGGCAGGCTGCCCACTTGGCTCCATCAGTGGTAGTGTGGCTGGCAGATCAAGGGGAATCTATGTTCCCATTTGTGTAGCACTAGACATGGAGCTGTGGGCTCCCCAGCTCAAGAGGGATTTGGATGTACAGGAGAGGCTCCAGAGCAGAGCTCCCAAGGTGGTCAGAGGCTTTGAGGAGAGGCTGGGACCTATGAGCTGAGCTTGTCTGATGCAGTGGTGGCTTCAGGGTGGTCAGCCAGAGGACCACAGCTGCTCCAGAAGGGGTTGCAGGGATGACAGAGCCAAACTGCTCTCTGATACAGCATGAGGAATGCCCAACACAGCCTTTGTGGGAGTTCACATCGGTAATGAGCAAAACACTGGTTCAGCAGGGAAGCAGCGTGGCAGTGGAGCAGGGCCCCAGGGAGCACCATCCTTGGATGTTTTGAAGCTGTAGCACACCTGACCTAGCGTTAGTAGTAGTTGTGCTTTTTCAGAAAAGCTGGGTTAGGAACCAGCTTAGGAGCTGGGTTTTGATCTTGCACTTACTGAAGCCAGTAGTTAGGCACTGCCAACTGAAGGACTGGAAGCTTTTCCAGCTTCACCTTTTAGCCCAGCAGAAGTTTTTGCTGTTCCTCTTGCTCATGTGTAAAACAACTCTAAAATTATTTTATTGTGCTTGAACAGAGTGATATACCTGTTTTAAACTTTGCAAATCTTGGCAACAGATTGTCAGGTTGGGAGACTAAGGTTTACTGAAGTGCTAATGGCTTTTGAAGCAGGAGAAAAGCCTGCATATGGTGGAAGAGGCAATGAGGTGAAGGGGGTGAGACCTGGCCAGGGGAGAGGATTAAGAAGTAGATAAATGAGGCATAACTATAAGGAGGTGGGGTGTGCATGAAGCATAAATAGGAAAACCATTATTCTGAAACAATAGTGAGAAAATTGAAGGATTTAAGGCTTGTAAAAGGCTTTCTAGCCTCAAACTAGTATTTATGGCAATTGAGGAGAAGGACTTTTGTTCTTTTGCATATCAATTTTTAGAAATTATAGAAGTTCCTCTAAATTTGATAGAACTATTCATATGTAATGGCACGTTGCAGAGTTTCACAAGGATCTTGTGAAATACACTGCATTATCAGATCATGTGCATTGCGAGTCAGTGTTTAATGCTGGCTTGAGGAACTTATCCTAGAAATTTGCTTGTGGTTACTGAACATGAGACTTGTTGAGGTTTCTGAGTGCTGTGGCTCTCCTCTGGAAGGGCTGACGTACTCTGGGAGCTTTGCAAGGCTGTCAGATGGGAAGAGCAGGAGGGCTGAGGCTGCCTGGGAAAGGCAGTGGCTCAGCACCGTGCCCATGGCTGGGGCTGTGCTGAGAACTGGCGTGGCTGTGGCCCTGGCTATTGTGTGCCATGAATGGCTGCTTCATGCTAACCAGTCTGCAATGGCTATTTTTAATCCCAAATTCTAATATGTGGGTTTTAGAACAGTGCTTGTCTTAGATGTGAAAGAAACCACAGAGCAAGAAACTAAAGGGCTGTTTTGAAAAAGTCTGGAAGGGAAGCCATGCAGACTGGAAAGCTGCTCTGATAAAACCCAGCTTTCAAAAAAAAAAAAGGACATCTCCCAAAGAAAAGGGAATAATTCTTTTTAAGGCTGCTGGCCAGAGTCATGGATTCAAGACTGGGACAGATGCTGGGGTTGACTATAATAATGTATAATGATGTTACATATTAATTGTAAAGTTGTTAACCGAATACTACCTTGACCTAGATAAATAAGGAATATAGCTTAAAGAGTAGTTAATATAAAGTTAGGGATAGATAACCAACTCTATGCTTTTTCAGAGCTGAGGGAGAAAGCTGTAACCTGTGTGCAAATTAAGAGGCACTCTGGAGTAGGTGTGTAAATGATTGAGGTCCTGTCAAATTTGCATTTTAGATGGGGATCCCCTACTCTGTTCTGCTGGCTGAGAAGCTCTTCTGAAGCACGCTGCAGGCACCTCCCCCTCATTACAGTTTGTTAAAAATTAATGACTTCTTCACACCTAGGTCTTTGTGAAATTCCAGCCCTGACTGAAAGGACCTGGACTGCAGCAAGATGAAACTGAACAGAGAAGTGTATTGGTATCATCCAGAACTGCTCAATTAATAATTTAGTAGCTCCTTTCCAAATTCAAGAACATATGTCTTAATGTTGTGGGGTTTTGTCCTCAGAAATTTAAGTAACTCATTCCTTTTAGAAATGTTGTTCACAAAAAGAGATTATTTTTAATGTATAGGTCATCTGAAAAATTATATTTGTCTATGCAAGTAGCTTAGCTGAGGCATGTCTGGAACATATGTGTTAGTCAGGGACATCCTGGACTGCTGCACAACTTTCCTATTTACAGTCAGGGAAGCTGTGGCCCCAAGTGCTTACTAACAGCTTTAACAATCAGTATAAATAACAATTACTTGGATAACTCAGTGAGACCTGACTGTACTCATAAGCCTTTAATGTTTATTTTTTTCAAATTCTGTGGGATTTTTTTTTTTTTTTGTAACATGACATCCCAAAAGAAGGTAAAAATATCCTATGTTTAATACCATGTAAATATTACTGATTGGATGAGAGTTTTGCCATTAAGATACTCTTCCTCTTCCTTCCAGGCCTTGGGTAATCTTTACCTCCCACAGGTTTGTATCTGATTTTTTTCCCTAAGACCCCTTGGTGTTGTTAGTACAGTATTTTGAAGCCCAGAGTTAAGGTATTACTGCATTTCACATTAAGAGGAAAAGAAGGAATCAGTCTTGTATCTTTTTTTTTCTTCTTGCTCTAAAGAAGGCTGTGGCAAATGATACTGCTTCAAAGAGAGGTGAAGATTAGTGCTATAAAAGTAAGATCTTTTCTCCTTGCTAAATGGAAAGGTCTCTTGAAATAAAACTGAAGGCAGCATGATTGAAAGCGTGTAAGCCACAGAGCTCCTTCCATTGCCTTCACTGGGTTTTGATTTAGGCTCACAGAGTGTCCATTACATTTTATTGCCCTTTCTGGACACATAAAATATTACTTTTGTAGTTTAAGAAAAAGAAATCATGAATGACTTTAGCATTCACTGGAGTGAGTCATTGACTTGAGCCAAGTGTAGCGTGACTCAGGGGCTCAAAGCAAATCCCCCTGGCCCTGTGCTCTGCTCCACCTTTTGAAGCCCCCTGAGCAATTGCTGTGCCAGTCCTGGTTCACAGAGACCTGCAGCATGGGCAGAACTGCTTCTGGCTGTGTGTTCACACTGGGGTATGATGTGGATGAGACAACACTTTCCTGAAAATAATTTCTGTTGGTGGCACACAAAGCCTTTTCTCTGGTGACTTCTGCAATCATGAGTGCATCTCACAGCAAACACACAGAACCCAGGAATGAAATGCTATCCCAGCCAAGTGGCTGCTGCTGGATGATATTCTGAACATGGGATTTACCCTTAAACTGGATTTTCTGGAGTTAGACAATTGAACCCAGAACCAGAGTATATGGTGTATATGGTTCTTGCTATGTGCATTGCCAGGAGGAACTCTTGGTCCTCACCACATCATCTGCTGGCTCTTGGCCATGGTCCTTGGGACAGGTTTGCTGGGCACAGAAAAACTGATGTGGCTGACCTGAAAGAGTCATTCCATTTCCCTCAGAAAGTGAGGAGAGGCAAAGGGATCAATCCTCCCAAATGCCTACTTTCCCATGGCAGTGCACATATTTGATGTGCTGTGCCTCAGGATAGGGAGGTATGGGGAGATCTGAGAGCTGTGGGATCTCTTCCCACCACAAAAAGCTGTTGATTGCCTTTTACCTTCCGTAGGAGGCACAGGAAGATTGATAAGTTACCACAGTGCTCTGGGGTTTAGCACATTTTCCCCTTGCTCCAGTAGAGGAATGCTACAGTCAGGGTTCGATGGAAAGCCAACACACACCTTGTAAAAAGCCCCATTCTGCTCTGTCCAGGAAACACCATGAAACTACCTCTGGTGACAGTGGGACAGGAATGGCTTCAAACTAAATACCCTACCAATATATCTTCCAGGTCACTGCTAGTGGGTTGTGTCTTTGGATGTGACAATAATCAAAAGCACAAGTGCTGAATATCTTGGCAAAGAAAAGCTCAAAGAGGAAGTGAAATTAGTGGACAAATCTGCCCCTGGATGCACAGGCCCTAATGGGTAGAAACTGTCATAGGGACTTGTGGGGTAGAGTAGAATCATCGTTGTTACTGAGTCCCTCTTTTTTCAAATGGTAGAGTTTTCTTTAAGTTGTCAGTGTTTTTATCTACACAACTCTTTGTATCTACACAACTTGGTATTCTGGGGATATTTAGTGTCATAGTGGTGCTCAACCATCTTTTTACTTGAAACCTATTCTTATTCACTTTATTTTTGGTCAATAATTCTAGGTAGTCTCAGGAAACAGTGGCTAATTCTGGCCTAAGGAGAAATCCTGAGGTTATTTGCTGGCAAGAAGCATTCTCTTGAAAGGTATTAATTTCCTTTGAAAAGGAAAGAGAGGTAAAGGAAAGTCCCCTGTGCTGTGTGGATAGCTGATTCTGGGATTCATTTTATAGTGTTACCTTTGTAGTTCACTGTCCCCATCACTGCTTCCTGGGTTTGTCACATCCCATCTTGTGCCATGTTTGGCTATCAGTTTCTCATGGTATTTTTTCTCTTAGTGTCCTCTCTGTGCTCTGTCTATCTATATCTGTCTATCTGTCTCTCTTAAAAGTCTCAGACTCCTGCTTTTATGTGAAGAAATAGTAACTAGATAAGAAGTTGTTCACGAGATGATTATGGCTGTTAGCAGGTACACAAAAATGCACTCTAAAAACACCCAACTGATTTTTATTGTGGTAGAAGTACATCACAACATGGTACACATCAGAGTGAGCATTGCTGCTGTGGCTGTTTTCCCTCCTCCTGACCAGCACCCCCTGTTGTGGTTTCTGTGATGTATGATGGCATCTTGGTCCCTGCCATGGTTGCACCCATTCCTGCACCTGCCCGAGAGATTGTTGGGCTGGCGGATGGTAAACCAGTCTTGTGCAGCCGCAGGCTTTGATCCATCCTGCAGGGTCTCACTGTCAGCCCAGCTTTGCTTTCATTGGGCAAGTTGGCTAAACTGTTGCAGAGTGATTTATGACCATGGGAGAGACCTGCAGTGTCCCAAGACGATACCAAGCCCTGATGGATACTCATGCATAAGGTCCCCCAAACAAGTGCCTCTTACCTATCATCCTTGCACAGATACATGTTTACATTGACATTTATGATTTCAGTCTTGACGTGCTGCCAGACCACTGTGCTTATTTTTGGAAAATGAATGTATGATTCCAAAGATGCATTGCTGCAACAGTAGAAGTAAATCAAACATTGTCATCTTGTTTTGTTTGTCTGGTGGACAGTGCCTGGGAGCATTAAGGTGGTGTCTCTAACAACTGCATTTTGAATTAAGAAATTCTTTTCCTTTTACTCCCTCACTCTAGTTTTTTATAGTTATTCAAGTGGTTTTTTAGCTTTTCTAAAGAGTTAGCTGGGTTGTACATTTGTTTTGGGTGTTTTTTTTTTTGTTTCCTCCCTATTTTAGAGTTTTAGATACTTATATTTACAAGTGTCTCAGTTAGCCTTGTGCATGTGTTCAGTTGACTATGCAAAGGGCTTTGCTGACCCATTGATGTGCTTTTTGAACATATAGGTCCAGCCTTTGTTGTGCTTCTTTTCAAAACTTTTGGCATTTTCATCCCAAGTCTGTTCACCATCTGGGGGCCAGTGCTTGCAGTGTGGAGGAGACAGAGCATGGTGGAAGGCGGCATGGCTTTACATGTGGATAGAGTTGTGAAATAATGAGCACACGGATTATGCAAACGCAGACAAAGGCCCTTTAATAGTCCCGTCATACTTCATTTGGACAAATTGAACTGGAGCTAGTACTGATTCTGGCTCTGAATGAACATTTGAGGGGCTTGTAGGTAGCTTTGCCTCAAGTCCTCTGCAAGGGGCAGTCTGTAATTGCCCAGCTCTGAGAGCAGGATTTTGCATGGTGTGATCAAAGCAGTCTCCTAATCATGCAGTTCCCCAACACTTTGACTGAAAATAACAAACCTATTCAACCTGTGAGGAGTGAATGCGTGAGAGATTTTCACCTGCTTATGCAGGCTTGGAAAAAAAGCACTTGCTAGTACGCATTATGGTTCAAAGCTGGCTTAAAGTTTTGTCCTTTGTTGGGTGTTAGAGATGCCTCATCCTGCCTTTTGATGGCTTTTGTGTTCAGCTCTTCCCATTATTTCACTAAGACATATGAGCTTGGTTGCCCTGCTTTTATCTGTGCTAAATATAAATGGAAAAACAAACTGAACACAGCAAGGTAAATAAAGAACAGGAAGTGTAAGACAGACCTCTTGAGACCTTCAGTATTCCCACATGTTTTACGTTATAAACCAGCAGGCGAGCACTGGTCTGCCACACAGGTGGAAATGTGTGTGTTGAGGCCACTGAACACAGAATATTTACCCTGTATCAAATGACAGGAAAGGGTGAGTGAAACAGCATTGTGCTGAACTGCTGTGAAAGGCTGTGAGGTTTCCAATACTCCCCAAATTTCTCTAGGGTGGGCTGATGTTTGCATAGTTGCTTGCAGTATAAAAACATAGAGGCAGTGACTCAATCTACTAAGAAAAAGATGTTCTTTACGTTGCTGGTAATTAGAGGCCCTGCTGAAATCTTGTGAGCTTTTATTGCTCTGTAAGAAATTTGGGTAAAAGTCTGCAGCAGATTATTAAAATTAATACTATTCTATGATGAATAACTCTCTTTCAGCTGCAAGGACAGGCAGTATCTGATATTAGACCAACTGGTAACAAGGCAAAAAGAGCACTCTTGATTTTGTGGACAGGACCTTCCAAATCATGGCAGTAGCTGGCTGTTAAATTTTTAACAGCTGTCTGCTAAAGCCAGACACAGCCCACAAAACAATGGTTACTCTGCTGGGAGATGAGGAAGGTTGTCAAGGGCTGAATAAAGATGCAGGTGTTGAAAAGATGCAAGGGAAGAAGTAGTGGGGGGGTATTTCATGGTACCACTGGAAGTTTTAGCCATTTTTCAGAGTATGACCTACTGTCAGTGAGATGTGAAGGCCATCAGCATTTGGCAGGTTTGGGCCTTCAGTGAAGATTTCTGTCTTTTTGCAATGGCAAGATATCATGATGACAACTTGATGGAGTATTTTTATAAGCACACCTTTTCTAGAGGAGGTCTGGAAGTGGGACGGTGTGCTAGGGCAGAAGTAGAAGTTTTTCTGTTTTCATAAAAGGAGAGCAAAGATGTAAAATATTTCACAGCCTTTATCAGATGTCTAGCTTTTCTTATCAGTTCCTGTGAATTAATGGAGGATATTTAGTCTCCACAAGCTAATGTCCACAAATACGAAGCTCAGGCTTTGTCAAATCAAGAATCTTACATGACACTTGTGAGTTTACTCATGCTAACTAGCTGCCTTGAAGGGCTGTGACTAAAGTCTGCAAGTTAAGAGCAAGCCCAAGGTTATTAATTTTCTGACTGTGGTACATGTCCACCCCTCCTGTCTGGGTGCCTCTCTATCTGTGTGTGCGCTTGAAGACACTTCTGGCTGCCACTACGTTTGTAATCAACTAGAAAAGATAAAAGAAGGGATGATTCTTCACCCAGGATATATGCAGAATGGATATGTGATACTCACCTCGCCCTGTTGTAGATAGCCACAAGTGGGGTACCCTGCCTTATAATCATATAATCACAAAATAGTTTGGGTTGGAAGGGACATTTAAAGGTCATCTAGTTCAACCTCCCTCCAATAAGCAGGGACATCTTTAGCAGATAAGGTTGGTCAGAGTCCTGTCCAGCCTGGCCCTGGATATTTCCAGGGATGAGGCATTCACCACCTTCTTGGGCAAACTGTTTCAATATTTTACAACCTTCATTTAAAAAAACCAAACTTTCTTCCTTAGAGCTAGTCTAAACTGACCCTTTTTTAGTTTAAAATCATTACCTCTTGTCCTATTGCAACAGGCCCTGATAAAAAGTCTGTCCCTGTCTTACTCACAAACCCTGCAGTAAGATCATTTGGGAGCCTTGTCTTGTGCAGGCTGAGCAGCCCCAGCTCAGCCTTTCCTCACAGGAGAGATGCTCCTTCCATTCCATCTCTTCAGTGATGACCTGGCTGTGGGGGTTGTTCCAGCAGCCAGTGGTGAGGAGAGGCAGGTTCACTTTGTACATCACCATGGGCACCACCATTTCAGCTTTGAGCCTACCAGGAAGGTACATGACTCTCCTGCACAAGAGTAGACAAATGCCACCCTCAGTGACTTTACCCCAGCTTAACACACTTGTGGGAGAGCTGGGACCTGAGCTGAGTCCTTTCAGAACAAAGGAAAAATGTCCAGCAGCTGTTCTCTGTTGTGCTAACCACCCTTTCTGTCCATCAGTTGTGTTAGAAAGTGCCAGTAACAGGTTCCTGTGGACCTTAGCAAGTTCTGCTATAGATCTGAACTCCCCAAATGTGGCAGGGAGCAAAGTCTATGGCTTCAGAGCTCAGTCTGCACACACAGCTTGGGGGAAGGGAAAGGACACATCACTACACAGACAGACAATTGTTAGACTGGTAGATAAAAATTTATCATATTAGATATCTTGGTTTTGGCATAAAATTGCTTCACATCAGACAACTGAAACTGTACATGCCACTTTGCATCTGGCTTTTTCCCCAGAGCAGTGGTGGGAACATGAAGGGAGTGTTTTAGGAAATGTCCATAAGGATTTGCTCTTTTGTTAGACATTGCTCATCTTTCTCTGTGGTGCATTTCCCCCCCGTTCTCTCAGGAACTCTGTGTAGTACAAACCATTCACCTTATGTTAACTAGATGTTGCTGGGATCATAGCTGGATGAAATATTACTAGGGAGATGACTACATATTGTGGGTAGCTGTCAATGCTCCTGTTATATGCTGCTGAGAAGTTCACACAGAGCACTAAGGTGTGCATCACAGATTATTTTCCACAAATGGATTCTCTGCACAGAGCACCTATTGCCTTGCACTTACAGTGACTGGACAAGGATGGAATAATGCCAGTTTTCTGTGAAATTCAGGGACAGGCCTGAATATTTTGAATGGTTGTTCACTCCTTTTCATTGTTTTGAGGTTTGGGTCCTGTTTGTGTTTCTTTTATGGGAAAATTTCTGTAGTTTATTGTGAAGTTTCTTGCTTTGACACTTATGTGAAGGGTGTGAACCTGAGCTAATAAGACAAGCTCATTGTTTGTATTCTGGAGTGTCAGAGGGATGTTCTCCATTTCATTCTGCATGCAGGCAGATGGTGGTCCTTGGGCTAGAGAGTGACTTTGCACGCAGACAGGGCTGACACAGAGGCCGGAGCCCGGTGGGGATGTTGCTGGGGGTGTGTGTCTGTGTGTGTTCCCATGTGCCCCGCATATCTGGCTGCGTTCCTGCTCATGCTGGGAATGTGCAGGGCCACAGCGCCAGAAGGTGGCACTCCAGGTCCTCTAACATGTGTCCAGGGCTGTGCTGGTGGCCCCAACACCCCCCAGAGGTGCCAGCGCTGCGGATGTGTCGATGCAGACACACCTGGGCGGGCTGAGAGCTCCTGATCTGCACAGGCTTAGGGCTCTGCCCTGCTTTGTCCCTCTTGCTGGGAAGCAAAGGTGCATCCCAGAGCCCGGGAGTGCATTGTGTGCCTTTCCCAAGCTGGGGTTGGAGCTCCCACTGGGACATCCTTTCTACCCACCCACATGCCCCCCAGGAGAGCTTTGGCCAGTGCCTTTAGCATTGTCCAAGCAATGCCCAGGAAGGGCTGGAGGCAGTGCCTGTCCAGATGCTCTCCCTACTCAGGCCTGAAGGATGAGGCTGGCTTGGTTTTGGAAGGGAGAGAGTTTCCCGCTGTAGGAGGAAGTCATGCTGTGGTGCTTGTCCTCTGAGCCAATGAACCAGCCTTGCTCTTTTTAAATTGTGTGTCACAGAGGGAACTGATAAAACTGCTGATCTTGCTTGTGTGCTGGTGAGAGTGGCCCTGGCAGGTTGGCCTTGCTCTAATAGGCAGAGAAGCATAGAGATTTTAAAAGTAATTACAAAGCAGGCTGCAGACTCAAAAGAATTAGTGAGCTATTAAAGATTTGAACTTAATAGCAAGCTTGACTACTTCCCTACCAAAACACTGTTCCCATTCTCATGGCCAATTAGTGCTGCCACCTTTACACTCAAGGGCAATGGCCCCTGTCTTTCCCTCCTGTGCTCTTCCTGACAGTGCATTCTCAGCTAACACAGACATCTCAGTATTTGATCATCCTGCAGCCTTCCAGCATGTGGAATGACTGGCCAGTTGGTGTAAACTGTACCTCATCTGTTGGTCTGGCGTGTCAGTACAAGGATCTCCTCTGCCATGCAGAGAGCTTTGCTGCTTGAGGTTACAGAGGGTCCCTGACTTTCTTAATATGTATGCTTTTTGCCAGGTCATTGGACTGACTGTGTAACAGAGGAGAATATTTTTACAGCTGAAGTTCAGCAGTTCCCAGTTATGCATGTGCCTTGAGAACTAGAATGAGTTGCATCTATTCAGCACTTTGTTGTTACTGAATTTTTCAATTTCTCTGATGCTTACAAGGTGCACATAGAGCTCATATAAATATTTTCATTATTTCCTGTTAAGGGTATGATGCAGGTACTTCATTGTCAAGAAGTCTTTAACAGCAACCCTGATAATGGCTTAAATTATAATTTAACCCACACTGTTTCACTTGCCAAAGATGAGTGACTGAGCCTGGCTTACTGGAATGTGATTAAATGAGGTATCTCTGATAAATCTCTATATGTTTCCCTGGAAAGCAATTTTCACTTTGTTATATTACAGTAGCCAGTGCCTTATGAAGTAAAGGAAAATATTTGTCCTGTAGGACATCATAAATTTCATGACAGACTTTAAATTTTCTTGGATGAAATGTTTAAAGTGGAGCAGACTGATCTAAAAACACATTGGCCTTTCCTGAGCTCAGGAGAAGCTGCTTTGTCTCCTCCATTCAAAAGTGTAGGAAATTCCCTCTGCAGAGGAAGCCTGGTGGTAGACGGAAGCAATATAGGTGTTGGCTGGGTTTCAAACCCGAGGAAAACCAACACCATCTCAAAGCCACTATTATAAATAATTAGTTAGGATCATTTTTGATAAGTTGATTGTGCCCCATAAAAGAGTGATTGTGGAACCCACCATAGCCCCAGCAACTTGGACATAATCCAATTTTTACAGTGGAGTAAGATTAAGTTAAATCACTTTTCCAAATAACCATAATTTGTTTGATTTGCTTTCATGAGGGCGTTTGGTTATGTCAGTAGTTGTCAGATGCAGACTGACGCTTGTGACGTCTTGTGCCTTTCAACTTGAGAAAGTCATATAAACTTTGTTGCCCTGCAGTTAGATGGAGCAATGGTCTTTTGAAATGAATGAAATCCTTTAGCCCTCAGCCCTGAAATGTGATGCTTGGGTCAACCTTCAGTGTTGCAGGAAGTCTGTATGGTGATGTTTTATGCTGTAAACCTACCTTCCTTATATTAAAGGCATACTGAGTGTGGTGCTTAAATAAAGAATGACTGAGAGCCTTTATGTGCAGCTGCTTTCTGACTTGCTGAGGAAACTTTTTATAAAAGACACTTAGGTTTATATACAAACATCTTCTAGTGGTACTGAGAAATACAAAAGTTGGCTTTTGGTGTTTTTCATGTTCAAAGGTTTGAGAGCTACAAGATAAATCTTCTTGGCAAATTTTAGTTTTGACATACATTTCAGTGCATGAGCATTTTCTCTGCACAAATTTCCATGGTCCAAAGATATTTCATATAAAGGATGAATACTGTGCCATGCCATGAGGTTCATGCTGCCAGGAAGAATGTGACTAAAATAAAAATATGAAAAAAAGCAAAATAAAAACTCATATGAAACAAAAGGTTGATATCTCAACAGCATCAAGAAAATACAGCCACAACTTTATATTAAATAGAACCCAGAATAAAACACAGTCTTACATATAAAAAACCTGTTTAAATTCAGGACAATATACATTTGTAATAAATTAATGGAAGCTGGGAGATGTTGTGAAGAATAATTTTCAGTGAAAGAGCAAGGGTTTTTATTTATTTTTCAGCAGCTGACAGCTAATGCAGGCCCCTGATCCCACCTGGGTCCTTTTGTCACTACTGAAATACAGCTAATCCTTCAGTATGATATAAATATACAGGGTGTATGCTGTAAAACTTCATATTAATCTAAGTGTCCAAAATTTGTCCAGTTTTGCTTGAGCTTAAGCAAAACCAATAAGTTTTTCTTTATAGCACCTTCATCAGAATTGCCTTTTTATTTAAAAAAATGAAAAAGAAAGAAAAAAAAAGGTGAAAGGAAAACAGAGACCCAAGAAATTTTTTTCTGCAGAGAAGCACTGAGATTTCCAAATCAGCAAATTTGTGTCTTGAGGCTCTTGAAATGTGGGAGTTCTATGTAAAGTTTTACTCCAAATGCTGTCTGGGGACTGTACATGGATGACTGAAACACATTTGTTTTGCCTTTATTATTCTTGCACTGTAACCTGACTTTGGTTCAGGAAGAGGAAATCCATGGCCTTAATTGAAGCCAATCAGTGAAAGGTCATGGGGTAATACTTAACAGACTGGGATGGGGGAAAGGAAAAACAAGGGAAAGGTAAGGTCTCCACTTGCTTCAAAGACTTGCTTGGATGCCGGAGACAGAGCACACCTGGAAGGAGAATAAGCTTGGATCCCAAATATACACATCAACTGGGAGTCATAAAATTAAATGGAGTTTGTTTATGTTATTTGCTTCCCATTTCTCCAGTGACCTGTGCAGCAGTAACCCCTGTGTGGGGGGCATGGGTGCCTACTGCAAATGTTCAGGTGTTTATTACTGTGGTGTGACCGTGCCAGAGGAGCCTCAGTGTGACTGCTAAGGACCAGATGTGGGGTGCTGCTCAGGTAGCCCAGAGGCTGGATTTGAATGAAATATTGGCAGACACTATTTCAGAGTGTGATTAGTTGTTTCTGGAGTTGTGTTCTTTTGTGTTCAGTTGTTTTCACTGAGGTCTGCTAATATTACAACTTTTCCTGCATTGTATAGTTAAGTCTCTAGTTTATTCTAAGTCTTAAATAGCCCCAAAGTCAGAACATTGTGATATATAGACTATATTTCCTTGTATTTTTGAAGTCTGCTGTTCCCTATGTTAACTACAGTGGACACAGAAAAGAAATGGTTTTATTTTTTACATTTTAGAGCTGGTCTAAGTCCAAGCAAGTCATGGTCCCAAGTTTTTCTCATCTAAGGTGTCTGTGGTCATGATCCTTTTTCATTTAAAATGGACATGGTCATGGTCTCTAAGGTATTCATGGTCTAAGGTTGCTATCTGAGTAGTCCAGCATTAACTTTTTCAAGCTCCAGGTTTATTAGAAAATACCAAAGTCAATTAGGTGCTTGCTTAGGTTAGAAAGTAGTACATGCTTGGTTTACCACAAATTCACAGGCTGAAGCAGTTAAGCCAGATTGATTGCTCATAATCTACTGGGCTGTTTATTTTGTGTTAAGCATTTCTAGAACTCATGCCATCTTTTTATGATCTGAAGTGGGTTTCCAGATCATCTGCTGATCTACGTGTGCCTAATTGAGATGTTGCTTCTGCCCAGGCCAGGAGAATAGTGAAAGGTCCTGACCAGCCTTTGTCCAGTGCCAAACTTTGCTTCAGGGCTTGCCTTACCCAGGCCTGCAGAGAGCAGTGCAGGCATGCTTTATAACAAATAAAAGCTGAAAGACATTTTTTGGGGAACATATTTTTTTTGGTACAAATATCTGTCATTCAAATCCTTAGACCTGACTAGATTGTGTGTTCATGGTGTGAAAGAAAAAGCTTTTACAAACTGCCATGGAGGATAAGTCCTCATCCCGGCTTAACCATGAGCACCCAGTCATAAACTATGTTTGGGGCAGAATTTCTGCTTTTGTGCAGACAGATAATTTTAGAGAAAAAGGCAAGGACAATGATGTATTTTCAAAAATAAGTCTTGCTTCAGTCTGTGTAAAGAAGCATCTGTTTTAAAATAGCACACATGGAGAGACGCTGTGAGTCTTAAAAAGCTATTTTTAAATGGTTGTGATGCATAAAAAAAAGGAAATGTGCAGCAGCAAGAATAACTAACTTCATTTTAAGTCCAAGCCCACATGACCAATATGGCAAAGTTCATGTCTTTCCCCACATATTCTGGACTTCACCCCATGTAATGCAATCTCTGTGGCCTCCTTAGCTAAACTGCACAGCAGGATTAAGAGTACAATGTGTGGGTAGAACTAGGAGATCATCCAAAAGAAAAAAAGATTGAGGAACATTTTTCTGGTTCAGACACCTACGGAAAATAATTTTGCTTTTCCAAACTATTTGGCATTTGTGATACCAAGGAAAACCCTGCTTTCAGAGCTAGGCTGCTGAGACTACCCTTGATTTTTGCAAATTTGAGTATTTTGGCAAAGTTACAGGTTTTTTTCTGGGTATACAAAGGTACATCTATAATTGCTATAGCCCTTATTACTGCTGTTCTTTATACAATCTTTGTGCCCTATTTTCTCCATGCTGACTGCAAGTTTTGTCATCTTACATGATTTATCCTATATGTGATAGAATTCTTTGTGCATGTGATGTCATTCTATATCTGGTGTGTGTATCAGATTTTTTAAGCACATACAGTTGAGAATGCATCTTTAGTCTTTAGTTTCTGATTTGTGAAATTAAAAGAATAGCTATTCTCTCTCTTCCAGAAGACAGTCTGTGAAAAAAGCTTGGTACTAGTTTGCATCTGCTCTTACTCCATATCATGGTAAACTCAAACCTTGCTTATTTAGGATAAAAAGCAGAGCTTTGATCTGCTCTTGTTCCTGCTGCTGCCACACCACTGCACTCACAGAAACTTATCAGAGAAGTCTTGAATCACATTTATGTAAGTAGATAGAAAGTTTGATTCATAGTATCTTCCTTTTTGAGAACTCTTCTTTGTGATGTCCAGTGCAATTCTCAATTTCCATGTGAAACCTGTGTAAAAAGTTTGGGGACAGGTTCATCTGAGATGGTTTTTGGTTTTTTGATTGCAGATGAATTGGATTTTTTGTTCTTAGACATGCTATTTGCAGATATTCCTTCAGGTCTCCTTCAGGTTTCACATAATGCTTAAACTTCTATCCTATCTTTCCTTGTGTTCAAATGATATTAATGGATGTACCATTGAAAAACAACTCGAGATTCTCCATATTTAAATAACTGACTAGCCTTTTATTTCTCTGTGTGAGTGCATTGGGAACACTGCTGTTCCCAAGTGTGAAGGAGAGCTGAGATGTTACTCCCCAGAGATGTTATGGCTTTTTGCCACAAATTTTCTACAAATCTTAATGTTGCTTCTACAGATTGAAAAGAATTAAGACGGTCAACAAGTTCAATTTCAAAGCCAGAAGAATCCATTACCCAGGTATCATTGGAACAAAACGGAGTGGAAAATGCTTTGCAAATCCTATAAAACTAGAAACACTCTTCTGCAAAATGCCTGTGCTCCAATAGGAATGAACCTGTAATGCTGTTCCCACATTATTGTGTGCAGTGTGTCTATGCCTTAGACATCCCTTTAAGCTATGCAGTGGATAGATGTGTTCACAGGCCTTTAGTGAATCACAGGGATTTAGTAAAGAAGTGTATAGAAGTGGAAAAACTCAAAATAACTGAAACATGAAGTAATGACAACAGTAGCCTCTAGGGATATATTAAGTGTGGAGAGTGCTTACCACAGAAAATTTGTATGGACATTTGCTTTCATGGCATTGGCTGGGCCTTATGGTTGTCATTTTGAATATTTATTAGAACAATACCACATGTTGATTGCGTACAGTCTTTGAATTAATTCTCACCCAATGTAGTGAGATGAAGCTCTGACTCTTTTCAGCAGTTATGTATCATGGTTTCACTTACCGCTGGCATGATTATGGGATACTGCATTTTAATGATAAATTGTCTGGCCGTGAGACCCTCATGTACCCACAGGGTGATTCCCAGGAGGGAAAGCAGAATAAGCTGGTTGTTTAGAGCAGAGTCTGCTAATGCAATGCAGAGCATGAGCTGGAAATCACAGAGCACTGTTTTAGCAAACCTGCTGAAACCAGAGCAAGCAGGGCTCTGTGTGAGCTGCACAATGGGGAATGGGAGGAAGTGGCAATGCATGCTTGCAGCCCAGAAAGGCAACTGCACCCTGGGCTGCATTGAAAGGATTCACAGCCAACAATCATTGTTGAAGGAGGTGATTCTCCCCCTCTGCTCTTGTGATATGCCACCTGTAGTACTGTGTCCCACTCTGGGAACCCCAACCCAAGAAAGACATGGGGAGTCCATGCTGATGACCAATTTGTAGGTGAGATGTGGAAGACCAAACTTGTCTTCTTGCTCTGAAGGCAGTGGAAGCTACTATCTCCATCAGCATATGGACATCCCCATACATCCTCTTGATGGGCCCAAAGTCCAAAACAGTTGCACATTCTGTAGCTGTGGTTCCTGTATGATATCCACCATAAGTGATCCGTTTTGGAGAGCTGTAGTGGGTTGACACAGGCTTAACCTTGATAGCAGGTTCCTGATGAAATAAGCATCAATGTTTCTTCACTTTGACAGATATCTAGCACCTTTCAGTGGTATAAGGACGGTTCTTTATTTTGAATTCATCATCTTGAATGTCTACAGTAGACTACCTGGCCGTCCTGGTCTGCTTCTGGTGATCTAACTTGAAATGTCTGTTGTAATGTTCCAGTTAACATGCTAAATTGACATATAAGTCAAGGGAGAGTGGTGACAATAGTCTTTGGTGATTGCTATTGCATGACTTTCTTTCTGAAGGTGCCTCCTGTAACTACAGAAAGTACCAGAGGATCAAAAAAAATGTCATGGGTTGGAAGGGAGCACAAAGACCTAGTTCTTCTAGAAGAACTTCTAGAAGAAGGTTCTGCCATCATCAGACACCTTCCACTATACCAGGATTTTCAGAACCTCATCCAGTCTGGCTTTGAAAACTTTCAGGGTTGGGGCATCCACAACTACTCTGAGAAATGTGTTCCAGTGCCTCGCAGTTCTAAGGGTGAAGATATTTCTTCCTAATATCTAATCTAAACCTACTCTCTTCCAGAGTAAAGCCATTCCCTGTCGTCCTGTCACTGCATGCCCTTATAATCAGTCTCTCTTCATGTTTCTTGTAGGTACTGGAAGGCTGAAATTAAGTCACCCCAAAGCCTTCTCTTTTTCAGGCTGACATAAGCACTGCAGTTATGTGCCTAATGTTCATTACAGGAACTATAGGCTCCATGATACATGGATAAGCATGGAAGTGGCCCCAAAAGGCTCTTGCTGCATTGCTATGCCTCTTTTGTAATCTGCTGTGTCTGTGTGACATAAAATCTGCCCATGGTATTGATGGTCATTACCAAAATTTCCTGTTCTCACAAAGCTTGTCACATGTGTTTGAAGTTTATAATCTGCTTTTAATTTTAAAATTTATATTCTCCCAGAAAACAAATTTCCCCATATTCTTTCATTTCCTGCAATGTTCATTAGGGACACTGATGGGGACTCTGCTCATTGGGTGGAATGACATTCTTGCTGGGTCAGGCCAGAGTAACCAGTTATTGGATTTTAGTGCTGGTAGACAACTCAGCCCCACAGAGTTGCTTGCTCACTCTTCCCTCATTGCGTTGGGGGAGAGAATTGAAAGGGTAAAAGTGAGAAAATTCATGGATTAAGATAAAGAAATTTAATAAGTAAAGCAAAAGCTGTGCATACAAGTAAGCAATGCAAAGTAAACCAAGGGATTATTTTGCCACTTCCCACCTGCAGAATGATGTTCAGCCATTTCCAGAAATGTGTGTGCAATGGTTGCTTGGGAAGACAAAATACCATACCTTTAAACACTGTCTCTTCTCTTTCCCCAGGTTTGTATGCTGAGCATGGCACTGTATGGTATGGAATATCCTTTTGGTCAGTTGGGTCAGCTGTCTTGGCTGTGTTCCCTCCTAACTCCTGGTGCACCCTCAGCCTCCTCACTGTCAGTGTAGCATGAGAAACAGAAAAGGTCTTGATGCTGTGTGAACCCTGCTCAGCAATAACAAAAACATCAGGGTGTCATCAACACTGCTTTCAAGCACAAATCTCAAACGTAGCACCATATGAGCTACTGCGAAGAAAAGTGATTATTTCATCCTCTACCAGTGCACCAGCAAAGGGGAGTGCGCTGCTTGGGTGCCAAAGCTGGCTTGAGATGTGCTAGTAGTGCTGGAAAAGGTTGAGGCTTTAGTGTGCCAGCTTGGCACCTTAGCTGATGAGTCAATGATGTGTGCAGGTGGTAATAAGGGAAGTGCAGGGCTTCTCAGAGCTCACCACTCTAAGCAGCAGCAAAGGGGCAACAGCAGATCACCATCTCTGTGCTGTAAAATGGTGTGCAGGGAAGGCAAATCCTTGAAACTGGCCTACTAAATTAGAGGTGGCAGCAGTCCTTGGAGAAGATGTGTGCTGCTCTCATGGGACCATCTGGGAGATGGGTTACATATAACCACGTCACAAAAGTTTGATGTTAAGCATCCCTTCAGACCACTTACTTCATTGAGAAGAATTATTGTTTGCGGCATATTTCTTGTCTAATCTGGCTCTTAAGACTTGGGGAAATTTTTCTCTGTGGTCTGGGGAGGACATTTAATAGTCTGACACATACTATTGGATGACTTTTTTTATTTTTTTTTTTTTGAGAGCTTTAGTCTTATTTTTTTTGTTTTAGATTTAGTCTCTAAATTTTTTTGACTTAGGTTTTACTCTGTTGCATCTTGCTATATCAATTGAACGGCTATAAGCAACATTTTTTCTTTTTCAGAGCTTCAGCCTGGGTAGTGTTTCTCATCCTTGCTAGTGAAACAACCGTGCAGATGTAATTTATGGGGCACATACACAGCAGAGCTCAGTACACAAAGGCACACCAGTTCAGAGTGGAGCCATAGGCCTTTGTTTCCTGATGATGGCTTTGGATCAGACCCATGGGGAACTACAGTTAAAATAATCACTTAAATAGCAGAGTTAATGTATAATTCTTTCAAATCCCAACAGTTTTTAGAAGCTAGCTTACTACTGTCTTGGCTGTTTTATTCATTGCTGGTTTTCCCTCCACTTGGAGATGATCTGATTTTCTGAAGATCTCATTTTAAAAAGGCTGAGTGCAATTAATCAATGCTGTTGGGCTGGTTTTCTGGAGTGCTCATTACATTTCAGCTGTTCTTAGTTCCTTTCTGTAATACTGCCTAAATGCATTCCAGATCTCACTTTCTGTGTCCTTTGCAGGCTCTGTTTCACTTCACAGACTGGGCCAGATGAGGTAGGTTCATGGAGCACCACTGGGGTAAGTGCTGCCATGGAGGACATCACCAGGTGCGTATTGGGATTCTCTTTTAATTTACTAGACAGACCATGTGTGTGCTGTGTGTGGAGAGGAAATCTCCTCTCCTCTCAGTCCTCCACTGGTGTTGAAGAATAGAAAAACTGTAGTATCTTGAACCATCTATCTGAACCTAGGAGCATGTAGACACTCCCCCCTCCCATGTGCAGGGCTTCATACAGAAAGAGGAGAAAATGGACAATATATTAAATAACTTAAAATTTCTCACAATGGTCAATTTCAGATAAACAAAAGCAGTAGCAAATGGAAATTCTGAGACAGGACCGGTCAGCCTGACTTGCAACAACCTCCCCATATCACCTGACCTGGCTGTTGTCAAGACACTTTTTGGGAAGTCACCATTCCTCTAGTGTGGAAAACTCCATATATTCTCCACTTACATCTGCAGTCCTTCTGGGTGAAGAGAAAATTCAAACCCTTGACCCAAGATACGTAGCATGGCTATGTATTCATCGCTGTTTGAATAAGCATGTCAGGAGTTTCATGACACAAAGTTTCTTCAAAGGGAAGGAACTATGGTTAGCATAACATCTGGCAGTGTTGACGTAACCTAATGTTTAATTCACATCATCTGTTGCCAGTCAGAGACACTCAGAGATGCAGCATTTTAAAATATAATTGTTCTAAACTCTGGGCACAAAATTTCACACTGAAGATTTGGGGGAAGTTCCGTTTTCTGCTGTGCACATGTGACACATCATCCTTCTGGCTCAAACTGAATGTCAGCATTGTATGATTTGGCTGAACATCATATCATGTTCCCTGATAGACATCTGTGACTTTTTCACCTAGGGAGATAAATGGAAAAAGGTGAAAGTATCTTGTCTGATTTTAGCCAGTCATTAAAACACTCATGAGATATAAGAGCCTTTCCATTGATGCCTTGGGGAGGCCACCTAGAACAGAGGCTAGACAAAGTTAAGAGAATAAAGTGGGTATTTATTAAATGCCTTCAATAAATACACCTTTGGCAGTCAAAAGCCTCCCAGAGGCTACACCCAAGATGGACAACAGTCATGAGTTTTTCAGACAGATACAAATTTGGTTTGTTTGCATATCAGGGGTTAATTCTCTGATTACAGGTTCAGGTTATGGAGTCATATTCCCCCAGTTCGCCTTCCTCCCAGTTCACTTCTGTTTATACTTTTTGGGGCCTGAGGCTGTAATGTGTCCTTGGGTTCCAGGCCCAGAGGAATTGTTTTGTCTGACCAAAGTGTGAAGACAGTAGTTAATACTTTATATGAAGTTTAGAGTTATGCACTAATGCGGCACAGGATTTGAAAAATATAAAGACTGAAATCTTAAGGCATCACCATGAGTTGTTTTCCTGTGTCCATTGGCCTGCTGATTTGTATACGTGTTGTGCCATGAATTTGTTCTCCTACCATATTTAGGGAGTCTGTCTTGGGGAGGAACTGACAGCATATTATGATGTGTTCTGAAACATTTTGTGTTCCCTTCATTATGAAAACCAGTGTTTTAAGATCATATGCACTTAGGGAAGATTTGAAAGCTGTGATCTTGCAGGTGGTAGGAAAATACTGAGAGAAGGCTCAATGAGACAAACTATATGCAAAGAAACATGATGCTCATGTGAGGAAATGGTCTGTGAATAGAGGGAGTAGGGAGGTGCTGAATCCTAACCTTTCAATCCACCTCATGTCCAACACTGAACACTGCTTAATTTAATGAGAATTATTTAATCTTTAGCAAAGGTTAGCTCACAAATACCAAATATTTTTGAGGACACAGCATTACTCTGTCTCACTTTGAAACTGAAGAGCCTTGAATCTTTGTCAGTGCTTCATTTTCCTTTGTGCTCAGTTTGGACTCATGAATCTTGCTTTTCAGGAAGAAGTAGATAAAGGGTATCTAGACTGGGGGAGTCTAGATTATTTTTTCTTGAAAATCTCCAGTGCTTAGTGTAATAAAAGGTTGTGGGCATTGTGTAGCTCCAGCCTCAGAAAGAGCAGCTTTTGCAATGGAGTCTGCTTTTAAAATCCTGCAATGGCAGACCTTTTAAATAACTGATGGTCTTGCAATTGTCACTTCTAAAGAGAGCAGATAGGGAAAGAGGAAGGGAAATATTACTTAGACTAGAGATCAAAGTACACTTCCACTGGGACCAAATCCAGTTAATGCTATATTTACTTTAATAACCTCCAAGGAAGGGTACCTATCCATTTCAGTCTCACTATCATTTATGAAAGCTACCAAGGAGGAAATTAGAGATTTGAAAAGTCAGCTGCAGGAATTTATCTCATGCCTATTCAATTAATGGCTTGCTGATTACTGAAGCTTTCATTTCTGAAGCAGAAAAGATAATCTGCACTTTGAATGCTTCACAGAGGCATATGAGATACACAAGAGCACTCATGGGTTAAACAATAATTTAGCAGACTCTTTAAATGGGCAAGAACTACTTCCCCCTCCTTGTCAGCTTCTCAGCAGACCTCTAGCTGCAGCATCCAAGTGTCCCAGCTGTGGCTGCTAGTGAGGCAGTGTGAGCTGCACATGGGGTGTTAGTGTACATGCAATGTGCTGAGGAGTGCATGGGCTCTCAAGGGAACAAACAATGCCCATACAGCAACTGAATCTGACTGTCCAGTGCTTCTGCAAACAAGCTTTTAATCCCAAATATACTTCCAGAATGGATTTGAAGACAATTCAGTTTAGTGTGTTTTATGGTGTGCTGTGGAGAGCAAGAGGTGCATTCATTCAAATACATTTTAGATGCAGGCTACAAAAAAAATAGAGATAGGAGTGCAGTGTTCTCACCCTTTGGCCACATCTATGCTGCTAAAGACAGTAAGTCAGGACTGTTCTCTGACCTGGGCATATCCTCACAGTATGACTCGTGTACATATGTCTAAACTCTTCCCTTTAAATGATGTGGCTCAAAGATGCATACTGGGATGAATTCTCTATTGTGGCCAGCACTTTTATTTGGAGTTGATGGTAAAGGTGGCCATGAGATATCACTCAAACCTGCCTGGTTTAAGTTTACTACTGCACATGTGGTCATAAAGCCAGGGATAGGCTTCACCCACTAGTGTTGAAGGAATTTGACTGTGTGCTGACTCAATTCTCCCCTTTCTTGCTTACCCTTGGCTTTTCCTGTCCCTCTGCACTGTTGCAGCTGTTGAAAATTTGGATGATGACTTCTGTCCAGCGTGAGTGCCCCATGTTCCGTCCCACAAGGAGAGTGAGCTGCCAACACAATGATGTGGAGTAGACAATTTCCATTTGAGGACACAGTGGAGAGGCTTGATGGGCCACAGGAGGCCAGTGGGAAGCAGTCAGAAGGTTGCACAGCTTGTTGTCCCGGTGGTGTGGAGGACTCTGGATCTGTCAGAAACTGAGTTCCTGTTTGGGGTACCAGCTCCTCACTTCTGGTGACGGGAGTAGTAGACGGCTGCTATATATCTTTTGGACTTCCAACATAACTGACAAAATATTTTACTGAAATGGTGTCTGTTTGTTACAGGTTCCTCCTTTCCCTGGAACTGTCAAGGCACAGAAGAAGGGAGAATTCTGAACAAAGCAGATTTTAAATATATTTGTCACGAAGTGCACAACCTCCATCCTGAGGGTTGAACTCAGGTCTCAAGTTGTCCATCAGAGCAAGGGAACCTTATTAAGGACTCAATCACAAGGACAATTGAAATCAAACATTTGGTTAAATGAGGACTATTGATATTTTCTCTTTTCCTTTCCTAGTAATAAAAAAAGTAAGTATATAAAAATACTTCTATCAGCAATCTTCTCCAATTAGTGGTGTGACATAAAATCATACAGCTGTGTGCAGAAGAGAAATAGGGCAAAAGGTATATATACATATAGAGAGACAATGAGTGAAGTTACACACAAGGCATATGTGGAAATAGACAAAAATGTTGAGTTCTTACATGTTTTAAGTTTTTTTGTGTGGTCCCAGCTGGAACATGTGCACAGAAATGGTCACTCTTCTATAAACAGCCGGTACTTCATTCTCACGCACCAACAAAACGTTGTCATGCAGGAGATTTGGTGAGGAAGACCTGCTGTTCTTGCCACTGCAATTAATCATGCTGCAATAATCCAGCCATAATTAATTATGGCTGGAGATTAGAGAGAATCCAGTAATACTTTAGGATACATGGGTTATGGGAATTGAAATATTTGCTATTTTTACTCCTACCTGTCAAGAAGGAATTGGCAACTATCCCACTTTAAAATCTTTGAGTGCATTAATTTTCTTATGCAAAGCTGAGGGGTCTCAGGTCTCATTCTCAGGTCAGGAAGTGATAATAGGACATACTTCAAGTGCTATTGCCTATTGCTCTGGGTGCTAGTCACAGAAAAGAAAAACCAGCCCTTTTTCAGGATTCATGCTAAGGTTGGGGTTTAGAATTTAAAAAGCAGCAAACAGCGAGATCCTAGTAGAAAGTGGAAAAGGCTTTAGTGTGGAGCTTGGACTATATTTTATTCTTGGCTCTTGGGAAAACTACTACAAGTCCTGTCTTGTTTTTCCTTTCTCACTCCTTATTCTGCCTGTCCTGTTTATGGGAGCTTTGCTGTGTGTTTGCATGTCTGGAGGTTTGCTGGCGTGTGCTATGATGGTACTTGCAGCAGTTCTTTCCATGGCTACACCTGTAGCCACCCATGTGGCATGTCTGGGAATGGAGGCTTTCCCAAGTGCTGATTAGCTGCTGTCTGACAGTTTATTGTTCCATTGTTATTTATTCAGAGATTCTGGTAACTGTAAGTCTATTTGGAACAGCATTTTTCCCTGCGGCACTGGATTCAAATTTTGGCATTAAGAGTGTGATTCCAGTCATAAGTAAAAATCTACCCTGGTTAAAAAGAGTTACTTTTATCTGGGGAAAGGTTTTTGCTTTCTTTCAGCATCTGGAACACCAGTAATAGTGATCAGGGTGGAGTACATTACCTGAGAAACAATGTTTTTACTTTTCTTCCAAATGAATTCCAATTTTTCAAACACCACTGAGCTTTTAGCAAATTCTGTGGTTGTGGGGGGACTCAAGGCATTACACTGAAGTCTGTCACTCAAATCATTGATAGAGCTTAATATGAAGACTGCTGTTCAGCACAGGCTTCAGGTCTAGTCTGTGGGAAATGGAGACTCCCCTTGCACTTGTCTTTTGTCATTGGCATCAGACATGCACATGCAGCTTCCACTTTCCCTCCATGTCTGCACCACAAAAGCCAATGAGTAAGCTGAAGATAAGACGAGCAGAATTTCCTAGGAACCATCTAAGATAATAAAGAAAATACAAGTAAAAATATTGCTTAGTCCATTGAAAATGGGGATCTTTGGCCATTATTTTTGTAGAACTAAGTCCAAGATTACTATTTTATCTGTGTCCCTGCTTTCTGTACATTTGTTTGTCCCCTTCATTAGCCAGCTCCCACCAGCTTCTGCATGGAGAACTTGAGGAGCTCTTTGGTTTGAATGTCAATTCCAGATCTTCTAATTTGTTCCTGGCCTGCTAGCAGTGTCCTATGCTCTCCCAGCCACTGGCTTCTAGTCTTTTTTCTTTTTACTTTTTTCATGTACTCCTTCCAAGTCCCAGAGAATTTCTTACCTCTCCCCATCCTCCTCAGGCTCCTGCCCCTCCACTACCATGGTCCCACACCCTTTTCTGTGTACAGAAGCACTATCCATGGCAGGAGGAAGTAGCAGAGTATGATGATGCCTAAAATGATTTGCTTTGGAAGGAAGAGGCTTTTTGTAATTTTGCTGTTGCTTTGCTGCTACAACACACAACTTGGACAAAAGTGACAAAGTTAAACTGATGGCACTGAGCTACTGCTGCCTGCTCAGAATTTGGGAAAGGAAGTCTGTAGGTCAAAAAAACCTCTGGTTGATAATGGTATGGATGTGGGTGAACAGAAAAGTGGTCATCAAAGCTGGGATGCATTTAAATGCAATCCTAGGAATGAAGTCGGTGTGCATAATATTTGAAGTATTTCCCCTTATTCATATGACAAACCAGGAACAATGGTTTGTTTGTTTAAGTGGTACTTAAAAAATCTACTTAGAAAAGAGTATAGAGTAGGAGTTCATCCTCTGGCAGGGATTATTCTGATAATACCACTAATCACAGTGCTGCTTGTGGTGAGCACAAACTTCTCGTTTCCCATGGAATATTATCTGTCTGCTCAGTAGTGCTCTGTGGTGTGTGGTGGGAGGGTTTTTGTGTGTGGGATGGTGGCAGTGCTGGCTGCTCCTTAGCTGCCCTCACTTTCTTTGATCATAAAGGATGATGCAATGTGCTGAACTCCACTAAGGCTGATTCAGCAGCCCTTACATTGATTCAGCACCAGTTCTTCACTTTCTCAGCATGTTCACACAGCGCAGTTTTGTGACACTGGGTCATAAATATCTCAGCCATATTAGATGAATAAGTTAATATATTGGGACATGTTTATCCATATGATTTTGTATTCTGTTGTGATTTGTCACAATCAAGATTTCAAGAATAATTACTTGTATCTTACACCTGGAGAATGGTGTAGCTGAGTCGCTTGCACAGGTGCTATGCAATATTGCTTGAAAGCCACTTTCAAGCCTCTTACCTGCAGCCTAAACCTGGCATTAGGAAATCAGAAAAGGCTCAGAAAAAAAATTCATAAGTCCCTGAAACTGGGAAAAATTACTAATAGTGCACTTTGAAGCAGTATGTCCTGTTGTCACTGGGCTAGAAGACCTCTTGGTCTGCCTTCATGGGAAATATCTTAAATTCTGGATTAAAATTAAGTTGATTGAGGAAGACTGGGAAGGGAAATTTGGGAAGATCACTGGAGAGGATGACTGAGAGGGAACTCACACAGCCCAGCCTTGCTTAATGTCCTGGATAAAAGCACTTGCTAAGCCTGGAAGTGCACTGTGTGTGCATTGATCAAGTACAGAAATTTGGGACGCGTTGCCCAAATATGTTAACACTAAACTAACTAACTAATATGTTAAACACTAAAGACAATGAATGTCAGCTAGATTAAACAGTAGATGGGCAATAACAAAAACTTTGATTACTTTTTGAACAAAGAAGAAGTCAGCTTGAAAATAAATAAAGAAGAAAAAACATTTGAGATGTGGGGAAAGAGAACAAAGAGGAAACTGCTGTAGCTCCAGTCACACCCTAATTGTACCACCATGGGTCACCCTGTTGGTGGTGCCTTGCTGCCCCAGCCAGACCCAGCACTCTGCTTTGTTCTTAAGGCATGACTGCAGATGGAACCTTACAATCTAAAACTTTTTTTCCTTTCTCTGGTTCATCTGTACTATAGCACGTGAGACAGCTTAATTTAGCTGAAAGTATGAGAAGGTACAAATGCATAGAAATTTTCACCTTTACTGTATTATACTTTAAATGAACTGCAGAAAATGAAATTGTAGTAAAATGCAATCCCACACATGATTTTAGGGGATAGAAAAATATGCATGTTATAGTGTGTTTTTGTATGTGTGCAGGGAAGTAAAATAGAAAACTCCAGAAACTTTAAGTCACTGAGTATCTGGAGACCATATGGAATGATTGTTAGTATATTACACAGTAAAACACATAGACACAAAAAAAATCAACCCCACAAGTAATGTTTTTCAGACAAATTATTTAGCTATAAAATGATAATTTCAAGAAAAATATGTTTGAGGAAAAACATACCAGGGATTTATTTAAAATCTTGCTCCCACCACAGATTTGTAGCTAGGGGATCTTGTTTAGAAATAGATTAAGAGCCACTTCTATGTTAGTGTAGTGAGTTTCCCAGCACAGAAGTGGATTAAACTTTCTCATTAATGCATCCATAAATTCTTTCCCAATGATAGTGAAATTGTTCTAGAGTGCTTTGATTTTTTAGCATTAATACAAACCCTCTTGAATCGATGTGTCCTAAACTTAGGTGCCTGTCTTTATTGTTTATTAATATTTTTTGTTTTAAAAATATACTAGATATATTAATTTAATTTAAAAAAAAATAACTTGAGCCCCTCTAGAAAAATTCCTCTAACAAAAAATGCAGGATTGCTGCTATGTGATTACCTCAGGTCTGGGTGCAACCTGGATAAAGTGTGAGAAGCACTGACACAGTTCCACTTCAGGGAAGGGAAAGAGGAGGGCTTAGGCCATTGGGTCCCCTTGTATCATTGGATCACAATGATGCGTGGGGACACCATTTAATAAAGTTCTTAGAGATAATTTCTATGGTGAAGAGGATGAGATGTTCAACAGAAACATCCTGAGAAACAGCAGGAAGGGAGGCAAGTAAAATTTAAATACTCCTAATCTTCTGCACGTGCTTTATTCTCTGATATACCAAATGTATCAGAATTATCACTGCCATATAGCCAGCAGTGTTCACTTGCTGAATTGATTTTGGTGATTTGCAGGTAGTCTGAGAAAGAGCAGGTCCAGGTAAAGGGGAAGAAACCATCAGAAAGGCAAAGGACTTCTCATGACTAAACCTACATGTGACAGAAATGTGCAGAAAGAAATAGCAACTCAAGAGAGCC
Source organism: Cyanistes caeruleus (assembly GCF_971803275.1). Taxonomy (NCBI): domain Eukaryota; kingdom Metazoa; phylum Chordata; class Aves; order Passeriformes; family Paridae; genus Cyanistes; species Cyanistes caeruleus. Next base: position 12,913,768 of record NC_141701.1, read on the forward strand.
AGATCTTATTTATATTTTGTTCTCTTTGTCCTGCCAAAGGCTCATGGGTGATAACAATCAATACCATCACCTGTAAGCTCTGCTTTATACCAGGATTATACAGCTGTGATGGTCAGATGTGGGAAACCAGTGAATCCCTATCAATCAGTGAATCCCTAAAGTGTGCCAGAGGAGCTACATGCTGTGTCACTCAACCTCTGTTTCATACTGGATAAAAGAAGATTAGGCATCTGTGCCAGTTCTTGCTTTAACCCTAATATTATTTTAATATTTCTCTTATTATCAGGGGATTTTATTGGATGCAACTTATTAGGAGACATAGTTCATATGATGGTTTTGATAATAACATTGACATGCAATACCTCTGTGGTAGTGGATGTTTGTTATCTTGGTTAACATAGTCCTAGTTGGTGTAAATGACAATCAGGATTTTATAGTTGTATTTTAATGTGATGATTAGAAAGAGAATTAGATATTTTCACTAATCATGCAGGCATATTTGACTCAATGATAGATGTTACTTCAAGTATTCATATTACAACATAACCTTTATTTCAATGCTAAGTTAACAAGTGTTGCTATGTTATACATCTGAGATGGGCCTACAATATTGGCTCTAAATAGGATTGTTTCTGAAGTTTTGGTACCTGGTACTCATTGACACTGAGTCAAAGAGAAGCTGATAAATCTTAATTCTGTTGTCAGAGCTTTCAAAATATGATAGCGCTTCCACCTAAGATTTTGTGGGTTTTTACTTCTGTAATTTTCTGAGGCTTAAAAGGAATAGGTGTTAAGATGCTGAAAATTTAAGCTGTTATTGAAACATAGAGCAGACAACCCTTCTCATGCATATCTTGTTTTCTCTAAAGCCAGCTCACAAATGGTGCTCACACATAGCTTTAGATAAAAACTACAGAGAGAAATGAACTGCTGTTCTGTGAGAACTTGGCCAGGTGACAACGATAATATTCTTGCTGCCCTAGAGGTCCTTGTCAGACTGAGCCTTTGCCACCACAGTCTACAGGCACTTTTGTCCACATGTTATTTGATAGTAAAATCACTGCAATACCTCTTGAAACATATATCAATCTTCTGTCAGAGGGAGCCCAGGACAATGAACAAAAAGGGCTCCTGCGAGGACTGGAGCTGACTGGCTAATTTAGGATGTATCAACTTCTACTTATATTTGGCTTGGAAATAATTTACTTGTAAGCCTGGTTAAAGCTTCTTCAATGTCTGTGTTGTATTTTTGCATGTAGATATTCATGCTGCAATTTGGGATGTCAGTTATTTTGACTGTTCTTCGTGATACTGTGTATGATCTGGCAAAATGTTCTGGTTTTGATTCACAAGGGGTTTGTAAAATAGTTATTTTTATGCAGCTAAGAGGAACTGAAGAAACTTCAGGGATTCATCAAAAATATTGTTTATTTCAATATCCAGACCTTGCAAATTATGGCCAAGATCTTCTTTAGTTTGAATTAATAAATCAGAATGGTTATAGCTCCCCAGTCAGGAAAAGGAGCGATGGGGAGGAAGAGTAGAAAACTCTTCAGTCATTTTGAGAGCCCAAATGTGGAGAGGCTGTGGAACCTATACACAATCTTCTACTCTCTGTGGCCTATACACTGGGAGAAAGCAGAGGAGCCTTGCAGCTCAGAGTATGAGTGGAAAGGAACAGCTGATATTCAGCCTTTAATAAAAAACCCAGATCCCATTCAAGGGCAAATCTGTGCTTCTTCTAATTGCTACAGGTCTTCGAGCACTTCATGGCTGTCCAGTCTATAAAATAATGCTTAAACCACCTTAAGGAACAGAGCCACCTACACAGGGCTCTCCTTCTCCTCCCAAAGGCACTACTGACATTGTCTGTTTTATACTCAGATGTAAGAGTCTCTCCTGAACAAGTCATGTTTCTAGGGTTAACTGGAAAATCTTTCTATTTTCCCTTTTAACAGCAGGAAATTGTAACTTTTTGAATACCCATAAGAGGAAGAACCAAAACCAGAACATTTTTTGCTCAAAAAGCTTATTGTTTTTTATGGGAAACCTGTAATTCTCTTCTTATATTTTCAGAGAAAAATGTTCATATAATTCAGTTTTGTGCCAAAAAAGAGTGTTGACTTAGATGCACACTTTTGACTAGCTGTAATACTCAAATATGTCTCTATCCTGCATTTGGACTGAAACAGTTCTTCCCAGGGATTATTTACTAATTTTTGTAGTAGTGATTATTATTAATATAAAATAATTATTATTCCGTAGTAGTGACTAATCCCAAAGTGATTAGTGGATTTATAAAGCTAGCACTAAGTATCTTAAATTTGCTTTTAACAGGCTTACCATTAGATACTTTGGAAGCTCAATCCACACATTTACCTATCATGATGTACAATATGGCAACAAAATACAATGGCTAAAAACAGCACCTTAGATTCAGCCCAAGACTGATTTAAATGCAGCTGTCATTTCTTCAGTGGAAATCTCTACTTAATTACATATTAAACATGGCCCATCTTTTAGCCCTCTGAACTGCAAAGAACATCTTGAACATTTGTGTCAAAGCCCTAAAAAATCAAGGTCCCTGTGCAGGAGATTGGACCCAGGGATCAGGTAATGTATTCAGCACAGCACAGGAGTTTGGGAGGAGTTCATGGTGATGTTTAGGCAAAAGTCAATGTTACTCAAGAGGTCTCTTTTTCTGGGAAGTAACAGCACCATACTGAAAACCTTAGCTCAGAATTTTACTTTTCACTCTGCACTGGGTTAATAAGACAAAAAAAACCAGAAACAATAACACTGAAACCAAATCCTCTGACAACTATCTGAAATAAAAGAACCCAGTGAAAGGCCAATGGATACAAGCAGAATAAATGTCACAGTATATAAAAATCTTCAAAACTACTTCAAAACTACAAAAAACTGTCTTGCAAGTAAGAAAGATCCCAGAGAACTCTTGTTTATGGTGTTCTGAGCTGTGGGTCCTTCCCATTTCTCCCTTGCCAGGATTCTGTCTGTTGGGGCATCTCTGCTCTCTGCAACCCTTCCAAAGACACTGCTGAGATCCAACACAGGATCAGCCCAGCTGAGGAGCTGCAGTGAGACTCTTAATGGAGACCATGGCAGTCTGGCTGGGGAGGCAGAGTTGCTATTTTTCCCCACTGACTTGTTGCCACATGAAACGATAGAGTTTATTCACCTATTTTTTCCATGTAGAGCTACTCAGCTGTGTCAGATTTTAGTACAGGTGTGTGTATATATACATATATATTCAGCACAACTCATATATTGCATATATACTGTAAACTATCCTTCTAATCAGATTATATATTCTCATAATCTGGTAAGAATGGCTGCTTTAGCTTCCTCTCAAAACCTATTTGCCTTCAAGAAGCAAAATTTCATGATGGAGCTGCATTTGCCAAAATGCCAATGAAACCATCTCTTTCTTTTATCTCTGACACCACACAGCTTTGTTCCTAAAAGTGTCATTATATCTTAAAACCACTGCATTCTTTACCTGCTCCTAGCCACCAAATCTCTGTTTAGAACACAGTGAGGTCAAGAGTTGTTTCTTCAGATGGGTAATTAATGTTAGGCTGTGTAATGCCAACACACACACCTAAAGAGAATAGGTCTTATGAGGAGTGGCTGAATGTCCTGAGGTTGTTTAGCCTGGAAAAAAGAGGCTTAGGGGAGACTTTATTGCTTTCTACAGCTACTTGAAGGTTTAGATTGGATAGTAAGAAAAATTTCTTCAGTGTAAGGGTGGTCAGGCATTGGAACACACCACCCAGGGGAGTGATGTCTTTCCCATCTCTGGAGGTATTTAAGGATTTATAGATGTAGCACTTAAGGACTTGGTTTAGTAACGAACTCAGCAGTGTTGGGTTAATGGTGGGACTCCAAGATCTTAAGGATTTTTTCCAGCCTAAATCATTCTGTGATTCTAAATAGGAGTGTCATCAAGGAAAGGCATGGCAAGGTAAGGTCTGGTTTGTTGTATTTGAGACTCTGGTGTGTAAATCTGAATTTTTAAGTCTTATTTCACATGTTTGTTTTGAAAAGTTTGGCCTATTGATTCTACAGTACCCTTTTAGATATTGTATGTCTGCCTTCAGGAACTTTCCTCCTTCACTGTACATTGTTTTTGTGTCTTCAGCATTCAATTAAAAACAAAACATCTGATGAGTAACTCCTGAGTAATTCAAATTATGTGATATCCAGCATTAGGAATGAATAAAAGGCTAAATCAGCAGGCCTTGAAGAGTTCCTAGAATGAATTTTTTCAGTAATATTTATTCTGCTATGTATGTATGGGTATATGAAAGGGGGTAGGAGTGACTGAAATCCTTCCTGCTTTTTTGTTGTGCCCTAAAGACTGTCAGGTCTGCTTCACAGATTGGAATCCCAGTGGGAAATGTTTTTCTGGGGGGCCTGTAAATATTTGTTCTAGCTTCTTTTTCCTGCAACTACTAGTTTATTATTCTGTGAAGAGTAGAACAATTTCAGGCACTGAGAACAAATGTAGCCTGTGGGATCCATCCTGGGGTGGAAGGACAGAGATCCCCCGGGGCAGTACCAGGGAGATGCTTCTCATTCTGTGTTTTGCCATTGATCCACACCAGTTCTGGTAAGCACAGGGCACTGAGGATGGAGCCCTCGTCTTCTCAGGGCTAGCCTTGAATGTTTGATCCCTAAAGATACTGTGGGAAAACCTACTGCACTGAGTGCTGGATGCACAACTGGGAAGGGAATGTCTAGTCTGTAGGTGTGAATATAATTCAGGCCTAACAGGCAAGCCAAGATGCTCAGCACTGCCAAGACAGAGATGCTTTCAGTGTTGGCACCTCAGTGCGTAGAAACTAAAGATGTATCCATGAAGAGAGGGCTGCTGAGTGATGTTTTTGATGCTCTGACAGGACTAAATATCTAACCTTGTGTCAGGGACAGTGGAGAGAAACAGATGCTTGCAGTCTAAACTCAGGTGCTGCTCTCCAGCAGTGAATTTTCTTACCATGAGCTACAGAGGGAATGCAAATGATGAGTCAGGTGTGAGACCCACACTGTCAATAGTTACAACAATAGTTACTATGGACCCTGTGCTCTCTTTTCTTTTTTGCTCTACAGTCTTGATTTCAGTCTGGACATCACCTTGAGGGATCCCGCCTGATTTATCCATTCTACATTGCTTGATTTATTTCTTCAATTTCTCCTTTTTTTTTGGCTTTGGAATCTGTTTCTTTTATGGAAGGAAAATACGAGTGCTCATGCACTTACGGTAGCAGGCTCTCTAGCAATACCCACAAAGGAACAGATCAACAGATCATTTTTACCAACCTTTCAGAAAACTGCCAGCATGAATGAGAGGCACAAGCCACCTTGGTGTTATTTTACATAGGTCAGTGCTGCTGTGAATTCTTGAGGTTTTTAGATTTTTTCACTCTCACTTACAAAGAAATGTTAACCTGCAGTCTCAGAGAAATACAGGCAGTTTCCTTAATCCCAGAAAAGAAGTGTGCTAACTACAGTAATATATGGGAAGTTCAACAATATATCCTCTTGCTTGCTGAAAGCTGACTGACAGCAAAACGTGGTCTATGGATCATCTCCAGAAACTGCTGAAGAAAAGCAGGGCAAATGTAGTGGCAGAAAAGTACTTCAGGGTGAAAACAAAAATCCCAAAGCTTATTTAACAACTTTTGTCCAGCTTGTTCAGTTATAATACTGCTGCTACTGATTCAGACTATGCATTTTTTTTTTTAAGCCAGTGTTGTTACTCCTGGGTACTTCAGTGGAAAGCACTGAGCTCGTGGAGTCAGGGAATTGACTGTCTAACCCAATTTTAAGTTTCTCAAAGTACCAAGTCACTCATGAATCACATTGCTATTATTTCAGAAACCACACAGGACAAGCTGCTTTCAGTTTCCTTTCACCTTCAATTCAGAAATGAAAAATAATACTAAAAGGAGCTAGAATCTGGCTATTTTCCTTATCTGTGTGAAGAATCTGGCAAACTACAGGGTCTCAGGGCAGGTTTCAGGATTTACTCAATTGAAAAAGGAGCCCATATCAGGAGCCCCATATTTCTGAAAATATATTTTTTATTTTCACCTGCTTGCTGGCCGATTCCTTGCTTAGTGAGGCTGAGTACAGCTCCCTAAAGTGGTGCTGATTTATGTCCAGGAGGAATCTGGTTCGACACATCTCTCTTGTTCGAAGGACTGGGCAGGTGGGTGAATGGCACTTTGTGGGGCTGCTGAAAGCTCAGTGAGGAGTGCATGGTGTGTGAAGGCATCAGATCTCACCAGCTGAGCCAGCTTTTCCTGGGGCAGTGACTGGGATGGAAACACACAGCAAAGGTTCTGTGCTCCAGGACATGGCAGGGCTGTGAGGCAGTGAATGACCCCGGGTGTGCTCGGCAAGCTGCTGCTGCTGGTGATTTGGAATTAAAAAACGTGATCAAAGTAGTCACAGCTCAAGTTAAATAAAAATGAAATAACTGCTAAGAACCTTTCTGACAATGCAGCAGTTATGTGCTTGCACAGGATCTGAATGAAGAAATAGTGTGTAAGAAAGGATTGTACCCTAGTGATTTCATAATTTGCCACTTAATATGACAATGTCTCAGCAGGAATGATACAAAGTTAGGTCCATATTTTCAGCGGGAGTTCAGCTGCAGCCTTGCTGAGCATTTAATTTTCTTCCATTTTGGCAAAATAAATTTTAAGTTCTGCTCTTCTGCATAGGGCTGGACTGCAAAATTCAGGGAGTAATTTAGAAGACGTGCGTTGAAATGCTTGGTTTCAGCAATATTTATATGAAATTAAAAAATTGCCGAAGAGTGTACAGAAGCTAAATGGTTGTCCTTTAATGAACTTGAATGGTATCTAGGGCCAGTGGTCCTTAGACTGTTTTCATAACCTCAGTGTCAGCATTTCAGAGAGGATGAAATCCAGGATTCTTTGCCTTGTTGCTTGGGCAACACTTAAAAACCGGTGTAGGACCAGTTGTTCTTATAAGAGAAACTGAAACAATGATATTACTTGGGTGAGTATTGTACTACACAAAGAATGACAAGAAACACACAGAATCTCATATCTTAATATTGTGAAGCAATAGCTTAACATGTTAAATGAAAAAGAAAAATTTTAAAAGCCAAGTTCTTAAAAAAAAAAATACTTCCTTTACAAAGAAGAGCTATCAAAGAAATGAGTCATCTAGGGACCAAGAAGGAGTTTGGGAAACAGATGTTCTTACATTTAGGACAGATGTTTTATGATAACAGTGCTTTGATAGCAGTTGTGCCAAGAACCTATTCTAATTGAAAAATGTTGTGGTATTTCACATAAGGAAAGAAGAGGAAAAAAAATCAGCAAGTTTCAAACAGACATGGGAAGACAGATTTTCACACTATTGTGTTATAGTCTCCAAAAGGTCAGAGAACAGGGAAAGTCCAGTTACAGTCCTGAGGAGTGGAAAGATAAAGTAATCACTGGTGAAGTAGGAGAATGAGCTCCCAGAAAAGGCTTTCAAAGGGAAAGGCAAGAGCTGAGAAAGTAGATTGAGCCTTATGAGGGCAGTGATAGTAATTATTGACCATGTTAAAAGATTAAATGATAGGCACGTGCTGCCTATAAAATATTTTAAACGACATGAGGATAAGGAGTGAGAGCTTCTCCAAGTGAGGCAGACACCATCAGTTCTGTCCCAGACATTTGAACTCATTGGAGGGACTGTTGGCTTTGAATCTGGCTCAGCTGCTTAAAAGTTTGAGTAGATGCTAATGTGAGATAGTAGAGAGATGTAATTATAATTGATTAATCTTTACTTGATCTTTCTACCTGTTTAACATTCATTAAAGGCAGATTTAACATTCATTAAAATTCAAGTATGCGTGTAGGGGGGGTCCTTATATCTCCTTTAGCTCCTTGGAAGCTAATGCAACAAAAAATGAGATACCTTTGACTGGCCCCAGTTTAATTGGGAAATATACAGCCCCTGGAGGAAACTGACATTTTAACAAGTCAATCCCCAGATCACCTACGAAGTCAAACAGGAGATTGGTTTCTTCTCAGACAATGTGTCTTGGAAAAGAGATTTCATTATAGGAAAGAAGGACAAATAGATTGCCAGACTCTGTTACTAGGTCAACATCTCTGCTCTCTTCAATCAGCAAGAGATATTTCATAGTTTGGGTGCAACTGAAAATGAAGACTCAAAAGATTTTAAAGTAATTTTATACAAAATTTGGGTAATTTTTTTGCATATATTAGAATATATAATTCTTTTTATTCCAGGATATTGTGTTGGAATTGGTCAAATAAAGACAGAGTTTGTTTTGTTTTTCTGGAAGCAAAAACAACAGCCGTGAATGCAGCAGTGCAGATGACTTTTAGAACTTCCTTTGCAGGTGTTTATTTTTTCAGTGTCCATTCTTGTAACCACACACTCTGTAAATACAGTCTAGGGACACTTGAAGTTCAAGTGGCAGGGCTCAGTTAGGAATTATTTCTTACCTTTTCAGAGATCAGGAGATATATTTCTTTTGGAGTTGTCTGCCAATTACCAGGCTTGCAACTATCAATTCCAGGCAGTTCATTTTTTTCTGAGGAAAACAGAATCTTTAGCAGAAATTTCTGGAAATAGCCAACAGCATCCCTCCCTAAACTGGGAAATCCCCTGTTACTTTTCTCCCTCAAAGCCTGGCTTGCCAAAGTGAAAATTGGCTTGGACTGAACCTCATTCATAGGATGTAATTGCATAGAATCTATTCACTATTTATTCTTCATGGTTGGTACCAAGGTCTCAGAATCTCTTATTTCTCATCTGACATTTTTCCTATTGTAAATTTCAGTTTTGTCATCCATGCCTTCCCCTTTTTTCCAACCTGCTGGCTAATGAAGATTTGTCACTGAAAGCTTTCCTCATGTTTGGGTAGGTGTGAACACAGAGGGCAGAGATTCGCTTTGCTCCACACAGTGACCAAGACCTACAGCACCAAACTGGCCAAAGGTTTTATGGCAGGAATAGTAATTTACTGCTAGAACAGTCCAGCAGCAGGTGAAACCTGCCATGGGGTTATCATGGGCTTTCTAATCAGCTTTAGACAATTGCTTGACTTTGACAATTGGGTCTGCTTTTTAGGAAGCAGCCCTTTACATTTACGCTTAACAGAAGGCAGAATATGGCATCTTAATTTTACAATATACTTTTAATTGGATGAGCCATAAAAATATTGAGAAAAAAATAATGATGTGAAGAAATTTCCTACTAAATGAAATACCTTTTCTCACTGAAGCATTAGATTAAATGTACATATCAGAAGAGCTTTATACCCCTTGGCTGTCACGATGTGATGGACCATTTAACAGAGTAAAGGAAGAGGAGGCTACTGTAGAGCAGAGAAATTAAAGACATTAAAAAACCTGGAGTCTTAAGACATAACCTTTTAAAGATTTTCTTTTCCTTTCTGTTTTTTTTTTTTTTTCTTTTTGTCTTTTTTTTTTTTTTTTTTTTTGTATGTAGCTCTTTATAGTAATTTCCAGGATCTCTCTGGAAGTTTTTTAGAAGTGACTGATGTTAGAGTATTCTTGTTAATGACTAATGCATGCTCTTTGGCCAAAATGTAATGGGGTTGGAGACAGAAAATTATTGATTCAAACTTATTAACATTTAGCTCTAAATTAATTACTTCCTCTCACCTGGACCATTTTTCTGTAGGCAAAATAGAAAGCTTTGGGAAGATGAAGGCCAATCTGGGGTTTGCTAACACAAACATCTATCTCCTGATTCACATTTACTGTAAAATGTCCCCATTAGCAAACAGTAGCTGAAACTAAACGAAAGTATTCAGAAAAGAAAGTTGAAGTATTCAATGTTTTGCAGCATGTTGAGGTCTTCAGGACATGGGTTACATTAGTTTAATAGTCAAGAACTTACTTTTTAATTCTAGAGAATGCTTTTGCATTCTTGCTTTTGCACCTCCAAAGAAGGTTCTTGTTTATAGTGGTGAGAATCCACAGTCATCTTTTGGGTCAAGTAAAAATCAGAGAAAAACTTGGTTTATATAAGAAAATGTTGTCATGCCTCTGGGTTACTAACTCACATAGATTCTGATCTGTGTCCATATGAACAGGAGAGGTGACATCCTGCACCATTGAAGTCAGTGGCAAAATTCCCACAAATTAATTGAGTCAGATTTTCTCTTTAAAAGCCTGGAAAAAAGTCCATTAAGTAAGTGGAAACACTCCCCAAAGGAAAGACTCTGCATTTCTATATGTTTCTCTCTGATCTTGTTTCTTTGTCTTTCCCAGCAAAAGAATTATCCCTAGATTAATAAGAAGTACTCATGGACTTTGAAGGACTTTGATAAGGTTGCCAGCATGGGTTCCAGATACTGCAAAGGCATTGAAGACTTTAAATACTTCAGTCCATTTGAAAACTACTATCATGCCATTGTGTGTAATCATTATTTTACCTCTGTTGTTCTCTTCCACAACTGGATTTGAAAATTAAATTGATTCAATGTATTTTGTTTTATCCTGTTATTGCTAAACACTGCTAATAACCACATAATTTAAACAAAATATTAGTATTTTTAATTCAAAGACTTCTTTTGACTGTGGAAATGTTTCCTTTAATAAAAGACTGATGAAAATGAATTAGGAACAAGCTGGGGGAGATTTATGTGTTTGATTGAGGAAGAGAAATATTTATAAAAAAATAAGCTGAGTTTTCCTCTGCTGATCAGGAAGAACAGAGCAGATTTTTAAGTAATAAATCCAAGGTATACATCCACCAAGGGGACTACATAACAAGGTGGTGTAATAAACAATTTCTGACAGAGGTCAAAAAGGTTACCAGCAGTTTGTGTGCCTTGAGAATTTGGATAACAAGATTTAGTTTTTACAGGATAAACTATATATTGTCTGAGAAGAGGTAAGCATGTGCAGAGATTGGAAGATAATGCAAAATCAGTAAGATCAGCAAAGGGGTTACTTTGGATAAGAGGTAGGGATCCTATGGTGTAGAGAGAAAAGTTGTGGGGATGTAATAGACCATGAAAAAAAGACTGAAGGTATCCCAAACTGGTAGGTTGTAGAGGAAAGAAATAAATCTAAGGTTATGTCAGTGACTGAATTACAGTAAATATTATATTAGTACTAATGGACAATGACAGAAAGGTCATATCATATTATTCTGGTGAAAGACCTTTAAAGGCTAGCAGGTATAACAGATGTCCTTAATTCCAAATAAATGTAAGAAATAAGTACACTCTTGAGGGAATTAGATAGCTGCTTGATGGGAAACATCATCCAAAACTAAGGTTTATGCAAGACTAGTAAGTAATCCAAGCTGGATGGAGGGATTTCACTCTGAATTGAATTCAAACACTGAGGACAGGCTTTTGCTTCCATGAATTGATGAAAATGTGAGCAGACATGCCAAAAATACAAAGATGTTGACAAAAAATTATCTGAAAGCTAAGAACATAAAAAGACTGGGTACTGGGATTATAAATGTGAGAAGAACCATAGTGTTAAGTTTTCATTGTAGTAGCTGAAAAGTGCTCGAAATTGGCTCCCCACAGCATTGCAGAATCATCCCAGGGCCCCAGGTGGAGACCTTGGCTGCTGGTGGACACAGCCCACTGTCCTGGAGGCACCAATGTGGAACAGTGTGGTTGCTAAATGCAAACAGGGAGCACAGAGCCTGTGGAAAAGCAGCCCACAACTTTCTCAGACTCACCTGAGAAAGCGGCCTAGGAAATCATAAAGAGGAATCAAAACAATCCTTAGAGATAAAAGACAGCCTTGCAGGTGCTGTTTGTCTGTTCCTTGTTTTCTTGCAAGAGAAGGTCGAGGGGTGGAACCCCACTGACCAATGATGGTGATGTGTTAGTTTACCAACCAATAAGAGTTTTCTGTACTTTTGCATATCAGTCTATAAAAGAAGATCTGAGGTAATAAACCTTACTCACTCTCCTGTTCAACTCACAAGAGAGTTGTGCCGTGCTTCTCGCTGTTCCTAATCTAGTGTGACAGAGCAGCCTGCACATCACCTGGCCTGCAGGTGCTGTGTGAGCTGTGGGCACTGCTGGCCTGCTAAGTTCAGCCTCTCTGCTCTGTTCTCCCTAAAGTGCCCTCTCAACCCATTTTGGGCTCTCAGCTCCCACAAAACTTTCCTTTTTTTTATTCTTTGTCACCTGTCAGCGGTGATACCAGTCAGAGATACCTTTTCCTCTGTATTCCCTTCCAGGTTCATCCCAGGCTGGCAGTTTGGTTTGAACTTGGGCAGCAGCTGTGTCAGAATGCATTGCTTGGCTCGTAGGGCAGCACTGCTTCCTGCGCCAGCTGTCACATGCCTCTTAGAGATAACCTTATTAAATTTACTGCCTTTGTTTCTTGTTCTGTTTTGTAACTTGTAACATATTATTTGTATTTTGTCTGATGTGTTCAGGAGAAATTTTGAATAATTTTTGGTAAAAATTTCCTGCTGTAAGATATCCGTTCTTGACATTGATACTGTATTTCTCCTTGGGTAGGAAGAATTGCCTCCTCTGGAGTTCCACCAGGGTTGTAACAAAACAGACAAGACCCACCATCTTGCTGGTCTGTAAAATGAACAGGGAAAATGTCTTCCCCTAAATTAGGAAAGAAATATGACCTAAAAAACACACTGTTTCCCTAGACCCTGAACAACCTTGGCCCTGTGAGTGATTAGGTCAGTGAGCTTTTACAAACCAAGCTCATACAAAATCCTGGGCTAGTTTGTGAAACTGGAGGTTTGCAAACACTCCAGTGCACTGAGGGGTGTGTTAGGCACACAGTTGTTTTTAGTTTCTTTGTTCAGAGAATTATGGCTCTATAACAAATTGTTGAACAGCTTGTATAGCCTTTAGTTTAAGACTGGTTATGTTTATATACTTCAAAAGTCAGGAGTCACCAGGTATGGAGAATGGCCACTGGGCCACTCTTCAATCTATGTATCAATTCTTTTTATATCTTACTAAAACACATAGAAAATTTCTGCTGAAAGTGTTCAGACATGTCCATGAATTTACTAGGAATCTTGTTTTAATTATACATACAAATGTATACGATTTTAATTCAGCTCCCAGACATAAACCTTTTCCCCATGGCTGTGGGTGCAATGCCAGCTAACATAGAGTGGTATGGCCTTCTTGATCATGTGAGGCTGTGCTGATATAAATTGGTTAAGAATTTAGTATATTAAGCACTAGACTATGTGACTTTGCTGTGCAACTTCAAATCTACTGTAAACAAACTAGGAATCAATACCATGGGAATGCTGATAGCTGCATGCTAGAGATTTTGGTGAGTATTTTTTGAAAAGTACTATTAGAGAAGGGACTAGAAAGGTTGCAATTAAGATAATATTACAGAAAATCCCACAGAGAAGTGAATACAGTGAAAGGGAAACCACAGTAAAAATGGGAGTATGTGACTGCAATTCAATAAATAGGAAGAGAAACTTGTTTAAAATGTTTTGTTTAAAATCATAAAGTCTTTGGGCAATCCCATCATGTCAAGAGCAGACACTCAGTGTCTATCAAAAACAATGACCTAAATTCAGTTTGTAGGATAAACACAAAATGGCAGAGTAAGTGAGCCAGCAAGACCTTTACACGTAGGAGAGAGGCAGTAGAAGACCACCCACAAAATCTACAAGTGCAGTCCTCTCAAAAGAGTTTCCAGGCCTTCTTCTGTGGCTCTTACTTCTGAAATAATTAAAATTTGGAAGAGATGCAGATAATCAGTATCACTACATGTGCTATTTCGGAGAGAAACATTTTGTGACCATTTAATTTCCTGGTCACTTTCAGTGGTCCTCACTGTACTCTTATTGCATAGATTTTTCCTTTTCCCTATCATCTTGACTTCATGAACATGGCCCTTCAAATCTGGCAAAATTAAAGTTGCAGCTCTACCACAGTTATTTTGTAAGCAGCAGCAATACTTTTCCAGATGGTAAAAATGTGTTGTATTTTGCCCAAGGCTGAGAAAATAGCATCCTCTCACACTGTATCCTTTTTCTTTTATCCATGGTAAATCCATTTACATCTTCCCAAGAGGATTTCTCCCTGAGTCTCAGTGCAGGAGGATGTGGTATTCCCTCTGCCTTCCTTCAATGTTTATTGTTGCTGGGACATGCCATTTTTATTTCTGTGGAATATAATATTTAATACTGTTTAGTAAAATTTGTTTAAAGAACCTAGTTATTTGTAGATTCTACACACTGAGTTTCTCCAAAATGTTCACCTGGAGTAAATTAACCACAGGAGGAAAGTGGTTTGCAATGTAAAAGTAGCAACAGGCATTTTGTCATCATTGCTAACAAACAGAATTCTGTCTGGACAACCACTGGAATTTGAAATATGGGTCATCCCATCTTCCTTTCCATACTTAATGCTACGAGAACTGCTGCATTTCAAATGTAATATCACCAGTATTGTACGTCAGCAATGCTGCTATAAAATATCTTCTTTACTCTTCCATTAGAGCTAGATCTGGTGAAGGAAATGTCTGTAGATATTTATGAACTTCATCTAAATAGAGGATAATGAAATGCAAACAACTGTAAATAGAAGTGAACAGGAAATTCTTTTCACAGATATTAAAAATGCATCTACCTCTTGCTAACATTAGGTTCTGCCAAAATAAAATTAATAAAAGTGTTTGAATTTGGAGCTGGGAGTAAAATGTTGCTAATCATAGACCAGTGGTTCTAGATGAAGCTGGCAGAAAGAACCAGGAGCTGCTTGGAAAGGTACTTTGCTTCTTTCTTTGCCATTACTGTCTTTTTTGAATGAAGTCATCATATGACAGCATTCCTGCATTTGTTCCTTCATCTAGAATGCTTTTCCAGTGAGATCCTCAGGGAAAGTGTGCTAGCTGATACAGTTAGTGGCATCTATGTGTACATTTTCTGAATAATAATTTGTATAAGATCAATGCCTGTGTAGACAACTAGAGAAGAAGAAAAGGCATATTTGATACTCAAGACTCAAAACTAAAAAAAAAATTAAATTTTAATTTTTAATTTTTTTTTTTAACAGAGCCAGGATTATTTTCCCTCTGTGCAGCACATACTGTCCTGTTGAATTCAACTGCCTATTATGTATAAAAGGATACACTGAATCCTGGAAGCTCAGTTTGGAACCATACTGTGACAACACCACAATTTCCAGGCAGTGATTCGCAACTGTAATAGTTTCCCCCTGCTTCTAGCAGAATACTGTTAATACTCAGGATCAAGAAGTGCTCAACAGTATTCTGTTAAGAAGCAGTGAGGAACATTAGCTTCATTTCATCCTATAGTAGTGCAAATCAACACATCCTTAAGGACATCACAGATATGGCTGTATAAGTTCTACGGATTTAATATGCTCTCAGTGCCAAGTGTCTGTCCATTTGCAAAACCTTAAGAACAAATATGTATCCAGCAATGAAAGTACACACATTTATATCCAAGTGCCAGCCAGACTTGCTCTATGCACGTTTGGTATTAAATACACAAATCATCTCATGGGTATGTGAGAATTAAGACCTTGTTTCTCTGGGTCTCTCTACTGCTTCTTGCATAGTCTGCACTCAGAACACAGTATACTCCCTCAGATTATTTTATGATGTGGATAGCTTTAGTTTACCTATTTATAAAAGCAGCCAGATCTTTACTACTCCCCAGGTTAGAGGCTGCAGTAAGAGCTGGCTCTTCACATTTGAAGGGCCCACTCACCCTGGAACATCACCTAGTGAGTGATTTGTGTAGCATTACACGTGGTTTGAAGTGAAAATTGTGCACAAAGGCAAATCTCAAATCCTATGACAAACTGCAGGGTCTATTACCCTTAACTGAGCAGATTGGTGTAGACAATCCAGAGCAGTTGTGAGCAGGGCAGAGATGTTCACAGCTTTGCTGGCTCAATCAGAGAATGTAAAGCCCATTGTATTTGTGAAAAGCCAGCAAGGAATAAAAAGGCCACAAAGAGTGATAGCCATTTCTTTTTTTTTTCAACTGGACTGTTTTTATGACATTTGGTTAAAAGTGACAAGTTCTGTCTCTGGGCAGCTAACAGGAATAGCTTTTGACTCCTGGGAAACAAAGCTGACAGTCAGCCAAGCTGGCTGGCTGCATAGATAGCAGGGCCAATCACAGAAACAGAGAATGATGGAATGGTTTGGGCTGGAAGGGACCTTAAATATCACCCAGTTCCAATCCCTGGCCTTGGCCCCTTGCCACCCACTGGATCAGGTTGTTCAGGGACCCCTCCAGCCTGCCCTTGAACACTTCCAGGAATGGACTATTCACAGCTTTTCTGGGCAACCCATTTCAATACCTCACTACCCTCACAGTAAAGAATTTCTTCCTAATAACTAATATAAAAATCCCCTCTTTCACTTTGAAGCCATTCCCCCTTGTCACTACATGCCCTTGTCAAAAGGCCCTCTCCAGGTCCCTTTTAGATCCCCTTTAGGTACTGAAAGATTCCTATTAGATCTCTCCAGAGCCTTCTTTTCTTCAGGCTTCTTTTCTTCACCCCAACCTTCTCAACCTGTCCGTATATCAGAGATGTTCTTGCCATCCCCTCCCTCTCCCTGAGGCTTTTGGCTTCAAGGCTGTCTTGCTGCAATGAAAGTTTTTGACAGTGGAACTGGGCTACCAGCACAGCAGCCTTCCTAGTCCCCAAGGGGGAGCCAGTTATGGATATATGGCAAATTGGAGAGCCAGCTAATGTTCCATAGTGGCCCTAGCTCCATATGAGTAGAAAATCTGGTGGTCCATGTGAGCCAGAAAAGTGGTTGTGGATCAGCCTTCTACATTATAACAAAGAAATTAAGAAAATGCCTTAAAATAACTCCAAACTTGCATGTGGCCTGAGATCTGAAATTATATTTCCTAACTCAGACCTTAGAACAAATAATCCCACTATTTTTGTTCTTTTTTATTGAATGAGTTTTCCCCACTATGCTAACATGATTTAATTTTATTTTACTTGGCAATAAATAGACAGTCCTTAATATGTTAATGTTATTAATAACATTTGGCACACAGCTAACACCTTCCATTGGATTCTCATGGCTCTTGGTGAATGGAAGCCTAAAATATTTCCCTGTAAAGGCAGGCTTTAGCTCATTGCTTCACAGAGATGCTCTGTGGGTTCTGGGAACATAACTCTCATCACTGATTTCCATAACTTAGAGCTAGTCTGCAAATTGGATTAAATGCTCATGCAGAAGAGGAGAAGTAGGAATTCCCTTTGTGTCTCTGTCTGCACAATGGTCACTGCATGGTAGGTAATGATTTACTGCTTTTTTGGGACTTCAGTAATTAATATCCTTCATCTGGCATGAGAAGAGAGAAGCAGCAGCAGCAGCAAAGAGGTGAGAAGCTTGTAAACCAGCATACAATAATATTTCTGGCCTGAAAATCAGACTCTGACTCTGAAACCATGGCCCTCCCAATTCATAACTCTGTCATGTATTCAATAATGTATATATTATATATAGTATATAAATAAAGCACCAAATATATATAATCAAATCTATCAATAAAACCAAAATGCTATTTAAATCTTTCTAACTAGGTCAGAAGGACACATGGGCACATGGACAAGCTACCACACTCCACTTGATCCACAGCAACTCTGTGCACGTGTCTCTTGGCCATGGTGACTGAGATTCTGTTGCTCAGTTCTGGAAGTGAGCAAGCCTGGGTCAAGTTGTATCTTTGGGTTTTCCAAAGCTTCACCCAGTCACTGAGGCAAGTGGCTTCATGAACTGAACTGGAACATAAGCTCCTGGTAGTCTGAGGAAAATGTAACATGGTTTTTTATTATAAGACTACTTTTAATGAAACCTGTAATTGTATCTCATATTTTTGTCAAATAATCTTATTCCAAAGAAGAATTAGAATGTTCTTTTTATCTGTGTAACTGCCTACTCACTGCATTAAAACCTTCCTAGTTTTGTTATTGTCAAAAACTGGGACAGAGCCATAAGTACATCTACATCCATACCTTGTGCAGCCTCATGGCTATAACCGTGTCTCTTTCATGACTTGTTTAAAATCAGACAGTTGTCTCAAGCTATTTCTAAAGGTACAAGTGTCTACCCTGAGTAAATAAATAGCAGTGTAATTACAACTGACAGATGCATTTTGCATTGCTGCCGTCACAGCATTTCCTCTCTAGGGCTTTGATAGAGGAGCTTTTGAGCCAGACAAACTCTTGATCACACCCTCTGCAAACAGGTCAACACATGCACAGAACAGCAGTGTGTATGTGTGGTTCAGGAATTAAATTTAGTCTCTGCATTTACCCAGTGATTTGACAATAGCTTAATTTTTCTAGGAATGAAATCTGGTTAATTAATGTGTAATTTAGAAAAAAGACTAGAGGGATTCATACCACAAGGTGGCCTCAAGATAGACATTGTATATACCTAGACTCTAAATAAAATTGTATGGTTTTTAATGAAGATGTAAAAAGGCATAACTATTTTAAACACCTGTTATAGGAACTGGAGGAGGTTTCAGTCCTTTTCATATAAGGACCTTTATTTGATGTTACATCTCCAAAACAGCATCTTTGACCAGAACATCCTCTGTGTGAGGTTCTCAGACTCCTACCCCGTGAACTTTACAAATGGCATTTTAGCATACATATAACACATCATCTTGCTTATATCTTGTCAGTTGAGAACAAGAAAGAATACTGCAAACCTTCAGAATTCATAATAAGTCAGGAATAAGGCAGAGATAGCTTTAGGTGCCTTTGATGTGGGTATTGCAGCCCTTTATGTCCTGATCTGCAGTGGGTGCAGATTCAGTCAGCTGCGCTGACAGAGTTCAGGCTGTGATCCGTGTCCATCAAATATTGTAAACTAATTTGGGATAAGATGAATTGCTCCAAAACCACCACTGACTTCACTGTCTGGCTCTGCACTGACAGCAGTGAAGAGTAGGGTGACCTGTGACTATCCAGGTGTCTGGACATAGTCTGAAGGATCCCACTACTACAGGTCACTCGACTTAATTTTGAGGTTATTTTCTAGAATTATTGTCAGACACCAGTACTACTACTCTGAATTTTTCACTGTGAAAATACAGAAATCAGGCTTTTAAGGTTTCTAAAGCCTCTATGCATATACATGCTTAAGTCTCTTTAGACACATTGATGTAAATGCTTTTCAGTCTTATGGTTTACTGGAAATGTAAAATTATTTGCTGTTACAAATATTACCCCACCATAAAAAACACACTGGAAAAACCCATAAAAAAACAAACCAAAAACCCCCCAGGAAAGCCCACTTAAAAAAACAACAACCTCCCCCTTCACTCCCAACTGAAAAAAAAACCCAAACAAAATTCCCCAAATCAACAAAAAAAAAAAAAAGAACTGATAATTTTTCTATAGTTCTGTCCTGTCCTTTTAGGGTTTGATTCATGACATTCAAACTCACAGAGGCTGAATTTCACTAAACACTGATGAAACATGACTTACTGAGGATTACTTTAGGATTACTAGTTTCTTATTTTCTGAGCTTGTTTTTAAGATTTCATCCAAGGTTTGTCTGTGTGGTCTATTTATTCATAAAACATTAAAATGAGAGTTTGTGGGAAAACATCTCAAAGTGGAAAAAGGATATTTAAAAAATAAGGGAACATGATGATGTCTGAAAATATCTCTTTTCCCTTATGGTATTTTTTTGCTCATCTCAGAGATCAATCTCTGAAAGAACCCTCTGTGCCTGTGTCACAGGAGTATGTGGGGACTAGGACAGTCAGCTGGCTTTGTTCCAGCAAGACCCTGCCTTGACAGAAACTCCAAAAAACAATTCTGGACTTGGTTTTCCTATTTAATTTTTATTTTGGAGATAAGAGATCACTTTCTTTGCTCACATAAAGTGATGTACCTGAAGAGACTTAAAGACAATGAAGAAAATGCAAAGTTAAACAAAAATGTTCCATAATTCATTTTTTAGAGAAGACACAGCCATGGACTTGTTGTTTCTATGAGATGGTTATAAAATGCAGCTGATGCCTCAGTATTTTTTAAGCCTTCTCATTACTTTCCACTGACCCCAGTTAAAAAGCTAGTTTTCATAGAGTTTTGATAGCCATTGGACACAAATGCTCGTTATCATCACATCATTTTTATGTGAACTCTTTTCTTTTTATTTGAAATTAAAAGTGCAGTGTTCTGGCAGAGATAATCCTTGAAACCACATTATTAAAATGACCATAAAATCTCTGTGATGGGATATACTACTGTTTAATAACCATATTGATATCACAGTTCAGGAGAATCTTATATTCATGTCTTCAACAATCAAATACCTGTAAGACAACACTCCCAAGTGCACAGTGGTCTTCATTAGTAATGCCCATGTCTTACACAGGGACAATGAGACACTATGGCACTTCCCCATTGTTAGAGAAGAAAATAATACCATTATTCACTGGAAACAATGCAAAAATACTAAAGGCTTTGATTTGTTAATTCTACTCTGTAAACTTGCTCTGATGAGTATAATGAGGTAGCCAGCTGTTGCTAATAAGGCTGCAATGTTTCATGTAAAGATAGAGGTGATATGTTAATGTGTGTTGTCATTCTGGCTCACCTAATCTGGTGATTTTGACATTGTCTAGAAAAAGAAGCAGAGGTAATTTACTTTCCCAAGCTGGCAAGGATTATGTCTGTGTAGTACAGAGGCTGAATGTCACCACCATTTCTTTGTGGGCTTATCTTGGGTCTGATCCAATGTGTACTGAAATTTGCAGATTTAAAAAAAAAAATGTTTTAATGGGATCTGAATGAGGCTTCTTGTTTAGGGAAAAATCATGCAACCTATTTAAATCTTACGGGATGACTCCTGTAACTCAGATGGTATTAAAAGAAGAGAAATGGGTTTCTGGTGTCTGTACTGGTGCCTAAATAGAAGAATCCAGAAAATTCAATCTTTGTGTAAGGCAACGTTTAGGCAAGGATTAGGAAAATTCTCAATTCATATCACAGCTTCACAATAACGTTTTTGTGGAATAGGAGGTGAATGGCTTGTTCAACCAAAGCATTTTAAACATATGATTAAATTTTAAGTATATTAATGATTTTACTGACATCAGTGAAGCATGCCTTCAATTTAAATAGAAGGAAAGAGAGAGAAATATACAGTGTTTGGGCTAAATATAGCAACTATTTATTTGCTTGTCCCTGGTGGCCACTGATTCTCTTAATACCAGCACTGCATAATTGTAATTGTGTGTGCTTGTGTATGACCTGCCAGGGGTGGAAGGAAGATTTTAATGTTCCTTTTCAGAGAGGCAGAGTCTCCCCAGATGATGTGTCAGGTGAGTTTCTTTGAAGACATGTATGGGAAGTCGATTTCTGCACTAAGGATGTTCTTTCTACACAGAAAGACTGACCTAGTCATTATGTATATGATGAGAGGCTAAAAGCAATTATCAAAATGGTGATACATGAAAGGACAAAACACAAGGTCTATGCCTTGTCCCCCATTCAAATCACACAAAGTGCTCTGGAACTGCCAGAAAAACCCATGCTGATAGCTGTATATTATTGCCTGGTGTGACTGACTGAAATGACATAGTTAGAAAGTCTATAAACTGGTTTAGCTGCATTTTTTGTCACTAGATGGCAGAAAAAGATGAGTTATCCTGTATGATTAAACTAGTATTTTAACATATGAACAGGATGAACTAAATTAGTTTATTATAGCAGACCAAACCCAGTGTAAAACCTGCTCACTGAACTCTGACTTCCCATTGCCATATTTAAAAAATACATTCTAACATCATGTTGGTAACTTGGGATTATGGTGCCCTCTTCTAAGCACACTTCCCAGATATGATCATTAATGCTAAACCAAAACAATGGAGATCCTTACAGGAAGCATATTTAATTACTAAGTGTGGGAAAGCCCATTGCTTGTATTTACTTTGTTGGTTAATATTGACACTGAGGAAGGACCAGTGGCTCCTTCCTTGCATATCCAGACACCCTGCTGAGTTCAATGGGAACATGAAGTGTGGAAGATTGTGTCTCTATCCAAAGCATCCTCAAATCAAGGGAAAGATTCCCATCGACTTCTTTAGGGCTGGGATTAGCCCTAGCCAGGAGCCATCCTTTGAATAATAAGCATTCCACACTGAGTAGCCAGCACAGGGTGCTGGGGGTCTGCAAAGACATAAACAAATAAATGACACACATTCCATTTCTTATTTGCCCCAGAGTTACACACACGTGCTGTACTAGGAAAAGATCAGAGCTTTTCCCTGGGAGGCCAGCCACACAGATTGAGAAAGACACACTAGATAATCTCTGCTTGCCCTTTCCATCCAAAGAGCTCAGCTGTAAAAGCTTCTTCACACGTGCAATAGATGAAACAACATTGTGGGGACAGGCTTTATTTTGTGTCCATCACCAGACTTCTGTATGTTTGATCCTCCACATCACCCTGCCAAGGTCAGTTCCCAGTCTAATCAATCCCAGTCTAACACAGTAAAGCTCCTCCTGACTGGCACACGCACAAAGCAGCACAAAGCATTGTGGCTCTATGTGCCTGCTTCACTTGTCCAAAGAGATGTATTCTCCACATATTCCTAGAAGACTTTTGTAGGACCAAGGGCTCATGGAAGCACTCTTACTCCATGGACTGCTCTGTCCCATCTGGCTTCAGTTGCAAGTGCCATTCAGATAATTTTGGTAGTTTAGCTCCTAACAGGCTTTCAGTCATGTTGAGAATTCCTGGCAGGATAGATTTGGTGGATGGCCAGTTGTGTGGGTCAGGGAGCTGTAGAGAAAAAGGAAAGCGACATTCCATGAAACTTCAGGTGCAACAAAAAATATAGGAAGTTTTCACTGTACTGGCTGATAAGTGGCTGGCCCTAACTAGATTCACAAAAAGGCCAAGAATAATGCACACAGCTTTTTAAAAAAATAGTTATTATTTTATATTGGAAGAAATGAGTTTGTAACAAATGAGGAAGTTCACAATATCAGTCAGCATATGCTATGACTATGTTTTTCTTTTACTATGGTACTTGTGACATTTGGGTTCAGGTTAGTACAAAATCAAACAAAAAACTTACAATCTTTGATTAATATAAGGGTGAAATTAATAATTCAGAGAGTGTGATGAGCCCCCAGCTGTGGAGCACTACAAAAAGTGCCTGTTTGTAAAGTCAAGTAATCCCAACTCAAAAATACATATCCCTTTTTTTTAGAGCACTGTTTTATAAAGAGCTTAAAAAATATTGAATACAATTCTCTGAAAGAAAGCATCAGAAAGAGGTAATGAAGGGAAGACAAATCAACTTTTTAAACTAGAATTTAGCATTTCTGGTCTACAGTTAGGGTAAATACAGTTTTCTGGTTTCATACTAAAACTTTATTGCTAATTGCATTTCTGCCATCTGGTTCAGCAGCTGCAATAATCAGGCAAATAAAACAAGAGCAGGCAGTTCCCAGGGCTTAGATGTGGAAGGGCACAAGAGATGCTCATGGCTGGAAGTGAAGTTGTGGTTACTGCTGGGAATCAGTTTCTGGACACCTGCACTGTCATTAGGTAGGATGCTGTAGGTGTCTAAGAACTGGTATTACAGCATCTCACTTTGGAGCTTAAACCAGGCAAATACTAGTACAGAGAAAAATCAGTCCTACTACTGTTTACACCCATTGTGTCCTAAAACACGGAAAGAATTCAAAATTCACTGAGCTCTATCCTTTACCTGTCTCCTTTGTAGAGGTGTTTTAGAAGTGTGGTTAGAAGTAATTTGCTGGTGTGAACAACCTGATATGCTGCCCACAAATTAATACTGAGACACTTTCATAAGCATGAAGAAAGATTTGGTGGAGATGCTTTAGTCTGTCATGGGGAAAAAAAAAAAAAAAAAAAAGAAAAAAATTTAATTTAACAGGGTAGCTACATTTATCTTTAGAAACTAAGGAGGATCCAGCTGTAAGTGCTGGATGCCAGCATGGCTCTGTGAAGCAAACAGAAGCTGAAACTCCTATGGTGCATCTGGAGCAAGCTGCCTTTTGTCTCCATTCATGAGTTTCTTTGCTTTCTCCCACTGTGGATTAATTTTGGAAACAACAGTCACAAACCACTTAAGTACCTTCTCCAAACTGCAAGGACACCTTCTGGAGCTTTTCCAAGCAGAATGAGTCATACTTTACAAACCATAGATTTAAGGAAAACCTCTAGTCCTCCTCCAAACCAGATCCTTCTTTCTTGTACTGTTCTGCCACTGTCCTACACAGAGAGCAGTCCCAGTGTGTGACAAGCTGGCAGATTTGAGCTCTTTGAAGCATCCTTAGGGTGAAGCACTAACTGGAGAGGTGATACTGCTCAGGTGATTGCATCAATGAAGATCACAGTTATGAAATTTGCCATTGTGGAAAATGAGAAATAGATCACTGTCCCCCAACTTTGTGAGCTTTGGTAACTATGTGGTCTGATTGGAAATCACTAATCCCTGGGTCACTGGTAAAGACAATTTTTTGACCTGACCCATCATTTGAATGAGGGCAGAGATACTTAACTGATATGAAGATGTAAAGTCTTTTTTAATATTTGCTAATTACTAAAGGTCTGTTAAGATGGAGTAGTAATAAAAAGCAGTAGTGAAAAATCTTGTTTTGTTTCTTGATTCAAGTGTTATTCTGGTCTGCTCTCTTAGGATGTTTGAAGCTGAAGTATAGCTTTCTCTGAAACTGTGGGAGAGCAAATGCAACTTTACTGCTCTCAACACAGATGTTAACAATTATTTTATACTAATTGGCATTAATTGCTGTAGTAGATGCAAGGAGAGGGTACATTTATGGAATTCTGTTTAAAGATTTTGCAACCCTTTTAATCATACTCAAGCTACTCTGTCCAAAGGCTTGGAATCCCTGGTGGAAGGCAAGTTCTCCTCAGTCAGTATTCAGAAGCATGTTATGGGGCAACTCACATTATGCCTCTTCAGCTAGTTAAAGAAAATATGACTTTTACTCAGATTATTACATTTGATAGAAATCATGTGATTTTACTCTTGCTTCTTAGAAAGACATACAGGTAAAGGAGTATTCTGCTTTCTTGTGGGCTGTCTATTATGCTTCTTATTGTCACATGCTGGCAGTTCAAAGTGATATCTTATCTAAATAATTTACTGATATATAAAGCAGAAGAAAATTTCACCACTAATTGCTCCAGAGGGTGTAGAAATAATGGGAAGGTCAGACTATAATAACAACAGTAATTTAGATAAAGAACTTTTACTTTAAAACAAACTCTAATTACTGAGAGACAAACTCAGAGCCAGACAAAAGAAATAATAAGTTTTGCAGATATTTCATGAAAGGACTGGCTTGCATCAGGCTCCATAAGGGCTGAACCTTGACTGTGTTTGTAGTGAGACTTTCTAAGAATCATATACATGACCAAAGGCATTGCTATTGATTTAGAAAATTATGTTTTCTTCACAGAATCCTAGTGTATCCCCAGCTTGAGCCTGGTAAGCTGTGAGGAAGGCAACTGCTCTGTGATGCAACCAGAGCACTTCTGGATGTTTAAAGCTCTGCAGTCCCTTTGTTCACATTCCTATCTTCTTTGGCCACATACTGTCATAGGCAGTTTACTGACTCCCTCTTTTTTCCTCCAGGTTTTTACTTTCAAGCCTCTGTGCCATCTCTCATTGTGTCCAGTCTCTTTTCCTGAGAAGTCATCTTTTGTGTACTGCAAAGCCAGGGTATACACTCAGCCAGCAGGTCCAGATGCATCCAGATTTTATTTTCAAATACAGATGTTCTCTGTTTTGTTGTGTTTTGTTTTGGTTTCCCCTGGTGGGATATTTCCAAATAATGACATAGCTGATTATTTTCTGTGTTTCTAATTCTTTTTCACATACAGTCTTTACAAAAGTGCAGCTATGAGTTGACTGTTGGTGGCTCTCACATTGCCTGATGCTGCCCATGGTTTCTTCACCCTCTCCAACCTCTTTTATCTGAATTTAGGATAAATCTGTTAACACTTTAAAGTAGGCTCTAATTTTTAGTTCTTAATTTGTGTTTGCAATAGGGCAGGAAGGTTTCCCATCCTTGAACTAGGTATTGGAAGAAATTCACAAACCTAATTAACTGAATGCAAACCCACAAGAATGAAAATGTTCTATACAAACAATAGGATATAAATGCTCTGTGCATCTACTTAAATATGGAATAGAGAGAAGTCCTTACAATTTGAGCAGATAGACTCTGGAAAAACTTTCCACTCAGGAAACGAGTTAGAAAGAGGAAGATGTGTATTTTTACAACAGTGATGTTGATGCTTGCAATGAAAGTGTCTGGTCTGACCTCAGCAGTCTCTTCCAGATATATGTTCCTACTCCTTGACTTGCTAATGTCTCAGAGACCTAAATATATACATATAATCACATCTAGCCATTTTCTTTCTCTTGCTTGCAGGCAGTGGATGTGCCTGAAGGCAGACCTGAGCTCCTGCACTCATGTGAGGGTTGTGTAGCCAGAGCTGCACAGGTAACAAGCCTGAGAGGCAGGGTATACTGCCCAGAACACAGAGTCCATAGGAAGTCAGCTATAAAGCTTCTAGGCTGGGTTTGGTTTCCATCTGACCAGCTTTGATCACAGTCAAGGTAGCTCATGTCTGCCTGTCTCCATTCCCATACTTAAATTACAAATACACACACAGCATCCCTTTCTGCTGTGCTGCCAACAAGGCACCTGCTTTTGTGAATGCTGGTATACACCAGGTCCAATCTCTCTTTTCCATTAGTTCATGTTACAGTGTTTGGCCACCAACCAGATCTTGCTCTATTGTCTCGCTGAGGCTCTGTGTATAAACAAACTGCATTAGGAGAGGGACTCGCTGCAGGACTCTATTTTCTGCCTATTGGAAACCATCAAAGCAAAAATGCTCATAAGCTTATTTCTGTTCAAAAGAACAAATTGCTCTTAATGTTTTTCAGCTTTTGATCAACTCATGAGGTATTTTTCAAATTAACCCCGTATGGTAGGTATTCTGGGCAAATCTTTTGCACTCTGATGTGTTTTCTGAGCACAGCTGACATGGGACAGTCAGCAGCCACAGGTGGACAGCACTGAGACTTTCCAGATGTTTTAGAATAACTTCTCTCCTGAGAAATGAAGAAGCAACATAAGTTCACAGCTTGGCAGAGGATCTTTAGAATGAGACCTACTTGTATTGGATACCTTATGAACTCTTCATGTGGCAGAGCAGAAGAAGGTAGTACAGCACAGAATTATTTCCAGTTCTTCAATGGCTCTGAAAAAGACCATTAAGCCCCCTCAATAGCTTTGTTTAATTAGGACAGTTTTCTTTTGCCTGGCAGGTAGATAACTTCAAATAGAAGATCATCTTAGGACAAACTTTAATGATTAATGTCTTCTTTCTGTAGAAGAAAAAATTTACTAAACCCATGAAGTAGAGAAAGTCTACACAGAGGCATTATAATGAAATACTTAGCGAAAAGCATTTGCTGTCAATCTATTTTGGTCAGTAAGGAAAAGCTTATTTCTCATTCTCTTGTGAAAGATCAATGCAGTCTGTCTGAAATAAAAGGAAAAAAAAATAAACTGGAATGAATGCAGCACAAGGAAACCACTGACTTAATAGCATCACCAGGCTCTGCCTTTGCTCTACAGCATCTGCAACTCCTGCGTGGGTTGTTCTGGAGACAGTGATTTTCCTACAAAATGCCTGCAGAACAACACATGGCATTTCTTCTGTGGGTTCACCTGTTTGCCAACTTGCTGATGATCATCTGGAGATGACTTTGGTTGCACGAGCGCCATGTACCTTGGCTGAAATGGAAATCACCATGTGTAAGGTGTGTAAGGACCAAGTCAGAAAGAAGCACTCTATGCTCACATTCAGGAATGGATCCATGCCTGTTGATACCCCCACTCAAAGTCCTGGGGGTATGTCCTAATTTCCTTTGCAGGAATTGCTGCACTGCAAACAGGAGGCAAAATTGTGTCATAGTTCTAATAGCTTACACATGCTGGGCTCCTTCACACATACAGAGCCTTTTCTGAGCCTCATGTAGGGAAATGTGAGAAGCCCCAGCTCTACAAGGCATAAACTAGCATAGTTGCATTGGTACTTCCTCTGAAACTGTCTCTTAAGTCATTTAAATAAGGGTTCAGAGAGATCTCACTGAGATGTGTGATTAGCCAGGTTTATTTTTAATTCTATTTTAACATTATATCAACATCTAATTATAACTTTTCCTAGGTGTGTAATATTTCAGTTTGGAAATATCTAGAATACTCTCCTCTTATATTGCTATTTTTTAAATACTACTTTGTATTCATTACTAATTTATAAGGGTCTCATTCTCTCTGTGCATGTATCTAGAAAAGAGGATTACTCTGCATTATTATATACACAAGCCATGACAAAATAGCCACAAGCATTTTAAAGAGTATCAGAGCTTTTAGTACCAGCAATTACATTGCACAATTTTAGGGAGAAGATATTAAGGACTCAGATGGCCTCTCTGGAATTGTAAAGACTCAAACCAGCCAATGAAGAGGAAAATTAATTCCTCCTTATTAAACAGAGTCATATGAACATCACAATTTCCAAGAAACAGAACTTGTAACTGAGGAAGCTAAAATGCTCAAATTGTATTGGATGGAATAGGAATTTATTCCATGTTATTCCAGGAAATTAAGAGTGGTTTTTGATTTTTGTAAGGAGAAAACAAAGCTTTAGTCATAGTACTTCAAAGAAGAACATGGCAACCTGGTAGTCATTAACATCAGTGTTTATGGGTTAACTTAATCATTCAGTTATGGATCATTATAATTTTTTCCCATATGGTGTCTAAGCTAATATAAGGCTTGAAAGTCAACAATAACATGATAGGAAGAGATTCTGATTAGACAAAAATTGGATATTATCCAGCTCTGAAAGTATATAGTCAATAAGTTAACTGACAAATGAAGTTTATTAACTCTACAAATGGTAATGAGTATTATACTTAGTGCTTGATAAATGCTGTAAGATGCAGTCAGCTTTACTACAGAGCTGGTCTTATTATGTAGTGCCACTGCATTAAAAACTTCTGACAGGTATTGTCACATTTACCTGTGAGCATGCACTGATCATTCCTGAAGTGGTGGCAGAGCACAGGAAGGTCCAGAATACTCATTGTGAAGAACAGTTCGTGAAAGAGAAAACGTAAACTGTGGTACTGCCACAAAAACCACATGAATTGAAGAGCATTAAGTGCTCATGGTAAGCCTGCAAGTGCAAGAGATAATGCAAAAAAAAGAAGAAAACAGGAGATTGTCTCTCTCAGAATAGGAGGGAGAAGTTCTCAGTGCAGTTTTCAGGGAACTAGATCTTATCCAGAAAAATTAATCTCTTTGTGTTTTTTTCCTACTCTGTTCCCAGTGCAGTCAGAACCTCAACCCTCTGAACAAATAGAACCATTTGTCTGTTGATTATCAGTCTTCAGTGTTCTTGGGTTCAGCAGATCTCAGGTTGCAATATTCACCCTTGGCTTTGTGACCCAGCACTGCACTTGAGATGTCCTGAAAGGAAAGAGAAGGTGTGTGCTCGTCCAGAGTTTTAACAAATCCAGGGTAGAAGTCCAGCAGTGCCACATGGCACTGTGCTCTGCACAGGAGCAAGGTGATAACTGGAGCACAGTGACATTTACAGGCATTAATGCATTGCACATAAACAGTGAAAGGGAAGTTAAATTTGTAGTGCCCCCCCGTAGAGGCTTTTGCCTCTCTGCTCTTTGCAACAGAAACAGCTCCTCCATAGATGGTGTGCAAGTTTCTCTTCTGGGAAACATTAGAAATTCATTTTCTCTTAGCAAATGAGAAGTCTGGGAAGCTCTGGAGACAACCAGCCAAGAGCTGATGGAGACTCCAGAGTCAATGCTGTAATTCCTCTGATTTCTGTCTGATTAAATTATCCACTCTTCATCTTATCTTACTAACTCTGGAGTGCCATGAAATCAAAAAAGCTGATTTCCAGAACTTACTGTGCATCTATGTGACTTTCTTATGCTGAATTAAAAGCCAACTCAGAGTTCAATCAATATCCAGCCATTATTCTAGGGCAAGGTGCAGTTCAGTCTTTACACAACCAATCAAAGACCAGACTTTATTTCCACCAGAAGATTTTAGTTGCTGCCAAAACCTGTTTGGATCAAGTTAGGACTGACATGGCACATCACTTTAAGTTTCTTTTGAATTCTCAACACACCTCCTGTTATTTTTATCCTTAAGATTTCCTTTTCAATTTTTAGTCAAGACAGAGAACATAGTATATTAAAATGAGGTAAAATCTTCCAGAAGAAAGGTTAGATAGATGTTGGAAGATCTCAATAAAGCCTAGGGCAGCCACAAGGTTAACTTTGGCCCATGAACCTCTATGAAAGCTATCAATTAGGGCTTCATTAGGGCTAAACACTGTAGTAGCTAATTCAAGTTAAAAAAATATCTTTTTTTCCTAGGGAAGATGCAACTTTAACATCTCTGACTTGCTGTTGATTTATAACTCCTTTGCCATCCAAGATTCTGCTGCTTGCCTGCCTACAGGGGACCACCATTAATGTAGTGCTCAGTGAGGAATAGGAAAAATCTCTGCACACTTCAAGTAACTTGTTTTTTCTGTGTTGTTGTTTGAAGCAACAGTTTGGATCTGAGCATAGCTGAGTTCTTGGGGTTTGTTTGTCCCTTTGTGTCTGCAGTTCTTCTGTTTGCATCTCAGTGGTAGATTTACAGAACACGCTGAGAAAAATTCACATTGAAAATTTGGCAAGAGTAAAGGGGTCATGATCAATGCAACACTGAAGTTATATTTTTAATCAGTGGACCATAGGCAATCCAAACCCTTTAGCAATCTGTCTTCCTTGTCACATGTTTTGGCATTTTTAATGTTTAATGTCCTGTGAAGGCAACATTTGATATACTGAGAGATGTATAACACACCAAAAAGCAATGGATTTTTTTAATATGTTTTAAATTCAAGTAATTATGATTAATTCTAGTAAAGAAGTCTTTGACCAGTTCCCAGCACAGAAAGGGTAGAACTTGATATCCAGCCTTCCCCAAAATACAATAGCAAAAATGTCTTCAAGGAAGAAAGTGAGAATAAATCTTAAGTATAACTTAAATCTCAGTTTAGCCCAAATTCAACTGTTTAAGAGGGATTAAGTAAGTCACTGGCAGTTAGCTATTCCTTTGCCAGGGAGGAGCATCATGTCCTGCCAGGAGCAAGGTGAACATGTAACATTTCTTTTTCATAACTTATCAAATCCTATATTTTTCCTCTGATTTTGCAACAGAAATATCCAGCAACCTGGAGGCCAAATAATTCTAATAACAGGTGAAGTTGGTATCTGTCAAAGGTCATGGGATCCATATCAGATATCTCCTCCTCTTGGACCATTTAGGAAACAACCATTTCAGTATTGTGTATTATTATAATTTATCAGATTTTCTGAATTTCTGTTTCTCTACAGTGGCATTTTACAACTCAATTACAGCTCAGTTGTTAAAATCACCTAAAGAACTTTATCTTGTGTTTATATATCCAGGGAAAAACTATGTTCTCCAGGATTAGAAAGAAGCAGAGATGGTTGTGTGACCTTTCAACTTCTTTGTTCTTTTTTAAGCAGAGAAGTTAAATAAGTGGATTTATGAAAAGAATTCCTTACCCCCAAAAGAAATGTGAGGCCAGGATCATGAGTCAACAGTGTTTGGCTGTTTATTTGTTGGAGACCTGGCTGTTCATAAATCCAGTGACCACCCGGAACTTCTCCCACACCATGAGTGCAGCTTCCCCGCAGGATGCAGAACTTTCCCCCTTTGGTTCTGAGTGGTGAGGTGAGCCCTGCAGTGGCAGCAGGCAGCATGTTGGCTACAAACTCACTTCTCATCTAGGGGGACACTGGAGGTTTCTTTATGATAAACTTTTGGATAATCTATATATCCAGCTTTATTTGAAATACCTACAATAAAGTGGGAAGGAACTTTGATAGGCTGTCTTGTATCTGATAATGATTTAGGGCTGTGGTCCATGACATCCTGGCAAATTAAAAGCATTAATTACTTTTATATGGCCTATGAATGGTCAGATGGCATCATTGTCATTTGGCCTAAATTTGCTCTATATAAGGTACACTTCCTTGGCTGTTTGTTCACAAATCTGGTAACACAGAAAAGTGGAAAACAGGTTGTTTAGTCCATTCTTCTGCTCTGAGGGAGGCTGGACTCTATGAGGACAATTCCTGACAGATTTATCAAATTCAGAGCAAGTCTGTTGTGCCCTGAACAGTCACATGAACTGTTTAGGGATGTAGTGTGTCTTTTTCTTTCTTACTGGATCATAAAGGTAGACAGGAACGGTTTTCAAAATGTTAATTTCATGTAGTAAGAAATTCTGGCACCGGCACATATAAGAAAAACAATTACAAACTGTAACAATAGAAAAAATTGACATATCTGAGCTTGTATTTGCACAAGAAGGGCAGTGTGACTGCACTGAGTTAATCTGGAGTATTTGCCTTGTCCCATAGACCAATAACTCAGAGCTACCCACTGGGATCTGCATGTGGAGGCCTGGAGCAAACCCCAGCCTCATGGCAGCTTTTGTTTAGTCAGCAATCAGAGTCGTTAATTAACATGGCAAGGCACAGGAGAAGGGAAAAACACATCTCCTTATCTCAAGGGCTCCTGTATTTGCTGTGGTTTCTCTGAACAAATAGATTTCTTCTTTCCATTGTGTCAGCTGAGCCTGGGTACTCCTGGCTGATATCAGATGCATGGTTCTTGTCTGATGCTGGAGCTTGTAAAGTCTAATAATAATTAGAGAGCAGTGCACAATTATTTCCAGCTTGTGGAGAGACTTTGTGGCATCCATTTTACCTCTCCATGTATCAACTGAAAGGGAACTCACTCTTGTTACAAATTAGGATTTTCTCATCTACTCTAAATTGCAGCTAGAACTCGGTGCCATCACATACAGATTCTCACTTTTAGTAAGTAGGATTTTTGCTAATTGAACCCTTCTCTGATAATAATTTTCAACTTGTGTCTGAAAAATATGCTTCATTTCTTTCTCACTGTTTAGAGAAGGGTAAAACCTTCCTGTTCCCTAGCACAGGAAAACAAACAAAACTTCCAGTGTGATTGATTAGAGAAACAATTAGCTGTCATGGCTATAATTACTACATAAACACAGTCCTGGGGTAGAGAACAAGTGTGCTGGAGATCCCTTCGTGAGATCCCAGTAAACTGAGGTTACCTCTGCAGCCTACTCAGTGAGTGATAAATGGTGAAGTGGTAACGCATGGGTGTCCCTTTCTGTGAGGTCTCCAGGCCCTGTTACACACTGAGTTCCTAAACAGAGGCTTTAATTCACTGCTTGAAAAATCCCAAAGGGGAAAAATGTTAAAATGGTTGTAGTAATTTCTTCAATCAGTTCTTATTTTTTCTCCCTGAGAAAATCCCTTCATCTTTTGGATTTCAGCTCTCTTCTTGAAGCAGACTTTGTTTCCTCAGTATATTAGAAAGCACATGTTATGCTTCTAAGAACAAATTCTACATTTGCTTTTGTAGCATTAAATACTAAACAAAAAACCACAGTTTTGGAACTTCCTTCCTTCCTTCCTTCCTTCCTTCCTTCCTTCCTTCCTTCCTTCCTTCCTTCCTTCCTTCCTTCCTTCCTTCCTTCCTTCCTTCCTTCCTTCCTTCCTTCCTTCCTTCCTTCCTTCCTTCCTTCCTTCCTTCCTTCCTTCCTTCCTTCCTTCCTTCCTTCCTTCCTTCCTTCCTTCCTTCCTTCCTTCCTTCCTTCCTTCCTTCCTTCCTTCCTTCCTTCCTTCCTTCCTTCCTTCCTTCCTTCCTTCCTTCCTTCCTTCCTTCCTTCCTTCCTTCCTTCCTTCCTTCCTTCCTTCCTTCCTGCCTTCCTTCCTGCCTTCCTTCCTGCCTTCCTTCCTGCCTTCCTTCCTGCCTTCCTTCCTGCCTTCCTTCCTGCCTTCCTGCCTTCCTGCCTTCCTGCCTTCCTGCCTTCCTGCCTTCCTGCCTTCCTTCCTTCCTGCCTTCCTTCCTTCCTGCCTTCCTTCCTTCCTGCCTTCCTTCCTGCCTTCCTTCCTGCCTTCCTGCCTGCCTTCCTGCCTTCCTTCCTGCCTTCCTTCCTGCCTTCCTTCCTGCCTTCCTGCCTTCCTTCCTGCCTTCCTGCCTTCCTTCCTGCCTTCCTTCCTGCCTTCCTGCCTTCCTTCCTGCCTTCCTTCCTGCCTTCCTTCCTGCCTTCCTGCCTTCCTTCCTGCCTTCCTTCCTGCCTTCCTTCCTGCCTTCCTTCCTGCCTTCCTGCCTTCCTGCCTTCCTGCCTTCCTGCCTTCCTTCCTGCCTTCCTGCCTTCCTGCCTTCCTGCCTTCCTTCCTTCCTGCCTTCCTTCCTTCCTGCCTTCCTTCCTTCCTGCCTTCCTTCCTGCCTTCCTTCCTGCCTTCCTTCCTTCCTGCCTTCCTTCCTTCCTGCCTTCCTTCCTTCCTGCCTTCCTTCCTGCCTTCCTTCCTGCCTTCCTTCCTTCCTGCCTTCCTTCCTGCCTTCCTTCCTGCCTTCCTTCCTGCCTGCCTGCCTTCCTGCCTGCCTGCCTTCCTGCCTGCCTTCCTGCCTGCCTTCCTGCCTGCCTTCCTGCCTTCCTTCCTTCCTTCCTTCCTGCCTTCCTTCCTGCCTTCCTTCCTGCCTTCCTTCCTTCCTTCCTGCCTTCCTTCCTGCCTTCCTTCCTGCCTTCCTTCCTGCCTTCCTTCCTGCCTTCCTGCCTTCCTGCCTTCCTGCCTTCCTTCCTGCCTTCCTGCCTTCCTGCCTTCCTGCCTTCCTTCCTTCCTGCCTTCCTTCCTTCCTGCCTTCCTTCCTTCCTGCCTTCCTTCCTGCCTTCCTTCCTGCCTTCCTTCCTGCCTTCCTTCCTGCCTTCCTTCCTTCCTGCCTTCCTTCCTTCCTGCCTTCCTTCCTGCCTTCCTTCCTTCCTGCCTTCCTTCCTGCCTTCCTTCCTTCCTGCCTTCCTTCCTGCCTTCCTTCCTGCCTTCCTTCCTGCCTGCCTGCCTTCCTGCCTGCCTGCCTTCCTGCCTGCCTTCCTGCCTGCCTTCCTGCCTGCCTTCCTGCCTTCCTGCCTTCCTTCCTGCCTTCCTTCCTTCCTTCCTTCCTGCCTTCCTGCCTTCCTGCCTTCCTGCCTTCCTGCCTTCCTGCCTGCCTTCCTTCCTTCCTTCCTGCCTGCCTTCCTGCCTTCCTTCCTGCCTTCCTGCCTTCCTTCCTGCCTGCCTTCCTTCCTCCCTCCCTCCCTCCCTCCCTCCCTGAAGGAATGTGATCAGCAGTAAGGCAGCCACGCCTGTCAGATTCGAAGCCCCTCTCCTCTAAGGGCTAGCTCTTCACTGAATTTATAAGCCTTAAAGCAGGCCCTAAATAGCATAAGGCACCTAAAAGCAATAGTAAGGTGCATGACAGAGAGTCCCAACACTATTTTAGGAAAACATTGTTCAGTAAGATACAGTTAGCACAGTGCTGGCACATGATGAGGGGGGTGGGCTGTACCAGGACATGCCCAGGGGTTGAAACACCGATTTGCACCCAGTGAAGTGCCTGCTGAGGTCACAGTGATGTGGCCCACCAATTGCCCAGAAAGCATTTTGCAGGATGCAGCCATCAGTTGCATTTGATGCTGAGGTTGTGGAATTTCTCAGGCTGGCAACTGTGATGCCCAATGAATAACAAACTTTCAGTGCAGAAGATTTCCCTGACTGATGTAACAGAGGACTGAGATGTACCTTATTGTAGCATGTCAGAAAGCACTGAAGTAAAGCACAGCTGCTCTCAAGACATAACTCTTTCCAAGGTTACTTGAAGCCACAGTTGATTTTGTTTATTTTTCAGTTCAGACTCTCCAAATGCAGGTTAGCTTTGAATTTCCAGATGTGTAATGTGGTAAAATATGCCACATGTTTTCATCTAGCATGCAGCTGTGCAGTGAGCACAGACATGATGTTAGAAATCTCGGTCACCGATGAGATTGTTCACTGATGACAAAAAACCCTTTAACTACTTGATAATCCACTGGTCTGTTCATTGGTGAGTTCACCAGCTAAAGGCTCATCATCCTTTGTGATTCAGAAAGCAAGAAAGAGTCACAACAGATCCAGACTGAACTTTGGACTCCAAATCTCATTCACCCTGAAAAAGCCTGGCTTTAGCTCTGCACCTGGACAATATAACCTTTTAGTGTCAATATGTTTGAAGGACCCTGGGAAGATCTGTAACAGCATAACAGTCATGTGTGATCTGTTCAGCATGTCTGCTTTGTGGGGTGTTTTAGAATGCTGGTGTTCTGGGTGTGTTCTACACACCTGTGTTCTACAGCCAGGCCTGGGGGCTGGAGAGGGAATGGTGCCTGACTCCCTCTAGGCTTCCCAGGGCTTTAGGGTGCACCTGGAGCCACAGGAACTGGGCAGCTCATCCAGGAGCCACAGCTGAAGCAACTCAGGTTAGGTAAAGACAGTCTGCAGGGCTTTTTTGTGGCTGGTGCCTCTCTTTTCCCAGTGAGTACTTTGCAACTTGAGTTTTAAGATGTTATGGAGATACTGAACACTAGGCTGACCGTCATGGCAGCAGTCCTTTCTTGGGATGGTCACTGCATTCCTTATGTGGCTCAAATAAAATCATCCATTTTTTTAATAATGCACTGATTTATCATCAGGCATTTTGTCCCAAAGGGCCAACTCCCATCTCCTCCCCATCCTGGAGATACTCTTAGCATTCCAGAATCTCCCCTAAATTTTCCACTTTTGGGAGCTGTACAATCACTCTACATTTAAGCAGAGAAATCATCACAACAGTTGAGAGTTATTAACACAGGGAATTCACAACCCCTTGCAAATGCTGAGGGCAGGAGGGAATTAACACAGCCTTTCCAGCTTTCACAAACAGCTCACATGTCCAAAAAACTGTGTCTCTACAGCTGTGTTAGCTGAACTAATCACTTATATTCCTTTTCTCTGCAGACTCTGAGAATACAACAGTTGTTTAGGTGATGTGGGAAAGACTATTTGTTTTTGCTGCTTATTTAGTTTATTTGCACTATGGTCACTAGTTAAAGTAAACTGAAACAGGAAAGGGAGTTTCTCTTTCCTATTCCTTTTTTTAAGACTCCTATGCATGTCAACTTTTTAAACTTTTTAAAATTTCTTGGTATCAAGTGTTTAAGGCAGAACATCAAGATTTGATTCTTCTTCCACTGGAACTGATATGACTAATCACTTCAGATGAGACATTTAGTAATGTGGAGTATGCTGAAAAAGAATCAGTCATTAGGGTCAATGTTTTCAAAAATGTCTAGTAATTTTAAGTGGTGTCATTTTTCATACTCAACTCGTAACACTTGAAAGTGTCCAGACTTTGGGTGGGCAGAAGTGTATGTGCTGCAGCCTCCATTTCTGATGTCTGCATTTGAGGATTGAAACTGCAAAATTGGAGAAGATTCTTCTGACGAGTTTAATAGCGAAAGCAAAATCCACTCAGGCAAGCAAAGCAAAACAAGGAATTCATTAAACCCTTCCCAATGGCATGCAGGTTTTCATACATCTCCAGTAAAGCAGGGCTCTACCATGTTTAATGGTGACTTGGGAAGACAAACACCATCACTCTTAATGCCCTCCACTTCCTTCCCTCTTTCCCCAGCTTTATGTGCTGAGCATGATGCCATATGGTGTGGGATATTCCTTGGATCAGTTAGAGTCAGCTGTCATGGCTGTGTCCCCTCCCAAATCATTGTGCATCCCCAAACTCCTCACTGGTGGGGTGGTGTGAGGAAAGGCTTTGACTCTGTGTCAGCACTGCTCAGCAATGACTAAGACATCCTTGAATTATCAACACTGTTTCCAGAAAAAAATCCAAAATACAGCTCCATACCAGCTACTGTCAAGAAAATTAACTATATCCCAGCCCAAAACAGGATAGTTCAAGAGGACTCAACTTTTGTAAATCAAGTCAAAACCACAGGAAAAACTCAGTAGGGTGAAATGTCTCTGATGCTTTAAATAACCAGAACTATCTGGTGTTTCTCTATGGGATACACGTTAGTACATTCATACTATGGAACCTGTAGTAAATAAGGAAAGGTACTCAAGGGGTGAGACTAAGCAGATAGCACTGCAAGTTCATATCTTTATGTGGTCATAACTGGTTCATTATTTTTATATTTTTTCAGCTTAGAAACTGAAGAATCTAATTTTGTTGAATTAGAGTTTTAATTACATCTAAGTACTCTAGGATTTGGCTGTGGTTTGTTATTTACATAGGTAAAAGTATTAAAGTGCTGCATTTCTGAAATGACAATTCTGAATGGCAAAACCACATAAAAGCACTAGGAGTAGTTTGTGACTTGGGGGGAAAAATGTAATCCACAATTTTCCAGGCTGGATTCCCCCACTGGAATCACTCATGTTGCAAATGAGCATTTATCCAAATCCAACTAAAACACCTTGGCAATTGCAGAGGGTAAACAAAATTTTTATCAGCCTTAGAAAAATGGATGTTATTTAAGTAATTATTAGCAAATTTTTTATGATCTGCCACGAGACAGCAGGAAGCAGAAAAGAACCAAGTTAACATTGCACAAATGATCAGAATGAAGAACATCATGTGACTTTATAAGGACAGCAGGGAGGCTTCACTAGATTCTTCATCTTTGGCTAAAACAAAAATTACGCATTTTTTTACTAGCAGGTGTCCTTGCCCTCAGTGAGCCTTTATTTGTAAACATCCTTTCTACAGCTGTGTGAGCTTTGAAGTACCCAATTTCTCATCACTATCCAAGATTTGACTTCAGAGCTTTCTCCTGTTCATCTTTGGACTCACCCAGGAGCCCTCAAGTGTGCCAGTCACATTCTGTGTTCTTGACTTGACATCCTCATCATTAGATTTGTGCTACAAGGACTTATTTTTCAAGGATTTCAGATTCTAGAAGACAGAGATGATATAATTAGATTTGCTGCAGTGTGTTATCTGAAGTGGTTTCCAAATTGCTGTATTTAGCGTGTGCCATTCAGACCAATGATCTCATTTACTTCTATGATCTATTTCATGTCTGTCTCTTTTTCATGTCTTTTATACCACAGAGAGCAGAACCAATGTTCTCTAAATTCTTCTGCTTTCTCTGAAGCACTTTTATTCTCAAATTTCATTATGAGTTAAGAGTGAGGAGGTATTACAGTTGTGCCTAACGAGGAAGGTATATTCCATGCCAGTAACTAGATAGCTGAAAGAGTACAACATTAATATCTGCTTGATAGATGCACTTCCTTGAGTCTGGTAACAAAGAACACATAAATTTTCTTCTGTAATGCAGGTTGAGAGTGATACATATCCAGATCAGGAAGATACTTAATCCCCCTTTCCTGCATCAGTCTTTTGTCTTTTCCACTTTCTTTAGGATTGGAGGTATAGAGAAAACAATGTGAGCCTTATCACTGTTGTTTGTGCCAACAGTGTATTCTTCCATGAGGTGAAATGTATTTTGAGGAACATATTTTTCTATACAATATTTTTTTGGCTGTTCAAGACTGAATTAGCACCAGTGCAATCAAGGACAAAGAAGTAAAAACGGATCTGCCAATTCAGTGGACTTCTACTACTATAGATTATTGCCAAGTACATATTTTAGCAGGTCTCAAAGTGGCCACTGAAGCAAAAACAGACTTGTAGTTTACACAGTTGTATTTTTGTCCAGCTCTGTGAGCAGCAGAACTTACTCTGCATCCGGAAGCCAGCTGCTGTAGAGCTAGTAGTAGGTCCTCTCATTCCTGCAGGATACAAAGTAGTTTTTGAGCCACTTTTGGGGTTTGAATAGTTGTTGATTTTGAAATGTTATGGCCCTCCAATCTCATTTCTATTTGCCAATCTAAAATGAGGGTCACAGAAGTTGAAACATGAAGTCATTGGGATTGCATTTATCACCATCTCAGATCCTATTGTCCCACGATTCTCTACATTGTCTAGAAGCATAATCTCAGTGGAAATCAGTATTGCATAGGACATAGTAAATTTGCAGTTTTCCATGTGCTGTTTTTCTCACTCTTTTCTTTTTAACCTGTCTTGGTAATAGATAATAAAACCCTCATCTTTTGGTTTGCCAGAACTCTGTTGTATAGCTGATCTGATTCTGATGCACAGAATCACAGAGTCATCCAGATTAGAAGAGATATTCAAGATCATCCAGTCCAACATCAACCCAGCACTACCATAAACTCCCCAA
This sequence comes from Cyanistes caeruleus, assembly GCF_971803275.1. NCBI lineage: Eukaryota > Metazoa > Chordata > Aves > Passeriformes > Paridae > Cyanistes > Cyanistes caeruleus. The sequence goes on from NC_141701.1 coordinate 12,954,102, forward strand.
ACCCTATTCCCAGGTGCCACATCCAGATGCCTTTTGAACACTTCAAGAGACAGTGACTCCATCATTTCCCTGGTACCTAATTAGTCTTGTAGTGAGAATGCCTAACTCATAAATGCCTAATCAGTCTCAAAGTGAAAAGATTTTTCCTAATATTTAATCTGAACCTCTCTGGCTGGACTGTCTGGTTTGGTCTGGATACTTTGGAATGCCTAAGTGTGACAGATTAGGCAATACCCATAGAATATCAGCTTATCTCACATCACAACTGGAAGAGATTTGGCCTGCATCAGTAGAATTCCCTCATAAAATCATGAGCAGTTATGAAATCACTTGATGGAAACTGCTGCCAGAAAATTCATCTATTAGCAGTGCTGGACCACAGCTACATGTACCCTGACAGGAGTTTCCTCTTTCTCCCTCCCTCCCTGCCCAGTCACAGACCTAGAGGTCTGGGCTGTGATCAGGAAATTCCTGTATGTGTCAACCCTGTTCCAGGATCATGTTTTATGGCCTCTGATCCCAAGCCTGGTTGACATCTGTTAGACTGCACAGCTCTGAATTTAATTTGGATTATTCTGATGGACAACAAAGAAATCTATTAAGGGGTTTTATACTGGGAATTCCTCGGAAGGAAATTTTAGAATTAATATTTTTGGGATGAGTTTTTGAAAAGGATAAATTAGTCTTACTTTTTTCTCAGTTATGTTATTTCACATTCTTGCTAATTCAACATACAATAAACTGCTGCACACTCACTTATATCTCAAATCAGTAAAATTTGTAAAATGTCTATAGACATACAGTGCATGTCTATATGCTGTCAAGTGTGCAGCAAGTCAAGCACGAATCTAAATGATATAATACATTTTGCATTATAGACTTCATAAACAGATCCATGAGAAACACTCTTTTGGGACTGTCTGGTTTTCTAGCAGGATGCTCCACCCAGAATGTGGTTGGGCAGCTCAGGTAATGCCCTATTTTCCAGGCTGTAAGTGGTGGACTGAGAGAGGGTGTGTCAAGCTGTTTTGATGCTAAAACCAGTCTGACTCCTTAACTGTGGCAGATGTGGTAAAGCATCCTTGTGTAAAAATGCTGAGCTGCCTCGAGATACATGACTGACAGTCAAACACTTTATACTATAAAAGCCCAGTTCCACTTTCAAATGGACAGATTCTTCTGATATATCCCTTCTTGGAGTGTGTGTGGGGATCCTCCCTTTAGCGGGGGTGCCTCAAAGTTACACCTTGAGTTTGAATGAAAGAGATTTTGTCCACAGTCACTGGTATCAGTGACTTACATCAATCTCTAATAATTGTTTCTCTTTGCTAGATTTAATATAATTGCTTTGCTATAGTGCCTTGTCCTGTCTTATACTATGCTATACTTGTAGTTTTAGCTTCTGTACTCTAGCAAATAATTCTGATGAAGATCTTTTGTCTAATCATTTATCATAATAAATCATCCATTTTTATAGAAATATATCTGGTTTTCCATCCTTAAACCTGCTGGAAAAAGTTGTACAAAGGCTCAATCACACCTCTATAATTCCTTAAACCAGTGACAGTCTGGGGCTTAAGATTGGACCCAGCTGCCCCCAGGCTCCTCTCTGAGCAGGGTTTAGAAAGCAAGGGACTCTCTCCTGGACCTTGTGACTTGACAGGAAGGCTTCCCTAATAAATTTTGTCTGAAGCTCCTATTTCACCCATGACAGGTGTGTAGATGTGAGGTTGTAGTAGTCTCTTAAACATTAGAGATAAAAAAAAGTTTAAATGTAATTGCTCCATTGATTTGTCTACCCAAATTTTGAGTAATTCTTTAATGCATTTCTGATGTAATGCCAGAAAATACAGAGAAGGATATTAACATGAAGATTTGAGAGGTTTAACAATACTGTAAAAAAAAAAAAAAAAAAGAAAAGCTGTAGGTTGCTACAGTGTAATGAAGGTTCATTCTTCAGTTCATGAAGTTCTGTGGGAAAATGAGTCTGTGAGTACAAAGACCATATATGTCTATGTCCGTCTTCCAGAAAACACATGTTGGTATTTTAGCAATTCTGACATCATTCTTGCAGGGCAAACCAGTATTTGTAACCTCTTCACACAGGCTGTCCCTGGAGATTCAATTTTCTTCATTGTTTAATTTTAACAAAATAAATTATATACCAAGTTTTTGGTTTTTATTTTCCCCTTTGGGCTTGTTTTCCTTCTGGGATCAGATGGTGTTTCCCCTTGTGAGATACCCAGTGAACATGATTTAGCAAATAAGACGTAAAATTTTCCAGGACTTTTCATGAACCTTCCATAGAGTTGCTAGTAATTAACATGATTTTCCACTATAATATCTTTGATGAAATTGAGTACACTGTTTCATGATATTCATCTTTTAGCTGGGCTGAATTTGTCTTTCACTTTCTACTGAAAAAGCACCACTGTAGTTTTGTCTGCACTATAGTCCCATCTGCCCCTGGTGCTGCATGACCAGAAATTTGTACTCAGGTGCAGTAATGCTGGTAACAAGAGTTTTCCCAGTGGATACAACCCATTATGTATTTCATCCTGACTAATTTCATCCATATAGAAGTTTGTTATCTAATTGAAGTTTCTGCTACAATCTACAGTGAAGCTACAGTTTCTGCTACAATCAGGGTGAGTCTCCTTTAGAGAACAATTTATCCTGTCATAATGTTGAAGTGTCTGAAATAAGCTGGGTGCTGACTGTATTTCTCTACATTCACTCAGTGTGAAGGACATCCAGAGGGCTGGTTTTATCTGAGCATCCACATTTAAATAGCTGAGATTAAGTCAGGAGTTCTGAGGGTTTGAAGGCTTAGACTACATGACTTGCTTAGTCCATGACCAAATATCAACATTAAATGTTTGTTAAAACACGTTCAGTACTTCTACCTCTTTAAGCCACCTTCTGTTCTGTGGGTCCTGTTTGTAACTGATTGCCGCAGTGAGTTGAGGACAAGCTGCTAGAGATGCTCTGTGTGTCCCACGGGAGCCCAGCTCTGTCTCGGGTGCTCCTCACACTTTCTCTGTGCGTCAGTCCGGATGTGGCCAGGCAGGGGAAGCACAGAGCGGGCTCTCCTTTGATGGTGGAGCACAAAACCTGCACGTGCAGTCCAGCTTGCACCATGTCTGATCAAGAGCACCATGTTGTTTTATTACATGGGCTCTAACATGTGCAGCAATACAGCATATAAATGTAAAAAGTGTACTCAGCTTATAGGCAAATCCTTAGATGGTGCATCATGGCTGATTAGTGTAAGCCTTGTGTTTACATCTTCTTGACAACATGTTCTTACTTACTATGCTGGAATGAAAGGGTAGATCCAGCCTTCACATATGGGGTGCATATGCTGTAAAAAGGGCAATTTTGCTGAATCGGCTTAGTTGAGTAAATTGCAAAGGCATGACGCCGATTATCTAAATGGGAACACTAGCCTGAAAATTAATAATGTAACTTTACAGGCTCATTTGCTGCCCAGGTGAATTTCACTAGAGGGGCTTCAAGCAGTGAAAGTGCACATGCATGTGATATATAAAATGCACCTGTTCAAATAATGTTTATTTTCCTAGATGTTATATTACTGGGACATGGAATAATTTCACTTTTAAAAACCTTACCCCAATTTAAATGCCTCCCCCCTGCACCCTGCTCTCCTGTTGATCTTAATAAAAATGTTTTCATTGAGGGAGCTGGTTATTAGGGGAACAAATAGACTGCCCGTAGTCAGGAGTACACATAAAGCACTTTTCATCCATACATCTCAAAGCAATTTACAGTAAAAGGGCATGTATCATATTTTGCACATGGTGAAACCAGAAATTCAGAGACTCAAGAAGAAAGTCATCACAGAAGACTTAAAATAATGTGCTTGCATCTTTTTTCCTAGCATTTATTTTACATAGTAGATGTAATGTCTGTGAACAAATGCAACTGTATAAAGAGTCCCTTTAATGTGTACAGCCAGTACTGGGAGGGGTAGGTAACATGGGAAAGAGGGAATGGTTTTTGCTCAAGTTTTGATTGCTGTGAGTTCAGTGATACAATCTGTTCCTTCCTCCTTCAATTCCTCTTTATGATCCTCACACAACATTAGTAAGAACAAATACACTGCCATAAGCAGCACGTGGGAATGAAAGGGAAGTAGAACAAATTATTATTCCTCTTGATCTTAAAAAAAAATCTAATGTTAAAATTTTATTGCTGTATGTTCTTATATCAGTCTTTGTTGGAAATTGGAATGCATCACATACAGTTTGAATGACAGATGCTCATCCATTACATTAACACTTTTATTGTTTTCCTCCTCAGGGCTGATACCTCACATTTCTGAAAGTTGAAGGATCATCTCTGCATGCTGAAAAGTCCCTATGTTATTTCTTATCCCAGGCTGGTAAGACAGCAGGCACATGTTAGTGAATCCATCTGTGGGAGGACAGGTGAAGTGGAATGGGAAGTCTCTGCTTATTCTTGTACAATGATTTGTTTCAGTTGCCAAGCTCTGTCAAATAAACTGCCAGTGCAACAGGCAGGAATTTCACTTGTACAAGGAGGCTTTTCTTTGAACCTTTCCAGGTGGGAATGTTTTCTAGTACAGGGCTCTTATTTAATGTTCACATTGCCCAAAGGCCTCAGTCAGCACCTCTGTGCAAATTTCATAAGACATAATCCCTGCCTTAAACACCTCATGGTCTGAGCACCCAGCAGTGCTGGACATGGAGTGAGGTGACAGCTGCCTGTCTTTCTAGGTCCACTCACTTCTTTCATTAATTCAGTGGTCTTACGTATTTAGTTCTGGTCTCTGGTGTCTGGCAGGGAAAGGGCAGGAGGCTGGAAATATCAAGAATGAGGACATAGAACAGGAGACCACTGCCAGTGGGAGGCAGAATATGAGGAACAACATGGGAGGGAACAGAAACCATTCTGCTAGGAAAATAATTGCTAATTTCTGGGTTTCCACCGCTTGTTTTCGGAGGCAATGATATCCACTGGAGTAGGGACCAAAGGAGGCAGATATCTTGAGTTCTTAGTGGTTATAATTTTCCTGTTTCCTCCTTCTGAATGGTCTGGGGTCTAAAAAATCTTATGGGGAGGTTGTGAAGAACTAAGAGAGAATTCAGAAGGGCAAAATGGTTATAGTCTTGTAATACTACAGGAACCAGAATATCTTCAGAGACCTTACATCCTAGAGCTAGTGGGGTTAATTTAAATTTAGGGTCTCTGGGACATGCAAACAACTTTATATTTACTCATTAAAGAACATTATGACCCATTGCTTTACTACCTCATCATATTTTTTTTCTTTTAGCTGTAATGCCACATCTCTCCTGCACATCTTCCATGGGGAATGTCACTGAGAGGTTTGGCCACATGACAGAACAAAGAGAAATAAAGAGAGCTGAGATGGTGACATAATTCACACCAACCTGAACCTAGAGGCCACTGCCCAGCCCTGATTCCTCTGCTGAAGAGACAACACACCTGTAGAGATTGTCTCTGGGGCTGTCTGGAGCACGCACATTCAGCTAGTTAGAGAGAAGGCACAGACATCTGGATGAAGGAGAGTCTCCCATCCCATCCCATCCCATCCCATCCCATCCCATCCCATCCCATCCCATCCCATCCCATCCCATCCCATCCCTTCCCATCCCATCCCAGCTCTCAGCTTTACACTGAGACCTGTGGGACCTGGTTAAGGTGGCCCACACCAGTGCTCCCAGATGACATTCACGCCTTGAGGGTGATCTTTGCCTGCCTCTGCACTTCCACTGCACAGCAGGGCACAGCTTGGAGTCATCTGCTTCAGTCCCTAATGGTAAACCAGACTAAGTGGGATTTGGCCTGGGAAAACATTTCCCCTCTTGCCTTTCTCTTTTTTCCCTTTTTCTCTCTCCCTAGGCAGGGATTTTAATGGAGGCAAGTAAGGGGTGAGGGAAAATAGTGAGGGCAGTTCAGTGGCTCACATAAGGAGCTCCTTCATTATGGTATTGCTGAAAAATGTTACTGAAGTGGTGCACTCCAGGGGGTATACAAGGATAAGGATCTTAGCTGGAAGTCTGCTTCCTTACTGCTTCCCAGAAATTAACAGAATTTATGCAATAATCAAGTACATTCAGTACCATATGTCAGAGCCTGTCGTAACACACAGAAAAGGGGGCCTTGTTATGCTTCATGCTGCAGTGTCTGAGGCATTTCAGTTCAACACCTTTCTTTGCTTATTCACATCACATCAGAGAAAGAGCAAAACGCGATGTCAGCCCGGGGCCAAAAGTTACTGGCATTGGTTTCTGTACAGTTCTTTCATGTGGGGAGGGTGTGGTGACCTATTGGTGGAAACACCCTGACAAACCTTGAAGAAATTATTTCAGCCTTGGGCACAGATTCCATTTTCTCCCTCCCCTTTCCCCTGTGCATGACTCAAGTGTAAAAGAGTACCTGGACACTGAGGGGTAAGGTGGTGGTTGCCTGTGAACTTTCCCTGTGCACTGTTGGCTTCTGAAACTGCCTTGGGTTTCCTGACAGTCTGTCTGGGCTCTGTTAAACCTTTGACTCATGTTGTGCAGAACATTTTTTAGAAAGTGCTGCGTAGTCTCTGATAGCCAGGAGTTTAGCTTCTCTGATATTTTTATAGCTATTAGAGGAGCTGTTTTATTATTGTTTATTTATTATTTAGAGGAGCAGGAAACTCCAAATACCCGATGCAAAGGGATCTATAATTAGGCTCTTCTTTGCTGGATGTTAGGATCACATCTGGGTTATGCCATAGTGAGACAGTGTAAGCTGGTTTTATGGGGTTTATATACCATTAATCTGTAAAAGCATACCTCTAGGCTATACAACCAGCAAACCACCAGAGAATCTGTGTAAAACTGGTTTATCACAGAGACTGAGCTTATTGTGGCCAGGAAGAAGAGGCTGAAGGTAGTGATGGTCAAAAGACAGCTTCTGGATAAGCCTTCTTCTTCATTTGGCATATAAAGGTTTTTAGGTGGAAACATATTTTGCTTCAAATATTATTAGTGTCCGTGTTGGAAACATCACCTACTTAAATTCTGCTAAATAGTTCCCCTCCATGATATGATCTGTGCTCCTCAGGCCTGTTTGTGCTGAGACTGCTCTGGCCATTTGATTCTTCCAGAGCACCATCCCCTCTGCTTTGTGTTTGACACTGTGTCTCCTGTGGGGGCTGCATGTGCTGTCTTGTAGGAGAAAATTAAGATTTTGCTTTCTTATTTATTTTTTAATTTTCCTGCTCACAGTGTGACATTTCCATGACAGTGAGACATGTGCTGCAGCTTACCAGAAATGTGTTATGGGATGCAAATGAGAGGCTGAAGTGCACTCCCTGAGATGTGACATGAAGGTGCCCAGCCAACTGAAGAGCTCTGCAGGACCTTGTAAGGCACAGGGAAACAAACCTGCTGCAGCCTCATCCACTGTAGGGCCATGATTCAGAGGGAGACTTAGTTTAGTTAGTCAGATCTAGTTATATCCTTAGGAAATCAACTGTGTCCATATCTACAAGCTCCATGCTTTTTTCCCTGTCTGGTTAATTGTGAAGGAGTAATCCAGCATGTAGGTATTTTGTGTGTTGTTTGTGTGCCATAGGTGTTCTGTGGATGGTACCCAGCATAACTGGGTGTTCAGGCTCAATATAAAGATATAAAACCAGATATATTGGGCCAGAGCAAATAACATTCTATCCTGGCATTTTGTCTTGAATTTTGCCATATGGATACACCTAGGAAATGACAAAATATGACAAAATTTGATAGATAATTTCTCAAATGTCATTCCAGTCTTCTGCAATTTGCCCATCATCTGTATTATTAATTGCCCTGAGAGATTTCTTTCCTATGGATTTCTGCAGCCTCCTTTTAAGAAGTTTAGGTCTTCTGGCATTTCTGAGGAGGATGGTGAGGAAATCCACAGATTAAACACATTTTGATGTGAGTAAAAATATTCTTTGTTTGGTCTGAACCTGCTTCCAGCTAATTATATTTTAGATCCTCTATGTCTTGCCTGTGTTCAACAGTGGATATATATTCAACCTGCCTTCATCCTCTCCCTGATTTTCTAGAGTCCCATCAAATCCCCTTCTGACTATTTCCAGAGTGAAGACTATTGCCTCTTAGGCATTGCTTGTACAGAAACTGTCCTGTGCAGCTTGAATGCCTTTTATTATCCTTTTTATCTTTTTCTGAACATTCCCCAGTGTATTATACCTTTCTGTGGCTGGGGACCACATGACACAACTTTTGGAAAAGTGATGCATAAACACACACAGTGCCAGATGAATGAATTCTGTGCTTTCCTTTATCATAATAATTCTGAAAACTTGGTTTTCTTCACAACAGACCATAGCACTGACATAATACTTCCATGGAACTATCCAGTTATAAAGAAAGCTGCTGTTTCCTTGTAAGAATTGTGAAATTTCTGCCATCAGTTCTAATTATTTTAACATTTTAATTACAAAAATATATTTGGACATAGGAAATATGAGATAGTTTTCTAATAAATTCACATTTCTTGCTCAATAGAACAAGGTAACTCAGGTAGAAAAGAAAATGACCAAGTCTAATCAGCCATCAGTGAAAAACTACAAATTACTGGAGTGCAGATACCTCAACCAAGGTTAATCAGGTAGCAGTTAATCAAAATGGATTTCCCCCTAATCATATATCTGTCTTCTTTTTCTATGAATATAAACTTTTGAAATTATTTGACTTGAAAAAGGGTGGTCTCCTTGGTGTTAAGATGTCAGCTTATGACACGTGGTTTTCCAACAAAGGCTCTTTATTTTAAACAGATGTACAGAAAGTAGAGAAAAAATAAACTCACAGACACTGGTCATAGAAATGGGTAAAATATCTCTTCAGAGCTGTTTGTCAGAAATCCTGGACTCAGAAGTCTTGTTTCTGCTTCTACTGCCTTTCACACTCCTGCTGTGTCAGGCCATATGAGGATACTTGATGGTGGGCCATGTATTCCTGTATTTTAAAGAAACTTTAATTTCTTGGTGATGGGAATAGATACCCTGCACATTTCATGACAAGAAACTCGTCTTCAAGGGTGGCTATGCTGTTCTATTTTTCACAGATGAAATTGTTTTGGAGGTAACCATGATCCAGCAGTGATTATTTGTGCTCAGAGGGACAGAAGTACCAGAGTTGGATTTCACTCTGTGGGCTGAAGACCAGTTAAAAGCCTCTGGTGGTTCAAGCTTCCCTGGGAGCTGAAGATAATTCATGTTGTTTCCCAGGAGGAAGTTTGCTGGAGTCACTTGGTTAACACTAGTGCCAGGGGCACTGCCCTCAGTGCCCAGGTCTGCCCTGGGACATCCCTGCAGCTGGGGCCCTCTGGGCTACATCCAGCCACTGCTGCAGGCTCAGCCTGCTCTGCCCCTGCCCTCTGCCAGCTGGGGACAGAGCAGGAAGCTGAGCAGCTGCTTTAACAAGATGCTCAACCTGGAGCAATAACACCCTGCTGAGAAATAAGGTATAATAACCACGAGCCAGAATTAAGATAATGCAGCCATGGGGCTTCTGGGTGCAGCTGGCTCGCAGCACGCACGGGGCAGACACAGCTGCTGCCATTCTCTGCATGTCCCTCCTATGAAAGGATCTCCAATGAGCTCAAAATTAGCTAAAGCTCGTTGTAAGGGCTCTAATCACAGCTAGTTATGGTCTGGCTTTGAAAGAGCTCTGCTAGTTTTAGCTCAGAATCCCTGGACACTGGGACCCCATCTGTTCAGCCAATTTCAACCTTTACTAAGGATACAGAGTCCTGTTATCTTTTACTCACAGGACAAAGTTCTGCTGAGGAGTTATGGGTCAAATCTGTATCTGGGTTAAATCCATAGGTATCTGTCTCACAGCATCAGTTTGTGCCATAAGAGCTTTTACTCTCATTGTTAGATGTTATTTCCAGTAAACTGAGGCAGGAGGGAATAGCTGGAATGGAGAGTTATTCTGATAAAAGGCGAATTTATCTTGGATAATCCTGACTTTTCTCATCTTTCAGGCTCTTTACTGAAGATAAGAAGAATAAGGCTGTTAAATGGAACACTTGAAAGTCTACTTTGGTAGATAGAGTACCATTAATGCTGTTTTGTATAACATAATAACATTAACAGTAACATTAACTGTTAGTGTACATTAGTACCTCAGGGGTCCTCTCAGGATCTGTTTAGTTATGAAAAGCAAAGTCCCTGCTGAAAGACATCTGACAATCTCAGCCTGAGAACCTGCACAGAGGCAGTGCCTGCCTAGGGAGCTGCATTTACCTGGGAACTGGGCACACAGGGACTCAGACAAGATTTGTGGTTACAGCCCCATCAAGATCTTGGAACACAGGTGCTGAGAAGAGGAAAACACTGTCTGTGAAGAGAAATAGGTAGGAAATGTGTGGGTAAGTGAGGAGCATCTGCACATCAGACACAGCTACACCATCCTGCTCTGTGGCTTCTCAGTGCTCTTTGTGCAGTGTTTTCTGAGCAGTTTGGAAACTCCCTAGGTGCTAAATTTGTCAGTTGGTGTTCTACAGATAAGCATGCAATCTATAAAGTATTGTGGGTTTTCCTGGGTGCTTTGAAAAAGGAATTGCTAGGTTTAAACATTTATAAAAAGTTCTTTCATTCAAGATAACTCCAGTTCTGGTGGACTGAGAAAACTCATGTTGAGAGCCCAGAAAGTATGGTGGTATCCAAAATTATCACCCATATTTGAAATAATGGCTTAGGAAGTTCTGGTTATGGTTACATTGGCAAGTCAGTGGCCAAGGATGGAACCTGTCTTTGGTGTAAGCAGGAAACTGACTTTCTATATGGGACATGTTCTGCAAAGAGCAATTGCCATTTTGCTTCCATACTTGGATGCTGGATTCTTAGGGGAAAAGGGACTTGGAGGCTTGTAGTCCCTGTTTCTCTGCCCTCCTGTTCCCCAAGTATCAACCAGCCCCAAGTGCCTGTTACCATTTCTGTGATGTGATTGCACTGGCCAACATCTCCCCACTCCTGAGGGGAGGATCACATCATACCAGTGCTCCTTTGCACACCTGAGGGACCTTTATCCCAGCTGCTGACACCTGAGGCCAGGCTTTTGTGCACGGGGTCCAGCCTCGTTTCTCTCACCTCTGCAAACCTTTGATGAGGCAGAGCTGAGAAATATGGCACACAGGGCACAGGAGGAGTGAGGACAACATGCCCAGGATGTGACCCCCCTACTAGCAAGTGCCAGCCAGGTGTGTCAGACCTTACTAGCAAGTGCCAGCCAGGTGTGTCAGACCTTCCTGGAGATAAGGAAAAAGTCCAGCTGGAGCCTAGGTTGGTCAGATTGTCCCCAAGCAAATGTGTATGACTGAGAGGGATCATGTAGAGCACATTTGTAATTGATTCAGTACTGTTGTGTGACAAAACACAATAGCTTTGTATGAGGCTTTAATATAAATCTCTTGCACTAGCAGAGCCTAGTAATTGAATCAATATACAAGTGAGGCTGGAGAAGCATGATGAAAAAGTCTGGTTCCAGGTTAAATGTGAAACAGATGTTACTCAGCTCTCTCCCCTTCCTGCCCTGCTGCCTCCCCCTTTGTCCCTGCCTGAAGTGTTCCTAGTTTAAAATGAGAAAGAAGTAGAAAAAGATAAGGAAACCAGAAAGAGATTACATGATCCTTTGGTAGTGTTAGCAACAAGTTGTTGGTTTTGAGAGCAAGGCATTTTGTCAGGGGAAATGGCAGTGACTGTAAAAGTTTTGGGAGGGCGTCAGGAGTATCCCTGGATGTGAGGCGGTGAAGGAAGCAGGCACAGCCCCCCAGGAGTTGTTCCCCTTACCCAAAGTTTCAGAAGGGGCTTGAGGAACCAGTGATGGTTGTGTCCAGCATCACAGCAGCAACATGGAGAGATCAGGCTCTGCAGGTCCCACAGACCTCCCCAGGAGTCCACGATAGCACCAGCTCATGGAAGAAGATCTAAAATGGAATCTTCTGGCATGAAGATCTCCTGCTGTGGATCTACCAGGAAGAATTTGAGGTGTGGAGTCATCAGCACCAAGCACAGGGGCCAATCACTGCCCTAGTCCTGCTGACCACACTGTTCCTGATAAAAGCCAGGATGCCTTCTTGGCCACCAAGTTCCTCCCCTTGTTATTAGCACCAAAAAGCCTCTTTCATTTAGAGGTCTAAAATTTAAACCACAAAATCTTGATCAGTACCTGCTAATGCTTCTTAGACATCTACAGAGAATATGACATAATTTCTCTAGTAAACAGATATTTAACATGTACAGAATCTGCTGTAAACACCAGATATATGTGACAGTTGAGACACTCGGAGTAACTTTCAGGCAAAAGCTGTTAATTAGAAACCCAGCTGCTGTTCCTAAGACGGATATCTCATGAGGTTCCTTACAACAACTGCATGGCTCTGCTCTAGCACAGAGTACTGCACATTTTCTTTCTCAGAGATGAATTTGTAGAATGAGCCATTTTGCTGTGATATTTTCTGCCAGTCTGGGCTCTAGAGAGCTAAGAAAAATGACATCCCTCCAAAACATTTGCATTCCAATCAGAGATCAAGGGATATGGAGGACCCTTCACCCAGTCCCTTTCCAGCTTTTGTCTGGTGTCAGGTGGGCTGTCAGCAGTTGTGAAAGTAGAAATCTCTACCCCGTATCAAGATTAACATGTTCTTCCCAACAAACACGCTGTGTCTTGCTCTTGTGTGTGGTATGTTTAGCCTCCACATTCTTTTAACATCCTCTGTCCCATCCTCTGACCCTTACTCTAGTTTGTGTGCTTTTGGGAGGGCAGCAAACACTTCAGTATCACATGTGTGTGCTGCAAGCATTACTCAAAGGTTTCATATTTCCAGTTACAGGAAAACACACTAGGAACTGACCCAGATTGAAAATCAAATGGAAGAAATTTCCCATGTGCCACTTCTGGAGGACTCATTTCTCACCTCCTGAAAAAAGCAGATCACTGGGTATGTACTCCATCTCAACACAACCTGTTTTCTTGCCTTAGCTTTCAACCTGGCTAACAAAGCATAGCAGAGGAAGCTTACATGATTCACACAGTGCTTTTCTAAGCATCTGCTGTAAATCACTTATCTGAGAGTCTGAGACATGGCTCAAAGTGGCAAGGTGGCAGCCAGAATTGCATTTCACTATTTAATTGGCTCAGAGCTTAGGGGTGGATGTGAAGTCATTCACATGAGCACTTTTCAGAGCTTTTATGTCTGTGTGTTTTCCAGACTTGACCTAAAAGTATCTACAAGAAAAGCAAATGCAGCAAACACCACTCTCTGAGCACAACCCCACAGAGCTCTCCATGGCGGCTCTCACCCAGAGAAAGAATCTCCACAGGGACACTGAGCTGTCCTGAGCTATTGGAAAAGCAGATCATTGCCAAGAGATGTGGAGAACAGCATTTTTGTCAGCTCCAAGCAGACATGGAGTAGGAACAATTGAGAAATCTTTGTATCTGGCATTTCCCATGTAAAGCTGGTGTTCCTGCTTCAGGCTGTTAACATTGGCACCAAACTGGGAGAAGGAAACCCCCTTGGTATCAGCCTCAGAACTGACCTGTGAATCCCAGGAGTCCCACGACCTCTGCTCCTTCACTTGATCTGCAGCCACTGCAGCACTAAGATTCCTCATAACTGTTAGGGAAACTTTCATGTGGGATTTTTCATTGCTGTATTCTCTAGAACTCAAGCTAGATAGCAACTAAAGTGCCTTTAGATACATGTAGTCTAAAAACTTCCACCAGATGACCATAAGGATTTTCAAAATCCTAAAATGATTACGTGTGTATATCCAAGTAAAAATTATAGATAAATTTATTTTCAATGGCATGATACAGCAACTGGGAAAAATATTTAAATTAATAGTGTTTGTACAATTTTAAAACCTCTGCTCCTCTTTCAGGAAATGAGAGCACCTGTGTAAACATTTGATCTAGAGAAGTTAAAGGTCACATTACCACTATGTAGTCCGTGGCATCTGAAGGTTAAAATATCCTTTTACAAAAAAAATATCCTTGCCTTGAAGAGGTTGGGCAGGTATTCCCTTGGCTGCTGTTTCAACCTTTGGCCTCAGTCCTACAAGCACTCACACACATGCTCAATTATGAGCTTGCAAGTGTCTCTACTGTACAGCTCAGAGGGGTGTTGTGAGGTTCTGCTTACTTTTGTTGTGGGGTGGTCTGAAGTTGTGATGCTGAACTCCTGATGCTTCCCTGTTTTATTGGAATAACCATTTACTGGGATTGCTGTAGACCCAGAACCAGCCAACACAATCCACAGACTCCCTGTCACCTAAAGAACACCCCAGTTGGTTCTGAGATGGTGCTTCAGTGCAACTGACTCTTGCAGCATCCAGTTCAGGATTTTTTTTTTCAGGATAGGAGATTTTTTCCTAATGAGCCTTATCAAGGGTGTCAGCTCTTTAAATGAAACACAAAGTACTGTAGCTGTAAAGTTGTCATTTTTTGATTAGGTAATAAATATTCCCTTTTTTCTTTTTCGTTTGTTATTTTTATGTTCTTTATTACACAGTCTTGAGGTGTTGGTTTTAGCTTCTAGCTGCATAGAAGCACTTTTGCAACAGTTCTTCCTCCTTCTTAGAGTGATAACTTACAAATGCCAGAATGATTTTACGAGTCCAGCTTCCAAGTGGCTTGGGTGCTACTACATCTGGTGTCAACTTTCAAACCTTATTTGAAGTCAGATGATTTGAGAGCATATTCAGATCTGCTCTACAGTTTATTGTATAGTGTTTTCCTCTCCAACCATCATATCTAACCCTTCTGGGTACATTTCAGATACCTGATACTATCTCATACCTTCTCTTATAACTTTTATTTCCTTTCACACATAGCAATAATAGAACTGTGATGCCCTACCACACTGTTGTGTTCCTGGAATCTGTTTGTGATACCTACACTGAAGTTCACATTATTGCACTCAGCATGAGTTGAGCTTTCTAACCAGGGCAAGAGACCTTAGCAGTTAAATTTATCTCCTGGCACAGGGTGGCTCAGTGGCTCTAGCCAAGCTGTGTGATCAAATATAGGCCAGAAAAAAATGTGCTTCAGCTTAGTGGAGAGATAAAACTCACAGATGAGGTAATTCCCCCAGTATTTGTAAGAGCCCTCTCTGATGCCTGAGAACTCATCACTGTCATATTATCTGTCTTTCAAAAGGGGATATCAGCCATCTGCAATAGGTTGCAGATGGATGCCAGCACTGGTGCTGTCTCCAGTAAAGTTATATGCCATCAAAAGATTCCTGGTTTTACAAACAACAATATAACAGAATAAACTTTTCTTGTAAAATTCCTGAGTATTGTTTCTCACATTCAGGCACACAGGTGAAATGAACTTTTTCAGGTCCTTTTTTCAATGTTCTTTTTGCTGGCTCGGCTGGGGTGTCTCCACAAAGAGGTTGCTGAAGCAGCAGGGCTATCAAGTGTTGGATGCTGCAGTTTTTGGGCTATCAGTGCTGAATGCTGCAGTTGCACTGTTGGAGTGTGGAAGTGTCATGACAGTCTTAAATGTGTAATGAAATACTTCTGGGTGGGAAGGAGACAAAAGGCAGCTGCTCTTAGCTCTGCTGGTAATCTGCCTCTGGCTATTGCTCTCCCTGCTCCTTCTGCCATTGACATCTGCATAATTTCTAAAGGACTAATATATCTACAGTATAAAATGTACTGGTGGTGTGAATTCAGCTTCTGCTGGGGCTCTTTGCACCTGTTACTCACTTCAGGAATGATCTTGCTATCTCTTTTGTGGTGTCTCTGCCACCTCATATTCGTTGCCAAAAAAAGTAATTGCTGACTGCAAACATCTGCCTATTCAGTTCTTCACTGAGGCAGTTGACCTTTAAAGCTTCACATTCAGTATATTGTTACACTGAGGATCATGCTGGTTTCTTCTTTGATATCTGGAAGGGGGAAAATCAATTTTTTTTACCCTTTGGTCATAGTCACAGTATTTGCATGGTGATTCCCTTCAGCAAGTGGAACAGTATGTCCCCAGAGAAGACATCAGTTACAGTATGAGCTGAGTTTTCTGGTTTGTAAGAATCTGGCAATGAAGATTTCCTGTAATGCTACAATTTGCATATCAAATGATGCCAGATTTAGCTGCCACATGCATATCTCTGTTTGGAAGGTACAGGCACAATTTGTAATATAGAGAACTATGATTTTTAGTCATCAGTATATGTATTTCTTTCATTTTTCTGAGTTTCAGACATGAGCTAGTAATATTCACATTCTTAGAAGACAACTGTCCTTCCCTTGATATGATGATTTAGAAAGGATCCCCAAATATCTAGTTCACATCTCTAGAACCCTAAGTTGTTTGGTTTGTTAGTGTTTTAACTGTCTTACAGGCCTTTTTACTTTCTTTTGGATAGGCAAAATCAAAGAATGGAATTCAGCTGATAATTTCATGAGGGTATGAATCCTTTTATAAAATATATATATATAAGAAAATATTAAGGGAAAGAAAGCCACATTTTTGACCTTCAGCAAAAAATACATGAACTTCTGAATCTTGCTAAACCTTGGTCAGACTTCAGAAGTTCAGTATTAGCAAGTCTACTGATGTTTCTCATTTTCTGCAGAATTTAACTAGTGTATCTATCATTGTGGAACCATTGAAGCATTGAACATCAGTTTTCAACAGTACTGAGACAAAAAAGGAGAAAATAAGTACAAGACTGTACTTGCAACTTTCTGTCTGTTAACGTTTATCTCGGTGGTGACAGATCTTCTCTTCCTTTTGTGAGGGATTGATAACAATCAGACAGATCAGGCTGTTAAACATTATGGAAACCTGCTGGGTTTTTTATTCACAGTAGTCTCTCATTTGGTGACTGTCATTTGGTGGACAGGACCACAGGGAGTAATTTCTGTCACATAGTAATTGAGGGGAAAAACCTGTTCTTCATTAAAGTGATGTGGAATGAATTTTGCAGGCAATAATATATTTTTGCTGGTAGCTTCAGCAGCTTTTCTGCTATATAATAACAGTGGTGCCTTGAATAGTTCTCTGAGCCACAAAGCCCTTTATTCAACCCACAGCAGCACCTGCTGCTCCAGAACATCTTTCCAGGTACACTGAATCCCTCTCACTAATACCTGGGCACTGCTGCACGTTATTTTCCTGATTATATTGTCTGTGTACTATTTTCTCACAGAGGTCAGGGTAAAATTTATTCCATGTTGTGGGAGCACAGTCACTGAGCTGGAAACGCTGGTTAAGAAGAAACAGTGTTCTTTGTTTTCATGGGCTTTTTGCTTTTGCAAAAGGGGGCAAGTTTTCACAAATGTTAAGCATAAATTATCTTGTAAACTGAGCCTTTCAGAAAGTCCTTGCCCTTGAAACTCTCAACTCATTCTTCTCAATTAATTTTTTATTTTTTCAAAATAAAAAACAGCCATTGTCTCAGTGCTTCTGAATCTTGGACATCTTATATCAAAAATTAGGCACCTGATGTTAACTATCATGTGAGAGCACCATGAGCTGGGAACCCTTGTAACTTCAGGCACACCAGGACATCCAGCTGGCCAAATGTCACATCTGAGCAGAGGCCAAGCTCTTACACATTCGTGGCTACCCCAGAAAACCAGGCACACATTTCCATGGCTCATAAAGCTTCACTTTGAGAGTCTGTGTGGCAGCAGATCTGGGCTTGAGCATGAGACAGCTCCAAGAGTACAAACAAAGTGGAAACTGGATTTAACTTTAAATAAAAAACCAGTTTGAAATTATGCATTTGTCATATCCCAGATGGCTGGAACCATGCATTTGTCTCAGTAACATATTGGAATCTATCTAGCAAAGGACAATGACAGACTGATAAAGCTAAGAGGTGACAATTAGTTAAAGAACATAATTTTGCAGATGTCTGAGAAAGTGAAAACTTTTACACAGTTTTAGCGTAAGAAAGGAATAATCTTTCCAGTTTCATGATTCCATATGGATGCATCTGGAGAAATATTTCATGATGTCCAGAAGAACAGATTCTTTGGTGCAGCACGGCTTCTTTCAAGGGAGATAAGCTGATTCACAGCACACTTGCAGTGCTGAACAGGCAGGCAGAAGTTAACAGCAGATAAATCACTGTTGCTAATTATCAGTTTGTACTCTCAATTGCTGGCTGCAGGTGGTTTGCCTAACCCTACTTCCATTCACATCAGGGAGAACAGATTTGATTCTTTTACTTCCAGTGGAACTGCAATTTACTGGGACTGGAGGGCACTCGGCACTTCTCAGCAGGGCCTCCCTCCTTCATCACAGCAGTACCTTTGTCTGCATCACCTCTTCCAGGAAGCATAAAAGGCTCAGCTAACCTTGCTGGCAGCACTTGCAGGATGAACTGTGTGGCTCTAGGGTTTGTCAGACATGTACTGAAATGTTGCAAAATGTGGAGCTTTGAAAAATGTTTTCCTAAATATGCAATTGTGGTGATGACAGCGTCCTAGAGACATATTTTACAACATTATGATGTCAGTGCTTTGTACCAATTTTTTATGTGTAGCTAAGTAAATTGTGATGGAAGAGGTTTAAGCATTCATTGGAGAATAGGTCATTATAAGTACATCCATATTTATGATCAAGATGTATAGGACTGCATTGTTTCTGACTGCACAGCTATTATTTGTCTATAATTGCCAAAATACAGCCTGACAGCTTTTTATTTCAGTTACAAACTTTAATGAAGCAACTAATTTGATTTACCTTTTAACAGCTGAGAACTCAGGAGTTGCATTAAATGCCTTCTGCTAAATGCTTTTCTGTTGAAAATGTTTTTTCAAGACCATGACTTTTCTGTAGATCTCTGACAGAATATGAATTTTGAACAGTTTTTTGAAATGCTAAATTATGTTCGCTTCAGGAGTTCCTTTTTAAAATTTGATTGAATGCATAAATAAATGTATTATATGAATAGAAAACATCTCTCATTATCTGTAGCCTGAAAACCTGCATATTATTTAAAATGTAGTTTTGCTACAAAGCTACATAGTTTTGTAGTTTACATGTAGTTAAGCTCAAAAATACGGATACAAATATTACTTTAATTCCTAAATTCATAATCTACTTTTGTTTGGTTGAGGTGCACAGTACATGTAACCATAGACTGTGTGGTTTCTGAGTCCTAGAGAGATCTATCAAACCAAGGTGAAGATGTTTAGCATCTAATTTTGATATTAGGAGTGTGTACTCTCAACAAGTTTGGAACAGACAAATTGGTGTTTTATGAGGATTCAAACTATTGAACTTTCTACTTTAGATATCAGACATAAATCTGAAGGGAACTGATAAATAATTTCTCCTTCACAATAGATTATTAGATATAACAGAGCTATATGCCTCTTAGAGCCACCCATTGCCATTCATCCAGAGAGCTACACAACCTGGGTCACATATGACATATCTGCTGCTTATTTCATGTGCCATGTACCACAGGAGTGGTCAAATAAATGACATGGATCCATATATATATCTCCATATATAGGCTACTTTATATATATGTGTGTATTGATATTAATAGTCATTACATTTAAATAGTATTTCAACTGGTAGTAATTGTTAATTTTAACTAAAGGCCAGCTTTGTGTCACTGAGCTGTAGATCATGTGGTGCCTTTCAAAATGCATGGGTGCAACTAATCACTGTATGTGCATGTGGTGTTAAATCTGTGGAGGTGACAAAAGCAAAATTCACAAGGAAATTGTTGAAAACTTCAACATTTAATGGGTGGAGTAATTAGTTTCTAGTTAAGAGATTGTGACACTTCCCGACAGAATAGAAGCATCCAAATATTTCATTTGGAAGTGAAATACAAACATACATTTGGAAGTGTTGAAAACTAGAGCAGAGGGTTATTCTATGTTGGCTGCTTTGTGACTGCTAATCTTTTAGGGGAGATATTGAACCTTTGAAATCATCTAATGCAGACAGTGGGATTGAGAGGAAATTACAAGCAGCTCCTCAAAGCCGGTGATCTTAGGTTAAGTTTCATCTGCCATCCACTTCAAGAAGAATTTCTTTGGGTCACAGAGTTTGTGAAATAAGCACTGATACTTGGAATCAGTCAGGAAATGTCAGCAGTGTCCTAGAAGACATGGGGGATGACTGATTTCAAGTGGTATCAAAGAACTGGTCACTCTCTGAACTCCTTTTGAAATCTTGCAAGATACACTTGCAAAACTGTTCTTGTAGGAGTGACTGTGCTGTACATGAATAAAACCCAGAAAAAAAAGGAAATCACAAGTCATATCACAGCAGTTACATATTTTCTCTGAGATACAGATTCCCAGGAGAGGGACTTCTGTAACTCATGCAGCTCATATAAAAGAAATTTCCATAGAAAGAGGGAAAATCTACAAATTGTCCTCTGCCAAGTTTGAGCAATCTCTGTTTGGAAGCTCCCACAGGGTGTGCAATAGAGAATGCTGAGAAAAAGAACCTTAGGGCTGAAGCCAGAGGAATTCCTCATATTGGAAAAAAAATTGAATGGAAAGTCCCTTCAGTGATGGGATAGGGAAGACGAATCTTCAGTGGAGAACTGTGACTGAATTTCACTGTGACGGTAAAATATTTCCCATTTATTCAAGTTCAAACAAGTTTCCAGCTGGAGTCCATCAAATTGAAAAATGGATAAAGTTCAGAAGAAGGTGAGGAATTATGGGACTTATAATTTTATTTTCTGAAACTTCTAAAAACTCTTTTTTCCCCCAGGAACTCATTTGCTTTCCTTTGTGAGATGATAAAGTTTGAAACAAAAATGCATGAGAGAAAAATAAAGGTAGAATGGTAAATAGGAAAAAAGTAGTCTCAGATAAACTATATCTGCTGTTTTCTCTTTCTTTTTAGGTTTCCAGACTATTGGGAAATTTTGGATTTGCTCATTTTGCTGAAGTGATCACTTGCATATCTTTGAAAAGAGATTTTCACATGTACTTAGAAGAGACATTTCTCAAAAGAGTAATGAGCAATTCTTTCCTCCACGGAATTGCTCTTGCATGTGCGTGCACACACAGCATGTAGTTCCTGAGTAATTTTCAGTGTCCATCTGTTTGGAAGATGATTCTCTGCCACTTTGGTACTCTACTTGTGTGCTTTGCTCTGTGTTTGTGCTTGTGGAAAATGCACATACTGGCAAACACATTGTTCTGTTTTTCTGCAGGACACATCACAAGATAAGCAAAAGGATGGGATTCCTCATTGTGTCCTGGTTATATGGAAAACTAGGAAAAACTGACCTAATATAGAGACTGATTCTCAAGCAGTCTGGAAGCTCCCATAATGGCTCAGGGCAGTGCCAGCTGCAGTGGAGTGTGCATATTGTTTTAAAAAGGGGTGTGTGTGTCTGTGTGTGCAAACAGATGTGGGTGTGTAACCATCTGTCTGCCACTAGGGATTATCTGCTGGATACCAGGACTGAGGTTTGGTTACTTTATCATAGGCATTCAGTCTAATTTGAAATACTCTGCAATGTTCTGACATCTGGATGTGATTGGCAGAAGGACAAGTGTCCTCTGACACTCAACATCCTTCTGAGCCAGCAGGTGGAAGTCAGACTGGAAACCTGTGGCCATATAAGCTAACTTGTTTAGTTGAGTGAATTATTCAGAATATGATTGTAAAAAAGACAGATCTAATTCTGACATTACTGGGGTGAACCTGCTAAAGTCAGTGATGCTTCTCTACCAAGTGCAGATTTTTGTCTTCCACCTTCCACTTCATGGTATTACATTCTCTGTCACTGACCTCTATGTTTGATAGAACAAATACATAAACTTGCATTAAATACTCTTTCTGCCAAAATCCCTATAGAGGACTGTGAGGCTTGTCCCAGTTCCAAACAAGAGAAAAGGAAAGAGAATAATAGTAGGAGAAATTCCCTGGGACAAAAGTTTTTAACCATTTGCCATCAATAAAATATACATGTAAAGAAATGTTAGAGTTTAGATAAAATGTTTTCAAATAAGTATTCAGTGCCAGATTACTTACATTACTGGTAAGTTACCATATCCATGATCATTGAGGTAGCTTGGGAGCTTTTTAATTTCAAAATTGTGCCTTGGAAGCCTATCAGACTGAGCAAAATGTGCTTGTTTCTACTCAGTATGAAGGGCCAATGTGTCTTCTCAGCCCTGGTAGCTGCCAGTTTTGCTCCAGCAAAGCAATGATTGAGAATTCTTCCTGACAGTGCTATGTGAAGGTGGGGAACTAACTCCCTCTGTGACTTATCTACTGTGTCTTATCTAATTTTCCAGGAGAACTGAATTGTAATTCTGTATTTCTGAGAAGAGTTTGCCTGTGGTTTCAGCAGCTGCAGCATCTGTAACTCCCGAATCTGCAGTGTTCATGGAGTCCAAATATCTGCTCAAAACTTTCATAGGCTTGTGTTGGTGATACCAGTGAAGTGGGCAGCACTGATCATTCACTCCAGGTGAACACCCACTGGTTTTTTTATCTCTCATGCAAATTGTGGTACTGGGGAATAAGGAAGGGATACCAAGGGTAGTCTTAAGATACTGTTCATATCTTTAAAAGTCATCGCAGCTGTGATGGGAAACCCTAGAAGAAGTACAACATGTCATCAGAGAGGAGGAGACACTGTAAGTGCTACATGCCAGACAATTTGACATTTCCTCCCCAGCTGCTCAAGCCACCTAGATGTTCCATGCAGAATAGCAAGATTTACTGGCAGTCTGTGGTCACAACACCCAAGAATTTTATCTCTGAAAAAATTCCCTGTGCAAATTCTAGGCAATCTCAATTCTCGGATTTTTTTTATTTTTTTTTTTCCCCTCTGGAGCATTATTAGAGTATATCTGAAGATTTATGACTTTGCAGACAGAAGATAAAAGGGGATTCCAGCAAGCACTAGAATATTATCTGTTTAAACCCAGGAGCAGTGGTCTCAAATAGATTAGCCATGATAGTTAACTACAGAGCCTCCCAAGAGGGTGACATATTTTCAGAATTCCCAAACACTAACTCTGATGGACTTCTAAGAGAAATTTGGTTTTCCTTTATTGAAGTATCTTTAAATTTGACCTTCTTCTAAAGCCAATGGTAGCAGGACGTGGTGCTAAGTGATGCCAGGAACTGACCATCTGCTCCCCAGCTCTCTGTGTGGGAACTGGAAAAAAAATTACACTGTCTACCAGACCTGTAGAGTTTAGGATGTGGTAAACTAGACACATCAAGGAATAGTGCTTTTGTTTTCAGATCTAAATAACAAAAATATGCATAAAATTAAGATTCAAAGCCTGTATTTATGGCCTACAGAGACTGTGAGATTGCAGAAGTAGGTGCTAGTGCATCTTGACAGTGTATGAAGATCAAAGGCAATTACTTCAACAACCAAACAGGGATTTAGAAGTCCAGCTTTTAGCATGTACTTCTGAAAAATCTTGGTCTGTGTTAAGTATAACTGAAAGGAATGCAGCTTTGTAAAACAGAACTCTGTGCACATGGGAATATTGCTTTCCATATGCGAACAATGTGTATACACAGACTGGTGTATAGTTACTTGATCAGTGCAGGGGCTTTTTTGATGGGTTGGTTGGTTGGTTGGTTGGTTGGTTGGTTGGTTGGTTTTTTTGGTCAGAACATCAGTGAATTTCATAATGGATTATCCTATGTATTGTGTGTTAGACACCAGGGTAATTATTTTTCACTTTTTTTACCTCTAGTCATCTCTTGGTTGAAGTTCTACATCCAGTCTCCAAGCCCACATTTCTGTGAAGTGGAAAATTGTACATAGTCCAAAGAAGGAGAGCAAAAATGACAGCAGTCTTGAAAAACATGACCTTTGAAGGAAGGTATAAGGGGCAGAATTTGTTTAGTCTAGAGGAGCAGAGCCTACTGGTGACATGGTAACACCTCTCTGATATATTTAAAGCTTTTATGAAAAGGCCAGTAATAAATTTTTCTGTGAACATTTGGAAGCTTGACAAGAAACAATTGACCTTTCAACAAAGTAGATCAGGTGATGTTTCAGGAGAAAAATTTTATAAGCACAATTAAGCATTGCAACATGCTACTGAAAGAGGCAGTGAAATCTCCTGCAGATTTCATGACAAACATCTGTCAGAAATGGTCTTGGCAAGTGGGAGATTTGGCATCCAAGTGAGGGGATTGTCTAAACCCCTTTTGAAGTCCTGTTCCGGTTTATTTTCCTGTGCCTATAAATTTTCTCTGTGCATGTCTTTTGCTTTCACTGTAAGAAATACGATGGTCTAAAAGTTGGTGATTTGAAGGTGTGCCTTTGGATAACTTCAATATTGATGTGTTTAACCCCTGATGTGTTTCCTTCTCTGGTACTGAAGCCATCAGTGGACAAGTTGACCAGATAAGAGCCTCCTGGTGTCTTAACAAGCTCTGGAGCATTTTGTATCAGCTCCTGAGCCACCAGAGCCCTTAAGGCTGGGTGCCAGCAGGTCCCTTAAGGCAATTTAAAACAGTTTTTAAAAGCCATCCTCTGCTTTCTCGTGTGCTCCCTACAGCCCAGTGTAACAGAATGAGTCTCTGGAGTATGAGAAACAGAGCTACTGCAGGTTTTACTGTACTGAAAGAAAGCCAAAATGTTTCATTTCTTCTTGTAGGAGAGTATGATTTGAGAAGATGGGGATGGAGGGGACTCAGATGCATAATGCTGAAGATGGGTGGGGTTTTTTACCTCCGCTTGGTTTCAGTGTCTCTGTGACTTGCTAACAGCAAAATGCCAATGCAAACTTATTTTAGCTTGCTGTGGGATGGGAATAATAGGGAAAGATCAGTACTTATGTTCCTTTGACACTCCAGATGATTCTTTGAGGCTCTGAAAAGGTCAATGACAAACAAATGCTGCTGGTTTGGTTTCACTTGAAGCTTCTGCAGAATTTGAACAGCATAAATCAACAAAACAA
Source organism: Cyanistes caeruleus (assembly GCF_971803275.1). Lineage (NCBI taxonomy): Eukaryota > Metazoa > Chordata > Aves > Passeriformes > Paridae > Cyanistes > Cyanistes caeruleus. The sequence goes on from NC_141701.1 coordinate 12,979,054, forward strand.
CATATGTTTTACATGAAAAATATGTTACTCATAGTAGTTTCATTTTAATAAGAGAAATGACCCATTCAGGAAAAATTTCTGACATTGTCATGCCTTCTAAAATTTTACTAAAAAAAAATCTAATTTTCTCAATTTACTGTTTTGTGAATATTACTTTGTCAGTCCCTCCCTCAGCTTCCCTTTTCCTTCATATTGTATATCTGAAAAGAAGGGGCTTTTCAGGCCCTGCAGTACCCCCACAATGACTGGTGTGAAAACACATGTGCACATAGGTGGTGCTTATAAGGATGCCACCTTATCCACTTGGTCCTTTAACTGGAGGGTTTGGGCATGTTTTTAACCTTTCAACTCCTCTCTTATATCTTGTTTCTCTTATTACTACTTATGTAGAGCTGGATCACACGGGTTTTTTTTCTGTTTTTGTTCTGTTGGAGGATGACTTGCCAAGGAAAATGTATCTTTTGCTCCAATGGATTTTATTCCCTTTGATGACAGCACCTCTGTGCTGTTTGGTCTGATCAGCCTGGAGAAGTGGAGGCTGAGGGGAGACCTCATTGCAGTCCACAGTTTCTTCATGAGGGGAAGAGGAGGGGCAGGCACTGATCCATTTGTGCTGACCAGTGACAGGGCCAGAGGGAATGGCCTGAAGTTGTGTCAGGGAATGTTCAGGTTGAATATTAGAAAAAGGTTCCTCACCCAGAGAGTGTTTGGGCACTGGAACAGTCTCTCCAGGGAAGTGGAAAGGGGCACCAAACCTACCAGGGCTCAAGAAGTGTTTGGAAAAAGTTCTCAGGCACATGGTGTCACTCTTAGGAACAGCATTGTGCAGGGCTGGGAGATGGACTTGATGACCCTTGTGATGCCTTCCAGCTCAGCTTATTCTGTGAATCTGTCATCCTGTGATTCTGTCTCAGTCCTCCCAGACCTGATCCTGGCTTTGTCTTTCTCTGATTCTTCAAGAGCTGTGTTTAGACTTACCTCTATTAAAAGAGCAGTTACCCTGAATGACACATGACAGTGGCACTTTACCTCTGCAGCTGTATGAGACAGGATTCAGAAACACAGGCTGTGTGTTGGCCTCAGACCTGGACCACCTACATCATCCCAGCTTTTGATACATACTGTCAGTCATGGTGCTTTATAACCTCACTGTCAGGTACTTGGGAGCGTACACAGCAATGCTAAAGAGTTTTGTGGGGTTTTTTCCTGTGTTTTGTCTTTGCAGTCAGATTTTTTTCTATGCTTTCTTTTTTCCAATAGCTTTGTTAGCCTTGCTTTGTGCTGAAATCCCCACTTGGAACTAGCGGGTTTAGTTTTTCCGTGTTGTTCTGTGGCCTCGTGCTGTTACAAAATCAGGTTACAAAACTTGCTCTCAACTTCCTGGCCACAGCTGATTCCTGCAGGCTGCCAGCAGACCACTTCTCCCAGCCAGAGCTGTAATCTGCTGCAGCAGTATTGCTTCTTGACACACAGAGAGAGTATTCCAGTTCTGATATTATCTCACAATATCTGTTTGAGATTTCAGAAATCTGTCAAATCTTTGCTTTTACTGCAAAACCTCTTTGTTAATGCATGACGTGTATGTGGTTTGCTTTAAGCTGAGTATTCAGGACTACTGAGTACACACATTCCTCTATTTTATGATGCCAAATCTTAAATTTGGTGAAATTACTGCTAAGCCACCATGGAATGAAATCTTTTCTTGCCCACACATCCTGGTAATGTCTACATGGGGTAAAATATAACGTCTCAGAGAAGGTTTTTTTGTGAGATGGTCAGGCTAAGACTGAATTGTTTCAGTTTTTAGAGCCTTGTTCTGGACAGAGCCTTACTGGTTGCTCTAAAGCTCTCAGCAGCAGAAGCTCTCAAAGGCACAAACCTCAATTCCTCTCCTGGCCCCACAGTCTGTATAAAATGTGTTTGCCTGAACATGCCTGTAGTTGATTTTTATACAGCATTTTATAAAACTTATGCCATCCACCCAAAGGTTAGTAAAAGGAATCCTTCCATTTTAAATATGGCCATGGATATCCTTATCCCAGTACTTCTCTGAGTGTACTTCCTTTATCTGTTGGTGGATGTCATAGCCTGACTTTATTTAGCCCCTGATCCTACACTCCATGTTCATTCAAGCTGTTCTGTAAGGCTGTGGTGTTTTATGACAAATGCTTTCCTTTTGATCAGTTTTACTCTTTCAGGTATCTGTTCTGTGGTCTATGACTTTCACCATAATTCTTCACTTTGCTTTAACTGTGTCAAGGCACCTGCACTTTTGATAAATGTGCACAAAGTCCATACAGTTGGCTGTTCCTGCTGGCTGCTAGATTTGTTTCACAGTTTCTCATCCAGGTACTTCCCAGTTGCTTGTGTCCTTCAGAATTTCTTCAATCTTGAGTCTTGATGACCTTAGTCCTTGGTTTCCTTAGTCCTGGTGGACTCCAGGTCATTGGTCTTTATCCTGCCATTTTTTCTCTGGCAGCTGGTGTGGGTTTGTCAGCCTGGTCTCCCCTTGCCATGTCATACATATCAGGCCAGCTGTGAAATATAACTGGCCCCCACAGTTTGTACAGTGTTTTCTCATGTGTTCACTCTTCCTATGGAAAAGCCCTTGATGGAATCTGGATTTTCAGTAAGTATCACTCTCTTCCAATGGGGATTGCTTGCCTGGAGTCTGTGCATGACCCTTTACTGTAAATGTTAATTCCCAGAGTTTATTCTGGTTTACAGGACCCTGCAGACTAGGTCTGCTTGTTTTCCCAATCTCTCCAGTAAAATTGTGTCCTGTCTCTTAAAAGTGAGGGGTTTATAACTAATTTTTGTAACATTTCACTAGGTATGACCATAGCAAATATTTCCTCTTTTAAACAGAAATAAGTCTCTAATTCTGTTCTGCCCTGTCTCAGGACCAAAGTTTAACAATGAACTTTACTCAATGAAATGCTTCAACCTTGATGGGCTTTGTTCCCATATGCACACAGAATTCTAGTATTTCTCCAGGCTCCTTCTTTCTCCAACACCTACTTCTTTACCCAGTTTCCATGCAGGGGCCTAACCTGTCCAGTTCACCTTTTGCCAATGACTCCCTATGGTGGATGTAAATGAACCCTTTCCTAAATAATGTTCTCTGTTTTATGGAAAATAAAATCTGTAATAACCTATTGCATCAGGAATACAGGAGCCTCCTCTGGGAATAATCAATGTTGCACTGAGCTCTGAATTGTGACTTCATTTGGGCATGGTAATGCCCAGCTTCTCAATCTTTCCTTCTGAATTCAGTGTGTCCTCCCACCCACGCTCTTTTCCCTCAAATGATGCCCCTGTGCCATTTATTTCCTCTTTCTTTTTACTTCCCTTTCAAATCTCAGTGGTGACTATGAGAACAAAGTTTTCTTTTTTAAAAAGAATATTTTCCAACAATTACACTTGGGCTTGAGTTTGTCTCATTTCATTTACATTGCAAGCCCAGAAAACTCCTGTGACTTCAGATGTCACTTGTGACTTTGCTTAAATCTGAGCACAGATTTAAGTGCCTTCTCAGAAAATCCAGTTTTAAGTGAAACATGTGTATTGACTGCATAGAAGAGACACAGGTTCAAGAAAAACACTCAGGGATGCAGAGATGCCTCTGAAGGAACTTCTTGCAGCAGGTTCCTTGTAGTCAGGACGCTGTTTAAGTGGGGGGTTTACCACAAAACATTTTATGCAGGACTAGGGCCTACATAAACAGCAGGACTTTTTTTTCTGCATTTATGTCTCATGACAGTGTGTTCCCAGCAATGGTTTCAGAGAATGAACAGAGACAAAGAATGAGACAAAGTATGCACTTGATGCCTCTTTGCTGATTGGAGATCTAGGAATGGGTGTTGGTATCTGGGAGACTGCCGAGCATGATTCCTAACCTGAATTGCTCCCTCATCCCTGTGTGATCAGAAACAACTAAGCAGATCTTCTCTGCTGGTGCTCCAGTGTATTTAAATTATTGAAGCTGCACAGGATGGTTTAAATTATCTCTGAACAATAGAGCCTATTCAGGCTTTTGGTGAATCCACTAAATACTTTTAGTCTGGTTATAAGGAAGCTACATTTGTAAATGAGTTGATTTTCCTGCTATTTTTGAAATGTTAATAACTGAAAATACTTTATAAGACTTTATTTTACTACAGGATTGTGGGGGTTTTGTTCCAATTACCAACTCTCAAATAAATATTTTTTTCCTAAAATTGTTTGCCTTATTTTACATTCATGCTAAGGAAATAAAATCTCAGAAGTACCATCTGCTGAAGTGGTGGAAATACAGTGGTGGAACAAAGTCTGACATTATGCTGGACAGAGTATGAATTTCTGACTGGACTTGATGCACTCCTGTTGCTCTGCAGGCTGCAGTGTGCGTGACTGCCTGTTCTGACTTAGTGGTCTGAAAGGTAAGAAATGGGAATGCTTCCTTGAACTCTGGGTTCATTTCCTTAGCCTCTCTCCTAGCTGAAGTTTAAGAAATGTGTACCACACGTTAGAGAAAAGTGGCATCCTGTTGTTCAGCACAAGTATTGCCACACTGATAATGCCAATATCTTGTTGAAGAAAACTGACCAGTGTGAAAGGCAGTGGATCTGTGACAATTTAACACAGGAAATCTTAGAAGTCAAGAGCACACACAGAGAAGCAAAGGGTACTTATATACAATGAATCATTCCTCATGCAAATTGCCAGTTTGTCATTTGAATAATTGCTTTTATGTGCAATTATTTGAGTAACTGTAACTGAATTGAAAAGAAAATGTTTTAAAAAAATATTTTTTCCCTGATCTTTTTGTCCTGTTCCCAAAACTGTGGACAGCTGTGCAGTTGTTTTCCTTTACCCCAAATCTGACAGTATTTCTGCTCTTGTTGGTTATATTTGGATAATGCAGGGGCTGAAGGATATCAGATTTGTACTTAGGACAGCTAGTTACTACAGAGGTGAAGAAGACTAACAATTGTCCTCCTTTTAAGTCTTTTGTTAGAGAAACCTATTGTGTCTGGTGTGAGTGCAGGAACATGAAATGAGAGTCCACCTGGAGGTCGCAGTGGATACGAAATAGAGCCCCAGAAGATTTGGGAGAACCAAATCAAATCAAATCAAATCAAATCAAAGGCTCTTTATATCACTTGTAATTTCACTGAGTTAGAAATACATTTTAGACCACTAGAACACCCATTGCTTTCTGCCATGCTTTGAGCATGACCTGAAAATCATTACCTACAATGTGAGAGATTCCTAGATGCTTCTGAGGAGGTTCCACTTTCTCTTTTACTCTTCCTTCATTTGCTGTTACTGCTCTGAGAATCTTCCAAACTGCAGGTTTCATCCCTCCTGCTGTAACCACAGTGGGAGGTTGTTAGCAGTTGCCAGTGCTGCAATCTTCAGTCTCTTTGAGAAGAACTTGGAGCTCTCTGTGGCTGTGGGCAGAAAGCAGCAGCTGCTGCAGAGGGCAGGGATGAGATGTTCCTGCCCAGCAGCTGGCTGCAGGGGAGGCTGATTCTGCTGTAAATTACTCTGCCAGCAAAGCCTCCTGCTGGAGACATGGCTTATGTTAATAAAATTTGTTCTGAGATGTACTTGTCACCTCCATAAATACATTTGCTATGCTACTATAATGGCATAGATTTGGGAACAGGGAGAGGTTATATTTGCAGGTATAATTTTTTTACCGGTATAAATGTATAGTGTTGAAGTGGTGAATGTCTTTGCACTCCTAAGTGAGGGAATTAAACTGGCAAAAACATAATGTCACTGTCAGACAGCAGAAGGCATTGGTAGGGCAGGAGCTTTGATTTCAGGACTGGAAATAAATATACATACATATGTACACATATATACATACAAGTAGATATGTTTTATAATACTGATAAGTGTATAATCACTTTATGTAATATATATACATATTTGTGAGTGTGTTCTAAACAGTATCTATAGCAAAGTTCATCTTTTGCTGCAACTTCCTTGAAACCATCCAGAAAACACCAATGAATGTAATGAAAGCAGAGAAATGGCATACAGCATTAATATAAGTTATATATACATACATGTACAGCTTCATGTCATGTCTAAACCCTGGAGGTGCAGTTAATCACTGTGGTTGTGCTCCACAGGTCAAGCAGAAGCACAAGATTACTGCCTGCAAGAGCAAATGCTGAGCCTAGCCCTGTTCTTGATAAAAAGGATATGTAGCAAGGACAGTTTAATTTTTCTTAGCTGAAGTTAGCCAACTGGGTCAATTCATATTCAGACACCAAAGAAAGGGAAAATAAATCAGAATTGTTTGGGAAATCAATTTATAAGTCCTATAGTTGGAGTCTGGCTTGGAGCTTTTGGGAGTCTATCCTTTGTTTGGGTTTACTTTCTACATACTCTGCTCTTCTGGGATTCTGAATGACCATGAGAAATATGTATTTTCTAGTGACCCCCTTAACATCTAAGAGACCATGTCATGTCACATTTTGACATGAGTGCCTTGTTACAGAGCCCAGGAATGAAGGGGATTTTTCCCTTAGAGAGGACAGGGTGAGATCTTAAATACTTCTGCAATTAGTTTTTGTTTCTTTCGTGATCTGGCTGGGAATATTTACAGTTGTGCTGAGCTGCAGTGTCACTCAGTGAGACTATGAGATGTTTTATCTTCCCACCATCACCAATTCTTTGACACTGACTGACATCCTGAAACAAGGAGCAGAACGGCCAGACAAGAAAGTTGCTTATTGAAACAATGAGTTTCCTGAAATAAACAGAGCAGTTTTGCAGCAGCAGGCCTGTTCCCTCCCTGGAACAATGCTGGGCATTTGCATCAGCTAAATGAGGTTAGTGTTTTGCAAAGTCTTACGGAAGCCTGTGTGTCACTATGGGCACTGGCAGATAAAGCCAACATGATAATTACTGAGGTCATGGAGAAGAAAAGGGAAGGAAAGTGAGATCTGAGCCAGATATTTAAACTGCTGCAATAGTTAATTAAAATGATGTAATTGCTCCAATATTAATTTCCCTTTCCTTTGCCCTGATATTTACCTCAAAACAACTTTTTGTTATCTAGTGCTTCTACTCATTTTCTCATACCAACAGAGCAGCTGCGCTAACACCCTGAAGCTACTCCAAATGTCCTCAGAGTGGAGACAAATATCCTCAGTCTTTAAAATGAAAGCCAAGGGCATGGCAGGAAAGAAAAAAAGGACAAACTGGGAGAACCTTGTCCTTGTTAGATTCCTTCCAAAGACAATACCCAAACTGAAATTGTTTTATGAAACAAAGTGTGGTAGAGCCCTGATAAAGTTTTTTAGTTTTGTTTCATGGCTGAGTTGTTCCTTGATGGCTTCCAGGAGAGAGCCTTGAGTTACTTTCAAGAAAGAAAATTTCAATTTAGTTTTCTTCATTAATAAATAACAATAAAATTTGGTCTCCTTTTTCTTCCATTGTCTTTATTGTTGATGGCTGCTGAACAGTGGTACCTGTGAAAAAGTATCTATGTACTCTTTTTCACTGTGACCACAAACTGGTCACAGATATCCCAGACTAATGGTGCTTCAGCAGAGTGGCACAAGTTTCCCATTTATGCCCTGCTCCTCCTGGCCTGTGCACACGAGCACACACAACAACATCCTGATGTGAACTGCTGCTCTTCTGAACCATCACACAAGCCAAGGCGTTCTCCCCTCATACATTTGAGCAGGAGAAGTAAGAAAAAGCCCTGTGACATATCTCCCCAAAGCTGAGAAGGGATTGTTTGAAGGTTTGTTTTCTGAACCCCTGTATCTCACTCATTTCCACGACATGGGCAAAGGTATCACCTGACAGATTTGGTGTTTGGGCTCTGGGCTGTCTTTTCCAAAGGCCAAGCACATTTGACATCCACAGCTGCAATGTCCCTCCTCTGTGCCAAAGCTGGGAAATTGGTGGTATTGGGTAATGTGTAAACTGCATTAGCCTGGAGAACTCAGCACATACAGTGTATAAACACAGTTTAAATAGTTTGGTAAGTCTCTGGGAATTTTTTGTTTGGTTTTTTATTTGTTTTAATGTAAAAGCTGGATGTGAGAGTTGAGAAAGTGCGACAGTGTAAGGAATTAATTTGCTGTCTTCAGGAGACAATTGGCTTTAACTACCAGATCCAAAGAATGAAGTTAATGTGATGCAACAAGGAAATGCCATGCCCCATTAGCAGAAGATGTTTTCAGTTAAATCAATGGTGTGATGGCACAGTTGCATGGGTTTACATGAATAAGCCTTGTTCCAGAAGAAAAACCTGGTTAAAAAAAATAAAAAAATCTCAGTCCTGAAATCCTTGCTGCAATAAATTACGATGCACTGGTCTAAACTCTTCCTAAGGGCAAGGTCTGTTTAAGTGCCTGTGACTGAGAGGTGGTATTTGGGTAATTTGATGGAGTTCAGGTAGTAGCAACAAATTTAAGCCCTGATTCTGTATTTCATCATTATTAAGCAAAGCATTTTGGCAAATGGTTCTCTTCAGATACACTTGTAGAATATCTCAAAGTGATTGCATGATAAAACACAAAACTATACATAAACTCTCCTGCAGGCTGGGTAAGTATTGTTCAAAATGTACTTAAATATTTTTTCATAAATAAACATACAAATAAATAAATAAATAAATGCGGGTAATTAACATTTTATATATATTGTATAGTGTGGACATGATCATTGTATACTTTTATGTAAGTAAATTTAAATATTATTGATACTTATATAAATATTTTAAAATGTGGGAAGTTCATATTTCTTTTATGATGGAAAAAACAATGAGTGATATAAATGAATCATGTTTTGCCAAGTCATTGAATTACATAAATGATTCCAATTTAATTATCCTTAGTCTTTTGCTCTGAGCCACAGGAAGTCAATAAACACAAAATAATGGCCATCATCAGGCTATAGAATTAGACCAGACAATAAATTCTATTAATTGGGAATCTCTTCTTCCTATTTAGCTTTACAGCATATCTGATTGCAAAAGTGGTGCCTTCCAAACATATTGGATTAATCTATATAAAGGATGTAGAGAACTTTAGGCCAGTCAGCCTCGCCTCCTTCCCTTGGAAGGGGATGTAGGAAATTATTCTGGAAACCATTTCTAAACCTGTGAAGGACAAGATGGTTGAGAGTAGTCACTAGGGGTTACTGACTAGGAGGAGGAATCCTGCTCAATCACTCTGATAACCTGTGGTGAGATCACTCTTTCAGTGGGTGAGGGGAGAGCAGGGGATGTTGTTTAAATTGACATTAGCCAGACTTTTCACGTCTCCCATAACATCCTCATAGGCAAGCTGATGAGGCACAGGGCAGGTAGCTGCACAGTGAGGTGGCTGAAAAACTAGCTGAGCTTCCAGGATCAAAGGGCTGTGATCAGCAGCAAAGTCCAGATGGAGGCCAGACACAGGTGATATACCTCAGGCACCGGCACTGCCAGAGTTCTGTAACCTCTTCACTAATGGCCTGGGTGATAGGACAGTACACACCCTCACAAATTCACAGATAATACACAAGGGAGGGCAGAGGCTGACACACCAGAGAGCTGTGCTGCTTCAGAGGGCCCTCAGTGTTCTAGAGAAATGAGCTGTCAGGAAACACAGGAAGTTTGACAAAGGAAAAAGCCATGTTCTGTCCCTGGAGAGGAAAAAGCCTCCTCAGACCAGCTGGAAAGCAGCTTTGTAGAGTAGGTCTGAGGATCTTGGTGGAGAACAAGTTGAGCAGTAACGTGACCTTGTGCCTAACGTTGCCAACAGCCACAGGTGGCCTGGAGGGGCTATGGATTCCCCATCCTTGGAAGTATTTAAAACCTGACTGGACACAGCCCTGAGTAGTGAGCTCTAGGGGACTCTGCATTGAACAGAGGGTTGGGCTGGTTGATGTCCAGAGGCACCTTCCAGTCTCAAAGATTCTGTGATTCTTAATGTGGAAAGAAAAGCTGTGAAGCTGAACACTGAGAGTACACAAAGTGCTCCATAATTGTGGTAGAACAGTGAGGACAGGAAACCTCGCTTTTTGTCTGACTACTAAGAAAATTCCCCTTCAAGGTGTGTATTGAGCAGAATCCTTGAGCTGATATGTCAGCATTGTGCAGGATACATTTTTATGTCTCTTAAAGCATGAACTTTAAACTTTGTTGGAGTCCAAACCACCTGAACCTGTACATGTGGAGGACAGCATCTAATGTGCAGCTTCTGTATTTGTCCTGAATCTTAATTCCTTTTCTTGAATAAGCTGTATAGAAAGAAGGTGTATGTCCTGGCTTTGGCTGGGATAGAGTGAGTTTTCTTTTTAGTAGCTGGTACAGTGCTGTGGTTTAGATGTAGGATAAGAATAATGCTGATAACACTGATGTTTGGTTGTTGCTGAGCAGTTCTTACATTCTAAAGGACTTTTCAGGTTCTCACACCACCCCACTGTTGAGGAGACAGGATACATGGGAATCTGGGAGGGGTTACAGCCAGGACAGCTGAGCCCAACTGACCAAAGGGATGTTCCTTACCATGCTGTAGAATAAAATGGGGAAATTGGCTGGGGAGTGGTTATCTGCTGCTCAGGGATTGGCTCAGCATTGGTCAGTGGGTGGTAAGCAATTGCACTGTGCTTCACTTGTTTTGTATATTCTATTGTTATTGTTATTGTTATTGCTATTCTTATTGTTATTATTGTTATTATTGTTATTATTATTAGTCCCCATTCATTTTTTGTCCTATTAAATTTTCTCAACCCAAGAGTTTTACCATTTTTTTCTGTTCACTCCCTCATCTCACTGGGGGAGTGAGCAGGTGCCTGTGGGGTGTTTAGCTGCCTGCCAGGTTAAACCACAACAGCATCATCACTCATGTTCCAGTCTGGTCTTTAAGAAAGACGGGTTTATCATACTAAGGTATAAATACACTTCCCTGAGTGTACAGTCTATACACAGAAACTGGTGATGTAATATAAAATACCGCAGTTTACCTTTCCTGTAAGGACCTATTCTGTTCTACTGGCTGCTCACACCAGAGTAATGTTTACTTTTACTTCATTGCTTGCCTAATGCATAAGGTCAGGTATAAGCCTGAGAAGGTAATAGTTTAAAGTCTCTTTTCCAATGAAAGCAATGAGACCTTTCATATTCACTTCAGTAAAGCCAAGATTTTACTCTATGACATAACAATCTACAGGACCTTTAAAAAGATTTTCTCTAAAACTGCAGTGATATCAACAGGACTTCAAATATTAGAGGAGATTCAGAGTCTAATTTATGCAAACAGTATTTTACTATAATTCCATAATGCCAGTGAGAGTGCTCTTTTGTAACCACAATAACTTAGTCATCTCATTTTTCTCTCTTTGCTTAGTATGTGCATGGTTGTAGATGTGGGAAGTTAGGCAAAAAATTTTTTTTTAGACTATAACAAAGCTGTTTTCAGTTAGTGAAACAGCAAAAACTTACATTTCTGAAAAGGGCACTGTAGTGTCTCATTTATTTGTTCCCTGGCTAAAGTGTGGCTGCATTGCTCTTTTTTTTTCTGATGGGATTTTCTTTGGTATCCATTTTGTGAAATAAAGTTGGCTGCATGCTGAAAATACACACATTGATTTCAAACCAAAGTAAATTTGTTCAGCTTATTTATAAATCTGTCAGGATCCAAAATAATGGAGAAAATTTATTTATCTGATACTACATTATTGTACAGCTTTAGGCAAAACAGAATCCATAGGATTGCAGTCAGATTTGGGGGGGAGATGTGCTCTGTCCTTGGATTTTCTTCTTCTCATTGAACTTTCCTGCAAGTAGATATTTACTCTTTTAAAATAGAGTCCCTGCCACAATCCCCAGCTTAGCTGTAACTCTATCTCTTTGTAGACTCTTCAAGGGTCTCAAAGAAGCCTTGGGCTTTTGGCTGCCGGTTCTTCCCTGTGGTTTGCTTCCTTCAGACGTGTTTCTTAGGTAGTCTCCTTTAACCAATTGGAATTGCTACAGGGGGGTTAAATTTATCTTAACTACTGCAGCTCTCTTCTCCAAGTGAGGCCTAACCAATTTGTTTTAGATTGGGAATCATGAACTCAGAATGAAAGCATTGGAGAGAAAATCTGGCTCAAAGAACAAGCAATAAGCACAGTTGGCTCCCCCAGGTAGTCACCCAGCTCTGTCCAAGAAAGCTGCCATGTGGAACCAAGCGTTTGCGAGCAATCCTCTACAATTTCTGAGATCAGCAGCATTTGGGGTAATTTATGTATGACTGACTGTATGAAAAAATACTGTTCCCTATGCTTTGGGAAAGTACTGAGTGTCAGGCAGAGCCCTCTAGCAAGAGTGAGTAAGAGTTTCCACGCGCTTTGTTCCGTGCTGTCAGCCGCGGTGCAGAGACGGGACAGAGTTATCTTGTGTCACCACTCGGTTCCGGCCTGAGCTGGCCCCTGGTGACACAGTGCAGGAGGGAGCCCGAAGTGTCACCAGTGACCCCTCATCTCCACATCCCTGAGCGCTCTGTCTCTGGCTTTGTTCATGCTGGCCTGGAGACACCACTGCGCCTTTCCATCTGTGACTGCTCCCGCTCACTCCTGCAGCCCTGCTGAGCACTTCCACTTCTCTTGTGCATCCTCTTGACAGAAAGGGCTTTTCCCTGGGTGTGTTTTGCTACGTTTTGACAAAGGACAGATAGAATATAATACCACAAACAGGAAATACTGGGCATGTAATGGGCATGTAAAGTAATGCATCTTGGTAATACTACCATTAACGTTTTCACTATAAGTTCTGCTGCTTAGTTTTTGTTTATTTCACACTGACACAGGGTTTTGTTGCATGTTGGAATCTTTTGCAGTGCAGCATTGCAGAAGCAGAGGCTGAAATACCTCAGTTGGCATTGGTACTTCTGCCCTGGCTTTGCTGCAGCTTTACCAGACTGCTTCCCATGGATGATGTTGAATGTGAGTAACACACTTGGGGTTTTGTCAGGGCTTTTTTAGACCCTATTGATCAGATGGGGGCTCTGCTGGATTTAGGTTTGGCGTTAGGTTTCCTTTTGGATTGGAGAATCTAAATATCCCTTGTTTAATCTGGAAAAACAGCACATTCTCCATCATCATTAAGATAGAGACAGCATTTTTTTGCCATTACTTTAGGACTGTACTGGAATATACAATTACAAATTTATATATGTTTAAAGCACTTAAAATTTTGTGTGAAGTCCTTGATAGGTGCCAGACAGCACATACAACCAAAGAGTTATTTTTGTGCACAAAATTGTGTTGCGATCAGGAAATTGGTGTTTCTCCTATTTCTGGTGGCCTCAGTGGGGATCTTCTGGAGAACTGAAAACATGAGGAAGCTGAAAGCATCCCTTGCCAGCCTGAACTGCACACTGCCTATGCAGTGCTCAGCAGTTTTAGAGCAATGGGTATGTGTAAGATGCCAGAAGCCTCTTTCCAAAGGGACTCTTACAGCTGAATGTGCTCAGTACATACCTCTGGTCACCCCTTGGCCCTCATTTTTGGGATTTTAAGAAAGGTATTGTCAAGGATAATAGAGCTGCTGCAAGATTTCTAGGGATGTTCTTGAAACTGAAGCCATCAGAGATCTATCAGCTAGTTTGCTCCTGCTTTGTGTGTGTGTGAAGGACACCCCACCAGCAGCAGGAGCAGCCATCTGCTGTTGAAAGGATTTGCAGTATGCCATGCTGGTAGTTCAACCCTGAGATCCAGTCAGGATGCACAGGGATTTTCCCCCAGTGAGAACTGCTGAATCTTGGAGGTATCATGTGATCCAGGAACTTAAAATTTCTTCCCCTTTGTGTCATCATTACTCTTCCCACAAAATATTTGATTCTGTAATATAGGAGACATCATGCATTAATCGTTTGGTCCTGTTCATATTTAATTTATGTGATCACCAGTGGGATCTTCTTACCTGAAGCATGGACAATTGAATATTCCAGATACAGCAAAACTGGAAAATTAAGATTTTGTGAAGTGTTTACCTGAGTGTCGTTAGTTCATTGTGATGCATTTTGATCTCATGAAACACAGCTGTGATACTTCTTTCTGCATAAATGCATAAATCTGTATGTATTGGTAGCTGGTTTTAAAGACAGGTATAAACAGAATTTTTAAGCATGTTTGTTTTTCCTTCTACATTTGCCTCATGACAGTGTTTGCATTGGCTTAACTGGTTCTGATCATACAGTGTGTGTGAGGTAATACCAGCAAAATACTCCTGTGAGCAGGCAGCTGGGGAATGGCCCCACGTAGAGAGAGGAGCAGCAAGTTAGTAAAATACATCCTTTAAAAGTACCAGAATCTGTAGGTTGGTTGTGGGAATATGTGAACAATGACATAAAGAAACTGCTTGGAAACTGTGAGTTCAGGTATCAGGCTGGAGTCAGATCTAAGCATTTCCAGTCTGCTGATCCAGTCTTTGAATCTGTTTTGCTTCCAGCAGATGTCGAGGGCATGTTTACACTATCAGATAACATCCTCTGCCTAGTTTACACCTGGTCCCCTGCCTAAATGTCAGTGCATTCCTGAGCTTCCTTTTCCTGTCAACCAGCCGTCTTCAAAACAAAATGTAGGTTTGCTCCTGGGGAGTTTCTACTGGTTTCTCCTATTTTCAACATTCTCTGCAAGTCACACCTGGGGTCACTTTGCATTACACTCCCCACAGGTTTTGTAGCCAAATCTGCTCCTCTGAGCTTCAATGAGGGTACTTTCACGTTACTGTCCCACACTATTTGAGACACTTTGAGATGATTTCTTCTCCACTCCATTGTGACTTGGTGTCCAAAGGAGATGCTCGGTCAGAGGCAGTGAAATGTGGACAAAGTCAATATTGGCTTGATAGGCAAAGATTGCTCTCGGGGGTGGGGGGAGGTGTATAAAGAAATGTAGACACAGCCAGTTACCTGTGTCTACAGGTGTTCTTGGGGGTTATTTCAATGTTATTCAGACTCACATCTGAGCAATGCTGTCCTAAGTATCATCCGTCTTGAAAAATATGGCAGAAAAGATCCATGACATCTCTTGGAGGGTGATCAGTGTGGATCAACTGGACTGAGAATTGCCAGTGAATTTCAAAGTTCTGTGGCAGCACTCTGCTGCCTACATAAGTACCTAGATAGAAGCTGGAGGGGAGGCTGTAACTCAGACTCCGGATAAAAATCAGACAGATACCATGTCTCAAGCTTTTTTTTTTTTCTGAACACTGTCTCTCTTTGCAAGCATTTCCTCTCTGTTTTCTGAGAACACCCTCCATTCTTACCCTGACCCTCCTGTCAGTGCTGTTCAGCTCATTCATGTGCTGCCCTGATTGCTGGCAGCAAAGTGAGGCTCAGTGGGACAGCAGTCTTGGTGCTGCCTGCGTGTTCAGACCTTGGGATCATCCTTCTGGTACTGACTGCTTTCCCTAGAAGCATGTGAGGGTGCATGGAGGGGTGCAGAAAGGGAATAGGGAAAGAGCAAATCACCCTAGCAGATAGCAGAGCACCACTCAGCTGACACAGAGACTGTGAGCTATTGAGGGTTATAACTTTCTTCATTGTTAATTGCCACATTTGTGCTGCTCCTATTTTAGTTTGGTCAAAAATGCAGAGTTTGTAATTTAACTATCTCAAATGCTGGTTAGACATTCAGATATTGCTGTTGTTCTCTTGTTCACTGATTGCTTTATCATGCACACAACACAAAGTACAGACACACAGAGATGGCAAAATGTTGTGTGTATTCATGTACATATGTTGATAGAGCAATGGATATATCTGTGTCTATGTGCATATATACATAAACATATAAAGGGAGAAAAACAAGAAAGTGAAATAAAATGACCATAAATATTTCTTGCTTTGATTCTGCACTATTAATGTTTTCACTTCTTGTTTCATGAGAAACAAGTTTCACTTGAGACTGTGATACAATTTGGGCTGTATCTTTTGGCAACTTTTTTTCCAATGAAGGCCGGGCTGAAAAAATACAGTGAAAGATAATTCTGCCTAACAGGAAGCAATAATTCACACCGATGTGAAGTGAAAGAAACCTCAGCCAGACTTGCTTCTATAAAATCTTACTGTCTACTTTATTCCTGGCAGTCAAAGAGATTTGTCTAGTAAGCAACAATATCTTATTAAATGTCTAGTGCTTTACTTCTGAAATAAAAAAAATGTGAATTTCCTGTAGGTAAAAAGATGGATGAAGAGCTGTCTCATGAACCCAGTTATACTGACATAAGGATGTGTTGGAAGATTCTGCACAATGATTTTTCAGGTGATTTCCCTAATCTTTTTCTACAGTTAATCACATGAGAACTCTCTTCAACACTTTTAGAATAAGAGGAAACCTGCATAATTAAGATTGTAAAGTCAAAAGCTGAGACAAAGACAGAATTTATGTTGCTGTCACTAATTAAATTCTGTTCGGTTGAAGTGGACAATATTTTTTATTATTTTTTATTTTTCCCCCACTTTTGGCACGTCTTTCATCCATGAAAGACTCAGCTTTGTGGATGTCTGAGGCAACATCAGAAAGAAAAAATCAACACATTTCATAAAGCATTTGGAAATGGAAATGCTGTTGGGGCAGGTGGGGCTCAAAGTAGGCACTGCTTCCTAAATCAGGTGCAGCAATGATGGTTTTCTCTTCTGGTGTTCTGGTGTGTAGAAAAGCCATGGTCCAAAATGCTGTTAGGGCCCAGGAATGAGGAACTGGCCATACCAGGAGTCTAAGGAAGCCACAGTGTGAGGTGACTTTCTGGTGGTTTTATAGTTCCCATCAGGAAAACAGAAGCTCCTCTCCCACTTGGAGAATTGTGTAAAAGTCTCCTTGTGAAGGTAGACCTGAATTTGTACTGATTCACCTTTCAGCAAGGAAAATGCCTGGAAACAAATAATATAACCTCTGATTTAGGAAAAATATTTCAAATAATCTAAACCTTTTTAAACTCTTATTGTTAAATGCCCCATTCTTTCCTAATTAATATTTTAATATTACAGA
Organism: Cyanistes caeruleus; assembly: GCF_971803275.1. Taxonomy (NCBI): domain Eukaryota; kingdom Metazoa; phylum Chordata; class Aves; order Passeriformes; family Paridae; genus Cyanistes; species Cyanistes caeruleus. Next base: position 12,996,034 of record NC_141701.1, read on the forward strand.
ATGTATTCAAACTGAAGCTTTCAGGACCTGTGCTGTTGGTGTTTTGCTTTTGGTTTTGTTTTGTGTTTGTTTTTGTTTTGGGTTTTTTTGTTTGTTTGTAGAATCTTTTCCTCATTGCTAGGAAAATGTGGTGGATAGCCAAACAAGAGAATGTGAATCCTCATGGGACAAGGAACAAATATCTCCCCAGCCTAAGCAGACAGAAGACAAAAACTGAGGAGAATATCCAGGGGTCTGTCCTTAAATGCCCCCTTTGAATAGAGCCAAGCTCCCTGGAAACAGCCTGAAAGAATGTAAAAAATTATAAATATGGTAAGGACAGGACATACAGGTATGGGCTAAATCCTCAGCCTGACCTTGGTGATGTAAAGATGTCCAGTGCTGCCCTTTTGACAGCAGGCAGAGGCGCACATCGACCTTGTTTAGGTTCCCATGCACACTGTAAGCAAAAGCAGCTCTCGTTTGCTTGAGCATTATGTTTGTTACCCCTTCCCATAAGAATGGGAATTAGAATGGATGTTTCCCAGCTTGGGAAAAATGCTCCTCTCCTTTGTACAAGCCTTGATACCTTTACACCTTCAAGGGCTCTGGCCAGTGTGCTCTCCTCGTCTTCTGTGTACACAGAGCCCCTTCAGGAGGACAGCTGTGCTTGAGGTAACCACGCTCTGGAAGCACAGCACTGGGAGGGGAGATGGGCCCCTTGCAGACCCTGGATTCTCCTTTGAATTCCTCCAGTCTGAGCAGGGAAAGGGAGATGGACTTCTATGGAGATATTCCTTCTTGCCAAAAATGATCTGACAGAGTGTGTGTATGTTATCTTGTAACCATGGAAACAAACAAAAATGAGCCTGTTGGCTACAACCAGACTGTTTTCAGTTTCTGGAAAGGGAAAAGGCTCCCTTTAATCCTTGGTCTGGAATTGGCAGTCCTGCCACTGGCATGGGTCAAGGTTGTGTTTAGTGCATGGAATATTTTTACCATGATACTAGGTCCTAAAATTCACCTAGCTTCAGGAAAGTTTGCCACTCTTCCTTTCTTTTATTTTTTGTTACAACACCACACATTTAGTCCTTATCAGATTGATTAAAATCACAACCTGGCTATCACGTGATTGTAGCATGGATATTGGGGCATTATGAATATACTCCAGGAAGCCTGGAGAGCAATACATCAGAATCACTTTGTAATTTTGTGTTTTATGTTAATTTTATATTGTTATGAATAAATAGCAGGTAACATAAATGATGAACCTTGTGCAAATTGTGCTGGTGACTTATAAATATATTCGCCTGTAAGTGTATTCACTCATAAGAGATTCAGATCATGAATTAGTCTGTATTTTACAGCTGTGGGTTCTGACAATTGAAAATTTCCATCTAGATAACTGAGTATGCTTTATGGTATATGTACAACTTTTTTTTGGGTTCTGATCTTGGAATCATGTTACTTTAAAAAGTACAGAGAAGTCAGTGTCCATCACAGCAAGGTTCTTGTCTGTTGTGTAATGTCAAAAATTCCATAAAATCATTTTGAAACCCCCACTGGGTGATGTATCCAAGCAGATGCAAGATTCAGGGAAATTTTCTCTTTTCTTGCAAGAGTTTCAGAGCTGCAGATGAGACTCGTCTGTATCATGGTCAAACTGAAACAAACTTCAGTTCCTGTAATTCATGGGTTTAAAACCAGGACTTCCTGTGGGCTCCACTTCAGCCAAGAATCTCCAGAGAATTGAATTCTGTAGCCACCTCCTGCCTGCTGTGATAGGTCCCTATCTGCTTCCAGCTCTTTCTCTTTTTCCTCTGCTTTGGTAAGGTGTGGAAAATATAGAATGAGGCCAAGTGTATATAAGGCTCTGTGCTGCTGTCATCATCAATCATTTTTGACTCTGCAGCTCATGGCTATGGTGAAAAATATCTGGAGCTAGGTCTACACTTATGCAGGTGCCTGAAGTGAGGGACAACACACCTTGCTCTCTCAGTCTGCATATAGAAATCATGAAACATCATTATCATCCAATGCACAGTAATTATGTTCTGGGAGAAACATGAGTTCTGTTCTGGAAGAAGCATTAATTATAATGAATATATATTTTCACAGTCATGTAGTAAATATGTGTATATATAAATGACTGGATATATGCACATATATATACGTACATATATGGATATAAAGATATGAATGCATATGCTTATAAGTCTAAGTATATTTCTATATTATGCATATATAAGTGCATTTGTGTGTGTGCATGTTTTCATTTACCACATATCAGGGAAATTACTGCAGACTTGGTTGCCTCTGTCTCCCCTTTAGTCCTCTCAACCCGTGTGTTTTATCTTGGTGTTCCAGTTTTATGGCACATCAGAAATCTTCCTTGCTGATTACTCGGTCAAAACTCACCCTTTAATTGCTGTCAGAGAGTGGCTGCTTGCAAGGATTCACTTGGAAATTCTCTAATCCTGAGTGTGAATTCAGAAAGTGAACTCTAATGAGCTCTTTCCTCCTCAATTAACTCACCATGGAAAGATGTCTGGTTCTGGCTGCCTTGTCTGCAATTCTGCAGTCATAGACAGGCATGAGGGCTGAAACATGTGCATGGTATTAGCACAACTGCAGTGCTTGGGAAGCTCTCTTCTGGGCTAGCAAATGCTCAGGATGTCCATGAAGGTTATCTTCCCTCTGCAGAGAGGTATATTATTTCAAATATCACTTTCCTTTGATAGGGGTAGTAAATGCCTCTAAACTTGTATTGCTCATTTTGGGTGCCCTTCTTCCATCAGAAGGGAAAAAAGTCTCAGAGAATATTACTTGGCAAGAAGTACAGCTATTAGTTATTAAATGGGTGTGGATTTAGCACTAATGGGATTTGGAGTCTAGGCAAATGTCAGAAGCAAATAAATATTGTGACCTTCTGAAATGCAACAATTATTTTTTTATTTTGTTAAATTCTGTCCATTCTCAACACTACAAAAATATCAAGAAACAGAGAAGCATGAAATCATAGACTGCTCTGGGTTGGAAGGAACCTCAAAAATCACCTAGTTCCAAACCACAGCTCCGAACCACCATGGGGCCCACATCTTCCAGGTTGCTCAGAGCCCCATCTAGCCTGGTCTTGAACACTTCCATGGATCAGGCATCCAGAACCCCTCTGGGACACCTGTTCCAGTGCCTCACCACCCTGACAGTAAAGAATGCCATCCTAATAATATAGACTCATAGAATGGCCTGGATTAGAAGGAATCCTAAAATCATCGAGTTCCAACTCCCCTGCTGTGTACTAATCTAAATCTATATCTACCCTATTTGTGTTTGAAGCCATTTCCCCTTGTCCTGTCACTACATACCCTTTTATAAAGTCCCTCTTCATCTTTCTCTTAGCCCTCCTTCAGGTACTGGAAGATGTTGTAAGGTGTCCCCAGAGCCTTCTCTTCTCTGGGCTGAACAGCCTCAGCACTCTCAGCCTGTCTTGCAGGGGATGTGCTCCAACTCCCTGAACATCTTTGCAGCCCTCTGGATCTGCTCCAACAGGTCCATGTCTTGCTTATATTGAGGACCACAGAGCTGGAGGCAGCACTGCAGGTGGGGTCTCACAAGAGCAGGATAGAACAGGGTTGGCTTTCTGGGCTGCACAAGAGCTGGGTTGTGTTCAGGAACCCCCACGAGGTTCTCCACAGGGATGCTTTCAATTCACTCACCACCCACACTGCCAATATCTGGTATTGCCCTGACACAGGTGAAGATCCTCTTTCATAAAAATGGAAGGAGGCTATTTTAAAGATTTAGTAGCTGGTTGGTAATTTTTTTTTTAACTGTCTAAAGATGTGGACAGAGATGTAAGATATCTTGAGATCTTTCCTAGTCTTACTCTTTTCTTTAGTGTCAGGATCAGCCAAATCGATATCACTTCTAACAGATATTATCCTGTGATGAACGACTTCATTTGTGGAGAGTCTACAGCTTCCCCAGACATCTTGGCAAAGTATTAACTTTGCCAAGAGAAAATTTTCTTCAGTATTTAGTCTTAATTTTCCACCTTTTTTTTTTACTCTCTGACCACACCAGATGAATGACAATTTGCAAAATGTTTTATATAACATTTTATGTATTTATGTCATCAAGCCTTCTGCTGCTTGGAGAAAACATAGCCTTATTCTAAAACACGAAGATTCAATGATACAGGACAGCACTTAAAACACTCTGTGGGTCTATGAGGAGCTCTTCAGACTGTCATGAACTCATCTGCTCCTCAGCATGGCTTCACAGGCCAGGTGTGCATCACTTACAACCACCTTTTGCTCATAGATCACATTTTGGAAACCATCAATATAGATTACTTTTCAGTGAGAACTCCTAGGTGGGACAGCTTATCATGTGTTACTGGTGATATTTGAAGTACATACTTCTTACCCTGTGCCACAAAGTGGAGACAGTTACTTTTCTGTAGTTTGCAATGATTTTTTTTCCCTTCACAGCAGGTACATGGGAGGCCAATTACTACAGGGCAGGATGGGGCACTTTGAGATTTGTGTGGATAGCTAATCTTCAAAAACAAGTTTTGCAGTTATGGAATTGCTTTAGATTATGCCTTACAGTAGGAAACATTTTAATCTTGTCTTTAAATAGCAGAGGCTAAACACTATCTGTATCAAGAGATAATCTAATGCCTTAAATTTGGTAAACTACATATCATAGGTCTGAAATAAGAAATTATTTACAGATAATAGCTAAATTGAGAAGATATTTAAATGAAGTTGGGCATACACTTTTGCCTTGCTCTGAATATGGATGTTGGTTTCAATACATTTCTGAAGAACATTTCTGTTACCATCAAATTATTCTCAGAGCCTCATTTGGATGTTTTATTTCCAATAAGTAAGCTTTTAGGTTAAATTATGTTGTGTCTGTGTTCCAAATGTCAGCATATTTGGGGTTAACACATGGATAAAAAGCTGAATTCTCTGCATCCCTGCGTTCTGGATAACACACTGTGACAGGACAGACACTGAACTCTTTTTGCTTTGGTTCTGGACACAGATTTTTGTTCAAACATCAGGTCTTTGCAAACACAGGAGACCTTGCATTCATAATTAATTTATTAATTTATTTGTCCATCAACTAACTTTGTGACAATTATTATTGAACAGGGACTGTCTTAGATATTGAAAGGTTTTTGAAATTTCCCAGAATTCTTAAGACTACAATACTTTGTGGCTTCTGCCCTTTTAACTCCCATCCAACATGTTTCAGGCTGGCTGTTATAATGAGTCATTTTTGTAAGAGAAATGTGATTCTAATACATTTTAACTGAAGCTAGAAGAATACTGGCTGAGGTACATTGAAAAACAGCATTACATAACATCAAATGAAGTGGGAATAAAAATTTGTCTCTTTTTTAATGCTTGAATGACTTCTGAAATAATTGAAAACTGTGACTTGTTAAAAGGCAGGAGCCATAGTGGCTCTTGATCACTTGAATTTAACAGTCAGATTGTAAATATTTCCTCTTTCCATATGAAATTTTATTAGGAGTATTAGAGTTAATAATGTTTAATGCAGGCTTTGCCCCTCACGACAAGAATCACTTCCAAATCCAATTTGACTCTGAAGAGTGCAGTATCCTAGAAATGGATGAGGATACAGGTAAATCTGACTAAATGTTGTTAAATCATAAATATTTAACCAGGAAAAAGTCTGATGACTCTGAACAGGGTACCTGGAATCACCACAGAATCAGCTAGGAAGAATCTGCTATAGAACACAGAAATACGAAGTTTGAATCTATTCAGAATATATCCATACAGGGCTCCTGTCTGAGCTAGAGAAATTAATCTATTAGATCAACATGAACTTTTTTCACCTATTTGACAGAAATATTTTCTGTCTACAGTCAAATCTGTAATTTTAAGAGTTATTCAGGGGATTTCCAGGGCACTGTGAGAATGGAAATATGCTTATTTTGAGGCCTTTTAGTAGAAATTTGATGACATATTTCTGCAAATATAAATCTACATTTACAGTCACCTGCTCTGGGTGAGCTTCTTTTAGCACGGGGGTTGCACTTGGTGATCTCCAGATGTCCCTGCCAATCCCAACCATTCCATGATTCTGTGTGATTCTGGTACCACTCACAGCTAACCAAGAGCCTTGGGTTATTTTCTCTGGGTAGGGCTTATGTTAGGGCTCATCCTATCCAATACGTTCAATGAGGACCTGAGATGTGACAAATTGCTGATGAAGGCAGCTACAAAGAGTTACAGAAGGACCTTATGGTGCTAAATTAGTGGTTGATGAAATTTCCATGTAAGGTAAAGTGATGCACAAGAGAAAAACAGTCTTGTATTTATGCATCCAATGATGAACTTTGAACTGTAATTGTCATGCAAAAATGAGATTCTGGAGTTATTACAACCAATTATACATACTCTTAGCAGTAGTCAAACAAGAAAATGAAATCAAAGGGTTATTTTGCATGGATAAAGAAACAAGGCACACATCGTTATGCCTCTGTACACATCCATGATGTGCTCTCATCTTGAATACACAATGTAATTTCTTATTCCTTCACCCTATTTCACTAGGTAAGTAGGGATAGTAAAAGAAATAAAAAATGAGGGTACGAAAGGGTGTCAGAAAACATCAAAGATAGTCAAAAATAGGAATATTCTGCTCTAGAAGAAACAAATAAGCAGAGTAAGATTGATCAACCCTTCCCAGAGGGGTCTATAAATTCATGAAATGTGAAAATGGCAATATGAAATGACCTCCCATAAGGTGATCAATAGAAGGTATCAAATGAAACTTGTAGAAGTCTGGTCCAAAATTAAGTGTTCGAAAACTATGGAACTGTCCCCAAACCATGCAGATAATGGCACCAGAAGACATGGTTTAATGATAAGCACAGGGGTGGTACTGTGTTGACAGATGGACTTGATGATCTTAAAGGCCTTTTCTGACATTAGTGATTCTGTGGTTGATTAAAAAAAAAAAAAAAAAAAGTGGACATTTCTCTAAATAATGTGATATTAAGGCTGTGCTGCAGAACACTGTAAAAAGAAAAAAATATATGGGTCCAAAAGGTGGATGAACAAATTCATGGCAGAAAAATCCAAGGCAGACTCAGTACAGAGATGCTGCCTTTGACTCCAAAAGTTCATGACCATAGATAATTGAAGAATTGAAGTCTGGTAAATATTTTGGAATAATATAATTTTACCCTTACACTGTCTTTAGTGTGTGCTGGGCATCCAATACTGGCAATTGATGGAGACACATGCTGGAGCTTCATGTCTTAGCTTGGCTGCTCAAAAGCCTTTGTGATTTATCAAGATGTGTAAGGATGAGAGGCCAGGAATATTTGATAACAGCTCTGCCTGCATCTGGGCTTCATCCATGTGTCATTACCTGCCTCACCTCTAACACTGATCTAAAGGTGTGTGAAGAGTCATGAGTCAGGTGAAGACAATGAGCACTGGGCATCCAGCACTGCTTCTTTACAATTTGTATAAACAAACTCACCTAAATTTCCCCAGACAACAGAGTGTTTTCAGCATACTCCCTCACCCCTTGCATGCAGTCTTGTTTCAGCCTTCCATGCCTCTTCACCAATGTTTGTAACTAGCTTAGTATGTTTTGTTATCTCCTACTCTTTACACAGTGATAACAGTGACAACCAAGACCTGCATAGTCCCATGGGAAAAATGTTTTTCATGTGAATTCCCATTTCCATTCAGAAAGATCCCTCAGGACCTTCATGGTCAAGTGAAGGCCTTAACATCTGTCTCTTGAGACCTAGGGTTTGAAACCAGATCTGCATATCTCAGGCAAATATAGAAAAATGGGCTGAAATCTACCTTTTGGAAGGCGTTTTGTGTAACCCTACAGCCAGTGATTACCCTGCTCACGTAGCTGGATCTTTCTGTCATTGTCTGGCCAGTGATGTTAAAGCTGACTCATCCACATGAAAGGTTATGTGATATCTTTATGTTCATTCTTTCATTTAATTCATATTTATATTGTTCCCTGTCCTACTCCTGCAGAGGACAAACATCTGTGTTTTTCCAGTCCTTCTCTTCATACAGCTGACTCATTTAGGACTCATTTACTATCAGGTCTTCAAGAAGGGATTTTAACAAGGCTTTATCATAGGGCTCTTATTTTAGTTCCAATGCTTGTTTTCTGTGATAACCAGCCAAAAGCATGATTGAATCACACTGTGAAGGCATTTATCCTTTGGTATATATGACTTTATTCTTTCCTTTTCCACTTACACCTCATTGTTAGATGTGATCTTTCACTGTGCTATATATAAACTTGAATTTTAAACTCTTTGAAATAGGGACTCCTTACAAAATTTGCCTCTTTCCAGACACAAAGGAACAGTCCTGGGAACAAGTAAACAAGACTTTTAAAGTGTAAGTCACAGTAAGTTGCTCCCTTGAAATGGAAAAGAGAGGAATGTTGCCCTTTATTGGCAATGTTCCTACAGGTAAAGTAATGATAAATTAAAAGAAGGCTTCAATATCCAGAGCAGTCATTTTGCCTGCTCAAGAGAAGCAATTCACTTAACATGCAAATTGCCTTTTTAAACCAGGAATTCCTTGTCCCTGTGTGGCTGCTTTTTTTATCATGTCACCTTTTCCTGCTGCTTAACAGCAGTTAATGGAGCTTCAAATTGTTATCAGCTTGATATTACCACAGAGCCAGCTTAGACAAATTCCTGGTAAGCACCACAACATATTTCAGTGGATGAAAATTAATTGTACAGCATTGTTTCCTTTTACTTTAATGTGTTCCAGACCACTTGGACAGTTCATTAGTGAATCCCATTTTGCAGAGGACAGCCCCATTTGAGGGACTGTCAACCTGAGATGATGGTGCCTGCATATTGAAGACTCAGGTGAGATCCTTTGACATCTGGCATGTCTGTGCTGACTGTCTTATAATGAAGTGAGAACAGACACTGGAGGGATGATGGTTTTGACAGGGATGAGGCATTTAAGCTCTGTGTTTTGTCAGGCTCCTGTGCACACTGTGATGAGCAACAGCATTACAGAAAATGTTTCTGCAGCAGCTGCAGGGGCAGCTGATCTTCTGTTTGGACCATTTTTTGTATGTCTGACCCTGCATCAGCACTGTCACATAGCAACATAGCATCCACTGTATTATTTTTTGTGGCAAAGTGTTGCTTTATATGAACAGAGTTTTCTTCACGTCTTCCAGGTTGAATTGAAAGTTATCTCTGTTTTACCGGTGGGGAGCTGAGATGGAGGTACTTTAATTGGATCCAGACAGCTGAAAGTTAGTCTTCAAATCTTAGCACTTTTTCCAGCCTATCTATGGAAATTCACAGGCTTTTTTCCATGATAATTTAGATATTTATTTGGTTGGGATCCATTGCCTTATGTCTGTGCTTCTCTCCCTGCTGATTAGAGCTGAAGTCAGTTGGGGTGAATGCAGGGACATTTACAAATCTAATGATTTTCTGAAGGCATTTAGCTATCCAAAGATGCAGACAAGGTGCTTAGGAAGGCTTTGAAAGTGTCTTCTGCAGGTCCAGCTTTGAGGAAAATGAGTGTTCCAGGAAGGCCTAGAGGAGCTGTAGACTCCTCTGCTCTGGGATGAATACAGGGTGCCCATCCTCTGTCACCCATGGAAATGGCCTAAGTGATTATGGAAGATATCCCTGCTCTGCTGAATCCTGTGCCCATTTGTCCTGGCTTCATCAAATGGTCTCTGAGTAAAAAGGGTGAGGGATCTATCTTACACTAAAGGAGAAAGTCCACAAGATTTTTCTCCAAAGATGGGAGGACATTCTTGAGATTCAGGGAGGCACTGTTAAATGATGTAGGAAGCAAATCTAAAATTTGTGGTGATCTTGAGCAGGATTTTAGGGTTTCTGAAAAGAGCCAAAAGTTCTGATAATTTGCAGCTTTTGAAAGTAGCTTGGACAAATTGCTGTATAAAATTTGGGAGAACAGCCAGCATTGGCAGAGAAAAGAAGTGCTGTTTCCAACATGTGACTCTAGGATTAATTCTTTTCTGCCAGTTCAAATCTTTTTGTAGTTTTAATTGCCTTCTATTGCTAACTTTTTATTCATGCATAATGTGTATGATGGCTCAAGTGCTAAACAGTATCAACATTTCACTTCAGATGTGGCAGTTCTCCTGGGGAAGCAATGCTACTCCTGTAGAGCTGTGGGGAAAAAAAAATATGAAGATAAGAAATAAATTTGGCACATGACTTACACAGGCTTTCCTCCATGGCAGGGTTTCTACTTGACCTTTTTGCCTTTGAAACTATTCCTTCACTGTTGCTGAAATTTGTCTGTAAATAGCTAAAATAGATATACATGGTTCTACTTTTAGAATATTATTAGTTTATTTTCTCTTTTTAAGAACTGTACAGAACATCAGACTCTGATGCCATTCCTGGGCTCTGGGCTCTAGGCTCTTCCTTGGACCACCCTTCACTTTTATTTGTACAACACTAAATTGTACTAGCACTAAAAGGACTCACTTTCCCTTTAGACCTCAAACCATATAAATACATGTAAACAATAATAACTTGTCACCAAAGCACTTCAAAGTGGACCACAGAGATCAACAGAGGTCAGATCCTCTCTAACTCCATGTAAACAGCAGAAATACCCTTGAAAATTAGTAATGGTGGAAAGTGATAGATATTTATTCCTAAGAACTAGCTGTTTGTTTCCAGAGTAGAAATCAACTCATACTTTGTAAGAGAAATTACACTACCTCTCTAAACTTAGATTTAAAAGTGTCAGCTTCCCTGCTCATGAAAGCGTGCATTCATTGCTAAGGTACACAGTAGCCATATGAAAATTTTCCTACCATTAAGTTGGTATTTAATTTACCTCTCTCATGCAAGTCACTTGAAATTAACATTCAGTAAATTGTTTTTAGGGGAGATGTGGTAGGTACAAACTGAGTATCTAAGTAAACCCTGCTTGTTCCTTGCCTGAGTAAATTAGGAATATTAAAAAATAGTGCCCTGTGATGGTGGATGTGTAATAAAAGTAATAAATAGTATCTAACATTTTAAATGTTTCACCCATTTGTTCTTTATTGATTATCAATATGCTATTTATTTGCTGAGATTTGACTCAACTGTTTTTTAATAACCCTTGACATATGGGTCCTAGAGGTGGAAGCACCCAGGACCAAAAGGGAGACAGACAGGAGAGACCTCACCACAATTCATCAGTGCTGACACTAGGGAAGAGCTCTGGATTGATTATGTGCTGCTCAGTCCGTTAGATAAAATTATAATGTCATGGGAACTTAGTGCTAGAAATTTCATAGCTGCTCGAGACATGTTTAAGAGTGTGAGTGTTTAGTCAGTGGAGTTGGTGAAGCTGTTTTTCTAAAAGAATGAGCTATATCACCAGGTGAAGGGGCAACAGGAAGAAGTGAATTGAAAATTCAAGAAAATGAGCAAGAGATTGATAGGTTGTTCTCAGACACTCTTCAATTAGTGGAGAGCCAGGTGGACCTGGAATCCTGTTGAGTAGCTGGTCAAGGGTCTGTTGAACAGAGGGTTGGAAGCTGGTCATCATCTCCACCAGGAGAAAACCAGGCTGACCAGTGATAGGCAGTGGGATCTATCTACTGTGGATCACCTAGCTGTGACAATGACACTGATAAATGATTTGAGGAAATAAGGAATGCCTCCAAAGCAACTGCCCATGTTCTTATGGGAGACTTGAACTTGCCAGATGTGAACTGGAAACACCATAATATTGTCACAAACAGGGCCAGAAGATTCCTAAAACGCCTGGTGAATTCTTCATGATACAGGTAATAAGAGTGCCAGCTAGGAAATCTGGCTCCTTGATTTGTTGCTTGTTAACAGAGAGGGTCTTGTGAATAAAAGAGGAGATTGCTGTCCATCTTGGCCACAGTGAACACAAAGCAATTGAGTTCAAAATTTTGGTTGACAGGAGGGAAAATACCAACAAAACTTCCATCCTGAACATGAGGAGAGCAGCCTTCAGGCTGCTCAGGAAACTAGTGAGTAAGATCCCCTGGGAAAATACTTCTGAAGGTGCTGAGGTCCATCAGTGCTGGTCACTTTTTAAACAAAGCCTCCTAAAGGCCCAGGAACAGGCAGTTCCTAAATGTTGGAAATCAAGTGGATGAGACAGAAGACCAACTTGGCTGAACAGGAATCTTCTCTTGGAAAAGGACAAAAAATGACCATGTATGCCCAGAGGAAGCAAGGTAAGGTGGCATGGGAGGAGCACAGCCATGCTGCTGGTATTGGTACAAAAATGAACTTAGTACTGTTTCATTTCCTCTTCTCACTAACTTTTCACTGAATTGTTCTTCTCACATGTGCTTTCTTCCCCATGTTCACTGACTTTGGGAAAGATCTATGGGAAGAAATGCCCTTCTTTCATATATTGGGAAAATCTATTCTTGCTGTCCCACTTATTGGTTGTGTGAAAGCACAAAACAGAAGTCAGGTTTTCCAGTTGTCTAAAGTAGAGCAAGTAGAAGTGCAGCTGTGCTTGAATTAATTCATGGTGTATTTCACAGTGGTTGCAATTAAATTTGAATGAACCAGTTCATAAATCACTATTTTTTACTTTTTTAGATTGTGTTAGACAAGTTAATCTGTTGTAAATTCTTCCAGAATTAGGCATGGGACATGGCCAAATATGCACCACCTGTGACAAACTGGATCAGTGTCATGGCTTTTGTAAAATGATTTGTAATGTAAGGTGACTAACATGCACAACTCAGCTACAGTATCCAGCAAACACAACTTGAACAGGAAATTTTACAATTCAGAGGTGAAGATGACAGCATTTTGTTTGAAGACTCTTTTGTATGCTAATTATCTTCCATTTCTATCTCTTTCAGACTGGGACAAGAGGAGGGAGGAGCTCACTCTTTATTAGAGATTCTGCTACCCAGATGTAAGCCATGACCTTAAAGAGTGCAACTCCCCACCACACCCTGCTGCTGACATCCGAGCCTGTATCAAAGCTGCACCTTCAACTTTGCAGCTGGCAGCTAATTCATCTCATCTAGTGTGTCCCATGCTTATGTGTATCAGGACTTGGCTTTTTGTTGTATTTTCAGAAACACCAGGGCTGTGAATCCATATCTGAATCCAGCATGTTGACATTTAACATAATTGACATTATGACATGCTCAGTGATCTATTAAAAATTTGCTCAGACTCAAAAGATTGTTATTTTCCAGGTCTCTGAGCATGTGGACTTGTTAAACATGCTTTATTTGGGTATTTATTGACATAAATGAGAAAGTGTATCTATAGGATTAAACCATCTGATCATGGAGTAGCTGCTGAGCTATTTATATAATAGAAGTTACTCTCTATACCCTCTTGAAGGAGAGAAGTGACTTCTGTTCATTCTAAATCAGAAGCCATTTGTGTGATTTCTGTATTTCTGAAACTGGTGCCTCAATATCACTTATAACACTAGATTAACTTACTGAAATAATTAAGAAGCATGTTTATGTATGTAGAAATTGATATGGAAAGTTAATATTGTTATTATTAGAATCAAACAAATACTATAACAAACTTTGATCTTATCAGCAATTTTTTAGCATTTTCTTGTCCTTGACTTGCCAAGTAAGATGACCAGCAGATATGATGACTAGCAGATATAATGACTAGTAGATATGACTACCACTCTGAGCCAGTGCAGAAAATATTTCCTTGAACTGATAACACAGGTATTGAGTTACATATTTGTGTACAACTAATTTGTTTAGGACCATTGTAACCCACAGAACTTGGGAGACATCATATTTCATTGGCAAAATGTCAATTAATTTACCACCACTGTCACCCTGTAACCACCCTCAGGGTTACAAGGATCCTGTCTCACAAAGTGGCTCATTGAAATTTCCTCTGTACACAGATCAGTCTAACCTAGTAAATTACCATCCTATCCCTTCTGTCTCAGTAAGAAATTGTTACACAAATTTTTTGCCCTCCATATTTTTTCTCTGTTTCAGAGTTGTACCTCTCTCTTTTTACATTACTGCAGTTTGCTGCAGAGGTTAATGTAGTGACGTAGTTTTCATAATCTTTGTAGAAACAAAGAAATCAGAGATGAAAAAGCCCTCCTAGGTTATTTATCTAACTCTGTCTCTTATTTTGTGACAGGTAATTTATTTCCTATCACATTGTCTAGTTTTGCTGTAAATTACTCACCAGTTTATGTAGGAGACTGCTCCTTATTGCTAGTTTGCAGATGTTTGTCCTACTTTTACAAAAGGAATCTTAAGGAATGTTTTGTTTCATGCCTTTCTTTTTAAAATCGAGTGGGTCAAATCCTTACATTCTTTTTGATGTGATTTAGTATCTTTTGGAGGGGTGAGTTAAAATTTGCCCCATTTTGTGGGTTTGATTTTTTTATTTTTCAACCCTAGGAAAGAGTTCCAGGCATTTTCCACTTAGTGTCTCATCATGCCTGTGGAGTTTCTGCAAACTCACCCTGGTGTGGATGGTCTCATCCTTGGACTCAGACTTCCTTTCCAAAGTACAGATTATACAATTTTCCCATGCCCCTGCTATGCCCCCTGGGATCACTTAGGGCATGTAAAATTCTGCTTTTCCCTTCAGTCATACAAACTTGTAATTCATCTACAGGCTCGCACATTAAGAATTTCTCATCTGGAAGATGAGACTCTCCCAACTCCCCAAGTTAATTGAGGGTTTGTCCTTTGGCTGTCCATGGTCAAACATGTTAAGAGTTTTGGCAGCAGTGTCATGTCTGGGAGACCCATGTTCTTCTCTTTTCAAAGTGAACATTCTCACCAGAGATCCACATGGTGTGAAACCTTCCACTTAATTTTCCTGAATCTTCTGAATGCTTAATTTGTCTCAAAAGTGATATTGCTTTGGTGGGAACACTACCTCTGTAAACATGGGTGACATATATCTGAGTACACTGAGCACAGCCTGGCTCCACGAGATGAATACAGGAGCCACATGTGTATTTACATACATTATCTATCTATCTATCTATCTATCTCTCTATCTATCTATCTATCTATCTATCTATCTATCTATCTATCTATCTAACTGTCATCTATCTATCCACACATGTATAAAGATTTAAGACTTTAAATCTAATGTTTTGTATGAATCAAAATCAGACTAAAAAAGGATTGGTCTGGACAGCAAATAAATTCCTGAGGCTCTCCTTTGTATCCCACTGATGCAAGTTCTGTTAAAATGTAAGCTCTGGTAAGTGCCAGTCTTCTATTTCTCCCAGTACACCTTGTGGAAATCTAAATTGTGATTATACAGTTTAGGAGATACAATCTAGAAATGTGTGTTCTATTAACTATGTGCCACGCCTTTGCCAGCTGCTCCTGTGAGACTCTTACAGAGCTGTCATGCCAATCAAGTTCATGTTGAAGCAAAAAGTCAATCAGCCACACAGGTCCTTGATTATGTTTTATAACATCTCATATGTCATATAATCATAGAATTGTTAATGTTGAAAAAGAATTTTAAGATTATCAAATCCAACCATCCACAGCGCATCACCGCCATATTCACTGTTAAACCATCAGATGACAAAATCTTTGAAGTAGGAGCAGATTTGTCTGAAGTTTGCCTTAGTAAAATGTAAGAAGTCACACAGTTGATGCAGTGGCCACAGCCATACATGGCTCTGCCATATGTGCACACTGCATTATGGAAGATTCTTCTCTGGTATGCTTTTGATAGAGCTGATCTAAAGTTTCTGTCTATCTGTGGAGCTGCGTCCAACCTGGATGCAACTGGTCTGCGTTGGGTGGAAGTGGCCATTCTCAAAGGAGACATCTAGTCCCTCAAGTCTAACTCAACATTATGGAATTCTTGCAGGGGGGTACTTGAAAGTCAAGCACAGTGGTGTTAAGAGCCATTACACCCAGGTGTCCTTTCAGTCTGGCCTTCGGTGTTAAGTGATGTGACCAAAGAAATGTGAGGCAGAATGAGCACCACCAGGTTCTGCTGTGCAGCATTACAAATTGCTCTTGTAACCCATGGAGTGTCTTTCTTCTTTACTCCAGAATTTGTGAAGTGCAGTCTGTTGGATAAAGTGCCTCACCACTTACTCATTTCCTTGGTACCAATTCCACATTCAATCTGAAGCAAGGGCAACACCTTTTGTATTTTTATATACAGAGAATGGGAATGGAGAAACTGAGCATTGAATTGTATTGCCTGCTGGACATCTTGTTTCCCTTGTAAGCAGAATGGTTAAATTAAAAACAAATCATGCTTACAGTGAACTGAGTGGAATTCACATCCCAACTCACAGCAGTCCCTTTTGGTATTATGAATTTATTACATGAAATGAAAATAATTTTCATCCAACAGAGGCTAAAGCAATTACAACAAACGTTTTTAATATTTGATTTACCTTAGGAGTTTTCCAGAGCTCTAAGTTTGTTTTTTCTAGTGAAGAGTTTGGATTACTTGTCATTATCATAATTTATATTTGAGTCAAGCATGAAACACTGGACATCTCATCCAATTACTTGTTTCAAAAATGATGCCTGTATCTGTGGTGGGTATAATAAAGTCTGTGTTTTCATCCACCTATTGCTTTGGCTATGTGTTATAAAGTTTGTCAGGCTATTGGCAGCAAAGAAATCCTAGCACTAAAATAATGAAATTTTAGTAGTTTACACTTCTTTCACAGGGGTGGATTAAATAGAAATACCAGTGTCTCACCATCTTGCCACAGATATACCAAACATTTCTTTAGATAAAAAAAAAAGCTGGATGTTGAGAGGTATAGCACAGAAGGAACCAATTCCTGATTTCTCCCCCTAATTTACTCATTTTTATGCTGAGTAGAAAACAGAAAACATGATGCTGACTGTGAGTAGTTGACTGCAAAATGAATTTAAGCAGAATTTTTATTATACATAGAGGCAAAGGGTTAAAATGCATCAGATTAAAACAAACACTACAGTTTTTGAAACATCCTAGGGTGAAAAAATAATGTTGATTTCTGTGTCTCCAACCTGGTATGCCCTCTAAATGACCTGATTTTGGGTTGGTATCAAATTGTGCAGTTCTCATGGAAATTATTACAAGCTCCAGCATTATATGATGGGTGTATTTAAGATTTCCATGTGATCCAGCAGAAGCCTTGCCTCTTTAAAAATTTATGCTCTCAGCTCAAGGCATTTTATGTCAAGGAAAACTTTAATGATGGAATGAACGAAGTATTTTATCTTAAATAGTTTTAATTTTCATGGTTTGCCATCTTCTGGGCCTTTCTAATATTTTCTGAAGGAAGTGTTCAGAAGTAGCACAAAAGCTTGAATATGCAAACACATCTCCCACCTTTGTGTCCTTCCCTGGTTCTTGTAGTTTAAAATCAGCCTGAAAGGAGAGACAAAACAGGTTCCTTAGAAGGCAGTAGGTAAAGAACAAGGACTTCAGGATAACTGAGTGGGTCAGTAGAGTCAATTTCTAAACCCAGACATCTTCCATGGCTTGTGCAGGATGGTTCTCAAAGTCCAAATTAAGGTACACTATTTTCTGAGTTCCTCTCTGAGTGGGATGTAGACATCACTGCAGAGCCCTGCTTGAATGAGAAAATAAGACAGAGAATGGGTGGTGCTATAAGACAGGAAAAGTAACATCAATTGATGGGAATTTGTAATAGAAATTTCAGAGTTTCAAATTTAGATTAGTGATGAATAAAGTTTAAGTTTCTATAAAGAATTATTTTAGGAGTGTTTTGTGGGACTACAGTTACATTTCCTCTCTTCTTTTGTAATAAATATTTATGTCACCAAGAGAAAGCTGACATGATGCGTCTGTAATGAAAACCTATTTCATAATTTATATATGGTGAAAATTTCATCTTTTGAATTCCAAGTGCTGAACTGTCTTTAAGCTGCCGAATTTGGATATTGAATGGAAGGAGATGCTGACTGACTTCTCACAGCACTTGCATTTTGAATGGCTCCGTATTTCCAAAAACTCCTTGTTTGCATTTAATTTATGACTGCCATCATAAAGCTTAGAAACTGCAGCTGCACTGCAACTGTTTAATAAGAGCAAAATATTCCTTTCTGCCTTGAGAGCTTTTAGAGGAAAATAGGAAATCCGTGTTTAGTCTAAACAAAACTTTAAAATCAATTCTGACCACATTTGATTTGAGAAGTCCCTGTGATGGAGCTTGACTAACATCTTGTTGTTTTGTTTTTTTTTCTTTATTTTGGCATCTTCTTGTTGGTCTTCTGGAAGTTATTGCAGTACCTATAACACAAGGGGTGCTTTCTGGGGAAATTTTGCAGTGTGACATGGCTTGTGACTCTGCATCTGTTAGATTTTTTTTTTCCAGAGGACAAGGTCAGTCTTTTTTTAAGCATGAGAAACTCTTCATGAAAGCTGCCAAAAATCCTTCCTAACCAACGTTTTTTTTAGATTTTATGAGCCTCATTAGTCTTTGTTTGGCCATCCTTTTATGCATTAACATATGGTATCAATAAATAATACAAGTGTTCACAGTTCATGCCATCCTGTGAAGCACACACAAAAGGATGTAAATGACATGGAGATAGAACTGCATGAATTATCTGTATGGACAGCCAGAGTCATCATCATTTAACCAGCTGCTGACAGTTTTCTACTCTGAGTGAGTGTTGACTGCGGTGCTGTTCAGCTGGGGACAAGGCCATGTATTCAAGCACAAAGGTTTTTGAGTTGACTTGTGGCCTTTAAAGGCACTTCAGTTTTAGTCAGCCTGCTACTATTTCATGGCTGTAAAAGACTCTGGCTAAAAGTGAGCCATTACTTCTTATTTTCACGTAAAACATTCAAATCACAGTGCTGAGGCATTGTTTAATCTTGGTATGCTGTTGATACCACATGTGGTTGTTACATCACCAGTTGAGTTCTGACTTAGATTAGCACTGTCAAAAACACAACCCTGAACTGGCAGAGCCTTTGGATCATGAGATGTGTTGGAGATGGGCAGACAATCTCCATCCAGCTGTGAGGGGAGAAAACAAGGGGCTCTTGCTTGTCCTGTGTGGGCTGTTGGTTCTTGAAGAAGCTGAAGCCTGAATGAAACTCAAAGTGAAAATCAACCATTGTATCATGTCTCTCCCCTTTTTAAAATGTATAATATATTAGCAGGACAGCTTGGGGAAGTGGAAATAAATGGCCAGGCTATGTCCGTTCTGTACAGTTTTAGGTGATAACCTTGAACTACTCATACTTGCCCAAATTTTTTACAAATTCATGTGTTTTTAGATTAGAAGATGTTTCATTCAGATGGGACTAACAATAAAGGTAGGTAGTGCTGCACTAATCTTTATGGATAAGTTTTTCCTGTGACATAAATACTAGGCTCAGCAAATGTATAAGTGTTCTGAACAGGTGGCCAGAATATATTACAGGTTTCTCACAAAAACTCTTAAGAAAACAATTTATATTTTTTTTTTACTCATCCTCATTATGATCTGAACAGTCTTAAGACAACAAGAGGTTGGAAATTTTCCCTAGTATTTATGAACAGATTACAGGATTTTACACACTGCTGGGGCCTCACCAGAGCAGCATAAATGAGCTGCAGTGAAGTGACCAAAGGCATCCTGCAGAGGTGCCTGTCTCTACTGACTGTGGAGGGACCGAAGTATGGCTGGGTTCCTGCCTTTGGAATATCAGTTCAGTAAATAAAATTCAGAAAAAGCTGGTTCACACATACACTCATTTCCAGGCAATGAAGGATGTGATAAACAGAATTAGCACAAACAGTGTAAGATAGGATGATTGCACTTACCTTACAAAGATGAGCTGATATATGGTTTATCCTGTTTTAGAGAGGCAGCTTAAAAAGAGCGCCCTCCTGGCTCACAAACTGACTTCTACATGGAGTTTTCTTGGAGGCACCAGTGCTCTTGCAGGTCTAGGCTGCAGAGGAAAGGTACTGCTGGCGTCAGATATCAGTTTAAAGCAACTTTTTTTGTGAGGAACCTGTATAATTTATACCATGTGCCCATGTGCCTCATCTCTGACTATGTCAAAACCAGGTACCCAAGGAACAGTATAAGAACTGGAGATTTGTATGTGGTTATCTTCCCAAGTTACTCTCCCAGCCTTTGAGTTTCAGGCTCAGGGATTCTCTGAGCCTGACATCATATTTAATATTGTTCTATGAATCGGTTTAATTATTTTTAGATCCATGCAAACTTTTAGCACCCACAGTGTCTTGTTTCAAATCTTTAGCTGGCTGGTTTGATTTGAGGTCGTCTAGTCCATGTATTAGGATGAAAAGCAAGTAGCTGTTCTCTAGTGATTCATCCCTCAAAAGATAAATGGATGGATATTTTCAAGGATTTCCATACAGGAAAAAGTAATATTGGCATGACAGTGTTATTAGATTTTTGACCTTTGAGGTTATCCAGAATACCCCCAAGCTGAAGAAATTAAAACAGAGTGGTTATAGTACCTTATATGCCTTCAGTATATTGTCATATCCATAAATATGACAATTTAATTTTAGATTTTTCAAGGGCTTAGAAGTTAACTTACATTTAATTTTACACACTGAGTTTCTGAAAACTTTTCTGCTTAGCTCTTTTAACCAGGCCACACAAAGAATGGAAAATGGTTTAATTATTTACTCCAGATGCAAAAGGATACATTTTATATAATCAAAAAAAGATATTTGTAAAATTTACTACATCTGGTAATATGAAAAATATTTTATTAATCTTTTTAGTGTAATTTCTTCTGTAAAATTGTAGACTCTGTGACTTTAAGTCACAGAAAGCTTTGATGTGTTTGGGGACTTGCTGTCATACAGTACAAGTTTAAGAAAGAGTGGTTCCATTTCAGTGATAATGAAGTGAGTTCATATATGAAAGTAGCTGCTACTCCCATCATATTTTGACTGGCATATTCTCTCAAATCACTTTCAGATACAAAGATCTTTCTAAAATGAAATAGCTTAGTATCTCATGGTCAGATTTACAATACTTCACAGATTCTGGACCGGATCATAAACAAGGATGACATTGGCTGGGTTCAGGCACTCAGAGGGCCAAGATTATTTTGTTTCATTCATATTATTTATCATTTATTTAATTTTATTTAGCAAATAGGCACGGTGGACAAGGTGAAGAAAACTCCTCTGAGGTAAAATGATGCTCTGTCACAGAAATTGTAGATGCAGACAAATTTATTATTATAGGTTCCTAAAGAAGTGATGTCAGGCACAGACACTAAAATAAGATTTAATGTAATTTTGTGGCCTTGGTTTTTAAACTTTCTTTCATTTTATTGTCAAACAGAATATGCTGTTGTAAACTGTGACCATGGAAAACACTTCAGATTTAAAGTGTTGCAAGAACAACTTTATTTGGAGACCTACATTCTCATGGAAACATGTGTATTTCATCCTGGCTTCAGAAAAAAAAGAAAATTTTCTTCCAAATGTCTGTATTTGGGTTTTGAATAAAAGTCATTACTCTCCATAGTGAGTATTTTGTGTGACACAGAGTAAAAATTACCCAAAGTTTAAATAAGTGAAAATGATAATGATGTTTTTGTGATTTCTGTGCATTGTCTGCTCTTGTCTATTTTCTTAACATTTCAAGCTGTCCACAGCGGGGGAAGAGTTCAAATTCTTACTCAGTGCAAGCTACAATTGCTCAGTCTGGGTGGTAATCTGTCAGTGCTACAAGAGTTTACTTTGACTGAAGATGGTACCTTGTGTCTACTCTGCAACTGTTTTGATGTTATGGATCTGCATTCATGGCCAGTGCAGGGAGATAAATACGGGATACCTGCTTGGATGAAGTTCCTGTATGAAAAACATTTTTTTTTCAGATTATGCTGAAGCACTAACATAAGAAAAATAAACATTTGACATTTCTCATATTACAGAATTACAAGAAAAGCTGATGTTAGGCCATTAGACACAGATTAATTTGAGCAGCATGACCATTGTAGTGCATAAAAACTTCATTTCCTTTCTATCTTTATATAAAAAACTGGTTCAGTGTTACAGCAGGAGTGAATAAACAATATAAGAGAGACACCTCTCCAAGCCCCATAAATTTTATTTCTCATTTGCAATTGAAGTCTTTTTTGCAAAAGCTTGAAGTTTTTTTAGCTACCAGAAAAATGACTGCTAAAATATTTCAAGATAGCTGATTTCAATGGCCTTTTTTAATTTGTGACAGAAATCAATTATAAATTCGTAGCCTCAAAACAAGAAAACTACTTTAAATCAGTATTTTTATCAAGTCTAACATCCAAAATTACTAATTTCACTCAGCACGATTTTGCTAAAACATTTTGATTAGTGATTATTTTTGATTTATCTCATGACATAACAATTTCATATTTCATCAAAGGGTAGATATTTGATGATATGTTTAAACCAGAGAACTGAAGTGAATAGTGTCCAAGTATCTGCCTACAACTGAAGTTGATGGTTATTTCCATCACAGAAACAATATTTCAGGGAGACATTTAAATCTGCAGATTTCTGTGGTCTCAGAGTTTATGGAGTATTTTTCTATTCAATGAGAATTTAAATGAAGGGGGATAACAGGGATTAAAGAAAATGCACCTCAAACATTGATGTGGCCAGGACAGATATTGCACAGAGTTAAAAATGTCCTTGGAGATGAATGAGATTATATGGAAATCATATGTGAAATTACAATGAGATTTTCCTGAAAAATAACAGATGTTTTTAATTTTACCTTTTTTTTTTTTTAATCTCAAACCCTTGTGAAGAAAAGGAAAAACAGTGAAATAATTTGGTAAGCATTATCCAACACATATAAATTTGTGAAGAATTTATACTTGCAAAAGTATAGGTTTCTGAGCTCAAATCAAGTAAGTTAAAAGTGATGGTTCATAATGAAATTCTGCAAAGAAAATACTCTTTCAGGAGCTTCTGATTTTGTATTTATTACCTTCAGTATATTTATTCAAATAGAATCAATTCTACCTTCTGAGTTCTTGATTGGGGGATTTATCCAATTGCCATTATGCAAAACTCTAACTACTAATATTACTTTAACTCAGTAGAGGCTGTAAGAGTTAGACATGATCTGAATGCTGTCATTAAATCATGCTGATTTAATGCAGAAATTTGCATAGAAAAATATCCAATTCTAAATAGCTTTTATCAGGAGACTGAGTAGTCATTTCAGAAAAGACCAGGATATCATGACATATTATTAATATATCTCTATTACACCTTTAACTACCTGAGAAATGTTTTGCCTGAAATGTTATACATATAATTTCAGGAATATAAACCTGTACTTTCCTGTATTTTAGTTCCTAATTTTGGCTTGCATAATAATGATAATCTGGCTATCCAAATGGCTTCTTGTAAAGCCTGTTCATTCAGTTAGCATGAATGCAATCTATTCACTGATTTTACATGGAATCTGGCATTTTTAGAGCATTGTCTTCAATCATCTCTCTCAGGAGAGAATGTTTTTGAGATTCACACTGGCAGATCTAGCTGAACTCTGAGTCCATGGGTTGTAGCAGCTACCCTTGGCTTGCTCATGGCTGCTGCTCTTGGAAGGTAACATGCTGGCCAGAGGCATGATGGTGCTTGCAGTCTCAGGGCTTTCAGCACAGTTGACTTTACTGTTTGGTAGCACATTTTAGGGAATGGTTTTATTTCAGAATTTCTAATTTTCATTTAAAAAATTGAATGTATAAAGCAATTAAAGAAATTATACTTCTATTGAATGTGAAAATTTTTCACTTTTTTATCTCTTCCAATAATAGGATTTTGCTTTAATTCTTCTTTTGATATTTATGAGAGAATGATGATGAATATACAATAATGTAATTGGTAGGATTTTTGTTATGCTTTTTTTTTTTAAGTAGAATTTATGTGCCTCATTGTTCTAGTGACAAGGTAATAGTGAGTTCTAGGTTTTTATTTCAGAAGTGGGTTTTGTGTTTCTGTGATTTAATGTTTTTCTGAACTGGGGATAAAGAAGATCAGGATTTTTTTTATGTGTAGAGGTTTACTGAAGTCTTTACAAAGAAAACTAGGAATTGTGCCTTTCTCAGAGCTCTTTCAAGTGCACTCAGACATGCTGAAGATATCAAAAAACTCAGTCCAGGTATTTTTATTGACAGAAATTAACTATAAGATAAAACTTGCTTATCCTAGATAGAGGTAATGTAGTAAAATATCAGACCTAACTAGACAGACTCAAATTGGATTTCTAAGTAAATCAAAGATTATTCCTAGATTTATGAAATTGTTCAGACAAAATTTCCAAATCAAATTCCCTCACAAAATTTAACTTCTCTTGGCAAGAAGAACATGTTTTTTTCACACAATATTTCTTGTTAGTATGAATGGTTGTAAACTGTCCTGTCTTGTATACATATCCTAACCATTTTTTAATGTTCTAATGGTTATCCAGAAGAAAACACTAATTCTTAGAAATCATAGAGACATAGAGATCTGTAGTATAATTATGAAAAATGTGTTTGCTTTATACAGGCCTGGTAGATAAGACATTGGTGAGAAATCATCAGAATTCATTATTTAGATAAGTAGGGTTAAATATTCTAAGAAAAAAAAATTCCAAGAACTTAAAATTGCAAATACTTATAAATATGAGCAAAATACCAATGTTTTTAACATACATACTATTGTCTGTATTGCTGCCAAAATAATTTGTAATTCTAATTCATTTCACATAGCAAAGTTTGTAGTCTTCAATTTGAACTATACTGGGCTTTTCTTGGAGTGAGACAGATCTTAGTTGTGTGTCTATGTTGCTTACAGGTAACTATCACATTTATAATAATCAAGACTCATTAGTTGACTACACTTTCCCAAAACACAGAGTTTATTTACATCAATTAAAACAGAAGCACCTTGGCAAAGTATAACACTCAAAAGGTACATGAAAGCACTTAGGGTGTTGTGAAACTTCCAGAATTTGGGTTCCTACCCAAGAGAGCTTTACAAGGACACACTTTGTGATTTTTTATTGTCTGGTCCAAGGACTGAGCTCAGAAAGACTGAACAGACTGATGAAGTGTCCTACAGTAAGGTCTGCACCAGATGCAGAGCAGCAGAAAGGGCCTTAAGAGACTGAGAATTTTGGAGGAACATTGAGAACTCACAGTTGAAATAATTTGGAAGGAAAACCTCTTTTGCAATGGGTGAACTTCTGAAAAGCTCAAGCTGCAATTGTGTAGAAGTGTAAGATTTACATTCTTAGTGTGTAGACCCATAATCCATGTTGGCTGTCAAATGCACAGAGGAAGCAAAACCTGTGCTGATTCTCAATGGAAGTGTCCAAAAGGTCTGAAGGGTGGGCATTCACAAAAAGACTAGGATAATACAGACACTTCCTTAACTCTGTCTTGTCCCTTTGTTTCATTGTAAATCCTCTTAATTTTAAATAATTTCTTGTTCTTCTGAATAAAATACCATCACTCATGGATTCACTTGTGTGAGTTTCATTGCATTTTATATTTGTACCCAATTTATTTGCTTAAATCTAAATAGATATGTTGCCCAGTGAGTTGCTTGCTGTAAATCCATTAATCCTTCCTGTAAGTAATATGATTTGCAACTGCAAACAGGCTGTTTCACAGCCCTATGTGCTTTAAACTGATTTTCCATTTTCATCACTTGTAATAGATTTTTTTACTTGCAGTTAAGGTATAAGTAATGCAGTTCCAGCATTGTCATCATTTAATTTTCCTACACATGGCTCTTTCTGTGTAATTTATGTAATTTTAGCTCATTCAATCCACATTTTTGGCCTTTTTACCACATTCTTGTCTTATCTCAATCATGCTGTAACCTCTTTCTCAGCATCCCTCCAGAAACATCTCCTCTAGCCTGACACACATGTGCCCAAAAGGTGAGGCCCGTGTCTCCTTTCTCCTTCCCAGTAAATCTGTGGCTGGCAATGTCCCTTTCTAGCCCACCCTCCTGCTGTTTCTCTTTTCTACTGCTTCAAGGGCAACTGTCTGTAGTGATCTGGCAGGTAAAGTGCTTGTAGAATAATCTGCTTTTCGTTGCAAGCAGTGCTGCTTGTTATGTCTCCAATAGTGTCCTTGGTTTGAATGGAGAGAGGGTAGGGAGCCTTCATCTGAGCAGAGCAGGAAAGCTCATAGCAAGTGCTCAACAAGAAGGAGCCTTTTCCAAGGCTCAGACCTTTGCAAAGGACAAGGGCTCACAAATAAATGACAATTGCTAATAGGAGGTTAATGAGGGTTAGGTTGAAAACATGTAAAAAGAAACGTGTTCAGTATTCAGTTGTTCTGCTTCTGCTTAAGCCTTCCCAAAGTTACCATCTCATTTCCAAAGTGTAGCTGAATTCTGTCAGATAATTTCAAATTTTTCAAGCACCAAACCCCTATCCACTCAGGACTGGCCTCAAAATAAATCCTAAGTAAAATTATTAGCCAAGCTGAAAACTTCCAGCCCAACCCCTCTCCTA
The DNA here is from genome assembly GCF_971803275.1 of Cyanistes caeruleus. Lineage (NCBI taxonomy): Eukaryota > Metazoa > Chordata > Aves > Passeriformes > Paridae > Cyanistes > Cyanistes caeruleus. Next base: position 13,022,524 of record NC_141701.1, read on the forward strand.
GTTTTTTGTAGCCCAGAGGCTCTGAGGGATATTCAAACTCTGGGTCTTCTTCCCTTTTGGACATAAAATAATTCAGTTCTTTTCACTAGATTTGATCAAAATATTACTAGCAACTGACTTCATTTTAATTGAATATTTTTATGAATGAAAAAACAAGGAAAAAAAGAAAGATATGTGTAGATTTTTTAAAATTTTTGCTGAAAATGCTGGGCTTTTTTCAAACCTGACTTGAACACAAAAAAATCCAACAACAAATGACAAAGTGAGAAGAATGGATTTTGCCTTCTCTCTTTCTTTGTTGACTTTTTCCTGCTTTCTCTCCTCACAACCTTTATTTGCTTGCACTGAAAAGGGAGTGAGTTTTTCAGGCAAGTAGCTTTTAAAAGTCCTGTGCAGAGCCAGGAGTTGGACCTGATGATCCTTTTGGTCCCTTCCATTTCAGCTTGTTCTGTAATCCTGTGACACTTGCCCCTGAAGGATAAAAAAATATTCTAATTGATTACCAGCAGAGGTTAATATAGGGCACATTAGACAATCCACGCTGGAAATAGAGATATTTATTTATTGAAACTTTCTGGGTGCTTGTAAGCTTAGCAGCATGAAAACCTGTGTTTTAGCTCTGATTTTTGTAGAAGAATCTAGCACTCACAGTGATTCTTAGCTGCAATAGTAATAGCAAGCGTTTAAGAATTTATGACGACATCCTTAAGCTGAAAAGGAAGCACTTCAGTGTCTTCTTTCTTTGTATTTTCACACTTCTCCTTCCTGTCTGAACTACTTTCACATCATCGGTGAAAAGTTTGTTTGGCCACTATTACAAGTAAATTGCCAAAACAGGCAGTAAAAAGTTTTAGGTGAGCTGGTAAATGACACAACAAGGTGCTAGACAGACTTTTAGGTACTTGAACTGAAGCATTTTTCTGAAGGAATTTTAAAAATACCAAGTTTGTCAGAGATGTACATAAAGCATCATTTCAGCCTGAGACACCTCTGTTAAGAAGCCGTTTAATGCCCTTGCAATCATAGTTCAGGATGACAAAGAACTTGAAGTTATTACCAACTGGAAAGTGGTTATTGACTGCCCATGGGTCCAAAGTGTTGGTGGTCTGCTCCTGACAGAGAAGAGTTCACATGACACACATGTAGTCTGGGTCACACAAACACACACACATGCACACCACCCCCTCTGCTACCTCTAACTATCAGAGCAGAACTAAACAGCTTCTTCCTCTAGGCCTGACAGGAGAGAGAGGGATTGAAGTTTATCAGGGAGTTCTTGCAAGAAAACTGCAACTCTGAAAAGTGTTACAACACAAATGTCTCTTGTGCAAAAGAAGGGAAAGAGTATATTCTTTGTTCCTGTGTCAGCGGCCCAACTTGGTCCTTGCTAGCATTTCACTTTCACCCTGAAGAGCAGCTAATTGTTTATGAAATGGCCTTGTTAATCCTGCCCTAGTAACCTTGTCTGGAAGGCCACCACATGCCTTTATTATTCTCCAAAGGAAAATGTGCTTTCTGACATCTGTTTTGCATTTGTTTTCCTTTAATTTCCTCTAGTTTCCATCACCCCCTCCCCAGATTGCTCATCTGTGCTGCTCTGCACAAGGTGGCATGAGCTCTGATAGTCCTACAACGCTGCCTGTCCTCAGCTTGATCTTTCTGTGGTTCCTCAGTCCTGCACAGTAGTCATGTACAAAAGGACAGGGAAGGATGCTGTGAAGTTGCTTTTCCTCCCATCCCCCTTCTGAGACTTTACATCCAGGCTTTTATATCAGGCTTTACATCTTCTGAATTATGTATTCCAGCTTAAGTTTGTAAGAGTTTATAATGAGACCATTTTGAGGACAAAGGCTCCTTCTCTCCTTCTCTCCTAACCTACCCTGGGGATTCATTCTCCTCTTACACCTAGTGCCAGAGAATGCAAAAGCACTGGCAAACCACAGTCTCTTTCCATGTCATTTTTTTTCAGCCAGCAATAATGAGCATCTACAGCATCAGTTACTGAGATTCTAAAAGCATTAAATGGTTTTGCAAGAAGTGTAAGTGACCCAAATTTCCTCAGTAAAGGAGATTTAATGTTGGCCATGATCTTTTTCAGCCCTTTCAGATTTCATCTAATAAACAATCTAAGAGAATGGCCTGGCTGTTCCCCAAGGAGGATTTGGGCATCTATTACGTGACATTTCTTCAGCAATAGTTAAGTGACTGACACCATTGCCTGCCCTCTTCCAGCAGCGTGAGCTCCAGCCCTGGCCGTCCTCCACCCTGAGCTAGTGTAAGTGTTTGAATGGTCATCTCATGAATCTGATTTTGGAGGGGTTTTGGGACAGGAAGAAGGGTTTGGAGGAAGGTTTTTACAAAAGATCTGGGTCAATAAGTGGTGACTCAAACTCTCATGGTGGCATTTGAAAGTGTGTGGTGGATAAATGGGAGCACAGCACAGCATGACAACAGCTCATTGTCATCCATGCTGGTAAAAGGAAGAGCAGGACCTTCTAGCACTGCAGGCTTAATTCTGGGTTTATCTCAGTGGGCATAAAAACAAAGGTACAGACTGAACATGAAAGGAAAAGTACCTTTATCACTCAGTCTTGCTACAAGAGAGAAGTAATGGTAGGTAAAAGAGGAGAGGAAGATTTAGACATATTGTGTCTGTCTATTTCATGAGATTACCCACAGCCTCATGAATCCAGGTTATGGCCATGAGACTGTGGTCACACCTGCAGAAATCTTGACTCTTCACTTTAGCCTGTAAGTCTACCCAACCTTCCAAACCTGTCTTTTGGGTTCAGCCTACCCAAGGTCATTCAAGGGGCATGTCCATGAAACAGAGGGAGAGGTGACCATTTCTCCTGCCTAACTCACACCTTGTCTGGTGATGGGAGCTGTTATGGACTCTTGAATTAACCTGTCTATGCCTCTATTCTCAGAGGCTTTAGCCACAAAGACCATGCCCTCAGGAAGTGGGTAGCCTTTCTTCTTTTACACAGTCAATGAGGCAGGTTAAGTAGTCAAGTAGTTTTACTTCAGAACATGTGCACTCAAAATCTGTCTGCCCTTAGGGAATAGCATGGAATCTTCCAAATGGTTCCAGAATTGTTTCATAATCTCTTATTTGTGAAAGCACTATATATCTGGCCTTTCATGGGGAAAGTTGTAAAAATGCTACTTCACTTTTGTGATGATTTAAGCTGGTGGCTTGATACGGTTGTATAAAATGGCAATCATTTTTCTTTTCTTGTTTGTTTTGGCTGAGATCTATTGTTGTTTTCTGTGGAGCAGTTACAGGACTTGGAAATACAGGGTCAGTTGATGTTCTGAATAAGTTACATGATAAGAGAGAGCACCTGGATGCTTTTATGCTTTTTATGGTGCTCTGTTGACAAAGAAAGAGGGTGACATGGAGAGATATATAGCATTCCAGCTTTCCAGATTGGCAGCTTTCTTTACTGGCATGATTCACAAGATTTCAAAGGAAAAGTTCTCTGCATCCATCACAATTTGCTTTTGAGACAAATCCTGTATCTTCCTAAGGTCCCCTCCAAGTTCTTTGGCTTTTTCATTATTTTGCTTCATTTCATCTTCTTTGCTGCTGCATATCACATGTCCTCAATTATGTTTGTCAATGCTGAATTTTATTTACTGCATAGCAGCCTGATTTCAGAGGAAACTCAGTTCCTTTTTCTGCTCACCCACTTGATATAATCAGTGAATGCAGCTTGCATACTGTTTTCCATCTGTCTCAGTCATTTATATAGATTAAAACCAGCAGAGGTCCAACTAATGGCTTTGTGGGGAGGATTCTCCACAGTGGGGTGGCTTGCTTTACAAGCCCTCAGATTTCACTTGGTTTGTTTACTTTTTCTGGTCTGTACATTCACCACTTGCATGTTAATAGTTTTGAAGAAAACTCCTCTTCAACACTCTCAAACCTCATCTGAAACATCAGACAGTGCTGTTTGCTTATTCTTTTTTTAAAACTCAGCAGTTTGTGTTTCATGAAAAACCATCATCCTTGGCTCTTTTCTTAGAGAGAAATTTTATTATAAGATTATAATAAATTGATCTCAATGAATTACTAATTCACACCTCTAAAGCTATTTTGCTGTTATAATATTTGGAGACAATGAGTATTACTGTTAAAATCACATAAACACTTAACCTCTTGGAAAGTCTTGCAGATGTACAATTGTCATTTCAAGAACAATTCCACCACATCAGTGAAAACACTTTATCTTGCAATGTCCTTTCTTCAGGTTCTTGGTGTCAGAGGCTTTGGGCTGTATTTTCACACATTTTCTTAACCTTTATGTTTCAAGTATCTACCTTACCATTTCATATTAAATAGTATATAAAACTTGATTTGAAAGAGCAGATGAATTATTAATCCAAGTCTCTTCACTATCACAGGTACTACTCCTTTCTCCATTAGAAATTCAATAAGAGGAAATCACTTAATCTCAATTAAAGCTGAACAATTTGTCCCATTCCTATAGTGGCAAAACTGTGTATGATTTCAGAAAGTCATGCAATGAAAATGACATATTTCAGAAAATTTGTTATAAAAGAGTAGTACTGTGTCCTACCTCTGTTGCAAATGCTTACAATAGCTAGATGTGTAGGTATTCAGGTTGAAGAACTGTCTTTGATCTGATGATCATTCTTTTTTTCACCATTTCATTTTGATTAAATTGAAAGTGTTAACACATTTTTCATGTGAAACTTAAATATGGTTGTGGCCCTTAAGGCAGTAAAGTGACAGTATTAGATGGTTGACAGATACAGGCAAGCTGAGTTGTGCCTAGAACCACAGAGTTGTGAGGAAAGAGAAGAATTAAATTTAAGCAAGTTGCATGGTGGTGGGGCTGTGTGTGTGTAAGAAACATTGGCTATTGAAACAGCAGTGATGATGAATATTCCCACTGCAGAGGAGAAATATTTCCATTCATAGTTCATTTTTTGCTTTGCCCAAACCTTGTAATGTGCAGAACAGGGCCAAAAGATGCCTTAAACATATTTAGAATTATAGTGGGGTTAAATATCAAAATTATAACATTACATAAACTAGCTAGATCTGTCCCTGTTGAACCATAGAATCATAGAATCTTTAAGGCTGGAAAACACCTTTAAGACCCAGCTGTCAATCCAGCACTACCAAGTCCACCACTAAACCATGTCTCTGAGTGCCACATGTGTCTTCTAGATCCCTCCAGGGAGAGAGGGTCACTCCACCACTTTTCTGGGAAGTTTCTTTCAATTCTTAATAATCCTTTCAGCAAATAAATTATTCCTGATGTCCAATCAAAACCTCCCCTGGTGCTACCTACAGTCATTTCCTCTGATCCAGTCCCTTGTTACCTGGAAGAAGAGTAAACCCCACCTGGCCACAGCCTCCTTTCAGGGAGTTGTAGAGATTGATAAGGTCTCCCCTGAGCCTCCTTTTCTCCAGGCCAAGCATCCCCAGCTCCCTCAGCTGCTCCTGCTCAGACCTGTGTTCCAGACCCTTTCCCAGCTCCATTGCCCTTCTCTGGACACACTCCAGCCCCTCAGTGTCCTTTTTGTAGTGAGGGGCCCAGAACTGGAGACAGCACTCGAGGTGTGGCCTCACCAATGCTGAGCACAGGGGGACAATCCCTGCCCTGATCCTGCTGGCCACACTGTTCCTGATCCAGGCCAGGATGCCACTGGCCTTCTTGGCCAGCTGGGCACATACTGCCTCATGTTAAACCAGTCTACCAGCACCCCCAGGTCCTTTTCCAAGGGCAGATTTCCAGCCACTGTTCCCCAGCCTGTAGTATTATATGGCATTATTGTGATCCAAGTTCAGGACACCTGACACTTCACCTTGTTGAACTTCATACAATTATTCTCATCCCATTGATCCAGCCCATCCAGATCCATCTGCAGAGCCTTCCCACCCTCCAGCAGATCAACACTCCCACACAGCCTGGCGTCTTACTGCGGGTGAACGCACCTCAGGCAACTCAGTCCATGGCTAGTAAAACAGGCATCAGAGGGCAACTTCAGAGACTTGCTCACTTTGGTAGAATGTTTTTGGAATTCACAGGTGTGTAAATTTGAGTACAGCTTCAAGTTTCATTACTGAAACTAAATATTGTTGTTGCAAAAGCAGATGGAATAGTACCTCTGTAATACACACATGAATAAGAGATTTTATGTTAGCTGTTGCCTTAGGAGTGTCCCAAGGCCCTTTAAAAAAACAAAACACCAGTTTTTGACCATTTCCAGGCTATCTGGCTTCCAACAGGAGTTACTACAAAGTAAAAATTGCTTTTAGCATGTGAAAAACCTGGTAGTGTCTGCTCTGAAAAGGATCATCCTAATTTATTGCTCTTAGATCAACTCTTGAAGCATTTCAGTAGATCAAGGAAAGGTCTTTCAGTCAATTATCATTCTTTGAAGGTCTGTTACAGCGCCTATAAATCTGTTTCTTAGTTGCTCAGTTAGAGCTGGAATCAGTTACCATACCAGATGAACTCTGAAATCAGAAGATCAATTGCACATTCCCAAGAGGATTTTTCCTGTCTTTTCTATTTCTCTGAAAGACATATGATTGCACATATTCAAAACTTATATTCATCTCCACACCTACTGTATCAAAGTTAAAACGATGAAGGGACTGGAACATCCCTCTTATGAGGAAGGACTGAGGGAGCTGTTCAGCCTCAAGAAGAGACAACTGAGAGGAAACCTCATCAATATCTGCCAGTGAGAAGGGCATGGACCAGGCTCTTCCCAGTGGTTCCAAGCAATAGGACAAGAGGCAACAGGCAGAAACTCATGCATGAAAAGTTCCATTTTTACACAAGGAAGAACTTCTTTACTGTGCAGGTGACCATGCACTAGAACAGACTGGTTGACCAGAGAGGCTGCGGAATCTCCATTACTGGGGATATTCAGGAACTGTGCTGTGCAATGTGCTCTGGGATGACTGTGCCTGTGCAGGGAGGTTGGATCAGATTTCCCAGTGTGGTCTCTTTCAATCTGACCTGTTCTGTGATTCTGTGAGACTGAAGCAGCAGTATGCCCCTGCTGCAGGGAAGAGCAGCCACACACTGGACTGCACAAGAAAGAATGCAACCAGCAAGTCAGGTTAGTATTCCCTTGCTTGGCACATGTGAGGCTACATCTCTAGTACTCCATCCAGTTTTGGGCTCTTCAGTACAGGAATGACAGTGATGGGCTGGATTGGATCTCATGGACAGCCTCCAAGAGGGTCATGAAGCCAGGATATGAGATGTATAAAGGAAGTCTGAAAGAGCTGGGTTAACTTAGGCTGAAGGAGACACAGCTCAGGTGGGTCTTACTGCTGTCTGCAGCTCCCTAATGGGAGACTATAGGGAAGATGAAGTTCTTAGAGGCAAACAGTGAAAGGATACAAAGCAAGGGAATTCAAGCTGAAGTGAAGAATATTTTGACTGCATATAAGAAAAGCATTCCTCATTCTTCCCAACAAGGGCAACAAAGCATTGGAACAGGTGCCCAGAGAGGCTGTGGAATTTCTATCCTTAGGTATATTCAGGCTGAGCTAGACATGGCTATGAACAGTGTGCCTCTAAAAAATGTTTTCCTCTAAAGTTTATGCATTCTGTGATTTTGTGTAGAGGTTACATGAACTTGTAACCTCTGTTGGAGGTGGAGTCTTTGAAGAATTCCCCAGGTTGTTGTCTTACTCTTGGGTAACAATATGGTTATTGTGCCATACAAAATAAATATTTTTGGGTTTGTTTAATTTTATATTCCTAGTCAGTCTTTGGAAATATACACTCTGGGAAAATATAGAGAAGAGATCTTCATGATCCTGAGGTACAAGACACTTCTTGTTCAGATTGCTTGTGTGATGCGGGGATAGTTAACATGGCAGATTTTCAAAAGATGAGTCATTTTAGGCTACTTTTATGGAAAAATAATGATTAGTCCTGATTCTCAGCTAACTGAAAAATTTGGATTCTCTCAGATTTTAAAAGCTGGGCTCCTCAAAATCCCAAACCTTCCAGAAAAACATTGGTCAGTTTGAAAAATCCTTCTTTAAACTCCTCTTGGCTTCTTCTGCATAATATAAAAGGTGGAGAGAGTGTTTTTGTTGGTTTGGTTGGGTTTTCTTTCCTTGTCTTATCCTTTTGTTATCCTTTGTAAGCCATAAAAATCTTGGATTTCTACACTAGGTTCCAATTGCGAATTTGGACTACTTCAGTAGTGGATCAAGTCCAGAGAGGCAGTGAGAGACAAATCAGCATGGGAAAATCTCTCCTCCTTCCCATTCTCCAGGGATAGGTTCCAAAAACACATGGCTTCTGGCTGTCAGTTCTCTTTTGGCATCTGTATTCCAGCTGAGAGCTTGTTTGGCCTTGCATGCTTTGATGCAGTAACAACACAGCCCACATTTCTGCTGGTTAATCATTTGGTCATTCTGTGTTTTAACCAGCTGTGATCATGAGCTATTTTACCCTGCAAAGATTAGAGATGTCACTGTTCATCATCTTCATATTCTTCACTCCCTTTGTATGATGGCTAAGGGTTCCCATCCCAGCAGGTGATGAGGGTCCACATCTCCACTGAAGATGGGGGTTGCAGATGTCTGGCTACACACAAAATCAAATATTATCCCCTCACCCTTTCAAAGATCATAATAAGCATTTTTTCAAATTCAGTTCGTGAGGACTTATGCTCTGAGTCCAGTTTTATCTTAGGAGTAGGAATCCCCATGTCTCTAACTTGTGCTTCAGTTTTGGTATCTGGGGGCTTTAACCCACTGCTGGCAGATGGCAAATGTCAGCCAAATGTACATTCCCTGTGTGACTCATGCACTCTCTGGAGCATGTCACAAGTAAACCCTCTGGATAAACTGTGCTGATAAACTGTTGCAGCTTTTTTGATTTCTTCAGAAATATGTCAGTAATTCTCACTACTTGTTTTAGTCACTGGGGTGGAAGCTGCTAGCAGTGTTAAAACACAGAAGTTCAAGCTTCCTCCATGGAAATGGCAGTATGGTCTTCAAGCATTTCCCCCTGCAGCCAAATGAATGCTGAATGCAAGATGAAGATTTTCTTATCTAATATCTGATTCAGCTGAAATTGCCTAATAATGTGTGAATTCTGACATAAGCAATAGTATTTTTGTCAACAAAACCACATATTTAGTGTCATCTCATTGATCTTTTATTCATAAAACTTATCTTTTCAGGAATACACAGGTTAATTTTTTCTCTTCTATTTTTTCCAAAGTGACTGGTTTAGCTCTTGAAAACTGAGTTAATTAAATATTTTTCTAAAGAGAAACAGAGCCTGTAAATCTGTAAATAATATAAAAAAACACTTAGTGTATTCTGTGTGCAAAGTAGAAAAGCATGTATGAAAATACTCTGTCCCTCCCAGAGCATCTATAAAGAATCATCTGTCATGAGAACAACATTTTCCCCCTGAGAAGAACAGAAAAATGCCCATCATTAAATGTCATTCACTTGGAGTCTTTGTCTAATACTTTGGCTAGTTTTAGCTGCAATAAAAATCACTTCTTTGGACTATGTTTTTCTTTCTATTTTTTTCACTCTCGAGGAGACCTCCTTTCTACAGTGAAGAAGAATGATATAGGAGGTAGCTGTAAATGTAATCTAAGCTAGCTGAAGAGCTTGGTGATATAGTATTGTCAGGTTGATAGGTAAGGGAGGAGTGAAAATAGCCTTGAGAGGAGAGCAAGGGAGGATGTTGAGAACTGCAAATCCCATTCTCTTTGCACCTGGATTTACACAGCATTTTTGTTTTGCAATAATCAGCCATCATGCCACTAGAGATGGCAATTGCTGGCCACCTGTTGAAGAGCCAGCTTGAGCTGATGCCTCAGCTCTGATGAACAAAACACCTAAATGGGCCTCAAAGAGAGCTGCTGGGTGTTAGCACTGCTCAGTTCTCTAAACCAGAGACGTTTCTGTGCTGAGCAGGAAACACTTCCTGCTTGCTAAATCTGTGGTAGGAGAAGGTGCTGGAAGAGACATGCCATGTCCCCCTCCCTAAGCATGAGATGAATTATGAACCTTTCCTCTTCAATCGATCTTTAGTGATTTGTAAGAAATCCAAACCATTTTGGAAGACACAGCCATGTCTATAAAGACCTTGGCAAGGGTTTGGAAAGATATTTAGTCCTTTCATCTCCCTGAGAGAAAATAAATCTGCCAGGGACAATAAAACACCAGCTTTAATTTTTAGTCAATATTGCCATGTTTTCTGTTTGTCATATCAGTGAAACTGCAGGGAAAGTGACCTTTTTTACATAGCTTTTTTTTGGAGAACATCCCTCAGAAAGCTCCTAAGAGATCAGAGTCAGTATTTTGGGATTTTGTTGAACCATGGACAAAAAAATGATAATAATAAAGAAGCTGAACAGGCCTGTCTGGACAGGCTGAGGATAGGAGGGGAGGAGGACAGACTGTTACTCATCTTGAGACATCCTCTTTTTGCCTCCCATGATTTCTTTGCTTTTATTTTTGCAGAAAGGAAGGGGCAAAATTGTCGCACAAGAGAAGCACCTAAAAGAGTCTGCAGAAGGAAAGATCAGTGAGCAGTGTAGACTTTAATATAATAATGAACTTCATTAGCTGTCAAAGAATGTTTGTATTTGCCTGTAATGGTATTCAGAAGTGTTCCTTCTCCCCATTTCAAAGAAGCTGTACATGATAATACATATTTAAAACACTAATTGAAACACTTGTGTTTTATATGTTTTGATTGATTTGCAAGCACTAGTCTGTCTATTTAGCTGTTTATGGCAGTGCTGAGAGTGAATATTCTATACCAGGGTCAAAATATCTGGAATTAACTACTCTCTTTAAAAAATAAAGGGCCATTGAAGAAGGCTTTGAGTATATTTTTGACAAAGAGCAATGTAAACTTCTATATAATTTGAATGGTTTTCTATATTATACTTTGATATAATGGTGGCATGTTTCTGTTCAATCTGTCTGGAATGTAGAGCAGTAAAACAACATTTTATGTATATATACATTATTTTTATCAGTGAACAGAATATAGTTTGGTAGCAAAGGGCTAGTTCTGGACCATTATTATGAAAACTGGACCTTCTTAGATCTAGTGTATGAGTTCACAACATTTACCTGGAAAATCTGTGGTGGATGTGAATGCTGCTAGCTTTAAACAAAGGAGTTACTACAGTCTAATACGTCAAGAAACCAAACTAATAATTTGAGCCCACTGCATTTGATAAAAAGAGAAAGAGCCTGATTTTATCATTGCAGTACCTTCTAGGGATGTACAGCAGCTGCTACTCTAACTAGAATTACTTAACGATTTGAAATAATTGCGGGTGATTATGGCATAAAGAGCAGTGAATAATCTAAACCATCTCACTTGAGCCGTGCCTCTGCCTCCTCTCTCCTAGCATACCCAGAGTGTAGGTAGGAATAGGAATGTTTCTTTTATCCTCTTCATAAGAATTTTATAATTTTTTACAAATTTTATGAATAAAAATATAAAGTATAAATTTTTATGAGTAACTTTGTTTCCATGAAAAAGACTGGCTTACCATGATTTCATCTGACATAAAAGATAATCCCAAAAGTCCAAAACCATTTAGTTTTGATATTTGCAAAATAAACTTGTCTGTCTTTGTTTCATCAAGTGAGTGTCCTTCAGAGTCCTGCATTCACTGTGCCAGTGGTGCCAGGACTCTGCATTACACCAGCTGACCTCATTGCATTAAACCAATGGGTTGCTGATCTCCCAATTGAAAGAGAGGTTGTGGGCTGGGTTGAGGGATAACAAAAATGGTTCAGGACAATAGTGTCTGGGTGAAGGCCTGTTTGCAAAGGAGACCAGACTTATTTTCTTACTCAATATACGTGGTTCTGTCAAGCACATCACATACATTCTGTCTCCACTGATAACTCTGCAATGACCTTGTTCTAGTGTGTTATTATCTGTCTTGAGCAGGGGACCCCAAATCTGGACACAGTCCTCTAGATTTGATGATATAAGTTGTTTTTTTTTCCATGGAGGAGAATGCCTCTTGGATGGCCATGGCTCTCACCTAGGCAGCTTGAGGTGCAGACAGATTGAACTCATGTCAGCTCAAATCCACATTGCTCTCTCCTGAGTACCTCTTATAGGAACACAGTGTTTCCTTTTTCCTCCTCTACATGCATGCAGATAATCCAACCATTATTATATATCTGTACAGTGTTGTTTTTTCACCAAGACACATGAGGTGATTCTGCTCTGCTGGTGACAGTGAGCCCTGGATGGAGAACTCCTGCAACACTGGGCATGAAAGGTGCAGGGAGAAACAAGAATAAAGCAGAGCTTCAAGAAATAAAGCATTTAGAAGAAAATTGGCAGATCTGAGCTAGTTTGTTTTGGAAGAGGGGAGAGGGAAGCAGGATGAGTAACAGTTTTGCAACATGTATAAGACTTCAGTAAAATGAGCTGGTAATTGTGAACATTCAGTAAAATGAACTGTGGTAATTTGATTTCCTTTTATCTGAAGGGAAGACCAAGAAGTCAGTGTCCGTGATTTTTAGCAGAGGATATTTATGGAAACATGGTACTGAAACAACATAACCCTAAAGAAAGTAATGCATAGGAATATGTTTCTCAGGAAATCTTTAGATATTTATTTCATGGAAAAAAATTAAGAACAATATGGAGTACTGCTACTCAGTGGTGCTCCAGAAACCATACATTTCAGATTCAGGCTGGTTTTATCTTGCAAAGATTCACTGAAGGTAGATATTTATCTCAGCATAGAAACATGGAGTGGATTTTTTTTTCCTAATAGCAAATTATGGAACTGCACTTTGAAATATATCCTAGGGTGTACATGTGCTTTTACTTTATCAGAAACATCCAACACTTTTTTTCCTAGCCCCAAGGAAAGCATCTGCTGTTGTTGTGAAAGTCTGTGGTGGCTTGGAGGAGAGATGGACAATCATCCTCCATTCTAGAGGAGCATGCAAAGTCCCCACAGTATTTTCAGCTACAGAATATGACAGAATTGATTGTTGTTTTTTTTTTTATTATTTCATTCTTTAGGTAGAATAAACAACATAAATCTTCATTGTAGTACTAGATGTACTTTGCAGCTCTTTCCTACTCATTTCATGATAATTTTTCCAATCATAACTTCAGTATCCCATTACAGAGTAAATAAAGATTAATAAAATGGGAAGGGAATTTTTAAAACAAGCAGAAAATACATAATACTATACAGAAACAAGATATTCCTATTGGACTCTTATAAGGAATGAAGAAACACAAAAAGCCTCCTGTGAGGGGATACTTTGTTCTTCCATTTTGATGCCAGTCAATAACCATTACATGTAGAACTAAAAGATCATAGACATGGTTGTGGTTAGTTCTCTGTCCTCCTCTTCTACCATCAGAAAACTCTTGTGTCCCTATAAGAACTGGAAGCTTTCCCTACAAGAAGCTTGATGTGACTTCAGCACTTTGGCACTTTGTTCTCTGCTTCTCGGTTACTTGTTTTTAGCTATTTTTTTTTAAAGTATCTAGATGTTTTGCTCAACAGAAAAATCTTTAAATTAAAGACAAACACCAAGCAGTCAGAAGCATCCTTGAGAGGACCTTGAGAGGACTAGCCTTAAAACACCACGAAGATTGCCCAGTTTGGAAGCTCAAATCCCTAGATTGTCAGTAAAATTTTCAGGGTGTTTTATTGGAAATAAGAGGGCTAAAGAGGAGTAAGTATTTTACAGATTTCACTGTGAGTGAAATAGAGTGAGAAACTTATAGCAGGTAGCCAGAGTAATTTAACATTGCTATCCAGTCAACAGTTCTCAGGGATTTGGGAGTAACCTTGAATTGCTACTAACAGCCCATACATATCCAAAGCAAACAGATATTAGGAGAAGCACAGGAACTGAACAGAGAGAAGACAATGTAGTAACTGCTGGCATACTGCTAGAATTTGCAAATTCTCAAAAAGGCCTAGTTAAAAGTAGCTTTTCTATTGTGTCATGAACCTTGCAGTTGTCTAGATCAAGGGCAGCAAAATAACACAATGGGTATAATTTTAATGACATTTCTTTGCATGTGTATTTACAAAGACATCAGTTTTTCTTTAGGAACTGAGGCCCATGAGGCCTCTGCAGTTAGCTTATTGTAAAATATTGTAAAATGTACAAGGAATTGTATCTATTAAGGCAACCTCACAGTCAAAAGTTGTTTTAGCAATTCCACAAGGATCCTCCATTTTCACTAGTAGTCTGAGTATTTGAAGTGTAGCCAAACTGCTTCTGTGTGTTAGTTTTTCAGATGATTTGTGTGTGTACTTCCACTGTGACAATGGATGAATAGCCCAAGCTTTTCTCATTGAGTTGAAGAGCCATTTTTAATTACATAGCTGGATCTAGGTGCCAGTTCATGGCATGTGAATTTCTTCCTCCTCATTCATATGGTCCTCTCCTTGTGTCCAAACACAATCTCTGTTGGTGAAATAGCTACAATATGTATGCTTGCTTAATTCTATATGATCTCCTGGAACTGAGGGTACAGATTACCTCTGTCCCCCTGAAGGACTCATTATTCACCATCCATTGTAACTGTGGCTGCAAAATTTAGAGGCCACGCATATGCTAAAGGAGGATCCTAGATATAGCTGTAGAAGCTGGGGTTTTTTGAGTGGTGAATGAAACTTGCCAGGGCACAACACTGGTAAGAATGAACTCTTGACAATTATTTTCAGGAGTTCTTACATCTTGCTTGAAATATCTTCTTCATCTCTTGATAATAATGAATAGACACTCAAATAAATTAAGGAGATTTACTAAAGTTTCCACTAGGAGGAAATAAAGACAAAAATGTTAAGTGCATACAGCATTTGTTTTATGGTAGAAGAGATGAGTCTGCTCATTTGTAAAAGCTGCTTCAGTTAGATGAGCAGTCTGAGCTGTTCCTCCATGATCTCATCATGCCTCCTGAAGGAGATAAGTACTTTCAGGAGGTGAAGCATCTTATTCTAAGGGAAGAGTTTAAGTAAGTAGACACCATGTAAAATGAACAAACAATTTTACAAGAGATGCTAACTCTATACCTTGTTACAACCTCACAAAATCTCTTTGTTCCTTTGAGAAAGATATTGTCTGGAGCAGGAACAAAAGTATGCCAAAGACATTCATTTTAAGGAACACTGATTAATAATATTTTCCTGGAAAAAAGATATATCTGAAATTTGTTTTCACATGCTCTAGGGATGCTACCCATGTGCTTATGTGTTCATTCATTAAAGCCATCCTGAGATGGAATAGACAAGAATGGTCTTATGCAAGATAATCTTTGTTCACTGAATGTGCAGGGCTTTGATACATTCAACTAATCTTTTACACACGGAGTATGTAACATACAGTGATTTCTCCATGCCAAGACTTTTTTCCTATTAAGAGTGGTGGCTCACAGAACTTTAAATCCTTAATAGTGATCAAAATAATTTGTGACCATTTCAAGATGTCTTGTACCTTGAGCCCAACCTGCATGCTAATGAGTTGGAGGTCTCCTGAGTGAAAAAAGCCATCTGAAAATGTTGATTATCTGGATGACTAGATAGTTTTCATCATTGTGTGATCTCTTCCTACACAATGGCAATATCATCCTTCTTCCTACCTCATCCTTATTAGAGGATATGAATATAGTGCTTTTAAAGCCTGGTTGTCTTGTGAAAAGAAATGAATGCTTTCATGAGGTGTATTTGTGTGCCTCTTAGTCACTTGTTTCTCCAAAGGATACTTGGACCTGTTAGGCCATTTCAATCCATGTTGAAAGGTGGTTAGAAGTCAAAGAACTTGATCACCTGTATTTTGTGAGAAAATATGTCTGGCTAGAGGGAAATAAACACTCAAATAGAAACCTTATTTGGTTCTAGAAAGGACAAGTTTAAGGTCCACAGTACAGGCCAAATTGTGAGATGCCCTTTAGTAGCTGAGTTAGAGCCCATCTCATTGAGCAGTAGGAAAGGTCACAGACTTTCCTCCTTGCAGATAGTTTTCTGTTTTCCTTTAGCATAGGTCACATTGCTGTTGCTGGCTCTGATCCCTCACTGACTGGCTGATACACACTAAAAGCTGCCTTTTAGCCCACAGTGCTCAGCCACTAATCAATTGTCTGAGCATAAGCTTAGACCAACTCAGCATCGTATTACATGAGCTGTGCAGTGTACTTGGCATCATCAGGGCTGTGTTGTTGAGGCAATGCAGACAAAAGTCAATTCTAATCTCAAATTTGCAGTCAGATGTTTCTCCTTTTGACCCACATCCTAATTTTGTGCTTTTGATTCAAAATTTTGTGCATTTGACTCAAAAGATGACACGTAATTTTGGCAGGCTGCCCACAGTGTAAGTAACAGAAACCTCTTTGAATATCTGCCCCTTTTCCCTGAACTAGTTTTAGTTAATAAGAGAATTACAGAAAATGCTATTTTGCAATAAAAACATTCATAAATGCAGAGGCAATTTGTAAGTGGCTTTGAGAAGAAATAAAACGTAAAGGGGGGAAAACATTAAAATATAGTTTGCAGTTTTCAAAATGGAACATTTTAACTTCTTATGATGAAAATTTCTTTTATGAAATTACCTTACTAAAGAAAAATGGTCATTTCAGATATCCAGAAAGCAAAGCAGGCATTTAGTTTTCAGCTAAACATTTTGCTTTAGAATAATTTTTGTATTATTATATCTCCATATTTTTCCAGAGAAACAGAGCTTAAAATTTCACTATGCCCATGGCTCTACTATTCTGATGATTGGTATTTACTCAAGGTAGAAGCCAATTTAGGAAATCTATATGGACATTTTCTAATAAATAAAGGACAACATGCACAAAACAGAAATGGGATGATGAAATTGCCACGTCCTAGCAAATTGGTCTCTTCAAGGAAAAACTTGCTACAGTAAACAGAAAACATTTAATATTAGGATACATATTTTTAAATCCCTTGTGTCCCTCAGAATGTAGTGGTTAGCAGCACGTTAGTGCCAGTGGCCACATTGCATGGTTGACTACACATGTGAAGTATTTTAATTGAGCTGTTACAAGGTAAATAGCTTAGTAATGCATTTAACAATCTGTAGTTGGATTTTTGTTTTACTGCATGAGGTATATGCAACTGAAATTAATACATTGCTTTTGAAGGAAAAAACAACCATGAACTGGGTAGGGACTGTTTTCAGTGAATTAATGAAGGTGAACTTTTAACTTCTGCAGGCAGCATATCAAACACAGGTGAAGGTGAAGGTAAGAAAATAACTTTTCTTTAATGGTGGGTGCATATTAATCATGTCAAATCATATTCTGATATACCCATCTTCTAGGAATGAAATAATGCAGCTTGATTACAAGACATTCTAACTATTAGTGGCTGCATTTTTCATTTTAAATGCTCTCATTGGAATTAGGCTTAAGTTGTGAAGTGTTGAGCAAAGTTGTCATTCACTGGGGGTTGTAATGAGGGTGTAATGCCTCCTTTGAGCTTACACACCTAGGGGCAAAGAGGATCCTGAGAGTTTTGAAAGGGTGTTAAAGGATGAGGTTTGGGGATGGCTGCAGAGCTTGAGTGCATCATTTCACGTGCTGTGCCACACCACCAATGTGTGACTGCTGTGCTGGGTCCCTTCTGCTGCACAGTATTATCATAGTGGTTATACCAGTCTCTCCCACTGAAGAATTAAATGGTACCAAAGTGGGAGCACTGGCACTGGAGCCAGCCCAGTGAGCAGCTTTTGAAAGGATCCCTGGCACTTGGACAGGTTTGGCTTGATTAGATTTGGCCTGCACTAGTCAGTTCTTGTGGGCAGGAATTAGCTAGAACCAGAGACCCTTCCCAACAGATATTCAAGGTGTAGTTCACATGTTTTGAAGGACAGCAGCCTAATAATATAAAGAACTTTTGTGTAAAGTAGACTCATTTCTAGAGAAGTGTTTTGAAAACATCTGCTTTATCTGCAGTGGTGTATCCAGACTGATGAGGTCTTTTTCATCAGTAGTACCTGACAGAAAATTTGAAGTGTTATAAGAATAATATCTACAGTGGTTTATAGATCATGATTACTCATATAAAGTTATCCCAGATAGTCCTCCAGGGAGATTATCTTCTACACTGAAGCAATATGGATGGCTTTTCCAAACCCCCTCTTTTTTTAATTGGTTAATAAACTCTTTAATACCATGATTCTGGTTACCCTCATCATCCACATAAATGTCTCCTGCTTTGGCCTTTCCAAACATTCTGCCTTGATGTAATGGCAGAATGCCTTGATCCTGTAGCAATGATTTTCAGACTGATCATGACAATGGTTGACAGTGTCAAACAATTTATGAGATACAGGAGCAAAAATATTTTCTTGTAAAGATTTTGCCCTCCAAATCAGAATGGAACTAGTCTGTTGTCTTCAGGATTTTAGCATTCTTATTTTCTCCTTCTATTGCTGTCATGCATTTGAATCTCCCTTGGGGTTAAAAGAAACTTACCCATGAACATAACTGTTTCCTAAAGTACATGGTTTCCTTCCCAATCTCATTATTTATCCTGCAATATTCCTTTTTAGTTCTCACTGGCTGGCTGTGAGCAACTTAAGATGTCTCCGGGGCAGTAAATAAACAAAGCCAGCTCAGTGTGAAAACTCTTTGCTTCTCTGAGTCTTAAAAAAAAATAACATTTTGGGGGGAGAGGAGGTGTAAAAGGGAGGAAAATATTTTTTGCAACAGCTGCCAGTAAACAGCTGGGTTTGCAATGTAATCTTCCATTGCAGCTCCCAAATTATCTTTGAGTCACTGTGCAGTTTTACAGCATTGTTTTATATTACAGGTTTTCATCTCTGTTTTCAGTTTAAAGAGATTTTGATACTAGTTGTCAGAGGAGTCCTACTCCTGGAGAGGGGCTGTTCTGCAGCTGTGTCTGATGGAGAGCTTAGGTTTACCTGTGGATGTAACATGTAAGGTGTCTGCCACTTTTCTGAGGAGTCTTGCAACCCCAAGCTTACTGCACATGACTACACTGAACCCTCTGCTACCACTGAAGCAGGAGGCAGGTTGTGCCAGGTGCCACAGATTGACTTGGGATTCTGCTCATCCTGAGTGCTGGCTGGGAGAATTGGTTGGGTTTTTTTCTGAAATAAACTAATCAAAACCCAAAAAACATTTCTGACTTTTCTTAACTTGGCTCTGGTTTCCACAATAAATAATCAGTTTTGGAGTTCTTAGCAAGAAAGATTTTTCAGTTAATAAATTTAAAGTCAGCTCAGTGTCAACATCATGAATATTAGAAACAGCAAATGAAAATGAAATTTCCCATAAAAAAGAGTAATCTTCCTAGGAAAACTGCTCTCCCTGTTGGCTTTATCATTTGAAAGAATTTTTTTCTGAGAATATTTAAGCCTCTCCCTGTCTCCTCTCTCTCTCTCTCTTTCATTCTTGACTCATCTATTAAATATATTTGGAGTATAAACTTTTAGCAAAAAGTTTAAAGTTTAAAGGGTACCTGGCCTGCCTATAGCTTTCTTTAATTTAATTCAACTGTGTCAACAATTTGCCTATTTGGCCACTTGTCTGTAGCTAACTTTTCAAAATTTTAATTTGTGTGGTAGAACTATAGTTTTTTATAGGTAGCTATACACATAGCAGTAACAAGGAGGTTTCTTTGAGCAGAATGAGATATTTAGGACCCTGACACTAGGACAGGTGTGGAGAAGTACAGGTTTGGTACAAAAGGAGTCATCTTTGAAATGTGGAGACGCTGCAGGCCTGGAGCCTGACAAAACTGGTTATGGGGGTGACACAAGGAGTATCTAATAGATGTCAAGGACATTATATGTAGGAAATGTGGATGTAACCTCGAGAAGCACCAGTGAAGAAAGAGAAAGCTAGAAATGTGTGTTAGAGAACTTGCATAAATGACACTAACTTGAAGGGGGAAAAAAAAAGGGGGAAAAAAAAAAGATTAAAAATTAGGAAAGAAGCAGATGGAAAGATGAAAATCTCTACTTCAACATTTTATTCCTCCTGGTGAAAGATTTCAGATGCTGAATCCTCCCTGCAACTTCTCACTACAGCCAACATCAGTGTAAAACCACCCACCTTAGCATGCAGAGAAGCAGAAGGGTAAGTTTAGCAGTAAGAAAAGGTGTACTATTATCAGCTGAATTCAGATTCTCTGGGTTTATTTAGGGTTGAGTTTTATATTTTGTATGTAATTATGTTCAAAGTAAGTCACAGAACTCTGAGTAGAGAGGTTGCTTGTATTAAAATCACATAATAAGTGCTGAGTGGCTATCTTCATCTCCTGTGATGAAATGAAAGGAAAGCCAAACAAACAACCAGCAGACATCTTGGCTTTGCTTGTGTGAAGAAGAGATAACAAATCTTAGACAAACATGTTGCTTATTATTACCAATAATAAAGGGTGTCATATTACACACTAAACAGACTTGGTGCTGATATTTAAAATCCAAGATTCTTAAGAAATTCTTCACCAGTGACTATGATGACAACTGAATGTAAATGTCTCATTTATAGATGGTGTGTATGAATAAAATGGACAATAACCATGTCTCCAGTTTTACAGGTGAATAAAAGACAATGAGAAACCAATTTGTAGGTTTCTTATTGTGTCAAGTCATCAGTTTATTTGATACGATCAGTGGCAGGTAAGAACTTTAGTGTTTGCATTGCTTGAACTTGGGGTCTGAGCACTGTTTGAGACTTAGCATAGAATCATAGAATATTCTGAGATAGAAGCAACCCACAAGATCACCAAGGCCAGCTTCTGAATCTGCACAGGACAACCTCTTCTCATCCGTTGTGATGGTAGAAACAGTATTTACCCTCTTCCAGTCCTCAGGACACTCCTCAGCTGCCATGGCCTTGTAAAGGCAAAGGACAGTGGCCTTGCAATGACATTAGCCAGCTTCCTCAGCACTGTTTAGCAGCATGCCTTCCTTTTCTCTTGTCTTTCTTTTGCTGTTAAGGTACCTGTTGCCTTACATGTTCTTCACCAGACTGAACTCCACGTGGGCTCTGGAATTCCTTATCCCATCCCTGCATGCTCAGACAGCATCCTGTATTCCTCCCTAACAATATGATTCACCTTCTGCCTTCTGTAAACTTCCTTTTTACTGTCTAAGTTTTGTCATAGGCTCTTTCTTCATCCATTCTGGCATCCTGCCACCTTTGCCAGACTTCCTGTAGAACCAGATGGACTTTTTTTCAGCTCAGAGAAGGTAATCCCTGAAAATCACAGGTTTCCTGGACCATCTCCCATAAAGCTCTGCTAAGCAGGTCCCCAAATGGGTTAAAATTCTCTCTTCAGAGTCATGGTCCTTTTTTTTCTTACTTTGTTCCCTTCTTCTGTGATTCTTATCTCTGCCATTACATGGTCACTGTAGCCTACGTCTAGTCTTTTGAAAAGCAAAAAACACTAGTAAGTAAAATACCTTGTTGTGTGATAAGGATACTGGATGGCAATTTCTCATCACAAAAAATAATCTTTGCAGTTGTGACCATTCCTTTGTCAAAATGTTGCACAAATCAGCATTTTTGAGGTTATGCTTGTAAAAGGCAAAACATTACAGCAAAAGTTGGCTGATATGGATTTTACTTAGCCAGAGACAAGATAATGACTAATGTTTCAAACAGATATGAAGTACTGTTATCCATTTTTCTGCTGAGTATTCATCCCAATGAGTGCTATGAAGCCAGCAAAAGGCTCTCAGAAGTCATGTAGCAGTCCCTGAACCAGAGTATAAATTTCAAAAATCTTGTTGGTAAACTTCTATATCATGGAGTGAAACTGAATCTGATAGTTACATAAAGAAAACTATACAAGGCTGTCATTCTTTTTTGCTTTGTTTTCTACTCAGTGTATAAATAAAATCTGGAAGCATGGATAGGATGATATTGGAGCCAAAAGGAGAAAGGAGTTTAAAAGCAGTCCTCGAGGCCATTAACATTAATAGCCTGATTGAAATGTTTGGCTTAGGGTGTCCAAAAGCCACTAATTGCTGGGAGCTAAAAGAGTCTTCCAAATAATTATGATTTTTAAACTTGTACTGTCCCTTTTGTTTTGGCCACTGTAGGGAGCAAGATAATCTAGGAGGGCCTTTGGTATGGCACAGCTGGACTATACTTACATTAATGTTTGGTGTTGCAAGAAGTGCTGTTGTAACAGACCATCATGTCCTCCAAACACTACCAGAACCACTAATAACAGGGCAAAAGTGTTCTTCAGTGTGTAATTCTCACCAGCACTCCAACAGCATAGTACTGAGTAGTTCTGTTGTGAAAAAGAGACTAACTGTAAAATCTTCACTAGGAACTGTAGCTCTATCCCACATGCTTCTCTCCCCTCTTCTCCCTTGAGTAATTGGAAAGAAAACATTGCAAATGATACGTGAGAAGTGCTCCTGGCATGGTCACCAGCTGTGGCTGAAGTGATGAGATATTGTGAAATCCAAATACATGTTTTATTATAAGGAAAACTTTGTTCAACTATTATGCAGTGCTGAGGAATCCACACTTCATTTGCAGGGGAAGAAAATGTTCTCTTTCAATTCCTTGAAGAGATGTTACCCACTTCTTGTGGGCAATCACTTCAGTGTAACAGCTTGCTTCTAGATTCCAGCTATGTAAAAAATGCTGCCCATATCAAATTTGCTGACTGCTGTATTACATGGGCAAATGTTCTCTACAAGGAGCAGAATTCTGAAGAACAGTTAAGGATCTCTGGGTCCCCTTCTCTGATTACCCAAGACTTGTTTATATCTGAACATTCTGTTACTACTAAATGTATATCAAAAGAGTGGTAAACCTCTTTAGTATGGGAGTTGTTGTGAGAAATGTGTAGATCCCATAAAATACCTATTGTTATTTACCTTGGAGGAGAAGTTGACAGTTGAACTGTTCCTTTTCCAGGGCCTGAGCTGTCCAGACTAATGGCTGAGTCTTTAACTCTTGTGTCTCTATTAGGTAACTTGTACCCAAAAGAGTAACAGAGGTATAACTTTTTCCCTCAAAGAAAGTAAAATATGCAGAACTAGTACACAATATTAAAGTACAGTGTAAGTGGATCTACAGTACTTTTCTGAATGGCTCAATTATGGATTGGCTTTGTCTCACTGACATGGATTACTTCTGAACTGTTTAAACCAGAGCAAACCTCTAGTATAATTCAACTCAGCCTTAAACTGCTTTCTGGGACAGCATTGAATTTACTTCTAGAGCTGCCTTACTCTGTTCATTGATCATGGGATGATCTGGAAGTGGGATCTATCTAATTTATTTAAAAGTTAATCATCAGCATATGACAAAGTTGGTACAAATTGTACCTTATATCTCCTGACAATAGATAATTTTTCTGGGGAGCAGCCAGGCTGAACAGGAAATGCAGATGTTAAAAAACTGAGAAAGAAATTAAAGAAATTAAACCATGATTTGCTACTGACTGTAATGGAGTCAAAACTTAACCTCTGATGTGCATATTTTGCCATAAACTACATACAGTCTTTTCACCCTGAACATGATATAAAGGATATTGTTTAAGCTACAATTCCACAAGAGATATTCAGACTGGACACCTGGATATTAGTGATACTAGATGTTAATAAAATTACTGTGATGTTATCTGCTGTGGCTATGTTGGGAAAGTTTGTGGATAGTCCTTGATGAGGTCACCCAGCAGGTTTGGAAAGGTAGCTGGTAAAAGCAGTGCTGCATTCCCACTGAATGCACACCTCCTTAATTTGGACAGACATCATGTTATATCTCTATTGCACTGAATTATTGATGACCTTCAGGCCATGAGCTTGACATACACATGCTCATTTGATCTCCTCCCATATCATTTGCTGGGCAGAGTGTCATAAAAAAATAAGTGATAAAATTTATGTTTTCCCTCTGTCCTCAGATGAATCTCTGCCCAAAGCTCAGAGCCTCTGTCCCCTTTGTCAAACATATGCTTTTGACCCATATCCTTTCTCCAGTCACCATATTTCAATTTCTATAGTCTCCACTGGGCTTCTTCTCTGAAACTGTGAAAATTTGGTCGCCTGTATATCTAATCTAAGGTCTATGTTGTGTCATGTTTAACAGTTCATCCCTTGGAGTGCACTGGGTGACATTTCTCACTGTGCAGAGGCTGGAGAAGGTTCTCTTGGTAAAAGGAAGTACCAGAAGGAGGCAACTAGATCTTGCTACACCTGGGATATTGGGGAAGATTTCATATGCCTTCAAACTTTAGAGATCAAGTCCATAGACACAGAGCAGACTAAGAAGCTTTTGTATTTTTTCTGTTTCTCTGTAAACTGCCATCAGTTTTCATTCTAAAGGTATGCAAAGATAACAGTGAAAAAAACTTCAGTCAGATCAACTCCATTACCTAAATATTTGGCATCTATTATAATAAAATTAAATATGGCTGGATTTTCAGAGGCAAAAGGAATAAGCTATTATTGAATGTAACTTATAACCCTTAGCTTTGCAAACATTTTTGTTTGTAATTATGATAAACATTGTTAAATTCATAATTAGCCCATTTTATCCTAAGGGAAAATAAAAGATAGAACAATATATGTATTTAAGTGTAGCTGGCTTAAATGAAATTTTTTTCTTCTTAGTTCCTTACTTCTAATGTTTATATCCCCAGGACAGGACAGGTCAAAATGCAATCTGTGGTACTTGCAAGAGTCAATGAATATAAAAGCCTATTATTTTAAGGGGCTCTTTAGGGTTTTAACACTCTTAACTAGCCTCTCAGGGCTAACATTTAACACGTGTGCCCTATAGAAGCCTGTAATTTACCATGTGCCATCAATTTCATATAGTCCAATGTGTGGCTGTCAACCAGGTGCAGCTCTGCCTGCTCCATAAGAGTTCAAGTGCTCTAGTGCAGCTCATGGTGGCTTAAGTATGCTAAATAACTGGCTGCTCTCCTGCTTTGTTAGAGTTACATGCTGAGACCAAAGCTGGTAATGCCTGAAAATTGTTTCTCACAATTTTCACTCCCTCTTTCATTGGACATACAAAATAATGCTGACACAAAAGCTAGCAGTCCTGCATCCTGAAAAGAAAATGTGGCTATTATTATTATTATTATTATTATTATTATTATTATTATTACTATTACTATTAGTGGAGCTCAATATATTACTGAAAATCCCACCTTTAAAATTTGTTGGGCATAAAAAATCTGGGCTCTGTGGGTTGGGTTTTTTTGGAATTATTACATCAGAGAATATTTTCATGATAAGCAGAGAGCAGAGGTCCAGAGCAGCCACCAGATTAGGATGGCAAATGAGCAGTAGCACAAACTTGTTTAAGTTGTGAGAAGAAAATATGCTTGAAAGTGACCATGTTCTTGTTTTTGGCATCCTTGAAGGAAGTGAACAAGTTTTGGGGTGTTTGTATCCTAAAAATGTTTTGTGTAATAATAGTCAGCTTCTTCATTCTCTAATGATTAATTAGGAATGAAATTGGCTGAAGTTGAAGAGAGAGGAAAACCACAACTGGCAGGGATTGTAGACTTCAAAATTAGCTTTTCTTTGTGTGAATAGCAAAAACATGGAGGGTTTTTTTAGAGAAAAATAGTTAGCCAAGGCACTGACACTTTTTTAGACAAGAGAGTGGTAGAGAAAAGAAAAGCTGGTCTTCACCTCTGTTATGTTTTCAAGGGCACTTTGAAATCCTGTTAATGTTGTATAGATTTTAAGTTGCCTTTCATGATCCTCTTGGTGTTGTACAGACATCTTATAGAGTTTATTTTTGGGAAACATTCCATGTTAGTTTACATAAAGCACACCCTGATTACTGTTGTATTCACTAGTTGTTTATATAAAAAATTGCCTCTGAGCCTTAGTGGTTTGACTTGGGTATTTAATTGCTTTGATTTGTTTATTGTATATGATGAACTAGTGTATATTGGTTTAAACTCAGCCAGGGTGCACTTTATAAAAACACTGGTTTAATTTCTGAAATGCAAAGAGATTTCATTTGTTTGAGATGCTGAGGTGGATTAGAGTGGGTTGGTACATGCGGCTGCTGATCTTTCTGTGGCACTCCATGACTCAGTGGACTCCTAAGGCCACTTCCAAAGCTGTTTAAAGAATTCCCAGAGGATTTCTTGCTGGACTCTACTTGGGCCAAGTAGAACTATATGTTGTATATGATGAAATCATTTAAATATCTTAAATGGCTAAATGGAGTACATTTCGATTGGTTGAGACAAATTGTCAGTTCCTGTTGAGTCAAACAGATAACTTTGTCAAAGAGGAAATGATCAAAGAAAACAAGTTATGAGAAAAAAATACAATGAAACTTTCCTGACTAATCTTTTGTCTTTTTCTAAAATTTTGAATCTAATTTTTTCTTTTCTTTTTAAAGCTCTAAAAAGTAAAAGAATATATCCAAAATGTGATGAGAATATTAATTCTCATATTGATACTGTAGGTCAAATAATGTAGCATTACATATAAATTGAGCTCTTTTCTACCAAGAAACATTCAGTTTGGTTTGATTAAAATAGACTTTTTCTGATCAATAGGCAATTTCAAAACTATTTTATATAAAAACCACTTCCTTTATATTGTCAGTCTTTGGCTTACTTTTTAGAGGGAACTCTGCAAGTGTCCTTTAAGCTATTGATGACTAGCCCAGTCTTAGGAAGAGCCTTTGCTGGCATGAATGCTGTATTGCATACCCCTAATATGGGATATATTCCATTTAAAAGTGGAATTTCACCTAGAGTGCTATGAAGTGTGTGTGATGACATATCACTGTGATCAAACCTGTTCTTTTAAAAAAGCAAAAAGGGATTGGACAAAGTAAAAATTAGTAATAAAATAAAGCTGCATTTAGCCTACAATCACTGTATATTTCCACTGCATTGTTGTTTATGTATGAAAAATGAGTCTGTACAAAGCACCAAAAGTCTTGACCACAGATGTATTGTTTCACAAATAAGGCTTGTACGTGGGGGGAAACGTATTGTGGTGAAACTGATTTGAAATTCGTATACATAATTTATTTTCCTGACTTGATGTGTAATTCAGATGTTGGAACATTGGGGTTTTTTTTTCCAGAAATCACTGGTGGGAACTAAAAGTGGACTGAGGACATCCTAGCAGCTTTATAGTGCTTGATAGAAATGTAAGTTTGTCAGGTCCTGTCATACAAAATATGGTTCACCTCTTCTCCTGAAACAGCTGTTTTTTCAGAAAAAAAAATTGTGTGTTTGTCCCAGAAAAAGCATATTGTATTAATTTTTCTTCAAAGCTGTTCATGTTGTGTTTAGGAAAACTTGATGTACAGCTGCTTACCCCAGAAACCCCGGTGGAGAGTGTTCCTATCTGACTTTCTTATTAAATGAAGATTTCTCAGAATGCTTTTTCTTCACATGGCAGATCTATGAATAATGGCTGACCATGAAAATGCTGAATTGTTGCAACAGTGAAATTCTTGTGCAGTCCTTCTGGCTTCTGTTTCACTTGTTAAAGCATTGATATTGTCTAAAAATCACAGCAGGAAAAAAGCCATAATTGGTGAGAATCATTGGCCAATTCATATTAGGAATATGAGTTAAAGGAAAATGATGTGGTATAACTTTTAATATTGATTGGACACTTTTATAACACAGCTGTCTTCCTTTGGACTCATCCTTTAGAAGAGCTGCAATAAAGTTGAAATGTTAATTTTTCGTTGTGATAGGTCAATGGTAGCTAAGTATTAGCTTTAGGTCACAATCAAATGATGTCGATTGCACGAGTTGAATTTGGGTTCCTTATTATAGGTATTTATTTTTAACTGAGTTTGTTTAGCAGAAAAAGTAAGGAAGTGTTCATCCCAGAATACTGAATGAAATTGCATAATGTACTGGGATATATTGTAAAACACTTTCCACCTGTACATCTCCTCTGGTGTTTGCTAGAAGGTGATTTCCTTTCAGGTAGGACATACTGGAATGGTAATACTGGAAGAATACAGTAACTTCTAGCACTTTACAGTCTTTCTCGTGACTTTAAAAGGAGCTGTTTTTTAGGAAAGAGCTCCTCTGAAGGCCCTCTGAGATTTAAAGTGCAAAGTACATTTCTTACCCCAGTGACTGTAGTTCTTCAGAATTCTCCAGGCATTTGCCTGATTTGTATTTTCCTCATACTCAGGAATAATGAAAAAGGAATAAATCACTATGTGCTATTTATTATTCATTACAAGTATTTTAACACTGATGAGATAATCAGGGAGTTAGGCTGAGAACTTTGCACCTTTGAAAATCTAATCAATAGAGTGCCTAGGGAAAGAAGACAGCTATTCAAAAACAACTTTTAAATAGCTCATTTTTTGCAGTAACCTTTTGAAGCCATTGTAGAAGTCTGTCACTACCTTATGATTATCTTTTATATTCACAAGATTTCTTTCAGTATACAGTTGCAATTGGGGGGTTTTGAAAAAAAAAAAAAACAACAAACCATCTTGACCAGGACAAATTAACTGGTCCAGTTTCTGGGTGCAGCAGTGCCCTGTTAACATCACCCCAGGCAACTCAGACTGCATGAGACCATCCAGGTATTTAAAAACAAAGAAGAGGATGTTTAAGTCTGGCAACATAGAACAACTGAATGCACTTAATTTTACAGAAAAAATATTGCTAAAATGTTCTTTGGAAAAGAGATGGAGGACTTGTCATGTTGAAAGCTCTAAACTACAAATCTTATGAGGAGCAGCTGAGGGAGCTTGGAGTGTTTAGCCTGGAGAAAAGAAGGCTGAAGGGAGACCTTATCACACTCTACAACCCTGTGAAAGGATGTTGTGGTGGGGATCAGCCTTTTCTCCCAGGTAATAGGAGATAAAACAAGAAGAAATGGCCCCACGTTGTGCTAGGGGATGTTTAGAGTGGACACCAGGAAAAATTTCTTCACTGAAACAAAGCTTTGGGAAAGGCTTCCCAGAGAAGTGGTGGAGTCACCATCCCTGGAGGTATTTAGAAAACATGTGCATGTGGCACTTGGGAATATGGTTTAGTGGTGCACATGTCACTGCTACTTAATGCCTGGATTAATGATCTTAGAGGTTCTTATCAACCTTAATGATTCTGTGTTTTTGTGAAAAATTGGTATTAGTTGCTCCACTTTAGGGTAGGGACTCTGACCCCCACTCCTGAATAGGCAGAGCTATTTCCTATCAGCTACCATTAAGTTGTCATTCTTCCTGGCCTCAGGACTTCTTACTGAGTGGGTCAGATTTATCCCAGGTTAACATCTTCATTTTCCTGGGTCCTGTACTCAGTTCTCTTTTTTCCAAGTCCTGCATGAGGTGCCATACCTCCAAGTTTAGGATTGCAAATTCATCAAGCCTCAGGGTGCTATTCAGACCAGCACTCCTGCACTGCACTTGCAGGTAATTTTTCCCCTGAACATTGTCAGGAAGGCCCAATTCACTTTTAAAATACCAGAATATGCTATCAGATATATCAGATAAAAGACTTGACACATGCAAGCATTTTAAAGCTGCTAAAAATTTCCTTGTTATAGCCTGTGTCAGGAAAATTGTCTTGTGTGATGGAGTACTGCACAATGAAACAAAAATTTTTCTGTGCTGGGCATCTTCATCTGAAATACCTGGCCTTGACCATCACGGAAACTGGAATT
This sequence comes from Cyanistes caeruleus, assembly GCF_971803275.1. Classification (NCBI taxonomy): domain Eukaryota; kingdom Metazoa; phylum Chordata; class Aves; order Passeriformes; family Paridae; genus Cyanistes; species Cyanistes caeruleus. The sequence continues at coordinate 13,052,189 of NC_141701.1, forward strand.
TCAAGGGAGGATGGCCTCAAGATGTTGCGGGTAACTACCACAGCTGGGTAACTACCACAGATGCTTCTGGAGTGTTATGGTCATATTAGGTAATCTGGGTACCATTTTATCCCTCAGAGATGGAAGAAATTGGATTGAATTCAATTTCAGGAATGAAAAACTCCCCTTAGAAGTCCTGAACCTGTTGTTGACTCTGCTGGGTTTTGCATTTAGTCAGCTACCATATCAATTTATCTGATATTTTTCAGTCAATTTGGCAGTCATGTTTAGAGTGCTGGTAAAATAAAGATAACTCTATCTCATACTGAGCAAGGGCTGCAGGATTCCTCAGAACAATCACAACTCAGATTGTTTTTATAGTGTGGTTTTTAAAGTGATATGCTTCATCTTTCTACAAGGCTGAGTAAACATCCACTCATGCTAGACAATGTTTTTCTGTTTGTTTATATCAATTAAAGAGCTTGAATATACAGACAGGGAATCCTACATTGCTTCCCTTAAACCAACAGAATATGAAATCAGCTGGGCTCAGTGCCGAGGAGCTGATTTCTGGTGATAAACTGAAGTAAAATAAAATCTGCTCCATATGGTTCAATTGTAAACTTTGCAACTACAAACAAAAATGTGCTGTGTGACTAAATATTGCAGTACAAAAGCAGCCATAAAGTGCTATCCCTTAAGGCATACCCAGAGTCAGCCTGCCCACTTGCAAATGTACTCTTGAATTAAAGGAGAGTGTGAGAGACCAGGTGTGTGTATTGCTGGGGGAAGGACGTGGTGGTTCAGGTTTCTGAGCCCAGGTCATGAGCTGGGTCATACCTTGCATCTGGCAACAGCTGCCCCTGCCTTCTGCAGGAGCTCACCTGCAGGAGCTAACACAAAGGTAACCAAACTCATGTCAGGAATGAAACTCCCTCTATTTCTATCTGCTGCATGGCTGGAACTGCATGCTTTTATCCTCAAATGGGGCAAGGCTAAATGTAATGATTCTTCAGCTTCCTGAAGTCCTACGTAACTCCTACATATTATAAATTCTATATAATATAATTATAATATATAATCCTATATATGCCTATTTGTTTCCAAGGAGAGTGAGCAAGAAGGCAGCTTTCAGCAGACACAAAGAGACATAAATGATCCTCACATGCACTCACCAACCATTTTCAGGCCTGCTCCTGATCAGACAGTGCCTGATCTTGTTGTAGAAGGGCAAAAGTAAATATTTGTTTGAAAAGATCCCTGGTCTATCAAAGGAAATGTATTTTGTTCAAACCTGCCAACCAAGACCTGGTTTAATCCTCACTGCTGATAGATCTCTGAACATCTGCTGTTCAAGTACAGCATTTTTGGATTACACATCACAGCAGAAACCAGGTACCCTCATGAGAAAGGTTTGAATGTTTCACCTGACTTTTGGAAGATTTTGATAGGAGCACATTCAGGACACTTTGGTGCAGAAACACAAAAATGTTCCTCAATCTGAGATTGTTAACTGTGCCACAAATTGGAGGGGATTAAACCATTTTTCTCTGCAGCACATTCAATGGTCCCTTGAGTTTAGAGTTGTGGAAGAAAAAAAGGGAAACACTTTGCCACTATGAATTAACAGCAGACCCTGTAAACAGTATTGCTAAAGGAAGGAGCAGCATGCAACCTTTTTGCAGTGTTTGAAAGAAATTGTGGGAAGGAGGCCAAAAAAACATTACCCCCAGCTTCAAACTGTAAAAGTGTTTAAAGTTGTTTAAGGACCCCATGCACTCCCCTGGTACTGTAAAACCAGAACCTTCAGGGAACAGAACGTAAGGAACTGGAAAGAAAGAACTGAAGATTTATTGGTGTTTTCAGCATAAACACTCATCAGTCCTATTTTGCAGAAAAGGAGACAAGCCTGCTTTTCTCTTGCAGCTAAATGGAGGTTTTATAAAATGCCTTCTCGCTATGTAAGTATGAAATAACACACTCAAAAAAAATATATTACTAACTGCAATATATATATAGACAATATTTTTTAAACTAAAAAAAAAAAAACAGAAAAGTGCCCCACTGTGTGATTTCAACAGGACAGTTATTCCTTTGGGTTTAGATCAGAAAGTGCTTCCAACTCTATTGTTGCAGGCGTGCCCGAAGCATCAGCAAAAGAAAGGGCTTCCAATTTTTAAGAGAAATTCTCAATAAGGCAGAGATTATTATTTTTCTTTATTTATTTTGCTTTTGTTTTGATCACTCCAATAGCCATGTAATGTTTGGAGGTGGCCTGGGGTAAAGCTGTAGCTGAACAGACTTTGCTGTTGGTTTCCAAAATGAAACAAAACCTCCGTTCTCTTGTGAAAGGGGATGTGTGCATCAGCTGCCTTGTTCAGGGTTAGGAGGAGGCAGCTGAGCTTTCCTGGTCCCCTTGGGCCTTGTTTGGCATCTGGTTCTGCTTACTTATCCAACAAGAAGCAAAGGTACTTGGCAACACTGAAAAGGGGCGGAGGAGAAGGTAAACGACCCAGGACAAACTGAAAAATACAAGGAATCTGAAAACTTTTATAGAAAGCACAACTATTTCTAGTAATCATGGGAAAGGTATCAATAATAAAGATTCCTCTTCAGAAAGCCCTGTAAAACTGAGTCAGAGTGTAGAACACATAGGCAAAGTTCAGACCCAAGCATGACAAAGGGATGGCCACAGCAGTGCTCATGGCTGGCTGCCCCTGTGGTGGTGGTCAGCAGGCAGCCTGCAGAGCTGGGACCACTGCTAGAGGCATTCAACACAGTTATTCACAAGGCTGTAGATGGAGGAGCCTTCGGATGGTTAAATGGGTACAAAAAGACCTGAGGGTGTCTCCTGTCCACCCTTAGTGTTAAAGTCTTGCTGAGTGTGCCCTTCCCACTCTCTTGTGCTGGGTCTCACTCCACATATCTATGTAGGATTTCCAAGTTGCTCCTGGATCTCAGACGACCTTGGTTCAGTTTAGCTCCCAAAGTAGGTTTTGCCTTCTTGAATATGAGACTGCTATCCTTGGCCCTGAAACCTGTTTGTTCCCCAAATTTGCCTTTAATTTAAACTTCCACTTTTGAAATTTACCCATAAGGTGATTTCTACCCTTAAAGCATCAACCTTCCTGTTTGCAGTACATATTTGAAATATAAAACACATGTATATGTCTGTCCTGAGAACTTTAATAAAATCACACAGAACTGAGCGGAATCCATTTCTCTAAGCTTGTTTCTTCAGCACTCTGAAACATTCTTTGGTTGGAATCTGGTCCTCTGACATTGCTTTTCTGACCCTTGGTATGTTCTGTCTCTTTCCTTTCTTCAGACTTTTCATCCCTCATAAGCAATTTCTGCTTTCTCCAAACCTTATAATTGCAGATGGATAAGAAAAAGAGCTCCTTTCATTCTTCCCATTTAAAGTATTCTAACAAATAGACATTGAGGTTAGATACTATTCACTGCACTTTGATTATTCACTGCAGCCTCTACATATTGGTCACCACAATTTCTAGCCTGTAAATACAGACATTCTCCAGACCCCATTCTCTTGCTCTTTGTTATGTTCCATTATGTGAAAAGCTGTTTCTGTGCTCATGACTCACTGAAACACCCGTGTCCTTCTACAGTGCTTCTGTAAACAAGGCCCACAACATCTGTCAGATTATGTATTAATTCATCACAATTAGGACTATTCTGAACTGACCCCCTAGAAGTTTTTATGGCAACAATCTTTCTTTAAAAAATCAATTTGACTTGAAGAGCCCTCACTAAAAAAGCCCCACCAAAACTCATGAAAAAAATAATTATCTTTTTTCATTTGCTTGGAAGTTTTCATAAAGAACTTAAGAGTTAAGTGACAATACTTGAATTGCAAACGACCTGATCAATGCACTTAGAGTGCTATTGTGTATTGCAACATATTCTTTTCCTAGAAAAATAGCAGTACAGTCTTCTGAGCAGCACACGATGCAAGTGGAGAAGCAATTTAAGTTAGTCAATAACTTCCATCTGTTCTGAAGCAGTGAGCATGAAAAGAGTTTCTTTATTCTGGCATTTATTCATGGCAATGCTTCCTCAGTTTCATTTGTGCCAGAGTGTGCCATCACTGTATTCTGCAACTATTGCTTGTCCTGTACATATTTCTGAGTGACAGCCATACAATGAGGTAGACTGTTAACTGGGATGCTCTATCAATCCTTGTATATTTATTTCTTTTCTGTGGCCTGACTGAATAACACAAATCTCCCTCAGCTATGTTTCTTACCTTGAAAGGTATATGTTCCCCTGTTTTATCATAATTTTAGAGTTTACTAGCTTTAAATAATGTGTCTTCCCAAGAAAAACATGAAAATACTTCCTTAAAGTGTTTCCTGATCTTTACTCCATCACATCCGAGTGAAACTGTTTTTCTCCCTTGCTTATTTTAAAACACATTTTTGTTTTTAAAGTTTTCTCAGCCAAGGGCTGTAATACACTTGCTGAAATATGTTGGGATTTTGAAAACCTAGAAATTGTGACCCTTAGACCAAATGTTTTGAGAAGTACCTATTCCTATACAGGGTTCTCAACTTTGGTATGAACTATTCTGGATGCCAAACCTGAGACATCAAATATTGTCTCAGTCTGAGCTTTCATTGAAGACTTTGCAGGTCTTCATCATCTCCACAAAAACAAGTTTGCTTCACAATGACAAGATGAGGCAACAGGGTGGCATTTTTGAATCCTGCACAGTTCAGAGCCCAGATTCTGTTGCCCAGTTTTGCCCTTGCAGCCTGGAACAACTGAAAAGCTAACAGGTTGACAGCAGAACACATTGTCCTGTGAGTACTTTGAAATGAGCTTTAAGGATTTCATTTTCTTGGCGCCTTTGCTTCCTGAGAAGCTATACACTTTTGGGGCATTATAGCTGCACAAAAAATTAAGTTTTCTGGGCTCTTTTTTCTCACAGAGGCACAAGGCATTTGACCCAAGCCTCTCGTTATACAACCAACATGAAGCACATTCACCTGAATTTAGATGCTGAAATTTTTGTCTCAATTTAACCATTAGACAGAGATTTTTTCCAGATGCAAATGGTACGTGTTGTTTGGAATGATCTTAGGATATTGCTTTCATAGAAACTTTACTATTTTCCTATCTAAATATATAAATATATAAATACCTGAAGTGTATTTCTTTCTTCCCACTTGGTTATTTTACATAGTCTCTGCTCTAAAAAGTGAGATGTAAAGTTTGCTCTCTTATGAATGGTAAAGGATTTCAAATAATTTTGTCTATTGCAGGATCTTGTGAGTTCATCCCCACTGGAACTGTGTTTGAAGAAAACTTCTTTTTCCCTGTCAAGTCCATCTAGAGCATTCCCTAGAGCTGCAGCCACTGGGAATGAGCCATATCAGGGGGCTCCACACATGATGGAACAATCTAGGACTGGGAAGGAAGAAATGTAGCTCATTGTTGTTTTTAATTTCAGCTCCTCTGAGGCTCTAAACTCTGTGTTGAACTTCTTAGACCCGCAGCACAAAAACACAAATTAAGTAAAACAAAAAGTTAATTAATTGATTAAAGGAAGTTCATGAATTTGGGAAAGAACTATACAAACATAAAAGAACAATGAGCTTATATGTTGCCCATACAAACACAATGAGCTAAATCATTATACCAGAGGTGGCTGGGGTGACAGGAGCCCTGGGAGCCCCAGGCCAAGGCTGTGCTGTGCCGGGTTGTGTCTGGCTCTGGGCGGCTGCTTTGAGCTGCAGAAGAACAGAGAACCATGGGCTAAGTCATGAGCTGTGGTCCCAGGAGGAAGCTTCTGTTTCCAGGACTTACCAGGTTGTGACACACTCATTTTGTGTCTGGGAAGATCTTTTACTCAGTTTCTTGAGAGAGGACAAAAACTATTGATCTGCTTGAGTAATTGTTGCATGCTGCCAACTAGCCTTTCATGGAAACAGTTTTAGGAGAACTTGTTAAAATGGTAATGCTAGAGGTATTTTGAACATCCCTGCTCAAGAAATGAAATTAACTCTGAAGAATAAATTCTGGCAACCACAAAGTATTTGTTCCTAGATACGACTTACCCCCAGGGTAATTAGCTTGTGGACTAACCTTAAATTGTGGACTCCTGAAAGGGTTGGGGAACAGATGGTCTTGCATAGTCAGAGCAACAGCAAGTAGACAGAGATAGACTCAGAGCTTTTTGTACACAAAAGACTTGAAAGAAACTAGACTCAGTCTTTTTAAACTGTTAAGATAAGATTGCAAGAGCTCCAGTTCTTACCAGTTGCAAAATGAAGATGAAAACTTTTTACAGAAGCCCAGTGCTTGCATAGTCTTTTGTGTATCTGGGTATTTGTCTTCTTTCACAACAATGGCATCATTCTTAGATTTGCTGCTTTCCTGTTCTTAAATTTGGTGTCATTCTGCTGCGGCCAGTCTATAAACAGATTTTGAAATGTGTCCTTCAAATTAGAGCAGATGCACTTAACAACAGAGGAAGTCTCAGCATATTGAAAAAAAAAAAAAAAAAGGTGGAAAAAAGTTGTCCAACATCATATGCAACTTACAGGTTTTCTTTTCGCAGTTATTCCCTTGACAGTTGAAAAGTAAATAAAATAAATTTTTCCACCTTTCCCTCACTCCAGTTGTCTGCTCCTTTCTTTGACTCCTTGTTAATATATTTTGTCAGCTCCAATAGGACCCAAGGTGTACATTTGGTTTATTATATGTATAAAGATTGGCAGGCATGGAGGTAACTCTCCCTGCAGCAGCCCATAGGGTGCTCTGCTTTGTAGCTTAGCTAGACTGGTGCTGAGAACACATCAGTATTTTAGTTCCTGCTCAGCATTGCTCCCACAGAACCCAGGCTCTCCCCACCCCTACCCCACTCCCACAGGCCCATATGCTGGGTGGTGGCAGAAGGCTGGAAGGGGGCACAGCCAGGAGAGATGATTTAAACTGACCAAAAGGATATTCCACACCATACGATGTCATGCTCAGCAAAAAAAAAAAAAAAAAAAATCTAAGAGAAAGGAGGTGGTGAGAACATTCATTTTTTATGTGATTGTCTTCCAAGAAAATCACTATTAAATTCTGAATCCCTATTTCCCAGGATGGATGGCCATGTCCTGCTGATGAGGAGTAGAAAACAAAACTTTTCCCTTCTATTGCTTCTGTACACAACCTTTGCTTTTATTTCTCAAACTGCATTTATCTCAACACGCTAGATTTTAATCTTATTTTCTTCACCTGCCCTCCTCAGGAGGAGGAGTGAGAATGGCTTGGTGGGCTCCTGATACCCAGCCAAGGCCAACCCACCACTGTGTGATCTGATGGACAAAGATTTTTACTATGAATCTCAGGATTTATTGCAGCTTCCATGTGATGTTGGACCCTGTTCTTCTGTTTCATCTTTACCTTTTATTTGTTTGTGCATTTACTTTTAAAAAACTGTCATCTCCCCTTAGAGCACAGGACTGTGATGATATATTTGTGGAGCACTTATCCCCACACAGTGGGGAACACAAAGCACAGGAGCTCATCATAATAGCGAAATGAACTTGTGGCTCAATTCTTGTTGATGCTCTTCAGGAATATTCTTGACATATTGTGGTAGTTTGGCATTCACATATTCAGAGAATAAGTTGCAAGACTGAAAACCTTTTCTAGTTCCTTGCTTTCCCCAGCCTTCTTTCTTGAAGGGCTCTGCAGCTGTTCAGGATATGGCATAACAGAATATCTGGTGCATGGTGCTCTCTCACTGCCACATGAAGAGGTAAAACCTGGGACTTAATGGCCATATGATAGACACAAAGTGATGAGGAGAGAGTATCTAAAGAAGGCTGTCCAGTGCATTCATAAATGTTAAACATTTCCACTTTTGCAGATCTGGATTTTTCTTGTTTCTCCCTTGAATAACAGCCCTTAGTTCTGGTCAGCCAATGTTATTTGTAGCTCTTCTTTGTTACAATGGTCTTGTCAACTCATTTCCAAGAGTCAGGTGAGTGCAGAATTTATGAATACAACATGAAAATAAATATTTAAAATAAAACCACAGGAAAATGAAAGCAACATAATGAAAAATATTTTTTAAAATATTGCAAAAATCAGTTACATTTAGCCCATCATGTTAACTGATATTGTTAGTTCAATAACTGATATTAGTTCAATATTTTTTTAAGAAGTACAGTCAAGGGAAAATGCAAGCCTTGGTCTTTCCTACTGAACAGCTCAACTGAACTACTCTTCAATGTTCAATTATGAAGGAACTGTTAATTTCTTTTATTTTTGTGCCTGGAAAATAAAAATACAGCTTAAGAGGCAGAAAGGTTTTATGCATGAATTTTTCTGCATCTATCTTCCTGAAAATAAATCTGCTGAAGTAATTGGAATGAAATACAAGACATAATAACCAACAGGGACTGTTGAAATCTCTGCCTTCAATCTTCCCCTTAGGGATAAAGATTTAATATAAAGAAGCTATAACCAAAAAGAGCACCAAATCTAATAAGAAACCCAACCACTGAAAATATTCTTCTAAACAAAGAAGCCATCATTATGCAAAATGTACACATCCAACAAGATTAATTCGTTCAGCACTCTTCTCCTCAGAGGTGAATTTAATCTATTCATAAGTATCTTAAAAAAAAAATCAAGAGAGAAAACATTTTTCCAGTGAAACTTAGTTTTTCTACAATGCAATACCCTTTCCCTGAAGACTGCTAGCCTGGTTTACAATTGCCATTGAGAGACAGAGATAGATGTATATTCAAATGTTATGATTTTACCAGCTTGTTTTTATTTTTGTGCATGAAATCTGATGGGAGAAGCTACTCTTTGTTAGAAACACCCTTGTAAGTATCTAACAATCTACATTAAAACAGAATATGGCCATATGTTTACTGCTGTTTCCCCTGTTCTGCCTGTTTTCAGAATTTTTGATATCCTCATATTCCTCTGGGAGAAAGAAGGCAAGAATCTGTCTGGTTGAAATGCTAAAAAGTACACTTTACACACAATTACCTCTTATAGTTGAGTAAAACATCAACTCAGTGTTTTTCCAATACTCATAAAGCATCATTTGTACTCAGAACATCTTTTGGCACAATTCAGCTTACTAACCAGTCCTATTATGTGTCAGGCCAGATGCTGGCTGTCAAAGTAATCATCAGCTGTGTGCAGATAGTCTTGAAATTTTGAGTGACACACTTATCTCCCTGCCAGTTGGTGAGTCCATCTCAAAAAACAATGAAGAAGCAGGTCCTGATTAAGAACTGGTGAATGTAATATGTCTTAACTTAAGCATTTAGGATCCACAGGAGGTTTTTGTCACTTCTGTGGATTTTCATTTTAGGGTCTGTAGTCCTCTGAGACACTAAGCATCTCTGTGTATTACGGGTGGAAAAGGTGTTTAAATCTCAGTAACACCCTCAGTGTCTGAATAGAAACTGGTAAAGATTCTCCTCTCCCTGAGCATCCTGGTGTTCTGCTTGGGAAAACATAGGTTCAAATATGGCTGGTGGTCGTAGTGAGGGTTGATCCCCTATCCCATATCCCATATCCCATATCCCATATCCCATATCCCATATCCCATATCCCATATCCCATATCCCATATCCTGATATTTTTCATAAATAGAAATACGATAAATAGATAAATAGATAAATAGATAAATAGATAAATAGAAAATGTTTTTATGAAATAATCAAGTGCATGGGAGACAATGTCTGTTTGGGTTCCCCAGACCATTCACTAGGCTAAGATAGTCAATCTTTCTATGTTTCAGGATGTCTCAAGATTTACTTAATCTGATTTTTGTTGTAAGACCAATGGATTCTTTTCTCCAAAGAACTAAAATTTTCTGATAGAGAATTCAGCACCTACTTGTATGACCTGAAAAAGTGTAAAGAATTTGGAAGAGAATAAGAACAGAAAGTTAAATTTTTTTCATATAAGTTTCAGCATGTTTTCCAGTAATACTAGACTAAAACTGTAGGATGAAATCCAGCAAATAGAAAGTACATTGAATGGGTTTCAAAACATGACATTATATCTGAAATATCACACAGTGGCTACTTGTTTGCTACGCTTACGCAATATTGCAAAATGAAAGGGTAAGTGCTCACAGGACAGTGTATGATACACTGTCTTCTTCGATAGCAGATTTTCCTATTAGTCCCTCAGGAATCTGAGTGATTTGTTACTATAAGGCATTTTTTCCAGTGGCAAATGCTGCTTCTTGGTAACATATTACTAAATTGAGCATGAAAAGACAACCCATCCCTCCCATTCCTCCATGGTCACACAGCGTTCCTGGCAGGGGAAGGGTTCACACTTGCATGAGTGATGCTGTGGGTGTGGAGGAAACAGGGAACTGAAGGCAGGATCCACCCAGCAGTACACCCAATTACAGACACTAAATTTCCACCTCAGTTCCCAGGAAAGTTCTTCTAGGATTTTTTTGTAGCAAACAAATTTTGGAAATATAAACCTGAATGATTAGTGCATCACCCATCCCTTGCACAGAAATAATAATAATAGAAATAAAAATATATTTAATAAGAGATGCTTGCAGTAGATGTCACTGGAAGCATGATTCAAATATCAAATTTCGGTAACTCTACACTAAATAATATATAAAATTAATGGCAGCTTAAAAATGTAACCTGTTTTACTATGCAATTACTTAACAAGTGAAGCAAAGAAAAAGTTTGGGGCTTTCACCAGTGATCTAGTAGAATCACCAGGAAACATTGCAAGAATCAATTCCATGTAACAGAGATATAAATGCACTGTACATTTCTCATCTTTAAAGTCTGTGCTTGAAGTTCACAGTGTGGCAGCTCACAACAGCAGTACATAAAACATCCATTGACCCAAGGAGAGGAGGAAGCAGCTGCCCTTGGCCTCGGAGTTAGACACAGTAGATGAAATGAGGTTCATGATCTCTCAGAGTCTGTTTCAAACCCAGGGCTCTCATTTTTTAATGAAGTGCCTTTATTTCCCAGACTATAATTACACTCCCAGACTAGAAGGCAATTCCCTTTCTACTTCAGGACTTGTACAGCCAAGAATATCAGCTTTATCCATGAAGAGGAGAAGAGTATAGGTGAGGATATGGGTATATAAGGTGAGGATGTGGGTAGAAGAGGGATTTAGGATCCTACTGTGGTTTACACTTTTTATTTGGTGATTTCTTTCACTCCTTCTGAAGGTATCTAGGTAAGAAAGGTAAAATGAAGCTGCACACAGTGTGACTGGGGGGAAACTGGTGGTGTGATTAAGGGTGGGACAAGACTTAGTAGTATTTCCTGCTGTTGACTCCAGGTCCTTCCAAGTTATTTAACATTTCTTCTTTTCCCCAATTATACTGCTTGTTTTTAGTCCTGGGACACTGTGTCTGCCTGCAGGGAAATATTGTCTATCCTCATGCACCCTGATAGTATAACTTACTGCTCTATATTGCCAGCTAAGAGCACAAGCTGGAGTAACTTAAATTTTCTGTAGGAACCCCAAAACCTGAACTTGTGACATTTCACTATAATATAGAGCACAACATCAGGAATATGTAACTTATGTGTGGCTCCCATTGTTTGTTTTCCTTTCCTTGTGGTGCCTCATTTTAATGAGTTCGTTGTGTTGCTGCTTCTCAGTATTTGCAGTGCAATATGAGGGACTCGGGCATGGTTTTTCCCAGCTGCAGAAAATGAAACTGAGCTCTTCATTAGCCAAAAGCCAGCAGCTTCCCCATATTCTTTATCTTCATAGTCTAACACTTGAGCACTTCTGTTTTATGGCCCCAACCATTACCAGTTTAGCCTCCTCAAATTGTTATACCCAACTGTTCCACCATTAATACTGCTTCAGTTCTTATTTCTGATTATCCTCAGAAGCATGAATTGTTCTCCACAGTAGTGTCTGTATGAGAAGTAAAACCAGATAATTAAATATACATATGGAAGAAACATTGCATGAAAGTATTGGGTTGCGTTAATCTCTTGGAGACTAAAAGCCTAACAAAAATTGATAAGCAGCAAGAGTAGACATACAGAAAACAAGGGAGAAAAAGAGTTGTCTAACTCAAACTCACCAATATCATCAGTGCCCTAAAAATTACAGCAGATTTTTATTTACTTATCCTCAGTCCATGTGGAATGCTTACAAGACACAGAGGTTCTGTGGAAAAATGATATTTAGTCAATAAAAATACCTTTGCAGTCAATTAATTGCAGACATTATCATGTTCAGTGAGAACATCAAGGTCTACAGCTGCCATTATATCTTTTATGTTCTTTGAACTTGCTTCTGTGCCAGTGGGTTCATTTGTAGCTTGTTCAGCCCCACACAGCAACTCCCTGCTATCCTGGCACAGTCTCATACAGGGTTATTCCCCTTTAGTTCTTCAGACATTGTTCAGCACACAGTGGAGAGCACTGCAGAGCATTTCCACCATGACATCCCCTTGTCTTCATCCTTCATCAACATCAAATGTTCACTCCAATAAAATCTTATAACTGTAATGCCTCTGAATTGTTTTCCAGGGCAAGAGTGGTCTTGGTGTGACTCAGAGCTAAGTGGGGATAAGTAGATGGAGTAGAATGGTCTGTTTCACTTGGAAGGAACCTACAACTATCATCTAGTCCAACTGCCTGACCAATTCATGGCAGACCAAGTTAAAGTACATTTTTAAGTGTGCATTGTTCAAATGTGTTTTAAATACTGGCAGGCTTGGGGCATCAGCTGCCTCTCTAGGAAGCCTGTTCCAGTATTTGACCACCATCCTGGTAAATAAATCCTTCCCAGTATCCAGTCTGGTGCAGGTTTGATTCATAACCATGTTTCCTATCATTGGATATCAGGAAGAAGAGTTCAGCACCTTCCCCTCTGCTTCCCCTCCACTTGTAGAGTGCAAGAGTATCAGACAAATCCAACTGATTAATTTTTAATGACAATAATAATAATAATAATAATAATAATAATAATAATAGAAAAGGATAAGGTACTAGGCAGTCCACATAGTTAAACACTGGACTGCCATTATATTTTGGCACCCTGTTGTTTCTTTATTTCTTCTGGACTCTTTTGCACAGAAAATATGAACCCCAAGTTGGCCATGTGTCTTTTCAGAGCTATGCAAGCCGATTTGCCTGTGCTAGATGTTTTACTTTGGAGTGACTCTTCTCCATTTGTTTTCCATATAACAATCACCTCATCAGTTGCATCTATGCATCTTCTATGTGCATATCACCCACATTCAGCCCTCACCCCTCCTCAGAAAAGCATTCCTCATACATTTGTTGCCACAGAAATGCACATCCTGTACACGTGTGTCAGTGGTGAGAGGGGCTCTGTTGTGCATGGGATAGGCTTCTGGGACACATGGCTGAAAGTCCTAGGGCCAAACCAATGTGTTGGGAATAACCATGTAACAGAGATTCAAACTCCTAAACCCAGGCAATAAAGGATGTTACTGTGAACATCCTCTGGCTTAGTCTTGCACTAGTATAGCATAGACACATTCTTAGTTTTTATTAGAATCTTCTGTTAACTTCAGATGAAGATATTTGGTTGTCTTGAGGGCTAGCTGGAGGGAGATGATGAGAGGAAGTGGGTATAGTTGCAACATAATGTTTAGATGTGGTAAACTGAGCTTATTTCACCCCAAGTCTTAAAGGAATACAGACGTGCGTTTCGTGCATTTGGCAGAATTGTTTCACAGAAATAATACTCTAAAATTCACTCTGTAGATACTGTGAGAAACTTACACTGCCTCAATCCAGCTAAGTAAACAAAGAATTATTGTTTAGTTGAATGACTATGAAACCCATACTTCAAGGTAAACAATTCAACATGGTCCACCAAAGGCTGATATTTGCTAGAAAACAACTGCCAGGATTAATCCATACACCAAAGAATAATATAACGCAGGCAAGTTTTGTTATATATCACTGGATGCACATTGGAATAGCCTATATTTCATCACTTTAAGTGATTCCCTCATTAGCAATTCTTGCAAAGCAAAGCTAAAACCCTGGAACATAAGGGCTAAACAGAAGGCATTAAGAACATATTGTCCTTATAGTCACTGGATTTCTCTCACAAATTAGAATTGTCGTAAAAAGTGAAATTCCTTGTTTTTTGGCATGTTCTAATGTTTTTTGGAAAAGTTTTTTTTTTCTTTGGATTACTTGTTTTTCTGTTGCATATCCTTATTTCATCAGTTATATGCACTGGATGTGATTCCAATCCTTTTCTCCCATGCTTGTTGGACCACTGAACCACGGTAAATGAAGGCACATGGCCAAACATATGGTAACAATAACACGTGTGCTGCAGTAGAGGAAGATCAAGAGTTGCATATACATAAGGTAATATGGAATATATTTATATAGTTTTGAAGAATAACGCTAGTCTGTTTTCTTCAGTAATATTTATGTTCTTTGGAGTGACAGAATGAGGTCAAATCCAAGATGCACTACAATGAAAATACCAGTCAAAAAGAACTTGTCTCTTTCATCTGTTCTAGAATTTTATATTTCATATAACTTAGTGAAAATTGTAATATATCAAGCATTATTGGAATTTGCCAAGAAAAGATGCAATTTTCTTTTTAGAAAACTGGTGTAATTAAAAAAATTACATAACAGAATGACTTGTGTTTCAAAGAGTAGAGCTAAAATTTATGTCCTCTACCACCACCCATTATTTTCAGAATGCCCCATTTATTGGATCCATTTCTTATGTCAACTGGGATAACTGAAGTGCCCAGAAAAGTGGTGTGCAAACATTTAAACCTATTAGAATTAAAAATTTCAGCAATACTATAAAATAGTGTGAAAAATAGTTCATAAATATCTTCCTGTCATTTAAACAAATCTAGTCTTAGTCAATCACCAACAGCAGCTCTGAAAGCTGCTGTTGTGCTTAACCATAAATCTCAGTTTAGTTTTTGACTGACCTAACCTGAAATTGGTTTATTGTTTTTCAGTTGTGCTAATAGGTGAACAGGAAAGATGGCCAAAAGTGATAAATAGAATTTTTTCTATCAGAATTGGGTGGGATTGCAGCACTTTAAAACACTTTTTTGATGAAGTGGAAGCACAGGAGCTTTCATGAGAAATGAGAAAGAGCAATGTTTGAAACTGTATTAATTTCAGTAAAGAAGAACTAGGCTAATTCCTTTTAATTATTTGATGAGTCTGTTTTAGATTCTAAGCTAAGATATAGGCTGTGTTCGAACTCAAGTGAATAAACTGATACTTCTTTCAAATAATGGACAGTATTTTTCACTTTCCCATGCCATTATAACTGTCATTTACAGCCTGGTTATATACAAAACTGTTTATCAGAATATATTTTAGTGGCAATGACATCTCAGAATATCTGATAATAGGTGGGTGCATATTCATAAAGGTTGGTATCTAATGTTAAATTAGGAGAATTTACCTTTTCCAGAAATTTTATTTTTCATCCTGGATTTCTTGAGAGATTTATAAGAAAAGAGCATTTTGAAGTTCAATTACAATGAAGTACTAGTCTAAATGAAGATCTGTAAATAATGTGTGATGTTCTTAAAGGCCACATTCAGGCTGCACAGTTCTATGTTACCTGTGTGTTACCAAACACAGAGCTGGATAGCAGAGTCAGCACGAAGCTATAGGGTAAAAAGCTCCTGGATCCTGGCTTAGTTTCTTTAGGGCTTCAGGTCGCTCCACAGGGTGATCTAGCATGCTTATTTGCTCTAAATATTTCCTTGTGTGAAATATCTCCCCTCTTTTTTTGGTGAGAAATTTTTTACCATACCAAAATTTGAAGACTCATGTAGTCATAGTCAGACTTACTTGAGACTGAATATCTCTTTTCTTTGTTTTTTAAATCCAGGCAAAATTTCCACCATACTGCATTACCAGTAGAGCTCAATGAAACTATCATAGCAAAATGAAAAGACTATAGGAATAACTTTTGGATAGTTTAGGGTAACCCATTTCATTCCATGCTCATCCACATAAAGGACCATAGTTTCATGAAAATGTTGTCACAGAATCTTAGACAGCAAATAACTATCAGATATATTCTTATGATTGAATAAAGATTTGACACAAGTTTAAAATTGTACTGGATTTACATGTATGAGTCTCAAATACAAACTTTCGCTCAGTCTGCACCTGTTTCTGTGGGTAAAGCACTGATACTAAGTTGTTATTCATGTGTGATTAGACAGGAACAGGATTTTTTTCTGGACCAACTCTGAGTTAAGAAATTAGTTTTCAGTTTACAGGATGGGGATGCAATCAGCTGGAACTTAATGTACAGATTTGGCAAGGCAGCTGAACCACCATAACTGGCTGCATGTATGTTCTTAGCTCACCTAGACACAAGGCAAAATGTGCTGGTTTTAGCTAACGTATTTATTTTGCTATTAGGACAGGTGGGTAGACATATGGGGCAGCTGAAGAATGCTACTTGTTAAATTAATGCCAATTTTAATAGTTCCAATGTAATGTGTAGCAGGAGTTGACTTCAAGATACCAAGGTTGAAGAAGCCCTTGTCTTTGAACCTGACACTGGGGCATAGAAGGTATACTACACATGAAGGTAGGAAGACTTCCTAGATATGGGAGGGACTGAGAAATGAAAAAGAGAAGCAGTAGAAAAAGATTAAGATATCAGGCATAAAAAGCATGAAAGGTATGAAAAGTGAAAGTTATGAAAGATATGAAAGGAATGAAAGGTCTTCCTTTCCATATGTATTTTGCTTCCTTAGCAGAGATGGCAAATAAGTAGACCTTTCCTTTATTACACTCCCAAATGAAGCACATGTTTCATGCAGCTTTTTTAAATTTTGTTTCCACAGTGAGTCTTGATAGGTTGAAATTAAGTTCTTACATAGAGCTTTTTGCTTTCCCTGATGAACTTGGTGTTATATGAAAATGTCACTGGTGGAGTTTCTGAGGAACATACCTCCTGAGTTCATGCCCATATATATAATCCTTCAAGGGAAATTGGTGTACCATCCTGTTTTAATAGACTGGTTCATGAAACACACATGAAAACAAAGTTTTCAAAAGTTTTTGTGGTAAGCCTACTGTATCATGTGCTGTATACAGAATGAACCATCTCTCAACATCTTTAAGACAGAGACAGAATTTCCCACACCAGTGTGGGCAACGTGACCTCTGTGGGCTGGTTTCAACAGGCTGAAGGCCAAGTTACTGCTCTGTTCTGAAGAAAAGGTATATTGAAGTTTTAACCTCATGGTCTGCAGTCGCCAGATCCTGTGCCAGTGTTAAACACTGCACAGATAGACAGCAACACCACGGAACCTATGTGAACTTACACTGCTGTGACCTCCTGTAAAGTGTGAAAAACACTCTGAAGTTTTCAACCTCCTAAAGAGCTCATCTGTTATTTAGAATACAAAATATTCCTTGTTTAACTTCTCTCCTGCCACATGGGTGGGGTGATTTTTCAGGGGCAGCAGCAGCAATAAACTTGTGGGATTTTCCTGGTCTGTGCGGGTGCAGGGCATCTTTCCTTTATAGCAGCAACTGACAATCTCCAGGAAAAGAGGACAGTCAAGCAGTATCTACTTTCCCCTCTCCCATTCCCAGATAGTGCTGCAAACAGGAGAGAGTGGAGGGTCCCTCTTCAGCCCCAAAAGTTGTGACATTCCTCCGTTACACAAAATCCATGGCTGGCATGGCACTGTGCACAGCACGGCAGAGTGTCAAGCTGCATGGGTCGGTGAAGAAAGAAGGAGCACTGCAATTCAGACTCCCTCTGGAACAGGACAATCTATCTTTTCAACTGGAATGGTTTCAGGATGAGGTTTACAAACTCTGGAGACTCTTCAGCTTCAGGAGAATGCTGTCAACCCAAATAGTCAACTTTTGAAATTACTTTTATTTGTTTGAACAGTCTCCAGTTTGTTGAAACTGTTGAGGTAAATCCTTGTCCTTCTGGGGAAAGATTGCACAAATTCAGTGCTTTATTTATTTTCTAAGCATTCTATTGATATTAAATCACCTTCAAACTGCTTTTAGAGAGTAGGTAAGTGATGCCACTTTCACAAATGTGAGGGGAAAACAGAGGCTGAGCACAGCTTAGCCTTGAAATGTGCTACTGCAGAGAGGTTTCAAGAGCTAAAGGAACTTCATGGGTCTCCAGCCCTAGCCATGAATAATATGAACAAACTACTGTCAGCTCACTAATGTGTGAAATGTAGTAGGCTAAATTTTATGAGGTTGGGTTGACTGATTTAAACAGCAGTATTTGGGAGAACACTTTAATATTAGCTCTGCTGTATGGGATTTAGGTCGTATTCTGCAGGCTGCTCTAGGCTGAAGTGCATAACTGTGAAATGAACCTTTTACACACTAAATTTTTGTCATGCTGGCTCATGCAGGAGTCATCACTTGCTGCTGTCACAAAAAAACTGGCGTAAGAAAGTGATGAATCAAGAATCCCTTCCCTCCCTAGAAGGCTCCTCTGGATTCTGTGGGAGTCTTCCTCTCTGCTTACAGATCATAAGCTACTCAGTGCTGCCAGGAAACCACAGAAAGGCAGCAGAGTCATGCAAAACTTTTTTATGCAATCATAGTGTCTATCCTTTAATGACCCAGTGGAGTAGAAGTCATTCCAAACCACCGGAACTGCTTTTGTATTGCACATCGGGAGGCTCCCAGCTTCTGATCCTCAGAGAATCTGCACACAACCATAAGAGATACGTCCTATGTACATGGCACAGACTTCTCGTTATTTCCCCTATGCAGATAAGTTCTTGGAGATAATGTGTTTTTTTTCTTTTGGACATTTTCCCCGTAATTTAAATTGAAAAAGAGGCCAGAAATCAAGATTTCTTGCATTTAAAAAAATATTTTTCCTTTATTTCATGTTTTTTTGAAGAATTTCAAATCTCTCTTCCTAGAAAATAACTTGGCATCCACTTGTGTAAACTAAGTTTTTCTATAGCTATATTTCATGATAAGGGAAAATTAACATGGTAAATCCTGCTTTTATAAGAAAAGTCCAGGGACTGTAAGTCACTTCCGAGGTGCTACACAGAAAGAAGCTGATAATATGGGCAGTGTTGAAAAAGCCTTAATAATTTTCAGAAGTCTGGAACATCGAGCTTTTTATGCACATCATCTGTTGTGCATCATGAAAAATGTCAGTCAATGAAAGATCTACAGCTGATGGAAATGCAGCCTTGGAGTTTGTGTGTTCCTGCCCTGCCACACAGTTTGCTCATGGAGGTGATGTGCTGTCTCACATCATGGTCCTCAGTAAATTTGTGCCCTTATTGCCTGGCTCACAGTATTTTTCTCTCCTAGACTGGGAGGGGTTGAGTGTAAATCAGGCATCTCCCACCACCACAGGACAGCAGAGCTTCTCATCCCACACTTTGTACTATGGGAGTGAGGAAGCAGCTTCAGAAACTGTGGTGACAGTCACCATTGTTTCTGTGTTTCAGTCTTACATTGCATCCCAGCACAAAGTACTGGACTTCAGATATAAATAACTGCCTTGATTCATGTTTCACTCTGGCTGCAGGCAGCAGAGTGATTCATCTCCCTTTCTACCTGACCTGTGGATGTGTAAGTTACACAAAGACTGACTCAGTCAATAAGTCATGTGTGGAATCTACAGCCCCACCATGGGCTCAAAAACACATCCCAGCCACCTGTGAGGGATATATTTAGAGGAAGGAGGGTAGAGATGGCTTTTGGCACAAACTCAAAACCTATCTTTTCAACTAACATTTGGCTCACTGGATTTCATTGTATGACTATATTAAGCTTCCCTTTAATGCTTTTTACTTCTTATTTGTAATGTGCAGGCCTTTCATGGAAGATTGTGTGCTCCTCACCTTTTGCAGCAGTATCATTTGAGGGTTGTAGCAAGGCCAGGCCAACCTGGTTTCCAGCCAACTCAACTTCATGAGGCCTGAGAAAAAATTTATTTTAATAAAACTACATAAATCATCTCAGTCATTCTATTGCCTGGTTTGGGAATAATATTCTTGCACTTTCATATTATGAAATACACTTACGCAGCTTCCATCAGCTTTGGTTGTTCCTTGTAGCAAGGAGGTTTGACTGGTGGGTTGCCTGCTGCCCTGAGTGCAGTCTCTATGCTGTTTGCTATTTCACTCTCAATTTCCTATTTGGTGACAGATCAAATAGTCTCCATTAAGGGCAGAAGGAAGGATAGAGACTTACTTTCTTCAAGTAGAAAACAATGTCCCATATGTGACCTCAGCAATACCACTCCATGTGGCACTTTATTAGTTATGCCTTAAAGAACTGGATTGTGTCCAGGCCCTGGTGTGGTGCTAATTATCACAGCTTTTGGCTAAGAATGAACTATAAATCTTTAAACACCAACAAGTCTGATTAGGCTTGATTTTCTTTGGCACTGTTGTGGTACCTCCAAACAGAAAAATGTTTTTGCAGAACAGGTTCAGTATATGTGATACTTCCTTGCATGCAACACTTATCACACTCAGGTTTATTGATGCAGGAAGTTTGTTTCCCAGACCTATTCTTTAAAAAATTGAAGTAAGGCCAGATCTTCAAGTGATAGAAATCAGCATAACACTCTTGTCCTCAGTCATGTTTTCAATAGTTCAGGATATAGATCTTGGATTTCAATCCTCTAGTCTAGTGGTAGAAAAGGTCTATCAGGTCATGTTGTCTATGTCCTTATCTGTGAAAAATTGTTCCCTTGTGTACTGAAATAGGAAGCAGCCCAACATTGTTTTTAAACATTTAACTTCCACAAATGGTGTCTTTACCACTTTCCCTTGGGAGTCTGCTCATTCAGATGAGGATTTTCCTGGCTTTAAGCTCTACAGTTCTAATTTCATATTCAGATCCATAATTTCTGTACCCAGGTAATAATTTTCCTTCTGGCTATTTGCATTCTTCAACTATCTGTAGACCATTGTTATGCTCCAGATTTTTGATTTTTAGAGAACTTGCAAATACCTAACACTTACATATTAAAAACCAGTTCACTTTAAAACTTTAATTGTTCTTAAGTGTCTTTTACTGAACTGCCTTTTGTTTGTCAGGAATCACCTGCTGTCCAGCAGTGAATGCAGTGTGTGGTTGCAGATCACTAGGATGGAGCAGAGACAGACTTTGGCTGGTGTGAGGGGGAGGGAGGAGAGGTGATGCAGCCTCCACATGGATGGAGATGCTTGACTGAACAGTGGGGTGCTGAGCAAGTTTCTACACGGTAGCACACAAAGGTCCTGTTTGACCTCCAGAACAAAGCAGGGGAAGCACACTTCAGCTCTTAAAGCATTCAATTTAAAGTAAAACCCCAAATCCTACTCAAGATTGCAGCCCTGCAGGGGACAGTTGAAACGATCATGTCAAGGGAAGTGGCATTTCCTGTATCTAGGATTTTTCTAGTAATTTCTAGGTGTTTACCAGTGAGGATGATCACTCCAATGTAGTGAATGTATGCCTAGCAACAAACAAGTTTATACCAATAGTTACATTTCCCAAATTTGACAGAAATAATCTAGGGACTCTGAGGCACACCAGGAGTACAAGCAAAAAACTGGTGTGGTCTCTAACATTGTACTTCTTTCTTGTACAGTGATATTTGGAGGTGTTTCCTTTGGGACATACCACAAAAATCAGTGTACCTGCCATAAAATTGGAGGAAATGGGGCACACTCTTTGACAATGTGTCTGAAAGTGAGAAGCACCTTGAGAAGAATGCAAGGCAGTAGGGAACACTTACAACAAAAAATAGTGGTTAATATCCCTAAATTTGCATAGCATGAAGAGAAAGGCTGCAGAGATGTGTAAGGCTTTGAATTAACTTTCTCTGAAAGCTCTGAATTACCTGTAGGAGGTGAATAACCTTGTGATGCTACAGAATTACCAGTGTCAAAACTTACTAGTCACCTTTTGACACACACAGTGTTTTTTCTTAAAAATATTCAATGCATTTTTCGCCCTGGACCAAGAACTTGGACTGCACAGGAGTGTCTCAATTTGGTTTTGTATGCTGCTGTGAGGAATAACCACAACCTCCATAATAAATCCCCTTTTTCCTCTGATTATGCTCTTTTCTCATTTCTACAAACACTATCTGCTGGACACAGTCCTTCCTCAATTCAGCTGTAAAAGTCACTCTTCTCTTTCCAATGGTACATGAAAAATTACAAGTCTGAAGAAAATCACAATAATACAGCAGAGTAGTTTCACACTTCTCAAGTGGTAACAGGACTTCTGAACATAAAAGGCCAGTGGGTTTTCAGATACATTTTTAAATAGATACTGAGGTTCTCCAAAACCAATAAGGAGGAAAGACTGTCAGGAAGAATGCAAATGTCATGGGGTTCCTCTTGCAATGCCACATGTGACAGCTTGTGACTGACAGTGTTTGTGTCCACCAGTTCATGAAGAGAGTTGGTTGATCAAAAGGAGGTTTAAAGAAGTTTTCCCCAAAGTGAGTAACCCAAGCTCCTCATCAGGAACCAGCAGGTTCCTGAGAGAACAGGATTTGCAGTCCTTCTTTCATAAACTGGAGGAAGAAATGCCTGCCTTCCTTAAGTGATGTTTTTCCTAGAAGTACATTTTCTTTCAAGACTAGATGAGGATTTTGCCCTTTCTTTTAAGGAAAGAAGTGCTATTGTTTTTTTCTTTCCACACTGATGCAACCTAATAGATCACACACATATTTATTACTTAACCTTTTGCTATTTGATACTATCTGAATGTGTCTGCTGTGAGTGCATAGCTACAGAAAGGGCAATAGCTGGAGAGTTTCTGTGAGGCAGGGTTAGCTATGGGCATCTCCACAAGAGAGTAAGGAGTGGCCTGACACCCTTTGGAGGTCTGCCTCACACTTACAAACAGTGAAAATGCTGAACCTTAAAGCTCCCTGTGTACAGAAAGATTGCAAAACTAACAATTCCATTAGAATGTGTGACTGCCACAGCAAAGGCTGGTGTGGTGCCAGTCTCCAGTTCCTGCAGCACCACTTTATGAGGCACCTGGAAGGATCAAGGTGTTGTAGTAGATCTCTTACTTTAAGAATGAAACACAGAGACACAAACATTCCCTTCACTACTATTGATGTGGCCACAACCTTGGAAAGTCCTTTCATATTGAATCAAAGTGAATGACATAGTCAGTCCACAGGAATGTTCTGATAATGGTTTGCAGACTAAAAGAGCGCCATTGAATATTCTATACCTGTCTTGCATATCTATGATGACTTAGATAACAAATCATTTTGTCCTCATTTTGCATGAGGAAATAATATTAATTTATTCCAAATAAATTGGAAAAGTGGATCTAGGGACTCATAGATCATTTAAAAATTGAAAAAAAATATATACCACAAAATTATAGGAAACAGCTTTCCTTACAGTGTCTTTTATCAGTCATATTGGGTGAATTTGACATTATATGGTCTATCCCAAATGGTTACTATTATTTCTGTATTGATTTGGCTGGAGACAGCCTTGGAAAATATGAAATTCCTTGTAAACCCATTACCAACCAGATGGTTGGGAAGGGTCATGAATGAGATGGGAAAAAAGTGGCCTGTTGCATGATCCAAGCCATAAATATGGGACCTCTCAACAGACACCCTAATAAGTAGTTGAAAAGAGGAGAAGACAGTATGATGGAGCTAAAGAAAAAGGAATCTTTATTAATGTTGAAATGATTCCTGAATGTGTATCCATCTCTTTCATTCTAAAATAAAACACTGCCACTAAACTGTAGCTAGATCTTTGTTTTATGCTTATCCAAGCTTATATAAATAAAATGTTCCCACATTTTTTATATGAATGTCTCTTGAATAAATTCACAGAGGCAGTATTTTAAGTCATTATAACAAATTTTTCTTTTCATTCTTTATTTCCAGGATACTAGGCACAACACACAGCCTGAGCTGTTTGTTTTGTTTTAACTCAGTCTCTGCATTCACTTTGTCACTGTTAAAACACTGATAAAAAAGACAATAGATTTACTTAATGAGACCAGGTGGTGTTTCAGATCTGACACAATCCTGTGGCCCTGAAATGTCCTCATTCCACTGAAGCCTTGCTGTCCAGACTTGTAATTCCCTAACTGGTAAAATTGACAAGAGCCCTCATGAGTCATACAGGGCAATAACCTCTAAACACTGTGTTTAGAGAACCACTGCAGGGTTTTCCAGCTGCTGGAAAACTTGTGAACATAAATGTGTGTAAGCTGACGGGAATAATGTGATGTGTTTGGTCACATATATAGGCTGAAAGGTCAGTTCCTAAGTGTTATGAGATTTAAAGTCTTGTTAAAATGGAAGTGATGGGGCCCACTCCTTTGTTTTGATAATGGGATTTTTGATCCACAGCATGGATGTGCTCTTTGAAGAGCACACACAGTCAAAAAATACCACAGGGCTGATGGATCTTTCAACCCCTTCTTATGTAGACATTGATTCTGTTTTACAAGATTTTCTTCAGCCTTGGGAGTGCCAGAGTACTACTTTAATTCAATAATAATTGTGTGAGAACTTATCAAGATGCAGAAGTCCTTTCTACAATATTCACCCAAATATTCTGCATTTTTGTTACTATGTTCCATTGCTTGGTCTTTGTCTCTAACAGTAACCAAAAGTCAAATCATCAGTCTGATATCTGTGTACTTTCTGAATCAAATTTGCTTAAAAATCTTCAAAGAAATTAGAAAAGAAAAAAGAAATCAAAACATGAGGAAATTAGTATTTCTTACAATTCTTTGAATTATCTGCAAATGTTAGGTTGTGGCTCTTCTGTAAAAGCATCTGTGACTGATTAGAGAAAAGGACTCTTCACACAAATGTTGAAGGAATACAAACTCTAGTTTTGAGTCTCCTGTATTATGTCCATACTCAGAGGAAGTAGAAGTTTCTTGAAGTTGTGATTTGCCATTTTTTATGTTGCATCCCACTGCTTGATATCCCAGATAAGGAGTGAGCCCGACTGGAAATAAAAATCAAAGCTATCTAAACAGTTCTGACAATTTGTCCAGCATTCATCATTCATATCTATAGAGAAATTTGAAACAAGCTTGAATATCTAAAGGCTTTATGTTTAATAAAGATGTAGATTAAAGGCTGCAGCACTAGCACAGGCTACAGCCTATTGCCTGTTTCCAGCAGGCAGCGTGCCATAATGTTTGAAATGTTATGGAGACATATTACATTATCACGGTGATGTTGCAAGATTCTGTATTATTTTTCTGGCAGTAAGAGAGCTACTATGAGCTGTTAATATAAAATCCAGCACTCTAAGCCATCCATGTGGCTCTGTACAAACCCACTTCGCTCATGTAACCCTGGCTCAGATTTAGCTAAAATTGTAGTCTGGCGCTCCAAATGTGGCACACACACTGTGCCACTGTCAGGAGAACATCTCAGCAATTATCTCAGCTTTCTGTGCTCTGGGCACAAAGGTGGCCTGATAGAACCACAAATCTGAGCAGAAAACTGCTTCTGTATTTTACAAATGCATGGCCAATCTCAATGAGATTCTTCTGGAGTCCTGTCAGCTGGTCTGGCCTACAGAGAGGTGGTTTGCAATTCTTTATGGACAAGGGCAATGGCAACAATACTGCCATGGCTGAATTCCTGCTCTGTATTTCTACCCTCCCCTCCAACTCTTCACCTGAGCACCACATTATTTCATACCATGAGTGAGTGTGGTTTCTCTAACAGCTGTGACACCATGGAAGAAATGTTATCTGTGTCATATCTATGTGGACTGTTCTGCACTATGTCTGTCTAAGATGTGATGCCATCCATGTGTTGACCACAGGAATACTCTTTCAGATGTTAAGAAGTATAAATGAGCAGTGCCTACATCTACAAAGCTAATTAAAGTGCTTGGCCTTTTTTATCAATACTTATATCATATCTCCTTCCACCATTTCTCTCAGCTGCTTATCTCATAAGAAAAATAATACCATGGCTATTTTGTGTTAACTTTGGAACAATTTTTGGGAGAAGCATGTTCAAATCATCAGTAATGTCAGTGGTGGTTAAGCAGAGCACTACACTATACCCTTTAATGACAATTAGCTGCCTCTTCCTAGATTAGTAAGCTTTTCTTTAAAGAGATTATTCTTCTTTATGAGAAAACATTGCAAGATGCACCCTAGCTTGCACATTACTATCCCTTGAATCAAAGTTTTTTCAGTTCTGCTTCATTTGGACTGCAGATACAACCATTGAATATTCTATCTGTCTCAGCATATTATACTATATGAAGGAAAAAAACAAAATGTGAAACAGAAAAATTACCAAAAATTAAAGGTAAGATCTCTTTAGAGGGTAAAACTCTTGTGATTTAAAAAAAAAAAACACAACAGGAACAACATATATCTGGCAGCATATTTATGCTCTATTTCACTATTCACTGCAAGCAGAGTAGGTATGTTTCATGTACCAAGAAAGCACTGCAAATAATAATAAAACCCCCATCATTTCCTTGTGCTCATAAATGTTCCCTCTGAAGTGTAATAATACGTATTGTTAATATATATTGTAATTCCTTCCCTGTAGTTTTTCTTAATGATGATCTTAATGGAAATGGAGTAGTTTATTTAGCAGACAAACTTCAAATACTAGTTCAGAAGAATTCTCTAGGCCCTGTGTGCACACCAGTGTGGACTTAATCTTTGTCTTCAAAACATATTTCTCTGTGTGTTTGGCTCAGTTAATCAGGTTTCTGTCTTTGTGTGCGTTAAGGTTACCAACATCAATTTAATGAGAAAATGCTAAAGAAATGGCCTGGTGTAGCTAACTGAAATTAGTAGGGAATTAAAAACAAACCAAGTTGGGAAATTTTAATTTTGTCCCTGTTCTGTTTACTTCAAGAAACAGGACACGTTTGGTAACTGTTTCAGTGCTTGGAGGGCTCTTTCCTCTTGTGGCTCAGGTGAAGGCAGCGTTTTTACCTCCATTGCTGCAGCTAATGGGAAACAAATGAGGGTGCCCTTTCTGCCCTGCAATTGAGGCTAGAAGCTCAAGAGAACTTTATAGGGAAAGGCAATCCCCTTCATCTTCATTCATTGCCACATACTTCATTCTGTGCCAACGATTTTACCCTTCCTGGGTCACAGGACAAAGGTGTGAGTGATCTCCTAGGTGACCTGTTCTTCTGCAGATGGACAACCACTTCTTGCTGTGCGCAAGCACTACCAAGTTTGGACTTAAATGGAGCTTAAAGGCTTCCTAGAAAACTTTTTCCTGATGCCCAATACCTCTTTCTTACAACATAACCAAAGAAATAACTTGAAAACATGTAAATGAAACTTGTAGACTTCTGTTTCCACAATCTTCTGCATTTCTGCATATTATTACCTTGTTTTTTATCATCCTTTTTCCATTTTTTCCAAATTAGACATCCCTGTATGGCTCCTGTGAAGTCAGACCCCGAGGCAGAATTTCACACAGCTTCACAGTGAGGAATGTTTCAGCAGTAACAAGAGGAGTCTTCTCCTACTACTTGAACAGAAAAGAAGTGGGAACAAAGCAATAGGACCCCTAGTAAGTCCCTTGATAATGACAGGTGAGTGTAGGAGAGCTGTCAGAACATGCTGAGGGAGGAATATATACATATAAATATAAAGATATGTGTTTATCCAGTCTACAAGACACTTCCTGTCTCATCCTGTTTCATCATAAAGCTATTTTCTTAAATGTAACTGTTGACAGTTACAGTCTTCATAACTTAAAAGTCATAGTTCTGCTTAAACTTCAACACCTGTGACACTACCAAGCAACCCAGATTTCCAGAAATTTCCAGAGTTATCTGGAGTTTTCTGGAGTTCTCCTGAGTTATATGATGTTGATTGCCTTCCTGTTGGAAAACATTTTCCTGGATTACAATTACAATTACAATTTCCTGGTTAAAATCTAAATCTTTTCCTCTACCAGCTATGAGGGACTCTTTATTAGAGACATATACTGATCAGATGTACATTACAGCTCTGAGACACTGCTTCCCTTAACATTTTTATTACAGAGTGGGCTTATGAAACTGCTTATCTATTTAAAATAGATGTTTAAAAACAATCTTAACTTCTAGCTGCAATTTTTGTCATTTCAGGAACTCACTCAGAGTCTCTCATGAGAAAACTCCAGCAGAAGGGTCAGAAATGCTGAGCAGTGGTGACAGGGATGTGTAAAGTCAGAACTGTGGAGAAAGGGCTGGAGCACCCTTTAATAGGGATGCAGAGCCCCAATAGCCTGTTCCACTTTTAATCATGTATAACTGTGCTCCCACTGGCCTGTTTGTGGTGCTGTTACATTTCCTTGAAGAGTATTGTTCAGATGAACTTTAGAGTTCAGCTCAAAATGTGATGGGAAATGGAGGAAGCACTGCCAGAAAGCAGCTGTGCACAATGTCTGTGCGTGAGACAAGCAGGAGATGGGAGAGATGACACATTTCTGACCCACTGAACACTACAGTTACATTTCTCACCATTTCTCCGCCTTTTCAACATTATCAGAAGCCTCAGCAGAAGTCATCAGCCCAATTTTTAAATGTTTATTTCTTCCCTATTAAAGCTGGCCAAATGGTTTAAGAAAGGATTTGCAAGTAGGTTAGAAATGTACCACTATTCATAGGTTGTTTGATACTCAAACCCATCTG
Source organism: Cyanistes caeruleus (assembly GCF_971803275.1). NCBI lineage: Eukaryota > Metazoa > Chordata > Aves > Passeriformes > Paridae > Cyanistes > Cyanistes caeruleus. Next base: position 13,080,822 of record NC_141701.1, read on the forward strand.
ACTGTCATTGACACTGTGGAGGCATTCGTAGGTACAAACTCTTGAATTTTACTGTGAATGATTGTCATGGGAATTCATAGTGAAGAACAAGTTGAGAAGTAGAAATACCATTGGGATTCTCATGCAAACAATTGCACAGTGTGTAAAAAGAGTATCCCATAAATGAAAGGAAAAGTTTTGGTCAGCACTTTCAATTCCCATATTGGGTTCAAAATGAGGATGAAATGAGCAAAATTAAATCACTTTCAAAAAGAAGATAAATATTTCCAATGTTTTAAGGAGTTTCCTTGTTATATTATAGTTCACACAATGAAATTTTAGACCAACACTGCAAATAAGAGGAATGAAACAAATACAATTTCTTGTTTAATTTTTAAATAAAAAGCTAATACATGGAGTTTCTATTTTATTCCACATGTAGGTGTCCAAATGATATTATTTTCAGAGATACAGGGAATTACAAAACTCATGAGAGATCAATTCAGATCAATTTGTTCAGAATGCAATCCCTGCTGTCTTTTTCTCATTCATTCTCCAATTCTCAATTAACTGAGTTGCTTTTTTTATACCAGTATGAGATGCTAGAAATAATTTCAGATGAAAATATCTATGGAGTGAGTAGACTGGACTTGTAAAAGAAAATCTGCAGGATAACAGGAACTAAATACCTCCTTAAAAATACTTAAGAACAAGATCTCGAGCTTAAATTTTCATCTGTGTGAGTTTACGTGTCCTTAATGTTGTGAATCACTTTAAAAACATTTTTCCCTTGGTTCTGGCCCTAAGGTTGAATGATTCTGCCTACAGTAATTTACATTTCACTGTCAAAGGCAGAAAAACTGAAGATGGCTGTTCCTTTCCTTGTTAACTCACATTTTACATATTTTACCTTGTCTTTGAAGTAACTATTCTTGGAAAGCATTCATTCTTCTGTCCTTTTGGATACCAGGGTTGTCAGAAGAACTGTAAAATAATTCACATAATGAACCCAGTTAAAATAATCTTGTGGTTACGAAGTGCTGCTGCAAAGGAAGCCTTCACTTCCAGACTCCAGGCTGACACTGTGGAGCTTTTCTCTCACTACCCCTTCTCTGTGCTCCTGCTCAGGGTCAGTTCATTGGAAATCTTTTGCTGGGGTCCATGCCTCACCCATCAACACAGCTCTGCAAGGAAAATCTGGTGGCTCCTCTTTTTGCCTGCTGTGGAGAGCAGGTGTTGGCAGCTCAGCCCCTAAACCTCTGCAGAGTCCTTGCTTCATTTTCTGACTTTATATGAGAAGAGCTTAGACTAACAAGCCACTTTGTAGGAGCCTGGACAAATCCCTTTTCTAAAGGCTCACTACTGTCTGGTTCATAAACACTCATCTATCCCAGGCCTGCCCTTATTCATTGTTATAAAAGAGAAATGGGGAGAAAAACCAACCCTCTTTCAGTCATTGTCCTCACTCCATGGTCCCACTCTGACATGTCCCACCCATGTTATTTGTAAGCTTTGGACTGTTGGCAATGGAGATCCAAGGCACTGGAAACATCCTCATCACACAGCTGCTATTTGGATACTGCTTGCAATTGTCAGCCCAAATCCTTTCTTCTGTGTCCTTGACTAACATGAAGTGCTATCAAGTTTCACATGGGAGCAAGTGGAAGTGTTTCTGAACACGCCAGGGTGAACAGTGCCATTGCTGCAGAAAGAGAAATGCAAATCCCCTTCTTGAACCTGCCCAGCCACAGCCAGCAGTGACAGGTTATTGACTGGAACTGCAATTTCTTGTGTTTGTGAGGCTGGGTCAATAGCTAAGGCTCCAGCCTACAGACGAATGCAAACAGAGCCCAGCTGGCAGACCCTTCTAATGATCTAACTAAGAGGCTGAAGGTTGATCTGGTGGTGGGATCATAAAGTCATCTTTTATACAGAGGTCATGCCCCAGGATGGATGAAATCCAAGTGCTTTCAGGAGCTTCAACTACACAAATCACAGCACATGTGCCAGTCTTTGCAGCAGCTTTTTGAAAGGGTTAAATGAACCCTATTCTTTGCAACAAAGTAGCTTATATACATATACATATACATATACATATACATATACATATACATATACATATGCATATACATATACATATATATATATACACTTGCTCTCTGTGATCTGTGAGAAAAACCTGTGCTCCTTATAGAGAACAAGGAACAGTGTGTGAGCTGTGTGTATCCAGGGCACGAGGGGAGCTGAGTAAGGGTTTTGGTCTGGGTCCCTTTTGCTCTCTGCTGGCAGCCTGCAGGAACAGCACCATCTCTGCGTTCAGCACTCAGCGAAAAGGACCTTCCCACGGATGGGAAACAATAACAGTTTATATTCCTGACCGAGTTATCGAACATGCTAAAGCATTTTATGTATTCTTTGTCTCTGCATACAAACTCATGCTGGTAGGTTACATTTAGAGGGGAAAAAAAAGTTAAGATGTGTTGAAAAAGGATCATCTTGGAGTGTTTATGTACATGTATGTCTGCTTTGTGATTTAACATAAAATTTAAGTTAATGAATTGCAAGGGAGGAAAATACTTTGTAAAATGCAGCTTGCATTAGAAATAGTCAGTTGGGAATAATCTTGAAATCAGGTGTATCTCTTAATATGTGACCACCCAAATGCAAAAATTGAAAAATTCCTTTTAATCATAAAAGTAAAAGCCTAAATTTTGTCTTGGCAGATGAACAGGACCAGATGAAGCAATTACCTTTCCCACAGCAGTAGATGAACACCTGGTAATGGGGTGTGTGAACACAGCTACAACCTCCACCCCATAGTTCAGCTGCAGCTTCTGTGCAGGGCTGTAACTCCCAAACACCAGGCAAGCATAAGGGGTGATTGAGTTTAACTTGGAAAGAAAATTACAAGCAGAGGCATTTAGTCATAAAGGAAATGAATCATTGGGGTAAGGAAAAAAAAAAGGTATCTTAAGAAGGGATATAGCCACATTAAAAACATTGTGTATTTGCTTGGCAGAAAAACCCTAACCACACTACACCTTCAAACGAGGGTAAGGAGGAATTTCACTGAATTCACCTGGAGGCTGTGCTCTACATTTAACAGCTTCTCTGGGTACCACACACTGACTCCCTGCCAGATGATGCATCCAACATTGTGTGGCTTCTTGGTCATCTCCACCCTGTATCAGCCCATGCTGGCTGCCAGGAGAGAATGGTTCTGTGGAATTTGAAGTGATTTCGTTGCCCAAAGTGAAACATTGCTGGACATCAAAGTGGATGGTGGGACAAAATCTGTTTCCCATGGGTTCCTAATTTTGAATTCTGGAAGACAACATTAGACAGCTCATCTAGAACAGATGGTGTTGACTGTCACCTGCCCGTAAAGCAGACACCCCTGGCATATATCAGGGGCAGAAACAGGTGATAAAATCTATTCTCCCTTCCATATGGAAATCTGTGTATCAAAATAATTTTCTTTGGCAGAAAGTCATACATCTGTGCCTCTCTTCCTGCTGATAAAACATTTTAGTAAGCAGACATGAAAGCAGCTATACCACAGTAGGACAAGTAAATGAGGAAGGAGAAAAGGGCTGACTGCTGGAGTAGGAACGATAGCTTTTTCCCCAGTAAGGCAAGAAATGACTCTGTAGAGAAGTTTGATTGGTCTCACCCTCCCCTACTTTTCAATAGACTGAGTTGCAACACAGGACATAGACACCAGGTAAGCAAATCCAGTGCTCAGTGGTAGTTTTCTAGTGGTATTTTAGAGGGTCTTGTATATCTGACCCAGCCTCTGGCTGCTAATCCCAAAGTTCCTGGAGATGCTGTGTTAGAGTGGAGAACTTCCAAGCAAATGTTCTAGGTGCCCTTACAGTCATAGTCATGCTCATATCTGGACATCTGGTTTTCAACTTAGTCATGAACCATAGTTTTTGAGTCTGAAATTAAACATCCTGAGGTAGTTGGTATGATGCTAAAGGTCTTGCTTAGACCAAAGATATTGTGGGTCATTGCATACAAAATCTGATTCAGTGAGAATCTCCAAGGACAAGGAACCTGAACTTCTCAGTCACAGCCTTGCTCCTACCATGTCCCCACCTGCAGTGATGATGTACAAGTCCCAGCCCCTGTCAGTGCTGCCCTGGAAATCCCCTCCTGCTGGGATTAGTGAGGTAGAAAGGGTGGCCAGCTGGCATCTTGCTGTGGCAAATGGCAAATGCTTCTGGGTGGAGTAGATGCTGAAGGTGGTTGTTTTCTGTGTGCAGAGACATTAACTCATCATTTCTTCACCTGTGGTCATGTTTTTTCACATCTGTGGCTTATTTGAACATCTGAACATCATTGTACAGCAAACTCTACACCTCAAAATTGAGGGATTTTCTTGCCCCTGTGGTTCCTAACAACCTCCTTTCATTTAATTTCACTGCTTCCCTGCAGTGATTAAAACATGTTTCAAGGAAAACTGCAGTAAAGAGTAAAGTTTTCCATTTATAACACCTGATTAACAAGGAAACAGGCAACTTTCTCCTTCAAACACGGAGGCATGGGTTTGTTCTTGAAGAGCAGACAGGATTTTTTGCAGTCCTGCATGGCACACTGTCAAAGGCTTGTGCTTTCTGACAGTGAGTGCACACCGTGCTCTAAATAATAGTGACTGTGCATCACATCTTGAGTATCCACCAGGAAAAGCGCTGAAAATACAGTGTATGTACCCCTTATTTCTGTGACAGAACTCCATGAAAGTTCATAAACCTGAGAGCAACACCAACATCGAGAATAAGCTGAAAACCATACACTGAACATGCTAATTGCTACAAGTTTTTGACAATGTTTCTGTACTTCTGATATGTGGGGATTATCTTCTTCAGGACATTGTGCTGATCAAAGATTTGGAGACATAAGAAAACATGGTCATTGCTGGAGCACAGGCAGAAAACTGGCACCCTCAGTACTGTTAGGTATATTCTTTAAGGCATATTAGAGTAATATTCCCCATTCTAGTAACTGAATTTGACATTACATCTCCAGCTATTTGCCATGGATGCCTTTCCCTGTCTTTAAGATGGTGAATTAAGTTATTTATGCCCATTTCTTCTTTCATTCCATTGGAGTAAAATCTTTCACCACAGTGTGAAGTATCATAACCCACTTAATTTTCCTCTGCTTCTTAGCCCAAGACATCCCTGGGGTAGCATTAAGGTGCCAGCTCCAACTGAAGGAGTTGCTGGCATCCTTCATTGAATAAAAGCACTGAAATATCAATAGGAATGGAGAAAAGTGAAATGGACACAGTTATCACAGTAATATTTTTGGGAAGGACTTGAATCTCATGTTATTCTGCTATAGACTAGAAAAACAGGCCCTTTGATAAGGAAATTGGGGGGACTCTGGCTTAAGCAAAGGATTGAACCTCTCACTCAGCAAGGAATTGCTGCAATTTCCTACAGCTGAAGTATTTACCAGTAGCAAACTCATTACAGCACGTTGTTTTTAAGAGAGTCTTTTCACTGGAAAATTCAGCCTCAGTTGTCAAATGGGCCTCACTTGAAAAGAAAGAGGAGAAGCAAAGAGGAAAGAACCAAGCAATCAAAACCCCTTTGTGTCAGAAGTGCTGAATTTTTGCATTTGACAGTTCATCTCAGCAAAACTAACCCAATTTGATACTTCATCTAAGCAACATTAAGCCAATCTTAAAAAAAGTCTACAAAAACAAACATACAAAAAAACCTCAACCAAAATTAAGCAAAAGAGTTAAACAATCTGGCAATGAGAGAAAAAATTTCATTCCAGATTGCAAGAAACATTAAAGCTTGAGCCAAAACATATTTTTTCACTTTGTTCATTTCCTTAAAAAACTTGGACAAATTTAGTTTTGGTTTATCCCGAACCAAATTTCTTTTGTCTCTAAAAAGCCCATTATTTACTGACCTAAGTATTCACATTAGTTTCCTTTTAACAGAAGGGCCAAATCTTATATTTTTGAGTCAGTTCCCAAATGATAGTAGGTGATGGCAGAGAGAGAAGGAGAGGACCCTGCAGGAGATTTTGAACCAATTCATCTATGTTTGTAATATAATTCAAGGTGCCATGAGACCACCCACAAGCAGATAAAGAGCAATATTTGAGGGAAGCTATTGAACAGGACTTTTATATTGAATAACATGGTTACATCACATACATGTTTCTTTAATTATACTAGTTTTAAATTTCTATTTCCTTCTGTTACTAAGTATTACAGTGTTGGTTCTCTCAATAATAACAGTCCCTACAGAAGAGATGACTCTGTACCTATTTTGGGGAAAAATATACCTTCAGCCACCTAGAAATTGTTGTTCATATCCAAAGCTGAAAGTTCACCTCCCTGCTGGTCTGCAACTCAGTAACAAATGGACAAAGTTCCTGTAATTGATCCTTTGAATTCCTACTGGAAAATGTGCAGTGGAAAGAAAGACAATGATTTCATTAGAGGTTCAGGGACCTGTCAGTTTCTGTTCAAACTGGAATGATAACAGAAACTGCCAGAATCATCCAGAAATTGATGGAATTTTGGATACAGATTGAACAAAAAAGCTATTTTCAGGGCACCAAACAGCTGTAAAATTTGTTTGAAAGTCTGAGGTGTTTACTATCTTACTGGGTTCTCTTAACCCCTTGCCACTGCAGAACAAGTAGAAATCTGACAAATCCTAACACTGTGGCTGACTTACAGGACATGGAAAGGACTGTATCAGGGCAGCTTGGTAATAACTAATTAAAAGAAGATGTGGCAACATTTTAACCTTCATAATTATTTCATAATTATATATTCATTATATATTCATAATTATATCATAATTATTATCTGATCTCCCCTTTTCAGGTAAGCATTTCTTTTTCACAATCAGTATTTTTTTGAAAAATGGTCCTAAGGTTTTCTAAATATCCAGGAAGCAGGGTTGCAACCTCTGTTTATCTAAGGTGTGTATCATGTAGAAGCACCTTTTTAACCTGCCTGTTATTATGTTAAACCATAAGCATCTTGAATACCTTAAAACTTTTTTATTTTGTTTTGTAGAAAAAAAAAAATGAAGGTAGAAATCAGGGAATTCTACAAAAAGCTTGGAAGCAAGTGTGTGATGGGCATAGCAGGGGGCCCTGTGAGGTCATTTTGGGAGCTTTTTGTATTCATAATCACTTCCTACTGTGCCTGCGGCCACTCTGTCAGCCAGCACTGGGCAGCTGGTGGGCGAGCAGGCCATGACTCCACTTCCTCTGGCATCCCCTCGGGATGGTGGGGTGTTCCTGGGATGCTCCATGGCAGGGGGAGGAGGGTGGGACAGCTGCCCCGCACAAACCACTGCCTGCGTCTCTCGTTCGCTCGGTGGCTCCGTCACCAGCAGCATTTCGTCACTCCTGGGTTTTCAGCCTCCTGCAACCAATTTGTGAATGGTGCTGAGGGTTATGGGAGAGGATTTCCGCTCCGAAACAGAGTGGTCCATGGTGCTCTCTAGCTCACAGGCTATCTCCTTGATCTCCTGGAGTAGGAAGAGAAGTGGATTTCTGCTGATATCTGGCAAGTGAAGTGACTTACACTTATTTGCAGAGTGAGTGGCATTTAAATGCCAGTCAGTCTTCCACACAAGTATCCCAGTGAGCTCTGACATGCAGACATACTCCAAAAAGTATCAGAAGCAATTCTAAACGGGGTACTCAGCTGCTCCCTGTGCAGATGGTAACCAGCACCTCTTTCCTACTAGTATCTTGCCTTCCTGATTTTAAAATATCTCATCAAAACTACACTTCATTGACTGTGTACTCTTGATCTGCTGAGTCAAGCAGAACCAACACTCTGCCCATTAACTGGGCACTTCTCTTCTGTAGTTTTGTAGCTTTCCATATATGTTATATAGCACTCATGTATGGAAGTAATATTGCCGTCCATAACTTAAGAAATGCATTTGTTTGCAACAAATATCAACCATGTATCCATGAAAAGCAACCAGTTTTCCAGATACTGGCCAGTTTCTTCTAGATGACCTTGTTTTCTGAGGAGAAAAAAGAGGAGGGGAAATGAATCTAAATTGTGGATGCCATTACTGAAGGTCATTATTTCTGGTTTAGTCACCTCCAATTCCTTTTGTATTCAGTGGAAATCATCTATACAGTCACCATAATTTGTGCTCAGGAGGTTCATCTGGTCCTGAAATGACCATCGGCCTTTGCAAAGTACTTCAGGCTGGATTGATGGGCCACAGCCAATAAAACGAGGTCCAGCAAGGCCAAGTGCCAGGTCCTTCACATGAGCCACAATAATCCCCTGCAGTGCTATAGGCTAGGAGAAAGTTGCCCACTGGCAAAGGACCTGGGGGTCGTTTTCCTGTTCAGTCAGCAGCAGCTGAACATGAGGCAGTGTGTGCCCAGGTGGCCAAGAAGGCCAGTGGCATCCTGGCCTGGATCAGGAACAGTGTGGCCAGCAGGACCAGGGCAGGGATTGACCCCCTGTGCTCAGCACTGGTGAGGCCACGCCTTGAGTGCTGTGTCCAGTTCTGGGCCACTCACTACAAAAAGGACACTGAGGGGCTGGAGTGTGTCCAGAGAAGAGCAACAGAGGTGGGAAAGGGTCAGGAACATAGGTCTGATGAGGGGAACCTGGGGCAGCTGGGCGTGTTTAGCTTGGGGAAAAGGAGGCTCATGGGTGACATTACTGCTGTCTACATCTCCCTGAAAGGAGGTTGTAGCCAGGTGGGGATCAGTTCTCTCGGGCTACCTGTGATGGGACGAGAGAAAGTGGCCTCAGGATACGCCACAGGAGGTTCATTTTGGACATCAGGAGGAATTTCATCACTGAAAGGATTATCAAGCATTGGAATGACCTGTCCAGAGAGGTGATGGAGTCAACGTCCCTGGATCTGTTCAAGAAATGACTGGACATGTCATTTGGTGGTGTGATCTAGTTGACAAGTTGGTGATTGGTCAAATGTCAGCCTCAGTCATAGAGGCCTTTTCCAACCTAAATGCTTCCATGCTTCTGTGGTTCTGTGATCTTACTGGGTGGACCTACAACGTCTGGAAAGTGAGTCATGACAACTAGTTTGTGAGTAGACACCCAAAATTGAGCAACGTGGTTCCCATTTCTAATTCCTGTCTAGAAGCTTACTTATCATTGAGATCAGCATAATTAAAAATTATGTACTTGCTGTACTGTTCTATGTATGTCTGAGGAGCTGAACCTTTATTTTTGACTTCAGGCACAGGATCAGCTGCACCATGAGACTGACTCACATGTTTACAAAGGTGTATATCTGTGTAAAAGCAGCTACAGGGTAAAGTTCTTACTAGACAATGACTGCTTTTTGGTTTTGAGAAAACCAGTATGAATGGGTGAATGTTGAGATTTTTAAATCATGTTAAGCTATCAGCTCTGTCTTATGTGCTACAGATCTTGGTTAAGAAATGAGAAGAATGACTTTATTCTGCTAATTTCTCAAACACTTGTTACAAAGTTTTCAAAATCATTAAACCTTATCATAGTTAGAGAAGGGAATCAGTTTTCACTCCATATGATTAGTACAAAAATGCTAGGTGAGGGCCAGTTCTCTTATTCCTGCATACTCAGAAGGAGCTCTATTGGTTTTGATTAGAATATACAAATGAGGAAAATAATAAGGAAAGCAAAAAAACCCATTAAATTAACTGCAGCTGGTACCAATTTCAGAAACAGGGAAAATGTACATCTGAACTTTGGGGAGCAATTCATCTTGAAACAAAACCTGCCCCTGAACTTTTCTGACCTACTTCTTGCAATCCTTATAGAAATGCTCTATTTACCTGCTGAACAAGCTGCAATATGTACTTTATTTTTACCTGTGCCTGGTATACATAGTCTGTCTTGTCTTTCAGCTTGGGGATGATCTGGAGATGTCAAACATTCCTTTGAGGCTTGGTATCTTGGGATAATGCTTCAAATTGGACAACTTTGACTTCTTAATGAACCTTTCAATTTACCTTACAAATGTCAGGGTGTATACTGTTCCTTTGTTTTGAGAGGATTAGAATAGGTGTAAACTAGGTGTGCAGGGTATTTTTTGGCATCTAATACTTGCTCCTTCTTACTTCTATATCCACTGTTCTTCTCCTGACCTTTGTGATATGCAAATGTCACACATGCACCAGAGAAAATTAGTGCAGCAAGTCTGGGATGTAGTGGATTCCTTGTGGATACTCCTTTTCAGAGATTCAGCAGTTTTCACATCTCCTGGGTTTGCAGCAGTTTGATTTGAGTGGCAGCCTTGCTCTCAGATCCTGACTCTCCCGTGGCTGGGAAGCTAACTCTCTCCATATGTTCAGGCACTTCCTGAGATGGAGCTAGTCAGTGCTTGATCATGGATGAGAGTTTGGCATCCAGCTCAATGAAGCTCTTTGTTTAAACCCCATTTATTGACAGAGAACACCAAGCACTCCTTCCTCCTTATCAATGGAGTGATTTAAATACTCCAAACATTTAGCATGAGGTATTGCCTTCCCCTACCCCCTTTGGCATTAAATGGCTGTTAAAGTACCAAATGGAAAAGCAACAGAAGTTATTGGTCTCAACAGTGTTAAGGCAAGATATGGTCCCCCACACAGGAAATGTCGCATTTAATACAAAACAAGTTTCAGACTCATAGAGTTGCCAAATTATTTGAAGTGATTTGTGTTTCATATGTTCAACTACTACCCTAAACCAGTGCCAGACAGATAAAGGAGGAATAATTCTAAATGCAGATGAGCTGTAAACAGACACCAAGCCTGGAAGGAGTGCTACACTGAGCTGCGATAATTTAGACTGTTTCCTACAGGTTATCAGAATTGAATATTTAAAAGAAATAAAAATAGTAACCTTGCTTATTCCCCTTGGACAGAGTTAGGGAGTAGAGAGAGACATCTCTTGATCCACCCTACTGTAATGTCTGACACAGCATAGGCTAGAAATAATTTGTATCCCACCCACAAGACTAATAAAAAAAAAGAAGGAAATCTGACTCAGAGATGTGTCTCTGTGTCAACAAACCTCAGTAGTAACATATCTCATGTATGTCCTGTCTGTGAGTTGAGTTGCAACCCAATCCAAAGACACTTGGTATATAATACATCCTCAAGGTGATTTGGAAGGTTTGGGAAAATTGCAGAAGTTGCTGTAAGCCAATCACAGTGATAGCAGAGCAAAATTGTTCAAATAATAAAAGCAAAAAGTGGCATTCTCTCCAAAAATGAATATTTAAAATATTCTTAGAGCAATTTTTTTGTCCTACTATTTCTTTCTGAACTATTCTCCCTTTCTGAGTTACAGAGAAGGTATTAAGGGACTTCTGGTTAACAAGGAATAAACTATCTTTCTTTCATGACTATGGCAGATATAGAGAAATATTGCAGTTTAAGAAGGTATCAGTAGCTAGAATCACAGAAACACAGACTGGCTCAGTTATGAAGGGATCTCTGTAAATCTTCCGGTCCAGCATCCCTGTTCCAGAAGAGCCACTTATTCAGCATCATGTCCCTACAGCTTGGGAGTATCTCCAGGGATGGAAACTCCACAAATTCTTTGGGCAACATGCTCCAGTGTTCCATCACCCTCATGGTGAAGGTCATATATTTTGATTTGAGAAGTACACTTGAAGGAGCTAAGACGAGTCAGAAGTGCAGTTATCCAGGAACTGCACCAACCCTCCTCCCCTCTGAAATGAAAAAAATATCTCTGATCTATAAAGAATGTGTTGCAATGCAAGAAAACCATTGTGACCAGTGGATTCACATTTGAATGGTTATGCAAGTCACACTTCAACAATTTGTACCAGTTTTCCTGCCAGTCCTGTGAAAACTTAAATGAACAAACAAACATTTTCAAGTTCCCTCAAGAGTCTCAATCCAATATTTAAGAAAGACTTTTTGTCAGACTTTGACACTTTGAATGGAGACCTGGTATGGCATGATTTTTATCATTAAGGTACACGGCAGGAAAGACAATCATGCAGAAACTGTGTTAACTGAAGCTTGCAGAAGCTGATAACAAGACCTTTTCACCAAGCCAGCTAGCTGGTGTCAAATCTCTTTGGCTCATATTCAGGCAATCACAGTTGGAGTAGCTTCCCCACATTTGTAGTTTGCAAAATGTGTCTCTTACTACTGGCAACTCCATTCTTGCATGTGGGAGGATAGAATATTTTTCCTAGATTCAACTGCTTTAATTGTTCTGCATAGAAATCATAGGACTCTTCTGAAGGCCCTAATGTATCTTTCCAAATTATTGTGCATAAGGTGATCTGTCAGGATTTCCAACAGTTACTTGGGAATTTGCTCAGAGCCTCTCCAGTGCTGAGACATTACAGCAGGAGTTACAGCAGCAGAGGTCTGGCCTCATGTCTCCATTTCAGAACAGTGAATCCTTAGCAGCAGGGCACAGAGGAAGTAAGATGAGCACAGGTGCAATTTCTCTTGAGGGCTGTGCAGCAGCTCTATCACAAAGGAAGTGACATGACCCAGTGGCCAGCATGAGGGAGATGGGCAATGCATCAGTCTTAGCTTATGCTTAGTCCTTGTCAAGATGAAGATGCTCTCAGTCATATCTCTGACCCCCATTTGCAGGTTTGCATCTTCTCAGCCTCTGGGAAGCTTCCAGGCAAAGGATATTTCATTCATTTTTCTGGCACACTGTTAAGGCAAACTCACCCAAGATTATACAAGTCATACAGTATCAAAAGGATATGCCTTCAAAAAACAGGCATAGCTCCCCTGTGATGGATATGACAGGAGGGAAACAGGATAATTAACAGTGTGGGGATTATGAAGGCTTTTCACTGACAAACAGATGCTGTGGGTGATGTTAAGAAAAATGAATTATTTAGGATTAGGAAACTGGGAAAACATGAACAGATCCTGTATCAAATTCAGCTTTCATAAAGTGGCTTTCATAAAGTGGCTTTTGTGGTTATATGTAGTTATTCCATTTGTCTTTTTGACCAGAAGCTGCTTGGGCTCTAAACTTTCTAGTTTCTGTGCTCACACAATGCTAGTCATTCTGTCTATGTCTAACATGGGGGCCAGGAGTAGTTTGCCTCTGGGGCCCAGCTGTGTGGGGTGATGACACTCTATCTCTCCTCACAGCTTGGTTTTTGGTAGCTACGGTAACTTGGGCAGGAGGCAGCTGCAGTGAGTTCTCATGTCAGTAGGAGAGCAGGGAGGCCCATTTGTTTGGGATGCACACCCAAGTGCATCTGGAACTGTTTTTGAGACTCAGTCCAAACTGGGACCTTTAGGCAATACCAAAACATAAACAGAAATTATGAACTGAATGCTGATGTGATGCACCCTGGCTATAACTACACTGGTTTTTTTCTTTCAGACTAAAGCTTCAAACTTGTAAACCCCCACCAGCTTCACTTTACACTCCTGAGCCTGCCACTGCTCTCAGCAGACCATCTTCACTGTACAATGACAAACACTAGGACAGCTGTCCACAGCATCGTGGCCAAAGTAGGAATGTAAGCAGATCTTCTGAATTCAGTACCTTGTGTATGGATGAAAAAGAAATTTGACTAATCCCTTGCTGGCTCTTTGCTTTTTCCTTGAACTGCTCCTGTGCAAAAACCTTCTTTTTCTGCCTGGAAAAATGCTTCCTTGAAGGTGTGCTTCATTAAATACTTCATTAAATGAGGAAAAGGTGCATTCTAAAAGCAAAGGTCTTAAGGATGCATTTTGCGAACATTTCCTTTTGCTCTTTCTGCTTGAAGAGCTCCTTCCTTCCTTCCTTCCTTCCTTCCTTCCTTCCTTCCTGCCTTCCTGCCTTCCTGCCTTCCTGCCTTCCTGCCTTCCTGCCTTCCTGCCTTCCTTCCTGCCTTCCTTCCTGCCTTCCTTCCTGCCTTCCTTCCTTCCTGCCTGCCTTCCTTCCTGCCTTCCTTCCTGCCTTCCTGCCTTCCTGCCTTCCTTCCTTCCTTCCTGCCTTCCTTCCTTCCTTCCTTCCTTCCTTCCTTCCTTCCTTCCTTCCTTCCTTCCTTCCTTCCTTCCTTCCTTCCTTCCTTCCTTCCTTCCTTCCTTCCTTCCTTCCTTCCTTCCTTCCTTCCTGCCTTCCTTCCTGCCTTCCTTCCTGCCTTCCTGCCTTCCTTCCTGCCTTCCTGCCTTCCTTCCTTCCTTCCTTCCTTCCTTCCTTCCTTCCTTCCTTCCTTCCTTCCTTCCTTCCTTCCTTCCTTCCTTCCTTCCTTCCTTCCTTCCTTCCTTCCTTCCTTCCTTCCTTCCTTCCTTCCTTCCTTCCTTCCTGCCTTCCTTCCTGCCTTCCTTCCTGCCTTCCTTCCTGCCTTCCTGCCTTCCTGCCTTCCTGCCTTCCTTCCTGCCTTCCTTCCTGCCTTCCTGCCTTCCTTCCTTTCTTCCTGCCTGCCTGCCTGCCTGCCTTTCCCCCCCCTCCCCCTTTATCACCCCATTCTCACCCTTCTCCCCAAATTTGGGCTTTCTAGAAGAAATCTGAAAACTTAAGATTACCAAAAGGGGAGAACAGAGAAAGGCAGCCTGTCACGCTTCTCTGATAGCTGGAATGTCTTGGTTTACGTCTGTTTCCTGTACAAGGAAGCCCAAGGAGCAATGAACTCACCAGGAATAGAAATGTGTGTGCTTTCTTTTTATCTTTAAACAGAAACAGCATGGTTACGCCTGCAATCTGAGTCCACATAAGCAGTAATTTCTCATTAAAAATACAATTGGAAAACAGTTAAAATGTTCTTGAGAGCATGATTACATCTGTGTTATATAGAAAGAGTTTAAATCACATTGCTACTGAACCAAGATATGGGTGGGAGGTTTTTTCCTGGAGTTCCCAGAAACTAAATGTCATAAGGCATGTCTGCTGGCTAGTTCATCCCTGGGACCACATGGCTCTCATGAACGCACATGAATCAGAGTCTACATATGTTGCTGAGGGTGACAAGGCATTTGAGATTACCAAAGCAACTGAGGAAGTTGCAAATTTCTTAGAATAAAATGTTTTCCCCCACTCTAAAGCAAATAATTAATTCAACTGAGAATTGTTGTGGCTGAGTAGAGAAATAGCTTCTAGGAAGTTCACCTTGCTGAAGAAAATGTTCTTTTTATATAAGTAAAAAGATCATAGGAATAGCAAGACCTCCTGATTAGCATGATCTCTGACCAGCATTAGGGAAAATCAGTGTTGTGCTTTATTAGTGGAACAAGAATGGTTTTGTTTTCTCTTTGTTCTGAGCTCTGGATAGATAAATGAATGAAATGGGTACAATCTGTAAAGGGTCTTTTGCTCTGTACTTTTTATTCTATCCCGTCACCATGGAACCGACATTCACATTTGTCAGTGCAGCACTGAGCCCTAACATCAAAACATCTTTTATTTTTGACATTTGGTAAGACTCTTTATAAGCTAACAGAGAAACTTTCCTTTTTTGTCCATTTACAATGTAGACAGAGCAATCACAATGAACATACTGGCATTTTTTGCCTAAATTATCTGTGGGGAATTACTCTGTTTATGGGCTGTTTTTATTCTGCCACATGAGACAAAAATAAGCCACTATAAAATGGACACCTTAGTTTTAACAGAAAATGAGAGTGGTTAAGATGTTCACATGCAACTGAGCTGAAATACTTTGTAAATGCCCAATTTGCAGAAGGCATGTGCTGTATCCACTCCCAGCTTGAGCTGTTTCAAAAAGTTACAGAAATCTCTTCAAACTAAATTTGAAAATCTCATCAGAACACGTTTCAGAGTCTGAGGTTATCCAGTGGAGCAGGAAGCATCTATGTGTAACCATATTAACTTCATCTGCCTGTATATATCAGAGCAACTACATTGAAGCTACTCACACTCTGCTGTGTTACTTCTCAGTCTGAGCCTGGTGTAGCAAAGGGCAAGTACCAGACATTTCTGAGGATGCTGACCTTGTGTAGCAAACCCAAGGTAGAAAGGGAAACCTTTTCTTTTCCCTTTGAGCAAAGTGCAACAGGTGGAGGCAGAACTGTCCTTATCCAGTCTCCTAGGGGTGATCACAACAATAATTTCATTTTTTTTGAGAGATTTGTTTTTTGCCTTTCATCAAGACAAGAATAGAATATCTCAGAACACAGCTACAAACAGTGGTTAAACTTTGATAGAAATGCCTTCTAATATTTGTAATTATTTGGGATTTATTTGAGCAGTGTGAACATTGTTTATTCAGCACTATCTAATGTGTAGAATTAAGGCACTTAAGGCTTCCAAGAAGAGAAATTTGTCTCTAACATAAGTAGCTAAAACTCCTCTGCTGTGTCTCTGCTGACTTGTTTCAGCAGCAAATTTAGCATGCCCAATGTATGAAGTGCAGCAGCTGAACATCAAATCCAATCCAGGCTTCTCCTGTGTTCATCAGACTCCAGGGTTCACTTTGATGTCCTGTCATTAGAATGCTGGAGCGATAGCTCAAGTGCCATTACCTTCAGCTCACCTTTGTTCTGCAGGATAACTTGTATTCTCAGTTAAATCCCTTCCTGTACCAATCTTTATGATAATATATGCAGGACTGCAATGTCATCTGGTTAAGTAGATGCACTGCCTTTTGGGATCACACATATCCTGTTACAAGGGTCACTTGTTCCTCAAATGTTTCTGTCTGAACAGAGAGCTTCACAGCTTCTATGTATACAAAATATTGGACAGCTTTTCCCTGCCCCAAAATTGCTACATGGGAAATTTCCATGAACAAAGGGCTGGAAGACATGGGTTGTTTAAGGCCATGTGCAAGTTAGATTGGACATTTTGCATGCTTTTGTCTTAGGTCCTGAGACTGCTTAACCTGCTTAGAGAGTTCGCATTGCTTAGTTTTTTCCCAGAAGTAAAATACATCCACTGAATGTTGGCGTTGTCTTTCATTTTCAATGAAGACCAAAAGCAGTTGGCAAAGAGATTCCTCAACTGGCAGGAGGATGCCAGCAGCAAGAGTGGGAAGACAAGGCTGGGAATAAGAAGACCACTAGCACAGACATGCTAAGAACAGCGCCCTGGTAGGTAGACAAAGCAGCTCTCTGTTTCAGCCCCATGACAGAGGATTTCACTGCAATAATTTGTGTGTTCACAAACATCCTCACAGTCTCATCAGTCTGTTTGCAAGCTGGAATTTCCAGGTAGCTTTCTGCAGGAGGAGGCATCAAAAGTACAAATTATGTATGGTATTTCCTCTTAAGCACAGGAGAGGAAATAAAGTGAAGGCAGCCAACATTTTTGAAAGGATGACTAGGAGGGCTTGAGGGAGTACATACATTCAAGGTAAATAGTGAAGCTACTATGGGTGAGATTGTTGCACATACAAAGAGCAAATTTTAAGAGAAACAAGAAAAAAGAGAGAGAACAAACCAGAAGTACCTTTGGAGATATACAACCAAGACAACCAAAGTAGAGTTTGTTAATATGAAATACATTTCCTGTCAGGAAACAAGTTTATTCCTCAAAAATACCAAGCATGCTTTTCACAAGGACAGATGAGAAGATTAATCTGGTGGATAGAAGTAATTAGAGTTTCTAAGATGACAACAAAGCATGTTATAAGGACTGTAAATGGGTTAGGGATTTTCAAAATCAAAAAGGTGTAAAAGGAAAAAAATTAGTCAAGCTGGTATCCAAAACTTTGTGTTTTCAGGTATTGAAAGAATATTATGATATCAAACATGTTTAATTTTCAGGGTTTACTTTTGACTGGATATCTTTATATGAATGTTTGGATTTTAAAAATGGATGAAGATACAAAATGATTATATCTTATGTGCCATATGCTGAGAACTATATTGAACCTTAAAATGGCTGGCCACAACAGCCAGGTAAAGAAGGTCATCTTTTAAGTGATTTGTTTAAACATGTGTCCTCCAGCACACTGATTTAATGTGTTAATATCTGTATCTTTGTAAGTATGTTTAGAGCCACTGAAGTATCTAGTCTTTTTAAAGCTAGATGAAAGAATCTAAAGCAGCTAGAAATCCTGTCTGGATCCCAGACTTCATTTTTTCCTTTTCTGATATCTGAAATGCTGCCTCAGAAACCAAATAATTAATGGACATGAGCAAATTTTGGCAGCAACTCTTGCTAATAACTGAAATTCCAATAAACTTTTCTTCTAATAATAAGAAAAAATTGTAATTAGTAAGTGTAATATAATAAACTCTTATGCTGCATTCATAATCACAACACCTGACATTTTTCTTCAGTAATTTCAGTACAGACTAATAGCATGTCTGTTTAGGTTTTTCTTTAAGACAATGAATCCTGAAGAAAACATACAGAAGTGCAAATTTTACCCATCTGACAAAAGAGCACTTGCTGCTGAACAGTGATTTAGAAGTCATAAAAATGTAATATTCAGAATCTCTGCATCCATTAATTTGACAGATGTTCTTAAAAACATTCCCCCTGGTTCTCAAATTGGTATAATTACACTGTCAGTGCAGCATATTCCTGACAAACATTCAGAAACTCTTATGACTTTTATGATTGCCCATATGTTTTCTGACTCCAACAGTCATATGTTTATTGCTTGTTCAGTTTTAGCCAATATGTGTAATTCTCACTGCAGATTAGCCTGGGTGTAGCTTGAGATGCAGACTTGTTTTGGTACCCATTACTCGTCTGTTTGTGCTCTTGTGATTCTCCCTCCTGGCAAAGACCCAAAGGGATTCTGAGAGTTACACCCTGGGCAAGATGGGAGGTCATGTCCTTGGGTCCCGGTGAAGACTCTCCTTACAGAGAAGTGCTGGGTGAGGAGATCTGGGCTGTGTTGCACCTGTGTCTGACAGAGACAGCATGCTCCAAGTGATTCCCCCATCACAGAGGATCATCACAGGAATGACAGTGAATCCTGTCATTCAGGGGATTCTCACCTACTGCACTTTTGGCAGCTACCTAGAAGTTGCAAGCTGGACTAGCTGGTGGCTTTGTGCAGTGTCCTCTGTAAGGAGAGCACCAGGTCTGCCAGCTGGCAGGCAGGCAGGATGCCTGATGGATTTGGCATTTGCCCATGGAAGAAAGCAATCAGCCCTTGGTGGCAGGGCACCTAAAGCCTTCATGCAGGCAAGCTGCAGGTTGGAAAGAAGAGAAAAAGCCTTTAAGGCTTTTTGCTTTGGGAGCTTTATTGAGCTAGCACAATCTGTACTAATTATAGTCCTAAAAAGTAGTTATATCCTAAAAATGCCTGGATGTGCTATGTCTGTGCATGCATGTGCAAGTACATCCTTGTGTATGAGAGAGAAAGACACAACCATCATAACAATCACAACCCAAGAAGCCGCAGGATTGGCACAAAAGAAACTTATTTCACAATGAATCCATTTTTGTTAAATATTGTGGATTATCTCCTAGGTTCTTTCGGGAATATACAGAAGATTCCTGTGCAGACCTGAGGGAAAATCATCTTACTGATCTGTTAGCACCTCTGCTGTTAATATAAATATTGGCAAGAGTAATATAAATACTGGTGGATTCTGGAAGGGCTGTGAGCAATTTAACAGCAAGAAGCTCCTTTTTAAATACAGGAAAATAAAATGTTTAATGTGTCCCAGGATGTGCTCTGTGTATGTGAGTGATTACATACAAATGCCATATAATGAGCAACCTGAGAAGATGCTAGTTGCAAATTAATTATTACTCAATTAAAGCCACAGTAGTGTACTTGTTCTGGTTGGGATGAAAGTTCCTGTTCTGACATTATTCACCTGCTGCTATGGAAACAAACACATTTAACATAAGAATCAGTAAGTCTGTTTTTCCTAGTTATCATTTGCTTGGGTAAATTAGGCCCAGATCCTCCATTCAGCTCTCCTGTGGCAGCTTTCTGAGCTCAGTGGAGTGGATTGTGGGTCACTTCACAGCAGACCAGCAGCCAGGAGGGTGATACACGTCACCTTCCTCAGTACACAGATTTTCTGTTTTTTACCAAATGTACTGAAGCTTGCCAAGAGCATGTAGAGTCTATCCCAGGCCTCCCTATCCCTGTGTCTATGTTTATCATTTACACTGCACTGAGATTTCTCATCTTAATTTAGAACTGCCCGTGCTTTTTTAAGCAGTTCCTTAATAAAGGGAAGTGGGTCACACTGTGAGCTTAGGGAGGTGAATATGCCCGATCTCCTGGGGTTCCCAAAGGTGGGGATTTGGGGTGGTATTCAAGAGCCCTTTTCAAAAACTATGGGTGCAGGTGAGCCCTTGTTCTCACCTAGTCCTGTGGCCAATATGTGGGGCTCGGGGAGCCCTGGCCCTGCCACCTCACCTCCCAGGGATCAATGTCCTGGCAGCTGCCTGGACTGGACAGGTATTGGCTTGCTGGTTTTGGTTTGGTTTGGTTTTTTCCTTCCAGTGATCAGGCTGCCCAGACTGACAAAACAAGAGTTTCCAGCTACCAAGTCCAGCACTTTGTCCTCCATGGAGGTGGGCCAGGTCCCAGGACTGCTTTTGTTGGGCCACATGGAGGAAAGGAGTGAAATTCTCCTGGTGGTGCACCTGGTTATTGCAGTGTGAAAATCAGAATTGAGAGATCTAACACTGGTGGCCAATTTCATAGACACATGAACTAAAGAGAGGGTCTGAGTGTTTGCTGACTATCACCCTCTTCACTCTGTCTCAAAATCTTCCACTTGAATCACCCCTGATTTTGCAGTGGACATTTGCATGGTGTGTGATTGATCTAATGTTCCCTCAGGCTCTGTTTTACAATGGGTGGGACTGTAGAGGAAGGGGCAAAGCCTGTGTTATTTTCCTCTTTGGTTCCTCTTCTGGTAATATATTACAGGACCTTACCTTACTGTTCCTGTTATGCTTTCTATTTTGTTAAAATGCCCAGAGTCTTTTGGCATTTTGTGCCAAAAAATATCTCTAACTAGTCTCCTTCCATTTCCTCTCCCACACTCCTCCAGAGTCAAAATCCTTCATTTAACTGGGGCTTCCCACCCTCCTCATTGCCCAACAAAGAGTGGAGAAAAGAACTATTATTGTTAAAAGAAAAGAACTAATATATTGTTATTTAACAGCTTTGAACAAGAGAAGTAAATCACAGCTACTTTAAAAACAGGCAATTAGAGCAATATTTTCACTGAAATGAATAATATGAAAAGACAGACATTGTATCACCAGATGGCTTGGAAATGCAAAGAAATTAAATGTAAGTATACTTTCTGCAACAAGTCAGCTGCAAGAGAGCTTCTGCAACACCTTTTGTTAATGTAACTGTGGCAGGATTGCTTTCCTGGGCCTACAGACAGTCTGAAAGACTAGTTTGGGATTAATTTACCTTAATTAAACATCAATTTTAACACCAGAACATCATCTAACATCATGGGACTTGAATGGTGAAATACCAGCCTAGTTAAACCAAAGGGCTGGTGGAGGGTGAGCTCTGCATGTGTGGAAACTATATCAAGTTAGAATCCAGTTTACTGGTTAATCCTGAATGAAGAGCTTTAATATAATATATAATATATATATATATCATATATAATATAATAGCTCTTATCTCAAGGATGAAGAAATGAAGTATTTCTTTGGTTCATGGTGGGAACTGGTAGCTTTTATAGAAAAGGAAATACAGAAAGAAGAAGAGATGGGCGGGAAGAAGGAGGGAACAGGGATGAATGAGATGAGGGACAGAGCACAAAGACCTGGAAGGGGATCATATCTTACTCAGCAACACTGACCGTAAAAAGGCATTAAGCAGATAAACAACAATTTACTACTTAAAAGTCATATTCTACCCTTGAAGTATGTGCAGACCTCCCCATGAGGTCAGTGGGTGTGCCAGTCTAGGCTGTCAAAAAATATGTTGTCTGAAATTTATATCCTGGCCTTATGGGAGTAGCTGGATGTAGGATTTGGCGCTGGCTGTGGAACAAGTTTGATATTACTGTACAGAGCCACTGACGCTGGTGGATGCATGTCTGAGGTGTGATTGTGCAAGGACACGCTTTTCACCCTCAGCCCCCTGGAAAGATAATCGAGCTGCTTAGCATGAATAGGTTGAGGCTGTCTATTAGTTCATGGCCAAAGACTGTTTCTGTGATTTCCTATGTACTCATTCCCACACCTTCCTGAAGGTGATAATTCCTCCTTGAAGTAAGGAAGGAATTTACCTCTTTCAAGAGGTGAAATGACTTGAATGTTCTGGTAGATTAATGGGGAATTTTTCTGGCGATGCAGAGCTTACAGGGAGGAAAGGAATGGATTCATGGCAGAGGGCTGCCCTCTTTGGTGTAGTTATGTTTATATGGACTTCGGTAGGTGCAAAATTCACTTCTGTCCAATGTTTGGGACAGTGTCACTTCAATTAATAATAAAATAATTCTGGTAATTAAATACCCAGCAGAGTTAATGCTCAGATTACTCTGTAGTTCTCAGCACTGTTTTTGATCCTATGGCAGCAGTGGGAGAGCCTGTACACAACAGGAAAACCAAGGAGGCAGCCATCCACTGAGCAGCATCCTTTGGGGTAGGGGGTTATTTCCAGGCTTGGTGCTGACAACAGCTGGAATTGTCAGAAGTGAAATGGAATAGGACAAGTTCAACTTTTTTGTGTGCCTGGAATCTAGGCTAACACAAACCTCTTTCAGAAAAGTTTATGGGAGGTGAACTTAATAGCAGTATAAACTACCTGAAAGCCTGGCTAGCCAATGGTTCTCTCTGAGAATGGTCAAGACCAATTATATCTGACAAGTTATCAACAATCTCCTTTAGGTATCATCTAAAACCTACAAAATCTCCTAAACCTGAAGAGAAATTAGATAAGGTCTTGAGGCATAGGGTTTCTGTCCTTCCTAAAATATTCCTGTCATTACCTTTCAGCATCTGCATATTCATGTCTTCTTCCAAATATATTGCCAAATCTAATCCTGTTGCATTAGTCTTTCTTTCTTTCCTTAGTCTTAATTTTCTTGATGGTCTGTCAAGACCTGTATCACTATAGGTGCCAAAATGTGAAGAAATATTTTCCTGCATCCATTTTGGACCTGCTATCTTTGAATCTCTTTTATTTTGTTCTCCTTATCCTACAGGACAGAAGAATCAACAAAGCAAACAGAGAAGCCCTCTGACCTGCCTCACTTTGGGTAAATGAGGTGCAATGAAGTCTCCATCTTCTAAACTTTTACAGCAAACAAACATGAGAATGGTCACTAACAAGCTGTGCTGGAGGAAAGATATGTGCTTTTACCTATAAAAGCCCAAAGGAAATCTGGCATGTAGGCATGCTGACACTTGCAAGTCAAGCCTTTACAGATCTAAGCATCCCACAACTTCCTTTTCCTTCAGTACAGAGGCTGCCTTGCAAGCATCCACCTTATCTTCATAAAAGATGATAGCTGTCCTCATCTGGTGTATATATTAAATATGTTTTAGAATCTGGCTGAGCTGGATTTTTTTCACTCCCTTCATTCTGAATTTACATCCCAGTGGGGAATTTAAACTGGAGGTGACAGTGTGTCTGTCTGTACCCTAGCCCTGTCAATCCAATTGCTGACAAGGAGAAAAAGTGAATTAGAGAGTCATGCTGCTTCAGTTCAGCTTCCCTCTCAAAAATTGATATCAATGTGAAATAACCATGAAAGGACTTTTTTGTGTGTGGCTTTATCCTGTCATAGCAGGGGTTGCTGTAATGAACTGAGGAAATGTGAGATGAAGTGGGAATACAGGCATAGATGAAAAAATTGACAAAATGTCAGGAATCCTTTTTTTGTAAATCTAAATGTAGCACTGAAACCGGAGCTGAAATGTATTAAATAACTATCAAGTGGAGAATTACAGGGAGATGCCTTCCAATCTGTGTAGAAGATGCCTTTCAAAATACTAAGTAGCATCATCCTCATCTGATGTTTCACTCAGCAGTATACAGTAATGCCAAACGGGGATTAGATGCACAGCCTGGATAGAATGACAATCCTGCTGCAGGCTTTGGTGAACAGCACTGATTAACACCCAGTGGAAACCTGCCCCCTGCATGGAAGAGCTGTGGAGGTGTAGAAATGTTCAATAACTCCTGTGTTGTGGCACTGGGACCTTGTGAAAGGGAAAATCCTGATAAAAGCTGCCAAGATATCGGCACACAGGGAGACCTTTGACATTTCAGGTGCTATCACAAAAGAAGGAAGGAACTGTGTACAAAAGGAGATGACTGAGTCATGGAAAGCATTGGGAGACAAGGCCAGTGTTTTGTCAATGACCTCATGGATTGTCATCACCAACCAACTGGTCTGTTTTACCCTTCCCTCTGCCCCACCACCAACAGTGAGAGTCTCCACCATGAGTTCTACAGACACAATGTAAGATTGGAGGTGGAACTCTGCAGCTCTGCTGTGCCTGGGTCACAGGTTTTGGTGTGTTGTGCTTAAAGACAGTCACACCTGTGTCATGGTGGTGGCCACAGAAGGAACTGGCATTGGCAAAAGAAAGATACTGTATACAGATTCTTACAGAAATCTGTAGCAAAAAGTAGAGAACACCAGAGCAAGCAAGGAAAATGATTGTATTTTTTGCTCCACCTTTTCTGGTGTATGGCTGAAGGTGTCTCTTGAAGAGGACTCTTTCCCTGGTCAGTTACCCAGCCTGTGAGGGCACTGCACTCTGAGGTAGGTGCCTGTGAATCTGTTTATCAGACTTTGCACTGCATGAAAGCATTTCAAAAAGAATTGATTTATGCCTCCAAGCAAATTTTAATGGCACTATCATATACCCTCTGTACCCACTGATACCAAGAGAACTCCATTCAGCAAGGGAACACCGCTGGTGCCTGGTTTTTCTGAGCTTTGTTTGATCAGTAAAGGCACAGGTCAGCAAAGACTGTAGTCTATAAACTGTGCCAGACCTTACTGACAGTGTTGTCTTGTGCTGACACAAAGTGGGACCTTTGCAAGAACCTCTCTCCTCCATTTTGACAAGGCATATCTCAAATGCCCAAGCACATTAAGTTTATTACTCTGCTTGATGAAAGAGATACAAAAACTTTCAGCTACACCAACTAATCCCCTTAATGAACATGAGCCAGCCTTCACCTTTGGCTCTCCCAAAGAGTGTGACATTGAATTTCAATGCTCTGTCTCCTCACAAGAAGCTCAGCTGTTGTGCTGGTGGAATCTCACCGCAGGGATCGCACTCACAAACCAGACGTGTGGCATCATTCACACCAAGGCATTTGCTTCAGAACGCCTGTCCTTGTTTCTAGACCACTCTAAGGCTGTGGAATGATTCCTAAAACAAACCAAGGGCAGAGTAGTGAATGCTAACTGTTTTTGCATAAAGGCACTGGTTCCAGCTACAATCCTCATGGACCAAACCTAGAAAGGATGCTGAAAAACTCCAAGCTGGCTGTGGGATACATCCTTTCTTCTGGGCATTGCATAATTACATTATCCTTTACTTATTTTTGTTTTGCTGTACTTTGTCTTAAATGCAAAAACTAAGAAAAGAAGTGAGAGGGTGAAGACAGACTGAGACAAACTTGCAAACACTGTGATTTCACCTTTTAGGTAGGTATTGTTTCATTTAGCCTACATTATGGCTTTGTCTACCATTTGATCTCAGACTCTTGAACAGAATTGCTATTAAAAACCACCGCTTTTAAATGATGTTTGCTTTAAGTAAGTCTGAGTGTGATTATTGTGACTGGATAAAATAACAGACTGTTTGTTTTGTTTTAACTGAATTCATAACATATGTTTGTAATAAATGGACTTGGGCA
This sequence comes from Cyanistes caeruleus, assembly GCF_971803275.1. Classification (NCBI taxonomy): domain Eukaryota; kingdom Metazoa; phylum Chordata; class Aves; order Passeriformes; family Paridae; genus Cyanistes; species Cyanistes caeruleus. The sequence goes on from NC_141701.1 coordinate 13,106,507, forward strand.
GTTGTCCTGATGATAAATGGGCCAAAATTTGAAATTAGTGCAGCCTTGATGAAATTTCATCATTGCAAATTCAAAAAAAAAAGCAAAAAAATCATGTGTGAAAGTTAACAACTGAGTAGAGTGAGGGGCCTTGGGGGCAGGATTTATGGCTGTGTGTATGGCTGCACAGTATACTGGGGGACAGGGAGCAGAGGAAATGTGTGCTCAGAGGGAAGAAAGGGTTTCTGAGGCCCCCAGCAAGTCTGTGCCCTGTTGCTGTTTGTGGGACTGCAGACCCAGCTCAGCCGTCAGCCACCTGTATTTCTCCTCGGGAGCAGCAGTCCCCACTCAGACCACCTACTTTGAAACCAAAGCCAGTTAAGGCAACATTTAACTGCTTTGGTTCAAGACAGTGATGCAGACTGCCTGTTACCCAGGGAGCCTGAGCTAAAGGACTTCTCTGGCTGGCTGAGCCTCCAGCTTTGTCTGAAAAGCTCACAGAGTACATCTAAGTGCAGTGTGTTGGTGATGAGCTGAACTGGTGGACTGAATTTCACTGGGGAAATTTCATTTCTCAGCTCCCACCACCTCCTCATTAGATGACAGAAAGTCTAGGATGGACAGCAACAACACTGACCTCTGACTACAGGAACTGGTCTTTTGCAATGAATTTCATAAAGCCAAAGACAAGTTTGTTTATTACACTTGATTTACAGTGCATGTGCTCTGCTTCTGCCTCCTTTGACTTGAAAAAGAAGAGAAATTATCACCCTGTGCCCTTCATATTTGCTGGGTATACAGAGTATCTAAGTCCTGTGGACTCCCCAAGTTCATCTCTCCTGCTCAGCAGCCATCATGGCTCAGATGGGACAGTTGTCTCCATTTCTTTATTGTGATTTCCTTAATAAACTAGACTGAGCCTTGGACTTAATCCCAGCACAGTAAGCACTGACTGAAGCAGTGAACAAAGCCTTGAGGGAAAACCCCACAAGAACATTTTAGAATCAAAGTTTCTAAAAGCAACCAAAATTATAAAACAATAAAATCTACAACATAAGGGCCCTACCTTCCAGCTTATCTTTTTTGAACTTGTACTTGCAAAGAGCATCCTTGGAATCACTGCTTTGTTTCTTCTTTTTTGAGAAAGTATTTTCTAATATTCTAGTATTTTAACTCTCTTCTGATCTCTCTATTTCATGGATATGCGTGGACAAAACAACTCTACTGTTTCAGCCTGTGGTCAGGAAACATGCAGATGTTCTGAAATGACTCTCTGATTCAATGTCAAGAAGTTTTTCATCTTGACACTTTATATTACTGCCCAGATTGTTTTCCAACAGAGCAAGTGAAAACACTCATACAAAGAATAATTCTTTATTATACAGAAACTGATTTTTTCTGTAAGTTCAGGTCCAACTTTTGATGTTGTTGCACACAATGAGCCGGGTCCAGTCTTGGGGATGGGGAGCAGGGGGCCAGGGGAGGTGAGGGGTAAGCTAATGTGACCAGCCACTGTCCCATTTGCACACGTAGAAGCTCTGTGAACACCTCATTTTATCTAAGAGAGGTGGTCACTGCTTGGGTTGTTGGCCATGGTCTGCTAAATCCCACCAAACCTACCACACTGATAGGACAAAGACAAAACCTCTGAGGAAGTTTTTCTGCCAGCAGCTGAAGCTGCAGACAGGGGTGATGGGTTTTTCCTTGCATGCACTTCTGGGTAGCACATCAGACACTATTCCTGTTGCATGACAAGGATGTCCCAAGCCTTTCATTTACATTCCTATTGACTACTGTTCAAAGCAACTATGCAACTGTTTTTATAGACCAGTATTACAACTTAGGTAGACCTTTCCAGTTCCAGTTTAAAGTGTCATTACTGATATACTGCTTCCTATCTTTACAGTTTTGCTTAGAAATTGCATTATTTTAATATATTTTTACTCTTTTCTACTTATCAGCCCCTTACAAAGAAGTTCTGGTGCAGCTACAGACAACTGTTACATTAAAAGCTACATTTTTCCACACAGCAAAACCCAAATGGGGTCAAGTTATACCTCTAACACATATGTGCTACAGGATGCACTATTATTGGGATAAGTCCAGCAGAAAACATAGAAGTTCCTAGTAAAGACAGTAACAGCACATGGAAGAGAGTGCAAAAAGAGCAGAAAAAGACAGTACATCTTCAGGCTGTTTCCTCTGCTGAGTTGCAGTTTATGGGGGAAGGAGTGGGTGCTATAATGCTCAGCCAGGAGCAGCACATTGTTGTGTGCTGTTCCTAGGGTACACTGTAAGGAGGGCACCACAGATTGCTTGGTGGGTGTGCAAAGGGTATATCCTTCATTGTTACCACACAAACACATTAGAGCCAGGTGCTATTTCTTAAGGCAAACTCTTTTGGTGACTTCCAGTTACATTTCCAGTTGACATTACTTTTGAGTCACAATTGTAACTAAATCCTTAAAAGGCTTATGGAAAAGGTATGCCTCTTCTGCAGTATCTGAGAGCCCTAAAGCTGCACAGGATACTGAGAGACTATGCAGCCTTTGTTTGATTATACAGGTAATTAAATTTAAAATTTTATTAAACTTGTTAATAAGGACATAAAGCATACAGCTTGATACTTTACCTTGATTTGTTGCAAGTTTTCACTAAATCCACCATATCCTGGTACATGAATACACTTTGTTAAAGGCTCCTCTGGTTTAACCAAGTAAATGCAAAGTAGTGCTGAGAGAGCTGTGAAGCTCATTTCTGGAGATTATTATGGTCTGTTTCAAAGCTGGAGGGGGGTTAGAAAGGGGAATAACTACTAGAGAGAAGCTCCTTAAAGACAATCCAGAGGAGTCTCTCAGTTCTTTGACTCCTGGAGGAGCCAGAGAGATATTCTGGATCCAAGAAACAGCCCACCATTACTTCCTGTTGCCTTATTCCTTCAGACCTCAAGCTTTAATTCACAGATATTACTCACTTAAACATAGGCTCAGGTCCTTATTTTAAACTTATTTTGGTTTGTACAACATGATGAAAAACAGAATTCAGCTTAAGGTCTTCTCTTGTGAGATTCCCTGTCTATTTAGAAGAAAGATGGGGTTCAAATACTGAGTTCTTTCTCCAGGAAAAAAGTCAAAGACTCACAATCAAAACAGCAACTGGAACATTTCTGTGGTTCCAACAGTAAAAAAACTGCACTCCAAAACAAAAGGTCAGTGATGTTGACTGTACAACTGAGGCTTACAACTTTTCTTTATAATGACATCCATCACATGATTAGCTTCATAGAGGTTTACTTGCTGAAGTCTGCTGTGACCACACATTGTAGGAAAGACATGCAGAAAATTTTATTCTCCTTTCAAATCAGAGCTATAATATACTCACACTTGTGCTGTTAAAAGCACAGATCATAAAACACAAGCTCTACAAGGTGGCCTCCTTGGCTCTGCTATTCTATAGCTTACTCAGTTCAGTTTTAAACATTTACATTTGTTCCTCAGACATTAACATACCTTTTGCTCTGCCATGCACTGTGAGTAAATTTGTGTTCCTAGGACAACCCAATGAAGTAAAACTTCATAAAACTACTCAGACTCACAGCTGTGACTTGAAGCAATTTTGACCTTTCACAGGAGGAGAGAAAACAGAGAGGAAGAAGGGTATGTGTATATTCATTATAGACCTTAAAGTTTACAGAAACACAGGTTCCCAAGAGCCTTCTCAATAATGGTTTTAGTCAAATATTTATATTTCTATAACTTTATATGTTTAATGATTTTTCCCATTAAGGTTTTTGTGGTTTACCAAGGAAAATCCAAATATTCTTGATGATGATTGGTGAGTTAAGATTTCTTGTAGCAAGACAGTGTATAAAAACTTTTCCAAATAACTGTTTTTTTCACACATCTGGAAAGACTCCATTTTTTTATCAGCTAGAGCCTTACAAGGGCAGCTTATTACATAAATAAACAGAAGAATACATGCAGTCACAGAATGACTGAATTGAGTATAATCTCACAAAAACAAACCCTGTCTCAATACTCCTTTGTTTGATGCTTTTTGGCGCTATTATTGACTCTCCTGTGTGTATTGTATAATCATTACTGCCCCCACTTTCTCCCTGATGTGAAACATGTCCAGGTGGCCAGCAACAGCAAGGCCAAGGCTTGCCTAGAGCTGAAGCCTTCTGGAGATGAGTGAATCCTGGGAATGGGATCTCTGATTCTCACTCGCTTTCCAAGCGGGTAAGAGCACCATCACTGTTCAAGAACTTATCAAGGAGGTATAGAACAAATCTGACCTGCTGCAGCAAAAGTTGTTTCTTCTGAGGCACTCTACAAAGAAGGTCAGGAACCTGAATCATGGAATCATGGAATCATTTTGTTTGAAAGGACCTCTAAGGTCATTGAGTCCAGCCATGGCCATGAACATCCCAAGAAGTACTTTATACTGGAACACTAATTCTGTGAGATGAAAGGAGAAAGTTCATGAACTACCAGAGGGAAGAAAATATTTCCAGAAACCAGAGGGAATTCACTCTTGTGTGAACTAAAACCATTCTCCAGACTCTTGCAGGTCCGTCTACAAATGCCTCTTGCCACTGAGAGAAAATGCTGTGACTGTATTGCCATCCAACAGGCACCCTGCAGGGTGATTGCTCAGTCCTTTGATGGGAAGGGAACTGTGCTGCTGCAGAGCACCAGGCCCAACTATAAATGTCTATTTCATACACTAGCTGGTGAAACATGACCCTGCTGGGCCAGGACTGCATTGCAAAATCTGGTACCTTCTGGCACTGAAAAGATTAGAGCACTCTGAAAGCATAGGGTGTACTTCCATGTGTCAAAGGTATATGGCATTTTAACTATGGCAGCAGAGATACTTTATTTTCTGCGTATATTTGTAATTTCAACAATTATATTTAGTAGACCAAAACAGAAAATAAAAGATATTAAAAGTATTTTCTTATTGATATCTATCTTAATCTGGTCCTAGAAGCAATAAAAAGGCATGCAAAAAACTGAGTAGTCCAATCAGATGACATTTACTGAAAACATATTTTCATTTCCATCTGTTAAGACATCTTTTACTTTTTGAATCATGATTTCTGTGATACAGACCTATCCACTCTGTTGCAATAAATACCAGCTACACAGATAAAGGCTTATCTCCTTTCTGGAAGCTTGGAAAAGCAAGGCTGTTGCTTGCCAGTAATGCCTTTGGCACAGAGTCCATCATTCAGGAACATTTCTGTGATGCTGCCACTTAAAATGAACATAAGGTAGGAAGTGTGTGCCTGAAGTTCAGTCTTCTCTACAAGTGTCATGGGTTGGCTGAAGGAATTAAGTTCCAATATGTAACTAAAGTTCAGCCCAAACCCTGGAAACTCAAGTCTGAAAGTAATTTTTCAGCTTGGCTTTATCTTATCTGTGGGGTCTGTGCTCCTCCAGGCACAGCAGTTTGGAAATGAGAAACCTCAAGCTGCAATTGCTCAAAGCTTAGGGCTCCACATGTGGGATGATGTGGTTCTTGCTCTGCTTCTGCCCTGGCTCTGATGAAGGAGAGAGGCTGTGGTAGGATGCTGCCTCTGGGACATCACACATTCAGCTTGAATGTGCACTTGAATGAGCCTGCACAGCTCCAGGGCTGCTCTGGTACCCTGGGACTCAGCAGCTCAGAGCGGCTGGTGCAGGACAGGGACACTCAACGTGTGTAACACAGCGAGGGAAAGCAGAAGAGAAGCTGTGCTGCTTCACAGGAGACCTGAGCTACCCCCACAGTCAGCTGGAAATGTAGGAAGCAGATGGAAGGGTCACAAAATCAGACAGTGCTGGGACAAAGACACAAGATTGAGAAGCAGGAGGACATAGACCTGTGCAACTGCAAATGTCCTCTTTCACAGCCAGCCATCAACCCATGTCCAGCCAGAAATAAACCCATAGACCTCAGGGATTGGAAGAGGGGCAGAGTGCCTGGCAGTGCTCATGAACACCAGCTGGGGGGCACAGGGCCATCAAACACCCAGATGAGTAACACAAGTGTTTTGCTTGTCATTAGAACGTTAAGCTAGTTCCAAAATGACAAACACACTCATATATTGAACTCAGCTTTCCACATTTATGGAGCTGAGTACTAAAAAGTACTCAAGGGAGAAGACAGTGAGCTGTTTTGCTAGGATCATTCAGATACCATGTTCTAAATGCATTCACCATGTTAACCCAGCTCTGCTTCTCTGAGTTGTGTGCTGCAAACAGTCCTTTCATACACAGATGCTGATCAACCTTGTCATTACAATTTACCACACATCTCATTTTGTGTTTGCTGTTCTATAATGTTATGTCCTCCACATATTGCTGTAGGCTGCAGCAAAGCGTGAATGAGAGTGGGAATGGAAAGAGGAATGGGAGAAGGACAGAAAAAATGGAAATTGCAGACATTAGCAATTACCAGACTTCCTCTGGAGGTTTGACATTTCCAGTAGAAATGTCAGTGCCTTGAGAGTGAACAGAGCTATTGTAGAGACATACTCAAACTAACTTTAAAGAGCCACTATGGAGAGACAGCTGTCAACATCTGGATCAGCCAGTATAATGTTAGCATGGCCACATCACTTTGCACACATAACCAAATGGAGCATGTGGGCACATCCAAAATAAAAGATGCATCTTTGCTGAATCTTTTTTTGAATACTAACCTGTTACCTGTCACCTGTCACTCACTTGTACATTCTCTTTTGGGCAAAGCATACAACAAAGGAGATGTAGTTTGGTTTTTTTAGTTATTATTTTGTAGAGTTTTTTGCTTCTCTTGATGTCAAATCATTCCTTCAAAAAAGTAAAAAAAAAAATTCTGTGAAGTCAAAATTACCATGTCTTTGCAAAAAATTTAGCAATATTGAGCAAATACTCAAATTTATGCAAAATGTGATACTGGTTCCAATCCTAGGGAATCCATGGAGACCTCTTTTGCAATTTTACTGATCTAATACCATTTAGTTTTGCCTTGGAAAAAAAAGCCAGTCTTGAAAAACAAAAGTAATAAAGACTGAAAAGAGAAAGGAGATAATTTATATTCCACAAGTAATATTGCTATTTGATATCACTTTACCTGAAATCAGAAAACAAACAATTTATTGCTGAAGTTGGAACATTTTAAAAAAATGTCAGTTATACATTTTTGGTCACTGAGAGTGTGACTTAGAGAAAATGAAAACAGTTCATTGCAGGCTAGTGTTGTCTCTTTAATTAATATTTGCTTCAGTTCTATTCTATTTCTAAAGTGAACTCTACAAAAATAATCAAATGAAAAATAGAATTTAGAGTTGTTTGATTTTTCCCTCATTTCTCAAGAAAAATTGTACTGAAATACTTTTCCAACACAGTAAAAAAACCTTAATGCACAGCTTACCTCCATAATACAAAAGGAAAAGATAAAAAAATAAAAATAAAAATTACAGTCACATAAATATAGGGCTTGAGACAATTATCCAGACTGTGGAAAGGTTGTTAAAATTAGGAAAGTGTTCTGTGTGAACAGCTGTGGCAGAATCACAGAATCATAGAATAGCTTAGGTTGGAAAGGCCTTTAAGATTATTGAGTCCAACTGTAAACCTGACACTGCCAGGTCCACTCATCTTTTAGCAGCATTCTTAGGATAATCCTTCTCCCCTAACATTCACTTTGACTGAGAGAAATAAGCTGTCGGTAAGAGCACAGTTTTTCCCAGAGAAATACGTGGGCTTTTGTTAAACTGTCTGTGAATGAAGCACTTGAAAATCCTCTCGGTGTAAGCCCTGCTTACGGCAAAGCGCCTGTAGTTTTTGTCAGCAGAACACGCAAGCAAAAGAAAAGTCATCCTAGATAACTCTACCTAATGGTCTCTCCTGATTTTGTTACCCAAACAAAAACCAAAACAGATCCCTCCTCCATCCTCCACCCGTTCCCTCCTACGTTAAAAGAGAGGCAGCAGCCTGCTAAGGCTATAAAAATTCCCAGTCTTTTCACAGCCCCAGTCCCCAAGGACAAGGAGCAGCCAGCTCCCCACTAAGCTCCCTCCAAAAAACGCCCCCACCCTTTGTGAGTGACTCATTCCACAGGGCTCCCCAGGGTGTTCCAGGCTGCTTTTGCCCAGAAATCCTGTTCCTCTGCTCAGCTTTCCACCTGTGAGGAGGTGGCCAGCAGCAGACTGGGGCAGATTTTGGTTACCTCCCCACCTACCAGATGCAGGGTGGGTTCTCTCACACTCCTACATTGCATGATGTCAAAGCTCTTTTTTTTTTGTTTTTAACTTAAACATAATAATAAAAATCCTCCGTGTTTACATTTCAGGAATTTTTAATTCCCTTTCCCAGGCTTTGCATGTTGTATTGAACTTTCTCAGTTACTGAGGCTGATTACAAAATCTTTGATGTTACTTGTTTGGGTTTTTTCAATTGGAAAACACATTTCTTTTAAAATCAAAATGCCATTTGTGAAATAATTACAGTTATGTTTGAATCTCCTTCTGAAAGTGAATCAGGACTCAATGGTCTGACTCAGCTGAAATCTCTGTCCCACTTCAGCATTTTTTGTGACGAGTCTCTTTCCCATTTCGGCATTTTTTATGATGAGTCTCTTGAGTATTCCATTCAAAATGACCTTGAGCTTATGACATTTTTCTGTTTCATATGTTGTATGTCTCTACCAAAATGTCCCAAATCAAAATGAAACACTTTGTCCAGTCCAACAACATTCATATCCAATTTCTTTTCAACAGGGTTTCAAAACTTGATTTTTTTTTTCCTGAATTGACAAAAAAATTATATTACAGAGATAAAAAATACATATTATGACCATATGACTGTGTGAGGAGAGTGCTTGAACAATGCCTAGTTTTTAAAGCTCCACTTGTGGAAAACCACCTATGATTATTTGCCTATGGCTGTAATTATGTGACCAACACGGGAATTTGTAGCACACAACCTGCAGTTTTTACTTTTCATCTCTTCCCCATCGATGCTGATCTCCAGGATTTAGTGCTTTGCAACTCTCAGCATTACATCACTGAATTTTCAGGCCTGGACCATGTATCCACAAGCCTGAGAGAGATGTTCATGCCCTGAGTGAGGAGGCTGGAGCTGACAAGTGTGAACAAAGGAGCAGATTGCTGGCCAAAAGCAGTGCTTTGAGGAAATAAATCCACCAGAAACATCAGAGAACAAGGGGATTTCTTAAGTCCTTCACCACTCCACGGTAGCCTTGGATAGCTACTTTCCCCATTAGATGATGTTACTTTCCTTGGAGGATTCATGCCTTGAGCTCTGCTGCGAAAGGGGGAAGCTGTGCCATTGAAAGTACAATGTTAGCAGCAACACTACATTCTCCAGATTTATTTCCTGTTCTCATTGCTCTGATTTTACTCAGGTCAAGATACAATGAGACATGAACTGGGAATGAGCACTTGCAGCCCAGAAAGCCTGGGCTGCATCAAAAGTCCCATGGGCAGCAGGTCAAGGGAGAGAATTCTCCCCCTCTATTCCACCCTCATGAGACCCCACCCTGAGATCTGCATCCATCTCTGGCATCCTCAGCACAGGAAGGACAGGGACCAGTTGAAATGAGTCCAGAGGAGGCCACAAAGATGATCAGAGGGCTGGAACATCACTCCTATGAGGAGAGACTGAGAGAATTTTGATTATTTAAGCTGGAGAGGGGAAGGAGACCTTACGATATCTTCCAGTACTTGATGGGTGCCTACAAGACAGCTGGAGAAAGATTTGTTGTAAAAGCATATAGTGACAGAAGGTGGGGTAGAGCTTTACATTGGAAGAGGGTAGTTTCAGGATGGGTATTAGAAATTCTTGACTCTGAGGATGCTGAGGCACTGGCACAGGTTACCCAGAGAAGCTCTGGATGCCTCATCCCTGGAAGTGCTTAGGGCCAGACTGGAGCCCTGAGCAACCTGATCTAGTGGAAGATGTCCCTGACTGTGGCAGGAAGGTTGGAACTGGATGATATTTAGGGGACTTTTCCAACTCAAACTATTTTATGATTCTATTATTGACATGCTCTCCTGCTGCTGGCATGAAATTCAGCAAAAATCTGGGAAATGCTCACATGCTGAGACCGATCTGGATTCACAAAACTGGGGAGTGCTGTGGTGTTCAGCCCCTGTGGTAATGATGGGGAAGTCACAAATTCCAATAAATTTTAAACTGGGTTCTCCTTTGGACTTCATTTTTAGCAACTCTCTGACACACAAGTGGGTGTCTCCCCACAGACCTTACCAAGCTCTGCTTTCACAGGATCACAGGAATCAAACAATTTGGGAAGGTCCTTCCAGATCAAAAAGTCCAAACTATGACCTAATGCCACCACTTTGCACAGTGCACAGAAAAAGTGTGGGAAGTTCATTGTAAACTTAGGGCTCTTTTCAGAGGGTGAGAATGTTTAGGATTAAAATTTAAATTGTTTTCACAGAAAGATATGTTTGGGAGATTTTGAATGGCCACAGAAGTTGATTTCATAGCAGTTTTAACACCACTGGAGAAATTACATCTCTGACTGCACAGCAGAACTAAATCATCAATTCTGCTTCACAAAGCTGCTTTTTATTGTGCAAGGACAGCAGGGAAAACCCTCAAAGAGCTCCCCAAGCAGGAAGTGTCCTGCGAGAGAGAGATGTTGTGACTCATCTCCATGGCAACTGGGGTTGATGACGTGAATGGACACTCTGGATTATTCTTGTTTAGTAACAAGCATACAATTAATAAATACATGTTTGGTGACTAGTATGTTACAAAGAAAATGACCAATTGTGTGCAGATCCTTATCTATTGAACTAGCCAGTAAACCTGTGAGTGACAGAGATTACTGGAAACCAACACTATTAAAAACAGGCACTGCTGTTCTGCTGGTTTCATTTTCCTTTTAATATGAAGATAAACAGAATAAAGTTATAGTATCCCTAAAGGATTTTGTTCTGGAAGAATTAAGAGGTTGCTTTCTTTAATTGTTACTTATTTTTAGGATCCAACACTGAGAAGTGTTAAAATCTCTGCCTGTGTGATATGCCTCTCCTGGGCTGTGACAGAGGTGTGATGTGGGAGCCCAGAGCCACCTGTCCACCACCATCTGTCAGCAAAAGGCAACAACTGTTTGGTTTGAAGCATGGGGATGTTTTTTCCACATCTGCATGAACTGCACATACATAGTTGCAGCCCAGCTGTGCACTCAGGCAAGAACAGGCTTTTCAGAAACTACTCCAGCCACTGAATTGTATTACTGAGAATGGAAAATGAATATTGTGATAAAGATGTTTTTTTATAGATCCTTTCTAAGTAAAGATGAAGAAATGCTCCTGCTATGTAGCAATTAAGTGTCCTTTTCCCTTTTCTCCCTGCAAAAATAGATTAATTCCTGTTTTAAAAGGACACACAACCCTATCTTATACACCTCACCTGTATTTCTATAATATCTCTCTGTTTAATCCGTGGCACTTTCCCCATGTGGCAAGGAGTTTCACTTTTCTTCAGAGTGCCCTTGCCAAGCTATGTGCACATCTCCACCTGGGTGCCAAATCAGACTCCTTGGAGCAGCTCTGCTCTGTAACTGAGTCAGAGCAGACAGTAATGCTGCAATGGGGAGGATGTCCTTTCACTCAAGTAGCTGTCACTGTCTAACTCACACCTATGACCAAACTGGAAGTCTGTGAGGTCAGACTGAGACATCTGAGATGAAATAGCTAAACTGACTGTGACACTAGAGGCAGGAAACACAGCTAGATGAACCATCACTATGATATTTTCTTGGTTTATGTGACCTGCAAGCCTTTATCTATTAATTAAAGTACTTTTCAAACCATTTTTCCATACCCCCTTTTTGCAATCAGGCAGACTTTTCCCTTCCCCTTCAAGGGGGAAGCCCCCTACCCCAATTAGTAAAGTGGCTTCCAGGTAATAACACAAAATAGTTACATCCATTTCAAAGGTATCTCATGTGAAGCAGCAACTCAAAATGGGAAAATCAATCCTTTTTGCTGAACTGTGGGTCAATTTTAAAATGCATTCTCACCAATATTAAAACAAAATTATGATAGGGAGAGAGAGAACAACCTACCATCACAGCACGAGACAGCCTCACATACATAAAACCCTACCAAAACCCTACTGAAAGGCACACAGTGCTAAATCCTCCAGCACAGCTGCAGGACACAAAAGTCACCTCCATGCTGAAGGAGGCTGTTTCCAAATGAGAGTGGTCTGGCAGCTCTCCTGGAGTGAGCAAGTATCTGGCTGTGCAGCAATTTGGACAGCTTATCTCCCTGTGTGCCTGGCAGTTGGAGATGCAAGACATGCTTCATTAAGAAGGATCACTAGATAGGGATGGGCTTCTTTTTTAAAACATAAAGTAAGCAACATTCCTGTTACTTTAAAGTATCCGTTTTCTTTGGAAGTTTAGCAGAGGCCTGGTAACAATTACCATATTTTAATGATTATCAAGAAAGAGAATATATAAGTCACAGCAAGATTTTATTGTGGTTCCGAAAACACTGTTTTGGTGCATGATTTGTATCTCCAATATTCTCCAATGCCTGATTTTCAAAGGTCCAAATGTGCAGTGCTTTCAGAAAATGAGATGCATTTACAGCTTGCATCAAAAACCAGGAGGCATTCAAATGCATAAATTTTAAAATCTTGGCATTGTGTGGGTTTGTCCAATTAACTCCTGATGATGTGTTCACCTACCAAATGGACTGTCAGAACCTGCCCCTGTGGCCCTGCCATTGTCCTCTTGCCAATCCAGAGAGTTCAAGTATCATACATCAGCTTCTTCTCACCACAAAAAAACCCCAAACAAACAAACAAACAAACAAAACCTTTGCTAAACTTATTGATATTTTTTCTCAAAAAAATTTGAGTTGATCTAGTTGATCTACCAGACCTAATGAGATACCTTACAATTCAAACTATTCTCTGATTGTCTCATCCTAATCATGTGTGAGTTTGTTCCTTTCTTTTCCTCTTTGTACTATTTACCATTCCCAGCAGGCATAGAAAGTTTTCCCAGCTTTCTCCTGAGCATGCTGGTGTAAAGTTGAGCTTACCAAGGTCCTACAGGCTCCAGTTGGTTCTCAAATCTTGTATCAATTCTGAATTACTTTCTGCATGTTGAAGCAATTTTCAGCTTTTATGCAGATAAAAAGTTGGCATCAGCTGCCCATCCCTTCCAGTGCCATCCTCATCTATTGCTGGCACCAATTTAATGCCTGAGTGTCTCAGCTGAGACACTGATCTGAGCCTTGGACAAGCAATGACCAGGCAGGAGGAACCTCTCTTCAAGCAATTGCCAACTAAATGTAAGACCAGGATAATAAATAGATATAAACAATCAGAAAGGAAGGGTGAGACAACAGTGATAAGAGAGAAAGGCAGAAGATCCATGATCTTAGCAATGTAGCAGCTTTCACAAAGGGACTGATTAGTTTAATTTGCAGGAGTTAACAGGAACTCTTCCTGAGACTAGAAGGAAGCTTGGGGGGTAAAATGCTGAAGGTTCTACTTGAAATTACACAAATAAAAGATGGGCTGTTCAGAGTAGGAAATGGATCTTCCTACAGTGAGCAACAGATGATAAACCAGTTAAAAATAATGAAGGTCCTTGAAAGCACAGATATCAGAGTGGTGGATGAGTTAGAGAAGGTTGGTTTGGAAAGATTCAGAGAAACAGCAATGCTAACTATTCACAACCACTTCAGCTGTCAGTTAATTTCTACAATTTTTCATTTATTTATCTCACACTTGCTGTTCACAATCGGTGCTGTCCTCAGTCTGCCCACACTTGTCTTCTGTCCCCAGTTTCACTCCTGTGCCTCCAGTGTTCTCCATCTTTATAACTTGTTTTCAGCCCTTGAGCATCTGATATCAGGACTGCTCTTCCCTTCCCTGGCCACAGCTCGTTTCAGTTTCCCCTCTGCACTCCATAGGATTACCACAATCTTTTCTAACAAAAAAGCCAAACCAGATAAATGAAGCTGATATCTTTCCACAGTGCTCAAGTACATTTGCCCACTGGTAGAACAGACTGACCTCTCTGCAAGTGTGCGATATAATATGGACATTTCCAACTTCAATTAATAGAAAACAATGATTATTATCAGAAAATCTAAATAAAAGTTTAACATTTTCCAAGCTCATAAGAAATAACCACAAACTTTTTTTTCACTTTTCATTATGAGGAACTCAAATCCTTTTGGCTGAAATGGGAAGATGTTGAGATGATTACTTTGAGGATCAGGTGGCAGCAGTCAGAGAGGCAAGATGTATGAGTGGAGGTCACAGACTGGTATTAAGCCAGGAAGTACAGGTGCAAAAGAGCAGACAAGCTTTCATTGCTCTCAGGTTTGAAGTGAGAAGGATGATTTCCCATTTCAATAAGAGGTTAATAATAACTGCTCTGCTCTTGACCATTTGAGAAAAATAGGGGGACAAACATTTGTGGGCAAAGGTGGGTAAGGAATTTTCAAGCAAAGTGAATAAGAATTTTGAACGATGTATGACAAATACATAAGCATTAAAGAGACCAGGGGTATTAGATAATTAAAAAAAACAAAACAAAAACAACACAAACACAGAACACCAAATTATGTCATTATGTGTTTTAATTTTCTCCAGAAAGAGATTGAAGAGAAAGATTATGGTGAGGGAAGGTTACCAAAGCAAATCTTCACTATTTTAAAGAAGTGGGGGGAAACTAATATCCCTGTGTCCATTAAAACTCTCTCATATCCCAGATTTGTCAGGTGTATTTAATTCCTGACAATTAAAATAAATGTATTTCAGAGCAAGGTTAAGAGAGGAAAGATTAATAAAAATTTGTTTTTGCAGGACTTTTTCATTGTTTTACAATAATTTTACATCTTTTATAAAAATAATCTTTGAAAACCATGTTATGGAAGACTAAATAGTATTTGCACCCAACAACTAAGGAATCCAAATTCTTTCTGAGCATAGGTCTGGATTTATCACTATATCCACTTTGGAAAACTAGCCTGGGTGAGTAGCTGACCCCTGCCATTTTATGGCTCACTGGCTCTTTGACAGCTACTTCTGGGTGGCTGTACGTTATGACACAAATATTTCTTCAGTGACCATTTACCTGCTCCCTTGTGCATTCCCCTTCCCTAATATCTCCCTGGCTCCACATGAAGGACTGGAAAGTCAGCCTGTGTGAGTTTGCAAAATCATGGGGCAAAGGGAAGTGACTGACTAACAAAAAACAACTTCTAATTCAGCTCTTTCTGTAAGGGTCACATACATGAAGTTTGTTTCTGGATCTTCTTTGAAAGAAAAGAAAGCCCCAGCATGCTCATGTTGCCTATCTCATCTTTCTTCCTGGATTTTGCACACAAATACAATGCTGAGTGGAAAAAAGCACATTAGAACCTTTAATTCTTATCAGATTTTCAGTGCAAACTAAAAAGCTGTTTGTCATTTTCAGTGGCTTTGCTCTGTTTAATCAGAATCAGATGAAACATTTGTTGAGAGATTTCTGCAGAAATGTGAAATATATTCACTGACAATTTGTGAAAAAAATTCTGAATTTCAAAAATTAAGGAAGCCAAGAAAGTTCATTTATTACTTCATTCATTATTTCCCGTAAAAGCTGATCAAGAATTTCTCAAGAATAAATTGCATATAAATGATGTTATTAATTTGGGATATTATTCCTTTTTGCAACTATAGGAGCTGTTTTGACACATCAAAAAGAAGGGATCCTGGCCTCAACAGGTGTCTCTGAACTGCTGATAGCTGAGATCTGCTGCTTCTAAAAGCTGTGCAGTGGTCCTAAACACGACATTTGATTTAGCATTTTTCACCAGACTAATTCAGATAATGCTACATTATGGAAAAGAAACTGAGCAACATCTGCTTTAAAAGGCTTTGTGCACTGCTTTGCTAAAGAAAACTCATAACAGACACAGGCCCCCAACCCACAGCCCTCTCCCTCAAGATGGTTTCCCAGATTCATGTTCTGCACCAGTGATTTCAGTTGGACTTGGTACAGCTTTAGCATCTCTAGGAAAATGCATTTGCAGAAAAAGGGTTAATTTTAAAACCTCTGATAATCTGCCATTTTTGTGTATTCTTTACCTTCCCCCCAACATTTGCCTTCTGCTATTGTGTTTGCAGAATTAATACTTTATACTGTCACCAAATTATATCTGAAAAGGAGTAGGTCTCTTATTTTTTCTTTCTGCATTTCTTTCATAAAATACAATTCCTTAATCAAGACAAGGAGGAGATCCACAGCTATTATCCCACATCCAGTGTTACAGACAATGTGGCCACTGGTCTGTGGGCTAGTCCATTGGGAGAGGTTGTTTTCTTCAATGAAAATGTGCTCATAACAGGTCTATATGGGAGGAAAGTCAGATCTAGGTGAATCATCTTTTTTCCCTGGGAAAACTTTCAACTGAAGAAATCCTGATCAGGCCTCAAACTGCAGCCATAATGTCATATTGGTAAAAGGTTTTAGGTAATTTGGTTCTTATCTCTTTGTCTCACTCTCTCAGATTGATCAAAAACATGCAGCTCAGACCAGAAAAGCCCTTCCAGTAAAAATGCTGTCATGTCAAGATTGTTTTAACATTATGTATCTTACTTCTTAGACAAACAGCATTAAACTTTTTTTTTTTCAGTTGTGTTTTAACTAGAACTTTTTTTTCCTCTAAGGAGTGGAAAGGTACATTTTCACGTGGCCAAGTCAATAAATCAGCAAAGCTGCCATACTGATTATTGTTCTTGCAACAAAGAAATTACATGATATCAAACACACACAGTTGTGCCAGCACACTCTCATTTTAGGATACAAGCTTCTTGGGCTTTCATCCAACCAAAAATCCAGGAAGAAAATGAAAATGCATGTCTTGGACACTTTATGGTTAATTCTGAAGAGGCCTAGAAATACTAACTTAATAAACAGCCTGTGTAAGGAATACATGCTATTAAAATATACTTGTCACTGCCCAGTTCTAATGATGAATGAATAACACTTCTGTGATATATGAGGTGATGGCAAAAGGGAATGATAAGAAGGATACCATAGCTAAAGGATTAAATTAAGTTGTTTGAGGAGGGCTACACCACACAAAGAGTCTCCCTAGATGCCCTGGCTGCAGAGGAGAGCAGCTATCATCATCCATACCTACTTCTCCAGGCTCTGCTGCCATGCAGGCCCTCACACATCTAAGATCACTTCCAAAGGCCATCCTAATTTTTCAAACATCTGAGTATGGTCTTTATTTTGTACAAAGCTCACCAACATGTTTTGAGATTTAATTTCACTTGTAAATTATGTGTGCCACTAGGGAAGTTGGCAAAATTTACTATTTTTTCTGAACAATTTATGAGTCTTTGAAGAACATGATTTAATTTCAGGCGGATAGGTAAAAGTTTTGCTCATCATCATCCTTGTTTTGGAAAAAAAAGAAATTATCTGGAAAAAACCCCATAATAATATGTGTTCTGGCAGAATCATACATGATCATAATATCAAAGCCATTAAATCTATTTATTATTTCATCAATGAATATACAAAATACTTAGTTACAGTGGATGGTACACCTCCAATGATTTTAAGAGGAGCAACATTTTCTTTTTATGCAAGGCTGGCTTTGATTCTCCTCAAGTTCCTTCCTTTATGTCATAAATATCAGAAAGACTAGGTCTAAACTTGATGGTACTCAGAAATTACTAGACAATATCCCCAAACATTTCTTGGCAAATATTTCCAGTAGAGGTGTAGAAAGTATAATAAGAAGGTGACTGATTTTCTATATTTAAAAATGAAGAGAGTCAGAATTTCTGATGATGATGACGCCATATTAAGCCACCCATGTGGCTGGGTCCTTGTTTTCCCCTCCCTTCCCCCTTTGCTCTGTCCCTTGAAGCCTTCACATTCTGAGTACTGGTCCCACTGCCTCTGGGCCTGGCTTTGAATTAATGAAATGTTCTGGGTAAAATGATTGTGGTTTTTCTTTATTTAATTAAGTCTGAATAATTTAAATGAAATTATTTCCACTACCATCTTTGTTCCAACAGTAGATAACAAGGGGGTGGGACTGGGGCTGGAGGGGTGGGATTCAGGGCATGGGGACAGGGAGCCAGCATGAGGTTTTGGCTCTGACTGCACAATTTCAGCACACCTTCATGCAGCACCTCTGGTCACCAGATCTTCAGGGAAAATACTTCAGGTTTTTTTCATTAACAACATAAAATATGTAATCTCAAGTAAATGAAGGAACTTGAAGCATACTGGATCCTTAAATACAAATTTCTTATTTTGATGCTAAATCACAGAACTTGTGGCGGCAAGCCACTCTTGCAGATATCAGATATCATTTCTGTGTTTCTTCCTGGCCCAAAGAAAAATCTTGTCTTGAGGAGACAAAGGGCCCAAATGGTTCACAAAGACCAGAAACGATTTGCCAGTCTTTCTTACTTCATGCAGCATATTCTTCTCTGTGAACAAAGATTTGGCACTATCATTACATCCAACTCAAGTGATACAAATGTACAGTAAATATTCTGAAGTCTAAGGATTTGGAGCCACTGTAAAATAACCACCATTAAAACTCACAAAGAACACAAATATCTCTCCCCAAGAAATAATACTACTATTGTATCTATGAAACCAGAAACTCCATTTCTTACCTTGTTACTGCAAAGCCAGAGAGATCTTTTCCTCCTCTAAACTCAAAAAAAAAGCAAAAAAAAAAAAAAAGCAAAAAAAAAGCAACCCCCCAAAAAACCCAAACAAACAAAAAACTGATCAACCAACAGAAAGAAAACAAAGAAAAGAAAACCAAAACTCCAAATATTATGAATAAGAAAAAAAGGTGTGGAGACATGAATGAGAGGAAGAAGGTTCAATGAACAGCTAAACAGGAGGGTGGCTTGATTACATCGTCCTGGGTAATATGACAGTGCTGGTACAGCTGATGAGCCACCTGGATTATTAAGACCCAGCTGTCAACATGAAGGGATCCACCTCAAGGCACATAACAGACTATATTTTTTTCAGTTTGTACAAGGGCTCAACCTAGTGCCCATCCTCTTGTGAAGAAATTTATTTTTTTTTCAAAAGCTTTGAAAAAGTGTTTTTCCCCTTCACTTTCTGTTTGTTGGATCACAGAGGCAACCTTGCTGTACAGTCCATCACCACTGGATTAGGAAAACATTTTGCTTTAGAAAAAGGCATAAATGGTTTACACTGCAGCACACCAAGAGATGGGTTAAAGGTGTATTTGATTTTTTGTGACTTTGATTTATGTACATCACATATGCACAAGCCCTGGTTGTTGTAAGCTAAATGTGTGTGTAAGTTTCAATAAAACAGATTTAACATAGAAAAAAATATGCATGCACAAATGAAACATAAGTTGTCCATCTTTTTCAGTAATCTATGTTAAATATTGAACATTACCATCTGTTCTGGAGGGAGAAAAAGGAGTTCTTCACAGAAATAACTTGTCCTAGAAGAAAATCACCTGCTGACCCACTATTCATTAGAGGCTGATTTGTGCACAAAAGCCTGAGGGTTTCTAACCTTTCCAAAAGTCTCAGATGTGTTGGTTTTATAAACAGTTCTCATGAAAAAAAAATAACAAGTCAGATTTGTTCATATGATTTACCCTAGTAATGAGCCTATTTGCTGAGATTATATTGCTAAAGTGGTCTGAACAAATCATATATCGTGATTTCTAGTTCAAATTGTTGAAAAGATAGCTTGTTTGCTTGGATCAATCCCCATCAGGATGGTCAGTGACTCCATCTCTACCAGACAATAAAACTACCAAACAACCTCTGGAAATGGGAAATCAGGGGTCTCTACTCACAGGCTGTTTGGGTGGTCCATGGCACTCTGTTGGGTTCAATTCTCATGAAATTCCCAGGCAGTGCTTAGAGATTAGTGCAGACCAAGAACATTTCCTTTTGTTGGAGGCAGTATGGACCCCTTGTGTCCAATGTTTGCCTGGTGGTCACTAACTGGTCCTGGGCATCTATAATTAACCACTGCAAATACTGTCATATTAGGCTCGTTCTGTGTTTGCCTGTGTCATAATCTATTGTTTTCCAGGTTACAGAGTTCAAGCACTTTGTAGCAAGGGCTTTGTCCCCTTTGATCAGGCAGCACACCAGGATTCTAGCTCACAGCTTTATCCCCTTCTGCAACCCAAATAATATATAATTCTAAAAGTAATTCAGGATAATGCTTCAGACAAGGGTATAGTAAAGAACAGTACAGGACAGAGTTAACAAAAGGCAAAGAAAGCAAACACCTGCCTTATTCACAGTGGCAACCATTTATTTACTTACCTTTGTTGTCTGTGGACATTAATGTTGTTCACAAAACAAGCAACTAAAGGAATGTGAAAATATATTTTATAGCTATTGCTAGTGTTAAAAGTTATGTGCAGCTGCTGTCATGTAAGACACTTGATGCAGTCATGAAGAAGTTCCTCCTTACATCGTGTGTTAGGAGGCTGCAATGAGGCGCTGACTGCCATGAAATTTCTTATCATAATTTTCCTTTTTCTTCCTGACATTTCTGAAAACAAACAATTGTAATCACTTCTAGAAGTGTTCATGCAAAGCAACAAGGGATTCCAGCAGCAAGACAGATACATCTGGACAATTTGGTAACCTCCCAAGCTTTGATTTAACTATTAAATTGTTGACTATATTTCTTTCCAGTCCATGTGGAAATCTTCAGTCTGGAGCTTTGGAGGGCTGGTGTTGACATTTTTTTGATGCATTCAGGGCACTCCCAAACACTGCAGATGTTCTGATGCTCCAGTCAAAGTTCTGACATTAATGAAAATGTAGAAATATTACAAACAATCTGATTTTAAAACTCAGAGATAGGACCAATTCATTTGGGAAGTGCTTCTTTACTTAAGGCAAAAATATTACACCCCAGAAGTAATTTGGCATGAAAAAGTGTCTTGAAGCATACTACAGTGTGTCTGAGAACACACAACAGTTTTTGAAAGTTTACTGGGGAATAACTGAACCATTTTGCCTCAGGGATAAAATGCATTGGCTAGGTCAACACATGACGAAAGCTCCTTATGTCATACATTATGTCAGCGAGGGCCCTCTGCTTCAAACATGCAACCCATTATCTTCAGTAGAGAGGAAGGAAAACTTTTCCATGGGATTTGAATTAATGAAAACAAATACAGTGTTGGGGCTTTTTAATTCAGCTGAAACCCTACTCCTAATTAACTAATTATGTTAATTCAATGTTTTTCATAGTGTGTAAATCAAACAACTGTGTCTTTTTGTCTAACTCTAAAATCTAGCTTGGAGATTTTCCTTTTCCTCTTTAAATCAACCTTAGCTGGTTACAATCCAGAACAGTGCCTTTGGGAACAGTTGGTCAAAAATAAAGAGAAAAAAACTCTGAAGAGAAATTTCAGGCTGTATTTTTAGCCGTTTTATGTATGAACACTTTCATTGACTTCAGCAGTATTTGCCTACCTGTATCTGGCTCACAATATTTAAGCCTCTAAGACTGGGCTTCCCAGCACTACCTGTGAACACAACTTCCATGGCAGAGACTGCTCCAGGCTTTCACTTTGGTGTTGTGTCCAGGATCTAAAAAACCCTCTCTGCTGTTCGTGGACTTCTAGAGCAATGAGTCTGGGCTTTCCTGAAAGTCACCTAACCTCAGGCACAAGTTATAGATCTGAAGGAGGGATTACTAAGTGTCATTGTATGCAATAAATCCAATTAGAATAGTAATTCCATTTATAAAAGAGGTATCATCTCCCTGTGTTTTGATTGTGTTCTGAAGTTTTAATGAATATTTCTAGGCATCAAAGATAAAAGGTATAGAAATTCCTTTAAAAGGTATGTGTATCCTACATCTGATCAAATTTGTAAACTCCAAGATCTACTGCTCTGGAAGACTTCCACAAAATTACTCCATGAAGGACAGATGACTGTGCCAGATAAAGAGAACAGAGATTTTTGGCCTCCACATTCAACCACAAAGATACCTCAGAAGGACCACAGCATGGAAAACACCCCAATATCCTCATGGACTCCACAGAAAAGTATTCAAGGGACCATTATTATCTCACATCAGTCACATATGAAGTGACTTATTCAAATTTTGTCAAAGATTTTAGACTGCTACATAACTTCTGAGTAAGTTGCATAATTTTGAATGATACTTGACACTTTGATAGGCTGGGAAAAAAAAAGCATAATTGCTGATATTATGGATATTCGGCAGTTTTTAACTTTTTTTCCAGTGCACAAGTTTTGTGAACGTAGTTTCAAAAAATATGTTAAAGGGAAAATTATTTTTTTTTAAATTGTGGACAATCAATATCTATCCTGATCTTCTTCCCCATCATCTCTTAACTTCTAGTTTTCTGTGAAAATTAGGAAAACTGAGATGTGGTTGTCTATCTTGGAAAAATACTGTGGTTACTTTTTCATTTTCCGCAACAGCGTGAGTTATAGATATAGTCAAGTACAGCAGATTTCCTTGGCTATATCTCAGATATGATTCTTGTACTCACCTGGAAATTAGTATTTAAGGTGCTGAATTTTCTTCACTGTCCCTAGTAAAGGGCTATTGAAAAAAGTTGGTTTTGCTTCTATCTGTTGACTGCACCTGCTGGTTATGTTGGCCTGCTGTCCTTGTCAGCCCAATGGCTGTGCTGCTGAGGAAGTGAAGTTCATTTGCTTCATAACAAGCATAATAACATTCTCAAAGGGTATATTTTGAAAGAAAACAAGCCATTGTGAGATCAGAGTCAAACGAGTGGGCTGTTTGGAGCAAGTACTTGCCTTTTTGGTCATAATGTATATGCCAACATCTAAACTGGAAAACACATGTGAGCCCACAGCAATGGGAGGACAAACAGCTGCCTCACTCTGCCCTGCAGGCAAAAAAAAAAAAACAGCACAGGAAGTTTAATTTTGAGTTTTCATCCACTTATTGGAAAATGCAGCAAAACAAGCTGAATTACAAATGATATACTTTGGCTGAAGTTTTCACATCTGCCTAAGAGATTTGGTTATTAAGCTCCTAAGCTTTAACATGGACAATCATACAACATCTTTGCACAATTTTGGAAATTTCAGTCAGAGCATGAAAGATAAATACACAAAACTCACAGATATTAAAAGACCGTCTTTTTCTACCATATCCTGAGAATCTCATGTGCTGATTAAGAGATCATCCTTTCCCCCTTTTTCCTCTCCTCTGTGTTCTGCATGATTAACATAGTTGCTCAGTTCATCCGAGCCTTTTTCTCATATTTCATGGAGATCAGGGTAATATCCTACCTTGTTTAACAGAAGCAGAAACTTATACAGGTTGAATTATCCCAGGAGGTCTGCTGAGTACTTCTTGGAGCTAGAGACAAACTGTCCCTGTTCCTGGTAAAATTAGCAGATAAAAGGATGAGCCTGGATCTGGCTGAGCTGCAGGAATTGACAGTGTGGACCTCCCAGATGCAAAAAGTACCTTTGGCTACCTTAAGCATGAGTTAGTTTAGTGCGAGGATTCTGCATCAGAAAGGTTGTAAAACCAGGTGTGTGGTCTGTGAGACACAGAGGATTCCTTAAAGTGCTCTGCCTAACAATGTGTTTTTAAGGAGCTGCTGTAAATGTCCCCACAGCCCCATGAGGGTTTGTGCCACCCACACCAATCCTAGAGCTGCCATGGCCACGGTGGTTCAGTTACCTGAATTTGTGGGATGAAAGCTGACTTGGGTAGAAGTAGCCATGCCTTTCTTCACAGTGCAGATGGCTGTTGGTGAAGAAAGAGGAGATTTTGAGAGACCTAACTCACTGGTTTGATGTTCTGGGTCAGGCTATAAGGAAGGAAAAACTGGCCTTTCTCCACATCAGAAATGGGTAAGAGCTGGCTCTACCTCTACTGACACAAGGCTGTCTCCAGCCTCTTGCCCCCTCTTGGGTATCTTAGTAAGGCCTTGGCCAGTGTCCACTTGTTTCCTTCTTGCCTGAACTCTTGCACTGCTCCTTGTGAAGCCAACCCAAAAGGGTGGAGGGCTGGGACAGACTTAGGTCATTTCCCTGCAGGGCTCACAGGATGGTAGAGGCACATGGCCAAGGTCCATCATTTTACATGACCTTCTCTTTGCCAGGGTTCACCCTTAATGGAACCATGGCATTTGGAATGGGTTTGCCCACCCTGCCTCAAGGCCAGCCTGCCCTTCCATGTGGAGTCAGTGGCAAGTCCTGCAGCTGAAGCATGTCCAGAGTACCCAGAACCATGAGACCGAGCACACCTGGATGTTTAGAGCCAAATTTGTGCCCAGAGACTGTCCAGCAGTTTCCAGAGGGCTGTCAATAAATCAGCCAAGTGGACTGAAGGTGGACTGGGACAATCCACACTGTAGTCCCTGCTACTTTGGGTGACAAAACATGAAATTAAAGGCAAAACAGGAGGACAGATAGGGTAAGGAGCTAAGTCTGTTTTTCCAGGAAATCCTTCCTTAAAAAACAAAAAAACTCACTTACAGAAACACTGTGTTGGGAAACCTGCAGGCTGTCTTCCCTGTTCTATATATCTTGAGACCAACTCCAGGTTTTGCAGCCACTCTTATTTCAGCAGGTCAAGCACTATAGACTTGCTGTAGCATATGGATCCACAAGGAAAAGCTCATTTACAATTTTTTTGTACTTCCCTGAAAGGTTCATAACCCTAACCTCTGGTTTTCAACCAGAGAATGTTGTTTTAGACAGAGAACATGGCACTACTCTTCTCCAAAACAGCCATACCTCTAGGAGACATACTTAAGAAGGCATACAAGACCACATTGAAAACATAAAGTCTTTAAAGTAAGAAAAGCGCAACCTTAAATACCAGTTGAAGATTTATATAAGATATTAGAGTTGTGGCTTTCTTCAGGAACTTGTTTTTGGATCTACTCAAAGGTTATTTTTTTCACAGTTTTATAAGATTTTTTTTTCGCTTGAAACATTGGATGAGAAGTGGTGATACCCCTGACAAAAGGGTAGAGTGCCAAAAGAGTGCTGCCATGTGTTTCTTTTTGTTCTACCTTGGTAAAACATATATGGACATGTTCATGAATGCTAAGAGCTGTAAGGACCTGACTGAAGCCCAATTTTGTTGACTAAGCTTGACTGCAGAGTGTCAGTTGTGGGTTTTATTCTTCCCAATAGGTTGATATTGACATGGTTTGATAAAGAAGCTACTGTAAGAAAAACACTGCATGCAGTCTTTTTTTTGTTTGGTTCAGTCTTTTTCTATGTTGTGTCCTGTGAGTTTGTTTCTCTCATTTTTGTTCCCTTTTGCTCCTAGAAAAGAAAATGGTGATCTTCTGTTCTCAACAATGTTTTTCTTGTTTGTGTTTCAAGTCTTGTGAAGTCTTGAGACATCCCTGGAGACAGAGTACCAGCTGGGGTAAATCAGTAGCAGGAACACTACAGAGAGTTCCCTTTGAGATGTGTCATTGTTGGGTGTTCTCCCTTGGTTTGGGTCAATGTGGTCACCAAATATGGGTGTAAGAACACATTTACCCTTAGTATTCATTACCTTCCTTGGCAGTGGCAAGGTAGATCTGAAGTGCTGCTTTCACACCAAGTGCATGGCTATGAACATATTTTACATGTTTTTACCCTCTCTCTGCTGTTGGCAGCCACAGAAGAGAGTACCTGCAGACCCACTGGAGTTCTGAATTTATGGTAACAGATAAGCAGCTTTAAAGTAATGCTTTTGTGTATGTTCTAAGAGTTATTCATGTTTGACTAGACTTCCTGTGGTGAAATGTGTTATGTGCAGTTACCAATACTATTTTTTTATTCTGAGGCAAATTATTAGAAATGGTTTTTGCACTGACATGCAAACATTTCATTCAGACAACTGCTAAGTATGCTTGAGAATCCTATTATATGTATGCATGTGGACATCCCAGTGGAAGAACAGAAACCACTAATATTTTCCAAAGTTGAAAGATATATTTTAATTCTCAAAGAATTAAATGTGAAACATGAAACATTTCCTGCATTATTTTGTAGCTTTGATCATGATGGAAACAAAACTAAAATTCTGGTCAAGTAGATGAATACCTGCATTTAATATGAAGCCATAACCAAAGCCCAGGTGAAGGCAACATAGATTCAATCTTTCTTTCAGTTTCAAGCTACTTAGAACATTGAATGACACAGGTTGGGAGGGTCCTTAAAGATCATCTGGTTCCAATTCCCCTGCCATGGGCAGGGACACCTTCCACTAGACCAGACTGATCAAAGACCCATCCAACCTGGCCTTGGACATTTCCAGGGATGGGGTAGCCACAGCTTCTCTGGGCAACCAGTGCCAGTGCCTCACCACCCTCACAGCAAAGATTTTTTTCCTAATATCTAAACTAAATCCACCCTCAGTTTGAAACCCTTTGTCCAGTCACTACACACGCTTGTAACTTATGGACAAGACATCTGGAATTTCCTAGAATACAAAAGAAGCTCTTTTGTACTACATATCACATGTTTTTTCTAAGTCACAGAAGATTTATAGCATATAACTGTACAAATAGGTGGCATAAAAGGCCAGAACCTGTGCTAAGAATCTTAGATAAATGTCAAGGGATAGAGAATTCCTTCAATATTCTGTGTCTATGTCATCATCTCAGAAGAGACCAGAGTAACTGAAAGAGAGGGAGGAGGTGTTGCCCCATTTCTGTACCAGGACAGCTGGTACTCTTTGCCTGCAGAATATTAAGAAATAAGTGGGATTTGGCATCCTTTCGGCCATGGCAAGGAGAAAACTCCCTCCTTTTATTTCTCCAGATCCTACTAGCACACCTACAACAGTGAAATCTAACAAATACATTTAAGAAATACAAAAGGTGTATTATTTAATTTAATGTATTTAATGTATTTAATACCTTACTGTACCAGTAAGGTATTAAAATGTCATTAAATCTTAAAAGGTAGAAATCCCTCTGCTAAGAGGAGTTTTCATACCTACACCAAGACACAGAGAATGCTACAGGCACCACGATGCACAATAAGGGCACAGCCTGAAGTTTGATGTGGAAGATTTTTGTATCACATGGTGATGGGTAACAGTGAAAAACATCTTGGAGAGATGAATAGGCAGTGACCTAGACAGACAGATTACACCATGGGAGCTACAAAATGGATTTATGATACTTCAACTGAGTGTAGAATTACTGGTGTAACTCACCTGCATCTCCGGAGAAACACGTGGAGCTGTTGGTGTTGAAAGGGTCTCTGAACTAATAAGCACTTTAAACACTTTTCCAAACATCTTTCTGGTGTCTGTGAATGACCCTTTCTTGTTCCCTCATGTTATCCCTCAAACCACCGTTAACCTCACCACGGTGTCCAAACAAGAGGCACATCGGGTGGCTCCTGGAGAGCGACTTGCCACCACATTTATCACCAGACTTTTCCATCTCTCAGGCTTTTGTGATCCTGACAGTTGTTTGGGCTTAGTTTCCACCAGCCGGTTGTGATGAATCTGAGCCTGCCCTTCAGCTGAAAAACCCAGTGGCTGGGTGGGCCCAGAGGAATGGCCCTTCTTTCCCCTCCCTGTTTAAGCCTCTTGTGAGTAACTCCCTGCAGCTGTCTGTAAACATCACTTTCTGAATGGAGTGAGAGATGTCTGCGGCAGGCCAGGCTCTCGCTGCTTCTCAAATGAAAATAAATAGTTCTGTCAGCCGCTGCACAGAGCATTGCTGCCTTGCCCCAGGGTTTCACAACCACCTCAGGCTGGGTTTTTCTGTTTCCAGCATTTACTCTCTGAACCTAAGTGTCCCAGAAAACTCTGAATTTACAAGAAAAAACACACACAATACACAAGACAGGAGAGAGCCAAAACCCGTAATCTTTATCACCTCTGATAAACCACACAATTAATGGCAATTATCAGTTAATGGCTAATTAAAAGTGCAGGGCAGAAGCCTGTGTGTATGTGGAGCAGAAAGCATGTCTTTGCAGCCAGTGTGAATTCTGCCTCCTAGCAAATTGTTGTTAACCTGAAACTATGCCTAGGCACCCATCTTTCACACTCCTTTGAGGAAGCCACCTCCTCTGACTTCTCCTGTCCTGCTGAGGACTGTGATCTTCCAGGGGCACAGGAGTTGTTTGTGTCTCCTGAATTGCTTCACGTTCCCTTGGCCAGGTTTGTGTGAAAAGTCGACAAGCTGCTAATGCAGCACCTGCTACTTCTGTGGCATGGGGAGATCCAGCCCCTTTTCCTGTCCTGCCCAGTGCTGTTCTGTCTCTTCCCTGCCACCAATGGTCATTTTATCTCCAGTGTCTTGGTCCCAGAATTCAACATAGTGTTTCCTCACCCAGTGTGGTCACACAGCCAGACAAATCTAAGGTATACAGACAGTAGTCCCTTCCTTACACAGTTATTTTGGCAAAAAAATCTGGTTTTAGCCTGTTGTCTGTCTCATTCAGAGGATCTGAGGAAGCAGCAGCCTCCCTCAAAGGCTAACAATCTGTCAGGAGTGAGCTGGCAATGGCAGTGTCCTCAGCTGGCCAAGCATGTCTAGCCACAGCCATATTTTTCAGACCCAAATGTAGAATGCTAAAGCAAAGTCCACTTATTTTTTTCCGCTGTTTTTGTTTTCTCTTTGATCTTTCCAGCTTTTCTCTCTTCTAGCCATTTGGGTTTGCCTGCATTTTTGAAAACAGGATGACCTGGTTTAAAAATTGGAGATTTATTTTTGCTTACTTTTTTTGGCATGAATTCTGTAGAACTAAAATTTCATTCCCATTCTTTTACTTAATTTTTCAACATCTTGGACTGCTGAAGAACTTTCAGTATGGACCTGAGATCTTTATTTGGTATGATACAGGAACATGAACACTGGTCTAGGCACCCATGGTCTATCAAGCCCACAGTTACTGTGCCCAAAAGCAACTCAATCAATAAAGCAACAATCTGTATGAAAGTAGGGGATTAAAGTGGGATGGCTTTTTTAGAACTTACAGAGATCTCAAACTGTGGCAGGAAATTGCAGAAATCTTTCAACTGAATCCTTCTACAGTGCTGTACTAATCTCACTATTTTAATTAATTAATTAATTAATTGTAATTTTAAGAATGTTTGATTTTACCAGCTCAGTAATGTTATTATCAATATGACTTTCTTTTATCTTGACCTGCATAACTACACAAGATTTTTCAAATGTCCAACTCACAATACCAAACTAAACCCCAAAGCTGTATTGTTTGACATTACGTGTCACATGGACAGGGCACCAAAAAGATTGGAACTGTTAGATCCCAGCCCAAAATGATGCCCAAAAAACTGATAGCACTAAGAGACCATGAAAAGACCCTGTAACCTCAAGGTGACCTTGCAGTGTGGATCCTGCTTCATTATTTGGTATCTATATGCCCAAATTCTTGATTCAGCTGCTTGATCTTGGAAATTACAAGAATTTTTTCTTGGCTCTTATTTATATTTAGCTAACTTTACTGCAGAGATCTCCAGGTGATTTAACACAGAAACTTTTGTCAATTTTGCTGTTACCATAATCAATACAACAAATATGCTACATGGGAAAAAATACCATTTTTTACCAAATATTTAGCAAAGTAAAACCATCCTTTCCCTTTTATTTTTGCTAGATGTCAGGGCATATGGAGCTATGATTAGATAGATGACTTAAAGGCTGTGATAATTTCTTGTTTTCTAAAGAGAGCAAAAGAATTATCTTTGAACAAAAGCAAGTCAGTGTCCAATGAGCATCTCCTTGTGGCTGCCTTTGTTCTCAGTGTGCGACAATCACTTTGAAGACTCATTTTACTACAAGGGCACTTGTGTGAAGAGTAGCCCACAGGACCCTGCAATGGTGATTAGTCTTTGTATACTCCCGGATCCTTTGTGCCAGACCTTCAGCATGACAGTTCAAATGGGTTAGGAGTTCACTCTCACTTAATTAATCCCAGATTTTCTTCATATGGCACACATCGTTGGTGGCAGGACTTGCAAGCAGGACTGCATAGGTATGAAATCAGCAAACAATGGCTTCATTTTGCTTTGTGGTTCTCTGTGAAGCAGGCCTCAATCTAACAAAAAACCTCAACTGACTGAGCTAAATTAACCCCAAATATATACAGATATAATAATCCCAAATACAGATGTATAGACATCAACAATATCTAGATAAAAACTTCAAATGTACATTTTAAGTGTTATTTCCAAGACTCAGAGTAATGGATTGTCAGAAAAAAAAAAAATCTAAAAGCATTTGATTTTTCTTTAATATTACAGTCTTTCAGCACAGGATTTTAGGGAATCCATCTCCTTTACTGGTGCAGAAACCTAGAAAAAATAGAGCCATGTAATAGGCTTGCAGCAGTAAAATGTCATTAAGGTCCTGGAGGTGGCTCCTTAAGGTATTATGTTTAGAAAATATTGTTGCTGAGACAATGTCTAGAGGCTGGCAGAGGAGCACTGATAGACAAGTGTTTGAACACCATCAATGTGCAGAGAACACATTACCTTCCTCACATCTGCAACTCTTCCACTTGTGTTGTCCAGATCTTGGATGAATCAGTTTTTGGTCAGAGTTTCCCAAGATTTAATCCAAGCAAAGCAGTGGGTAGGCAGCCAGAAAAGCAAAAATGCTTTGAAAGACTCTGCAGGTTTAGTACAAAATGCATTTAGATTAATAAGAATTATTAAATTCATCTAAAATGCATTTAGATTAATAAGAAAATAGCTTAATATAGGGATTAATTTAAGAGTTCTCATTAATTTCTTCATACTGGTAATGCCATGCTGCACAGCAGCTCCAGGGTCTGCCTAATTCTGGTGGACAAAGGAGCGACTGCACTTGTACAAGCCTTTGCTGTCTGGGCTCCATGTATTATTGCACCCAGAACAGCTGAAAATTAAGGTATTAGGAGGTAGAAAAATTCTGCAAGTCCTGAATGTTGGAGGCCATCTCTGTGTGAATGTAGACTTTGATAAGTGTCTAAATTATATATCAGCATGCCCTCAAAAAAATCTATAAAAATTTCAGAGGCACATGGTTGATGACCCTTTTCCTTCACCACAAAGGATCCTTCTCTCTGTAGTACAATGCCTTACACTTTGGCCTAAGCTAAACTTTTGTCTAAGAGCAAGGAATGACCCCCTCAAAGAAAGGAAGGTCTTCACAGGGCTCACTGCATTTCCTCAACTTGCACTCTGGAAAGGAATAATACATTTGGAAGAGCAATTCTGCCAGGTCTGCTGAAGGCAAAGGCTACTGCTCTCCTAAAGAATTAATGCAGCTATAGATCATAATATCATTTGTGCCACTTCACATCCAACTATCAGGTGCTTAGATGCTAAGGCTACTTCTCTAATAAAAATTAAGTGCAGCCAGAACTCTTGTTTGGCACTGAGAACACCTGGTATAGAGCACTGCCAAAATCAATACTGCTAAATGCTATTAAATACTACATCGGTGTATTAAAATCTCTTGCTCTGCAAAACAGGGCAATTGCCTATTGGGAATGGCTCCTGTCTTGTGCTAATCTCAGAACCATGCCTGGGAACAATTTGAGAAACTGCTGAAGCGGGCCAAAAATATGCCAGAAACTTCTCTGATAATTTAAAACTGTAGAAAATTGACTTGCAGAGCCTGGGAATATTCCTGCACCCCGCTAAATTTATAGTGTAAGTGTAGCCTGTAGAGATCAAGGCAGTCTAAGAACATACAGAAAATAAAGTTTCAGGAAATATGGACCACTTGATACGGTGACTCAATTCACCCAATTGTCTGCAGCCGTACATTAAGTCTATGTCTAATTAAGTATGTTGCCCAAGAAAACATTTCATATGATGAAGCATTAATTTCTTATTTCTTATTGTTCCATAGTGAATTTTAAAGTGAAAATTCATCAGGCTCGAGAAGAAATGCAGTGTTTATAAACTAGGGATTGGCAGGTAGCACAGGAATATATCAGATCACTGGGACCAGGGATCAGCTTCACAGAAGCTAGATGCAATTACAGGTGTTAGGATCAATAAGCTGAGACATTTTTAATTTATGTGTCTGAATTATGTTTTAAAATTTAGTTTTTTATTTAAAGTTTTTTAATAAAATTCTTTTATGCATGTTATAGCAGCCTCAGTTTGTCTGTATAAGTTTTTAAACTGTCTTTGTGGGTGAAGATGCAGAATAATTAGTATTCTGACAGGTTGATATTTTTATTTAAACTATGCATTATTGAGAATAGCAGGCAGTGCATGAATATCATGAAATCATTTGTTCCATCAGGATACTCTTTGCATGATAATATGTACCTTGTTCTCTTGACTATGAGATGTAAAAATTCTTTATGAGCTTACTATATTTAAAGGCAAAAGAAAAAAGCACTAAATCTGGCAAATACCGAATTTCATCTGGCCATGTGTTGCAGATTAAAAAAAAAAAAACCCTAGTTAAAGCCCAAAAAGTTAAATTTTTACATCTTCAAAGAAAAATAGAATTTTCCTTCTGAGTCTATTACATCTTTTGCTATGTAATATTATCACCAATAAAGATTGCATGTTAGCTAGAGAGGCCCTGGGTCGGTTCAAGCAATAGACAGTTTTGTGGTTTCTGCTGTTAACAAGCTGTCAAAGTTAGGCTCCCAAAACAGTGTAAAGGAAGAAATAGAAAGAGACAGAAAGAGAGAAAGGAAGGAAGAAGAGAAAGAAGGAAGGAAGGCTGGTTGACTTAATACAGGGGCACAAATTAAAAGCAGGGGAAAAAAGAGTGAAAAGAGACCAGGGCTCAGGGTGGAGAGATGAAAGTAAAAGAAAAGACAAACATAGACAGCTAAGGCCAGAGTGCAAGTCCTTTCAAGTCCTCATTAACCCCACAGTAAAGAGTTTCCTTGTGAACATTTAGCCTTTTCATTGAGCTCTTCTTTTTCATTGTCAAATGTCAGCTGTGGAACATGTTTGGACGTAGCAGTAACCCTTTAAAACCCTCTTTCACAGCCAAATCCTGGAATTCTGCTTTAGTTCCGTGAGCAGACACACTAATGTGAATAGCATTAAACCAATGTGTGGGTGTGAAAATCACACCCATGTCTGTGTGAGGAGCTGTGCAACAACCAGGAAACTAAAATTTCCCTGGTTACAACCTGAGCACCAAAGTCACCAGGGCAGCAGAATTATGAGGGAAGGATGAATGCTCACTCATGGCTGAATTCTTCAAAAACCCCCCAAGAGACCACGACTGCCTCGTTCATCTTTGAGGGCCTCAGGAGCAGCTGTCACAGAAGGATGATGGCACTGCAGCCCAGGATGGCTCCTTTTTTGCAAGCACAAGGTCAATATCCAGGCTCTCTCAGAGAGCTTAAACATGCTCTTAACTTCTCTGTTCATAAGTAAACCCATTAACTTCAGTGTGGCTTTTCACAGAGGTGAAGCTCAGCTGAGGACTGGGATTTTTTGAAGGCCTTGAAGTACAGATCCCTAGCAGAGTCTGAAGTATTTTGAATCTAGAAAGTTCCTTCCCAGGGCAGATTTTCAACAGCTCTGTAAATAAGTTTGATATAGGGTGTTATATGATTTAGAAGGGTGAAAACCAGAGCGCTATTTACAAAAAAAATCTCAAGAGGTTTTTGTTTACTAGAAGGTCTTTCCTTGCCAACAGTAGTTTGTTCTTTTTTTTCATTTATTGATGCCAAGGAAAAAAAAGAGGGGAAAAAAAAGCCAATTATTTAAGAAGGTCAAATATGTCCCAGCCTAAATTGTGAATTACTTAAATAACAGGACATGTCACAAAACTGACATCAGTGTTTCTCTTCAGTCCCACCCAATGATAATGAGAAGCCGTTTGAACAATTTCAGCCGAGCAAAATAAACAAAGATTTTGAGCAGACCCTGTTGAGAGTTTGATCCAACAAACCTGTATCCAGCCAAATAACTCTCTGCAAAATTAGAAATCTCTCTAATATTTCCTTATTCAACAAGTAGGATATGTTTGGATTACTAGAATAATGAGCACGTACAGGATCAGGTAAAAGAAATTAGTCCATATTTCTCTTCTTTATATCAATTGACAACCCACAGAAGACAGCTGTCATCTTTAAATCTTATTTTGCAGGGAAATGAGATACCACTTTTGTGGGAGGGAAGGGGAAAAGGCAAAAACGTAACAGGGAGAAATTCTGCACAATTTAGCTACTAAGAATAGTTACCAATTATTTTATTACCAAACGGTACAGACAGAGAACAACAGGAAACAATGAAAACATTCCTGTGAGAAAGAATAGGAAAATATTATTTGTGATGAGAAAAACGTAGCAGCACACTTGGAAGAATGGTTTTCAAGGAAACCCCTTTTTACTGAGATGAGAAGCAAATGGAACAAGGCTCTGAAGTGGAAGCATATGTGCTCACTGAGGGGAGCTGACGTAATTGTTAAAGGGGATCTTGGCCTCCTCCAGAAAAGCACGTCTTTGTGGAGGATGGCAGAAGGGTGTGTAGCAGCAGCAAGAGAGGGAGGGGTGTGACAGGGAGCTCTTACAGCTGAGGTGACGTCGGCTGTCCTTGGAGTCCCCACCAGCACCTCCCAGACACCTCTGACTGCAAGAACAAGCAGCAGCCTCCTCTCTGCTGTGTGACATGCTGGTATTGCACGGCTTAGCGTAGGTATTTGTCACTCTTTGTCACCAGTCTGGCCAGAAACACCCTCAAAATGGCTCATGTGGTTGTCTGAGCCCTGAATCCACAGGGCTGGACCAGGACAAAGCCCAGACAAAGAGAGAGTGTCCAGACGATAGATACAAGGTGGTGTTTGCCTTGGCAACAGCCCCTTGTGGCAAATCTCATCTTCCAGCTGAGTCAGTCACTGCCCATGCCTGCCTGTACAGCTCAGCCCAGGCACCAGGCAGCCCCTCAGAGGGTTCCTGTCCTCAGCTGCACACACTCAGTAATATCCTTCCACTCTGTACATACAAGGTACATACAAGGTACAGTTTCTGGCACATGATTTTATCTTTACTACTTATTTCATTCAGCCTACCCACATCTGAACCCTTAAAATAAACAACTTTGCTGTCCTTTGGGCATTCCCTGTGGAGTGCTGGTATTACAGAGGTTTCCATTGCCATAAAGACAAAAGGAAAGGCTCAATGCAATGAAAAGGTTAATTGATGTCAGTATGATTTGGAGAGGGATGCTAGTAAGAGGAGTATGGAGTTACAGCAATAACCAAGACAAAAGATCCAAGTTCTTTCCCCATCTGGGCAGCATGACTTAGGGGAACCCACTTCTATCTTCTGCTGATGTT
Source organism: Cyanistes caeruleus (assembly GCF_971803275.1). Lineage (NCBI taxonomy): Eukaryota > Metazoa > Chordata > Aves > Passeriformes > Paridae > Cyanistes > Cyanistes caeruleus. The sequence continues at coordinate 13,141,800 of NC_141701.1, forward strand.
GCTGCTATTGTGCAATGTATCTAATGCCCACCATACAGCCATGGGCAGCATGAAACACGTGAAATTATTGCTCAGTCTGTGTGAGAAGGAAGGAAAAGCGATGGACATAAGAGGCAGAGCAGAAGGATAGAGACATTACTTTGGACCAAATAAGGCAGCAGAGAACACAGATCACCAGCTGCTACCAAGTGTTACAGCAGAGGTGAGTTTTGAAGAGACAGCATTAGACTTGGGGACTGGGGAGCCCTTCCTGTGCAGGGATGCAGCAGGGGATACCACCCAAATTTTTTAAGAGAAAATTATGGTAATGGGTAATAAAAAATGGAAAAGCAGGCAGGGGAATTAACAGCAGCATGCTAATAATGTCACTGGCATATATTCTTTTCAAGTTCCAGATGTAATGGGTGAAGCAGATACATCCCCAACCATCCTCTCTGGACCTCACTTCCCATGTAATCCAGGGCACTGCCTCCTCTGATGTAGGGACTGAATAGGTCTTGGAGAGTCTCCTTCTACTATTCTAGTCAAAGCAATTTTGCAGAGTAAATGCCTGTTATTTAAAACCTAGTCTAAATAGGATGTCTTTCTTTTAATAAAATGGAATAGAGCATGAAAAAAGAGCCATTTAAATGGCATTTATGAGAAAGTGTTACTTTTTGATGATGAGGTAGTTGTGAGTATCTGGAGCTTGTAAACCTTTTCCTTATACATTGAAACAGCATGGGTTTATCACCTAAGAAGAGGACAGGCAGGTATGGATATAACATTTTTAACCTACAGGGGGGTAGCCATGTAAGACAGAAAACATTTAAGTAGTGGCACTAAAATGATTAAGGCTTTATTGTACTTCTCTAGCTGAAAAGCAGTAAATTATTACAAAGCATTATTATCTCATCCTAAGAGCTCACTCAACATATAAGGAAAAATAAATTGCTCACTTTGTACATTTAATTCAGTCATTTGCTTGTTTACATTGAAACTGGCTGCTTTAACTCCCCAAATGTTTAATATCAAGTAGGTTCAAAGAAAAGTATAACTCCTCAGCAATGAATTTCCTGACTTTACTCTTTCTGTTTAGAAAAGATGATAAAATGGATTGCAATGTTTTACAGAATTTCAGTATTTATTACATATCAAAGCTATTGGCCTAGCATGTTAGATAGATTTACAGGTTTTTGTCTTCAGATGTCACGTAACAACTTTAAGACTAATCTCAACCAAAGATGCTAAATTGCCAAAGTAGTTTCACAACTGTCTGCAGTCTTAAACCTTTTACACTGGAATTTTGCTCTGCAGGATCCAAGAAGTATGTGAAAAAAGAGAAAGAGGAAATAAGTGAGCCAGCTAAATCATTTGTACAGTGATTAAGTGAAAAGACTGCAGTGACCCTTGAGCTGATGAAATGAAACCCTGCAGGAAGCAGAAAAGCAATAAACAAAATGGCAGAGGTTGTTGAAGACTATGGACAAGGTGGTGTTACCAAACACCAAGCCCTGGGGCAGACTCTGCCCTGCAGCAGAGGCCCTGTTTCCCTTATTCTCCTCTAATGCAGAAACACTATACTCTACTAGGGTTTCCCAAACATTTACAAAGCACATTTCCCTTTTGGTTCATCTTCTAGTGAGTGTATCTTTCCCAAATCCGCTGCTGCTCCCTTCTTTCAGGGTGAGAGAGCAAGAGTGGGGGTTAAATGCTTGTCCTCTCCTCCCTGTTCCTGCCAGGACTGAGTGCTGATAGCAATTAAAGTTGTATAATTAGCAACTCCCTTGCTATGGCAAGCACTGACAGCCAACACTTACAGCCGATTTTCACTTTGCCTCTCTGGAGGAACTGAGCTGCTGCTGATTTCTGATGGCTAAAATTTCATGACCCTTCTGAATGCTCTTGTGACCTTCAAGGGGTTCATGACCCTCACTGAGAAACACTGGGCCATTTCTATAAAACACTATTATTTTTTCATGGGTAAGTGTTCCTGTGCTCTCAAGTGCACTATAGGCTTGCAATGGGCCCCTGCAACAGTCAGACCCTGGGGACAGGCTTGCATGACCCTGGCACCCCAGACAACATCATCTGCCATCTCTGTAGCTGCTCATCTCTGATGCTGAGCAACATCCTGCCAGTCCAAAGGGCAGAGGCAGCCCCAGCTGAAAGGAGAATGGACAATCACGTGCTGTGACCACAGAGCAAGATAGGCAAGTGTGCAGCAAACATCATCTCATGTCAGCTCATGGAAAGCCACATCCAGGCCCCCAGGCCCTACTGTGACACCTGCACACAGTGGACCTGGCTGGTTACAGGAGCAAAGGCAGGAGATTTCATCATGGTATAACTGAAACCAGCACTCTCTTGCAAGATGAGTAGCTTCAGTGCTAGCATGATCCACTGTGGATCTAGTGTGGTGCTTGGGGAAGTTTCCTAAACTGTGAGGACCTTGGGGAGCTGAGAGAGCCCCTAGAAGCCTGCAGCAGGTGTTGGGACCTGGGTGGGGTTGGAAGCAAAGGTAGCCAAATGCCCTCATGCTTATAAAACAGCCACTTAAGCACACTGGTGATCCACAGAACACCAACAGGGAAACAATCTGCACAGCTCTTGGCACAGAAGGTGTGCAGGAAAGACTCTGAAGACCTGACAACTCGTCCAGGGAGCAACAAGTCCACAGAAAGACAAGGAACTGTTAAACTCTGCACCCACTGTGAAGTCCATGGGCCCCAATGAACACACCCATCAGGTACACCCAAAATTACTGAGGGAGCTGGTGCAAGAGCTTGCCAAGCCACATTCAATCATTTACCAGCATTTCCAGCTAATTGGAGAAGTCTCAGTTGACCAGAAGAGAGGAAATGTAACACCCATTTACAAGAAGGGCAGGCAGGAGGATCTGTGAAGGTACAGGCCTGTCAGCCTGGCCTCGGTGTCAGGGAAGGTTATGAAGCAGATCATCTTGAGTACCACCATGGGGCACGTACAGGATAACCAGGGGATCAAGCCCAGACAGAATAGGTTTATGAAATCTGGGTTCAGCTTGACGATACCATCTCCTTGAATCACAAGGTGACTGTTTGTGGATAAGGGAAAGGTTATTCAAGTTGCTTACCTGGATTTCAATCACCAAAGCCTTTGACATAATTTCCTACAACATTTTCCTGAGAAGCTGGCAGCCCATGTCTTGGACGGATGCACTCTTGACCAGATAAAAAACTGTCTGGATGGCCAGGCCTGGAGAGTAGCAGTGAATGGAGCTAAACCCAGCTGGTAGCCGGTCACAAATGGTGCTCTTCATGCCTCAGTTCTGGGGCCAGTCACATTTAATATCTCTGTCAATCATCTGGATGAGGGGATCGAAGGCACCCTCACTAAGTTTGTAGATGATGCCAAGTTGGTTGGGGATGATGATGGAGCATGGGAAGGATCTGCAGAGAGATCTGGACAGGCTGGATCAGTGGCCCAAAGCCAGTGGTGTGAGGTTCAACAAGGCCAGGTCCTGGGTCCTGCACTTGGCTCACAACTCCATGCAGTCCTACAGGCTGGGGAACAGTGGCTGGAAAAGGACCTGGGGGTGCTGGTCAACAGTGGCTGAACATGAGGCAGTGTGTGCCCAGCTGGCCTGGATCAGAGGCATGGCATCCTGGCATCCTGTCCTGGATCAGGAACAGTGTGGCCAGCAGGACAGGGCAGGGATTGACCCCCTCTGCACGTGTCATCTCGAGTGCTGTGTCCAGTTCTGGGCCCTCGCTGAGAAATGGACCCTGAGGTGATGATCCAGAGAAGGGCAATGGAGCTGGGGAAGGGTCTGGAGCACAGATCTGATGAGAACCAGCTGAGGGAGCTGGGGGTGCTTAGCCTGGGGAAAAGGAGGCTCAGGGGAGATTTTATCACTCTGCAATTCCCTGAAAGAAGGCTGGAGCCAGGTGGGGATTGATTCTTCTCTCAGGTAAAAAACCAATGGAACAAGAGAAAAAACAAGAAGAACCAGCCTCAAGTTTCACCAGTGGAGGTTTAGGTTAAGTATTAAGAAATATTTAAGAAAAATTTCTTGACCAAAATGGTTGTCAAGCATTTGAACAGCTTTCCCAGAGAAGAGGTGGAGTCACCATCCCTGGGGATATTTAAAATCAATATAGATGTATTGCTTAGGAACATGGTTTAGCATTGAACCTTGTTTAGGAGTGGACTTGGCAGTGTTGGGTTAATGGTTGGACTTGATCTTAAAGCTCCCTCTGATTTGCATTACCTCTGGTTGACTCCTTCTCCTTTCCCTGGGACAGGACTGGATAGTGTTGATGGCCTCAGCCTTGGCACTCTTCATCCTGCCATGGAGGTTTTCCATCTGAAGATTACTCCATGCCAAATGGAAAAGTAAAAATTCATAGGAAAGCAGTATCAATCTGCAAAGTCACCTGATGCAGAAGAAAAGGTGAAGAAAGGGGCAGGAGACCGGCTAATATATGATACAGAAAGACTAGTAATAAATGCTGAATACCAGTCTAAAAGCCATGCACATGGAATTTACTTCTCCTAACCTATAGACTCTCAAATTTCTTTATTGGATATGGTCATCTGAAGGTGATATCAATTTGCATATACAAGGAAAGATGACACATCTCATGCAAAATACTTACAGAGTAATAGTGAGAAAGCAAGCCAGAGTCTCCTCCAGAGAGCAACTCAGCACAGAAAAGGAGGGGTAGCAGGAGCAAACTTTCACATGAAAGTTTCTGGTTTGATTCACAGATCCCAGCATAGCTGGGGAACCCCCGTGCTGCAGTATCAGGCTTTGGAATCAGTTCTGCACCACTCAAGCACAGAACAGTGTTGAGCCCTAGGAGTGCATTCACACAAGGCGGGCAGGCAGGGTTGGATTTGGTCCCAGCTTGACCTCCCTGCTTGATTTTAAGCAGCCTGTGAACAAACATTTACTACAGTAACAGCAAACAAGTGAGTCTCTGTAAGGTGTAAAGCTGGGATGCAAATTACAAACATATGTAAATTGAAATAGTTTAGGTTAATTTATTGGTACTGAGTTCAGTGACTAAGTGCTTATTTCAGAATGCTCATTCCATGCCTTGAGCTACTGCTTTGTCCATCTCTTCAGTGGCAGAAAGCAATTTAGCATAATCCTTCTACTGTAATGTCCAGTTTTTCCATAAAGATTACAGATGAAACCAAAAGACCTCATTCTAAAGAAGGCTTACTGCTTAGCAAAGCTGGCCACTGTGTTTAACTGCAGCAGAATGGTCCCTTGGAGAACAGAGGGAAATCTCACATTTGAGAGGATGCAATGAAGGAGTCCCAGACAACCTAAACAATCCTACTTTGCCAAACAATGTGTGTGAGGCTTAAAAAATGATGAATTCGAAACACATTTCCCTGCTACACAACAACTGGAAAATACCTTTCAATCAAATGAATAATAAAACTCATTGAAACCAGTGAGGCTGATTATCATCTAGCTTTAATCACTGAAATGCTACTCTCATGAATGTGACTGCACCCACCAGCTGATATCATCTGAGGATCTGGTCCAGGGATCTGCGTAAGGGAGACTGCAAGATAACGATGGGAGACCTTTGAATTTTTGGCACACAGGCCTGGCTGTTAATCTCAAAGTCAGTTCCCTTACCTCCTCTATTGGAATACTAGGGGTTTACTTTTTTTCTCACGGTTTCTGCTTCTATCTTTGACTTTCTTTGACTTCCAGCTGAAATATAGATGTTAAAAGAAGCACACAAATTATTTTTAAATGTGGCTCAGAAATGTTGCTGCATTGTGGGGGATGAAAATTCAAGTAATTAATTTTACTCCAACTATTCAAACAAATATGATGAGACATTGTGTTTCTTTAGAAAAAATAAAATGCTGAGGTCTAGAAGGATATACATTATAGACTTGGCCTCACGAGGTGTGGTCCATGCAAGTGAGACTTTCAGCCTTTTATTGAACTATTCTTGCTAATTATATAAAATAAATTTTAATCAAAAATTTCCTGTGTTTTTGTAAAAGAACTTAAGTTACTGGAAAATCAGTCTTTTTAAGTTAGTGGAGAAGAGGTTGATGTTTACAGTCAAAATTTTAGTAAAGCATTTTAAAAGTACATGCAAGCTATCAAAATAACTTTAAAACACAAAAAATTTAATACAATTTTTCTTGGGAAGAGTTCAGTCTGTTTCACTCTCCTTTCAATTGTGGATGATGAAATTATTTAAACAGCTTTCTATACCCACTCCCAAAATCTGCAACTTCCCAGCATGAAGATGGAAGAGGTAGATTTACTGTAATAGGGTGACCTTCTTCCCTGGAAAAGCTGAGCTAACTCAGAACCGGTTCCTCTGGCCCTCTGAGCTCATGCAAGTAGGAAAGGCTGTAATTTAGATGTAGGGGAAATGGTTCTTTGAAGCATAAGATATATGTACTGCAGACAGGCCACCCAAATCTCTCAGGAGTTCACCACCTCAGTGGTTCCCAGACTACTAGCAAAGAGTTTTTCAGCACTTTTTCTTTAATCATTGTTGCTACCATGTTTGTGCACTTTCCCTGGAGAGGATGTTATGTGATTTAGGCTGTTTTTAAAAAGATTCGATTGGTTTGGTCCACTCCAGCTGGCCCCAAATTTTCACTAGAACTCAATAGAATGTATTTGCATCCAGCTGTAAGACCTGTCAAGACTGTAAGAATTTAAGTGCTGGGATCAAGTCAAGCTGGTGTGGGGTGAACTTGGAAAAATGGCTGAGTTTATGTTCTGCCTGTGCAATTTATGCATTCACAGCACATTTACCCTAAAGAAAGTGTTTAAGAATATTGACTTACAAGGACAGTAGGATACAGCCCATTCTGCAGGAGCAGCTCCCAGCTGTGGTACCTTCCCCCCTCTCCCACTGCAGCTGCAGCCTGCAAGCCTGAACTCTTCATCAAGTTGCTCCTAAATGATGTGAGCATGGTGTGCTGGCCCAGCCCACTTGCAAATTCTATTTGACTTTCTAGTTCAGTGAACTACAGGCATTTACTTCTACCTGTGATTTGCCTGCTCTTGCCACAGAAAAGACAAGACTGAGGCACTCAGGGAGGCTGCTGGAGACTAAACAACCTCCACTATTGGTGTTTCATCTGCCGTGTCTCCGTGTCAACACCTGAAACTTAATCTGGGCTCAGCCAGCTCAAGGTGGTGCAGTCTAATCTAAACTTCCAGCTCTGCCTGCTACTCCTAACAAATCCTGATGGGCAGATTCCAGGGTTTTGCAAGAGAGGAAGGTCCTGCAGCTGAGCCAGCAGCACAGCCAGTGTGTCACCACAGCTGGGCACATTGGCATAATTGTCCCTTGTGTGTATTAGAGCTCCAGCTCTGGGTGGGTGAAAGGAAACACCCTGTCCTGCCAGGTGACTGTGGGCAGAACAACAGAGTGGCTGCAATGGTAAAATATCTCTTTGCACCCCACTGAAGTTACACAGAGCTTGTAATCAATCTTCAGGCACTTCTCCTGATCTAGACAAAACCCGAGCTGTGCATTTTTCATATCCAGCTCTCAGCTGGATTCTCCATGAGCTGCCACTGTCAGACAAGGTTATTACCATTGCTGTTAGACATTTGCATCAACCTTTATATTTCAAAGATTGGACACTCAAAATTATCATGGAGTTTACTCCTAGATTTACTGGCACCATTTTGAAGTCAAGTAGAGGAGGATCAAAGAAATGAAGCAGCAAAACACCCTCTTGCCTTCTCTTGTTAGGACAGTTGCAGTCTTGAGACTACATTTTCTACTCTTATTCCATTTCTGTTTATGCGTTGAATATATGCAATGCAAAAAGGAAGGCAGGAAGGCAGGAAGGCAGGAAGGAAGAGGCAGGAAGGCAGGCAGGAAGGAAGGCAGGAAGGCAGGAAGGAAGGAAGGAAGGCAGGAAGGCAGGCAGGCAGGCAGGCAGGAAGGCAGGAAGGCAGGAAGGCAGGCAGGCAGGCAGGAAGGCAGGCAGGCAGGCAGGAAGGAAGGCAGGAAGGAAGGAAGGAAGGAAGGAAGGAAGGAAGGAAGGAAGGAAGGAAGGAAGGAAGGAAGGAAGGAAGGAAGGAAGGAAGGAAGGAAGGAAGGAAGGAAGGAAGGAAGGAAGGAAGGAAGGAAGGAAGGAAGGAAGGAAGGAAGGAAGGAAGGAAGGAAGGAAGGAAGGAAGGAAGGAAGGAAGGAAGGAAGGAAGGAAGGAAGGAAGGAAGGAAGGAAGGAAGGAAGGAAGGAAGGAAGGGAAAGAAAGAGAAAGACGCTAAGTTCAAAACAAGCAGCTACTTTAATGACAGTGCTTATAAAAACAATATTATGTTAAATTATTTAGTATGTTTTATTTAATAAAAAGGAAAAAGGAAGATGAAATAGGGCATTGAGGAAATTCCTCTGTTTGTTTTTGTCTCTGTGGTGGTTCATTTTACCCACCAGTGTTTTTTTCTTCACTGCAAATCCCCCTTCCCTCTTGATTAAAAACAGACTCTCTAATAAAAGTGGTTTAAGATCATAGTGATAACTTCAATTCAAGAACATGAATAAAAAGCACCCTTGGAGGAAAGACCCCATCTGCTCACATTTGATATTAGGAAAGGAGTGCATAATGAAGAGTAGTGATTGCTACCACGTGTAAGATTATTCAGGTCTTCCACGTATGGCTTCTAATCTATATGGCTACTTAAAAAAAGAGGGATTCAAGTATCCTATAAAACAGGTCCTATGTTTCACATTTGACCTTTTCCTGAACATCAACCTTATTAAAAACAAATAAAAAAAATGTCCTGAATGGAAGCTGTAGTTTGATCTGGAGCTTATGGAGGCTGACAGCAACCCTGCTATTGCTTTGAGCAGGGCAGGAGCTGGCCTCTGCTTCATTCAGAAAGGAACCCATATCGAGCTGCCTTGTGATGATCACTCCACAACTGGTTTTTATTTCATTTTATTCTAATAACCTTACAGCAATACATTTTTCACCAAATTGAAAGCTTGTCTTCCCTGAAGCCATAGAAAGGATTAGATAGCATTACATCAGACATTTCAAACAGTAAATTCTGAACTTGGAAGAAGCACTTCAAAGTATGGTTATGTGAAGTCTCAAGTGCCCAGACAGAACAGCAAAGGTGAAACAATTGTAATCTCCACAGTGGAAAGCAGTGACTGAGTGAGTGTAAGCCATGAATCCCATTATTTTAATCTAAAATATGCACTATGGTGAGGTTTGAAATCCACGTTTGATATGCTGAGCTAGGTACTGTAAGAATGTATAATACAGGGGCTGAACTCCAAGACAAAATTTAATCAAGAGAAGAGCAGGTTATGAGTAGAGATGGAAAGACTTTTGCACACCATTTTTCACAATTTTAATAAAAGTGCAGCAACTGGAATTGGAGAAGGTACAATTTTTTTTTTAGTCAAAATGGTTAAATAAAAAAACAACAAAAACAAAACAAACAAACCCACAAAAAATCCCCAACTAATATAGAAGCAAATGAACATATAAGGAGAAACCTCCTTGTAGAGCTTGCTCATCTGAATATACAATATAAATTAAATTGGAATTACTCTTCTATCTATGCAAAGCCAGAAAGAAGGGTTTGCACTGCTTTAATTATACTGGTATAAGCTGTCTAGGAGCCTCTGCCTATTAACACAAAACAGGTGCCACTTTACCAGCAGTGGAGATGCCTTTTTCACAAGGCACCAGTGAATTAGTAGCAGTGGCCACATTTCACTGCTTGCCAAGTCATTAGCGGGAGGCAGAAAAATATGCACTCAAGGAAAAGTTTGCTTTGGAGGTGGTTTGAAGTGAGAGGAAGGGGCAGCTTAACAAGTTTTGACATAGATTGTTTCAGCAAAATGTCTCTTTGGAAAAAGAATATTTTGTGGGGTTTTTTTTGTTATTTTTAAGAATTATTTTTGTTTGAGATTTTTTTGTGTTTTTTTCTTTGTTGTGGGGCTTGGGGATTTTTTGAGGGTTGTTTGTTTTTCATTGGTTTTGTTTGCTTTTTTACATTAAACAAAATAATTAATTTAACTTACTGTGGGGATTGATTTCTGCCAGCTTCCTCAGTGCTTTTTGCTCATCACTCTTCCTGGGCTGAGTTTCACAGAATTCTACAACAGTTTGGAGGGGCACCATCTTTCTGAAGAACAGGACCTACTCAGTGATCCCTTTTTGTCAAGCAGTAAAAGCACAACCACAATGAAAAAGCTGATATGAGCTGGACACTTTGGCATTAAGCTGAAAAGAATCAATGAAAGTTTCTGTCTTGGACTGAAGCTTATTTCTAGTCACAGAAAGTCCAGATAGAGTCTTTCCTAGATGTTTGGCATCCACGGAAAATAGTTATAACAACTCTTAAAAATGCTTTTCTTTATATGGCTGGAAGTACATGTATGGTATTTTATGTTTTTCCCATTGCTATATGCTTAATAACAATCCTGGCTTATGTTCCTTGCTAAAGTTGGACCAGAAATCCTAGATTGTTTGCCCACATCATACCAGAATGTCTGAAAATGACATATGGATTCTCTCCAAATTATTGGGATGAATATACTGCTTTGCTACAAAAAAAAATTAAAAAAAAATAATAAAAAAATCTTCCTTGGCTGTAAAGTTCCCATACTTACCTCTCCTACCCTATGGTGTATAGCTGTGTTTCTGCAGCCCTGTGACCCTCGTCTCATAAGCACCTCTGAAAAGGTGCTACAGGCAGGATATTGAGGACTGTGAGGAATTGAAGCACTTGCCACAGATGTGTGATGGGAGCTGACTGTTTTACTAATGGTGGGAGGCATGGAACCTTCATGTGCAGAACAGCCACAGGCAGCAGCTTTGTCTCAGCAGCCTCTGGGCTGGTGCTGCAGCCACTGTGAAAGAGGTCAGACCACATACTTAATGGAGTTCAGATGTAGGAGGAGCAGATAATCTGACATGGACTGACACCCTTACACTTCTCACACCTTATAGCTCCTGCTTGCCTTCCATCACAGGACATCCACCATAATCCCAATCTCCTCCCATACCCAGTACTTCAATCTTACATCCACTCCTCTTACAATACCCTTTTCCTCTTTCAGGTTTCTGTCTCCTGCAAAACCTAGCTCTCAAATCCAATATTTCCAGATTTTTATGTTGTCCAGTCCCACCTCCAGCCTCAGGTCCATATCTCAGTTGGTTTTTGGCAGAGATCTCACAAGCATCCAGCCCAACAGGGAGCCATCCAACACCGAAAGCCTGGATGTGAGAGGCAGCAACGCTGACAGACCTGCCCCTACAGGGACTCTCAGAACAAGTCAGAGCAAGGGAATGGGCTTTGACTGGCTCCTGGTCACAGCCAACTAGATTGTGTGCTGGACGAAGCCTAGTGCCCAAGTGCAGATTTATTGTGGACCATGCTGCCTCCTTGGGCTTGGGCAATTAAATATCATGTATCTCACACCTCATGTTTTTGAAACAACTTGAGTAACTTCCTCAGCATGAAAAGGGAGCAATCAGAAGGGCTATGGAAAAGCTAAGTTATTGTTATAAACACTGAGTAGGTGGACCAGAGTTATGTGCTTAAGGCTGTGTATTCACTGACTTATAACTAACAAACAAGCAGCATTTTTATTTTGAATTAAATATACATCTGCCCCTTATCTGGCTTCTTTCTCAATTAACCTTACTCCTAGCTGTATTGTAAATGCCTTTGAAACAGAAATGGAGAACACAGGTGGTTTCTAGGATGGGAGGATGAATAAAAGAGACATGTAAATTATCTCAGCTGAAGCAATAAAATGTAAGTGACCTGGGAATGTCCTGTGTGTCTGGTTTTGGACCATAAAGTCTGCCCAGAAAGGATGCAATTTATCTGCATTAGTCCCTGAAGCAGGCTTAGCAGTCCTTTTGCAGGCCCAAAACTGTGTCTATCCATCATTGCTACTGTAATCTTGAAAGCAGAAGGCTTAATGGCAAAAGCATCCTAAAGCTACCAACATGGTAGGAAATAAAACACCACACTTGTACAGAGAGGGAATTCCCAATCAGTAGCTGTGCTGGTTTCTGAAAAACCATTTCAGTTGTGTTTCCACACTGAGTATTCAACAGTCCTGCAGCAGCTCCTGGCTCACAGTAAGGTCACTTGCTGCTGTCTGCATCTTTCATACTTGTAGGTCTGGGCTAGGAGCCCAATTTATAATTGCTTTAGTACCAAGAGCTCAGCAAAAGCACTGTAGGAAAGGGGTCTATCCTTGTCAGCTGTGATTCTCAATGACACCTTTAAAATTCACTTGTGAATAACTGATTAGAAGGATCAGTTCTGGCTCTCTACTTCATATACCCAAAGGTGAATTTATTCCTTTGTAGGCAATAATGTCTTCTAAAATAAATAAACAGAACCACAGATGGTGGTTTACATGATCAGTTAATATTTTGTTGTTAGTTATTTGTAACAAACTCTCAGAACTAATGCTCATGATAACAGATAAAGACTTACCATGGATCTAGAAGCTGATGTTTGCTGTGGGACCAGTATTTACCAAGGAGAGTAAAACAAATCCAAAAAACAGTCACAAAATAGTCACAATATATATGAGATAGATTTATAAGGGCTAAAGAGATGAAACTGAGAGGGGTGGATGGGGAAAGAAAATGTAGACAGTCAAAAATTAATTAAAATCTGTAGGGAAATGGCCACAGATGTTATAAAGCAATATAAAGCAAGTGAAATGGAAATGATAATTAACACACTTGTAGAGGCCCTCCTAAACAAAGCTAAAGCTATTATAGAGAAATCTATGCTTGATAGGATTAGGGACAATAAGTATGTTAAACGTGTTGGTAATAAAACAAATCCCTAAGACAACATAAGCCTATTACCACACAAAGATGGTAACTTTATCAATACTGCTGCAGACAAGCTGTGTTCAGTAAATATCTGTGCTGTACTTAGAAAGCACAAGATGAGGAAAAAGATGACAGATTTACCAGGCCATTAGTAGCTGAAGACAACATTAGGCAGCATTTTCTAAAGATAAATATTTTAAAGCAGAAGCTCAAATAAGAATCCCCCCAGGGTACCATGAGAACTGACTAATGTAGTCTCTGCCATGCAAGTGTTCATTTTTAACATATTTTGGAATACCAGGGAAATACCAGGGAAGACAGCTAATATTGTGTCTGCATGGAAAAAAGGGAGTGGTGTGACAAGAATAGGCTGGTGAGCCTGACATTAACACCAGGCAAAAATATTTATTGCTTTCTCTCCTCCTTTTTCACTCCTGACCTTGTTTCTTTTTGAACACCAGCCCAGTGACCTTGAAGCAACCTCCTAGTTGCTTAGTTTTCCTATGCATTAGGAGTGAGACTGATTCCCACTGAGGTCTCTGCGAGCCTGACTGGATTCCAGGACCCTCCCTGCTAAATACAACCACACATGGTCCCCAAAAAGGCTTGGGTAAGCAGCTGGCCTGCTATGCAACAACAGCACACAGGAGCTGGGAATCAGCCAAAGAGCAAGAGTATCAGCTGATGGATTTAAATAAGGACTCAGCTCTGAGGGATCAGAGAGGACCAGAGGTGCATTTTGGAGGAGGGACTGTTCTGAGTGATACAGGCTGCAGGAGCTGTTCCCTGGTTTCTCTCCTGAGAACTAATAAAGTGGGAATGCCTGACCCATGGAAAATGCTGCATTCATTTGTGCCTTTTTCTTTCTGGTTTTAAGATAGAAGTCTGTACCAGGCTCCTCTGGTTTTAACAGTCTGTAGCCAGCAGCAAGAACAGTCAATAGACCCTAAAATCTGTGTTTTCTGCTATTATTCTAGCCCTAATTTTTCTGCCTTTCTTGCTTACTTTTTTTTTTCTTCAAATATATATTTTTTTCAAATATTCCTGGTACTTCCCTCAGCCAGACACTTTGTCAAAAACACCACTTGCAAAGTACAGCCTTATAGGGGTAATAGCAAAGAACAGGCTTTTAAAGAGTCTCTGAAATCTTCTGAGGGAGTTAAGTATATAATGCCTCTGTCACAGAGGAAAGACTTGTGGATAGATTCACTGATGTCTGCTTCCACATATCCCAAGTACTTGGGCTTAGGTACTGTTTGTTGCACAAGCCAGCCTGAGAGATGTGTTTGATGGTACAGATGTCTTGGGTGTGGCATTTCTGGTTTTCACCTAAAAGTAAAGGAGACCTGCAGGGACATTTAGGGGGCTGAGAAAAAACACAAAAAATAGTATAACATCAGGAATTCACAGTTTCTCTTTCTTTACTAATCTTTTACAAGCATTTTGCAATAGACATGAGAATTGAGGGACAAAAAATGAGAGCACTGATCCAAGACAAGTTAACTAGAGGAATAAGCTGAACCAGAGACTATCCTCAATAAAGAGAATTTCAGTAAAAGGAAGAAGGTATAAAAACTGGAGACAAGAAAGGAAAACATCACATTGTATAAAACACCATTTTATTTTCCTAGGCACAAAATTAGGATTACGTATTATTCCTATACTCAAAAAGTTAGATATTCTACAGTTGATAAAGCAAGGTATGACAACTACAACCACTGGTTCCCAAGGTCTGAGATGGCTGTAGGATACTTTTGAAGCTTTTATTGCTATTATTTTAATAATCCCGGATACAGAGTCCAGAGGACAAACAGGATAGTGTTTTTCGTGATAAGGGCCAAGGAGAAGGAACAATAACTTCATTTGCTTCAAAAAGTGAAGAGAAACTTCCTGTCCTGATTACAGCTATACAAGGGTTAAGAGAAGAGCAAAGGCCAGTAGTATCAGCCAATGTCAATTGCACATGTCCCACCATAGACCAAAAGATGCAGAAGGACAGAGGAAAGGACCTTCTACTACCTCCTCCAAGGAGCTATCTGTGGGACCATGTGCCTCATCTAGCTGAGAGAATGTGGATGCCTGAGAGAGTTCTGGGCAGTCTTTTCAAGGCAAAGGAATCCTGACTTACTTGCTAATATAAAAGGTGAATTCCAGCTCTGTATCACATATACATTTCACCCTTACATAGCAAAAGTTATCAATGCCTCTTTTACTGTTTCTCTTGGAGGATCAGTGATGATGTTGTGAACTTGAAAGTAGCATCACTTAAACAAGTGATTTGTCCAAGTAACATTCATTAGAGAGGCAATATCCTCATGCTCTCACTCATAAACAGCTGCTCAGTGGTAGAGAGGCATTTACAAAAACTTTATGAAATAACATTTCCTGGTTTGTTGTCTGAGGATATGTTAGCTAGACAGGCTTCCTTGTCTAAATAAAATCAGTTGATGTTAGCTAGAAAGGCTTTCTTCTCTTAGTGGATGCAATTGTTGTTAGCTAGACATATTCCTAACTTTAATAATAGGAGTTGCAGTTGCTGAATATTGTTTGTGGCAGACTTGTCAACAAATGTCTGGTTTAATTTATAAAAGAGAATTGTGTCAACAGCAGGAATTTATTGTTTTCTACATTTCATGCCTTCTGGAGTCCTTGGTGTATGACATGTTGTTATGGGAAAGGACTTGAGCAAAATACAAAGCTCTGAGTGAATCTGGGGTCACACATTTGCAACCACAAGCATTAAATGTCTTGAGCTGAAACACCCGTGTAGGTGTTCAAGGCCAGGCTGAACAACCTGGTCTAGTGGGAGGTGTCCCTGACCATGGCAGGGGGCTTGGAACTAGATTACTTTTAAGGTCCCTTCCTACCCAAAGCATTCTATGATTCTATGAATCCAAACAGGCTCCTTGTAAGGCTTTAAAGAGCTTTCCTTTGCTCACCATTTTCTTTTTGAGATATAATGTATGAATTCAAACACATTTTTTTTTTCTTTGAGCTTACCAGAATCTCCATAAAAGAGCTGAAAGTTGCAGCATTTCACTAAGAAAATACTACTAGAAAACTACATCTTTCCCTATGTGGTCTTGATGAATTCATGAATAATTTCAGGAACCCTAAAACTGCATCTCTCAATGAAATTGCTGATGGCTGAGGGTATTTTAGCAAACTCTTCACAGGCTGAGTCTTTCAGCTCAATATTCAGGCTATGATCACATTTCTTTGTTTCTCTTGGAGCTCTCTGGCATTTTATCCCCTAATTGTCCATTAGTGGGAAAGAACCACTGCGTAAAGCATAAAGCAGAAGATATGGAGCAAGAATAAAAGTGTGTGTGTGTCCCTATCATTTTCTGATTGGCAGTAATCTATCCTGGACCTGAAAAGATGATCATGTACTGAAGTTTTGTGGTCTAGATAAATAATCTGTGTCCATTTCCAGCTCTGTCTCAAAGGAAAAATCTATCTCTAACTTAAATCTCTAAATGTGACAAACCCTATTTTCTTATGAGATAGTCTTCAGAGAAATGTCCCTGGTGGGCTACTCAACTCTGAAAAAATCATTACTGATTTCAAAATGTAGGTCATTAATGTGACAGAATCTTCTACTAATAGATGTTTTTCTGCAGAATTTTATTTCCTCTCTTTTGGCTATGAAAAAGTAACTCCTTTTAAAATTTAGATACAATGGTAGGTATTAAAGGAGAGAACCAGTTATGGTATTTTTGATAAGTAATAAAACATCCTACCTTGTGTATATATTGATTAGCTTTCCTGTGCTACATACAGATCATGTCCAACATGTCTTATACAACCCCTAACAAAGCAACAGCTGAATGTTTTAAATTCTTAAATATATTTAACTTCATTGCCACCTTGACATCAGGGAAATATTATAGTGTCCAAGACCTGTGTATCCCTTCCTACCTATAAATACCTCACTGAAACACCTACATAAACCCAACCATCTTAGGGTCTTCACCTGGTCAGTGAAACACAAGCATTGTTGGAGTCAGAGTCACCCTGAGTGAATTCGTAATTTCCCAGTCAGGCCACCTCACCAGGAACTGAAGAAGGATGGTGAAGATCATAATTTAAAGGACAGGACCTAACAATTGACAGTAGGTGCAGTGAATTTGGGCCTGATCTCATGAGCATGGAGAGGCTGAAAAAAAGGTCTCTGCCACACTGCGCTTGCAAAGTCATTGTGATGCCAAGATGCTCTGACTTGCACCAACAGCCAGCCTACTTCCCACCCACAGGCTTACCACCTCGTCAAAAAATCCCTCTGAAGTCCGAGACTAACAGACACAGGCCCTGAAAGCAGATCTAGCTTCCAGCAATCCATCACCATCCAAGTCAGAGTTGCTTGCTCCTCTGGAAGGGGTTAGTATTTGTGTTTTGCATCTCCATGTTACAACTGGAAGCAAATGCTGACTAGAATGGGTCTGTAGCTCCAGGAAGGGAACAGCTCTCAGTGAAAACAATGGGTTTGTCATGACAACCTGTGACAGGGAAAATCCAAGATTGTTTGTCAAGAAACATTTCTTGAGAAAAATTATTTTATTTTAAGATACATTTGGGAGTGTTGCAGGGAGCTCTGGCTCTTTTCAAGGATTATCTGCTACAGCAGAAATATACAGAAAGAGAGAGGCAGGGAAAAAAAGTCACACAAAAAGGGATACATAGACAGAGTTGTAAGTGGTAATGTGATAATATTCTTGTATATGGCACCATAATTTCTCACAGTGGACTGTCTGACCAGATGTGGGTGGAAACAGGAGGAAGGAGGCAGAGACCATGCGGTGGGTGAGGGAATCCAGGTCTTTGAGGATGGTCTGTTAAGTGCTGGTACATGTATTTCTGTGGGAGTGGGAGGAGCTCCTATTGTATTTCAAGCTGAGAAAAGAAACTTTATAGCAAATTATCACTTGCAGTAAGTGCAAGGTCAGCCACTTCTGAGAAGGCAGTAAAACATTCCCAGGGAAAGTTTCTTTGCACTCCTGGTTGGTTTCAAGTGCTTTCTGAAATTTTGACTATTATTAATAGTGTCAGACATAAATAGGTGCCTGGGAAGTAAAAGAGTTTTCCAAGGAAAATATATGTATAAATGATCTGACCTCCTTTTTTCAGTTTTTCTCAGACAACGACAAGACACCATTTCTGCAGGGACGAGCTGAAAGGAGGGTTTTCCCTGCACAGACATCTGTTTCAGGCTGAATTTTCATGTCTGTGTTGTTTTCTCTGCTGGCAGTTAACACTCTGCTCAAATTATCATATCCCTGTATTGAGTGACTTGAATGAATAGGAAAAAAAAAAGCTCTTCACAAAGCTTTGAAATGGTCAGAGGGATCAAATGAATATTTTCATTGGCATCAGCTAGCCCCTCTTTGTTCAGAGCAGGAGCTTTGAAAGTCCAGTGCCTGGAGCATCACAAAATCATGGACCAGCACTTGGAGATCACCAAGATGAGGCAGAGTCTGCCTCTTTGGATTCCCAGCCACTCCTTAAAAGAAAGAAGAAACAGATACAACTGGCATTGCCACCAGCTTTTTGTATTCAAAATTCTGCCTAATTCAAAGGCTTAAGGCAAATAAACTCTCTCACCTGATGGGAATAGTTTGAAACAAATGCAATCTTTGAAGCTAAGAATAATTTTGAACAACAGTCTTGTAAATGTAATTCTTGTTCACATAACACCACCACAGCTGAGTCCTTTGCAGAGTGAGACCTGAAGTCTTTGGATCTCTTCCTCTGCCCACCAAACCCCATGTGAAAAGTGGGATGAAGTTCCCACAAGCAACTCCAATTTCAATCCTTTTCAGCCTTTATTTCTTCAATTCTGTGGCCTCCTGTGGTAGCAAACTATGCATGCTGGCTACCAGCTGTGTGAAGGCCTGATTATTATACATTTTAAATCTACCTGCTGGCAGCTACATTTATACTCAAGTGCTAGAAGAATGGAAAAAATAATGTAATGCATCTTGGTTGTTACCCAGAGTTGCTATGGGGACAGGATGGGTCTGGAAAAGTGTGTCAGGGAAGGGTCTTGCCAAAAGCCAGTATCATGTCTCTCAGGAAGGCTGCCCACTGGAGTGTTTAAATCTCAGTCTGGGAATCTCCCAGTGTGGAAAGTGGAGCAGGAAAGGAGCAGATTGATCTGCAAAGATCCAGAAAGGAACCCTAACCTAACCCTAACCCTAACTCTCACCTGCCTGAGCCATGCAGGATGCAGAGGAGGAGCAGAAGTGCTGAAGAAGCAAAGAGACAGCTGGGCATGGGTAGCTGTGGAAAAAGGAGCCGGTTGTCTGAGAACTCCGCCAGTTTCACTAGCTCATGCTTCTGAGGAGTTTGGGGTTAATCACTTTGGGTTTCACTCAAAGCCTGCTAAGTCAATGGGAATCACACTAGTTTTCTCTGTGTTTTGGACTGAGTCCTTTCAAAACAAGCAGTGAATAGAAACATAGGCTTTCTTCTTCCCTGTGGCCAGGATTTTCAGCATACCTCAACTTTTAGGATCATGATTGAGTTTTCCAAAACAATTTCCCTGGGAATGAAAAATGATGACAAATGACTGAAACACCCGGGCTCTCTTCAGGTGGTTCACTGGCCAAGACAGAGACTCCCTGCAGCCTCACACTCTGCCTGGCCATCACGAGACAGGAGCAGACAGGCTGGCAGCCAGCACTGTGGCTCTCCAGCACAACCAGGAGCAAGCACAGCCTTACAGGAGCTGAGCTTTGCTCACCCACTGGCAGCTGCCTGACAGTGAACCTCACCTGCATTTTGGAAGTTCAATAATTTTCCAAGAATCTGGACTTAAGAGGCTTGTTTTGTTTGTTTGCAATTATGGCCAGGTTCTCCCAGTGCTCTCAGAGCTTCAGGTAGCTGAATTCCTTCAAAGGTCTTGTCCTGGTTGTGAGTACTCAGAATTTTGCCAGCTCTGCCCCAGCCCCAGAACGCATTGTGTATTTTCAGTGGCAGCAGAAGGATCTGTGACACTAAAAGGGATGAGTTTTTCACCTTATGCTGGAGCTGGAGTCCCCTGAGCACATAAGCTGGCCAGAAGTGGTGCTAAACCTACTGAATGTACACATGTGCAGCTGTCTTTTAAATAAATTGTCCACTTAATTAAATTTGATATGAGATTTATTACACAGGACATTAGCCAGGAAAGATCCTGAGAAAAAAGAGGCATTTTTGTTTTCACTAAATCTTGCACTGTTGAGGTGTTCTTGTATGTGGTATCTCAAAAACACCTGGGCTAGCTTTTGATTTTAAAATAAATACATTTAGAGAGGCAGAAAGTGTTGCAAATTTTTATATTTTGTTTGCCTTTTATTTGAGTTCCTCTAATTCTGAAACAGGAAATAATATTTTGTCCTTAAGTGGAACAGGTCTTTTTATGGCATTTGTGTTTGCTTAGAGGTAATTTTCTATTACTTGTTATATTTTCCAGCTCACAAAACATAGATAGTTCATTTCCCTTTTCCAAAGGACCTCCATAGGTGTTCTAACATCTGCAGGAATATAGGCACAATCATTTCTGCATCATGGGGGAGGTCATAAGGGGACTAAGGTAAAATAAATGGGTATCCAATCTGCTTGAAAACTCTTATATAAAACATTTTTGCAAGAAAAAGTGACAAATTATCAAAACCTTTTGGGGAGGAGGCCATTAAGTTTTTTTAATTACTTGAATTTTTTATTTATTAAAAAATAAAACCTGATTTTATTTTCCACAGTCAATTTTTAAGCTGAGTTTCCAGCAGCAAATGGTTTTTGCAAAACTTATAATGGAAGATAATTAGAAAAATAATGCAGATAAAAACAATGTATCCCAAAGCCATTTAAACTAAGTATAGGGATTGTCACAAACTTCTATTTTGTTTATCCATTTGTAACAAAGAAGTAGTCAGAATGTCTTTGCATTATGAGACAGAATGAGAAAAAATGTCAAAAAAATGTCAAAAAATCTCTCAATTTTTTCTGAGATGGAGGAATTGTCCCCACCTGACCATATCCACCCAGGGTTTGCAAACTACATCCCTTCCTCTGACTTCCACATTCCATTGACACAGGGTGTGCTTCTCTCCCTGATTCTGCACCACATAACCCAAAAAATCCACCCATGTGGGGAAGGACCTCAGCTTGGTGACAGCTGCAGGAGCACAACTTACTAACTGCTCTAGAGAGGAATGAGGCTGCCAGGCTGTGCCTGCAGCTCTGACCAGCACCAGTGACAAACATGAAAAGAAAGTGCTTCTTCCCCACACCAGGAGCCCGAGGTCCACCCTAACTCCCTCAGGGACGTGGCCTCCTGGAGAGGCCTGGGAGTGTTCACTCCATCTGGCTGTCACTAATGCATGCTCTGTGCTTGTAGTGTTGTGGCTCAAATTCTGAGTTGCTGGTGAGGCTCCTAGCTTGTGTTAAAAACATTCATACCTGGTTTTCAAGAGTCTCCCCAGCTCTGTCAGGCTGCTACTGCTCCTCTCCAGCTCTCTGAGGGACAGGTCTGTGCAGACTGCCCAGAGCAGGACACAGATTCATAGAAGGTCAAGGTTGGAAGAGATCTTCATGATCACCCAATCCAACTGTCCAGCCAGCACTGCCAACTGAAACCCCTAAACCAAATCACCCAGCTCCACATGCCTCTTAAACACCTCCATGGTGCCATTCCACCTCCTCCCTGGGCAACCTAATTCAGAGCCTGGCCACCCTAACAGTGAAAATACTTTTTCCAATATCTTATCTGTATCTGCCCTATTTCAGCTTAAGATCATCTCCTCTTGTCCTCTCACTGCAGGCATGGCACTGGCCCCCACCTCCCTGCACCCTCCTTTCAGGCAGTTGTGGAGAGTGATGGGACTGAACAAATGTAGCTCCTTCAGCTGTTCCTCATGTTTTCTAGTCCTTTTGTGAGACTGCTTGCCATTTGCTGGATGTGCTCCAGCACTTTAAAGTCCTTTTTGAAGTGAGGGGTCCAGAACTGAGCACAGCACTCCAGGTACAGCCCCACCAGTATCAAGTAAAAGGAGAGAAACCCTGACCTGGTTCTGCTGGCCACACTATTCTTGGTATGGGCCAAGATGCCAAGATTCTTGTCCACCTGGGCACTGCTGGCTCATGTCCAGCTGCTGTCAGCCAGCACCCCGCAGTCCCCTTCTGCCAAACAGCTCTTGAACCAGTCCTCCCCAGGCCTGCACTCAAGTGCAGCACCCAGCACTCGGCCTTATTAAACTGTGAGCAAGGCTGTTCTGCCTGTCCATCCACAAGGTGATGTTCCCCACTGCTGTGATTTAACCCCAGCCAGCAACTATGTACCACACAGCACTCACTCACTCACTCAGTCACTCACTCCCCTCTGCCTCACCCTGCTGGGATGCAGAAATCAGAAAACAAGGTAAAACCCATGAGCTAAGAACAGTGTGAGAATTGAAATATACTACTACTACTACTACTACTACTACTACTACTACTACTACTACTAATAATAATAATAATAATAATAATAATAATAATAATAAAAATAAATATTGATGTAAAGAAAAGGAGAGAGAAAGTGATTAAAATGCAAGAGAAACAAGTGATGCACAGTACAAGTGCTTGCCATTGTTCCCCATCAGTGGTCAGCACCTCAGAAAACTCTCCTCAATTTATACATCAGGCACAATATTCCATGAAATATCCCTTTGGCCAGTTCAGGTCAGCAGTCCCAGCCATGCTCTCTCCCATCTTCTTGTGTACTTCCTCACAGGCAGCACATGAGACACTGAAAAGGCCTTGACTCAGGGTAAGCACAGCTGAGCAACAACCAAAGCATCAGTGTGTTATCAACATTATCCTGCTGAATCCAAAACACAGCACTGAACCAGTGCAGTGTGAATAAATGAATTCTGTTCCAGCTGGGACCAGGACACCCATGTTAATGGCTGAGGATTCCACAAGAAGGTTGGGGTCTGTTTTGATTTCCTCGAATGAGAAATAGATTTCACATTCAGACTTTTGAGTTTGCATAGGCAGAAGAGGCAGATTCAACCCCCTTTACCAAATGTGTATTAGTGCAGCAATAGAGGTGAGAATTTAAAGAACTGCAGTGAGCATTGGTTAGGACTGTTCACCCAAAGGAGACAGGAACTCTCCACAGGCTGCTGATAGAGTCTCACCCAGTTCACAGGTCCAGCTGCAACGGGGTGAGCACAATGGTTGGGGCACTGGGAAAGGGGACTGAAAGAAAGGGATGCAGAAGACAGCTCACCCATAGCTCTCCTGAATCCTTCTTTGAAGATGTTAAAAAATGAGCTGAACAGGGCCCTGAGGAAACTGCCTGAGCTGGCCATGCTCTTAACACAGTCAGTCAGTCAGTCAATCAGAGGCTGGAGCTCCAAATATCTCTTCCAATATGAATTTTTGTCTGATTCTGTGCAGGCACTGAAACATCAGACACAGGTATCACACCGGCCACAAAGAAATAGTGAAAAGTCGGGAACACTGAGAATGAAAAGAATGACCTATGGAACCAGTCATATTCTCAAGTATAAGAGCATAGCCTGTGTGACTGATGATGGTTCTGAATACTTATAGATGGCCCAGACAAATCATAGTCCACAATACAGGATGATTTTTTTTTAGTTTAAAACAAAACAAAACAAAACAAAAGCCCCTGAAGCTTGATCCAATCTCCTGGAAACTGAATTTACTTCCTTGACTTTACTGGTTGTCTGCAAGATTTTAAAGCTCCCATCAAACTGTCAACCTGAGTAATGTATTCATATATTCAGGACCTAAACAAAATGTAATGATCAAACTTGATTCCTTTCTAACTTATGCCATAAGACTACCCTTCAGTCACTCTTGTAGTGACAAAAGTGTATCTTCTGGAAAAAGCTCTGAGACTTAAAGGAAGGAACACAAAACGTTCCTTGGAGCAGAGGTAACTGAGACAACTGAAGTCCCTGCCAAAGGTACCAATCATTACAGCAGTGGCTGAGACCAGCTAAACTACATGGCATGAAAGGATTTTTGTTGGACCAGCCACGACTCTGGAAGCAGAGAGCTGTGAGAGAGAAGACTAGAAGAAGACCAGAGATGCAAAATACTGAATTTTGAAAAAAATCAGACAAAAAGCTTCTGGCGCATTTGGATTTCTCAGCAAGGAAACCACGTCCTGCTTGCTTTTATTTTTTATTTATTTTGTGAAGCAAGGAGACCTGGCTCGCACTTCTGGCAAATAAATCAGATTGCACAAAGACTCTGCATGACTCTATCAGCTCCTCCTCCCAAAAGAAACATGACACAGAAAAACCCTGAATAGCTGCTAAGCATTCAAGCCAAAGGACCATGGGATTTCCTGCAGCAGAATTTTATGGCTTCTTTGCAGTATTGAGGGAATACTTGGTGTGGGCTGTTCTGCCAGAGGGCTCCATGTGACATAGAACTGCTCCTCAGAACACACAGAAATCACAGCAAACACAGCTTTCTGCCTGTGGGTAGCTGTGGTCACAGTGAAGAACACAAGCTAGACACACGGAACTACCCACATGTGCCACCACCAGCGAGCCAATGCTGCTGGTAAGTGGCACTGTCTGTGCAGCAGGGATGAGAAAGCAGTGCAGGAGATTGCAAAGAAGTTAGCTACAATCCTTAATGCTTGATTTATTTTTAACATGTTCAGGAAATATGGGGGTGAGTTTCAGATGCTTTATCACAAGTGTCCCATGTGGTGGTTCCTTGTCTGTGCTGGGAAAAGAGAGAGACAAATGAGCAATTTGGCCTAGGGTGAACAGGGATATTAATTAAGGAGACTGTGCCAGCCCCCTGGGGCCTGTAGATCCCTCTCTGGCAAGTGGTTCAGAGCTAAAAGAATTCACATATTGCCCTTAGTTTATGTCAATAATGTAAAGTGTATAACATCATATTCTCCACGACATGCATCTAGCAGAAAGACAAGAGAGCAGCTGGAGCAGGAGATGCCTGGAATACCTCACCAGAATTTCCCCAGCTACTTACAGAAAGCATCTCTCTTGAGAAAGAAGGTATCATTTATTCATAATTACAATAGGATATTAGCACTTAAGTCTCCTACATTTTGTCTTTTTTAGCCATTCACATCCTTAGGGTTTTTTACATTACATTGATATCTGACAGGGACAGGCAGGTTCTAGAGAGACAACATTCTTACTGTCCAGCAGGCCCTGTAAATTTGATGGATGGACATCAACACCATGGGCTCTAGTTCCAAGCCAAATTCAACTACATCACACAGCTGGTCCAGATTTGTTAAGTGCAGTTAAAATTCAGATGCTGCCATACACCAAGAGGTCAGAATATGAGAGTGAGATCTATAATAGAAAGCAGGAGATCCAAATTACTAAAGTACTGAAGCAAGTTCTCTACTGATTTCAATGGGACTGAGATACCTAAATATTTCTGTTTATAAGCCTTCCTCATTTGTTCATCCCTGTCCCACTACAGATAATCAAAAGGCTGAGGTAGAGGCTGTCAATCACTTTATGATGTTTGCACCCCTCGCACAGTAGGACTGCAGTGGCTGCTGGGTGGTTTGGCACTCCGGTTGTACAAAAGAACCAGGAATTCTACAGTTCATAGGGGATATGACTGCAAGGCAGCAATCAGGTGGTTGAACTAAGCCATGTCTGGAGCTGAAATAGAACATACATCTATTTCGTTGTGCTGTCTCCAGTTTCAGTGATCACTGCTTTGTCTCCTAAGCTCCCTGTAGTCACCTGTAGCTTGCCTTGTCTGCATTTCTGTGGTGCCTTGGGTCTCCAAGGAAAAGTTGTTATCATTCCAGAATATTTTTACTTCCAAGCAGATGTTTGCTTAGACAGTTTTAAACCCAGAATGGAGGAATTCAGTTGGCTAAAGATACATACAGTGTCATCCAAGTGCTTGGGATATCAAGGCAGATGTGACAAAAAGCTATGAGAAACTTGCATCCTCACAGGACAACATCTGGTTGGGAAAAAGACATTAATTTGCTAAAATGGTACCTGGTGCCTATATTCAGGCTATTGAGCCAGGCTCCAAATGTCATTTTCAGAAGTAAAATTTATTCCAGACAAAGGTATTTGTCTGGAAACCTTAGATGACTTCCATCTTTACACTATGGGGTTATCAAGAAATACCAAAAATTTCGAAGTTGAAGGCAAAATACTTTTCTTAAACTGTATCCAAGTTTCAGGTGCATCTTCTATGACTGAAGACTCCCCAAGCAATTTAGTCACAAGTGCTGGAGGCAGTGTGGGGCAGCAGGATGCCCGGGGGCTCAGCACCAGCAGGGGACTGTGCTGCCTTCCAGCACCTGCAGCAATGCCTCTCGGGGCCCCCTGGCACAC
Source organism: Cyanistes caeruleus (assembly GCF_971803275.1). Taxonomy (NCBI): domain Eukaryota; kingdom Metazoa; phylum Chordata; class Aves; order Passeriformes; family Paridae; genus Cyanistes; species Cyanistes caeruleus. Next base: position 13,167,959 of record NC_141701.1, read on the forward strand.
CGGGCTGATGAAGGCTGTTCAGGACACACAGAACATTGCTCTGACTGTCTGAAGGTCCATCAGCAGGGCTCCCCAGTGGAGACATCATCCTGCAATTATGTGGGAGCACACATCTGGCTGAGGAGGAGTGTTGGGGGGAGCTGTTTGGGAGTGTCTTCTTTAACGCAAGGAGCTCCAAACATTTTGCGTCTGGAGGAATCAGTCATCCCGTCATTTGCTTCAGAAACGAGCCTCCTCCCAGACAGGGGAAGGAGAGAGATGTTCCCTGTGTCATGAGCAGGGTGGGGACTCACAGCTCACTGGTGTTTGTCCTGGTTTCCCTAACACACGTCTGAGTCAGGGAAGCTCTGCTGTCGGAGAAAGTGCTGGCTGTAATGGTAAGGTGAAAATTCCTCTGTTTGCACCATTGCACTTTATTTCCTCATCTCTAGAAAATTAAAAGCTGTTACGAAATTCTGCTTTTCCTTTCACCATGAGTTAATAGGGAGCCAAATTAAATCAGTTATATGTGTCTCCCCGTCTCACTCCCTTTCAGGACTGTTACATCACTTTTAAGTCATTTCCTTTCCCAGATGAGGCAGCTTCACTTACACCAAAGAGCTTGATCTAAACCAAATAGCCTCATTTTTGATATCATAGACCTTTAGCCTCAGAGGGGCTTCTTCAGACGGAAGCTGAAACTTCTTACAAAATGTCAAAAAATTTTCATCATCAAAACCTCAAGTGACAACTTGGGGCTAAGTATTATGAGCTTTGTGGTTGTATCTTAAATGACAGAAATTTTTATTTGATGTAGCAGTGCCCAGGGTGGCAGAAGGAAAGGGAAAAGAAAGTATTTCAAAAAACATGTCACAACAGACTCTGAATACTCTCAACTTGATGATTTGGCCGCTGGATTTCTCCATAAACTGCCAATCTGTGGTATGAAGAAGCAATATTTGTGGGTTTCCTCAGAGAAAAGCAGAAGTGCTCCACATGTTATACTATAATAGTGAATAGTGAACATGAGACTCAACTCAGATATTATTCACAAAGGAAATTTTCAGCAATTGCAGCCCAGGTAGAAACACATTTATTGTTTTATATCTCAGACAGGCTAGACCAGATGAGATGACTTTACTTTGAGCAGAGGAGAGACTTAGGAGAAGCAAATGTAATTCTCCTTACTTTTTTTATTAAGTTTTATATATTACATTGGTCAATAAAACCACAAAGCTAAAAACTGCTATCACAGAAAACTGCAGCTGTTTGGTTTTTTTTACCTGCTGTCTTGAAAGGAGTTGAAAATAACCCAAAGGAAAACCTGGATCAGGAACTGTATCTTATCAAGGTATATCTTCCCCTGATTGTATCCCTAGTACACGTAACTTGTATTAGCAGCTCTTGTCAGAGCCATCATATGGCCTTCCACACAAATTCATGACCTAAGCCTCAGACAGCTCTGTGAAAAATCTTTTTCCTTTAAGAGACAGTTATTCCTTGGTTTCTTTCAGGACAATGCCCAAACTCATGGATTTATTCTGTATAAATGAGAAATGCCACCCCTCATAAAACCGATATGGTCTGTAGAAGATAATTAACCACTTCTTACAGTTTATCCAACCCACAAAATTTGGGTCAGATATTACTTGCCACCCACATTAATTGCCCAGAACAGACTGACTGGTTTTGGATCTAATAGTGTCTCACAAGAACTTAATGTCCCTGGCATGGCATAAAAGGAAACAGAAACCTGAGAAGAAGAGAAAATTAGAACAGTGGGAAGAAAAACAGTTTTTTAACTGTGCAATGGACTTTGTCTAATGAAACCCCTTTGAAAACTACCCATAGTAATAAATTAGGATGTAATATATTGCAGATGCATCAACAGGGGCACACACATAGTCTGAAGTATCTGCCACAGGTGTTTGATTTTATATTTGACAGCAGGTCAAGGAGTAACCATGCAAGGACAATCGTATTATAGATTGCAGGGCTAAAAACTTGATCTGGATTGGAAGGAAAACTAAGAATCTTGGTTAGTGGAGCAGAATCAGCTGATTTAACTGGCTTTTGATCGAAAACATTATTAAAAATTTAGATCTGGATTTTTTTTTTCTGCATACAGTATTTAGAAGTCTTCTTCTAAACAGAAGCATCATTGTGATTCAGTAACTTTAATGTTTTACTTTGACAGAAGAACATATGCTGACAATATCACACTGAATATATGTCTGGACCTGACCAACTTCTGTGAGGTCCTTCATGCATAGTCTGTCCCATTGGCTTAAATGTTGGATAGTCTCTAGAAACAAACCTCAGATCATAGTCTTCAACTGCATGAAAGTTTTGGGGGTCTTCACCACCAATTGTGAGGATATACTTAGGACTTTTTTTCATGCCTACAAATAAACCAACCAAACAAAAAATTATACACAGAAGAATATCCCATTCTTCCAAAACATATTAAAAATCTATAGAGGAATAAAAAAACTAAAACCAAAACAACCCAACAAAAAACCACCCACACATAAAGATTCAAGACATTTTCATTGAACCTTTTACCATTTGTCTAGATTCCTGCTGTTGTCAGTGTTCCAGTTTTCTACAGCTTCTCAAAGAAGTCTGTAATGATTACCATTTCCTGAGCTCCAGTCATGCCTCCTATCCATGTAAACAGTAAATTTCCTATCCATGTCTCAAGTCATTTAGCTTTATTGTTCCTCCCAATCGTGTTTCTGCTTCTCAAAAAAACCCAACCAAAGAAGAAAACCCCAAAGCCAATTGCAGTAGTTTTGGTAATGTCCCGGTTCTTGCACATATACAACGTGCAAAGGAGTATCAGCACACTGAAACAGAGGCAGCCCTCGGAAGCTGAATGGTTTAAACTGCAATGTGTTGTGCAATGTGAAAGGCTTTACCCTCTAGTTCAAACAACTGCTAATAGTCACTGTTGGAGCTGGGCTACTTACCCAGCTGGACCTGTGGTCTGACTTTTTCATTCTTAAAGTGCTTCTTCCTGACTGTCTTCAGATGATATTTACTGTGATCTTGGAGTAAAAAGCATGCAGGGCAGTCTTTGCTTGGCACCAGTTATGAGTCTTATTTATTTAAATTATTCTTTCCTATTTTGCAGCTCATGCTGCAGGTAGGGTCACAGTGGAGCTGTTGTGGTCTCTAACATTTTGCTGTGTCTGGGACAGTATTCTGCAGACAAAATACTGTGGAATATCAGTGCATTTCTGTTGCTGACTCTGGTCAAATGTCATATTTTTAATTGAATTTCAACAGCTATTTGGTCTGACAAATGTCTATGCTCTGCATTAGGCCTGCTCATGACCTAAAACTGTGAGAGCTACAGCAGAATCACTGCTAATCACAAACAGCATTAAATGTCAGCCAGATGAAACTGAAGAATGGAAAAAAGAATAGTATGATGCAGGGAGGTCCTCTTTCCACTAACTTTTATTTTTACTGTATTTAGAAGACTTTCACATTTTCTCTGCCTTGAGTAATATTTTTGAACATAGAAATTCACTTCTATGGAGTCAAATTCACAAATCTTCCTACTGACTTGAGGAGAAGTAGGATCAGGACCAATGATTTTGTTTCTCCTCCTTACCAGCCTCTCCTGCCTCAGTAGTGTTTCTCTGCTCAGACATGTTTCTATTTTGAGTCTTTTCTTCTCCACAGATCCCTGCAACATGCTGAGGATAGGCTTCAATTGCATCCAGCATTTTGCCATGAGAAGTGATTTGTTCTGCAAACAAGGATGTTCTGGCACTTTGGATATGGTTTAGAAATCAAATAATATGTTGAAAACATGCTTCAAGAGAAATGAAGCCCAAGAATCCTCATTTTTGTTTATTTTATTCAGTTCTTGTGAGACTTCTAGCAAAGTTAACACCTCATAGCTTTAATGGAAGTCCCTCAATAAAAATAAAGATAGACAAGCAATATCCATGATTGCCACTACAGGTCAGAGCTTGTTGTAGTTCTACTGATTCTGTGGAAGACTTTCACTCCCTTAACTCTTTCTGTCCTTTAAAAAGACCAAACACTCTTAGGTATTTCTATGCTAAAAGTTAAGACCCTTGAAAATCAGAAACTGGCTCAGTAGATACAAGTAGTTATGAAGGCAACTTACAAAAAATAAAATTGCTTTCGAAAGTTACACCCTCAGACTTCCCATTTTTATATGGCATGAAACAGAAGAATAGAACTTGCTCCTCAAAGCTGTAGGTCAGTAGTTCCCAGAAAGTCTGTGAGGTTTTTGTAAAAGGGCAAAAGTAAAAAAGATAAAAAACTCTATGAGTGAAGAACATTGTGAACTGCTATTAATTTCAGCCTTCAAGTTTTGAAGCTATTTAACCATACAGTAACTATTTTAGGGAAGGTTAGCAGCTATTTCTGGTATTTCTTCTGGACACTTCTGGAGAAAACTGTCTGGCTACTCTATCAGCATGGGCTGCATTTGCACAGAAATAAAATCGAGGCAATTATTTTTGTGTGTTCAAAATAATGGATAGGATTACACTGGCAACTAACATCACCTCAGAAGCCACAGGATCCATCATTTTGAGCTTTATAATTAAATCCTTGCCTAAATGGAAGAAACTTTCTCTGCAGAACCTTTCACAGCTCATACAATTTTAGGATAATAAATGTACTAAAATACTCAGATTTTGTGTAAGGTTACCTTGAAAAGTAAATGGAACTGGAAAATTCATTCCAAGACTTGAGCACAAAAATTCTCAAGATACGCTTTCTGGTTTTAGGATGAATATCATTAACTCAGGTCACAAAACATTAACGTATCAACAACTGCACAAAGATGAGGTATATCATTATTGGACCTAGAATAAGTCCATGATTTTTGCATTCCTCAGTGCCTTCCCATGCCCACAGAGCAAAATACATTACAGGTAAAATGAGATGCAGTGGTGACCTTAGTGACAAGTCTCCCACAGAAATATTGTCTGGTTTGTTCCTTCACAGATTTCTTACCATTTTTCTTTCAGACAACATGCTATAAAATCATAGGTGATTGGAGGAAATAAAGAACACAATCTTCCATAACTGGAAAAAAAAAAAAAAAAAAAGATAGCTTGGGCTTTTTAACAGTCTGAGTGGACAAAAATGTTATTGTGGATGCAGAATGGGAACCAAAATAAAGCCACTTATGCTCCTTTACCTGTAAGAAGAGGGAACAATTAGAAATAAAGTCGCAACCAAAAGAACGTCAAGAAACCAAATGTGAAATGCTACTGGTCAGCAACAGTTGCTATCTATGACTTTTGGTTTTACAGGATAAAATTCTGACTTAGTGAAACCAATGGCAAAATTTCTGCTGCTGTAGAGAAAGAGTTCATACAAAACTCTGAAGACTCATGAGTATGTGTTAACAGGCAAGTTACATTTTCATATTCCAAACTCAGATTAAAAAATTGATGCCAGTAAGTGATAGCCATTTTCTCAAGTGATGCATTAACTGAATTGTTGGTGTTCACATCACACTTTGAATAACCTGTGTTTGTGAGAGATGGCAGATAGAAAAAGCACTTTCTCTTTCTATAGAAGGCCATTGTCTGGTTTAGAAATCTCTAAAGTTGGACACAAATCAAAACTTGTGGTTTCAGTCCATCTCTGGCATATTTTGCCCTACCATTTCAATTCCCTTTCAACTAAGTACCTTATATACAAGGAAACACTGTCTACATCCAGCAGCCTATTTTGGAGGAGTTATTCAACTCAAACCTTCAACAGAGAAATTCATGGCACTGAGCCAAATGGTGGTTTATTCATGCCTTTCTATCAGCAATCTATTTGAACTGCTTGAAACTGCCTGAATAAATAGCTGGCCCCTGCTGTTTGCCACCGAGATCAGACTTCACTCCTGGCAGCATTCACGAGACGAACCCCGCGGTGTTTTCTCCTGTGCCCACCGTGCTCTTCCTGTGCTGTGGCTGACACCTGAAGCTCTGTACCCCACATCTGATCTATGTGCTCTCCTTGAACTGCTGTCCTGCACTTTGACATGTCCTGCTGGAACACCTGGCTTCATTCACCCACCAAACTTTGTGATTGTCCCTCAAAAAATAACACATTCTTCCTCAAAACACAATACTGCACAATTTTTAGCCATAAGCACTGAGGAGATATATACTTGGAAATTCACCAGGCAAAATGTCCCAGATATTCCCAGATTCTGGGACTACCATCTCATTGTAACTTTGTAAATTCTTCTGGCTCTTATTATTTTATTCTCCTTTTATAGGCCATTTTTGTTTTACTTCTCTAATGATGGCTTGTTCCATACATTTTTCCAGTGGCTACTTTGCTCGAAGCACACCATTGTTTTCTCAGAGCAGCCCTGGCAAATAAAAATATTTGTTTGTATTCTATAACTTTGTACTATTTGTACTATTTCAAATATCTTTAAATTATGTGTAGATCTTAGACCAGTGTATTTACTCTCCATTTTGTTTCCTCCACTCTCTAGGCAGAGTTTTGCTGGTTCTGTCTTTTTATCAGGAGAGTTACTGTTGATATTTGTTGCAACTCTTCTCATTAACTTTGGAAAAAATCCACTCAGTTTAAGTGCTTTTGCAAGACTTGCCTGTTCTACACCAACAATTGAGGTTGCCAGGTGTTTTTGTTTATTTAATTCTCTCCTTCTTTCTATTTTCCCAACAGAAACTGTGGTAATTCAGGCTTTTAGAAAATACTTGGAAACATGATATTTTGCATTAAAGAAATAGGCCATGCTCATATTGCCAGCAATGCATGTTTAAAGTATTAACATGAAACACCTAAAAGAAACATAATATTAATAAAGAACTCTGCATTAAAACACTCTTTCAAGACAAGCCAGCTGTCTTTCTTATCCTGAAAAAAAGCCAGGCAACCCATATGTGGAGCTAATCAAATTGTTCATTATTAATGAGCTACCTGGCAATATTAGCTTATTTTTTTCCCCTAATGATTTAGAGAAAGCCATGTTTTTATATACTTATTTATTATTTGAGTTCATCCAATACCTTGTGCAGGCAACTGCTTTGATTCATTGTCTAGGCATTAGCCATTAGTGGTCTGAGTTAACAAAGCAATGTCAGGACTGAGAAGCCATTGTAAAACAGGATTTTCCACTGTGCTTCCCTGTTATCTGAAGACAGATAAGAGGCAGACTAACATTTAGGAAAACTTTCCCATGGGGAAATTTATTCATGTGGCCAATAGCTCCTCATTTCTTTGGTATCTTGCAGCAGATATGGAGCACAAGGCAGCTGCTGAAGCTGGGAGGAGCAATGGCCCCCGCTGCCAGCGCTGGCTGACCATCCCCTGCTCCTCAGATACTCAGTGAACATACATGGAACTTACTTTTTATTTAATCTGCCTGATTTTCACATGCAGCATTTTCACTGCATTCCTTGAGAGGAAAGGACCTGTGGCCATTGTGTTCTCCATCGTGGAGACCAATCTGTCACATCACTCTTAAGAGCCTTGCCCATCAAAATAATACCCAAGGCATGAGTACAGCTTAATAACTTCAATAGCATAATGGCCAAAGGTTAGTCAATTAATTGACCAATGTCAATTGATTAATTGACAGTTTAAATTAATATTTTGCAGCTCATTCTAAAGACTTGATGATAATCAAAAGACCATCTCCATCTACCATACCAAGGAGAGGAAATATCAGGTGGCTCAGGGCATTAGGGGGACAGAAACCACTCTGTGGAGACAGACAGAGTATCTCATTAAACATGAAGTTTTACAAGCCTGAAAGCAATGGATGTCAGTGAACGACTCTTGCAGAAGCCTTTGCTTCCTTTCCTACCCATGTTTGTGAACTGTAGTTCAATTTCATCACAGTTGCACCACACTTATTTCATGGCTACACTATTCTTACATTCAAAAGAGTGCTGCAAAAAAAAGGCATTCTCATTAACATAAGTGTTGCACATACATGTTTGGTTTGACAAGGTATCCTGCATGAAGATAATTCTATTTAAGCTCAGTTTATGGCCACAACTGAAGATTCAGCTGGGACTAGGCTGAGCTGTTGCGTGAGAAGTTCTAAGATGAAAACTGAAGGTAACGTTTTCTCTTCTGAGTGCTGTCAGCTAGTAATTCCTGTTACGGTTTTGTTTTTTTTAAGCAGTGTCTATTTATGACTAAAGCATAATCAGTCCTATTGTTGGCAGAAACACCATCCCTGGAGGTGTTTAAGAGGTGTCAGGATTTGGTGCTGGGTGATGTGATTTAATGGATGAGGGGTTACAGTGGTGATGGCTGGACTGACTGATCTTAAAAGTCTCTTCCAGCCTTGATGATTCTATGAAAACATCAGCAATTCAACTGTGTTTTTGACAATATATAACAGACCAGGAACTCTGCAGTAGGTAAAGTAAGATCCCTTTCCATTTAAGCAATTTTTAAAAAATTATCTAAAATGCACTGGTTTCTCATTTCCTAGAAACTACATGGTATTTCATGAACAGAGAGCAACTCTAGCCTACCTGGAGTCATTTGAACATAGGAATCATGTGGCACAGTTTCTTTTATCTTCTCTTTCCCCTCTCTCTTTACCACTTGCCAGAGCTGGGAATCAATCTCTCAGATTTTCCTCACAGCTGACCAGCCATTTGTTCCAGGATACTTGTGCTTCACAGGGAAGGAAAGGAAGCACAGTGCTAACAAAAAACAAAGAGCTGGCTATTGTAAGTAGCTGTGAACCTGATTCACAACCCAAAAAATCATATTGTGTGTGAACAGTGAGAATGCACAAGGGTCTGTAGATTGGCAGCTTTCACTGTAATTGGAGGATTTCTGAGGATATCCATTCAGCCTCTCAGATCCAAGTAGGACAGACATGAAGGGAGCAAAGCATCTTGCTAAAGTCTGCCTCTGTCACAGCACTTTTAATTGGAGTGGGGAAGTAATTTGAAAAGCCTGGAAGTTGGAAAACTATCAGAATTTCCAAAAGGAAAACAAACTTCACATGTGAATACTTATAGGCCTGGGATCATGGAAAAGGGAGAAAATTTGAGGCCTTGGTGACAAGAATACAGAAGAGGGTGGAGAGGGAAGGTGATGTTGGAAGAGGCTGAGGAATGGGGATTTGAATGCACCGAGCCTAAGAGCAGAAAATGGTCACTGACTGCTCTGAGCAGATGATGGTCATGCTGCCAGCTCCTGAAGGGCAAAACTGAGCAGCCACTCCCTAAAACTATTCCTTCCTAGGATCTTTTTTTTTTCTTAAACTTAAACTCTGATGAATGTACTTTATTCCAAAGGCAGAGAATAATATCAGCTCTGCATTGGTCCGAATCATCAGGGAAATTTTGGCAGGATTATTTTTGCTTGGAAGAAATATTGACACTTCTTCAGGGAATTTCTTTTCTATGGGGTTCAATCAAGAATTTCTTGTAGACACTAAAGACAGGCCTGATACCACTTGCTCAGGATCTACCTCAGATGTATTCTCTTGGAAAATTCTGCAGTATATATATCTGCTTGCATCTACCTTACAAAACAGAATGGCAGTCTGTGACAAGGTTCCTAATTAAAATTTTAAGATAAACATGTGATACCCAAAATTATTTTTCGTTTTGCTGTCTGAATAATCCTAGTTCAACCACTGCCTTGTTCACCTCTAGACAACCAGTCAGAAACAGCCCAAGTTTCTTATGTGTCGTCATGAATGAGAAAAATAAGCCAGCAGCAGGCTAGGATGTTATTCACAAACCTTGAGTGCTGGTCTCTTCCTTTCTGCTAAACCAGAGAATTATGAACTCAAGGACCTTCTGCTTGCTGAGGATTGTACAGTGAATGCTGGAATGCTGTGTCTGGCTTACTTGGATCCTTTGTAGAGCAGACTGTGGATTTAAGAAGAATCTTTGATTCACACTTCACTGGTGGTCACAAGTCAGTCTCTTAACTTGATATAAATGTACTCCATAATTCCAAGTTATTAAGCCTATCAGGAAATAATGTTTTTTTGGTTGGTTTGGGGTTTTTTTGTGTGTGTGTGGTTTGGTTTGTTGTTTTTTTTTAAAGGGTTTGCTTTGATCATTAACCAGATGCTGGAACGCATTTGATTTAAAGTCTTCATGATAGCAAGGATTGATAATCTGAGCTTTCTTGCTTCTGTCAAGAATATTTCCAAGTCAGCAAGTTGTGTCTGCAAGCTGTTACCAGCTGGTGATAGCTCTCAATTTTGCTATGGGAGGAACAGGACTTTGGCAGGCTTCCTCACAACATGGAAATGTAGTTATGTGACAACAAGGCTGTCCCTCTCCACTCGGTGTCGAGGACATCAGCCACTGTGGAGACGGGGAGAGGGGTGGCAGGAAGAGCCAGGCACCCCGGGGAAAAGGGAGAGGAGGGATATGGGATGAGAAAGGTGATTAGGGAGGAGGATGAGGTACAGAGGTAGGAACAGATCATGGGAGCGAGCCAGGGTGGCAGGAGGAGAGCTCATTACCAGGGTGGCAGAGGAGTTTGCCATCCTCCAGGCTCCATGAAGGGCTGAATCTCAGCTGAAGAGCACCTCCTAGAAAAGGAATTGATCCTCTGCTCTTACCTCCTGACACGAGCAGAGCTTCCTAAAGACCACAGGCTATTTTACTTACTGGTGAAATTATGAGGGCAGATTCTGTCTCTGACTCCACACAGCAACACAGAGAGCTGGCTCCAGGCCACCCATAAGCTCCATCAATAGTGAGCCATAAAATTATGCCAGCTCAAGAGGCAGGCTCCACATCTTGCTCTCATGGTGATACACTCCTTTGGACATTTGCGATGAATTTATTTGGTGCCTGCAGAATTAGCTGTGCATGCTGAGATCACTCACACTGGCCACTGAGGTAAAAGCAGTGGAAGGAACAATGAGAAACCATGAGTTCTTTGAGTCCATTGTGCAGAATGAGTTTCTCTCAACATCAAGAAAGAAGCAATACAAATTCTTTAGTTTAAAGTGGGAAACCCTAAAATTTCATAGCAGCAGAAGCTTTCCTTTGGTAGTGCAATAGTAACATGTTGTAAGAGTGTCAATATCCATAGCAGTTAAACCAAAAAAAGGACCTCTTGGTGACTCTGCATGATGTTGTAACTCTGGCCTCGATGTCAGCAGTAAAACACCTTCCCAATGCTCTCTAAGTGGCAGATCTTCCTTTTGGATACTGTTAGAGAACAGATTTACCTTTTGCTAATTTGCAGATTTGTCTGCACAGCTTTGTCCATGTTGTCCAATCCAATTCCAATCTAATCCTCCCTTGGTGATATTCCACAAAAGTCTTAGTCTGATCGTGCCCTAATATCCAATTCAGTTTGGGAGACATTGCTTTTCAGACTTCCCCTACATAACAAAATGTTTTAAACATTATGTTTGGAAAACACTTAGAAGCATTTCTCCTCTCCTACCAAATAACTCCACAATTAAGACAGCTTTTGTTTTCTTGAAATCAACAATACAGTTTCTGCAGGTAAAATACCACTGGTGGAATGAAGACCATCTCATGCTATGGGCAGAGAAAATTTTAAGAATAATTTATTGCTTGGTGCACTTGTGTGGTGCGTAGAAGATAAAGACAAGAAAACCCCAAACTTGCAGTTTTAGGTTTAATCTGGTATGTGACCACGGTTATCTAAGGGGAAAGAGCAAGGAGCTGTAGAAAGAATGAATGGAAGTAAAGAAAAAAGGGGAAAAGGAGCTGTAAAACCTTTTGCAATCTACAGAGAGAAGTGCTGGCTAAAAGCACACAGGAGGCCTTTCAGGCCAGCTCCCCAGTTCCTCCTTTCAACATTTTGTAAACAGATGTGGCATCTTCAGCTTAGCAAGGGATGATGGATGAGAAGCACTGAAGACCATAAGTGGTTTAGAAGCCAACAGCCCTTTGAAAGAAAGGATCTAGGCATCCAGAAGAAGGCAAGATTGAATTTTTAATGGATTTAGGTATCACCTGGTAGAACAGAACAATGTATAAACCTGATGAGTCAATGCCTAGGGGGATTCCCAGTGCTGTGCACCCTGGCTCCACTCTATCTGACTCTCTGGTGAGTGCATGGGGAGAATTAAATACCTGTAGAGGGATCTGTTGGGGCCTGGCCAACTGTGCTGGGAACTACTGAAGTAGCCACAAGCTAAACGTGGTGAGCCAAGGGCTTCAATTTACACCCAGCCCAAAGTGCTGCTGGGTGGGAGCTGAAGCAGCCAGCCCTGGGTCCTGCCCTGCTTTTCTGGTCTGATGCCTACAAACCTGTGTAAGCCACTGTCATCCCTCCCCTTGCTGCCAGCTTGTCTCCACCAGCCTCTCAGGAAGATGTCAGGTTTCAGGAGGTGACAGGACGACTGAGACAGGCTCATTCACTGCATGTCACAAATCCAGGCAACCAAAATCTTATGCTTAAGATGTCTGTTCTTCTTTCTGTTTCTTTCTTTGACATCTTCTAGCTATTCCAGACATTTGACCAGTCAAGCAGATGAAAAGAAACAAAAAATAATCAAAGCAACCCAAAGACCTGTTCAAAGTAGTTTGCAGGCGAAGGTTTGGGTAATAGAGTTGCTGTTGCTAATTCCTTATTTTCCCCCCATCAAAAGCAACAGCATGTTCTTTATCTTCCCAATGCCATCAAAGCAACTGAGATAAGAAGGAAGAGCCACTCTTTACCTTCATACACATCACAGTGAGCTCACAGCATCACTTACACTATGTGGAGTCAAAGGGATCTATGAAAAAAGACCTCTACCCCAAGCAGGTATCAACAGAGTATTTAGACATGGAGATTTTGGGGGAGGAGGAGAAAATATTACTCACTTTGGAACTCTATTAAATTTGAAAGCATTTATATTATTCCAGCATGCCTAAAACTGTCAGAAAGAGAACTTGAGCCAGGCAATATACGTGGATAAAACCCTTGCTTAGAGTAATATGTTGACAGAAACTGATAGAAAACGTCATCATTTTGGTATAGCTCATTTTGTTCTGTAATATGCTAGGCCAATATAAACAATTTGCCACCAGTATAATTGCCTGTTCCCTTGAGTATTTTCTGTGTTGCTGTTTCAATTATACCACTGTAGTTAAAGTGGCAAAACTATCAAATACAGACAAGCCTCTTTAGAGGGAACTCAAACTGCCTGCCAAATAGGGATTTGTATTGCTCAAATAAACTCCACACAAACAGAATATTCAAAGGCTTCCAGTCAATAAACGTCAATGATATTAGTTCATAGACTGCCAGCCAGTGTGGGCCAGCTGTGCAGGGGCAGTTGGGGGCCCAAATAGGGAGATGAAGCAAGTGGAGTCTGCAAAACTGCCTAGCCAGTGCAGGAGGCAAAGTGCCACCAGCTTTCCCCAGGTGTGTGCTGTTACACACCTGACTACCTTTGTACCCCTGCCCCAAGAGCATGAATTTCAGCAACACACCATGCCAATGCTCTGGTAAAAGCAATTTACCCACCTAATCCTCACAACTGAAAGTATTCTGAAGTAAAATACAAACATCCTTTGAAGGTATCTGAGGCTATCCATTTAAAATTTCTATCCATTTAAAATTTCCCATCAACAAAAAATGTTTGGATATCAATGGAAGGGCCGTACCAAGCCAGGGAAGATTTAACAAAAGGATGTGGCTTGGCTGAGGTCGGATCACAGGTGTACACTGGAGACTCTCCTGTCCAGCTCCCACCTGCTGCTCCCACCTCCAGCCCTTGCCCGTGCTCCTCTCTCCACGCTGAACCGCCTGCAGGGCAAATCCGAGGAGACAGCCTTGGAGTTCTTGTCAGGACACGGAATCTGTGTGACCACCTCAGCTGCACACTGCAGCCACAGGTTGGGAAGGGAACCTCAGCTGACTAAAACAAAGAGTGATCTCTCATCAGCAGGCCGAAATTAGGAGCCAGGTCTAAATTAACCCAGAGCTGCAACCTGCTTTCCTGTGGCAAAGGTTGCACAGACTGGCATATCCTGGTGGAACAGCTGAAGTGAACAAAGCAATAAAGCAAGAAAGGGAAAGAAAGAGAGGTGTATGGACTAGGTATCCTCTCAGGGTCCCTTCCAATCCTACTCAAGGATTCTCCACTGTGAGAATAAATGCTGGCACATACAAGAACAACCTTGTGCTGTATTTGCTGGCAGAGTTTGAGCAGCCCTGTTCCCTTCTCTGTAACAGCTCTTGTAGTACTGACAGCAGTATTGAGGGTCTCATGTCCCAGCTGTAACCCAGCCTAGAGGTCACAGTAAGCTTTAAACATTGAAGGATCAAAACAAACCTTGCCTTGAGGTTTATTGGGGTTTTTAAGAGGTGTACTTTCTGAAAAGGTGGATCCCAAGGGCAGTGCTTTCTCATCTTTTACATTGTGCATTTTCTTGGGGAAGGGGACCCAGACTAAGATGGTTCCAAAAAGATCTCATTTTTATCCTCATTTGATGTGTTTTTATTTGCAAATTCCCCAGAAAATTCTGTGGTCTGAGGAGAATCTCGGCCTCTCTTCAGTAAAGGATTTGGTATTACTGAAGATCTGCAGGGGGATTTTCGAAGTACTTTGGTTTAAGTGTTCTTTGTGGTAATGGTTTAGTAAGAGCACAGCTTTACCATTGCTGTGTAGCTCTGAAATAGAACAGACTCATTCTTCTGCTACAATCTCCTCATAAAGCTGGCACCAGGGTTTTGAGATAAAGCACAGAAATTACCTTTCCATTAAGACATTCTGTGTTGCAAGCCTGCATGTCACATTAGTCACATTAATATTTCATGTTGTAACAGATTTATACACTTGATGCAAATCTCATCATTACCTCATACAGCAGCCTCAGGTGGAGTGACCCAAAGCCTGTTCTTTTAGGGATGGGCTGGAAGAGATTGTTCTGGAATGATCTGCTCTGGTCAATCTGTGTGCTGTGGGGAAAAACTATAACAAATGTCACAAAACTCTTCTAAATGCAACCAAGTGTAGATATCAGATCTTCAACACCAACTATTTCACCCTGTTTCACCCATTTCTGTCCCAAGAGGACTCTACTCCATGCTAATATAGACATTGCTCCACTGTATCTCCTGCTTTTCCCACTCTTTCCATTTCTGCTTTTCATACTCTCTTTAATTGTCATTAATTTTAAAACAATCAGTTAAATCAAACAGATTTGATTTAAGCAAGCTTTGTGGAGTGATAATTACCCAACATTTTCTCTGTGCATTTTTTGGTGCTAATTTTTAATATTTTACTTTGCTTTAAAATCTATTTTTTTAATTATTTCATTTTCATCTTTTCACTATAATTTTTAGGCACACATTTGTGTCTGAATAACTCCAAGTCTTCTAATAACATAATTGCATGTCTGATTTTAAATAATTTGCAGTATTAAGCAGTTAAGGACGTCAGTTATATGAGAAATGGAGGTACTCAGGGGATTCAAATGACTTCAAAGAAGATTTGGGGCTAAATTGGAACACTTCTGCATCCCACATCTCTGTAATATTTGATGACCCACAATTTTAATCAGGTTAGGGAGAACATGGGTTTATCTATGTGTGACAGAGAATATTGTTCTCATATACACCAGTGACAAATATTGGACTGTACTAAGTAAGTAAATAATAAGTAAGACAGAATACCTTTTAAAACATAATTTTAAGTGGAAATTTCATTCTATTTACTCTTTTGCAATTAAATTAGGAATTTGAGAATTCTGTAGAGAAAAGGAACTTAGCATTTGGCCATTTAAAGTCCAAATCACCCACTAGAGATGCTCACATTTCTTAGTGGAGCACTCTGCTGCTCACAACAGCCTGTCCACTTGGAAATAGGCAATGACACGATAAACTTGCACCATCAATAAATTAAAGTTTTCTTTTTTGATACAACATTCTCCTCTTTTTGTATAGTAATGAGGACAACAAAGTAATTTTGTCAGATATGTATTCTGTTTACTTCAGGTTTAAGAATGTATATTATCAAAAACAAACCTTTGGAAGAGCTTTAACAGTTTGAGGTTCTTCAGGGATTTCCAGGGATTCCTCAATGAGACTTTTTTACATTAATTACTTCTGAACAGGTGTCAATGTTGCACTTTTGGGAATATTCTTCATGACAGAATGGGAAAATAGCTACTAAAAAGATATAGCCTTCTGGGAACATTGTGGTACTATTGGAAAAGTGCTTTCATGGCCACAGCCTGGTGTGCCAGGGTTCTGTTCCCCAGTCTACCAGAAAAAACTTATGTGACCATCTGTGCATAACATTCAATCTTTGAAACACAGATAACTGACCACTTCTGAAGGCTTTGACTCAAACCTATGATGCTTCAATTACTCTTCTGTAAAGTAACAACACCTCTCTACATGAGAAGGGTGTTTTAAGTAGTTCCATTCCTAAAGAGAAAGGGCAGTAATATTTAAGTCAAGGAATCACTCACTACATTGTGATTGTGATATTATGACTCCACAGCTGACAGACATCATAAAGATCTGCAAGAAACTTAACTGTGCCTGCCAACATTCATTCAAGTTGAAAGTGAGTAGCAGTAGCATTATCTGAATAATCAAATAGTTATTCTTTGGCATTAAAACCCACTGTGACTTAAAAATATATGTTTTTCTTAAGACCACCAAGACAGCAGGATCTGCATGAGGACTAATTACTGATCTCTGACATACACAATTGTGCAACAGCATCTCAGCAAGGTTAGCCAAACCTCATGCTTTTATATGTTTCAAACAGTGCCAGAGATTCCTCTTCCAACTCCAAGTTTGGCGTCTTCTTTATTTTACAATAATTCTGTGCTTGGGAATCTGAACAAAGGCCACCAGAAACTTGAAATCCAGAAATGAAGTCCAGAATAAACAACAGACCAGTGTCAAGCTCACTCACACTGGCCTGTTGGTGGCACAGACACATCATAGCATTTACAAGAGTCCAGACCCCTGCAGATGCTCTTACTTCTTTATCTCAGTTGTTAGATAAGGGTAATAAGGGTATTGTTTCAGGATTGTTTTAGAGCCAAGACCATATCCATGATTATTGAAGGAGTCTCTAAGAGATTGCAAATTGAACATTTTCTCCTCATAAAAATGCCTTGTTTTCTGTGAAATGCAACCTGCAGAAAAGCTGTTGTATGATATTATAAAAGAGTCAGTGGAATGTCCTCTGTCCATTATCAGATTCTCTACCTACCTACTCCCTTTCCTTTTCTTTATCCTCTCTCAAAAATTATATAATTTAAATCACTGATGCTTTCTGGGATGTTTTGAGAGAGGCCAGATGAGTGAGGCCTTTGCATCACTTTCACTGCAGACTGGCACTGAGGGATCCTCTGCCTCACAAATGAGACAACAAAATTCAGTGCAAGACCTTGTCAGGGCAAAGCACATTATGTTTGCATCAAGCATTCTTCCTCACAGGCACTTCCAACTTTCCCACCATTCTCATCACACCAGATATATTTAGCATCTCCTCCCTAGAAGCTATTTGTTAAGAAAATACACATTTTCATTTTTTGCAGTGTTTTAAATGGCCTTGTCCCACTCCATGCATAGCAATGGTCATACTAGTAGAAAAGTAGATGTTACTTCCTTTTGCACTTCAACATCTCATAACTTATCATCTTGTGATCTGATGATGAGAAAGGTATCTCTTTCCTCTGCATGAAGCAGCCATGGGATTTATTTTCAGCCTAGAGAGAGAAGTGACTATAAGGAGCTTGACATGGCCACAAGATTATTTGCATCTGGGTTTTTTTGCTGCTTGTTTGTACAGGGTGAACATGTGAATCTACCACCTTTGTGTCACAAATCCTGACAGAACTTTTCCCTTCACCTTTCCCTCCTTCCTCAATGGAAAAAGTGGTTGTAACAATTAACTTATGTAAAATAATGACTGCATTTGTAGACAGATCACATTTTCACCAATGCAAAGGTCTTTGAAGTTGACATGAGAAGGACCTAACTGAATGCACAACACTATTGCTGTATATTAATACATCACCTTTTCTGAGTAAAAGTTTTGTTCCTGGCTGCACCAATGCTACCAGTCAGGAAACAAACTAAATGGCATATGTTTTCCAATGCCAATTCCAAGGTAATATGTGTCCATCTATCTTTGCAGAACATTTTGGGCAACATCAATGTGATGGCAGTAGAAGAAAAAACACCAACATGCTACAGACAGGCCTAGCTGAGACTGAGAAAGAAAAACTCCAAACCTCTTCTAAAGGCAGAGCATAAATACTGCAGTTCACAAAGTATTGCCAAGTGTTCTACAACTACTGTATTTTGATACAACTGAAAAATACGATGGAGCTGAACTCAAATTAGGACTGGTATTCCTTCGTGTTTGCTCAAGGAATGAAAATGAAAGCTGTTGTACATTTGTATCAAATTAGTGTGCCAGAAAATTGTGTTGGACTAAGAGAAATGGCCACAAATGTCATTGCTGAGAGCAGATACTTTCATACTTTTCTATACCCTTTCTTTTTTCCAAACTGTACTCCAAAAGAATGGACATTTTCCTATTTGTCTGAAAAATCCCTTCCTTTTGGTTAAATATCCCTGCAAATTATGACACACCTTCACATACTCATTGCATCAGCTTTCATCTACTTAACTATTATCAGGGTGTTCATTGTAGAAACATTCATACACTTTCTACCTCTATTACTCTTCCCACTGTAGTGAGCTGAACTGATTCTGCACACATTTGGTTCTCACAAAAGTTTGTTGGGGTTTAGCAGCCAGTTAGTACCAGTTAGCCCAAACCTGAATTCTGAAATCCTCACTCACAACCTCCAAGTACTTCTACAAGGAGATGCCAGGTCTTTGGTTGTTCTTCCTCATAAGCGGCCCTTTGCTTTCAGGTCTGGGTACCACATGCTTGGGTGATGTCTGCATACTTTTGGACAACCTCAGCACCAAGCCTAGCATTCCCTCATAACACCTGTAAAACACCTGAACTGGTTGCCCACAAACTTCTGATTTCACAGAGTTCCACATACTCTGGCAGGACTCTCTACAGATGCAGCAGTCTGTCCTAAAACTATCAGGATGATTAATAGAGAATATGAGAAAGAAGTCTTGTCATTCAACTTTGTAAATACTTTTGCAACTAATAAGAGGAGTTTCAAATGTAGAATTTGCTCTGCCTTCAGCTCTGTCAGGGCAGTTTAACACAGCTGTTCCTGTTTTCTAGCACAGCACAGGTACTGCAACTAGACACCTTGAATACAGTACCTAGAACCTTGCCTCAGAACTAACTGGAGGGACAACAGGGTAGACCAGCAGCAACCACTGCAATTGTATCACCCTGTTGTCAATATTTACCTGGTCAGGTGAGCAGTGGTCTGCTCCATTGCATGCTACTGAAAGGGATGGGAAACCTGAGGTGGGGAAAGGCTGATATAGGTGCAGCATCAGGCTCCTCTCTCAAAGACTCTGGAGAGCAGCGCTATGAACTAGTAGTGGTGAATATACAAGTAGTTAGTTACTGAAGCTATGGGAAATACTTTCCAGGCTGGTCCCACAAAAACAGATGGGAATATACCATTATGGGAAAAATGTTAATTTCACTGAGTTCATTCAGTTCATGGAAACAGAGAGAGCCCATGAGGAAAGACTGCAGAAGCAGCTTGTGCCATGCTGTGGGCTCCTCAGCACAGGTCCACAATTGGTGGTTGAACCCTACAACTCTTCTCTCTGATCTCTATGGATTAAATGAAGCTTATCAAAAGATGAAAGCATCCAGAGGTCCATGACAAGGACAGAGCTGAAAAGAGGCCACAGCAAGTTTATGAACCCTGTTTGCATCTGCATGGTAGCATGAAGAGGAAATCAGCTGTGTCACATTGAGACAAGTAAAAACCATTATTTTACTCTGGCTTTCCATTTCCAGAATATGGGTAGTACTGTCCATAAAAACTCTCCCTTAGCTTTGCCCTGGATTAAGCCAGACAGCTGCGTACATTACATCATTATCCACAGAGAAGCAAGATTCTCCATGTTCTAATAATATATTTTTAAGAAATGCACCAATCTCTCACCAAAGGACCTAAGCAAAGATCTGACGAGTAAGACTGATTTTCCGCAAGACTGACTCACATCGTGTTATGCCTCTTCAGAGAGGGCAAAATGTTCAGACATGAACTAATAGAGCAATTCCTGAAACTAGTGGGACATGCCTATGTGGTCCTGGGTTCATGAGGACACTGGGCAATGGGTGGAGATCAGCGACAAACCAGGGGTGAAGGGACAGGAGATGATGGGTAAAGGAGAAATGTCTCAGTGGCAAGGCAGGAGATGAGACTCTGTTGCAGAAAGACAAAAGAAGGAGCAGGGCCCTTGAGAGGGGGAGAGGCTGTGAAGAGGGGAAAACCAATGAGCTGTATCAAAAAGGGCAAAGAGGAAAGAGCCTTGCCTCTCCAGTTCACACTTCCTACATTTCTGAAATATCCAGCTGACATTATGACATGAAAATCTATCCAGTTAACTCAAGGATCTCGGGGACTTGTCACCAAAGGGTTATGTCTTCACTTTTAGAAGGTGTCACTTTAGTTCCTGATGTCAATCCCCAGAGCCTCTGCCAGCATCATCAACACTTCCAGGTAGATGGGAACTGTACAAGTTGCTGCTTGGCAGCTCAGCTGAATGTGCCTGAAGTGAAACCTGCAAGGTTCAGGAAGAGTAGGGATCTTGCTTTATCCCAGATGAACCTGGTTGTAGAAAATGTATCTCTTTCCTTTGTGGTTCTATTAAACACATGTGGACAGCTGGACACACTTGCTAATTTTCCTCTCTCACCTCCAAGTTCAGACTCACCCCACTTCCAGCAGGCTGGCCTCCATGAACACTGAATTCAGCTTGGGTCTGAAAGACTTTGGGGTTTTTCTCATTACTAATCAGCCCTACACATGGCACAAATTGTCTCTAGGAACATCCCATATTTATTTCCTGCACAGCTGGTCAGTTAAGCCAGAACAGCTCCCCAAATATACCAACAGATGTGTCCTTGCAAGTGTACACATAACATCTTGGACATTACTGTTCTGTCTTCCAGGAAGTAAATGTTCTTTAAGTTGGATAAAAATGATTTAAACTGGATTAAATTGTACTTTCTCTAGCAGTCAGCCTCATCAGCTCTGTAAGCATTCCCTTCATTGATGCCTTTTGGGCTAAGGTTTGTTATTTCTTTGTGCTGTTAATTAGCTGATAACAGTGGCAAGGAGTTGTGGGTGCCCAGGACTACATTTCTCATGCCTTTGTGAGAGATAGTCTGTACAGCTCTGCTGAGGCAGAACAATAAAACCCCATAGCAATTAAAGAAAACTGATCAGTCCCATAAATATAAGGTATATTAGACTTCCTTTTGTCCAGGGACCTGGTAAGCGTTTCATGCCTTTATTCAAGAGAATCCAGTGGGAAGCTCTCAGCCTCAAGGAAATGTTTATTATTTGAGCTACTGAAGTTATGCCTGAGTAACATCCCTACTATTCTCCCCTAAAGCAAAGGGGAGTTCATAACACAATTTGCTAAATTAGATCCACTGACTGGACTGCCAGCTCTTAGCAAGCATTTACCAGCACCCAGGTTCCCCAGGCAGCAGAGACTGGCTGGTTGCGCTGGTCACAAGGCTATTTCCATGACCTGAGAAAGGTGAGCTTCACTCTTCCCAATATCATAACCATATTTAAACAAATGGCTAGCAGCTGCTGTCTTCTCCCTCTCTGTTGCAAAATGTCCCAAGCTCTCAGGACAGAGCTCAACACCTTCCTGCAATCCACTCCTGGAAACCACCGGCAGGCGGAATATCAAAAGGTGATAGTTTAAGGTTTATTTGATCTCATCCAGTTCTTCAGGTGAAGGACTCATACTTCACAGCCCACTTTCTTGTGGTATTTAGTCATTAAAAGCAGAAAATCTTAGAAGATTTTCTGTTAAGTGTCTCCAATTCCCTCATCAAGTTATCTCTGACGTTCAAATTTGAAAACTTACACAATGGTCTCACTCTAGTTCTTGGAAGTAAACCCTTGTGCATCACAGCTTTTGTGCAATATATACATGCTAAAGTAAAATTAATATCCTCTGTTTAGTCTGAATACATTGGCTCAATGCCTAGAGTGACTAAGGAAAGAGACTATCATTTATAGAACAAAGCTGGAATTAATTCTGCTAGGGAAATGGACTGTGTTGAGAAAAAGTCTGGGAGAGGTGGAAAACAATGGGACTCTCTCTATCCAGAAGTCAAGGGTTGTCACATATAAACTGCAGTCTGGGAAGCAGAGGGGACATGACATGCAATAGCTCAGAGAATAAGGGATCTGATCCAAACTCCTTGACTGCCACTGAAAGTTTCTATGTTTCTGAGAGTGGGGTTCAGATGACATCTGTATACATTGAGTTATTTACAGTTGCAGGGCCAAATTCCATTTTCATTCATCCTGGTATTCAAATAGAATTAGTCCTTCATAACACAGACAGATCCACACTTCTTAGCATGGGCAGACAAAGAGTGGCTCCCCTGAAATCTGTGTAGCTGTTCATACCTGAAGAGGATGTTCCACCCCACCCATTCAGAGGGAAGGAGAAGAAAAAATTGCTCAGCTTATCCATTAAGCCCCCAATATCTATTAAATGTTTTGGTCATGGTTCTTGAAACATATAAATGTAGTTTGAGGATTTTCATGGTAGACATTGTAAGGCTTTGTGAACACTGTCTCACGGTAAGCTAGGCCCATGCCAGCAAATATGACTTCAGCATGCCAGCTATGACTTCAGCAGCAAAAAAATTTCACATTTCCACCCCAGAACTGGAAAAATGTTTGAAAGAGATAGACTAATTAAGTGCTGCTAATATTTAAGCAGTTTAGGGTTGAAATACTTTTGGGGTTTAATAATGAAAGAGAAAAATGGGTATTATGTTTGAACTTGGGAACAGTTTAACTTGAAGGAATATGGTATAGATTAGAGGGTGCTTATACCTGTCTTGGAACAAAAACTTAATCACTGTTCCTATAATAAATATTTCTGTAAGCTAATCTCTTCAAAGTGGTGAGCTGTGTTTCTTTGGAGTAAAAGAATGGTATATGAAAACAGCAACAATACAGAACAGCCCACCTACTGAGGGCAAATTGTTTTACACACTACAGACTACAAGATAATCTGTCTTAATGTTTGCATTTAAACACATTGGCTCAAGAGAATATGATATTTATTAACAAAATCCATAGAATAAACGGTTTTCCGCAGGAATTAATATGACTTGCATAGTAAACTCACTAACAAAAATGGAGTGCTTGATTGCTCCTTTTATTTGGTGAAGTTATACACTAATCAAAAAGATTTAAATGTTACTTTCTTTGTGGCTGTGTCTTGTTGGAATCACAGTGGTTTTAAGAGCAATGATAGTCAGCAATGATAGCATGGGAATTTATAAATGAAAAAGTTTAGAAGTCTCATAGAAAATTGGTTAAAGATATCCCTCAACCCTTGAAAGAGTTGGCAAACTAGACCACAGGTAATTTTATGTCTCAAAAAGGAAAGCAAATTTGAAGGAAATGTTTAACCATTCATAACTGGATTGAATATGTCATAAAATTTTACCCATCATTAAGCCTTGATAGTGTAATTAATAAAACAGCAGGGCACCAGATCTCACTAAGACACTCTATGGATGCTATTATTGGAAAACTCTTTCTAGGTCCCAAAATTATGACTTTCAGGTACTTTGTTGTTTGCTATCAGTAGTTTAAAATTGTGTTTGTAGGGATAATAATATGTGAGGCCTAATTATTTTCAACATTATTTCATAAGTCTGTAATTACTGATTTATGTATTTTTCCCCCTCTTCTCCCCCAAAAAAGTGCTGGCATTAAATAGTAATAAGCATTATATATAAATCCCATTTCATTCATTTTCTGTTATCAATACAGCGTTAACACTGATGAAGCAAAGCTCTATATAAAGGTAGATTTACTCAGCAATTCAGTACTTCCATTCCTTTTTAATGCTTGGGAGGAGGCTTCAAGAGAAAAAATGCTGGCATGGGAGGTATATGCCCCCAAGGAAAAAACTGAGAGGTGAAAGATGGAAACTCAACAGCATCACTGATCCTGCTGTACCCCCGGTGACTGCCAGGCCACCACCAGGGGTCTTCTAGGGGGCAAGGAGCACATTCATGGATGTTTGCTACTTCTGCTTACCTGTCATGCATGACGCAATACTTTGTACTCCTAAATCGTGCAGATACTACTTGCAGAGTCTCTTGACACAGAGTGAAAGTGGTTTGGACAGACATGACCCAACAAGCAGAGAGAGGTTCCTGCTCCATGCCCTGAAGTAAGTTTACTCGGTTAACGGAATATTTTGGGCATGATGTGGTTTGTCTGTTTATTCACATGCATATGACTTGTTTCCTTGCATTTTAGCAAGCTATTTACTATTGACTGGCAATTTGGGCCATTTATTTTTTTAAAAAAAACAGTGTGGGTAGTTTTGCCACCCTCCTGACATTTTACTTCTAATGCCTTATGCTATAAAGCAATATATTCCTCATTTACTTGCCGAGCTTGCTCTAAAATGCAGCCAATCTGTCTTCTCATGAGTGGTTTGCTACCCTGTTTCTGCTCTGCTGTATTCATCTTGACACAGCTAGTTTCCTCAGTCTTTGCTCTCAGCACAAAAGTCTGCTTGCATGTGAGGCTCATGATCATTACTGTCACAGTGTTAACTTTTACCCTGAGCTCCTGCACCAAGTCTGAGATCCGTTTTCATTTGCTGTACTGCTTTGGCAAAACAGTCTTTTTATTGCCTTAACTGCAGTTTGCATACAGAATTCACTCCTAAAAGATTTACTGAACTCTCCAGATATACTTTATTCACTTGTTTTAAACATAAATTGAGCTCACATAAGTAAACAATGTCTTCAATCCATTTCTTGAAACTAATTAATTTCATTTAGCACCTTCAGTCACACTCTCATAGATTTTTCTTCATGAAAGTCTGTAGAACTGTCATTTTTTTCAGACTTTTTTTTTATTATGATGGTCATTATTATATGAATTGGTGTGATAGTTTAGCAACTACAGTTTCACTTCAAATCCATTTTGTTCATCCCTTTGAAAGAATAAAAAAGAAAAGGTTATAATACCTTAATAGCAGAAGGTAGATTGACTGAAAGGATTTTTGATCCAGCCATGACTGTTTAAGATATTGTGTGTATTGCCTGAGCAATGGAAACTGCACCTGTGTGAATTGGGGTACAGCAAAAAAAAGGTGAATTAGGAACTAATTGTCATTTGTTCATGAATGGGAATGAATAACATTAGCAGACTGCTGCCAGCCCACTATGTGTTAGCTACAAGTATGTGCACAAACATTTACTGCCAATAAGCTCATCTGCAGGAACCTATTAAACTGAGATAACAAGATGTCTCAGGCTCATCTGCTTGCTCTGATAGGTGACATACCAATCTTGAGATAAGTCTCAGTAGTATATACCATCATCTGTAAGCATTCAAATGCATTGCAGAGATCATCAGCATATAAATGGAGTTCGGAAGAGTTTTTTACTAGCTCTCAAGTCAAATAAAGTTTTGTCAATGCAGTTCACAATTTGAGCCCACAACACATATCCAACACTTCTCATATCTACCTTAAAATATTAGAAGGAAATGCTGTGATGTGAACATGCACACAAATCTCCAGGGGCACATTTTACTAGTGGTGTCTTTTCAGTGGTGTCTGAAGCATTTAGAAATGCTTCCCACACTGAGCCAACTTTTGAAGTAGGCCCAAAATCAAGGAGACTGCCTGTCCTAACTCAAGAAAGGATAAGCAGGACTGTACCTGCTAATCGAAGATGACAGGTGCATACTAGAGATAATTGTCATCTAAATGATGTTCACTGACAGCCAGGGCACCCAACCTCCTTGCATGGGACTGAAAAGGAAAATTCTGAGGCAAAACTGGGAAAAGGGAGTCAGAGTAGGGCTGCATAAGCAGTCTGAACTTGAGATGGGAGACAAGGGTAAGGTAATAGTAGTCCTGGGTTTTGTTATGGACCAAAACCAAAAAAGCTTCTGCAGAAAGTGGCAAGGTTTGGGGAGCAAGGAGATGACCTTTCTGCCAGAGATGTGTTTGGATTTGGAGGTGGTCCTAATGCTGCTTTTGGAGTCATTTTGGTCAAGCAGTTTGTTTTTCCCAGGCCTCCCTCTTTCCCTGGACTGCTTTTTTAGAAGACAATGCAAAGCAAAAACAAACTGCAATTAAGTTCAGGTAACACTAAATGTCTGACCTGAATCCACAAACACAAGGGGTCTTTCAAGCTGAAGCTGGAAATTTCATCCCTATGTCAATGGTCTCAGTATTACTTTGAATGCCAGCTGAGATCATCTAACAAACTGAGACCACAGGTAATTGTGTAAAGAAAACAAGACACCCTCAGGATGGAGTCAGGACTTTAACTCTGTGAGGTCTGGTTTCTGTTGGCTTAAAAAAAATACAGTATTTCCTATGCTTATTGCAGGGTCCTGAAAGGATCGATAATAATACAATCTTTTCCTCGTTCGACAAACAAACTGTAATACCCAGCTTTGAAAACTGAAAAAACTCCATCTTTCAGGTGTTAACAGTTCAAACAAAAAGTCAGATCTTAAAAGGTGAGCTTATACTGTTCTATTTGCTGTAATTTGCATAGATACAATGCAGGGGAGACTTTTCTTTATGCTACAGGAAACAAGGAGTTTACATCAAAGAGCACTGAAAGGTTCTGTAAGTTCACAGAGCAAGAAACCCCTTTGGTCTACGTATCTGGAGAGAAATCTCATGAAAACAGGCTCTTCCATAACATTTCTAATCCTAGCTGGCTCTGAAACATCAGAGTGATAACATTTCTCAAGTTATTTCAGTAGCCCTGGTTTTGGTCAAACACAGGAAGCATGTAAACTTCACAAACAAACAGAAGTCTGACAGACAGAGGAAGCCTCAGAAGAAAGGCTTACCTCAGATTTATCTCATCTATGGGTAAAATTTTTTATAATATTAATAAAGATGCTATGTACTTTCATCCCAGAATCATGGGATACCCCAAGGCCTAGTCTGTGCTTTAATTTTTAAACTATGCACTTCTGTAAACCCAGAGTTCCTTAGTGCCATGGTTAAATCTACTTTTCCAGCTGCTCTACCTGTGTGAGACATTTTGTACTTACTTTGTTTCACTGAACTAAATGTAACTAAATAAAACTCTATCTGGGGTAGGCTGCTGTTGCTGAAGGAGAGAAATATTTCAACTTAGACATAAGTTCCCACCAGAAGGAATAGAATTAAAAGAAATAGCATGTGCTCCTCTCGTCCTGGATGGCTGCCGTTTTTGGTTTTCTTGTTTTATTTTGTTTTTTGTTTTTTGCTGTGATCCTTTCTCAAACAGCTGTGCTGCAGAGTGCCTTTCTCTCCTCTTTGCACATACCCTATCAGTAACAGACCCCAAAGACCTCATCTCTGCTTACTGTTGTTGGCTTTCATACTTTTTTCATGCCTAAATTGGGAGTTTAGAATTCAGTTCTCTCTTTTTGTTATTTCCTAACTTACTTTTACTCATTTTAAACTTTTTGAACCTTTGCAATCAATCCACTTGCTTCACAGTAGAGCCTATGAAGCCCTAAGACCTGAAGACACTGCCATGGTATTAAATGATCAATGAACTCTCTCTGTCTTGCTTTTTCAGAGTGGAGGTCAATATGGCAGATGCTGTGGCATTCAGTAGCAGTCACACTGAAACATTAATAACACCTTTTCTGCATTTTTACCCACTGGTTTGTGATTTTATTACATGATTACAAAGGAAAACTGTGTGTCCAGCCCACATCAGTCCAGTCAAGACAGAAGATAATTGCTTACACAAAATAATCTTGATAGCTTGTACTTCACAGTGATTTTCCTTGTACAGTTAAAGAGAACAAATTGCAGTCTGCAGGTCAGCATTGAATTTGCCAATAACATTAGCAGTCTAAAGAAAGCTGTCTGCCATCACTCAGTAGTATTGTTTGCCTGGTTCCTAGACTTGTCCAGTCTTAAGTAAAAGCAGCAAAACATTGACAGAAGGAAGAATGTCACACAGGCCTTCGAGATGCAAATATTCCAAAACCAAGGAGGCTTGTCTGAAGTCCCTTCATGGAAGTATAGAGAGACAGTGCTACAAAGGAGAAATGCTGCTGGTCTGTGAGCAGAACAGGAGACTGGGTCTATGGCTGAACAAACACTTCCCCTGCAAAACCTCTTTGACTCCTCTTGGCTTCAGCAGAAACGGATGGACCGGACCTCCCAGCAGGGCACTGCCTTCTAGCCCATCATGTCACTTCTCAGTCTTTCATTCTTCAAGACCATCAAATGCTTTTACATGTTTACAAGTAATATACTTGGCACAAGGATATTCCCCACTCTCACGAGTAAAAGCATTTTTTGAGTTTTGAGCATACTTCCCATTTAAGACAGCATCAGAATCATCTGGCTCTTGAATGGCTGAGGACTCCTCATAACAAAGAAAGAGAAGCCAGAGTTTGGGAACTACCAGCTATAGGCAAACCAAATGCAAATAAAGGGATCTAAACTTATTAACAGTAAGTAAATTTTCCAGTGGTAGTTTGCTGTTAAAAACCATGAGCCTAGTAGTGCTTCTACAGCAGACACTCGTGCTCCAGGCATAACTTTCCACCTAGCAAATCCAAGCAAGAGAAGGAAACATGATCCCATTCCCCCTTGAGGTACCTGCTCACTCCAGAGGCTAAAAGAGACCTCTGAAAGATCAGTGCGTTGGTGTCAGCCAGAGATATCCTCCTCTTGTTGCATCTCACTCTGGTTTTGATCCAGACTCAGGCAGATTTCAGTAGCAGGATGGTCATTCTCAGCAGAATCATGCCTGAGCTCTACCCATGCCCTGGCAGCTGGCTGGCCTCAGAAGCAGCCCTGGGCATTGCCAGCAGCGCTCCTGCTGACAGCGCTCGCAGCCAGGCACAGCTCCATGTGCAAGCAGCCCTTCCCCTGCGGTCACTCCTGGTGCCGGCTCTCTGCTGCCAGTGCTTGTGGCTGGCTCTTCCCACTGGCCAGGGCTGGTGCTAGCTGCCCTGCTAATTGCTCTTAGCTAGTTGTTCCAACAAGGTTTGCTCCCAAGTAATCTTTCCCACCACCTGTTTGCTGCTTTCCTTGTTGATTTCCTGGCTGCTGCCCTGGTTTGCAGAAAGGCTCTCACAACAACCCCTGCAGTGACCCAACATGCAAAACCTATGGACTCCTCACTTCAAAACCAGAGGAAAACCCTTCAGGCTTTCATCCTCTGAAACCTAAACACTGTCCAGCACCTTCTTTCCCGAGTGTGAAGAATAGTACCATGTTTTCTACCTCTTTAAACCTGATTGTTCATAAAGGAAATGGTCCCTAATAAAGAAAAAAAAAATTATAATCTCACTTCATCCTATTCCATTAGCCTCTTCCAGACTCATTACTTTAACTTTTGAACACATACCAACTGAGGGTACCTCCCTCTCATGGTAATCAGTGTGTCTCTACAATCAAATCATCAGACTTATACTGACAGTGTCATTGCTAGCATTACTTTTGGTAACTTAGCTTTGATCAGTATTTGTGTACTGTTATGCTCTTCTCCTAATAATGTAATATTTTCAGCACTGCAACATCCTTAAATAAAGAGCATTATATGTGTGCAAAACATTACAAAATTACACATCTCTCATTCAGATAACAGTTGAAGACTTTCTTCTAAGTGGCAGCTAAATTTCTTTTGCAGATCCAAAAACATAGGTTTCCAGTGTGTAACTAAACCTTTCTTTCCTTAAAAGTTTTCAATTTTTTTTCCAAAGTACATGTCACTATAGAGTGGACTCTCCAGCTACTTTAGCTGAGTACCAAAGCTTGTAATGGGAGTATCTTCTTTTATCTGTGAAAGAGAAAAATGGGCAGAATTCTACATGGAATTTCACAATAGGTCTTAAAAAGCTGAACTTTATGTCCAGACCACAAGAGGCAACAGAATGAGTTACAGCAAAACTCTGGTAAGAGGCTAACAGTTTGCAGAAAACATGTACATCACTAAACACTAACTAATCTGTCAGGCGTATCAAGGAAAATCAAAGCTTATTACAACATGTGCAAATAAGGAGTTGATAAAAGTGTTGAACGGTGTTAGACACGGAACAGCCCACAGGGGAATTTCCATGAGAAACACATCCATTTGGTAACAATTCCCCATCAACAAATACTTTTTGAAATCTGCCAGCTGGCCAGCTCTTAATCCATTTAGTGCATGCTATACTCACATTTTAGCTGCCATGGTGCTAAACCAAGTGACTTTGAAGAAATATACATATACTAAATCTGAATTATTATGTTTATTAACCTATATGTAGTTTTATGAAAAACCAAAATAGTAGAAAATATTTTTCCACAAAATAATTTATGGTGTGTTGACCCAGACTGGATGGCACATGCCCACCAAAGCTGCTCCCCTCCACAAGTGAACAAGAGGAAATACAACAAACATGACTGAGTTAAGGACCAGGAGAAATCACTCACCAAATACCATCACAGACAAAACAGACTTGAATTGGGGAAATAATGTTGAATTTATTACTAATCAAAATAAGAAGAGAATAATGAGAAATAAAACAAATGTTGACACCCATCTTCCTCCCATCCCTCCCTCCTTCTCAGCTCTACCTACTCCCTGCAGTGACACAGGCAGACAGGGAGTGAGAGTTCACAGTTCATCACAGGTTGTTTGTGCTGCTGCTCAGGGAGAGGAATCCTTCCCCTGTTCCAGTGAGAGTTTCCTTCCACAGGGGACAGTTCTTCATTAAATTCTCCAGTGTGAGTCCATCCCATGGGCTGCAGATCTTCATGAACTGCTCCAGTGTGGCTCCCTTTCCACAGGGTGCAGTCCTTCAGGAACAAGCTGCTCCTGCATGGATCCCCCACGGGGTCACAAGTCCTGCCACCAAAACTGCTCCAGGGTGGACCCTTCTCTCCAAGGGTCCTGGCAGGACCCTATTTCCTACAGGTTCACAACCCTCTTTCAGGCATCCACCTATTCTGATGTGGGCTCCTCCTGGCTGCAGGTGGATCAGAGGGCACAGCTGCCTCACCATGGGCTGCACCATGGGCTGCAGGGGAATCTCAGCTGCAGCACCTGGAGCACCTCCTGCCCCCCTTTCCTCACTGACCTGGGTGTCTGCAGGGCTGCTTCTCTCACACATCCTCACTCCAATCTTCTCTGGCTGCATTTACTTCTGCGAAATAACATTTTATTTGCCTTCTAAAATATGTTCCTACAGAAGCATTGCTACCACAGCTGATGGGCTTAGCCTTGGCCAGAGGAAGATCCATCCTGGAGCTGGATGGGATTAGCTCTGCTGGAAAGTGGGGAAGCTTCTGGCAGCTTCTTAGAGAAGCCACCCCAAACAGACCTGGCTACCAAACCTGGCCATGCAAAAGCAATACACATGTTGATTGGCATCAGTGTATTACATGATTCTTTACTTGTTGATCCAGTTTCTGCTTTATTTTTGTTTTGCTTGGCAGTGGAAGTTTCCTGGGTTAAATTACAAATGGAAACACCAGAGGAAAATAAAAACTCTTTTAAAAATGACAGAGGAGAAAAACAGTGCTGGCAGAATCTGTACATTAATCTTTACAGAGGATGTTCAGCACCAACAGCACTCTTTGTTCAAGATGGCTTAATGGTAAGAAAATTAGTACTGCAGTCAGAGGGAAAATTTTTCACAGAAAGGTCAGGTCAATCATGCCATCAGAGAAGTAAGTTGTATTGCTGTTTTACTACAGATAGTTCCATCATTCATTATCTGTTCTGTTTTAGCTATAAATTAAACCATTTTTTTTAATATGACTCAGATTTTTAGATGTATGTTAAGATGATTTTTAACCTGTCCACAAAATGTGAATTTTTCCACATGTAAAGAAAACATCTTTAGCACTGATTGAGTATTAATTGTGAGACTCTGAGGGTATGAAAAGTGTTTATGATTATTTACCACAGAATCATTGAATGTCCTGGGTTGAAACGAACCTTACAGACCAGCTAGTTCCATCCCCTCTGCCATGGGCAGGAATGCCAGCTGCTTGGTCAGGCTTCTCAAGGCCCCATTCAAACTTGTCTTCAACACTTCCAGATATGGGACAATCCCAGCTTCTGTGGACAACCTGTTCCAGTGCTTCACCACCTCTTAGTAAAGAATTTCTTCCTAATATTTAATCTAACCCTGCCCTCTCAAAGTTTAAAATAATTGCCCCTTGTCCTGTCACTGTCTTCCCCCACAAAAAAAAAACCAAAAACCTCTCCCTTCTTTTTCTAAGCCCCCTTTAGGTCTTGTAAGTCTGCAAGGAGATCTTCCCAGAGCTTTGCTTCTCCAGGCTGAACAATCCCAGCTCCCTCAGCCTCCCTTTTTAGGAGAGGTGCTCCATCCCTCACATATTGAGCTCCTGGGAAGTGGTGGTGTTGCCCTGGGAAAAGTTCCTAAGGAATTTGATGCAATACAAAGACAGAAAGGTGTAAATATTGATGTAGACATTTTCCTGTGAAACATTCAATATTTAATTTCATTTCATTTCAATATTTGGCTTGAATATTAAATGTTTAAATTAAGTAATTAAATAGTCACTCTGGATTTCAAGTATTATGGTCTTGACTTACTGAATTCTATGGGGAAAAACAGCATTAAAATTATTTTCAGCTTTTTACAAAGTTACAGTAAAAAGAATGGTAGAGACAATATTAGAAACTTATTTACATACAGTCCTAAGAGATTCTGACTGGGAATTTGGGCAGTTCAGATCATAACTCCTGCCAATATCATTATTTGCCTTTTCTCCCCGGAGATGATAACATTCTTAAAACCAAAGAAACTGCATAATTGTGTTCTTATACAAATTTAGAAGACAAATATATTGTCTCCTTATACCATTTTGGGTTTTGATGGGGTTTTTTTGGGTTGTTTTTGGTTCCGTTTTTGTTTTGGTTTTTTTGTTATTGTTGTTTTGGGGTTTTTTGGGGTTTTTTTTTTGTTTCTTTTCCTCAGTGCCCTTCAGTTACTGGATGTCTTCTCTCTAGTTCCCATTTCTGATTTGGGAATCTCCCAGGAGGGCAAAAAGCATTGCTGGTATATTCAAGAAGACCATAGCCAGTCCAGGTGAGCAGTAAGTGCACGAAGGTGAAGTGTCTTTTCCAAAGGCAAAACAGAATTCAGCTCCTGTCTGTTGTATGGTTGTGATCACCAAAGCTACTTTAGTCGTCAAGCAAAAATGAGATGTACATGACAGATAGTTGTGGATCACTGATAAAATCCATAAAGGATTCCATTAGGTATATGGATAATATAACATAAATCAAATAAATTCCTTACAACATGTAGCAATATAAACAAACTTTCCTTAAAGCCAACTATTTTTTTCTTCCCGGATGTGATACTGATGCTGCTGTTATGAACAATTAACATGAGAGTTTTGAAAAACAAAGATTTATAAAAATGAGGTAGGAGTGGGAAACATAAAACCCCTTACAGTCCATGTGATTTGATGTCTAAGTAGTGAGTATATATTTATAGTGCTAGAGGATTATCAAGGGAAAATAGCCCGGCTTGTTAACACCTGATCAGAGGGATTCACATCAGACTGATAAAATAAAAAAGGAGGTTCTTGTTAAAGTGCTGGAAGTTGATGGAGTGTTTTGTTACTGATAGTCTCACTCCCAGCAAGACTAACAGTGTTTGTACAATCTAATTGTAAGGGAAATTGGGTACAAAATGTTATCATATCTTTAATGGGGGACTGAGGATGAGTTAGTGGAAGTTTTAACAGGCTGGGCAGGAAAATGTTGATTAGTAGCACTTATGTGACTTGGAAGGTTTGAATTCTTACATTTAGGAAATAAAAACTTTAAAATAGTTTAACAAAGGTGTGAGGCTCACTGGAGCAGTTATTGCTCTCTTTTCTTACAGAAAATACTAAGAGGAGCATTGAGCGAGAATGACCAGAGGAAGTGGAGTGAGCAGACCCAGGGAGAAGCCCAAATCATAGCCAGCTCTGGTTCCCATTCACACCTTGGAAAAGACACCTTGCTTGCCTCACTCCTGGAGCCTCATTGGGACCCCAGGAACCATCCTGGATGCCAGAGTTGGAAAGCTCAGTGGTGACAACACTCCCATAGTGAACACCCAGCTAAAGAACAGCACCCACAGAAACCCAGACTTTTGGTGATACCTCAGCCATCTGGGCAGCCCAACGAGACACGTTTTAGGTGATGCTTCTCTCAGAGGAAGAGAAAACCAAACAAAAAACCTGCTCAAACTCCAGGTGGGACTGCCTCATTTTTAGCACTGTGGCCTCCCTTAGAGCTTTTGTGTCCCATCCAGCTGGTTAGATCCACCTGGGGCACTTGTACAGTGCATGTTGGTTGGGGTGTGGGAGCTGGGAGTAGGATGGAGTGCCATTATTGATGCCACGGGGAGCCCTCCTTGGAGGGAGAGCTGCCTGCATGCTGCCCAGCCCTGACCTTGTCACAGGCTTTGTGGATTTCCCACAGTCAAGCAGAGTCATCTCATCTCATTTCATCTCATCTCATCTCATCTCATCTCATCTCATCTCATCTCATCTCATCTCATCTCATCTCATCTCATCTCATCTCATCTCATCTCATCCCTTGTCATCTGGGAGAGCAGAATTCTGGGAGGTGTGAGGGAGAACAGAAGATCCAGTACCAGGCCTGGAAGGTAACTCTGGGGGCTCCACATCTTCCTGGAAAATGTTGCCTCTGCACCAGAGAGGGAGGGCTGTCTCCTCTTGTCTTTGGTGGTGTGGTGTGGTTCATGTACTCCCCACAGCTGGACCCATCTCACGAGCCCCACACAGCCTCATCCAGCCAGAGGAAACCCTTCAGTGTTCCAGTGCAGCAGACTTCCAGGTCTGGCCAGTCTGCTTGACATCCAGATGCACAGCAATGGGACTGTGCATCTCTCACTGGACAAACTCTCTTCTGGGTGTGTTTAATCAGCCCCTCAGTCATCCTGCAGCACTGGTGATAATGTTACTCTTGACCACCCACAGAAACTGTAATTGCTGTGTCAATCTAACACTTTGGAGAAGAGATCAAGATATTCTGATAAGATACTAGAATCACTTGCAGTTTTGGAAGGATATATATATATATAGAGAGAGAGAGAGAGAGAGAATATTATATATATATATATATATATACACACACACATGTATGTTGGTTTCAAAGACCATCTAAATCAGTGGGGAGTTTCCTATTTATCACCATTAGCTTTAGCTTAAACCCTGTGGGACTGACATTTAAGGGAGCAAGCAACTGGGCAGGGACTCCAGAGACTAGTTTACACAACAGTTTTTTCCATTTGCTTCTTAATGACCTCAGACACCTCTCCCTAGGACTCAGTTTCCCCATCTGCAAAGGAGGTAAACCTGATCTTCCTTGGAGAAGGATGAAAATCTACAGACAGAAAAGGTATGATGGGCTGAGTATTCTTATTTTCTACACAGTAATAAGAGAAGAAATGAAAAATAAAATATGAGAAAATGAATCCATTCGAGTAAATGTGTTTCCTTCTGGTGAGGAAGCTGATCTCGCTGAAGAATTTGTTAGCTATTACCAGAAAATTTCTCAGCAGCAGCTGCAGAGATTAGTAAACTGCAGCTACCCAGAACTCAAATCTATACTGTCTGTATTCAGAGTGTGCCATTATCAAATTCCTGTTTATCACTCTGTGCAATGGTGGTAGCTAAGGCTGATTCCCAGCCTCAGACCCTGCCCTTGGTGAACATAAAAAGCAAAATTCTCCTTGCCACTCATTCAGGAAGCAGCTTGAGACAGGGCTCAGCTAGAAATCAAACTGGAAAAAGAAGTCTGGGCTCTAATCTAATCAATGGAAAGTCTCCTCACTTTTACAAAGCCAGGATTTATCCCTGTATCCAAAAATAAATATCAAAGATTTTCCAGTGCATATCTGTGACTTTTTAAGAACGAGCCTCTATGGGCTTCCTCCAAGCAGCAGCAGCAGCCAGCAGCACCCTCTGCAGCGGTGCTTCTGAGCCTCGTACGAAATGTGCTCACCAAGGCTCGCAGCTATCGCACTCCTCAGTCCTACCACAGAGCTGCTGACCTCAGAAGAGTATTTTAGAACATTTTTTAGCTATGGCCAAGCTAAGGGTTGCTTGGCTGCAGGGTGTTTTGGAAGACAGTGCAGCCACATGCTTTGAATAACTGAATTAACTGAATCTCACAAGTTGAATTATATTTCCATTGGTTTCTACAGCTACTGGGACAGTGCAGGGCAGGACATGAGCTCCAGCCACAGAGCTGGAAATGCAGAGAAAGACACAGGATTCAATAATACCTCAGCTCTGCACAGTCCAGTAACAGGAGTGCTTTGGCACATGAATCTTCCATTAAGCACATTTTTGGAATCAGGCTGATGGTCAGGGAGGGGTTTGTGTTTGCTTGATAGATTTACAATAGGATGTCATTGGCCTTCTGCTCTGTGTTTATCTGGCTCTTGCTTCTAGTTAAGCATTTAAAGCAATACCCTTGGGCTTTGACTGCATGAGAACCAAACCTGCTAAAGTCAAATGGCTAAAACTTGAACACTCCTCTTTCCTAGGAATCTACGAATCCTTGGAGATAAGTAAGGAATTCTTGTCACTGAGATAATATGGACACTCAGGCTGGCCAAACCATCAAAGTGAGCCTCCATGCACTGCCAATAAATGCTGGAATTTGGGGTGATTTTTTCTGTCATAAAAGATAAAAAATACAGCTGTTTGTGTAAATCAGGACACACCTTAAAATACCTACAGCCCTCTGTTACCAGCACAGACAAGGTCCAGTGAAGGACACCTATCACTAAAGGTCAGTGAGCAGAAAAATGCAAATGGAAATTAGTAGCGTCAGAAGAAAAGTGACAGTAGGGTTCAGGGAATTTCAGAGGAAGGGTGGGCATCCAAAATGCAAGTCACCAAGGCTGACCTCAGACCATGAAAGGAAAGATCATCAGAGATGCCAGTAATGAAAGCAGATGGGGATGTGACATAACTTTGGCTTCCCAATACATCATTGACTAATTAAATGACCAATACCATAAAGATGATTTTTACCACAAAAATCTACAAGTGTCTAAAGACTTCAGAGAAAGTAAACTCATTTTGTAGATGATAAATATTAATGAATAACTCAATTAAGAGTCCCATAACCCTCCACTCAAATTTAAAACTTCTTGCCCCAAGTTACTCAACGAATTGCCATGGTGTATTGTGAAACTTATTCCTTATTTCAATCAGGAGATATTTTCTTCTCCAGTTACAGTAATAATAATCATGCCTTTGTTCTCTTTATGGTGGTCTTAGTCACAAAGAGTGGAATATAAGGGAAATATACCAAATATATGTCAGCAAAAATAATGGTAAGATTTAGCCATTTTGTATTTTTTCTTGAAACAACTAAACATAATTGTAAAGATAAGTGGTTCAAGATTTTTTTTTTGGTATAAGGGTTTTACATTGCTTTCTATCTTAAAGAAAAGCAATGTCTATTTAAAAACAACTTAGTTTTTCCTGCCTTTTAGCCACAGATGTAAGCCACATTATACCACAACAAAATTGTCTAATGTTGATGCAATTGCTGATCACAGTCGTGTTGGTCATTTATAGGAACCAGACCCACAAATTTGATTAGGAGTCACTGAATCTGCCAGTTCTAAACACAAATTCATCCTTTGTCACGTTATGCTGGAAGTGTGGCTCAGGAAGCCACCTCAATAACCTTGCCTATTCATTCATTTGGCTTTTATGAATGGAAACCAGAGATCTGGGGTATGGGTTATAGTGGGGTGGTTTGACTGTGGTCTGGTTTTATTCTGAACAGAATACTGCTTTTTCTACTATGTATGTTTATGTGATTTTATATCGCCTGAGTTCATTCAGATTAGGTCAGGGCATCCTGAATTTGTCTGTAAACTGACCAACATAAAATTACCGAGATTCAAGAACCACACTTTGGTATCTTTTCATATATATTTTGTGCAGATAAATATCACCTAAGAGAAGAACAACAAGCTGCCACAGAATTGCAGCATCTTTTACTAAATACAGAAGCTATGATTCCAACAGTCTGGCTTAATTTACAGAAAATTATTAATTTTTATGTTATTGTTCAGTTATTTATTTCTCTGTTGTCAAGCATTTTATTTTTTTATTTTTGACATCTGAAATTGAACCCACATCTGTTTAGCAAAAGACAGCTACTTTCTATCAAACTGTCTCTTTATGAGAGCTTCACCCCATTGTGCAAGTTATGGTGTATTTTACAGAAAAAGACAAACTTTCTCTGTTTGCCAGAAAAAAGAGTTATATGAAGGGGTTTATCAAAAAATACAAATATTAATCCCTAACTAGACTGCTGCAAAATCCTTCATGTCATCTTCTTGCGTATTTGAATACACATTTACAGAGGGAGGCATCTTTCAGGTGATCTTCTCTTCCTTTCTCATTGCTCCAACTCAAACCAGTATTCAGCCTGGCCATTTTCATGTGGGAAGTAGAAAACAAGGCAGAGATTTATCAGCTGTGCCCCACTGGAATTTGGGAATATCAGATATTTTATCTAATAATTATGCAGCATTTTAGCTGAACTGGTTCAGTTCTTATTGAAGCAGATGTGGTTGCTGTGAAAGCCAGTGCTGAGGGTATGAAGCATAAGCTTCTTCTCATTTAGCTGTCTAAGAATTAGGCACTTCCTTTTAATGATCACTCCAGATGCCTCATGAAACAGTAATCCAAGCAACCTCAGGAAGGGATGAACAGTCATTGTCAGTGCCTATATGTCTCTGTTGAAAAGTGAGAGAAGCTAAGTGACCATCTTGAGCTCAGTGTCTAATACTTAGATACACAAAGTTAGCAGAGATGAACTCAAGTATGAGAAGTATAAAAACTACTTAGCAGCTTTTAAAATTATATAAGCATCATAAAAGAGATTTGGCCAGATACAGATTAAAAGAAACTATTAGTCTGCTGTAAATCTGTACCTAAAAATTGTTAGAACTAAAAATCTAAGACAAGATGCTAAAAATAAGTGTGACA
This sequence comes from Cyanistes caeruleus, assembly GCF_971803275.1. Lineage (NCBI taxonomy): Eukaryota > Metazoa > Chordata > Aves > Passeriformes > Paridae > Cyanistes > Cyanistes caeruleus. Next base: position 13,207,100 of record NC_141701.1, read on the forward strand.
GGTGTATATTTAGATATGTAAAGAAAGGGTAAGGATTTTTTTAACTGTGTCTACTGAGCAGAGCCATATGGGCTCAAGGGGAGCTACTAGCATTTGGTGTTTTTGAAATAAAGCCATGTGTCTAAAGCTTTAAAGCTAAAAAAAAATCTACTTTATATCATTATTTTTCTTATTATTGAATTTTTCCTAAAGTTTTTTTATTGTTCACAACAAATTGATCAATTTTTTTTTACATTTTTTGTAATAGAATTAAAGGACAGTCTTCAGATGTCCTGAAATCTTGCCTCAGATGAGACACACATCCCAGTGTTCATGCTTACAATTGAACAGGCAATTCCTCACCATCACTACACTGCCAAGGAGCCAAAATTCACCAAGAAATCACTTGCATGTGCTCAGAAACACCTCAGCCTGCAGTGACCATAACTTAATTTTGCCTTTATTTATCTGCAGACTCTGAACTTTGCAAGAATCTGCAGGAGGACCTTGAACAAGTATCTGTGCTCTGAACAGACCTAATAAATTCTGACAGCAGGGGTGGACATTACCTGGAGAGCAGCTGGTGGAAGTGGGAATAGGCCCTATCTCACCAACCTTTTGAGTAACACTGGAACTTCCAGAAAAAATCTTAGAAACCATTATGGATGATTTAGTTATCTGCTTCAAGTCACAGATGCAGAGCAGCCCTTGCAAGAAAGAACACTAAACATGTTAAATGTTTGTATCAGAGAATCATAAAATGAATAACCTTGAAAAGGAAAGGATTGCTAAGATCACCTGAAGTCTCCTACTTCCTATGTCTGGGCATATACCTGTGAGTCAGTGGCAGCATTTATGGTCTGGGTGGAAATAGAATGATGTTTGGAGACGTTTTGCTGGGCTTCTTCAGAGCAAACAGGGCAAGAAGAGGATGAAGAAACACATTCAGTGCTCTTTAGCTGCCAAGAGATTAAAAACGGTAGATGTATCCCAGTAGTTGGTAGATGCCTGTCCCAAGAAACACCACTTGTACCAGAGCTGATTCTGAAAGTGTGAATCTGGAAATACCTTGAAAGATGGAGGCTCCTGGAGAGCCTTTTGGTCTTATCGTGTATACAGAAAATTGACTGCAATTACAGAGAGGAATATTTTTCTGTTCTTGATACTGCTAAAGGCTTAGATCTCTTAAACCATCATAGGAAGTGACAGGAACCAGTCTAACTGGGGTGATAAAACTCTGCACTACAAGAAAAATGCCAAAAAAACAAGAACCACATTCTTAAGACTAAAAATTAAAAATAAAATATAAAAGGGTAGACAGGGAGAGATATTTGCCACCTCCTAAGAAGATTTTTAAATCAAAGGGGGACACTGTGATTAGATTATGGCCCCAGAATGACAACAACTCAACTTTCTCTTTGAACTCAGAGAGGCTCCCAGGATGAAGTGGTGTTCAAAGACAATTCCTTTGCATGAATAATATGGGGGAGGGTTTAATTACCACCTCCTCTCATTCTTCATCTTCTCTAGCCAGAAAGCTCAGGTTTCAGCAGTTTTGTTTCTCACTGACACTGTGGCAGACTGGGGGAAGGGAGAGGAGGCTGGAAATACTACAAGGCTGGGAAAAAAGGGAAGCAGCCAGTGAGCTGTAGCAAAAAGAACAGAAAAGAAAAGAAAATAAAAGAAAAGGGCACAGCCTCATTCATATATAACCCAGTAAAAAAAAAACGAAAAAAAAAAAAAGAAAAAGAAAATAAAAGAAAAGAAAATAAAGAAAGCACTATCCCACTAATATTATAAATCTCTGGAAAGGGTGGTGCCAGAAATCACAACTCTAGCACAAAACAATCCTGTGTCTCAAAACTCATCTCACTCAAAAGTGTTACATTATAGCTGTAAGGGAACCACTGTGCATCTGAAACCTGGTTTCACTCTGTCAGCTTAAGTAGGGCTACAACAAATGCAGCCTAAGAATGAGTAAATCCTAGTGTTCGCCTATGTAAATAAAGACTGAATTCATGTTGCCTTTATTTTGTCACTTATCCCCTTTTTAATGAATACAATATTAAGCACTGCTAATGTTATTAACCAGTAACAGAAGACAAAGAGAGAAGCATGAGTCTGTTTTTAACAGATTTCAAATATTTTCAAATACAGTTGATTTGAGCTCATATAATATCCACAGCTTAGATCAAAGGTAAGAAATGCTCTTAGCTAATATTAGTAATAGTTTACAATCAGCCATGCTATCACTTGCCTCTGCAGATCTCTTAAAATATCTGCAATGAGAGTGCCCTCTCTGGACAGAGGAGTGACCCCTCCACACACAATGCAGAGAAAGGGATCTGCTGTGTTTTCTTAATCGGAACAGTAAGGATCTGGCTGTGTTTCCTTACTCAAAGCTCTCCCTGTGACACTCAGTGGAGAACCCTCTTGTTATTCTCTGCCCAGCTCCTTTGCCAGCTGAGGACCTCTGCGATGCCGTGTCGCCGACGCAGGAGACGCACGCCCTTCGTGACGTGAACTTTCCCTCGCCAGCTCTGCTGTGAGTCAGTTGGAACCAATTACTGTGTCGTGCAGAGCTCACGTTAGGCAATAGCAGCTGTGTGAGGGAGCAGATTCCTCCCAGATTGCCCCGTTTCCAGTGATTTCTGACTAACCCTCCCTGTCCATGCCAGGTGTCGATGGGACACCCCACCACGAGGGAAAGGCTTTGCTTGCTCTCCTCCAGCCTCTGTCTTGGGTGGAGGTGAAAGGGAGCAGAGCAGGCAGTTAAGAGTGCACTTGGCTGGGTCCACCCAACCCAAGGGCACCCAAGGATACCTGGGACCAGGAGGAAAGGATCATCCCATACCTGGTATCTCAATTACCAAATAGATTCAGACTAGAATGTGAAAACCACTCTCAGGACCTCGGTCTGAGCTGAGGTTTTCACATTCCATCTTCTCCTGTGCTAAACAGCAACAGGATTTCCTAGAAAACTGCTCCAGCAGCTTGGCCTGCTGTGCAGAGGTCATATGAAGACTCAGCATAGAAGGTTTTGGTCAGGCATAATGTGCTGGAGCCCATCCACACTGTAGGGAAATGCTCCCCCAAACCTCTAGGTCCCCTAGGACCTACCTAGAGACCTGCATGGGCCAAATCAGAGGCAGCCCCACAGGTGCTCATACAGTCAAAAAACATGATCAGAAAGAGAACTGACACTTAAGCATGGTATCAGGGCTATTTATATCCTGTAGAGATGCCTGTGAGCCCTTTTTGTGGTGTGTACTATAAGACAAGCCTAACCCTGCACCACACAAGGTGCTGCTTGGGTGATTATCCCCCATCAAGAGAGTGAGAGGGAAATGGGGAATATTCAGTGGGCCTCCTGATTCCTGAAGAAACAGAGGAAGACAGAGAGTAAGAAAAAATATTTCAAGAAACCCTTTTAGATTTTGCTTTAATGGACTATTCCTCTCTGTTTCTGAGAAAGAACTAGAGATGAGCAAGTGTAACACGTCACCACAAACTAGCTCTACGCACCTCCACACCTTGGGGAATTTAGTTCTTGACTTCATTTACCGAAACAGTGCCCAGATGCTGAGGAGTTTGATCAGCCACGCAGAAGATGATGAAACAAATGACAGCAGATGAGATGGGGGTTCCCCGTAGCAGACACATGATAAGGATTCAGAGCACTGTGCAGCCCTGCCCTCCCTGCTGCAGCCAGCTCAAGCAGCCCTCACAGCTGCTGAGCTGCTTTGGGGAAGACCAGCTCCTGGAAGAGAGAAGATAAAGAAAGAGACGTGGACACATCATCCAAGATTAATGATGGAAAAAAGTGAAAATACTTTTAAGAGGAAGCTTTCACTATGCCAGAATCATTATTAATTGCCTGCAACTCCCTGTGACTAAGAGTTGTTAAACTTCATTGGCATTTAAAAATGTAGATATTCCATTACGCAGGCAAAAACAGCTAAGATATTGGGATATGAAAGAGGGATTAATTGCAATGGGCACTTCTAATCAATTTTAAGAGTATTTTTAGAAAAGTGTTTTTTACCTTGTCTGTTTAACTTATTTTTTTCTAATTTGCCAATGTTTTTTAACTCCCATGCCAGTTTCTATGAAATTAATGAGCGATAGAGAAATTTCCAAAATATTAAGGTATTTAAAGCACTAGCTGAAACAGTATCCAAAAAGATGACTAAAATAAATTTCCTAACTGAGATCAGCAGAGCCACAACCCTTAGCAGACATCACAGAAGCAAAACTTGAAGCAAGTCTTGATGGTCACAGCATCATTTGCTTTGATACAAAATTGTATTTCTAGAATTATATTTTTCACTTTTTTGTGACTTTTTCTCTTCAAGGTCTTCTTCACAGGTAAATCTAATAGCATCTTTGTTTTTCATTGCTTTGGACAGCACACCATTTTTTGAACTACATGAGACTGAAAGATTTGTGCAAAGAAAGTCTAACATTCAGGTTTCCCATCTGTTTAGCTATAAATGGAGACCATGGAGATAAGTCTTTTGCCCAAGAGGGATGTTATCACAGTGGGCACTACCAAGCTGCTTTTACACCCCACATTCCAAACTCAAATACTCCCAACAGATCTCAGCTGAAAGACTACTCTGCTTTTGAGGGCAGAACTGGCACTGGAGGTGTAGAGGGCTGAGAAGGCACCAGCACATGGAAAACCATTTGAAACTCTTTGTTGGGTTGGCAATGGACAAAAAACTAAGAAGGGCAAAGGGTTGAAACCTCCGAGGCCACAGACACCCACACATGAGTTACCATCATTCTGAGCCTCCTCAGTTCCCATCTTTAAACTTGACCTTTAAACTCCCTTTGAACGTGCAGCTGGGGGTTTCTGACATCTTTGGTAACTCCAATAGGGAACATGTGATTCTCCTCCTGAATCTTCAAGCTTGCCTTAGGCTTGCACTGTTTGTCTGAAATGGAGTAAAGGGGCATAAATTCACCTCTTACAGTGACAGTTCATTGAAACACATGGACCTTTACTTCCTCTGGAAGTGAAAGGCTAGAGCAGCTAAGCAAACTCAAAGACAGGATCCAAGATAAAAGTAGCTTTGAGAAGGATTTGAGGTTTTGGTTTTCCATTGCTCCACTCTAAAAATAACAACCAAACCTCAGGAAGGGGTGAGGTGGTACCCTGGTTTTATGGACTGTGAGTGTTGGTGCACAGATGCTATAGAAGTATCCCTGAGGCCTGGACTTGAGCTCGAGTCCCTCATGAATGACTTTGTAGTTTTAAGGAAGCAGTAAAAATGTTACAGGTCTCTTCAATGACTGGTGTTTGCCTGCCTTCACAAATCAACTCAATACGTTCACCCACATTTCTTGAATAAAATAAACAATTAACATGTCCATATTTTCCTTTGTTATGAGGAACTGTAACTAATTCCTGCCGTCCTGGGCACCAGGAAAGAGAAAGCAAGCCTTGGTATAACTATTAGCTGGGGACACCAGAGGGTGAACCTAGGGAAAAGCCATCAGATGCTGTTCCAGAGCACTAGGAGGCAGGCTGTAGGTTCAAAGGACCCAGCAGATGTGTCTGGAAGGGAAGTGGGGAAAGAAGTGTCTGTTAGCTGTCACTGCCCTTGGACCAGAATGCAAAGGGCACTGGCAAATTTTTCTCTTGTTCTTTTGGGAACAGAGATTTATGAGAAGGTGTTCCCTAATTTAGTTCTGCTTTTCCCAGGATTTCTCTGTCTCCACTCAGGATGGGTCTCCTTCCCACAAGGAGTACAACTTACAGAAATGAAGAAAACCCCTGATCTTCAAAGGGCTGCAGCACACTGCCATAATGCCGTCATAGGAAGGACATAGCCCCATCTATACAGGCAAGATCAAACAGCATCCTGCAGAGTCAGGATGCTATTGCATTACAACATGATTCTTCCCCATGACAGATTTGGCCAAAAGCCAGGCAATGAAATGGGTCTGCTAGAGTGAATGGACTTGGGGTCTTAGCAGTTGGAGATTTATGTTGCTGCTGTTGCAGAAATCAAATCAAGACGCTGTTCCCCAGACTTACAGGCTTACCCAGCCATCTGCAGACCAATGGTGTGAAATCTGTGCCTTGTGTGTCATCACTATAGCTAAATATCTTGTGTTTTTCTTTCAAAATATGTGTTCATTGAGTTCATCATTCATAATAATCGATACCAGTTAATACTAATCTCCAGAAAATGTGGGAAGGAAAATCCTTTGAGAATATCCCTAGGTGAGGCCATGAGGAGATCCTGCTGTGCTCTCATTTTCCAATGTAACTGCCCGTTCAATGATAGCTTGATAGGAAGTGGCACAGATCCTTTTAGTGGCACTTTGCTACCGAGGTGTTTTAATGAAAGGCAATCAGCAGGACGTAGCAACCTGAAGTACTGAGCAATGCTACAAAATCCAGAGATTTTTGTGAAGAGATTTTACCTCTCCCTCTTCATACACCTATACCCTTGATTTTGAAGTCATGGATATACCTAAAATTCATCTCAATATGCAGGAAAAATACATCAGTACTGTGGATTCCACAGAGAGTGGAAAGTGAGAGAAATGAGCTTGTTAAGTCTTGGTGATTGCAGGATTAGCAGAGAGACTGAGACCCTTAATGCATCTATGTTAAAGGGGCTTGTGTCTGCTGTAATCTGTTTGCTTCATGCATGTAGGATTGTACATGCTGGAATTTATGGTGCATAATCATCTGAGTCACAGAATGTGATAAGTGCAAACCCATTGCAAAAAGATAACCCCAAAATTGCTAAGGCATTTGCACAAAAATATAGATTAGCATGGCCTGAATGAGTCTGTTTGATTGGGTCAAGTGATAGGCTGCAAGATCTTAAGCTGCTGTAACATAATTCCCAGCAATCATATGCCTAGTATGTTATCATGTCTTCATTTATTCTAGTAAATGAAATTAATTAGAGTCTATCCACTGGTTCTGAAGGGTCATGTTAGTTTGTGTTCTCATAACCAGACTGGAGACTGAAGCTCATCCTCCCTGGTTTGGGACAGTAGGGACAGCCTGACCTGCTGTCAGATGAGCATATTAAAACACAAAACAAAACAAAACCAAAACAAAACTTTCTTGACCTCAGAAAGCTAAAACCTCTGCAGGTGACATTGAATGTCATGGGAGGACAGGGGACTCTCAAGAAGGTACTTTCAGACAAGGGATTTTTAAAGTGTCAAGTCCAGAAGCACCCAGAGTTTCAGAAAGCTGATAGGATGGCGTGTTTTACCGCTGGTCACAGAATATGAGTGTTTGCAAAATCACTGTTTAAATAATGGTTTAATTGTGGATTTGGCAGTGCTAGGTTAACGGGCTTAGAGATATTTTCCAACCTAAATAATTCTATTTATTTATTATGCTAAATTGTGTGTTTGCCTGCACAGTCCATTGTGTAATAAGACACATGACAGGAGCACCAGAGTTACTTTAATAACCAGATCACTGTGTGATCTGGTTATTAAAGTATAATCACTGTGTGATCCTCCAGCTGCAGTAAGGAAAATTCACTCACTGAAACACAGGAAGATGCAATGGGGGGATGTCTCTTTAGCCTCTCAACTCCTTTAAGAGTCAGTCCACATCATAACACAGCAGCTCTTAATTACTTCAGGAAGATGCTGACTTTCTGGAAAGATCTTGGAAAAACCATTGAGCCTTTACCCCCCTGCCCTGCTGCCAGGAGTGCTGTTCCCTGCCTGGGGGGCCAGAGGTCCAGGGACTGCCTGTAGCCCACAGTGGGGCCAGAGGGTAGCAAGGCTCACAGCTCTCCTTGACACATGTACATGGAAGTTCACATGACTTCTCATGGCATTGCTTCCATGCTGGTATCTACCTGGACAATTTCCACTTCCCAGCAGCAGAATGACTTTCCCCCACAAAGGACAGAGACTCACTTCAGAGCACAGTGAGCAGCAGCAGGAAAAGCTGAGCTCTATATCAGGGCATATTAATACTCCCAGAGAGATCTCTGTCAATTCACTGGTAGCTCTGATGTGTCACCAACTCCTGTAGCATTGGTCAGGGAAAAACCTCATTGTCAAGGCTTCAGTCTGACAACAGGCATAAAGCTGTGTCATTGAAATCTGCCCTTATAAGGAGAACAGAAAACATTTTCAGTGAAAGATCTGAAGAGCCAGTGGAATCAGCAGGCTCTGCAGACTGTCACTGCTCACAGGTGTGCTTTGTTATCAGCACATACATTCAAAAGTACATTTGTCAAAGGGCTGTGGCACAGTTGCCTGTGCAAATCAAATTGTAGTGGAAAGCAAGAAAAGCATTTGCTTGTGATGAGATCTCACCTTTGTGTGCAAGCTGCTGGAGATCATTAGTACTCTCTGATACTTGTTATTTGTAAGCAGCCCTGCTCTCTTCAGGTTCTTTTCCTGCTCTACAATACAACACTGCCAGACATTTTCACACATTCTGGATGCTTTGGATAACATCAAGCAAAAATCTTCAGCTACTGACTGCCTTACCATCTAATAACCCAAACAGCTCAGCTGTTGTGTGCTGCAACCCAGTATTCAACCCAGACACATGCCAAGAAAATCCATGAAGGACATAGAGCTCCACAAAATGGAACCTGCACCCTTCCTAAAGCCTAAGTGTATATGACAAGCAAGAAAGAACTTGGACTGGAAAAAAATCCAGAGTCCTGGGGTAGGAATTGATTGGTAGTGTTGTCACAAAAAGGTGCTGGGTCCTATCTTGAGATGCACCCTTCCTTGGTAAACTGTGTATGTCACAGCCAAATTTCCACACAGCCACGCTGCTCAGCAGCCAGCTGGGAGGTGCACAGCACCACAAAAGTGTTAGTTTCACTCCTGATTTTTAGCTACTTTTGGTGGAAATTGTGTCATTAACTGAGAGCTGATGCTCTGATATAGGATTTCCAGAGACAGGAATAAGAGATACACGTGTCCTCTGATTTCTGGTGAATTCTCGTACAAAGGAGAGAAATGTTGGCAGAAAATGGGCATCTAACTTGTGGGAGTGCAGCTGCATTCCTTGAGGTCTCCTGGGGTAGTTGTACTCAGATGCCTGCAGGATAGTGACCGACCTCTCATGAAGCTGGTGATGGTTGGGAGGGCCTATCAATTTAGTCATATTCACCTTCCTAACACTGATCTGAAATATGTGCTCATGGTAAGTAAGCAAGAGACCACACAATTATTTAGGTAAAATGGCAACTTTGGTTGAACTGATTGGTAAGCATGAGCAATAGATAAAAGAGCATCCTAAAAATGAATAAAATCCTAAATCTCACACACTCTAGGAAAGCCTCACGTGCTCTTTTTTTATGTCAGTTAATGAAAATTTCATTCCAATACAAATTTAAAGTCAATGAAAATTTGTATTTAATGTCAATTACTTTAAAATTGTATTGTTGTTGTTGTTGCTATTCTTGTTGTTCTTGTCATTATAAAAAATAAGCACCTTAGAGATCCCTATGCCTTTTTTCCCATGTGGTGGCTGGGAATTGCACTGCCTCTACTAGCATCACTATTGGGAGAACAACTGCACCAACCAGGCTTTCAGAGGCCAGGGCAATGCTGCAAGCAGGCTGTGACTGGCTGCACCACTTCAGTACTCTGCCCAGGAAGAAGGGAGATTAATAAAGGGAACTGCCCCCAACCAGTCATGGAGGCTTCTAAAACCACTATACTGGCATGTGTAAAACCCATTACTCATTCCAGTTTCTCCATCTGAAGGTGTCTGGGAATGTAGAGGAGTATTTCCCCATCCTGTGAGCAGCCCACTGGAGATAAGGGCCCAGGCATTCTTCCATGGGGTCCCATGACCTGGTCCCCTTCAGGGATAGTCAGACTGTCCAGACTGTTAAAGGTCAGCCCTGCCAGGAGCTTGGCAGCAGCAAAATTGTGTGAATGAACACATGCCAACCTTGAGCTGCCTGGCTCTGGTCAGTCTAATTCACTAGCAGAGTCACTGTGTATAGATCTACCTTTAATTGTATATGCTCTTTGTTTCACGTTGTGTTATGTATGGATCCTACAGACCATAACGCTTCTACTTTAATATTGAGATGTTCTAAACTGGACTCTCACTACTGTCACATTAGACTATAAGCATGTGATTAAGTTATTTCTCTTAAATTAGATTTCACAAAAGAAACCTCTAACTGACCTGCTTTTCCTTCTGCTCCATGCTGGTTGCACATTAAAACCCATTACTTCAAACCATCCTGACAAGAATTTTTGCTGACAGTCATAGTCCATTCTAGCCAAGAGTTCTGGACACATCCAAATGTGCATGACTTGTTTCTAGTCTGAACCTGCCTGCTATTAACTTCTAACTTGCTTCAAGTTATGGCTTTCTCTGTTATATTAAAAAGAAATTGTTGGAAAGTTTCAATTTTGCAGAAGTGATTTAATTTTAAGTACCAATGGTTTTCTCTGGACCCTGTAAATCTTTGCATATAAATAACCTTAGATTTAAATTTCCAGAACATTGAAAGCCACTAAAATGGCTCTATATATGGTGAAAACAACCACAGAGTGTTAGGTCTGTCTGCACTCAGTTTTTCTATGCCTTAAACTGCCCATGATATTTATATTAAAATCTTCAAGTGGATTCTCAGTTACCATAAAATCATAATTTAGGGCATGATTTTCTGCTTTCACTTACCTCCATATGGTTTTCTGTAATTCTCTCACTTCCAGCAGAATTTGCTACATGTGAAAATAGGTGTGGAACACACCTGACATATCAGTTTGGTTGTCGATAGCTCCATGGAGTTTAGAGGTAGAAGGAACTGCTGGATCACTTTGTCTGACCTGCCTGTTATGGAAATCCATTCAGTTATTCTTGTACTGGGCCAAATAAATTTCACTGAACTAAAATGTAACTTCCAAAATAGCATCCAGAGGGTTTCAAAACATAAGAATCCACCCCTCTCCTTCATCATTCAGGTAACTGTTTAAAGAAGGCTTGCTATTAAATGTGCTTTCTGTCTAGCATGAATACATCTACCTTCAGGCTCTAGCTTTTCACTGTTCCATGACAAAGATCTTTATTTTCTCTCATTTTCTTACTTGAAGACAACTATGCATTGCAAAGGGTCTGCTTCTTGCTTTTCTTTTTGATAAGCTCTAGACAATAGCTGATCTGCAATAAAAGGGTGCATGTAAATCCTTACCTTAGAGACAACGCAAGATAAGAGCCCTCAGCGCCAGCGGGCTCAGCCACCTCAGCATCACTGGGGGACCAGATCTGCTCCTGTTCTCCTGGCAGCAGAGCTCCTGAAGAGGCTGTTTAGGGCTGTCTGCTAGCACTGGCTGCTCATTTCCACAAGAGCAGCCCCGATCCCTTCGCCCTGCACGGCCAGCTCACGCATGCACGCAGGAAATGGCCATGGTGCTCTGCAGTTGCCTTCAGCACAGGTCACTGAAGGGATCAGTGAAGAACTGCAGACTCTGCTGGCTCAAGCATGTGTGTATGCTGGGGGTGAGTATTCACATATTTAAGGGTGACAGGAAAGGAGAGGAAAAATGCACACGGAGCCATTCCCTCAGGGTAAAACTGAGTACTCAATAGTTGCTGAAGAGTGGCTTACATGCCATCAATTCATCCACTAACTTACTCTGCAGCAACCAATTTATTTAACCATAGTCTATGCTAATCTCCCCCAAAAATATATTTTGTCTGATCTGTCCCAAACAAACCCATTGCCTCATTAGAAGATTAAGTCAGATTAGCTCATTAAGATTATTCTCCTGGTGACAATCTATGCCCATGGACAGTGATGGCCAAGAACTCCCTTTTCCTCACTACTTGTGACTATAAATCACAATTAGGAGACAGGATTGTTTGATAATGGTAACCATGTAGACATAACATAACATATAAATGTAGATGTGATATACTTCTAATGAAACACATCTACATCTGGTTTCTATAGCACTATGTGGATTGGCATTAATCATATCCTCCTACTTTTAATTCCTTCCTGGTAGGCAAACCTAACTTCCCGACCTACGTTATCCCACTTGCTCTGACAGTGTGATCACACAACATGAGCTATGGCTGAGAAGGAAATAGCTATAGACATGAGAAACTCACCATTTCCCATTATGTCATTTTCTAAAGCAAAGTTTTGGTGTGATTTAAGTGCTGCTATTGCTGCACAAAAATTTGTGCTTCTGATCTACTGTCTCTTGATCCCTGTTCAAACCTAAGGAGCATGGGATTAAGCCAATAGGATACTGTGTATTTCCAGAGTAATGCACATTCATGAGTAGAGGAGACATGCAGTCTTCAAATGCAACTATTACAAGGTTGAATACAAAAAACAAATAGACAAATAAACAAAAAAAGCTATTTCATATATAACAAATGCTCACTTGAAAAAATTAATCTCTAACCTTTAGTTCTTAGCCAAACCAAACAAACCCACCCTACCCCTGAAACCTCATTTCAGAAATTATCCTAGATGTGAAGTCCTCTGTGCAGGACATAAATATCCCTGAATCAAGACAAGGCCATCAAGAACCCAAGGAACACAAATGAAGTTGGTAGCACCAGTGCCCCAAGGCACAGTATTGAGAGTAGCCATGGATGGATGGACTAGGGACACCTGTGTTAATCCTCTTGTCTCTGACAGTGCCAGAGAAAGTCTGATGCCAGGAAATCACACCTTAGGACTCAGACAACAAGAACTTGGTTATGTGTACAATAGTAGCAGAGCTTGCTGAGGTAGCCTCTTGCTTGGCTAAATGACAAACATTCATCATTCATCAGGAACTGGAGCGACAGGACAAGAAGCAATGGGTACAAATTGAAAAAGGTGAAATTTACATTACATATTAGGAAGAAATTTTTCACGGTGACGGTGGTAAGGCACTGGTGCAGGTTACCCATGAAGACTGTGGATGCCACAACCCACAATGTCAGTGCTCAAAGCCAGGATGGATGGGGCTCTGAGCAACCTGGTCTAGTGGTAGGGTAGGTTGGGACTAGATCATCTTTAAGGTCCATTCCAGCACCAAATATTCTGTGATTCAGTGATCGTGTTATAAGCCTGGCTTACACCAGATACTTGCTTAATGGGGTGGCTCCTGTGGAGAGGGGGATCAAGTAGCCCTCTGGACACCCTTCTGCGCTCTGCCCGTTTGCAGCAGACAGTGCTTCATGTCCCTTGCCTGATGACAGAGGTGTGCAGGGCTCTGTACCTAAAGGTTTTGGGACACAGATTAGGAGGTGGTTGCAGTAATGGACCTGCCATGATAGGAAGATCTGAGACGGAGGAATACCTGAAAGCTCCGATAGACTCTATGGTTGTTAAGTCATGCTGTACTTTCAAGGACACTCTAAACCATCAAAAACCAGATTGTTGCCGGTTGTTTTGCCTTCATCCAGCCCAAGTTATTTCTTATTTTATTGCTGCTCCCTCTCACCAAACAACTAATTTCTAACCTAGGACAGCTCTTCTGATATAGGAAAAGGGACAGTGAGGAGGAAGGTGAAACAGCTGGTTTCCCTGGCAATGCCAGGTTAACACTGCCCACAAAACTCTGGCTTAAACTGTCATCAGGTTTGTTATTTGAGACAGCTTGATCATTCAAGGAGCTCGGCTTCAATGCGCATCCTAAAGCCACTGTCCCCGTGGCAGCGACTGAACACATCTGTAACTGTAACCACTTCCCCAAAGTAGGTACTCAAAAAATCTCCAGCCTAGGTAACCAGCGGCTTTAAACCATTTATTGCACACGAGAAGCCCCCAGAACGCTCTGGAGCTTTTCCGCAGCAGAAGGTAACGAGGGGCGATAAGTAGGCGAAGAGTCATCTCCGGATTTCCCAACGGTGTCTGGATACGGCTCCCTTTGCGGGCTCGACGCCCCAAAGCGGCGACCTCTGCGGTCCTTGAGCAAACAGCACGGGGGAAGGGGAAGCTGATCCCCGCCATCCTCCCCCGCGGGTCCCCGCCAGGGCACGGCGGCCGCTGCAGCTCCAGCCCCGAGCCCCGCCGCGCCGCCCGCTCCGCCGCCTCAACAGCGCCACCCAGAGCCGCTCCGGGTGCCGTGCAGCGGGAGCGGGCAGGCCGAGCGGGGAAAGCCGCCTGCGGGGCAGAGCGGAGCCGCTGAACGCGGCCGGCAAGCGGCAATGGGGTGTGCTGCGAGCTGCTGGTGCTCCTGGCTAACCGGGAACCATCGACACAATTAGCACTTCGGATTTATAACGAAACAAGACAAAAAAAACCCAACAAAACACCCCCAAACCAAAACCAAACCGATCCAAAACACCAAAACAAACCCCACACCGCAATTCCCAGTTTTTAAATGGCCTAACGTGTTTCCTGGATTGTTTTAAACACAATAAGCATGGGTATTAATATCAGTGGGAGCTTTCTAGGGGATTTACTACAACAAATCTTCCCGAGAGTGAACGGGTAAAGCAGGATTGAAAATTGCTAAATTCATCCATTCATAGACACAATTCCCTTATTAATAAAAACCAGCAGCAGCAGCAAAAACTGTCCCAGCCGAATAGTGGCTGTGGGAGGGACGAATCCCACAGCCCGAGCCCAAGGATGCAGGGAGTGGGGAAGGTGGGGGGTTCCCCCAACTGCGGGACATGAAGAGGAAACCAGTTGGTGGCAACATATGTGTATTGTATTTCTCTGAAAAAATTTGCAACTTGGCTAATTAAATTCCTGGCGCTGAACTGGTCCTTGGCTGAGATCATGGCAATTGGGAGGGTTGGGTTTTTTTTTTTTCCTCCTTACAGGAGTTCCCTCCTTCTTCCCATCCTCCGCCTATTAAAACAAGTCAAGTCTCCCTTGTTAAAAGACCCCATAACGTGGAAGAGGCAGAAAAGCAGCAGCAGCAGCAGGAAAGAAAAAGACGTCTGGAAAATATTACCCGTTTGCTGCTGCTGCTGCTGAGAAACCTCATTGAAACAGTTACTCGGGCAGCAAGGTATCACCAAAGAGACTTTATCTGATGCTGATCTCTCAAACTTTCAGACGCTGCCTTACAACTTCTCCAGGCTCCTGGCTAGCCGGGTTTGAAATAAGATCTTCAGCTTCGACCATGAGAAACTAACTCCTAATTTATTATTCCTAACATTTTTAATTATTATTATTATTATTATTTTATTATTTTTATTATTATTATTACTATTATTTGGAAAAAAAATCCCACAACTTTGAGCTAGAAACTGAAGCAGAGAAAGACAAATACACGATAATTGTGAAAACACGTGGGAGAAAATGAGTAGGACTGAATAGCCTTACACGATTTTTTTTATTATTTTCATTTTTAATTATTTTTTATTTCTGAGCGTCTCAGTAAGTCCCTGAAAAGTGCGATTTGTTCTTTTACCTCAAACTTGGAAACTATTCAGCGGGAGCAACGCTACGTGAGACCACACAGTTGGCTGGAGCCCCTCTATGACCAAAGGACAGAAGGACAAACAAGGTAGGTGATTTATGATTATGCTTCTGTCAGCTCAAGAGCAGCAGACCCCCTCCTCCCATCCCCACTATTCAAGGGAGGAAAGCTGGAACAGATCCCCAAAATACGAGTGGGGCTGGGGGAGGATCTTACCGGCTCCTACGCTACACCTATTTCAGCAATGAATAGGACCGCCGTGAGGATGAATGAGGTTTTCAGCTTCAACCCCTCCTCCGTGTAATCCGTTTAAGACATTGCTGAGCTTCAAGATCTGGGGAAGAAAAAAAAAAAAAAAAAAGCAAAAAAAAACCCCCAAACTCAAAAAACCAAAAAAAGCCAACCGCCCCATAAACCATCTGAAATTAGAATAAAATCGAGCCCAGGCTGGGCAGGCGCTCCGCTGATGGCAGCGGGAAAGGCGAGACCTGCTCAGAGCCCAGTCCGGATTCTCTCCGGCCGCCCCTCGCCTTCGCATCCAGGGCCGGGCGGGGACGCGACAGGAGCGGAGGGAGGGCTGGGACTGAGGGAAGGCGGCGAGGCGGCGGGCGTGGGGCTGACGTCCCGCCTCGGACAGCGCTGCCGAGCCGCCGGGCGCCGCGGGGAGGGGAGGGCGGCTTCCCGGGGCAGGGCCGGGGGCCGAGGGCTGTGGGGCGGGGGCTGCCCGGAGCTCCCCGCGCCTCACGCCCGCGCCGGGCCCGCCCCAGCCGAGGGAGGGCCGCGCCGGGGCGGCGGGGGGCGATGGCAGCGGCGGCACAGCCGGGCCCGGGTCGCTGCCGCGGGCGGGCCCCGTGACGTGGCCGCGCGGGGATCCCCCGGCCCCGCCCGGTGACGCCGCCGCTCCGCCCCGCTGGCCGCGGCGCCGGGCCGGGGTTCCCCCGCTCCGTGTGCGGCCCGCGGCCAGCGCGGGGCCCCGCGCCTCCTGCCCGGCTGCAGAGCCCTCCGTCCCAAGCAGCCCTGCCCGGCTCCTCTGGGAGCGGCGGCTCCTGTGTCTCGGACACGGCCGAGAGCCAGCTCGTCAGAGCCTCGCCAGACTCCGTAGCGATGCTGGCAGAAGGGGACATTGGCCCTTGGGAGGGAATTTACCCCATTTCCCTGCCCCGAGAGGACCCCACTGCATTACAGCGCTCCTGATGGGAATTGTCTTAGTCTAGAGAAGACGGAGAGGGGATCTCATGAATGCATATAAATATCTCTAAGGCGGGTGCCAGACTCTTTTCGGTGGCGTCCAGCGACAGGACGAGAAGCAATGGCCTTAAACTAAAACACAAGAAGTTTCATCTCAAAAGGAGGAAGAACTTCTTCATGTTGAGGGTGGCAGGACAGCCAAACAGGCTGCCCAAGGAAGGTTGTGGAGTCTCCATCTCTGGAGACATTCCAAACCCACCTGGCCACGTTCTTGTGTCATCTGCTCCAGGTGACCATACCTGGGCAGGAGGGTTGGGCTCCACAATCTTCACAGGTCCCTTCCAGCCCTAGGGGTTCTGTGATTCTGCAGGGCTGCAGTGACCCCAGATCTCTTAGGGCACAGCTGCTTCTCCATGTTTTGCTCAGCTTCATAGTCTTATGCCTTTGGGATCATTTCTCCGTTGGCACCCATGCACTTTTTTGAAAGCACACATTGTGTGTAATGTGGGTGCCTTGGGGGTTCTTTTGAGGGCTAGATAAGGGTAATAAATCTTTCTTACACTACATCCAAGTGCAGAAAAACCTGGGTCAAAGTTTTCCCAGTAGGAAAAGCAGCTCTATTGGATTCAGTGGAGTTTTCCAGGCATGTTCACTGGGAAAAAACTCAGATCTTCATATTTGTGGCATGAAAGCTCATTTGCTTCATATTTTTGCTATTCAAGATTAGTGTATAGAGCAGCAAAGTATTCCTCCATTCAGTGCAGTGGGTCTTAGTCAAACAAGGTATGACCTGTGCTTCATAAACAAATTACAAGATTATAAACTGTGTACCCTAGATAATTATTTATTTGCTGGATTAAGGCATGAAATAAGTTTGTGCCAAAAGCATCCATGGACTTCATAACCATCAACCAGAAAACATTTCTAAATTAGATTTTTGCCTAACCACAATCCGAATTATCTGAGTACAAATATGATTTACTTGTTGTTTTGTTTCTTGGAGCATTTGTCTGGGGATTTTTTGTTTTGTTTTTGATTTTTTTTTGTTTAATTTAATTAGTGTATTATTGTGTACATTAGGGTCAAATGCAACCTGCAGCCACAGAATTCATTCCACATTGGCTACTCAAACCTGTAAGACATTAAATATGGGCAATTTAGTAGGAAACACTGAACAAATAGGAGATTTGTAATTTGCTGATCAGAGCCTGTGCATACAGATAGACTTTCCCATTATCAGTAATCTTGTTTTTTACTCTTCAATTTAACCTCAGAGTTAACTTTAGTCTTATGTGAGCCCTTTCCAGAAGATCAATAGTCACACAAAATCTTGAAGTTATAAATAACCAAAATTTCCAGATATGGAATTATGCTGTAATAGAGGTGTACAGATAGAGAAAAACTTTTCACTTTCCTCTCTGCAGTTTGTAGAATAGAAGAGGGAGTCTGGACTTATGCTTAAGCTATCTTATGCTTATGATTAATAGGTACCTACAGTAATTTGTATTCCAATGATATATGATTTAATTTGCAACAAGAATAAGGCTAATAATGAAGTTCAAAATTGTCTGAGAAATTGTAACCATGTACTCCCAGAGAGTGTGTGTATAAGCCCAGATACAGTGTGTGCAGGCACTTACACTCTTGTCATTGAAGCAGCTGCTCTGTGGCAGTCAGTGCTATTATTCTCATAAGGAAATGGGTATTAAGACTTATAAAGATTACATTCTTCCTTTGGTTGTGTGCAAAATAGCCATTGGTGTCTGTATGCACTTAAAGCTGTGTGTGCTGACTTTTATGGTGCCCACCTCACTGACCTCAAGCATCCTGCTGAGTTAGAGTTGCATGTTTGTTAGACAGACAAATCCCCACAGACTATACCTTCAGGTGAATATAGGCAAGGAAAATAGCAAGGGATGTGTTGGTTTTTGTTGGAGCTTTTTAACTAAAAGCATTTATATGGAACTAGAGAACAGGTGGATCTCATATAGCACAAAAAGAGTAACCTAAACCTTATGAAGGGTTTTATAGACCTCCAAAAATTTCTTGCATGATCATGATTTCCATTTTACAGCTGAGGAAGCTGTGACAGAGAGAAGTGGATTCACGTATCTAAGGTCACCCAACAGGTGAATGACAACACTAGGAAGCAAATTCAAATTGTCTAGGCCCTGATCCACATTCTCTAATGTAAGAAATGCAGTGGTTAAGCATTGACATATCCAACAACCTTCATAAGGGTGGTTAATCTCTACAATAAATTTGTAAGAAATATACTTGCATTTTTATCTCAAGTGTCCTAGAAATAGCAATATTTCAGAGAAAGATTTTTTTATGCCTTTTCAAAAGAACTGCAAGATAAATTATCCAGTGATTTCCCTCTTCAGCAAAATACCTAAGTGCACACTTATCTTTAATGGCACACTTACATGTTTTGCTGAATTCAAAGCCGCAGCACTAAGGTTGAATAGATATTCAAGAATTCAGCTTCCATACAGGCACATAAAAATGAGATGTTTTCAAAGGTTTTCTGTGCTCAGCACTTCTGGTTTCCACAAAGGTTCCAGACAAAGCTGATCTGTGGATCTCATATGTGAGGTTGATTTGTATTATCAATTTATTTTCAATGAGGAGGTGTTATCAAAGCTGCTGCTACAAATGTCCCCCCTTCAACGAAATTGCTTGAGTTTCTATTGCAAAGCAATAACTGGACACCCAAATTGGATTCCTCTTGAATTAAACTAATTGCAAGGTATACATCTGGAGGACACTTCAGGTTTTTGGTCCATTGCGTCCAACTACGCTTAGTTCAGAGTAAAGCACAAAAATATATGGAGGGTGGAGTTAGGCTCTCAGCACCAGGTGTTTCTCTTTGCAGATCTGTTTGTGTGGTATTGCACTATTTGCTGATGTGACCACATCCCCCAGTGTCTAGAGAGAGACACAGCTCTTTGTAACCTTTAAAAGTGAAGGGGACTGTGGTGGGTTGACCCTGACTGGCTGCATGGTGCCCTCCTAGCTGGTCTATCACTCTCCTCCAGCAGGATGTAGATGCAGAAAATGAGAGGGCAAAACACCTGTTATGTTGAGATAAAGGCAACTTAATAAAGCAAAAGGCTGTGGATGAAGCAAAGGAAAACAAAAGATTTGTCCTTTGCTTGTCATCAGCAGATGATGTTCAGCCACTTCCCAGGAAGTAGGGCTTCAGTAGTGGAAAACAAATGTCACAACAAATGCTTCCCCCTCCTCCTTTTAGCTTTGTATCCAAGCAGATGTCATATAGTATGGAATATCCCTTTGGTCAGTTTGGGTCAGTTTTCCTGGTTATGTTCCTCCCAGGACCTTGTCCACCCATAGGACACTGGTGTGGGAGAAAATGCTGGAGAGACATCCTGGACGCTGTGGGAACACTGCTCGGCAGTAGCCAAAACACTGTAGTGTTATCAACACAATCACTGTTGTGTTCCCAGCTACCAATACGAAATAGAGCACTTGGAGGGCTATGAGAAAAAATAATTCCATCTCAGCCAAGCCCAGTACAGGGAAAAATGAGCACATTTGTGACCAAACCTTTATTACTGCCGTCTGGATAGATACTGGGTTTTGCAATGTGTGGTTTGGGTTTTTCTAAATGTGCTAATTCTTTCAAACAACCTCCCAAATCATTACATGTTAGGTACAAACTTTCTGTGTCTCCCTCTCTTGCTTGTTAATCTTCTGAGGAAAAGCTACCTAGAATTACTATGTGGCAATGTTTGAGCGTTGCACATGAGAGGGGATTTCTGAAAGAGATGATGCTGTGAGATGCATCCTACGTGTTTCAAGCAAACCTGACTTCAGTTTGACCCCTGTCACTGGTTCCATGTCCTGTATCAATCAATGCCACCTGATTGCTTCCTTTGTCCTCATAGCAGCTACACAACAGAGGGTGCAAAATTGAACAGGCTGCAGATAATATTGCTATCTTCTGGCACTCACAGTGAATGTTGGTTTTCTGGATATCTATTTGCCCCTATTGCGTAATAGTAACAAAATAAGCTTTTTCATTCTCTTTGCCTCCTGACTTCATAAGGGGATGAACTATCTTTGGCCCCTGGTACTCTCAGAGATACATGAAAGCTGATTAATAGCCATGTGGATGAACTTTGCCACAGGATTTTGGAGGAAGAAAAATTACTTTATGTAAACACGGAGGTCACCAGTGTTCTTTGCTGAGTAAAGACCCAGTTCAAAACAGGACATAAGAACCTGATGAATTTCAGTCAAGTGTCTAGATCTTATAAAAGTTAGATCTGTGTACCATAACTATAGTAAATGCTAGCCTAAATACTTTTCAGAATAAACAAGCATATTTTGCTATGTTCTTCTAATTTGAGATCTAAGGCATTATTCAGTCTGAGAAAGGAGTGTGATCTCTAGTGCTACAGTTAATACCCAGATCATTAGGTGTAGTATGTAGGTATCAGTCATTTGTTAATCTGATGTTTTCCATGAAAGCATTGTTAGAATAGTACAACTTTTAGTTATGCCAGTTGTTAATAATGAAGCAAATTCACCTTCCTCACAAAGGAGAAATACTCTTTTTGTATATATATTTGGCTTTATCAGGACGCCAAGAGACACAATGCCAAACAGTTCACAGGGTGGACTCTGATGTCAGCGTTCATTTCTTGGTCATGCTTTCCCATAGGAGCCTCCAAAGAAAGGCACTCCTTGCCTGCTACTGTACAGTCACTACAAGGCACGTATGTACTTGGCACTGCTTTGTGAATCAAAATGTGTTACTGAATCAGCAGCAGCCTGCACAGTGTTAGGATTTATCATATGGCTTTCACATTTCAGTTCTACTAGATGGGCTGGTGAGCACTGCTCAGCTCCATCGCTGAAAGAGCTGTAATGTCATGACAACAAATTGCTCAATAGCAGGCTTTGAAGGCTCTTTACATTTATTCACCTTGTGCATGCAAACCTTGGGTCTGCTTGCTGGAGTCTGTGTAAAACTCATACTGGGTTCAGACCACGGGGTTAGGTGAAGGTGCCTGTAAGGGATTCAGGCATCCAAATTGCAGGATAGAATTATTGTATTTCACTGTGTCAGGCCAAGCTAGATGCTCATAATAGCACTGTCTGATCTGAAAGTCTCTGATGCAGCTGCTGCCTAGCTTCAGTATCAGTAAGTTGATAAAGATCATTTCTGCTGGGCAAGCTATCAATACCTTGTGTTAAATCTTGAGAATATTGAGCAACTTCTTCAGTTCCCCTGAGATTCAGTCAATTAAAAGACTATACATAAAACCCTCAATTGCACATACAAAGACGAAGGTTTCTTTGATGAAAGCCAGGAATTTAGATCAAAACACTCTTTATTTTGCTAAGGTTGACAGTGAAATGAAAAAAAAAAGTTTTATTAACATCAGAAATTAATTTCTTGATCTTAAAAGACTGGATTTTTGCAATGGAGAGGATCTGTGCTGTAATGACAAAATCAGAGAATTTGGGTTTGTGTTTTTTTTCCTTTTGTGCAGAAACGCTTCATAACTAGAGCAAAACAACAGCAAATTAATGTAAAAGATACCTGCTACAGTATATAGTCATTTAAAATGTAGCCACTCCAGATCTCAATGTAAGTCCTGTTTATTTCAGCCATAGAATTCTCAACGTAAGCAGACTTTAGGACCCCAAATGGGAAAGCAGAGTACAAGTGCACCGTTAATGAGACATTTACCTTGATGTTTGTGACATTTTTGCATGGTTGAGAGATTAGTAAACACATGGGCTATTTTACTTCGAGGTAATCTAGAGGGGATCCATTACTTAATCTGTTTTCTAAAGCAAGTCTATTTTGGGCACTGAGTTTCAATTCACCTATAGTAGTGGTAAGCTGTCTTTCATTACGCATCTTTATGACCCCTGCTGTGAAAGATTTTCAGACAGGCCAGAACAGGGAGGGTCCCTTTTGCTGGTGGATGATTACAGCACCTGTCAGATCCCAGCCTTAAGTATTCAAGGAAGTCCTAGAGATAGAGTCCGATTTCTTTAACAGTGCCTCCAAATATACATTTAAGAGGCTTCCTCCTGTCTTGGAATTTAAGACCCTAAATAGCCAGTGGAAAAAGACAAAGTCTTTGTAACCTCAGACTTCATGCTTGCCTAGTTTATTTTTATGTTGTAAGTGATTCTGTGTTGACTTTTTTGTTTCAAGCCTGTAACTTTTCAGACATATATATATATAGTTGATGACAGCTATGCTGCTGCGTCTTGGTAGTAATTGTTCAAGGATGAGTTAAAAACATATATGATGTAAGGAAGTCCCATTCCAGCTCCAGCTTTGGCTAACAAATGGTGAAACAAACATAAGCAGCAGATGAGTGAGATGATAACAGCAAGGAAAATATGAATAATAGCAAGAAAACACAAATATTAAATCCTTTACTCTGAGAGGACCAAATTCAGCAAAATATTCAAGCATGAGCTTTATTGACCTGCAACACACTTGCTGGGTTAGTCTTAAGCAGACATCATCTGTTTTATGTCCCTCATATAAAATGCATCTATTGACAGAAAATGTTGTCACTAACTTCTTACAGTTCTGAGAAAGCTGTTGTGAAAAATGGGTAATGTGATTGTCAGAAAAGGTATTTAGGTACCAATAGATTCCACCTGCCCGCCTATCCATTTGTTTTGAGATTGCCAGAGCACCCTGCAGGCCAGACAGTTGCTCCATAGCCCAGAGTTTAGGTTAGAAGATTTTACAGCCAGGTAATCTAAACATGTAGAAGTGGTCAGAATCAGCTGATGTCCTAGCGAATTTCTGAGTCCAGGCTGGAGTGTTGGCTCTGTTAAATTTATGCATATTTTTGTCACAGACTTAATGTCAGTTAAGCTTTAGCCCCTATACACACATGCTCACGTGTGCATGTGTCTATGTACATGCTATATGAATAATACATTTTTTGCAATGGTATTGAGAAGACCTTTTAAAGCAGATGTCTGATTATATAAATATAAATTACAAATATAGTCAGACATCTGTTTAAAAACTTATAAATACATTCAGGCATCTGTTTTAAGAATGTCTTTCCAATATTTTTGCAAACATAACTAAGCGACAGAAACAATTCAGGGTGGGATGCAGTCATGACATGGATGGGGGATGAGGAGGGGCTGCCCAGACATTCAGCTGTTCCACTCTCCCGTGGCCATATGAAGTGAATGGTAGCCCAAAAGCCCCTTCTCCAACCTCCTCAGGATAATATGACAGAGTGTCTTTTCCAACCAGCCCAGGCTGCCAAAATAAGATCCTGACACAGACAGCACCTTCTGTGACGGCACTGAGAGTAGCAGAAGACATCTCTGCTACATTAAGTCTGTTTGGATGGTACTTTAATGGAGGAAGTGCTGCAAAGAGATGTTACATTGAACAAGGGGATGCAGTGAGTCTGAGAACCAGAAGCTCAGCGTTTATCTGTTGATGCTGAGATCTGTGTTGCAGCCACATGCACCCCTAATGTCTTTCATCAGCAAGTGGTGGCTCTGCTAATGGTTTCTCTACTTCTTTGCAGATGTATTGTGAGAGGTTTATATGTATCCTGAGAATACTTGGAACCACACTCTTTGGGGTGTCCCTCCTGCTAGGAATCACCGCTGCTTACATTGTGGGCTACCAGTTCATCCAAACAGACAACTACTACTTCTCCTTTGGACTCTATGGTGCTATCCTGGCATCACATCTCATCATCCAAAGCCTGTTTGCCTACCTAGAGCACAGGAAAATGAAACGGTCGCTAGAGACTCCAATCAAACTGAACAAAACAGTTGCCCTTTGTATTGCTGCCTATCAAGAAGATCCTGACTACTTAAGAAAATGTTTACTTTCTGTAAAAAGATTGACCTACCCTGGAATTAAAGTTGTTATGGTCATTGATGGGAACTCAGAAGACGACGTTTACATGATGGACATTTTCACTGAAATCATGGGTAGGGACAGTTGTGCCACTTATATCTGGAGTAATAACTTCCACGACAAAGGTCCGGGTGAGACAGAGGAGTCTCACAGAGAGAGCATGCAACACGTATCTCAGCTGGTCCTGTCCAACAAAAGCGTTTGCATCATGCAGAAATGGGGTGGAAAAAGAGAAGTAATGTACACAGCATTCAAAGCACTGGGGAGAAGCGTGGATTATGTACAGGTAGGTATTAGAGCACCAGGTCAGTGCCAATTCAAACACACTTTGAAAGAAAGCAGCTTTTGTATATTTTGTGCAGCATGTTAGAGGCCATCCTAGTCCCTGATGAACACAGTGCTCCTTTCAGTCTGTTTGGAAACAGCTTGACCGTTAAAAGGGTATTTTGCTACCTTTTAAAATGGCCAGTCTATCTGTGACATTTTTAAATCTGTGCACCAGCTACTGGAGAAATCTGAAATCCTTCCCCTGCCTTCAGTACTGCCCCCTCATCCAAATGGTTTTGCTTCAGACAAAGCCAGTGACCTCCTGAAAGCCCCATCTTAACTCCTGTAGGTGAAGGTCTCAAGTAAGGCTTTATTTGGTGAGTTTGTTAGCAGCCCCATATATGAGCAGACAGATATTTGGTCTCACTAGGGAATATCCTGAAGAAGTGGTGAAGTCTGTAAAAAAGATGGGGATATATTTTTAGGGCTTTGAAGGCTGTGTGGAGTAGTCAATAAAAGAGTTAATGTGTAGATTTGAAAGAAAATTTCTTCAGCTAAAGCCTGAAGAAGCTTTTGCTTCATCACTTACAGCTGCATTACCTCATTCACTGCAACTTGGCCTTTAAGGCCCTTATGACACACTACTCACATAGAAATGAGTTAGGCTGGGTCCTCTCTCTCTGTTTCCAAAGCAGCAGAGGCACATATCTTTCCAGCTGCCTTGAATTCCCTGAAATATTGTCTATGTTTTTGCCTTACTTACATGGAAGCTGTTTGCTCCTGCAAACAGCCCTGCTGACTGGGGGAAGGGGAAGGGGTCATGTGTGGAGGAAGGTAGGTGGGATCAAATCCTCTGGCTGGACACTGAGGACCCTTCCTTAGAAATCTAGGCCAAGAGGGCTCATTTGACTAATGCCACTGAATGGGAGATTATTTTCTTAATGAACAACACTCAGTTTTTCCCAGCTTCTCCCACACTCAGAGCATCCAGCAGTCTCCTGCAGTGGAGCAGCAGCTCCCTGCGAGGTGCTCTCTGCTGGCTCAGGGCGGCTGCATGGCTGAGCTACATGTGTTTCTGGGGCCGGTGCCCAGCCTTGTGTGGGTGTGTGTGCACGCCCTGCACAGCACAGCCCCCATGTGCAGTGTCCTAGGGACCTGGAGAGGCTGCCAGTAGCTGGGCTGAGAGCAGCGAGTCTTCAGTGCACAGGAGGGGCAGAAGCTGAAGAGTGCCGGGAATCACTCTGTTATTGGAGCTAGGAAAGTAAGGCCAAGATTTAAAACCCATCCTCTACCACTTCCCAAACTGAAACTGATTTATTCTTTCAAAACAATGGGCTTAAGCTTTCCATTGTCTGTGCTTTGGTTTTGTGCTGTGAGGAACTATACAAATGCTGATTTTCTTTATTAGCATGGGTTTGTAATCACTTTACACAGACATACCAGACTGAAGAGAACGAAGGCAGAGAGGAAGCAAATTCATTGCAAGTTTCCTCACTCAGTTCAGCTCTTTTATATTCCAGGGAACCTGGAAAAAAGTGTTTCTATTTCAACAGTCATAGCAAAAACTCAGAAAATAGAAGATATATTTCTGTCCAGTTAACACTCCTGACCTGGCTCAGAAGTTCTAATGAATTTGTCAGGGACTGTAGTGCTGCTGTGAGTGCAGTCTGCAGTACTGACTAATGCCCCAGTCACATCTACAGTCACATCTGTAGTAGAAATGCAGCCCTTTGGTGGCCCTGGCTACTGCAGAGTCATAAAAAACTGCAGCTAAAATGTGGCTTTATTTATGAATGAATAAAGGTTGACATATTTCAAATGGTCCTTTGGGGTGACCCAGGGTAAATT
This sequence comes from Cyanistes caeruleus, assembly GCF_971803275.1. NCBI lineage: Eukaryota > Metazoa > Chordata > Aves > Passeriformes > Paridae > Cyanistes > Cyanistes caeruleus. Next base: position 13,233,654 of record NC_141701.1, read on the forward strand.
ACTTTAAACAAGCCAAATATTTCAAGGGCTAAGCAGTCTGCATCAATGATTAAGCACTTTAAAAGGTGGCCAGTCAGCATTGCTGCCCAACCCCAAAATTGTAGGCCTTATAGTTCTTAAAAGACACGCTGGAATTATGAACAGGCAATCATAAACTGTCAGACTAGTGCTGATAACGAGCTGTTACTCATTAGTGGTGTCTCATTAAGTACTGGGAACTGCTGTGAAGGCTTGTTTCCATCCTAGAAGAGTTTATGAGTGTGCAAGTAATCAGGTGGAGGAGTTAAACTGGCAGGTATTATCAGTGCAGTGTCGTGAGGTAGCCAGGGTGCAATTCATCTTGGCATGATGGAAGTGCCTGTGTGGACAGCCCAGTGCTGTCTGAACACAGAGCAGCTTGGATAAAGTGTCACTGCCCATGGCAAGGAACAGAACAGTTCCCTTAAGGTCAGCTGTCCCTTTCACTTAACTGTGAGCCAAGGCACTCGGCCCTTGTGTGGAAAGATGGCAAACTGTCTCTTGGGCTGTCCTGGGCACACCCTGGCTAGGCAGGTGTCAGTGTTCATTTGGGCTCCTGTCTGTGTTTCTCTGGGTGTGTCCTCTGTTCACCCGCAAAAACCTCATCCAGATGGAAAGTGATGGATTCTTAAATTTGTCCCAGAAATCCAGACATACCCACTGTGCTGGCATGCCCAGGACATGTGATGGTATTTGGTTCAAAAAGTCAGAGTTTTCAGGATTCCTCATCTCTAATAAATTAGTGATGTGGATCGTGGGCAGGCTTTTCTGCTATAGATAAATACATCTGATGGGGTGGGAGCTGCTCAAGTGACAGATGCTGGAGGGAAAGCAAAGGGGCTGGGAGGCAGCTGATCCCAGCCCACCACTCATGGTCACAAAGAATGGTGTGCTTGTCACTGCCTGGGCACCAAGGGAATTCAGCAAACTAGATTCCCTGTGCAAAACACTCAGCAACAGGTTTGTCCAGGAAGACCCAGGTAAAAGTATAGGCATTATTTCCCCTCTTCAGCAGAATTGTTTTGCTCACTGTCACCTATGCCACTGATGACAGTTTTCCACTAAAGCTGGAGTCATGCCAGGTTAAAAAGATGCTGTGGGATGAGGCCATTGAGGAGAGAAGATGGATGCATCAAGTTAGTGGGAGCTGGAGATGCTTGTGGCTTTTCTCCTGACAGAGATATGAGAGCTTTCATCACCTTTCTCCTCTTGGCCCTCTCCGAGCGAGCACAGAGGGGAGCATGTTTGCAGTCTCAGCTGCATCCAAAGCTATGCTGTCCAACTGTCCTGGGTAACCCCTCCTTTTGAGTCTGGTCCAGAGCAGAGCCACAGTGCTCTCCTCCCCCTTCATAGAGCAGACACAAGTGTTACCTCTCCCCTGCAGTGAGAGGGCTTAGGTTGATAGAAAGTTTGCATGAAAGGAAACCAAAATTAGCACACCCATTACAAAGCCTCAGCAGAATCTGTCTTAATATGCTGCTTAAGCAGAGCTACTGACTTGCTCCTACTGACCCAGTTTGAAGTCACAGGAATGCAATGTGGGGACAAATTGGAGGCAGCATGAGAATTTTAGGGTGGGACCCAGCTGGTCAGAGGGGTGTTTCTGGGACAGTCTCTGCTCCAGTTCCTAGGTGTCTGTGAAATGAGCTCACACACGGTGTGGCCAGTTCTTTCAGCTGCAGGAACTGCAACAAGGAGACACCCTCTTGTTTTAAACAGACTGCAGCCCGAGTCATTCTCCTCAGAGCAAATGAAAGCATTGCCAGCTGCCTCACAGACCAGCCAGCCTGTCTGAGCCCTCCTCCTACTCTCCAGGGGAAAGCCAATTTCCTAATGTACACAGTGTTTAGTTGACTAGGAGTGTTTGTGTAGCTGAAATGCCTTGTGTGTCATCTACTTCTGCCTTGGTCTTTTGGAGTACTGAACTTCAGGACTCACGCCTTCTGGCCTTACATATTTTTTCATAAGAATACCAGAGGAAAATAGCAAATAATTTCTCTACATCAAATGTCAAATCCCTGCACTACTAATGACACATCATACATCTGAAATTAAAAATGAGTTTGTTCTGAAATACGAGATAAATATTTTACATGAATTGCTAAAGCCTTCTGTGAGTGAAAGGACTATTAGATTTCTTCCCAGACTCCTACTTGGCTTTTTATTCTTTTTAATAACAACTGCCTGGGATTTAACTCCTTTCTCCTTCTCTTATATGGCAGTGGGAAGCATCTGACTAGGGTACTCCAACTGTGCAGCTTATGCAGGGAAATTCTATGTCAGAGCAGAACAGGAATCTGCTGCATGCCCACAGAGACCATCTTACTCTGCAGTGCCCCATATCTTACTCAAAGAAGCCAGTCCAGTGTGCCAATAAAACAAATGGAGCTGATACAGAGGATTGTTTGTGTGCATAGCCTTAACAAGCTCTGTGTTTTGTGCAGCACTACGCCTTGCTGCCTGGTACAAGTGACCTTTAACAGAAACATCAGTGCAGACTTCAAAGTCGGATTTAATTGCATTCAGGAGAAAATGCATTTAGAGTCATTATAACCACTTGCATGGTTTTTATTTTCTTCTGTGGTGTTAACAGAAAAAAAAAAATCTTGTTTTTAACTCATTTTTGTTCTTGTTTTTTCCTTACTTGTAGGTCTGTGATTCAGATACAATGCTTGATCCAGCCTCATCAGTGGAGATGGTAAAAGTTTTAGAAGAAGATCCAATGGTTGGAGGAGTTGGAGGTGATGTGCAGGTGAGTACAACAATTTTCAGATAACAGAAGTGTTTCAGCAACTATTTGCATTGCAACAGATTCCTCTTCCTGAACTAGCATTAAATATAATTTATGTGTATATTTATGTGCATATATATATGTGATGCCATTATAGACGCTCTTATCATACCTTAATCTTTTAGTTCATTGAATGGAAACTCTTCTTGGATATGGGCACTGTATGGTTTTAACATCCATAGCAAGCAAACAAATAATATTCTGCCCATCTATGTGTGAAAAGGGGGGCACTGGCATTGTCTGGACTGTTGTGGCATCTTTGAGCCTCTGGGTATAGCTGCTTGCTCAAGGTACCAAAGAAAAGCTACAGGGGAGCAAGGAATTGAGAACAGGTCTCCCAAAGCCATGTTCAGCAACTTCAAGCACTTAAATTATATTTACTGACTACTAGTAGCCAAGGTTGCTAGAAATAAAAGTAATTTTGAAATACTGTGCACTGTGCACTCTGTGTGTTGCTGGGTCTCCCATGTCTGTCAGGCAGGGCAATAGAAAACTTCCAAGTCAGACCAGTTCCATGTGTGTTAGGATTTTTCAGCATAACTGAATTTAGCTGATTACTACAGCAAAAGGCTGTTGGTTCCCTTTGACATAACTGCTTCTGCTGCAATTTATAAAGAGAAATGTGTATGCCTATTTCAGTTGGCCTCAAGATCAGTCCTCCATACCCAGTTGGGCTTTTTATGTGAGACAGAGGAGAAAGAACCTTATAAATGAGCAAGAACTTGCTAATGAACACCCGAGTAGTCAGAAGTATTTCAGGCATGTGGCTTGTAACTCCAGAAATTAGGATTCCCACAGAAACCTGAATAGCTTTGGAGTTCTAGACTGTCCACAAACCAGGCATACACAGCCTATGCATGTGAAATTCCAGGCATGTGTGAGTGACTACAAGTGAGGGAAGGCAGTACAGGTTCAGCTGTGACAGTGAAGGTTCGTAAGCATCTGAATTTGGAAGGATGTGTGTCCTCTGTGCAGAAAGGTGACAGAATGAAGCCTCTGGGCTTTTTATCCCCCCAGTTCATTTTCCAGCATACACCAAATACATTTAAGCCAGTCTTGAGCCTATCCCCAAGCCATACTGCTTCTAATATGTTCTGGAATTAAAATTGACAGAAATTAGGAGAATCAGAGCAAAAGATTATTTTTTTCTAGTTTCAGGGCAATGCATTATAATTGTAGAAGGCCAAAAATCCACACATTTCTTTGTCACATCCTCTGGCACAAGGTGTGTGTTGATAACCTGGATGTGAAGCCACAGACTTGCGCATCTGCATGCGCTCATACATCTACTGAGTGTTCAGACTGGTTGTGCAGTTGGGTTGTGCAGAACAGAAAGACTGAGACATTTATGTGGGCCTGAGCAAGACTCTACTGGAGTATTACCATATGTCTTGGGACAAGGTAACAGGCTGGTACTGCAGTGACAGAACAGGTTATTCCTCAGAGGACCTAATGCTGGATATGAGAACATAGTTCAGGGTTAAACCTCTTTGGTTAACCAAAAATGTAGAGAAAAGACCGTGTGCTCAGCTTTTCTCATGCTCCAGCATAGTTTTGGGAGGGCTAGAAGGAGTCCTGTGGGTCCCAGAAATGTGCTTGGGCAGAAAAGCAGCAGGAGGCCATGAACTCCCAAGCTCCTCTTGGGAACGTCTAAATCCAGCAGGTCTTTAACTGGGAGAAAAAGAGATGGAAGAATGACACAGAAAATAAGGAGATTTCTTGGTGGAGAGTAGGAAAGGTTGCAAGGAAAAAAAGAAGTTCTCAGTGAAACAGACATTTGAAGGTTTCATATCACCCTTCCTGACAATGTCCTGGCTGAAATGTTTGCATAGCTCCTGGATTTGCCATGAGTTGGATACAGGAGTGAGGTTCCCACCACGTTTCATCTAATGGTACTCCAGTCTCAGCAAACTCCTTATTGATCCAATGTGCACATTTTCTGTTTTAAGAGCTCATCTGAAGGGAATTTTTTTTTTTTATTTTGCAGATTTTGAACAAATACGATTCCTGGATCTCCTTTCTGAGCAGTGTGAGATACTGGATGGCATTTAACATTGAAAGAGCCTGTCAGTCCTACTTTGGCTGTGTACAGTGCATCAGCGGACCTCTGGGAATGTACAGAAACTCTTTACTCCATGAATTTGTGGAAGATTGGTACAATCAAGAGTTTATGGGCTCCCAGTGCAGCTTTGGAGATGACAGGCATCTAACTAACAGAGTGCTAAGTCTGGGCTATGCAACAAAATACACAGCTAGATCCAAGTGCCTTACGGAAACACCGATAGAGTATCTCAGGTGGCTGAATCAGCAGACCCGCTGGAGTAAATCCTACTTTAGAGAGTGGCTTTACAATGCCATGTGGTTCCACAAGCACCATTTGTGGATGACCTATGAAGCTGTAATCACTGGATTCTTTCCTTTCTTCCTTATTGCCACAGTCATTCAGCTCTTCTACAGGGGAAAAATCTGGAACATTCTCCTCTTCCTGTTGACAGTTCAGTTAGTTGGCCTGATAAAGTCTTCCTTTGCCAGCTTCCTTAGGGGCAACATTGTCATGGTTTTCATGTCACTCTACTCAGTGTTGTACATGTCAAGTTTACTGCCAGCAAAGATGTTTGCAATTGCCACGATAAACAAAGCAGGGTGGGGCACGTCAGGAAGGAAAACCATTGTAGTTAATTTTATAGGACTCATTCCAGTCTCCATTTGGTTTACAATCCTCCTAGGTGGCGTAATTTTCACTATTTACAAGGAATCAAAAAAGCCATTTTCTGAGTCAAAACAGACAGTTCTCATCATTGGCACAATACTCTATGCATGTTACTGGGTTTTGCTTTTGACTTTGTACATGGTTCTTATCAACAAATGTGGCAGGCGGAAGAAAGAGCAACAACACTACGACATGGTGCTAGACGTATGATGTTTCCGTGGGAAGTTACCCAGAGTTGTAAAGCAACCCAACGACCTTGTAGTATCTGTGGCATCAGACATATGTTGCCAAGGGAAATGGATCACTGCTGCTGGGAATAGGACACTTATATTCCTCTGGGTTCATTTTCATCCTGCCAAAGTAAGGAGAAAAAAAAAAAGAAAAAAAAAGGAAAAAAAGATATTTTTTTTTGTTTCCAAGGGGGGAAGGACGCAAACCACACAGTTACGACCTGTTCACAAGAAAAGGGGAGAACTTCTATGTTTATGCACTTTTTTATTGTGCATATGCCTGACAGTGTTACGTTCTATATACCTCACTGGTCATGCTTATGTGTGTGGACAGAAAGAAAGGGAGTTTGGAGAAACAAGAAAAGGACCGTACAACCCCTTGCAACCTAATTTATGAACTTCTCTTTTTTTATAGTTCTGTTTATAGGAAGGGTCTTTTGTTTTAGGCTGCCAAATGTAATGCCAAAGGTAAATTTTAAGAGGCCATTGGCTGAGCTGTATTTTTATATTATTGTATTATTTGTGTGTGTGTATTTTTAAGCCAACTTTTTTTTTAAATCACATATTTTATATTTTACTATCTGCCAAAAAAAGCTGCCTCCCCAACATTTTGTTCTTTAGCCTTTTAGAATATATTTGGGGACAAAAAAATCATACATTCTCCCCCCAAATTTCTGCTGAAATGATATTGTTCACAACAGAAAGAATAAAAAGTCTCTCTGCATTTTTGCAACTAATGAATGGTTATTTCTGTGAAAAAGCATTTAAATGTGCTCTTTTAAGGAATTTATTAGGAAAGGCCCAAAGTTGTCAGGTTTTACATACAAGCATATTTGTGCATAATAAAAGGCCAAAGGGGTAGATATGTGCAATTTGGGTTTTTTGTTTTGGTAACATTGTGAAAGGGAAATTTCCTTCTCTGCTGAGAACTTAATATCCCTGGCATGCACAATAAACAATAAGGCAATGCAGGCCTCCATGCCACTGGAAAAGACATTGCTATGGAAAGCCTCCCACTGATTTTATTTGGGACCTGAGCAGTCAAAAACTTCTGATCTGGAAAAATATTGGGCATCTGAAACTGCTATTGAATTCACTGATGGTCATAGTTGTTCATAATCTGCTAGTACCGAAAACCTTACCAACATTTTCAAAATGTGTGTGTTGTACTATAAACCTTCCGCAGAGCCCTTCGTACAGTTTACAGGAAATAAACACATCTCCTTCTCTGACATCCAGGGTAATACAGACCCCAGTACTGAGCCCAATAATTTGTTTTTGACTACAGCATATCTACCAGAAAATAAGCCAATTTTTTTTTTATCAGAAAACATCAAGCCTTAGCAAATGCATCACTTCCTTGGTGCCTAATAATCAGTCTTGGACATTTATTTTGGACCATAGTTTTGAGAAATAATATTCAGGACTAAATTCTGCAGATGTTCACCAGCCAAAGGAATGTGGCATTGAGCCCTAATATACTTTATAAAGAGCAACAGAAAGACCAGCTGACCTTTTTAGATTCTGGTATTAAAAGCACTGTGGTAAAGCAGAAATCAGCATATGATGCTTAAAGAACTCAGAAGCATTTTCAGCTTCTCTTTTTTATGCAGACATGAATAGATTCTGCTGTAGAATGAACTGCACACACACTACCTTATTGTCTGATTATCTTGAGGTACATGATTGCTTGAAAGTCATACTAATATTATGTTAATGATTGGAGAGTTGATTCATGTTGATTACAAAATAGAACAGTATTAAAAAGAAGCAAGAGAAACGGTAAAAATCAAAAAAACTTGACTATGCCTTTTAACTATTTATGATGTAAGTTAAAGCTTGGGTTAACATTCAAATGTCAAATAAATCTTCTCATTCTATAAAAAGATTGAATTAATTGCCTGTATTTATTCTAGCAATTATTCAATGTATTTCCAATATAGGTTGTATAGTATAATTGTTACGTTCATAAATAAAATATTTTTGATAAGATTATGACTAATTCATGGTATTTCTCACCAGCACTTGTACTTTGAAGCCACAAATCTGCACAGTTTGTTGCTTGCATATCACCAGCCTGATTTCCAAGTGGGAATTTGCCATGGAGTGCCCATGGAGTGCAATGCCTCCAAGCCTGAGGAGGCTGGGGATGGTCCCTGCTCTGAGAGGTAGAACAGAGCATAGGCAGCACTCAGAGTCTCTGCCAGCAACTGCTAGATCAATTCAGTCAAAACACTTCCTTCCCTTTTTCCTCAGCTTCCTGATTTACAAAACAGGAATAGCAATCCAACTTCCTTTTGGGAAGCACTTTGAAGTTTATGGCTGAAGTACTTTAGTACTTTTACATAGGAGCTGATGCCCTTGTGTCCACTGGAAATTATCACCCTCCATAGCCTGGGAAACAGAGGACAGGTCCATGGTCTTCTCCTGCTCCTCATTACTGCTGTTTGTCAAGCCCCCTTTGCCCTGGCACAGCTGAAGTGCAGCTGTGTATTTTCTGTCACTGAAGGTTATGGGCAGCAGCCACTGCTGCCGGGACATGGGGCAAAGTGAAATCTCACACAGACCTGCCACAGGTCAGTTATTCAGGAGACAGCTTTCTCAGCCTGTGCCCAGTATTGAGTTCCCCAGTACAGGGACATCATTGATAAACTGCAGCAAGTTCAGTCCAGGTTGGTTTGGGCTGGAGTGGAGGGTCTGAAACACCTGGGCTGGTTGGGCTGGATGAGGAATAGCTTTGGCAGGAGGACCCTAAGGTCACATCCAACACCTATAGGGGGATTTTCAGGAAAATGGTTTCAGGCTCTTCACAGTGCTGCTTGGTTTGACAGTGAAAGACTCCAAGTTGAAAGGGGAGAGGTTCAGGGTTCAGGGTTCAGCCTGGATATGAATAGGGACTTCTTCCCCATGAAGACACCTAAGCAGGTTGTGAGGACAGTGCATCCTCCCTCCATCCTGTGGGAGTTTCAAGACTAAATTAGGTAAAGTCCTGAGATGCTTGGTCTGACCTTGGAGCCGCCCCTACTTTAAGCAAGGGGTTGGGGTAGAGATATGAACTCTCCTGTCATCCTTTCTGAAGCATGTGCTGACAGCTCCCACCCTCACGGAGGCTCATTTCATCTCTGTTCCAAACACATCCATCCTGACCCCAGGCACAAATAACTCAGCAGCAGCTGGTACTGAGTACCCAAAAAATCAGAGCCCTTCCTGTGACTGGGTCACTCATCTCAATGTGTTGAGCTGTTTAGAAAAAGGTTCCAGCAGAAAAATAGAGTATGAAACAGTTCACATTGAAAGTGTTCCCAAACAAATTAAGATTTTTAATAACATTTCCTGGTTTTCAATATTAGAAAATATATTTTTGAGACTTCTGTCAAAAGAAGAAAACATATTAAAGGAAATATTCATGGTCTGTTTTGAACATTTTTCACAATACAGATTTTTTTTAGTCACCTCTGATAGACAGATGGTGCTGAAAAATGCCCCACAAATTATGAATTCTACATAAAAGTTTAAAAACAACCTTTCAAAAAAATGTCTTGAATTGGCAATATCTCAAATTATAAATCATTTCCATAGTAGATTAATTTGGGTTTAAGAGCATCTGTTTGCAGAGACCAGGTGTGATGCAAAACCTACAATGATCGGAGTTGCAGTAGGGAGGAAGGACCCCTCCTTTTCTGTCTGCTAATAAGCTTCATTTGGCCAAGAATCAGGTTTCTTTCAATGGGAAATGCATGAATATTTAGCAGAACTTTTCTAGGAGGCAGAAAAATTCCTGTCAGACACATACTGCCAAACATGTCCTGATGCACAAGCTGTTGTGAATCTGTCTGTTAAAAAATTTGGTCTGATTTTTTTTTCTTAGCAAGAGTTAAGATGGTAACAAGGAGACAAAACTACTGAAAGTTGTTGATCAGATTTGGTACTACTGGGGCTTTGTTGCAAATGCCATTTTTCTCTGGAGTTAACACAATTATTTTAAATAAAGTACAATTTTTCCCCAACTTTTATTTAGCCTAAATTTGCTGCTTCAGCTTTGGGATGGATGGATGGATGGATGGATGGATGGGTGGATGGATGGATGGATGGATGGATATGTGCCACAAGTTGTTCCTGCTTCTTCCAGCTAAGAAGCATGTTATACTTTTTAGAATAAATATTATACTTTCTATAATATTTGTCTCAGCCAAATATATCAATTTTATTCTCCTAAAATAACACTAAGATTTCTATGAGTTATCAAACTGCCTAGAGGAAAATAAGCTTGTAGTTACATTGTCACTAAATAAAGGAGAGATCCAGGCCATATTTCTGCCCTTTGGTACATGATAACACTCTACCGTTCAAGTGCAAATACAATCTGTGGCATGTTTTTGTCATAGGCTAGAGAGTTCTGCCTCAGAAAATGCTGGACACAGGTGGGATTGATACATGCAGCAGGAACTAGCCTGGTCAGGGAGCCTGTAGAGTTTAGGTGTGATCGCTGTTATCAGATGATGACCAGATTGAAAACAGTCCCTGGCATTTTTTACTAGATTAAATACAAGTGATCACTACTCCACTGAGAAGCAAAAAGCAGGTCAGCTCACTCCTTTACTGAACATCATATGGGATCTTATTCTCTCAAGAGATCCTTAGATGTCATTTAGTTCTGCAGTTTTCACACCTTTCTTTTTTCCACACATTTTCTCTAAGTCCTTTGGTCATGTGAAGGAAGCAAGGAAAAAAACTGACTGGTGTCTAAGACTCATTGGATTAATACTTCCATTGCTTTTTTTACAGCATCCCTGCTGGTATATCTTCCAGTACTTCAGTTTGTTCCAGTTGGACACACTCTGCAAAAATATGGTTATGACAAGACCTTCTTGTGGCTGCTTCTCACAAATCTCAGTGAGAGCAGGAAGGATTAAGAGCTTGCTCATGATCAGCGCTGCTTTATATAACCCAAGGGAGTAAAGTCTGAAATATGACATTATCAGACACAATATTAGAAATTACAAAACCCACAGAAAGAGCACATGAAAGAATGACAGCTAGCAAGTGAATCACAGGAAATTAGATTTTGTAAGTTCCTCTGCCCATATAATTATTTCTTTCATAGTCTTTACAGGTAAAAGTAGCACTTCTTTCCATGTCTTGACCCTTCAGCACTTTGGGGACATCCTGCTGCATGGAACACTTAGAAGAACTATGAAGAACTAAGATGAATGTGGCTAAAAATAGGTCAAGTGGGCAGCTTGCTCTAATTATGAGATTGCAGCCTGTATCTGCTCCCCAAAATTGTTAAGTTTTCCATACTGATTCTTTGTAATGAATGTAGCTTATAGACTGAACCTGTCCAGTGAGTTGTTGCTGCAGATACCAATGAATTCTGTCTGCACTCTTTCTTCATTGCCTTCCTAAGAGTTGGTCCTGACCTGGATTCTGCAACCATCTATAATACCTGGATAGTCATGACAGCACTGTGAGATGTATTAGAAGATAGCTCAGCATTGAAGGTCTGTGAGGATCATAGAAGAGGGCTCCTCCTTCAGAAAAGGAAACATTTGATAGGAGCGATAAAAGCAGCATTGCACAGTACACAAAATGTTTATTTCATGCTTATACCCATGAAATGACCTCATTCCCTAGAAATGCGTGTTGCTGTTCACTGCCTACGGGAGGCTCAGTGGCCAGCTCACATCATGGCTCATAGTTTAATTCAGGTTGGAGGGGTCTCAGGAGATCATCTAGTCCAACATTTTGCTCAAAGCAGGGACAGCTCTGAAGTAAAAACAACCCAACAGAAGAGTCTCTCCCACAGTTAGAATAGCCTTTCCCTAAATGGTGACTTCTGTAGATGCTCAGATTTGGTCAAATGTGTAAAAACATATGCACTCTGAAAGCCTTAGCTGCACAAGGAAGTGTGATGTAACCAAAATCTTTGTGATTTTACTTATTGTAGTCTAAGTATTATTATATTTGGTTTGGTTTGATTTATGTTTCTTGGGAAATTATGCTCACAACTGTAAAACTGAAACTTCTGTTCAGTTTTGTCAAGCTTTGTACTAGCTTGTACAAAGAAAACTTTACTTAAATTGTGGTAATAAATTGATTAAATCAAACTGGCAGGAAAACACCAACCTATGCCAGATCAGTGATAAGCCAAGTGAATTTGCAGCACTTTTTTTCCATGAGGTCTGCCCTGGGCAAATCCTTGCTCTGCAGTAATCATGAGGTAGCTTAAGCCTGCAGTGTCAGAGTCACTAGTTATATTACATTGGCCACAGATATTGTATGATAATTAAGGCAGTGTAAACTGATGCCCTGGGCTATTCAAAGCTTTTAGATGTATATATACCTTAAACTACACAGGACTGCTCTCTAGGTAAGCCAGGGGCTTGTGTCATGTGCACACAAAGACACAGGACTTGTGAATTGTCAAGTGAATTATTCAGCCTGGTTATTTAAATTGTCAGAAGACTCCATTAAGAATGTGTTTTCAGAATAAGGGCAATTCTGATTTGATTTAGTAACACCTCCTCTTCTCCATATTTTTTTTAGCTAGGACTTTGAGACAGTTTACCTCTTCAACACTAGAAGTGTGACCAAAATGTGCTCACGTAATCACAAGAGCAGCATATGGGGTTTCCCTCCTGCAGGCACTGGAGAAGATGCTGCAAAGCAAATGAAGCTGAGCTAGTGGCAGGTGTGCCTCTGGACATACACTGTCTCTGCACGGGACTTTGCACAGCCCAGAACTGAAATACCTGCCTCCCACTGCCAGCACTTTGCTCAGGCTGAGCAGGAAGCAGGCTGCTGGTGGAACGACTGCATTATGCCCCTCTGAGGCAACTCCAGCATGACAGATGCACAGGCTGCATGTGTGTCGTACCCGTGGTAGAACAGAACATGCTGTACGTGCAGCAAACCCATATTAGCCAGGAACCACAGAAGTCGGGTGTGCAAGTAAGACATCTGGTCCTGGCAGCAAAGGAGGGAGAAGAGGGATTTCATCACTGAAAGAAGCATAAATAAGCTGTAAATAAGCTAACTCACTGCATAGCACATCCCTTTGTGGCCAGATGAGCATTACTGTGGCTGCTCTGCCTGCTGGCATTGGCATATCAGCATGTTACCATAGGGGGAAAAGAGTGTGAACCTACAGCGCTTTGTGCTGGGTGCATCTGTCACCGTGCATGGTCTTCCCTCTTAGCCCACTGGAAGCAGTTTACTCTTTTCCTGACAGACTGTTTTATACATACTGTAAGATGAGAGCATGATCACAGGCATCTGCCAGATCCATTAATTTAAATTTTTATAACTAATAGTTTTAAAATAAAAAGTCTTTAATTCTAGTAATTAATTATTTGATGGTCATTTGGCTTTACACAGTTCCATTTCTAAAACAAATGCTGTCATGAATTGGATTCATCCTATGAAGAATGAATCACCTGCCCACTCCCAGCAGGGTATACTCCCTGGGCAGCCTGACAGATCTCGCATGGGTGTCTTTACCTGTTGAGGAGTCCATGTTGTCCTCAGCTGACAGCTTGGTCCCTCTCTTGCTTTGTCACTGCTCTGATTGCTACTTATGTTCTTAATTAAGTTAAAGTAGTGTGAGGTTCTGGCCAAATTAATCATGGCTAGGAATCAACGTTCATATTTCTCTTTCAGCTTTGAAGTCTGTCTAATCTCTCCTGTTATCACTATAATATCTGAGATGTGATGAAGGCTTTGTAAGTACACAGATTAGACAGATTGCAAAGTTAATGGGGACATATGGGTGTTTTTTCTCAGCCATTATTCTCTCCGTAATTGTGGTGGAAAGAATCTGTCAGCAGAAATGCACTCCTCAGTAATACATTGCTGTAGTATGTTGGTAAATGTTGGGGAGAGTGCTGGTCTCTGCAAGTGTGTTCTGCACTCATGATAAATCACTCCATAGCCTTTGTTTTGTTTTTTTTAAACAGCTAACCAGTGAAGAAGTCATTTGGAAATATATCTGACATTGATTTCAGCTTGCCAAGAACTGTGGGAAGTTTTTTGATCAACCCAGTGCTGAAATAAAACAAAAAGCTTATTATCCTTGTGGGTTTCTTCCTGTGAATTTTGGGTGATACCCTATGCGCTAACAAGGAAAGCCCTGGGAAACTCAGCATCATTGCACAAGACACCTGCATCCTTTAGTTTTTCAGCCATTTCCTCGTATCTAATTTGTAACTTTTCTATTTAAATCAGCAGAGCCAGGCAGGTATAAAGCTAAAGTCCTAACCACCCATAGCAATTACAGATGTTTCATAAGATTAGGCAGGAAACACTTCATAAACTCCAGTAGTTAACACTTGTTTTAATTGAATTGCTCCTGAAGCTTGAATGGAACTGGTATTTCTCTGCTCTGAAGGTTGCTTTTCCCACAGCACAGCTGCATAACAACAAACAGATGTTTTCCAAGGGAGATAAGGCCACATTTCCAGTATTGGTAAAGTGATGCCTCTGTTTTGTACATTTATCATTTACTTATGCATCTAAAACAGTTAGAAAAAACCTTTGGTTTGATTCACCTACATTGAATCCCTCAGCATTAACAGAAGTTTAAAAAGATCACGCAGTTAGCTCAAGTTTAATACACATTAAATAATTTGATCTTGATTTGTCTTATTGACCACAGGCAGAACAAGTCATCATGATGCAAGAACACATGTTTTCCTAAGAAAAGTAGAAAAGGAGCTAATGGATCATTCAATAGGTGCATTTAGTCTGCAAAGCATGCTGTGATGTAGGACTGTGTCCTAGCAGAGCCACTTTTACCTGTTTGCATGACGTAAGCAACTAAAATAACTTGCCCAGGAATACTGTGCTTTAGAAGACTTGCATCTAGACTGATGACAAATAGTTCATATTGATTTAGAAATAGGTGAGGCATGCAAGAAGCTCCCACCTCTATACCTGTTGCCATAGAAATTTTATGCTTTGCATCCTCACCTGCTTCAGCACCAGGTCAGCCAGGTTAATGCAAACCATACTCATCAATGCTTATTCAGGTAAAATATTTGAATAGCATTATCCAGGCAAATCTCAGTATCAGTCTCTTTTATGACCCCAGCTGTGGAGGCAACAGCAGCAGCCAACAGCCAGGGTTATTTACTTCTTCAAGAGTTACAGCTCCCTCAGAAAGCACTGTCTGTCTTTGCCCTGATACAAGTAGACTGTAATCCAGCTGGCATCGTCCTGTGCTGCTGCTGCCAAACTTCTGAGAGGGAGGGGCTGCATCTTTTAAAAACCTTGTCTGCACATGTCAGTTTATTTAGTAAAAGTTAAGTCATTTATTTTAATCAAATAGATCAATGAAACTCTTGAGAGTTTATTCAGGCACACCTGTTTTGTTTTTTTCTTTTAAACCTATGTTATTTGGAATCAAAGCCAAAAAAGCCATTCTTACACCACAGTAAGTCTGTTCAAGAGTAGAGAAGACCTCATCCATGGATTGTCCTATTATTATTACATTCATGCAGTAAAATTCAGACAGTAAAATTCAGACAAGCCACAACTCATTGCAAACAGGAACATACAAACGCTAAAATGCTAGAAGGAGCAGTCTTACATTACTTACATAGGAACAGAATACTCTGGAAAAGTAGGTTCCAACACTCTTCCACAACTCTGAGAGTCCTCAAAAACTGGTTGTTTTCAGAGACCAGTTAAAAGAAGAGACCAGCATCAGAGCCGAGCTTGTGACTTCTGCAGTTTTGTTTGTAACTTCCACCCAAGAGCTAACTGTAAACTGAAGATAACTGAAGAGAGTTTTTTTTATATGGCTATAAGGTAACTGTTGAATTTCTTAGTGTTAAATTCAACACTAATTTTGCTTTAGTATTTAGCAGAAAGGTAAGAAATTCTCCATTTAAGGAATTCTGAAGCCCAGTGAAATGCATTCTCATTTAACATACTTCTGTTGAAAATATGAGTCCTCAGAAATTGCTTTCCACTTTAAGTTCTGAGCATGTTTGTAAATTCACAGAGATTTTGTACATATAAATGCTCAATGAAACCAGATTTCCACCAACGGAATTCTAAGATTTCAAGACCATTTTATAAAACTGTGTGAAATGTTTCAAGGATGCATCAACTAGCATCATTCAATGCTGAATAACGGCCAGTTAGATAGGTTAGGTTGTGGCACCATTATCACATCCTAGAGTTTTGAATTAAATTTCAATCTCCATTTGACTGATCCCCAAATTCCACAAATATAAAATGGATCCTAGGCAGATCTTGATTGTATCCGTGCTGAGTCATCCTCTTTGAAATGCAACTTCTTTTTTCAATCCGGTGTCATATAATTGTTATCTATATATTTTCACCAACCATGTAACTTACAGTGGTTCCTTTGGATCATAGGTCCTTGCTCAAGACATGGTGCTGTGAAATGTCATGAAAGTTTCATCAAAATGAAGAAACTGATGTCTGCAGCTTCCCTATTTCCTGCTCTCTTTGCTGTTGCAGTTTGACTGTATTTGTTCCCAGAAAAGACATGTTAGCTAACTTTATCACTTACTGTTTTGCATCCTCCTTGCTTTTCTCCTGCCTTCCTTTTCATTATGTCAGCCTCCAATCCACTGGAGTTTCCCATGACCCAGAGAGTTCCTGCTGGTCCATAAAAGGTTTCGTGTTAACTCAGTGAATGCTCAAGGCCATGCTCACTTGGACAAATAGCTTTTTCAGCACTTTCAGCTTTTTTAGTCTTTCTTTTTAGGCCAGACTGTAGATATTGGGTAGGACTCAAGAGAAGGCATGTGAGGTTGGACTAGCTCCATTTCTATCAACTGTGCCCTCTGCTCCTTGCCCTGAGGTAGCTCCCAAACTATAGTCCAGAGTCACCCCCAATATTCAGGCAAACACCACAACCATGTCAAAAATATGGACGTGAATAATGAGTTTGATGCTTTATCTGCTCTCTCAAACCCCAACCAAATTTAATCTTTCCTTCTAGAATTACTGTGGCAATCAGATCTTTCATTTCACCTCTTCTCCCTGACAAGTCTATCCTACTTCACTTGTTTGAGCTACCAGAACTGAAAGCAGGTGGTTGCTACAACATGTTTTGTGGTTCAAAGCACTTTACAACCTCTATCTGAATGTACTGTGCAATTATGAAAATTTGAGTCTGTGCTGTTCTTAAACCTTAAATCAGTTCTATCTGTAAGCTAGAAGAAGATTCCCTTCATTTTCTTCCCTAGATCAACACTGGATTTAATGAATTCAATATGTGTATATTCTAAGTCAGCAGGGACACTAGGATAATGGGAATTACCTAATTGACACATACCACCACCCACACACTTCATAAAATCCAGTCTCAAATTTACTAGTATTCCATTTGAAGCAGGCTTTTCCCAGTGTAGCTCCATGTAAAACTGTTGCACATTTCTGGTCCAGTGTTGCATGGCTACAGGTCTAGTCTTGTGAGATACTAAGCCCATACATATAGTGGAGGAGGCAGTGATCTCTGCCTGCATCTACAGGTCTAAATTCAATGTACACTTTGCCTGAGGGAAGACTATTATTTTTTATTTTACTTGTCTTAATAAAAATTCTTTGAAGTGCTAATTATCCTTCTGCTGCCACTTGTTGGTATATGCAGCATGTACTGCTTTGTGATATTTCTATCTTATCTGTTTACTATTTTCTAGTGAGTGGCTTACTATGAGCAATTCATTCCTTCATTTGCTCTTTTACCTCCTTGTAACAACATCTGAGTTCAGGGTGGAAACTTCCACTTCTCTGCTGGAAGAGATCAGACAGTTGACAGAATTTTTGCCAAGGTATACAGAATTTCTACATGGGTATTTTCTACAAACTTGGCTATTTGTAGCCCACATGGTCCTGTCATACTTTTGTCAAGATACGACTGGTACTTTCAGAAATGTTGCCTTTTTTTTAGATTTGGTGTTGAGACCAGGTTTCAAACCCGCCCACAAATTCTGTTAGCTGAGCTACATGCCAGAGAACAGCATATTTTAGCAACTGTCTTTTATGCACTTCATTAAGTGCAAATGTAACAGGCATCTCAGTGTTCTTCATAATGAAAGGATTCTTTGAGTGTTAAATACTCCTTTGGTTGTTTTTAATCAAGCTTAATATGTGTGAAATTTGTGGGAACGACAGTCCCATAGACTAACAGCAACAACAGGTACAGCCAGAAATCCTAACTTGCATAACATATGCATAACATACCACCACTTTCCTTACCCTTTGGCCTACTGAGAGAACCTTGTTGATCAGTTTTGCTCTCATGGACATTCAGTTAGAGTACTCCCTGTTGTCTTTCAGCAATGATATCCAGAGGTGGCTTTTTGACATTGGAACTTAAGGAGAAGGTGTAAATACCATTTGGTTTCCTTATGCAATTTAATTCACTGTAGAACCCTGTCTGTGCTTTCACAGCTGGCAAAGTGGGAAAGACCATTCCACAATTGGACAGTGCCATGCTAGTCATCTGCAAGTATTCTGGGGGCTAACTTGTCAGTTAGATAATCAGCTTTTAGCAAAAATCTCCCATCTAGGGTTATCTTGAAGCAAAGACATAAAGCAAGTGGGACATGTTTATAGGTTAGTTTCAACTTCACTTAAAACAATAGGCTTGAGGTGTTATTTGCCTGCTCATTTCAAAGGGTTGTTAACGAGATGGCCAGTGCTGATAAATGTCATCACACTATGTCCTTTTTACACTATGTTCCAGATCAAAAACCTGGACTGAGCACATGTACCCTTCTTGTGTTGCCTGCTTACAGAGCAATTATGTCCTGGGCACATTTTAGCCACTGCAGAGCCAGGCAAACCCATCTTAAGTTGCCTGTCCCAGGGGAGCTTGTTTCAGTAGACTTGGGAGCACTCAAAAAGCATGGCAAAGGTGAAGAAAAGGAGAGATGGGATATCCTAGGGAACTCCAGCAGAGAGGAATACGGGCAGGAACATCCAGCAGACTTTCCCTGTGACGTGACCCAGGCTGTGTCCACCCCCCAAAGGGCTCCAGTCAGCTATGCAGTAGAAAAAGTATTAAGCAAGTTATATTTACAGCTTATTCAATGCTGTAACTGGTAGAATAAAACTGCCTGCAGACATAATAGGCTGACAAATATATTCCAAAGACCATACAAAAACATAGCTTAAAATGAATCATGACTGCCATGTAAATCAAATACAAAATCCATTTTAATGCTCTCAACTGTATTTCCACTATTTTTTTAATATATTTTTAAAAATTATTTCCCATTTCATCTTCACTTTTTACTCTTTTCACACCTTGCCAGAGCAATCTCCCAGACACAAGGACATCTTCAGTTGTTTATTCACTCATTAGAAGTGAAACATTTTCATATATCTCCTTTCCTGGTGACATATATAGATATATGTAGATATATGATGTAGATATATGTAGATATTTATATAGATATACATGTGTGTATATAGATAGATAGATATTTATATTTTGTATATACATTTGAATGTAAGAGGAATAAAAGATATCACTTTTCCAGACGTAATTCAATAATGAACTGAACATCAAGAGCTTGTAAAACTTGAAATGAACTAAAATCTGCAAATTTCATTTTTTCTGGTCATGCCCCATCTCGTCCATCCCAGTAATCTCCAGTCTTTCTCATCTGTGCTCTCTCCCCTGACAGCTCCAGGCCTGTCCATTCCCTCTCTCACCACAAAGATGCTTTAGTAAAACTCATATTTTTTCCACACACCTGGCAAACTTTTGCTTCGGTTTTAAGAACAGAAGTGAAAAACAGAAGTTCAGTAAGTTTTTTTTCACTTCCAAACTTTCTTAATTCAAGGAGTGGGAAAGATATACGGTCTTAGAAACAAACACACATTCTGAGGGACCTGAACCCCTGACACAGCTTTCCTGTGCTGAGAAGATGGATCTACTCTTCCTTGTCTGCTGCATTCTGAAAGAGAAGTCGAAGCGAATTTGCACCGTTCCAGTGCAGAAGCCAAGTGAAGCAGCAGCGCCCCACATATTCTTATTTCCAACCCATTTGACAAAAACTACATCGAGACTCACTAAGTCAGAGCCCTCTTCTTTTGTTCCTCAGCTCCAGCTTGAATGAACCCAGATTTTCCCCAGATCTTCAAACAGATCCCCCGACACCGCCCGGCCCTCACAGAGAAAGGAGAGCTGGCAACTTCAAGAGCAGCGGCCGCTCCTCCCCGCTCGGAGGCCGCGGCACATCCCGCCTTTGATGTGGCTGACCTCCCACAACTGGAGCGGGCTGCTGCTCCTCGGCTCGCCTTTCCCCCGGGGCCATGAATTATCCTGACAGCTGACTCCTGACAGCCGACACCTCCCCGAAGGGCTCCGGCCTACTGTGGGAACCGGCACCGCGGGGGGAGCCCGAATGCATCTCCCGGGCTGGAAGTGGGGCACTTGCTGCTCGATGAATGTTTCCATTTTGCTGAGAGACAACCACGGGCCTGAGGGCCTGAGCTGGGTCTGAAAGATTGAAAGTGTTTCGATGTGAGGACTCAGCTGGTCTCGTGACAAAACAGAAGCCAATTGTGAAATCTGAAGACATTTCCAAATCTGCCCGGTTTCTAAAAGGGCATTAAGATCATTTCAATGTATAACTCCAACAGGAAGCCTCCATGGGTCATTGGTTTGTGACTCCCTTTACTTCCTCTTTTGTGCCATCCTTCCCCCACACGTATCCTCCCCTTAACACTTTCAAGAAATAGGAATTTATGAAATTATTTTTCTTCTTACTGGACTCAGTCCACAAAAAATCTGCAGAAATTAAATGTGTAAACAAACAGTGGACATTGTTATTTATAAAATAACTTTTTTTTTTAATACTTATATTTTTCTCATGGGGAATAAACAAATCAAACTGCATAACAAAAATCGGAAATGTTACTTAAAAAAGAAAAAATTACATGATAAATTCACTCACATTCTGCCCCAGCTGCAAACTTACACATGGACAACACTGTAACACATTCAAAAGATCATTCATAATATGTGATTTAGGGCTGGATCATTCTATGAATTAGAGTTTTAGGTAAAGAGCCTGTTACAGTTTTTTGTTCTGTATATTATACTAGGAAATATGCAACTGAAGAAGCCCCCTTGGATTATTAATCATAGCCTGTAATCATAAGTCTGTATAGTGCAGGTGTCTTGACAGATCAATCCACCTCAGCCATAAAATTGTTCCTCTAGAAAGAAAAGAAGAATAAAAAGACATTGTTGGTGTCCTGTATTAGCTTGGTTTAAAGCACAAGGTGTTCTTTAAAATTTGAGCACCAATACATAAAACCAAAATATCTCCTTATTTGCCAGCATGGCCTGAGACATGTTCCTTCTAGCCCCGGACTGAGTCGGAAGTCTTATCTTGAGCAGGTGAAGTAGAGCAAAAGACCTGAGAGTAGAAATGTTTTGGGGAGCCTTTGGGAACAGCCCATCTATCAGGTGCACTGGGAATAATTCACCAACCTCAGACATTTTTTCATCAAGAAATGTAAAGAAATATCAAGTAGAACATATCCAAATATACTTCCTCAGTTGGAATAAATCAGCCTTATTCAGCAGATTTATGCTGACTTGCACCAGTTAAACTCATAATGAGTTTTGGATTGCATTCTACACAGTACTCACATAAATTAGTATATTTTACTACATTTTTACCAATACTTTTTCCAGCAAACCGAAATGGGCTCAAGCTGTCCTTTTAAAACAATATAAATACTTATGCATTTCTCAGCTTTGAGAATGTCCTCTTCTTCACTGCCACTGATGGGTAGCAAGTGATTGCAGCTGATAGTTATCTGCTAGCCAGAGGATATGAATGTGCTAATCTTACTTCCAATATAAACAACAGTTGGGGCAACTTTTTTGCAATGTAAATGGTTTGTTGGGTGCATTTTATGACACAGCTTGTGGCATCACAAGCACTGGTCATTGTTTTCTTTTCTTTAAAATTAAGTCAGAGTATTTCACAGCATTGTTTGTCACCAAAATAAATTAGGTCCATTTGTGTATGATCTAGGTGCAATTGTGCACGTAGGCATTTGTATTCAGTTTTTAAAAGGGATGCAGTTATCAAGAATTCAGAAGTTGCATGAACTGCATGTAAGCACTTAAGAGGTTTTTCTTAACAATGAAGAGGATTAAATACACAGAAAAAAAATATGTAGGGCTTATGTTTCTCCTCCCCAGTTACTGAGATGTGCACTAACCTTGTATTTTCAGGTAATCTTTCATGTCAAGAACAGATGGATACTTGCCCTGGTTGGTTACTGTTTGCTTAAAAAGTGCACTTCATTTTTTTCATATGAATTCGAGACCTATGAGGCTGCCCAAAACAACCCCAAAACCCTTAGAGTCAGAAAAAACTGGATTTGAGTCTTTCTGTTTGTTTATCCAGAGTAATTTTAAAAGACATTTAAAAACTGCTATTAACTTAAGTGAACTTCACATTTCCAGTCACTGAGCTCACTGGGAGATGAAAGGATCCTCCTGGCCATTGCTCAGCACTTTCCCTTTGCTCTGCCCTGTCCCACCATGGAGGTTATTAACTTTTTACAAGCACTGCTCACATCCTGTCTTTGATGGATGCTGCTAAGCTTGTACTTAGATTACAGAATTTCCTAGCAAGGCCATTTCGTTATTGAGAGGGAGGAAATTTTAACACAAGGTGGTTTTTTTATATCAACCCCTCCATTCTCCCCATAGAAATTTGCATGGGGAAACAGTTTCAAGGATTTTCACACCACACCACCCTGAGGCCTCAATGGACGGTCATGGGTGTCCCAAGCACAGGGTGCAGTGATAGGTTTTGGGCTGGTCCTCTGCTGCTTTTTGTGTCCAGCTGCAAGTGACAAGGAGGCTTTGCCTGGGACTTCAATGCTGGTCTCTTGCAGCTCCCACTAGGACACAGGAAACCTGGGGTGACCTGTGGGAAGACTGAATGAGAATAGAAAGGAAAGGGGGAAGAAAAAGGGAAAAGAAATCACTCTTTTTCCTTTCTGAAACTGTTGTCCCTTTTCAAAGTGAAAAAAAAAAAAAAAAAAGAGAGAAGGTGGAGAGGGAGGCCAGAGGGGAAGAAATTTTTCTGCTACCTCATTACTCTGCACTCACTGTAAGCTCCCAGCTGTGGCCTGCCTAGCTCCCACCCTTCACGCCCCTTTGGCCTGTGCACCTAAATTTCTCACAAACTTCTTCCCAGCTGGAAATGTAAATCAAGACGCATTCAGAATTTAAAACAAAAATAAAAACAAAAACCAAACATGAGTAAGAATGTCATTCTCCATTATGGATTATGTAAAAACAAATATAGCTGCTCTTCACCATCTCTAACTTTCTGTGATTTTTAGCTGAAGTTTCATGACTCATGATCTTTTCTATCTAAAAAACTTACTGGCTTTATTTTTTTTTCCTCAGTGGAAAAAAAGCTGACACCAGATGTTTCTTTAGGCTCTTCCCTGTCCTGAGTGAGTAAACACCAGAGACAAACAGGCTGTTCTGTCATCTTGCTCCTCTCCAGAACACTAACAATTTTAACACTTAGTTAAGAAAAAGAAATTTAAACTGCTACCAACTGCATTTCCAGCTAAAGATATGTAAGTCTTCACTCTTAAAATTAAATAAAAGTTTTCAGTCATGAATAATCTGACTGTTTATGAGCAGTGTGGTATGATGCACAGATACAATAAAGCTCTTGTGCTGTCCAAGCCCTTGGCTGAAATGAGTGTGTCTCCTGGCCCAGGAAAGCAACAGCCTTTTCTAACAGCCGGCTGTCAGTATTTTTAAACCTTCTCTCCTAAAATAACATGTCGATGTTTGCCTACCTGAACTTACAGGAAGAGTGAATGAAAATTTGTGGGCACACCACTGTAAATGGATTTTGTCACAGTTTCTATGATGTCATCAGATTATTTATCCTACTGTGCTAAGAAACTGAGAATTGCATTTCCCCTTGCAGCCCCCTCATCTCTGAAGGCATTGGTGAACTCCTTTTTTTTGTTTTTAACATCTCTGAAAGCAAGGGGTTGAAATTGTGGAGAGTAAACTACCTACCCCTCCTGAGGTGAAGGTGGATGCATTGGATCCATTCTGCCAGCTGGCATTCAAGCTTGCCATGTTGCTTACATAGCAAATATATCTCAAAGCAAATCTCAAAAAAACCCACCAGACAATTTTAATTCCTTCCCTGTCAGTAACACCACTACATTTATTTAGCAGCTAGGAATGGGACTAGCTGGTATTTTATCTTCTACTTATATTATATGAAGACATTTGACAGAGATGAAAGAGTAAACAAGCTCTCAGGTCCCAAGATATTTTTATACTGAGACCACTACATCTGCAAATTATAGGTATTTTAAACTTTTTTTAAATTACACACACATAAAATACAAGATCACTGCATGGTTAGTTAATATTATTTTAATATCACCTTTCATGTAGAAAAATGTTACTTCTACCTCAGTCTTTGCTTAATAAGTAATTCAAAGAACAAATCTTGGGTGTAGATGTTTTCTCAGCTTACCAAAATTATTTAAAATTAAGTTTCACTCTATCCTTGTCCAGTAGGCAGAAGATAGAGTTATGAATCTTCTGGGATCTACTTATCCATTCAAACATAGATGCCTACTTTCACATGGACACAGGTAGGGGTTTTTTTGCCGCTAGGATCCTGGTATGCCCCAGGGCAAGACATAATCCTGTAAGCCATTGTTTTCACTACAGGCAGTAAAACACATTTATGCATATGTGCATTTTGCAGCAGGAACTGTAGCCAGTCATTTGCTGGCTACAATTCCCGGAGCAGCTCTTCTGCACAACCCTGGGGGTTTGGGTTGCAGCACTGTGATGGGTAGAATGTGTTTGTGGATGGTGTGGAGGGATTTCAGACAGCAAAAGCTGTCTGATACAGGTCTGGGGGATGTCTGGGAGTGAGAAAAGTACTGTCTCCTACTGTCAGTGGGAAGCAGGCCCTGGAGCAAATCCTCTGTAGCTGAGAAAGGTCCTGAGTGAGAACTAATGCACAAGAACTGTGGGTGATGAAGCGGGGGGAAGCTGGGACAAGGGAGGGAGCAGGGTCACTAAAATAGCCAGGAAGTCTGTCTGGAAACTGCTGTTTCAGTAGTGCAAATGACTTCAACTTAATCTAAAGTCTGATTTCTCCTTTGGCTCCCAGCAGTCTGTGCAATGCAGCCCTTCCTGTGGAAACCATGTGCATGAGCTTGTACTTAAATAACTTGCAGAATTGAGGGGCACCCATGGAGAGGACACCTTAGAAAATTGTATTTATGAAACATTAAGATAGAACATGATAATTTTTGGGGCTGCATCAGAGCTGGGTTTTTGTGGCAGGGTGTCAAAAGCTGTTCCTTGTATTGTTTTGGTTTCCTCTGAAACTGCAGAGTAGCCCCACTTCCTTCAGTATTACAGCCATCCAGATGGATCAGGGTGATAAATGGTGAGAAATACTCTGCAATTTAGCTACATATGGAAAACATGCTTTGAAAAATGTGTTTAGTTTTCTTTTTAGACGTGAATGTGGAGATTTTCTAATCTTAGATGTATTTTTGGGTCTTTAGTTCAGTTTCCCAGTATACATTTATGTCTTTATTCCACCAGAGTTAAATTTAGGATTATATTAGTTTTGCAGTCAGGAAGGAAATGCTTTATTCTTGCTAGTTTCACATTTCTGCACCATTAATTCATGGTAAGATGAATTTTTAAGACATAAGGTGACTTTTTTGTTCTCCTCTCCCAGGCAGGACTTTATGACAATGTCATAAATAGATTGAGAAATGAAGACTAATTCCTATCCACTGAGACAGATTTAGACTCATCTATGCTTCAACTTACACATCCGGACCATGTTGCTACAACTGGCACTGAATCACCTGCTGGTGCTCCTTTACTGCTGAAGGGACCAGGGTCAGACAGACTGGAAAGCTCCACAGTCTAAAATGGTCTTTTAACTTATAAAGTATGACAGTATTTATGTGGATGATCTGCATGTGGCCTACATCTCTGATAGTATAATTACTCTTTAAATAGAGAGCCATTAAACACTAGTTTAACTTTGGATAGAGATGCAAATTCTTTGAATATTAGTTTCCTGAGTATTTAGAAAGAGCATATTAGCACTTAAGTGCATAATTTGATGTCATAAAAATGTGTGGCAACCTAGTTCATAGGCAACATGAATAAGGATAAATGAATGAAGAGAGACTTTCGTGCTACTCACCAAAACACTGTGAGTCAGATGTAAACCATTCACTTTCTCCAATATCCAACAAAATGCCCACACGGTGAGCAATTTCACACAAAATGAGAAACCTGCTGCTGCTGCTTTCTTGTATTACTGCATACTAGCAAAAAAAAAATAAAAAAGTGACAAAATGTTGATTTCTTTATTAACCCAAATTCTGGGATGAGTTTCAGAGCTCTAGATAAATGGTAATACTCTCTCATGAAGTGTTAACAAAGCATAGTTGCTTTGGAAACTCATGCTGTTGCTTCATTCTTTGTCATTTCAGGGGATGCTGGTTCTTTCTATGTGGGAAGAGGGAGTTTGGTTGCATGGTCTTTTTGAGCAATCTTGGATGCCCACCCTAGCATGCAGCACAATGTCACATGCAATTAGTGCATGTTTTGCATGTGGCCATGCAAAACATGGCCACAGGACATAAAGAAGTGGTGGCAATACCCATCCACAGCCTGTAGGAACCCTATTTTGCATGTGCAAACCTTCTAATCGTCTTAGGCATTTTGTGGGGTGTTCTATACTGAAACAGGATGTCTCAGGAAGTGAATAAACTGAAGACCATTCAGGATAAATTTACTTGTCTTTGGTATTATCAGTCAATGTTGGTAGTTTCTATAAAATATTTAGTTTAAATACGCAAAATAAGAGACTATAAATCAGCTTTATGATGTTTATATGTTTTCCTTGTGAGATTGATAAAGTCTGTTTCTTGCTTCATCTTGTCTTCTCTCCATTACTTTTAATTTTCCAGATGCAATTGACACCCATTTAATCCAAACACTTCAGATTCCTTTTATGTAGGCATTACCTTACAGAATTTCTAACTGCAGAGCTGACTGTATTTAACTAATTTCAAGGTTTCAGATTTAGGGGGTTATGAGAAGTATGGTCCACACGTGCAGTATCTTCCTTCAGGATGTCTGAGGTTGCATTACTTATCAAGCATCCAGGAGAGGAAGCATTAATCATTTGTCTCTGTACATTGCTGGGATTATTCCAAAACCTCCTTCCTTTTCTCTGTCAGTATAAATCCAATAAGGAGAGAAGAGAAAACTTTACCATATGGTCAGAGATAAAGAGCATGTCCTTTTCTCCAGAAACATACATCAAACAGTTGCAGAGATCAGACTTTGGCCAATATAGGGCCAAGGATGTGAGTTAGTCACAAGCAAAGACTTTAGACTTCCATAAACAATTTTTACAGATGATACAATAAATTTATATTTTTCTTGTTCTGTTCCCCCATTTGATAGTCTGCTATATTCCCTTTACAGCATTTTCTTTCGCCCTTATCTCCAAAACAGTAGAAAGGGCCATAGATGTAAAACCTTAAAATCTCCATTCTTGAGCAGAGACCAGGAATCAAACTCAAAAAGCCTTATCATGAACCAGGATGCAAGCAAATGTTTTGTCAAATCAGTGTCCTTAGGATTCATGTTCATGGTGTTGATAACATGAGGGAACTGATAACATTTTGGTGTTCTTGAGGCACATTGTCTGTTCATGTCAGGCACAGATAAGTTTTCCAGAAGAAACACAGCAGCTAGCTAAGAATAAGATTGGCAGTTCATAGAAAGATCAAGCTGAATGCCATCTGCATGGAGAATTTTTCATCTAAAACTAACAATCATACTCTGTTCTCAGTTACATGAGAGAAGCCCAGGTTACTACAGCTAAATCAGTGGAGCTGCTCAAAATTGTGAATGGTGTAGATGTACTTGATTTCCAGGAAAGTTCTGGGAGCCTTGTTATTAATTCCCTTTTATTCTCTTGATATGCTCAATTGCCAATTAATTCTTCTTAGTTCACCTTTTCAAACTATAGGCAGTAATCCAGGTTTTCCATGCTTTAGGGAATTTACAATACCACAAGAATCTAAGCCATCTGATCTCCTTTTTTTCAGTTTGAGTAACACTATCCATGTGAGTTTGTTTTCTACTACACTGTTCTGAAGAGCTAAGGTATCCTGAAATTATCTCAGTGTCTAGAATTGCATGGTCTAAGTTAGTCATAGGCCAAAAAGATCAGTCAAATTCACAGTGGAGACATGCAACGTATCACAGCTCTATAGCTTTCTTACATTAAGCTTCTTTCCCAGAAATTCAAAAGAAAGGACAGTAACAGAAACTTAGGGACAAAAGATTTCCTCCTACTCTCTGTAGAACTAGAATGAATTAGAAGAGTAAATATTATATAACTAAAAAGAACAGCAGGCTTAGAAGGAAAAATGTCCTTGTGATTCAAAGGCTGCATCATATCCTAAGCTAAAGAGTTTTTCTATTTATACTATTTAAGTTTAGCCACTTGAATTTGCTTTTGAAAAAAAATGTGCTCTATGTCCCTGAAGGATAAAACCACGTGGAAAAAGAGCCTGAGATTTTTGTCCTGCTCTGGAATTGCTGCACACTTGTGCAAGAGTGAACCTTTCCTCAAGCATGTTCCATAATTACTGGGCCATTCTCTTGGTTTCAGTTGTTCCCTGAGGCATCCAGTACACATCAGCAGTCAGTGTTCTTTTGCAAATGAAAAAAAAAAAGGTGACTCCATTAGTCAAGGCCCCAAATCCACACTGGAAGCAGCAGCATGCCAAAGTGCACAGATGCTAGTAAATGTATGCATAGTTACAGTATTGCTTCAGAAAAATGTAGGAATGTAACTCATAATAATAAAGGTAATGTAACTCATTAGCTTTCCTTCCTACAAAAGAAGCTGCTTTGAAAAATAGGAGACAAACACATGGCTTTAAATAGAACTGCTGATTTTGATGTTACTTATAAGGAAAAAGATCACACTAGAAACAGCATGGATTTTTTCTCATCTGGTCTGCAGGAGAAAGGAAGGGTTTATCACCTCCCACAAGAAATTTGGAGCTTTTAAAATAACATACAAATTTCCATTTAAAATGTTTGTGTTAGTGAATTCTTTTCAGTATGACATACAGATAGAGAGGACTTTCTAGTTAGTATTGTTTTGAAACAAAAAAAAAATAACCATTTCTTAATAAGTAATTTTGGAAATAGCCCCACTTTTGCGTAAATCTCTGTCCTGCCTCATCCTGTTTTACAGAGTTCCCTTTCTGTGCAGATTCTGGCAGAAGTCAGCTTGCTAATTCCCAAAGACTTGAATTAGCCACATGATGGTTTTCATAGAGCTGCTAAAACATTTGACTCCATTAACTGGCCAACAATATGTTTACATTTACAAACGGTGTGCTTAGAAAATTCTCAAGGAATAACCAATGCATTGAAATATTTTTTGCAATATTTCCAGGCACTATTGCTTCAGTTTTGGGAAGCTTCATGTAAAGGCAGTGCCTGCATGCATGTGCCTGCATGCTTAGATGTAGGGGACCACACCAACAGATGCTTTCAGGGAGCAGGAGCAGAATTGAAATGTCTAAGTCTAAAACTACAATCCACAAAAGCTTGCCTATCCCTGCAGGAGATAAAAAGAGCCACAACTAGTGATCATTTTCCCTGTGAAGTTCACTAGGTACTTCCAGTGATTGACAGCTTGGTTTGCTGCTGTCCCTCCAGAGCTGAACATTTTGGTACTTTTCTTATGACTGCAGTCCTTTGAGACTTGCAAACTGGCCAGTCCCACACTGATATCGACACAGGTTCAGTCCAGCCAGTGTTTTCTGGAAAAGCTGAATGTGTATTGACAGCCTTCACTTCTGCACAAAGCACAACCAGCCTTGGATGAACCCTGCATCTGGAAGGGAAGCAGAACTGTTGCTTTTAATCTAACAATTTAGAGGTTTAAAGCATTTACCCAGGAAGCTGAAGTTCAAGGCTTTACTCCTCCTCAGCCAAAGGCAGTTCCAGCTCAGATCTGCAAGGTCCCACAGGAGCAGTGGGAGGGAACATCCTCCTCTCAGTATGTCAGAACTGGTGTGGCTGAAAAACACAAGTCAAAGGGGCAGGAGTAGAATAAGACACAAATGGGTGATGTTGTCCTTGTGTCTGAGAAGCACAGATTCAGGCTGCACAGCACAGTAAAGATCTCAAAGAATGTTAATATTTTTAGGCTAGAACCCCAGTGATGGAAGCTACCCCCAGCACCTAACTACTGTCTTTCTGCTGTCTCAGCTGCTGATCAATGCCCTTCATTTTAGATGGAAGTCTTCAAGTAAACACTTCTCAGATTGCAGGACACTTGTGAGAATTTCAGTTAACTAATTAAAAACAAATTCTTGGAAATCAATTTTCTCATGAGCTCTAAGAAAAAAAGCAAAATAACAGAGCCATGTAACCTAACATTTTCTCATCTTTAAGGCAGAACCATGTAACCTACATTTTCTTGTTGAACTCAGATATTATCAATTTTTTCCTTATTTATTCAAAACTTATTAAAACAAGGGGTACACTGGAACATCTTAAAAAGTGCAGTGACTTAATTCCATTCTTCCATATGAAGGACAGAAATTAATTATTTTTATGTACAAAAGAAAGCAAAAATGTGTAACCACAAATTGGTTTTCATCATAAGAACTTCACTGATGGCTTCTAAATCACTAATTGTACTTGCAAATTAATTTCCTCCCACTACAATGGAAAGAGATTAGTTATTAAAATTTGGCATATTAATATATATTATGTCTGTGGTGCTTTCTAAAGTCTAAAGTAAATTGAATATACTTTTGATGTTGTATGTAGAGTTGGAAGAGTGTTTCAACCTGCCTATTTCTCTAATGGACTGAGAAAGACATTAAAATATCTGTATAGTCCTGAAGCTAAGGGTGCACTGATAGACACTATGGAAGATTCTATAAAAATTGATGTTTCTGATGTACATCTCTTCTTAATCAATGGAAGAATTATGTAAAAGCCAATCAGACTTTTAAAATTAACTAAACTACATTTGTATGAACAGATTCAAGCATTTTTGACAGCTCAGCTCATTTTGAGAGTTAATTTTGTAAAATCACAGAATTGTTTGGAAAGGTCCCTTGATATCAAGTCCAACCTTTAACCCAGCACTGACTAATCCACGACTAAACCATGTCCCTAAGTGCCACAACTACACATCTTTTAAATACCTCCAAGGATGGTGACTCTACCACTTCCCTGGGCATCCTGTTCCAAAGTTTGACAACCCTTTCCATGAACAATCTCTTCCTAAGATCCAATCTAAACCTCCTGTGGTGCACCTTGAGGCTGTTCCTTCCTGTCTTATCACTGTGACCTGGCAGAAGAGCCAGACCATGGTCAGCTATGACCTCCTTTTAGGGAGTTTTTGAGAATGATAAGATGCTGCTGGAGCCACCTTTTCTTCAGGCTGAGCTCCCTGACCTCCCTCAGCTGCTCCTCACAGGACTTGTGCTCCAGACCCATCACAGCTCTGTTGCTCTCCTTTGTGGATACTGTTGCAATTTCAGAAATCCTTTTCTATTTTCTACCCATCTGTTTCAGTAAAGTATTTAACTTCTCTAGAAGAAGTACCTTTTCTATCTGTATCCCAAAGCAGTCAGAGCAGTACTTTTCCTCATCAAAAAAATGTATTTTTATTTCACAGGGAAATAAGTTTCTGCTAATGACCTTTATGAGGTAAAAAATTACTCCAAAATACCTAAGGACCTTACTACATGTTGGAATTCTTCAAAGGAGGAAGTTCAGAAATCATTCTCCCATATTATATGTCTATAATACATCTGTACATGTGGATTTAATTAGCAAGTATGTAAAACTTACATTGAGTACTGTAGTACTTAGTCCTACAACAATCAGCCTGAAAAGCTGTTTTTAAATTTAATACTTAGAAAGTGTATAACCTGAATTTCCATCTCTAAAGTTTTTTAATAATTTCTACGTGGAAGTCACAGGTAATCTGTGGAAAAATAGCAATATTCAGAAACTGAGTAATGTTACAGCAGATTCAATTTCAAATTAAACTTTTCCTTGAAACTAAAAGATGTTAACTATGCACTTGATAAAAACTTAAATCATGTTTTCCAGAAAGGGAAACAGAGGGAAAAGAACATATGGAGGTCAGTCTGGGTGTGACGCCCATTACCACATAGGTCTAAGTCCCATTAGTCATTTCAGTGTATATTTTTTACTTCTAACATGTTGACACTTTGAGTGCTTATGTACATTGTGGGAAAGGAAAGGGAAGAGAAAAAGGAAGATAAAAAGGAGAGGAAAGGGAAGAAGAGAGAAGGAAAGAGGAAAGGGAAGGAAAGGGAGGAGGAGGGGAGGGACTGAAAGAATACACAGTCTCTAGCATGATGGCAAGATGGATGAACAGGATACAGCATATAAATAAACTTCTTACTGTTCATGGGCCCTCAGAGGCACAGTTCTTAACTGGGCAAGTTAAGTTCTGATTTCTTGTTAGTTGCTCTATGCTTATACAGCATTGTTAGCTACTTCTGAAATGTGATCTTTGTAGAGCTAATGTGATAATAAGTGATGGCCATCTCTTATTCCCAGCCTTTCCCCACTTGCCCAGTAAACTGGAGCCCCTTCCTAATCTGGGCAGAGAAATTATGCCTTCCCTGAAAGATTTTAGAAGTATCCATGAAGAGAAGGTATCTGCTTTGTAGAACAGCTCACAGAAGTCACTCAAGGAATGAGAAAAATGCCAGAAAGCACAGTGATGTGGCAGTGATGCTGTCACTGAAATGGGTGATGATATCTGACTCACCAGAATTGTCTGCAGGAGTTTACAAACTGTGACAAAAAGAGCCACGGGAGGATTTAAATAACCTTGTCAAGGCACATGTGTGCACCCTTGCCTTGCCTCCACCTCTAGATCTGTTAAGAGAAAATGAAAATATCTTTAAATTATGTTCCACAGAAACATCACTAGTCTATAGGGTGCTGTAGACAGACTGAACTTTATCACCCCAGTGTGAGAATCCAGGGTCTGGTCAGAACTTCCAGAAGTGAGATGGAGGAGGCCTGGAAAGAAAGTCCTGCAGTTGGTCCAATTCATGGGGAAGACACAACCATGGGACTTAGAACTGGCACAAGCCACCCCAAGTTCCTCACTTTGGTTTCAAATGTGGGAGTGCATTTGACACATGGAGACTGATCACAACACTGATCTGAAATAATGCTTTTGACTTTGACCTTTGCTCTCCTGAATTTGTTTTACCTGTCTGTTGTGCTTTATCACTGATCTACAACAAGTACCTTTTGTAGCAGAACACCATCTTCTTCCTGCACCTTTGTGCAGCACTAAGCAACTGTAATATTTGTAATATCAGATTTCAGGTGGCCTGAGCACTCTTTTGGTTTTCATAAAAGGGCTAATTAAGCAACTTCTGTAGAGTCAAAACTTGCAAACAACTAAAGTCACTGCCCAAGGCAGGTGGGCCAATCCTCATGAGCAGTGCATTAACTGTGATTCCCTATAGGGAAGCAGCAGAGTATGAGTGTGGATTTTCAGGGATCACAGAGCCATGAGAAGCAGGAGGTAGTCTGATCAACGTGATAGGCAGAGATTTGCTTCTGTCTTCTCACTGGAAGTAAACTAGGTGACAGCAAAGATGATACCTCGTTCATGATACCAAAGTTTTGTCCTAAAGAGGAAAAAAATCCCCAAAAAAGTCCTGAAAGTTCCTGTGACAAGTTCATGGCATAAGGAGTGGAAAGGCTCTGAGAGGGTCTGTAAGAGTTAACAGATTAATTTGTACATGGTTTGAGATCTTACCCTAATATCCAGAAGGAAGCTCAGAGCACTTGCTCTGCATGTATTTACAGCTCCCTAAATAAAGACCACAGTACCAGGTCTTGAATTTCACACATTAATCCACAGGGACCTGCTACCCAGACAGATGGCTCTGATGCAGCAAGGAAAATAGTTTTTTGCTGTTTTTCAATTCTATTTGATTAGGTGGATTTCCACAGTATGAGCAACCTTACAGCAAAAGAGCAGTCACTTCTTTAGGAAACAGCTACAAGCAAAATTTAGATACACTCTCTTAGAAAAAAGGTAGTGTCTGTCTGTGACCACCAAGAGGACTAAATCTGAGCTGATTTGGGTTCTGTTTCCCACAGTGAAAGAGTGGGAAAATGATCTTCCCTTGCTCTTGGGATAGAAATGATATTGGATGAATCAGCCTGTTACAAGAACTTTTTGGACAGAATACAGGAAAATCTTCATATGATTTGAATTTGGTTAACTCACAAGCGTTATTGTTTTACATTACTGGCAAACACAGTATCATTAATAATAGGGTCTGCCAAATGCTACTACTTTGTGGGACCTAGGACAGTTGAATCTATGCTTCAGTAACCTATAGAATCACACACCTGTTAACAGGACTCATCCTGCAGCAGAGACCTTGCCCATGGGTGCAAAGTGTCTTCAACCTTCACAACAGCCAGGCCAGTGTAGGGCTCTCAGCATTTTGTAGGGCTGATTTTTATATTTCTGTCCTTTCCAGCAGACCCCTGGGGTATTGAAAAGAGCCAATAAACAAAACAAAACAATACAAAAGCCAACACGCAAAAAAGACCAGCATTTGCTGAAAATGCTGACCAATATTTGCACTGATTCTTTTAGTGTGCCCCTGAAATTTCCTGCATGTCCTGCTGTGTAAATGCAAAAAAAAAAAAAAAAAGAAAAAAAAGAAAAAAAAAAAAAAAAGCTTTATTTCTCCAAATATTAGGGAATATTTTCTTTGGCTTTACTCTATACACATCATCATTCTACATTTCAGAGAAGGGTTTGAAAAGGATTTGCCTGGGGAATATTTCACTGACTTAACTCTGAGATTTGAGTTTTTATCAGACAGAATTATTTAGGTTGGAAAAATCCTCTAATATCATCGAGTCCAACCATTAACATAATACTGCCCAGATCCCAAGGATCAGGTGAACTTAGCAGGGTGCTTCCATTCCCTCTGTGAACATGGTGTGCAACATTGCTTACTGATCATTACCTGCTGCCAGCATCCTTTTTCTTACCTACTGAGTCTGACAAGAGGATCATGTGTTTTTCCCAGGCTGTGGCAGGCTTTGTGGTTATGACAGAGTAGCCTGAATTTCAGACTGTGGATTGAAATCACAGCATCGGGCAGGGCTGAGAGCTTCTGGGCTCAGTAGGGTGTGATCCACCCCAACTGCAGGCCCTCTCCACCATCAAGGGATTGGATGTTCAGATCCTGTTTATGGGCAGTAACTGAAGTCATTCCTGTGCTTAACTCAGGAAACCAACTCATTACCATGCAGCCTGTGCCATGCATGCTGCTGCTGTCATAAGCCTTATTTTAAATTTGTCGTTCTTGGCTATCAGCAAAAGGACAGAAGTGCAGCACGCAGACCAGAATAAACTCTGTACTCCAAGTTCTGGGCAAAGCTGCTCCAGTATGTTAAAAAAAAATATAAGAAATACCATAGCCAGTCAAATCAAAAGCTTGTCTAGCCAAGTGTCCTGTCTCTGACAATGATTATTAGCAGATACTGAAACAAAAGTATGAGAATTTGGGTATATAGAGTCCTTTTACTGCCTTCCAGCCTCGAAAAATCAACAGTGTAGAGATTTCCTGAGGCTGAAATTACATCCAGAGCATTGTATCTAATAGTCAACAAAGCACTCATCCTCCAATAATGTGTCAATCCCTTTTGGCATTTATTTATTTATTTTATTTATTTTGCCACGATGTAACTACAGGCCACACAGAAAGTTCTCCTTTTTTGCCTATTTTTAGTTGTGCTTGACAATTTTATTGGGTGCTCCAAAAGATTTTATATTCTGTGAGACTGTGAATGATCAGTAAGATCAGACCTTGTTTGTTTTCCCTGCACCAGCCAGGGTTTATGGAACTGTGCTCTATTCTGCCTCCATTATCATTTTTCCAAACTGAGAAACTCTATGATTTAGCAGAAAAGAGACATGCCAAAAAGGAAAAGAGACTTGTGTAGGACCAGTTGTGGAGGAGTTTCTGGAGGCAGTACTTTTTCCAGACATCTCACCCATACTCTAGACCTGTGAAGCTGAAGAACAGATACTGTGCCCTGACAGCGAGGAAGCATCAGGCTCAAGTGTCAGAGTAAGAAAAGCCAAGGACTATCCCTGCTCTGCAATTCTGACATTTCTCCCCAGGGCCAGTAAGATATGAAGGTGGATGGTAATTTTCACCTAAGAGTGGTGGCATGAGAACCCATCTGCCACAAGGCAGTAAGGAAGGAAAGGAGATATCACCATTTTCTCTAATGTATGGGGCTGCCTGGGTTGGAGGTCTTAAGGAAGCTGGGCATCTGAGTGGCTGAGGATAGGAGGGAATTTTCTATGTGGTTTCACAGGGAAGTCTTAAAACCCACCTAACCAGGAATATGAGATTGATGATGGTTTTTATGAGCAAAGAGGACACTGTTACTAAACACAGTATTTAGTGTTGGGGTAGGGTGAAGGTTTGAACCACTGGGCAGGAAAGGAAGTAGATCATAGGTTGTGAGCAAATTTTGAGCAGGGGCTGCACAAACTGTTTTGACACAATGGGAGTAAAAATTCACCTTGGTCTTATATTAAGGCACAGAGAAAATAAAGGGTGAGTCTCTGAAAAGAGAGTTCACAACTCTTAAAAAATGAGGAGGAAAATAGAAAATAGTAAGTTTCTAAAGGAAAGTCCAGGAAATGCTGAGTCTGTGGCTGAAATTTCATGGTGCTACAGCCAGAAGAAAAGACAATGAGGAAAGGAGGGATATAGAAAGCTCCTGCATGCAAGCTGAGAGTTGTTCCCAGGAACAATAGTAATAATATGAGCACAGCCTGTCCCAAAGCAGAGAAGGGGTATGAAAGCAAGCATGAGTTCAGCTTTCCTGACACTTACCTTTACTGTCCTTAACAGATTGTATTACTGCTATAGATAAAATTAGGTCTTTATAGGAAGACCTCTTATCCCGTCTCAGTTCAAGTCTGGTTCTGAGTCATAAACTCATAAACTTGCAACTTCAGCTTCAGTTCCTTTCACAAAGATCCATATTATAATATAGGCCTATAAGGTCATTAAACCCAAGGGTACATGGAGAAGATAAACAGCAACAAGCACATTTCCAGAAATAGAAGCCTGTACAGATATGTATAATCTCATTCTGACTTTGCAGAAAAGCAAGGTGCAAAAGGAAAAGATGTCCAAATGTAATTGTTTAACACTTTGTATACAAGATGAGAGATGGGTCCTTTTTACTTCATAGATAGGACAGGCCATGGGAGAGGTGATGCCAGTGTTACATGTGCACATGAAAAATCCAAGGAAGCAAGTAAGCCAGAGTGTGAGGTGCCCCTTCCCGCTGTTGTCAGAGCTGCCTCCAGAAGGAGCAGAGCCAGGGCATAACGCCCCAGGTCTGCTGGCCAGGAACAGCCTGTTCTACAGTGTCACACTAAAAACCCTGCCTGAACAGCAATCCATCACTGAGGATTTTCTGACTGTTCGTGGAAATGTCTCTGTCACTCACAGATTGCAAACAAAAACCATCATCAATGTGAACTGGTGGCCAGAGCACGTGTTTTCATTAATCATGGAATCATAAGAGCTCTGCCAGACAAATAAGCATATTCAAGACATCCAGGACTAGTTAATTTTGCCCTTTTTATGACTGCTTGTTCCATGATTTTTTGTCTAATTGGGTTTAACAGCAAGCCTCCCTATGATAACTTACATCACTGGATTTTTTACATAGGAAATAGTGCCTAGAGAAATGCTTGCCTAAACTTTAGGATAATGACTACTAAGAATTGAGTGCTTGATTTGGCCAAAAAATATAGATGATACCCTAATCTGGAAATAACATTACAAAAGGAGCTGCAGCCTTGTCACCTTTAGCACTAAATCCTGTAAGCTTGGGCAGGGTGTCTTGTAAACAGAAAGAAAGATTTCTTACTGCTCCTCTGCCCTGCTCCTGGCCTGTGGGCTCATCTCCATGAAAAAAAAAACCACAATCTTCTTCATGCAGTGCCACTCCTTGATTTGTGATTGGAAATGGTTTAAATAAAAGTCCCACTCTGGACCTTCCTCTTCTCAATACTATTGCAGGTTGCCCTGCCCACCTCTGCATGAGCAATGAAATCTGTACAGCAATGCTAACAGCTTTGAGATATGTTCTGTAAATCATTAAGGTTTAAAATATCTATTCTCCTGGTATGAGTAAGTTCTGTATTCTTTGATCTGTATTCTTGATTGTTTTGGAACAAGCTTTTTAGCATCTACCTGAAAGCCATGGTGCCTGAGACCATTGGATACTGCAATATAGTTAGCCATTGTATTTACAGAGGTTGTGGTCTCTTTCCTTTAGCCATTTTCTCTGCTAAAACCACCTTCCCTGCAAGTTTTATACCAGAATATTTGACTCCACTTTGCTATAGCAAGGAGAAGACAGAAGATCTGATCTCTTCTCTTGTTGCCCTCTTTTCAATACAGCTGCTAAGTAAACATCTGTTGGCCTAGAGAGTTGTTCTTCAGATTTGTTCTTCTCTCCCTGAAAAACCCCAGGAAAGAAGAGCAAGACTTGGTCAGGGGCTGCCTGAGCCAGCAATAGATACTGTGCTAGCTTCTGATCCCTGCCTTTATTAGAGTGATGTGTCCAGTGAAGATACAGAAAGTATTTATAGACGGTGGAAGGACCAGATGAAAGCAATAATACTTATTTGATTAAAAAAATATAAAGACTTGGTTTCATTTCATACTGTAAAGGAATTGGAATGTGGAAAGCTCAAGGGGTCCCCAAAATAGCTCCCAGCTCTGTCAGAAGAGTCCTCATGTGGATATTGTCATCTTAGGAAAGTGATCTAACTCCTGCTTAGAGCAGCAGTGTCCTGCATTCATTTAAAAAAATGTTGAAAAAGTCTTTCTGTGTCCCATCTGCTGTTTCCCACCTCAAAGGAGAGACACTGAAGCTTAGGCCTGTTTTAGAGTTATCCTCCCTTTGTCCCCAGAGTTGTTTGTGAGCTGACTGATTTTTCGTCCTTGTTTCATCCATTTTTGTCCACTGTCTCACTCACAAATGTCAGCACTTCCTGCAGTTTCTCTGAGTTCTTATTGCTCTGATAAGAATTATTCCATGGACAAATCCTGATCAGCATTACCCAGGATCAGATTTTCATGTATGTGACCTGCTTCAGGCTATATGAATGAACACTGTGCAAGTATTTGACTTACAGAAAAAATACACAAACCTGCTCAGATAAAACAAGACTTACTCTGTGAGGTCTGTGCTATTTTAAATTCAAGATCTAAATTAATGACCAGCTGAACATGTCTGATGTCAGCAGAACTGTCCCTGATGAAACAGCGTCATCTTCTGCCTGGGATGGAGCCAATCCTCCCATCCAGGCATTTTCTCACCAATGAGAAGAACGTTTTGCTGTAGAGCATCATTCCTCTAAAGTTCTTCACCTCTCTTCAAAACAAAATACACTCTTAGGAAGTTACTGAGCTGAATTTGACTCCTGTTGGGTCCTAAACTTTCAATACAGAGGGACACAAAAGTAGAACGTCCAAAGCTAATGTTTTAGCTCTGAAGAGCAGGCATCCAACTCAGTTTTGTGGCCACCATGTGTTTGTGGGCTGCATGACTCAGATCTGGTTGGCTCCAGTGTCTTTAGGCCACTGAGATGGGTTGGGCAGGGCAGGATGTCAATATTTCCCAAGCAGGACACAGAGCACCCATAGCAATGCATCACATCACTGACTTGTCCAAATACGTCCACACCAAAGAGACAGAAAACTGACTATGCCAATACAGTGCTCATCAATTTCCAACTTTGTTGGCTCCCATACTTGGAAACCAGTTGAGCATGAATTTGTGATAAATTCCTGATTTAAGCTGTTGAAAATTAAGAAGTGACAGAGTGGTTTTCTGGACTAACCACATTTGCCAGCTTTTGTTTCTTTTCCCTTACAGTAAAATAAGAATAAATGGTAAGCAATTTTTAATTTGACATGTTCCTTCTACCTTTTCAGTTCCTTACCATTAACTGAAGAACAGCTAGAAAAAAAATAAATTAATTAAGATGGTACTTTGCATTGGGAAATGATCTGATCACATCGATTAGGACAAGCTAGTATCCAGCAAAGCACGCACACATTTTTCCTCTGCCTAGTTTCTTGTGTCTGTTCACAAAGCTGTTTGCTTCTAACTGTAGACAGTGCTCCCCACAAAATGTAGAATCAAACAAAAAATAAACATCACCTCAAGCTGCTACCGGAACAATTTGCAATTTTCTCATGTTCTTTTCTCAAATATTCTCCTTGTTTATTCCAGAGCTGTCTGGATGGGAAAAAAAAAAAAAAAATGTAGATAGAAACATTTTTCAAAGGTTTGTTTAAACACGTCAGTGAATGAACTGGAAGGAAACATAGAGTCTGCTTGTGCTCTCTGTTGCTGCATGTAAAACCATTCTGAAATGTTTTAACTGTTCAATTAACAGTTAAAACCACTTTTAGCAAAATTCACTCTTCATCGCTGCCCATACTCTTCAACTCCACAATCCTGATTTGAGGCAGTGCAAAAATCCCCCTTCAGGAGAGCCAAGACCTGCTGTCTCAGTAATCCAGGGGAGTCTTCCCTTTAAATTGTGGTTTTAGAGGTGGACCTTTGGCTGAGACTGTCTCTGTAGAGCTTCCCTCCGGTATCCTGACAAGTCTATCCTCTAAGTTTGCTCACCTCATTTCTCTGCCAGTAATATGATAAGAACAATAAATAATAAGGTTATTATTGTAGTTTGCTGAATTAGCTTTTTATCATTTAAATTAAAAGCTTAACTTATAGTCACAAATGGCTTAAATATTTAGCCAAAGTAATACTTCAAAAATTACTCCTTCCTTAAACCTATGAGGTAATTCATAAGATATTGTCATTTGGGAACTAGAATAAATATTATGAAAGTCAAAAGACATCAAATCTTCTAAGCAATGGAATAGCCTAAAATTAATTCTAGCAATGAATTTTGATACAATGGTTTCTAACATGTCTCTTTGGAGTTATAAACAACCTGACTTCAAAACAAGCTCCAATGTTCTATACATTTATGAGTAACCACATGGTAAAACAACAGCCAGTTGGTTTCAGTCCTGGAGACTGCCTCAGTATAGCTGCTTGTGGTAAACTTTTCAGTCCTTTCTTAGCAGACTTGTTGGAAAATTGCCAGTTACAGAAATCTCTGGCAGTTGTGAAGTGCAGCTGTGGCTATCTGCTCAGTTTTCCATAAAATTAATTTGCATCAGGCAATCTCCAACAAATACTGAATAAAACACACACAGGTACATATTTCAAAAGTACTCTGGTGATCTCACCTGCACCATATGAATCATTTTCATACATTTTTATTGCCATGACAAATAACGTAAGGTCAGTGATTATGGTTTTTATGGTTTTCAGAGTTCACATGAACTTTTTGACCATGTAGCCAAAAGAGAAACAAAGAAAAAGAATCTTACGTAATTTTTGTGCAGTCAAAGCCTATAAGTCAAAATGGGTAACTGACATGTATTAGCCCTTTTAGTGATTTGAATCCACCTCACTCAGTACACACAAATAAATTATAAATATATTTTAAAATTATTAATTCAGTCAAGTCTTTGAACCTTGCAAATGTTCAAGGTAAAGGAAGATATAGAACAAAATTTCCCATTTTTGTCAACTTCCAAATCTTCTTCCAGTCTTTAGCTCATAGGACGAATGAAATTAGCTACAGAAGAGATTGGCCACTTCCACCTGTATATTTATTTTAACTGATTTAAATATTATTTCATATGTTTCCCTCTTTATTTGACCAAACCTATACTTTGACCGGCATAGAGATTTAAAAAATTGTAATTTTTTCTGTGTCATATATATATCCACAAAAACCCCTAACACAAGCACAAACAGTATCATCATTAATGTGTCTTTTCCAGTACTGTCAGCTCTCTGTTATCCAGGCTAATGGAAGGCTGGAAATAGCTCTCCATGCTGTGTCCCTGCACCCTCCTCTGGCTGGACATTGATTGCATGGCCCCACAGTTGTGCTTCTGTCAAGTTCTACCTGCTGGGAGTCAGACTGCACCTCTCCTGTGCCCCCGGCCCACTGCTGCCCGCTCACTGCACAGCCCTGTCCTTGTGGTGCTGAAGTTGCACCAAGAAGTCCCACTGAACCAAGCTCAAGCTGGCCCTGAGCATGGCTGCTCACATGCTTTTGCATCCATGACGTGGATCAGACCAGTTAATTAATTTTTTTGTTTACTAGAAGTTGGTTTATTTACCTGGGGAACTGTTACAACTTGCATCTATGCAAGGAAGGTGTGCTGATGCAATGTGAAGACTGCAGTAAATCATTTGAAGTCCTGAATACTGTCTGTGTTTATTTTGTCTGGAAATGTTTCATTGATCTGATTCACCTGTGAGTATTTGATTAAGGCTTTGATCTAGTCTATACTGCTTGTCCTGCCCAGTCCATGTATAAAAGAGTTTGAAAAAGTTTACCCTGAGCAAAAGGTTACTCAACTACAGCTATTAAGAAGAGGGAATGCTAAATACGTGGTAATTCACTTTGGCTTCCCCTTTTTCTGCTACTCAGCTAGTCTTTCTATCCATCTCAGCTATCTCTAGCTACAAATACAGAACAGTTGTTTTATACTGTATGACTTTTTCCAAACTTGGTAGATTATCTCAAATCACATCTGTTTTACACGTGAAGCTACTCAAAGCAAAAGAAGCAGGATAGTTTGATGATAGTTTGATGGTTGTGTTTCTGTCAGGATGTTCTTTGCAAAAAGGATGAGTATTTTTTGTTCTAAATAAATATTTTGATGACCTATGGTATCACAGAGGGAGTTCAAGGAAACGATTAATACTTATTTCTAATAGACAGCAGCTTTCCTGGACCTGCATCTGTTCAAACATAGCTTTTAGTCTATAGAGATGGGCTAACACAGACCACTGTGCACCAGCAGAGGCTGGGAGTCCTCCAGATGAGGATGAGTGAGATGCATCTACTGTATTTGTTATCCAGTGTTAACAGGTGAGCTGTGATATCAGAAGTTCAAGAGCTGGACTCATAAAGACTTAAGATAACTGGCTCCTTCACTTTCTTACCTATTTATATTCACTTTACATTAATAGGGGATTATTTCAGTTGCCGAAAGAAAAGTACCACAGGGTATTTTTCAGGGCTTTCTGCTGCTGCCCCAGAAAGGTACAATTGCATTGGGTCTGTCATCTTTGTACTGGACACACTTCAGCATCTCACATGGCACTACATGCTTAGGCATAGGCTGTTGCACTTAGATATTAGCACAGGTTCTGCAGAAACTCAGAATTCTAGCATTAAAATAACAAGTTCCTGAAGGAAAAAAGAGATTTAGGAATTGCGATACTGGGTATAGCAACACTCCAAATTTATGCACCCTGTTGAGGATTTATTCTACACAACTTTGGGAATTGCAAGGCCATTTGCTGCAAATTCTCTCTGCAGTTAATGGAAAGAGGCCAGACACCTTCAGAGATGACAAAGACCTTACATGCAGGTGACCCATGTGGCCCCTCTGAACTGTACAGTCATTAGTTTCTTAGTTCATTAGTGTAAATGCCACTGTCAAAGGAATAAAATCAGGTGGGATGGGCCTAGGTCTTGCACTATGACTCACAACCAGGAGGCAAGGACCTTAACTCCCTCTCATGGGGAAAGAAGGTCTGTAGAAGCCAGCAAGATGAGTGGAAACCTCTTTGAGCAAGGCAGGAGAATTTCAAGAAATGCAGAGGCAGTTTGCATACTGCCATCACTCAGCCTCATACCCTTCTCTGAAGGTCTGAGGAGGTTTCAGCTGCAGTTACCATCCCTTGCCTGGGGTGCAAACAGCTGGTTATTTGTCCAAGTTTATCCTGGCCTAGAGAAATTAAATACGTGAAATATCTGATGAAAGTTAGCACCCAGAGCCGAGTGGGTTGAGTAACTATGAGAGGAGAGACCTTCAGTGATCTCCCAGGCCTTGTCTGAAGAGTTGTTATTGCTGTGGTTTGTTTTGTTATGACAGAAAAAAATAAGACAAGGAGTACATACAATAAGAGATAAATCAGTTAATTCAGATATATACAAAGGGTCCATCCTTTTAAAAATAACATCTTCTACATTTCAAGTGCATGCCAATTAGTTCTTCCTATAATGAAAAGCTCATCAGCACTGAAATTTTA
Organism: Cyanistes caeruleus; assembly: GCF_971803275.1. Lineage (NCBI taxonomy): Eukaryota > Metazoa > Chordata > Aves > Passeriformes > Paridae > Cyanistes > Cyanistes caeruleus. Next base: position 13,277,798 of record NC_141701.1, read on the forward strand.
TTTGATGATGTGGACAGTGAGAAAACAATACATTATCAGTGATAATATTAGCCACCAACGTGCCAATATATCCATGGTGTCCCAAAAGGCCTTCTTTTACCCCTCTTTTGTAGGTACAGTACTGGTAGAAGTGAAAGAAATCTAGCATATTTCCTGTTTCTAATCAGAATTTATGAATATAAAGGCTGAGGTCTGACCAGCCTCAGACACCATCTGTATCTCCTTTCTGAAAATCTGTGTGAAAACCAGGAACTAAACAGACCAAAATATTGTTTAACTTAACCACAGGATTAAATTATGTAGAGGAAAAAAGCATGTTAGAACCCCCAGCATGCATTCTACATCCCTCTGTGGCTGTCCCAGCCCTCTGAGACACCCAGTTATTTGACCAAAAGGAGCGTTCTTCCCACAAACAACTTTACAGCCGCTCTTGTAGGAGTTCCCTTTTTAAGCTGCTGCACTCCTTTTGATCTCTGCTGGGCGTAGGCTTTCTCCTGTCTTGCCAATGTCTTTTAAAGTTCCCAGACACTTTGCAAGGAAGCAGTCTGGTGTCAGCTATTCAGTTTTGTCCCCTATATGTCTTTTGTCCCTTTTATGGCTTCTATGAGAATGTGACAAGAAATTTATTGTGAACATGCTACAGTAACCAGGTGGGCCTTCAGTACTCATATATCATCATAAAAGAACACCTTCCTTGCCTTCTCAGGGCTGATACATGAGAACTTTTCCCACAAAATGTATATTTGTTACAGATATCATGTTCTCATGCACATTTTTCATGCAAATTTGGGCACATGAGGGCATAAGCTCATCCTTCATAGGCTCTGTCCAGCTTCTCCTGAGCAAGAGGGTCACCAGCAGAAGACAAAGATGGGATCTGTGTCTGTGCACACAGTAGCACTGTAGACAGCTACATGTCAGCAGATGATGAAGTGTTATTATGCAAATTTATTAATTAAACTAACATTTCCTTTCTGCTCTGGCTCAAGTCTGTGTGTGTTCTTCTCAATTATGTCTCAGCTTCCCAACCCATTCCACACATAATTAAGATAAATATTGTTGCACTTAATTAATAAAGCATGACATTTAATTTAAACAATCTCAAATTCAACTACCATATAAAATTGGCTAAAAGAACTGCTGGAAAGATGGTGACATTCAGACCTGAATATTTCTTAATTATGTACCTGTTAGACATTTAGATGCTTCTTATTATAAAATGGAGAACTTTGATGTGACAGACCTTTCCAAAATACATTCTTATTTATTTTGCAAGCTTAGTATGATTTTGCTTATCAAAGAGTGCTAGTGGGAAAATTTATACTATCAACCTCCTGTAGTCTACAAATGGTTAACTCCATTCATTTAACCATCAGTATTGCTCACTTTCTACTGAAGTATGCAAACTGGTTTTTTAATAACAGGACTCTGGATGATGTGTAAAAGGCTAATATAATGTGGTAAATGCCATGTACTTATATACTGATTAGAAACCAGTGGTAGGTTTGTGTTATGACCAGCAACTCCTAATCAAATGGCACATACATGAATGCAGAGTCCTCTGCACACAAATCCTGCTTTTCTTCATTCAGTGCTAGTTATACTGTACTATATTGCTATCTCAGACAACAATCCTTCATTTAACATTTTTATTATACTGTAATTGCTTTTAGGAATTTCAATTTAAAGATGGATTTTTTTTTTTTTCAGAGGTATCTTTACCTCAGTTTCCAGATTGTAATTGGCAAATTCTTATCATAGTTTCTACTATGGTAGTCACACTAATGGTCTGTAGTTGGAGCTATTTGTAGCAGGATGTCATAAAGGAACACAATCTGGATAATTATGCAGTGTGTTTATGGCTTGGGGGAGTGATGATTATCCGTGTGATCTTCCAAATATGTGTTCCACTTGTAAACCAATTCAATCTTATCTTCAACAGGACAGAGGATTAAAGTTTTCTGAGCTCTTGAGGAGTAAAAAACCCTGATATCTGCATAGGTGAGAGAGACTTATCAATACTGCAGTGGGAGCAGTCCTCCTGTTTGATATCAGAGAATTTACATAATGAAATCTTTTGAATACTCCAGATCTTAAGGCATTAGAAAACAGGTAAAAAACATAATAATAAGACACAAATTCAGTGTTATGAAGCTTCGTTGGTTTCACTAGTCATGGAACAAGTTCTTGCATTGCCAGCAGAACACTTGGTTCAAGTCTGTGAATTCATGCCAGATCCATCTTTACAGATTGGAATATCCTGATTTAAGGACTTTTTCCATTTCTCTGATTTCTCTGATTTTAAGCCCTCCTGCCTGTGCAATTACTTGTGAATCAGTCAATTACCTCTGGAAAAAGTGTCTCCAGTTAGCCAATCTAGCTGTATGTAATAATGTCATTTTGGATTATTACACTGTTTCAAAAATAAAATAGAGGGAAAACTACAAACCATTTTGCATACTAAGGTAACATCAAAGCAGAATTTGTCTGCAAACGTCAGACTTCAAAAAGGCTACACCTACAATAGGGAAGGTTTTCCATTTACACAGAAAACCTGTTAGAGATCAATTCCAATCTACAGAAATCTGATTAAGGCTTCTCATTTTACAGTTTACTCAGACTCAATTCCCATCCAAAGAATTCTCTTGAATGAGAACTGCAAGATTGAGCTGGACTTTCAGATGTTTAGTTTGACTGTATTTGACTTCATTCCAAGTGTTTCCCCATTCCTGGCTGCTACACACAACTTTTATATTATGTCATAAATACTGTCATCAATCTAAATATGCTGTGCTGTAGATAGCAGCTGGAAAAGGTCAGCTGGAAAAAGATTATCACTATAAATGGCAGAATGTTGTATGAAGAGCTGGAGCAAAGAAAAATCAGTAGGAAATATGGCTGATCATTTAGTTAGTAGAATATTTTTCAGTTTTTTGTTTAGACTCTCATCAGAAGCCACTTCAGCCCCAAAGGAAAATAAAGCAATTTCAGCAAGAATTAGGTAACAATTGATTTAGCATAGCTGAAGGCACTCATTCTTTTTCGATAAGAGGAGGCATGACAAAGAGATGTGTGCATCCCTTGCATGGATTTACCTCTTTGTGTCTATATATTTTCCCCAAGATAACCTCAATTAGCTTAAGTCCAAATTCATTCCTTTTTTTGATGAGTGCCTGAGATTGGGTAAAGCTCTCAAAAGAAGCAGTTCTGCTCAGCCAAACAAAAGAGTCTGAATTGCTGTAATCTGCCTGCCAGGGAGGACAATGGCCAGGAAAATGCAGCACCTGAATGTTATCATCTGCTAATAACAGGGTTCACATGCTTTAGAAACACTGGCAATACACTTTACTTAAATGCTTCTTCTAAAGCTTGTATGGTGTCATTTTTACTGCTACTGCCACCTTGGCTTGCCAGTGCAGGGATGCCAGACCTTGATAAAATCATAGGGTGATTCTGCTGTGCAGACAAACCCTTTATAATGCATCCTCTGAGAGGAGCTGGGGGTGATGCTAACCTCAAAAAAACCCGTGATTGTAATGTACCATTTCAGTCCCATCTAAGCCCAAAAGAGTAGTCTCTTGTCCCAGAAGAAATTTCATACCCTGTGCTGTTTAACCTTGTTCTTCTTCCCATGGAGGGTTGTAAATGGGCTCTTTATTCCACCTACAAGCCTTAGAAAGCTTTTTCATGAGACTATCTCTGCCGAAGATATAGTGATCTCATTGTTGGCTAACACTGAGCAGATCATTCTTGCAATGACACTTCTACTTCAGAGCCCTTCAGTACACATAGAACAGGCTTTAGCAGAAGACACTTCAGTCTGTATATTTTGTTTGTTTTGACAATAGACTGCAAAGAGATTTTCTGTATGAAGCTGTGATGATTTGTCAGAAGCAGCTTGGTCCACATGGTTTTTTACAATGACAATCACTGTGCTCATATATTTCAAAGAGAAGCTGTGGAACCATCACTGAGATTTGTGTACTGTAGGAAAAGAAGTTCCCTGAGCTTGCAAGTTCCTAACCCAGGGTCAGAAAGCCTGGAAGCCACAATGTCCCCCAACTGAAGGCTGAAATCCCATATAGTAGTACTAGCCCAGGCCTGTCTTTTGAGGAAGCCCAATCTCTGCATAAAGTTGCACTGGAGTCGTGCACCCTGACCATGAGCCAAGTGAGTTGTCAAGAAACCAAATAATTTTCTGATGGCAACTGATTTCCTGGCAGGAAGGGTTTCCTCAGAACTCTGCATGGGTCCTGTCTGTTTGCCAAAACCCACCCATGTCACAAAACATTTTGATTTCAACAAATCAGTGGTTTCCAAAAAGCCAGGAAAAAAAACAAAAACCAAAAACAAACAAAAAAAAACCCACCCAACAACAACAACAAAAAAATAAAGAATAAAGAGTTGTTTAAAGACAAAGTTCCCAACCGATTCAAATGATTTCACTTAGTTTTCCCAAAGCTATAAATCAGTGCAATTGCTGTGTTTCAAACCAGAAGCCTCCAGTTGTGTTAGCTAGTTTGGAAGAGTCTTACACACCAAGTCCTGAGATGGCTGAGATCACTGTATTGTGAAATGTCCTGCTCAAACCACAGCAGTATACCTGGATATAGCCTCCTGCTCCCTTGTGAAGATCCTCCCCAGCATAAAGCCTGTGTGCCTGCTCCCCAGGAGGTGTATGAATACAAAATTGTGCTCACCACAGAGCCCTTCATTCAGAATAGAAATTTCAGTCTCTGGAAAGTGGAATATGTTCACTGTCTTGTTGTGCCCTTCCACCTTGGAGTGTAATTTAAACAGGACAACTAACAAAGAGTAAAGGCTTCCAAGTATGTCTGGTGGTGACTAACCCAGCAGAAGAGAAACTGTCCAGCCAGGGTCACTGTCACAACAACTTAATTAGGTAAAAATAATCCAAATTTAAAGCACTGGTAGAGCCAGCCTAGAGGATTCTTACCCAGCTTTTGGCCAATTGCCTTTTCCAATGATTCCTCACATTTATTCTCAAAATGAGCCTCTTGGGATTGATACCTGTGCTGAGTGATTGACCAGAAGGTCTTAGGCAGAGTACATGAGAGACCCTGGCACCTGACAAGATACATGCCACAAATGATCATGCAAACTTCAATCTCCAAAAACATTTGTGTGTCTGTGAGTCAGGGACAGCAGGGTTACTCTGCAGGATTTATACCTAAATGACCTTCTGCAGTTGTGATTGCTTTACACTGACGTGCTTTGCCTGTGTCCAGAAGCACAGTTGGCTGTTCCTTCAGAGCAAGCCCCTACTTCCATGTGTATGGATTTCCAACAGCTTCAGGCCCAAGGGCAGGTGATCCTCTCCTCTGCACCATGTATGTTGTCATCCTCCCTGTGCTGTGCCAAAAAATATGTAGCAGAAAACAAGTGAAAGTCCCTGCATTTCACTTTGAATAGTTAAATCAGTGTCTGTGACAAAATGCTAGGAACATATTGTTTGTTCTTTTACTTAGGCAATAAAAGTCCTAGAGCCAGTCCTTTCTCATCTCCACTGCCCTATCCTGGAGCCCATGCTGGGGTATCTCCCTGATGCTCCTTGAATGCTGGCACCTCAGGAGCAATAGGAGCATCAACGAGAAGGGTGAATTAGGGGAGCTTTGGAGCTTGAATAAGGGCACCAGTATTTAAGCAGGGAGTAACACATTGTTAGTTAAAGCAACTGGCTGGCACAGGGCAAAAAGTGAGAGAAAGGCAGGAAGTGGAATATAATAACACCAAAATACATGGGAATGAAGATGTGACAACATAATTATTACTGCATTATAAGTGTCCAACAGTTAACCAGTCATATTTTTATATCAAAACAATAGTTTGTAGAATTATAAACTTTCCAGGCCTTTAATGTTTCAATGAGAAAAGCAGGAACTGGAGTCGGTCAAACAAAGCCAGAGCCTTATGTATCAGTATTTTGCTGCTTCTGGAAGTCTCAGCAGCATTAAACTGCTCCATTAAATAAATTTCCTCCACATAATAGAACTAGACCTGCAGTTTCTGCAAAATTCCTTAGTGCTAAGATTTGGATTGGGAAAGGTTTCTCTTCATTCAGTATAATTCAACAGAATGCTCTAAGAATACCAGGGAAGTCTGGTAGCACTACCTTAGCACTAACAAATACAGTTATCCTGAGTAACCACCCTGAAACAACAAAAGACATTTTTTATGATGACTTTTTCTAATAATGTCCAAGTTCCTTTGTTCAGATCTTTTCCATCTTTCACAATCAGTGAGGCAGTTAGGCTGTGCGAGGCGCTGGGATTACATGCAGACTGCTCTGCACAAACACCAGGTAGCAAAGCCCTAGAACAGCAGAGGTAATCTGTGAGCTGGTTTGAAGACAAACTCCCTGCTGTATCTCTAGCCTACTTTCAACCCCGAAAGAATGTGGGGCTGTTTACAGACTCGGCATGCCGAAAGCCAGCACGGCTGGAATTTCAGCTCAGCTGGCAAAGCGCTCCCACCGAGAGCCAAAGTGGCCAACGTGCTGCTCCCAACAGCCAGTCTGTCCCTTCACGTGGTTTATTAGCTTCATGTGTGCAGCAGTTGGAAATGTTACATGGGCACAGCAGAATAAGCACATCTCAGGGGGAAGCCAAAGATGGAAGGAGAAGCTGGTGAAACCAAAACCTGGATGTGCAGCTGGAGAGAACTCCTGGCTGTGCCTGGATGTCTCCTTTGGGGCTTTCCTGAGGAGGATGAGGTGAGCCCAAGCCCTGAGCTTCTGTGCCCTCTGGTGGCAAGCAAAGGAGTGGAGACAGGAGAGGTCATTCCTGTCCCACCTGCATCAGCACAGGGCTGGCACAGCCGTGCCCGTGCTCTGCAGAAAGGCCCCGCGGGACTCACAGTGGGCAGCAAAGATGGGCAGGAGGGCATGGCAGGTGAAACCCCTCCACCGCCTCCTCTGGCAGAGTGTGTGACAGCACTCTCTCCAAACAACTATGTCCCCAGTGGAACTGATGAAGGAGGAAAAAAATCCACTTGGGAGACTTGGAGGCCCCTTCTCCACAGTCCGTTCTCCCGCCAAAAGCATAACACTGAGCTAATGGCCCTGTAACTTTGTTTTGATTTCCCAAACAATCTTAAGTTACCTAATATCTGGCTGGCTTCCCTTAATGGCTTTCCAGCAAAGTAATTCTTAAACTGTTTTCATCAGATACCAACTATCATGAAGTTATCATGAAACTCCTGTTCATATTATCAAATGTCTTGATGACAATCTTGCCTTTCTTTCATTTTTTTTTTTCTTTTCCCTCCCTGCATGCATTGATTATCCTCTTTAACTTATTTAGACAGAACATACAAACACACACACATAAGTTTTTGTTTACAAATACACATGTACATGTATATAGAATCACAGAGTTGTTTAGATTGGAATAGACCTTTAAGACATCAAGTCCAACCATTGTGTAGACACAGATGTAGATGTAGATATCTAGATGTCTGTGAAGGAACCATGAAGTGCCACAAACCTGTGGGCCAGCCCCTCTTTCCCTAGATTGCTTCTCAGCCACATGTAAAGGTGACAGGTAAGCTCAAGGATCTGGGAGATCATCCACTTTACTAATTTCTGAGAGAGCATAAGACTGTTTTAAAGCTTAATCAGCAGTAGTCTTGTAGTAATGATTTTGTGGCTAAGAGAGAGTTGCTCACAGAACTCTTTGGCAAGCAGAAAAAATGTGAGTAACCTGTCCTTAAGCTGGTGTCATGCCCAGTTCTGCATGCATCCAGCCAACACAGTGAGAGGACGGGGACAGGCAGCTCATCTGTTGTTTCACCATCCTCCTTGTCCTCTAAATTATTTAAATATCTAGCGGAACTAAGAAGATGATGTTTATGCTTAAGTCATGAAGGAACAAGGGACTGCTTAAAATCTAATATTCCTGTATTTCCTTGTGCTGACAACATAAGTTGTGATGACAAGTCACAATAAAGATTTCAGTGTATTTCCACAAGATACCATTTCAGGTGCCAGAATTAAACCAGTGCCCCACTCTCCGAATTTATTTCAGAAGGCATCAGTAATTTCAGTGATCGCTTTTTATCTGAGTGTTTTAGAGCAACAGTGCTGCAGGGCAGCTCTAGCTCTGTGGTTCACCAAAGTTCCTTGTTCTCCACTCACATCTGAAGCATGTATTTATAACTCAGATTGGAATGAGATGCTTCCAGCCTACCCAGCTGCACCTGAGCAGAGACCACGTCAGTCAAAGTTTATACTCTTCTGGCCATCTCTTTTCTGTTTCATTAGGAACCACAGTGATAGGACAAGGAGTAAGGAGTACAAATGGAGAGAGAGAAAATTCAAGTTAGATATTAGGAAGAAATCTTTTACTGTAAGGGTGGTGAGGCACTGGAACAGGTTGCCCAGAGATGCTGTGGGTGCCCCAACCCTGCCAGTGTTCAAAGCCAGGTTGGATGGGGCTCTCAGCAACCTGGTCTAGTGGGAGGTGTCCCTGCCCATGGCAGGGGCTTGTGTCTGGATGACCTGTAAGTTTCATTCCAACGCCTGAATATTCTATGATTCTAAGACAGAGTTATTTTTTGACAAGCATTCTGGCATCAATCTCATAAAACCATGCAATAGATTAGGTGGAAGAAAAAATCTGTCTCAAGGATGCTTTGCTTCCTCATTCATATGGTGTGTATATATATATATATATATATATATATATATCTTTTATTTGAGTGGGGCATAAAAGTAGAAAGAAAAATATTTTATTTTATTTTAAGAGAGTACCACTTTTCCTGTGACTGTGTGAAGAGAAACAAACCATTAATAAAATTTTGCTCAGCACATCTAAATAATTCTATCTCTGCAGACTTTAAAAAAACTGATCATTTGCTATTGTTTTTTGTAACAAGGATGTCTCAAGCACAGATATGCCCCTTTCAAGGAACTGCTTATGTTGCAAATATGATTAAATCAGGGGATTATATTTCAAGCAGTGATGTCCAGATTATGGTGCAAATTATTTTGATCTTGTTATTGTAGTATATTAATGCATTAAGACCACATTAGATATGTTAGGAACTCCTATCCCTATAGAGAAAGCAGTCTCTCAGCAGACATGTAAATTACTGTCAGATTGTCATGCAATGAGAAAGGCTTCCTAGCTGTTCTGTTATGGTATAAACAAGGCATTAGATTTACTTGCAAGCATGACAACCCACAGGCATGGGTAAGACAAGTTTATGAATCAGATGAATTTTCGTAAGTTTTAACATGAGTAAGAACTTGCTCAAACATTAATATCACTGAATATTTTGGCATCTTTTAACTTTGTTTTGCTGTTTCAAAAAGCCTGCAAGAAGTGGCAGAAGAGCCTGCTGTCTGGAGAAGCAATTAGCCTGCCCTGTGAGCAGTATAGCAGAATGAAACTGTAAATAAGATGGCTCCAGGGCCTGAGGAAAAGAGGACATGGACAGCCAATGATCAGCTGCCTATGGAAAAAGAATTTGATTTAATATCACCTTAATCAAGTCATTTATCTGTCAGGCAGATAATACTGGATAAGCATCTTGTAGTAGGATTCATCTAATCTGTCATACAATAGGAGCTGGGGGGGTGTATAAAGCTCTAAATAATCTAAATAATTCACATAAAGAAATCTATTGTTTTACTGATGAAATTCTGTCAGCAGAAGGATGAGACCTGTTCTTAGCTGAAAGACTTCATCCCCTGCACCTAAAGCAAACGTGACTCAGACTGTCCTCAGCCTGTGTTCTCCCTGTGGTCTCCCTCCTCTGCCAGGTGCTTACTCAAGCAGGACCCCCTTGAGCTGGGCCTGCCACCACGGTTCAAGGGCATTTAGATGACTGAAAGTGCAGTTGACTGCTGTCTGGGGCACAACCAGTTAAAAGCTCTCAGAAGTCTCTTGGCTTTAGGACCAGTTTGTTTTGCTATATGGAAAATTGTGGCCAGCAGGACCAGGGCAGGGATTGTCCCCTGTACTTGGCACTGGTGAGGCCATACCTCAGGTTCAGTTCTGGGCCCCTACAAAAAGGACATTGAGGGGCTGGAGCAGGTCCAGAGAAAGGGAATGGAGCTGGTGAAGGGTCTGGAGCACAAGTCAGATGAGGACCAGCTGAGAGAGCTGGGGCTGTTTATCCTGGAGAAAAGGAGGCTCGGGGGGTCCTTATTGATCTCTACAGCTCCCTGAAAGGAGGCTGTGGCCAGGTGGAGGTGAGCCAGGGAAAAAGGGGAAACAGCCTCAGGTTGTGCCAGGAGAGGCTTAGGTTGGATACTAAATTTCATCATGTAAAGGGTTTTCAATCTTTGGGACAGGTTGCATTGGGAAGTGGTGAAATCACTATCCCAGGAGGTGTTTAAAAGACAGGTAGATGTGGCACCTGGGGACAAGTTTTAGTGATGGACTTGTTGGTGCTGGGTTAATTATGAGATTTGCTGATCTTAAGGTCTTTTCTAAAAACATAAAGGATTTTGTGATCCTATGACTAAATGTCTTCTAGATGTGTATTTGAATCTTCTCTGGCTTATCTGCCTATTTTTTTTTGCTCCTGGATCAACAGTAGGACTGGTCTGTTTAAGTGGGAAACTGAGAAAAAGGAATAGTCACTGGCTGAAAATGTTCATGTTTACTTCAGTTGTTGAAAGAATGGGCAAAATGAACAATTAATGCAGACAGCCACTCCCTGTCCTTAGCAGACACCTGTAATTACAGCCTTTTCCCACTGTCAGCTTCAAAAGGATGGGAATGCTCCTGACTACTCCCCATAACTCCTGATGGACCTCTGCAGCATCTTGGTGAGTTTCATAATCCACAATTAAAGAAATATATAAATATATCACATAAAAGTGATATACACAGAGCAATTTAACTATAGAAATGATGAAGCAGTACTGCAGGTCCTCCTACACTTAAATATCATCCAGAAAATACCAGATTTTTGCATCTTGGACTTAGTAGTGAATTCAAATATCAAGGCCTAATTCTTCTTTCATGCCTCTGTAATTCAAAGGTAACATGAGAGGAGAATTTTACCACTGAAGCTAAGATGAAATTTAGATATGAATTGCTGCAACTTTAATTTTTAGAAGAAAATATTTAATTATGATGCAATGCAGTGCGTATTAAAGAAGTTAACATTACTGTTTATTTTACATGATGCACAGTCCTTTTCTATTTTCTTTTTCAATTCCAGGGCAAAGTCCCCATTGACTTCATTATGAGCACAGTGTGATATGCTTCAGATAATATGGGGAAAGTGCAACAGATCTGTGTGTGGTGGATATCAAGATAGAGCACTTACACAAAGATAAAACCTAGCTCTATGATCACACAGAGGTAAAGGAGGGCAGCTTCCAGTTAAATCAGCGGTACTTCACTGGTAAAATGTCAGTGCAACTCTATGTATTCCTTTAAAATGGAGTTGATCACCATTATTTTACACCCAGTAATCTCTAGTTTATCATGGCTTTAGGCCATTAAGCAGACCAATTTGCTGCAAAATACAAACCCCCATGCCTAATGGCACAACACAAACTGGTCCAAAAGCCATTTGCATCAACACCTACCCCATTAAATCCTGACTCCTGGTGACGTTGCTGCCAGAAGCCAAGTCCTGGAATAGCAAGGTTATATGGTTTCAGGGCTCCAAAACTATCCATTATGGTTAGGCTGGAATTTTCCAGGGTCTCATGGTATCCTGATAAGAACCCAGCCCATTTCAATCTTCTTGACTGTGCAAAGGACATGATTTGTTCATTCTGCATTACAATTTTGAAGGTATTCAGCAAGGAAAGTCTTAGAAATATGAGAAATATTTGGTTAATTTCAACATCTGTAAACCAAAGACTTCATGAGTCAGATTCTCCAGCAGATGGGATAAAATTTTCAGAAGAGATTAAATTATTTAAAAGTCAAAGATCTGTTTTGACCCGAGACAGGTGCTTAAATATCATTGAAAGTCAAATGAAAATAAATTTGTGAGTCCTATTCAAAAATACTCTTTCAGTCTGTGTGAAAGCATTACCTACTCATCCTTGAGAACGTATTTTATTGTCAGTTTAATGAATCCAGCCTCTGGATTTTGGTCTGGACATGTTCACATATAAAAAACCAGAGGAGAGCAAATTCTCCCTCCCATGGGAATCGGTGGTGCCATGGTGTGTTCCAGACTACACAGGTATTTGGGGCAGATAACACACTGCTTCACCCTGGGCTGAAGCTATTGCAGAGGTCTTTCACTCATATCAATAGGGAAAGCTCCTCTGCAATGCGGAGCAGGTGAGGCCTGGCACTGTCTCTGTACAAGGTCCATGTCTCTGCCACCCGTTCAGGGTTTGTGGGAGGAGGTCTGATGACACTCCCCCTGAAGATCAAAGCACCCACACCACAAAAGCAATCAAACCACAAAAACTTTCTCATGGAGAGCTGTGCTGAAGAGCTCTGCCTTCTGGTGTCTGTGGTTTCCCCTGAATCAGCACAGCCTTCAGATGGGGCTCTTTGGAAGAAACCATCACACAGAATCACTAGGTTGGAAGAGATCTTCAAGATCATCGAGTCCAACCCATGCCCTAACACCTCAACTACATATCCTTCATGAGAAGAGACATGTGGTAACCTCCTGCCACCACCCCACAGGGTGGAATTAAATCCCCACTGGCTACAGGTTTGTTCACTCCTCTGCCAGCTCCTACCCATGCCCACGAAAAACCACCAACCTCTTCAACCTCTCAGCTGGCTGTGCTGCACTGGGGGGAGCTGATTACCAGAGTGGTATCAGAGCAGGGGTGCTGGGAAATGAGCCCAATGGGAGGATTAAGCCCAAGCTTAGGTCACTGTGACTGCATTTAATTTCCTGGAAAGAGACTGTTCAGCCTTAGGGAGACACTGGCAAGGATGGACAACTACTATGTTTGTCAAAGGAACACAAAGAAAAAAAAAAAGCAGGAACTTTTTGAGACATAGAATAAATAATGCTTCATTTCATAAAGATTTCTGTCTTGCTGGTGATGTCTCTCACTGTATAACAAAGGGTGACCTATTTTGGGTTATTATTCTATTTACACCTAAGCCTCTAAAGGACCCAGACATCCTGGAGGTGCCAATTTCCTTAATTTAGGACTTTCCCTTCCTCCACTAGAAGAGATCAAAGGAGACAATGTGGCTGTTTATTGGTGTCCTGCTTTCACTGTTTGACCTGAAGCTGGGTACAACCTTCGTCCCTCCCAAACTGGAGTTTGTTCTGATTAGATGTCACTACATTTTTTTCTTTAACCTGACAACATCAATATGTGACTGTGGGGATCTTACTTGCAATGAGTTAACAGTCCTGTAATGCTTCGATTAAAGGCAATAGAACACACAGGTAATCACTTTTCCTTTGTTTGCATCCTACATTCATGTGAGCAAGGTTTTGAAACAACTGCATGAATTTTTGCATTTTCCCTTTTCCTCACAGCAGCACCAGCCCCTCATCATCTCTCCTCCTCCTCATCATCATCATTCTCATCATCCCCTCACAATCTTGAGGTTTCAATGCTGAAGAACCCCAAAATCCCGCTCTCCTGCATCCCCTCATTCCGTTTCTCAGTGCCGTGTCCGTGGCAGCGCTGTGCCCTGCCGGGAGCTGTGCCGCTGCTGTCGCCGCTGCAGCCGCGCACCGAGGGCCACGGCCCTGGGAGGGTGGCAGGTGGCCGCCTGCCAGCGAGGCACAATATGGTGGCTACTGCCAAGCCAGCTGGGTTCTCACTCTTCCAGCTGGTACAAAAGTTGCCAGGCAGCCTCCACTCCAAGAATTTAAAAGCATTTGGGGCTATAATCTATGCCATGTGTTTCTCTGTTTTTACTACATAGTAGAAAATAATTTATTCAGATATGCTAAATTATACTTTTAATGTTCCACAAACACTTCATTGTGAAACTCAGTTTTGGCATTAACTAGAAAATGCGGTACTTCACTCATTGTGTATATTATTATAATGGTTCTTTTTTGTTTAATCTAAATATTGTAGCTCATTTATCTTCTGGGATGTCACAATCAGCTTTACAGTGCATAGTTCTGCTGCTGTCTATCACCTAAATAATTAATACTTGAACATTTTATAAATAATTAGTTGATAACTAATTTTTGTTGTATGACATCTACACTATTTTGTCCAAAAGAATCCCTCATATTCTTTCCTTTTTAGTGAATATTGAGAACCTATAGAATGCTAATCATTGCCTTTCAAAGCAAAAAATGCTGAAGAAAGATTCTTCTGAGTAATTCAGTATCACTCAGTTCTTGAAAGAATTTAAAATGGCTCCTTTTTCATAAATGAGACATTGTCAGCAAATTAAAAATGGGAATAGAGCCCAGGATATTCAGTTAGAGATTCAGAGATCTCTACCACTTGAGTTCAAGGAGAGTTTTCTACTATTAGAACTGCTCTGGAGCTTCCAAGCTTTTTTTAGTTCATAATCAGACATGAGATGATAACTAGATATGTCAATACATGTTTTTATTTCTAAGCTTCTCCTTGAAGAAAAGAAACTGCTTCAGTTTGCATGATTCAAAAGGTATCATTTTCATTTCCCTCTGCAATTTTAAGTTACACTTTGCTCTGTGTGGGCTTTTTAGGGCAAGTTCAGAAAACAAAAGTGAGTGAGCAAATGCAGTTTTGTTTTCTGTTGTGCATTGTTTTCTGGGAATGTCTTTCCTCCATCAGATCTACCACACAACCACCTAAGTATCTTTCTTCTTTCTGGGGAAAAAAATAAGTAAGCTAAAGCATTTCATTTTCTTGTCCTTTTCTGTCATGTGTCATATTCTGCAACCATTCCATAACCAAAATAATTATCACAAATGTCCACACAGTCACAAATAAATAGCATGAGAAAAACTATTTACACCCCAGTGGAATATAGCTTCCAAATTCCTTTCAAGAAAAAAAAAAAAAAAAATAATGAAATCTGGTTTCATCTTTCCTGTCATTTCATTTTAATTGAAGTTTATCACATTCTTTATATTGGCTTCCAAATGCCTCACCCTTGTCAGGGGGGAAATTCCTAGAAATGTGTGAAATCTTTCATTTGAACTACAAAAGCCTGGAAGCAGACTTGCTGTGAATTCATCCTACATTTGCAAATTGTCAGCAAACTCGTGTGTCTGCTGGGCTGTCTGCAAGGCTGTGTCTGCTGTCACTGCACAGGTGTTGCTGGCTCCTGTCCTGGGGGACTTCCACCACTGTTGTTCTGAGGCCTTTCCAGGGAAAATGTGGTGCACCACTTAAGAAGCCATTCACAGTCTTTTGTGGTTTTCAGACACCTGTGCATTGTGCTGGAAGAGAAACCTCATGCAAACCTTGGTGATTCCCCTTGAAACTTCAATGCGTTTCCTTTCCTGGCAGCTTAAGCAGTACCCAGATGTGGGTTAAGTCCCAGCCTCCCGGGGTCTGTGTACACAAGTGTCTGATGACTGCAAAGCTACTTCAAAGCAAAAGCAATTTTGGAACAATGTTAAAGCTGGCTTGACATACCGAAGTGTGACCTGAAGGAGTGAGATCCAAGCACAGATTCTCCTCAGCAGGTACAAGGATATCAACCCAGGAGACACCCCAGACTGGAGACAATAATATCTGAAACCACCACAGCAGGACTTGGCCACCAACAGTGCAGAAATCACCTTGCTCCTGCAATGAAGCTGGGAAGTTGTGTGAAAGTGGAAGGCAACAGGAAAAACTAATTGTGTTTGTGGATAATGTGGGAAATACTCTCTTTAGAAGAAAACTTGACATTTCTTGTAAAGGTTTGTGAATCTTCAGACCTAATCACAGCAGTGGTCACCATCCCATAGCAGTAAGCTGAGACAGCAGCAGCTACTCCACTGCCTGCATTATTCATGTGACCTGTCTGACAACCTCAGCAATCCTTGGAATTTAATACTTATTAAATACTTGAAATAATAAAAATTCTCTAATACTAATAAATAATAGAATAATATTATTCCTGTAATTCTTACCATAGTCTTTGTTTAAAACTTCTAATCATCTGGTGAGGCATCTGAGAGATTTGACACGTGAGCTCCAGCAGACCTTGCTGAGGCAGGTGGAAGCAATACCTCTGTCAGGGTAGGAGTCAGCCATGCATCAAAACATCTGGATATCTAAAGCAAAGCATCTGCACTCCCATTGTCATCAACAGACATGAAGGGCTTAATACAGTTTTTTAGACACAAGCACCAGATGCCATTTGAGAGGTCCCAAGTCCACCTCACCTCTGGCCTGAAGAGTGAGAGAGTCGTGGGCCCTGTTTTTTTCTGGTATCTTGGCATCTCAAATGCCTGATACTTGTGTGTGGGTGGCTGAATGAACCCCAGCCAATACACCAGAGACCCTGGAGAGTAGATGGAGAGAATTAAGTGGATTTATTGATAAAGCTATGACACAAGGAGGAGATGGGACACACCTCAGTGACAGAAGCTCTTCTGACTAGAGCAAGAATCATCCCAGGAAGCCTCACCTCCTCTCTCCACCTCCACCCCTAGTAATTCTAGAGTGTTGTTTTCATGTTTAATGCTTCTTGGGTTAGTTTAGCTGGAGCAAAAGAAGCCATGGCTGTGAAAATACACTATAAATTGTGAGTGGATTAGCAGCATCCCTACTTGATCTGTAGCCTCTACCTCCCAATGGGCCAGTTAACTTGTGTGCAAGAACACTACCACATTGAATGGAAGGGCTTAGTTTGTAGATGGAATTCAAATTAAGAACAATACATTGGTTATTTTTTTCAGCAAAGACAAATTCTTAATATAGAAAGGATGATTAAATTTTAAGCTAGATTTGAATACGATTCAATGAAAAGAATTAATTCTCTGTTTAGATAAAATTCACATAAGCTTTTAATTCCATTCTCTAAACATCAATAGTTTTGTTATTATTTACTGTTCACTTACTCTTCTCAATAGCAGCTTCATAGCTGGTAAGTTCAAGCAGATGTTTCTCTTTCAGTCTCATGCCACTGAAAATGGCTACAGATCAGAGAGCTTCTTTAGAACATGCATTTATTTGCTTTAAAATGATTGTGCTCTTACACTGACTTACATTTGGGTTCTTGTTCTCAAAATATTTTATTTCAGATTTTGTGCTGATCTAGCACAGACAATCAAGTAGCTTTTAAACACACAGATCTCAATTCAGGTGTCCCTTACAGCTCTGCAGAGTTTGTCTTTGAAAGTAAGTAATGTCCACAGGTATAAGGCAAAGCAGCCTCTGAACAGAGGAATTCACATGCTTTACAGTGAAATCACAGTCCTGATCTAACATACATGCAGGAAAATTCATCCTAACAGTCCAGTTATTTTGATTAAGACCCGATCTTGCAAAACTTGTGGACAGGATTTTTTCCTAAGTCCATTTCCCATAAGTACTTCAAAGCTTTATTTCAGAAATACCTGTGAGTTCCTGCCACATCAAGGCTGCAGTGATAAAGTGGCCATGCTGTGGTTTTTATTAAATGCTAAGATGTGACATTTTATTTACAGCTCTCTGACCCAGTAAAAGATCCATGCAAACACTGGGCTACTTGATGTAGAGAGAACTTGCAGCACACTTGAGCTGTACCATTATTAACAGCATTTCTCTAGACATTCCCTTTCCTTCTTGGATTGTTCTTGGCATTTCTGGAATATTTATGAATATTTATGAAGGCAGTTGTGTACTAAATGAAATCTCTGAATAAGTCATCAATTTCTCTGGAAATAGTTGCCTTTTGTGAAAACTTTGTTAGCTCTTGAACACAAGTGCCCCTGAGGGACTAGAAAGTTTGAACACAGCATTGTAAAGCACATGGTACAGAATGTGTATAAGCCTTTAATCAGCACAACCACAGTGCAGCAGATTGAGAACCACCTGAAGAAACTCGGGAGCATTGTGCTTTGGTAGAGGAAAGCCAGTCAGGAGACTGTTTTGTAAGATCTTTGCAGATGTGTTCTCAGCTAACAAACCTGTGCAAAATCAGCTGCTGAACAGACCAGTTAATAGATGATGCTTTTTTTTTTTTTTGATTAAGTAAAAGATCTTAATAAATTCAAGGCTACACAGAGAAAATACTCTGATTTATTGGTCCAATACAGCTTACCCTGAAAGCAAAAGGAGTTTCACGTTTGACTTCAAAGGAACAAAAGCTGTACTCTAAAACTTTAAAGGCATAATAAACACTAGTAAAACATAATACTTACTAAAGCAGCATGAATTGTGCTCCCAAAAGGTACACATTTGCTTTCTTTTATACTATTTGTGCAACTTAATACTAATGAAATTGAAATATGATTGGTCACTGAGGTCACACCTGAGAGTACTGAGAGTTAAACAATCTATCAGAAATAATACTATGAAATATATTTGCATTAAGTGCTAGTAGAATTAACTTGATTGCTCAGTTGCAAATTGATGAAAACCAAATTCACCAACACGTTTCCCAATAAAATGAAAGACTGCATACTAAGTTTTAATACTTGTGTACATTACAGAGGCATACATGCATTTACAGATTGTGTAAAATTGACATTAATATCAATTGAAGTGGAAATAGGTCAAGATTGCTTTGTTGGACTGAATGCTTCACAAATTGCCTATTTACAATAGCTCACTTAGCTCTGCTAAGTGGTTTCATAACATAAGACCATTTTTTATTTCTCTTGCCTTAGTGTTCTTAGTTATTCATGGCTGGTGCAGCATAGAACAATGGAAGTCTATCACAGCAAAGGCTAAATGAAGCCTAAGTTGAAGGTGTCCTGATTTATCTCTGTAGGAGTCAAATCACATTCTTCTTTTTAAGACCACTGGAGACAGAACTTGCATGTTCACAATGCACTTTCTCAGTGAAGTCTGGTGTATCAACACCATTCTTTTGCTGTTTACAAGGAAATTGAGCAAAGGAAAATGATTTTCAATTTCAGCCTCCAGCCAGCTGTGCTGTCAGTCAGTGAAGCATGATGCTAAGTGCAGAACAGCAGCCTGACTGATAGACAGTAAGTAATTAAGTGTTTTCGGTCTGGAAAAGGTTTTATGTTGTCCGTGGGATTTAGACAATAATATTTCTTTTCCTAGGCTGCATTCCTGTGAGAAAAAAACTAAACCAAACCAAAACTCAATATTCACCCTATTCTTATTTACTGTGAAAAGATGATGCTCTCTCAGTTCTGTTGAGCAGTGACCCTCCAGGTGTAGACCAGATAATGGATATTTCATTTCATTTCTTTCTCTTGTGCCTTTGTGAAAGAAAATCCAGACATCGCCTTTAGGAATGCTGCTGGATGATGACCCTGAAAGCATATCCCAAATTACACAAGTGTATTATTCCTGTGTAATTCTTGAGTACAAACAGGAAGAACGGACTTTGCCTTTCATTTCTTATTAATAAGGTAGAAATATCACACCTCTACAGAGTGTTAGCAAAGACCTTCAAAGACATAAAGATACTACTGGAACAAATTGTTGAAGAGGTACCATTTTATTTCCACAGTTGTAGCTAACAATAAGAATAAAGTAAATAATACAATTAAAAGTGAGCACAGCACTTACAGAAGGCTATGCATGAAAGATCCTTCATTTACAGGAAGCAATTTTATATATACTTATGTAATGAAAACTCCTTGGGAAAGAGAAATTCCTGATACTGAAAACTAAGTACATTGAATTTAAACTTCTTTAAGACCTCCTAATACACTGTCACTTAAGATACTTTCACAGTCCTATCACCAAGGAATCCTGGTGTCTCACTGATTTTGGATTTACTATCCCTTCTAAATGAGACATGACTCATTTCCTCATTTGCAGATTCCAAAATGCAGGTCTGATGTGACCTTTGCAGGTCATTGAAAATCTGGAACAGTGTTTGACTGGAGTCAAAATAATCATCCTTTATGTAGTCTTCCTTTTTTTGAAAAACAAAACAAAGCAAAACAAAAAACCCAAAAAACCAAACCAACACTATGAAGGAAATGTTTATATGTTAACACTCATGAGACTGTACTAACATGGAACCAAAAGAAACCTTGAGACTTCTCTTGAGGCTGGAGTGCTTATTGAGAGAATATGGGAAGTACTTGTGAAGGGAAAAAAAAAGATGGAATGTTAAATTACTGTGCAGGCTTTCATGTGGTATGATTGTGCCTCTGCACATGTGTGGATGAAAAGAAATTCAAGTTATGGTTACAGAAAAAAAGATCAAATGTTTATTCTATTGCAATTTGACCAAGAGGTGTAATTAGAACAGCTGTATAATTGGATTTATTGCAACAAAAACGTAAGGAAAACTCAGATTATAAATTGTCTTGGTTTGTTCTTATATTGCTTTTATATAATGAACATCCTGTTCTCTGCTTAATCCTACAATCCTACTTTCCAGAAATGCCATTATTTGAGTCAGGGTCATGTTCATCTCTAAGTGATGTTTGTATAACAGAACCATCTGGTTTCCCAAGGCCGCACAGCTCAGCAGGACTAAGGTGATTGGGACACACTGCTTCACTAGGAGTGATTTGTTCTGTTTTGTCCAGCTGAGCTCTGTGGCCTTGCACAATCTCCAGGAATCTGGGTCCTGTACAATCAGTATCACAATTTTTGTAATTTGTATTTCAGAGCTAACGTACTATTATTCTTCATATTCATATATGTTGACAAATATTTGTTTCCATGCCACTTTATGTTCAAAATTAAATCTTCAGTGTATGTAGCATTGCATGTGTATGGACTACATTTTGGAGGCAGAAAGGAAGAAGAAAGGAAGAAGACAAAAATGCCATGATAGATTTCTTATTTTTTTTTTTTTAAGGAGGAAACTGAAAGAGAAAGCAGGAGACCTGCAGAAACTTTTCTCAGGTGAGGTAGACTGGATGGAAAAGCCTAACTGAGGCCAAAAAGAAAGAACCGGTAAACCAGATTTAAAAGCCTGACAGCAGGGCAATGAGAAAAGGTGTTACTAAATAATGCTGATAAAGAAATAAGATAGAACTGAAGACTCAGTGAAGAGTAATCTACAGGATGAAAAACAGAGAGAACATGAGCATTTTGATCTTTAAAATAATGGTATTTTCAATCAGTTTTTATCCAGCAGTCACACATCCTTAGCCCTGGGAGAGAACTAAGACATCTTGGGAATAATCGAGGAGGAAACTGAAAGGTAGGAAGTGTGGAAAGTAGAGGAAAAAAAATGTATTTGTAAGTGACAACAGTAATGAAGAAGACAGTCTGGTTAGAAACAGCTGATGTGATACCTGACCAACAAGAAGTGATGAAAGAGGTTTCCATGAGAAACATAAAATAAATAGCTGAGACAGATCAAAATGGGCTCATTTCTACCAGATCCCACAGGTAATGCGGAAAAAAAGAAGTTAAAGAATAAGGAAAAGTTGGAGTCAAGAACATGGAGTTGAATTCTCTCTTCCTTTGGTCATCAATCCCCTATTCAGTAGGGGAATAAACCAGCTGAAGGAGAACTACACACAGCCTTGTGCCTGTGGGTTTTACTGTCCAAGCACTTAAATCCAGGGCACAAATACCAGTGAAAAATACAGATGGATCAAAAAAGAAATACAAATGCTGCCAAGATCAGAGAGGTAGTCCCAGCTGTGTGGGGGTTCCATAGATGAATCAGAGAGAAAAGGGGTGATGGTATGGATGGGTGGGAAGCAGGAAAGTCCAGAGGGGAGTGTGGGAAGGAGTGAGTACAGACAGGGGAAAGAAGCACTGCTGAGGGCAGTACCCAGAGAGATGGGGACAGCTTCACAGTCATAAACAAACACTCTTCTGTAAAGAACAGGGCAAGAGCAAGAATTGGAGCACCATGGTACAGCAGATTGGAAAGGACATGAAAGAGGTAAGTGATCAGTAGAGAACTAGATTATTCAGTGAGTGTAGGGGATGAAGTGAGGGGAATAAATGGAAATAAGCATCCAGAATTAACTAAGTTGTCACACTGGTACAGTGAAAAGGAAGAAGTGAGGCCAGAATAATGGTAGAAAGCCAGATGGACACCACTCCATGGTAAATGAAGGAAAGAAGGTGATTCAGACAGCAGATATGGGGAGCTAAATGTTTTACTGCAGAGTTTGGTCTTGGACATGTCTATGAAAACAGCAACATTTACTAGCTGGGCTTTGAAGCCTGGAAGCTGTTACATACATGAAGGAGAGGAAGCAAATGAGAAGTTCATAATCAGGGTTAACTTAATTCCTCAGAGAAGGATTAAAAAAGTTATGGAGAGCTGTAATTGAGAAAAAAAGGGAATATACAAGCCAAAGCAAACCACAGGGCAGGAATAAAACTCATCCATCTAAAGACTATAAGACCAGTCAGAAGAAATGACCGTAGAGACTTTTAAGTCTGCAAAACCATTCTTCCATTCTTTTTGTTATCTGAACTGCCAGTGTCTGGAATGATCAAGATCATTCTTTATTGTTGCACTGAATCTTGTAAAATAAAACTTGAATGTATAAATTATTGAAATGCTGCTTGCTCAGAATGACTCATTAACATCACAGAATAAATAAGTAGATAACATTGCTAATTTGATTCAAAGCCTTTGAATATACATGATCCATAAACTCTGACTTCAGTGAGTATAAACAACTCTATGAGTGTCCCCATAGGACTGATATTAATCCACAACAAAAAAGCTTTTATAACTCCTACACTTGGGAACTAAGCATTTTTACTTCATCATGACTGTTCATGAGCTGAAATTCTAATGTTAACCCATGAATTATTTATTGAAAAATATTCTAAAGTACTCATTAAAATCTTAGGTGACATTAAAGGTAACTCCATACTTCTTTCTGTTTTCTTCATAAAGCCAACCTAATGGATTTACTGATGAGGAGCATCAGGAAAATAGTAAGTGTTATATGAATAACAAAAGAAATCATAAAAAGTGAATTCTAAAACTGGGATTTCAAACCTCAACCAGCATTCTCCCAGGTAACCTCTAAGTCCATCCCAAATGATTAAGAGCTTTAAAAGAAATCCATAGTATTAGGCAAGCAGTTTTAAAACTTTGTTGAATCAGGGTCTTAAATGGTTCCTGATGATAAACTGCACTGACACTTCTCCACGAAAGAAACAAAGCATGCTTTTAGTCCTCTTTCCTTTATTCTGTCCATCTCTTTTGAACTTGGGTGGAGGGTACAATCTGTTTATTGGGAGGAAAGGTGTGAAAGCAGTGGCATGATAGCAGGGAATTTCTTGGAAGACATGGGAGTGAATAAAACATAAGGACAGAGAAGGGGAATTTACATTTTTTTCACAACAAAGTTGACAGCTGTTATGTCATGAGTCTATACTTGTCCACACTTCATGTTCTGTCTTTTTGCTCCACCTCACATTTGTCTTTCTTTGTGTATGCTGTACATTTTCTGGGCAAATCACTGCCTTTCCCTTTGTCTGGAGAGAAACACATCCTTTTTTGGCACTGGGGCAAGCTCAATAATGAAGAACGTGATTATAACTGATGAAGGATAGGGATTCATCTTTCAGCATCACAAGTTATTTACTTTGATTCAGAGTCACGAATTCCTTTGGTCCAAGGCTTTCTCTCTGAAGCTGCTGCAACAGTTACCATATATTGCTGATATGACTGAAATTTAGTGTTGGGAGGAAACTGGGGCCAAGATTTTGAAGTACTAAGCAACTTCCCTAAAGCCAAATCCTTTAAAATGTCACATGTTGGACATCTAAAACTGGGTATTTGCCAATTTTTAATATAATTTAAGTTTTAGTGATGATAATAAGAATAAGAATAAGAATAAGAATAAGAATAAGAATAAGAATAATAAATATTGCAATAGTAGCTAATACCTATACACTACCTATAAACCTAAAGTTTTTCCCAAATTACTTTTCCCAAATGGGTCATCAGAGTCAGATTTAGTTAGATTCTGATGTTCAGTAGTCCTGATGCTGCTGAACAAGGAGCTTTGCAAAAGCAGTTACAGTTTTTGTAACACTTTAAATGTTTGAATGTTCAAGCAGCTACAGCTGTCTGATGTTTGTTAGTCACAAATGCAGAAGGGAATTTTGCTTCAATATTTAGCTCAAAAAGCTACACTAAGTTTGAGATGAGGATAGGATTGTGATGGTGTGTGTTCAATCCCTTGGCAGCAGGAACAGTCAGCACCTTACCCACGGCTTCCTGAGGACTGCCAGGTCCAAGCCAAGGAAACATTCATGTCTCAGAAATGTGCAGGACAGTGATGCCCATGAAGGGGTGGCAGTTCCACCAGCTCTCTCTCAATACTGCATGTGCACTGCAACTTTCCTGAAAGTGTGACTGATCCACAGCACTTGACGTCTTTAACCTTCCTCATATGCTTGAGAGAAGACAGGGATAAATAATTCAGTATGTTCTATTCAGTTTCCTGGGGAAATTTGTCCCACACCCAAAACTATTCCTCAATCAGGAATTCTTTCTATGCGTTCAAAGCAGAATAGAAGTATTGGTCAGATCAGGTCCACCATTTAGAGTGAAATAACCTATAAAACACACCCTCCCTCAGGGTGTGCAGAACCGAAGGCAACTTACTTTGTTAAGTAAAAGAAGATTATAAAGAGGCTCCACAGCAGAGGAAGCATTTATTATCAGAGTCTTTCTTGTAGTCTTTAGAGAAATGTTGAAAGATGACATTTAAAATGTATCTGACAACTGTCATCAGGAAATTTGTTTTCTTTCCTTAGTCTTAAATTACTGAAAAGACTTGACCCTCAATAAAATTGGAAGATATTTTCCTTTATGCCATCACATTTCCAAATATCTGGAACCTAGACTGACTTCTTCTGCCTGAGTGTAGCAGCCAAGGGTTTACACAATACCAACTAAATTTCTGTTCTGATCCCAAGCTTGCAAGATCCATAATAATGGAAGCAATGTATTTTTTCTGGAATAGCTTTGCCAGCATACAGAAAAATCTTTCTAAGTCTCATTCACTCTTTTGGTGTTTAGTTGTTGCAGGCTCCCAGTCAGTGCCTTTTGCAGTTTTTCTGTCAGGAGCTCTGGGAGCTATAATGACTTATATCCAAAAGAATGTTCAGCATTACCAGGTCTTCTGTCCTGGCTGGAAACTGAAGCAATCACTATAAGCTGCATATGTCAATGGCATCATCTGTCATGAAGATTTTCACACAAATAGGACATGCATGCTAAGGTTTAAATGCTAGATCCATGACGAATCGAAGGAAAAACCTCAAAACCTAAATAATTTGTTGTTATGTATCAACCAAAATGGCAGACAATTTACATCAAGGGGACCAAGATCAATCACACAACTAGCAAAAAAAAAGTTATTCTACCCTTATACCCACACTTATCAGTTAAAAAAGTATTGTTATGTAGTATTTCCCCCCTCACTTGAACATTTACAACATATTTATAATATAAGCTGTTTTTTTCAAACAAGCTGAAGAGATCCTCTTTTCTTGGGTGAGTAGTGTTTCATTCATATTTTCCTTCAGAAGGAAACAACAAAAGTAAATGTGGAAAGCAGTGAAAGTCATAATGGAATATGTTCATCAGGAACCAGCCTTTCTTCAGTCTTTCTGCAGTACTGTCCCCACAATAGGTTTAAACCAAGTGTTGATTGATTTATCTGCTCTTCACCTTGCAAGGCAGGAGATGTCAACCCCAGTGGAATGTATCATACTACGGTGATATTTGTATATCATTTGTCTGTGCCATGACATTTATTTCTCCTAGTATCTTAAACTGAATTTCAAATGTTACAAATTAATTTAAGTAAAACCATGTATATCTCCCCTGTGTATTCCAGAACTTATCAGGTACAAGACCAAAACATTAACATTCCCTACTAGTGAAATATTAGGAGCATTGAAGAACCAGCTGGAAGACAAATGGGGGGGACTCTCAATTTCATGGCAATGGCAGATACTGATTCAGGGGAACAAAATCTCTGTGCAGTGGAGAGATGAGGGGTACAGAAACAAAACTCTTCTTCCTTCTCTCAGACCCCATCCCACCTTCTGACCAAGCTGTAAGTCCAGAGACAGGCAGACCTGTCTATACCTGGACAACTCTGCTTCAGCACTCCATCTCTCCTCTGTTCCAAGCCTAGTGAGTCGATGGAAAAGGTTCCAGGAGGGCTGTGTCAGCCTCACAAAGGGGAGCACCAAACTGAGGACGAGGGAGATCTTTCCTTCAGTGCTCCCACAGCCTGAACCGGACAGAGATGCCTAGTCCTGGAGCACTATTCAGAAAGGAGAGCTCATTTCTCCTTCTGCAGATGACTCCACCAACAAAAGAACATTTGTGAAGCTTTCCTGATAGTCAGGTAAATAATGTAACCAAAACAAGACAAAAAAAATGAACAATTTCTTTGTTTTGTGCAATGGCACAAATGGCTGCTCTTTCTGAATCCATGAGCCAGAGTGATTCAAAGTTCATCTGTGACTGAGGATACCATGCAGTGTGATGTGGGGGCTTTTCCCCAGAGCCCTGTAAATCTGGGAGCTGGAGGGGGTGTGCAGGGGGGGTGTGAATGAGCCTTGGTGGTGCATGTCAGCCCTGCAGGAGCCCCAGTGAACTCCCACCCCCGGCCTTCACAGAGCTTTTATTGCACACCAAGGGCCAAACCTCACTTTCCTTACAGCCAGTGGGGGTTTGGCCATCTCCTTTCTTGAAATAAGCCTTGACACGAGCAGAGCAAACAATGGGAAAACAGAAGCCAAGCCCTGGGCTGCAGAGCCCATGGCAAGTTTCCATATCTTTAACTGGCACCCAGTGTTGGTCTCCTGAAAGAATGTCACTGTACCTGTTCTTTGTATGCAAAGCACGGCTTTTACACTTGCAAACACATACAGAAAGAAAAATATTTATGCACAGTTTCTCTTTGTAGTGAGGATAAAAATCTGTGAGCTAATCATGATAACAGTGTCTACACATTTTCTGAAATCTAATGCTTATCCTAAATGTCAAATCTTTATTATCACTGCCTGTTTTAAGTGGGGCATAAAATTTCTTGACTGGTCTGTCACCTTCAAAGAGCCTGTGTTGAAGATACAAAACAAAACAAAACAAAAGAAGTAAGCTAAAAGAGAAAAACTACAGAAATACTGATTTATGCCATGTATTCCCCAAACCTCAGATGTCAGAATTTTTTAAGGTTTTAGGTCAGCTGTAACTCTCAAGATTTATATAAAATGAACTGAATATATTACCTAAAATACTAAGAGCAAGAAAACTGTTCTACCAGTTCCATTCCAACTGCTAATATTTGATTTTCTAAAATGTTTCAAATACTCCATGTATACAGTATACAAATATAGTATACAAATATATCTCTATGCATTATGAAGAGGTAAAGCTAAATTGTAGTGAATTCAGGACCTCATGATTCAATTCTACATGAACATGAGAAATGGAGTCAGATCAATATGAAAAATGAGCTCAGTACTATCACACTTTTAATCAAGTAGTAGATGATATAAATTTGTAGAGAGGACAAAATTGCTGGAGCGTTACTCTTTCTAATGGCTTTCTTATATTTTAATATAAACTAATTGAGAAATCTACAGGAAACTAATTTTCACTTTGATTAGGAATTCTAATTGAGGTAGGGAAAAGTGCACATGCATCTAGCGGTTTGTCATCATCTTTTGAGCAGCATTCAGGTCCAACCTGCCTGCAGCATCAGGTCTTTGGCTGTGGCTGCAGTACAAACCCAAGTTACCCTCTGGAGTGTGTGCAGCCCCATGTGCTGGGCATGGATGGGGGCTCAGCTGAGTGCCAGGTGCTGCTGGGCGAGGCTGCACCACCCAAGGGCAGCACTGAGGACACACGGTGGGTGCCACACTTCTCCAGCTGCCACCAGCTGCCCAGGCTGGGCTAACTCAGCCCACAGAGGACAGAAGGATTACTCACTGCCTGAGGCAAATCTGCCTCGTAAACTCTTTCCACCTCAGCTGTTTCTGAAAGTGTGACTTTGTGGTTATAAATATTGTAAATATGTTAAAATGTTATAAATATCATGGCCTCCATACACATACTCTCTTTGCGTGATTCTTACATGTTGGCATTACTTCACAGCTTACCTTTTTTGCCTGCAGTTTTTTAAGAGAGCCAGAGCACCTCTTTGTTTACTAGAGCATTTATTATAACATGGTCAGGTCAGAAAGCCTGCCATTCCTCTCTGAAGCAGAGCTGTGTGCTTTAGACCTGAGGTCACGGAGCTATTTGCACTTCCAACAATTGGTTGCATCAAGCTGTGTTGCAATACATGGAACATGCCACATCAGGGATTTTTCATTTTTTTCATTCTGCCCTCAATTTCTCTCTTCAGTTCTTCCCTACCTCTCCCAGAAAGCAGCAAGTCATTTGGCAAGATGAAATTAGTTTTCAATCTTTGTCTTTCATGGTTTATGAAGAAATTCTCTGCCTAGAGTCATTCTCAGGAAGGGTCTGTTCACTGTGAATTTGAGATTTGTCTCATGAGTGGATAATCAACCTTCATAACTCTTCTGACCTTGCATGTACAACCTTATCTCAGGTAACAAAACACTTGGCCCGTTTTTCTGCACAGCACAATAGCAGATGTAACCCATGTGCCTTTGGTACTGTATTCCATCTCTAATTCAGGTCTAGTTGTGGTCCCATGTAATTTCAGTAATCTATTTGAACTCTAGGAATTCAGCTAATTAAAGGAAGGGAAGGTGATAATGGAACTCCTCATGCTGACAATACCACTTTGAACTGTGAGTGCCTGTTTGCTTTGCTTCATGGTTTCCAGCAGTTGTGTTTAAGCAGACTACTTATAGGGCATGGCATTTAAAATTATGGAAAAGAGAAAGCAAATTCTCTAGGGCTGAATCATCGTATCTGGAAATTCAGCAATGTCCAATTTACACAAACTGCATTCATAAATTTGAATTACACACTGTGTAAAGAGACACTGTCCAGTATGTACTGGTAGAAGCAGATGAATGGAGCAAGGCGGCATTCCAAATGGAAAGCTGGAACCTAGAGGAGAAGAAGTGGTGCATTTGTTGTTTCTGTTCCATTTCTTTTCTTTTTGTAACAGAAATGAACACAAGACCTTTATGTGCAATGATTATCTTAGTGAGTGAATTGCCGGAGGGATGGATCACACAGACTTTGCCCACACAAGAATTCCCACTAAAGAGAAATGTCGAATCAGACAAAAATCATGCCTTGCTTGCACAAGGCACTGTACCTGTCAGGTGATTTAAAATACATAGTAACCCCAGGGGCTTTGTTTGTGGAGCACTGAATGCTAACCAGAAGTCAGCTGCTGGGAGTGATAGGTGTCCTCGGCTGCTCCTTTCTTCTTACAGGAAAATGTAGTCACTAAGCCTGGCTTCTTCCAAGAAAATGTAATAATGAATCTAGTCTCTTTTATTTTTGTTTGCATAAAGACATAAACTCCATGTATTCCATTTTTCTATACTTCAGAGTATCATGCTGGATAACAGCATGGAGTTTTTGTATAGATTGTCTAACACTCCCACAGAATCCACTCTTCTGGGAACATCTCTGCCCAGGAAAGTGACAATTTAAACAATTTACTACAGAAAGAGCAAAGCCATCCTGAATGAATATCCATGTGTATCATCCAGAATAAAAGTATTTCCCATAGTCCCTGACAGTCTCAGTTTACCAAGGGTGTCTTTTTCATAACACTTCTGAAAAGCTGATGGCTCAAATCCCATCAGCACACACCGAAAGTTTAGTTCTGCTGGGGTTCATCTGGTAACCACATCTAACCAAGTATTCAGCTTCATATTAAACCAGGTGCTAGAAGCCCAAACAGGACTTGGAAACCTGAATGCTTGTCTGGATCTGAGCCAAGAACCTTCCAGTATTACATTAAGTAACAGGATTAACATCTGTCCTCCACAGAAGGCAACAGCACACAGCACTTTTCTGAACGTTGGCCTGAAATAGCAGGAACTGTCAGAGATTTCTCTTCATCAGGTTTCCATTGGTGGTGGCCAGTATATTTTTAAGGTGAAAGGATACAAGCCCATTTCTTCTATGCAACCATATGGAAGAATCAGAATGATAGAGAGAGCAGCAAAAACTATTGGATTTTATGATATTTAGGATCTTTTCAGGCCTAACTGATACTGGTCTAAAAAGAAAGATCAAAGACAGCAAACAGTTTGATAGAATGAGCGGCTGTAGACATAAGGAATCCTCAATCTTGGAAACCTTACTAAAAAGTGTCGTGACAGAAGACTGAAAAATCAATTATGAGTAGAATGGAAAAGATGAATAGGAAATAGGGAATTACATATCACTGTTCCTCCCAAGAGAAGATTGAGAAAGAGGACATTAGCTGATTATAATAGGTCATAAATTCAAAACAAACACGAGCAGGTACTAGGTTGTTTTTTTTCCACAGCTAGCTGTTAAACTGTGAAACCTCCTGCCACAGGAGACTGTGGTATATACAAGGTCAAAACACAGCTGGACACGTGCCTGGAAGAATTGAAAATACATGCTGGTGGCCCAGGCAGTCTTGCCTGGCAGTTTCCAGCCACTGGAAATGGGACCCTGTGCCAGGGAGGTATCACCACATTCCTGCTCTCTTTGGACAGGCTTCCAGAAATGACCACTACTGCTGGCAGTGCTGGAGGCAGAATATTTAGGTACATGGACAATTTTGCTTTTTGATGTGTTACAGTTATTCTTCTTTCTCATAATATGTACATATAAAAATCACCAGAAACATTGATGGAAACTTCCTAATCTCATCAAAAGTTTATATCTGGCATATTTGTAGCCCTCTTTTCTCTTTCCCTATGTTCCTGCTCAAAGCTGTCATTTATTTCTCCAACAGACTTTACAAGTGTCTCAATGTTTTAATATCTCTTTGTGCAAAACTTTTGGCCTTTTCTTTATGAATAGGTCATTAATGTTTACAAAAAGCTGGAAAATGCTTCTTTTCAAGGGCCAGATCTGCCCACATTTTCATTTCTGAGGTGCAAAGCTATGACTGGTCTATTGTGGAAAACAGCTTGCAAAGGTTTTAAAAATGCAAATGAAATAAAGTAAATCTGTCCCTTTTTTGTTGATAGGGATAGAGGAACAATACAAATTTGCAATTTTAAAAATTAAAAGGGTTATTTGATAATTTTTATGGCCACAGCAGCTTCCAGAGGGAAATGGAGCCAATGGAGAAATTTTAAAACATAATATAACTAAATCAAGGAAACAAAAAAGTTCCTTTTCAGTTACACAGAAGCCTTGTTGAAAGAGAAATACTTGTGGGACATGAGGAATGAAAAAAGTCAGCATGCAACTGCCCAGGCTTGCCCAATTTGTAGCTCCCACCTCATGGCAATTGCTAAGAGTGTTGTAAAAGAGCTTCTTTGTCTCTGGAGAAAGTATTGCTTTCAAAGACAAGAAAAATCCACAAGCAACCTCTCACTTTGACACACAGGTCATGACATTAAAAGAATAATGTGAATAATCACAAACCACCAGTTTCAGTTAGGAAAGCAAATGGCTTGGTAGGAGGGAGGGAGAGATATTTATGTTATCTACTAACTTTCTGTTTATATGTATCTAGTTCCTTCCTAAAAAAAAAACCAAAACAAAACACAGACACCTAGAAAAGCCCTTCAGAATGATCCAAAAGAGGTAAAATCCTTTAACTTTGTCAACAGTGTCAACAGTTTGCAAAGAGGAGGCTAGAACACTATAACTTCTAAAAGGATGTGGGGTTATTTTGCCATCTCGTTGCAATATTTTGGTGCAGCAGGGCAGTGCCAGCAGGACAAGTCAGTGCTGCAGTGATCCAGACACTGGAATGAGCACATTTCCTGGCAGGCACTTGGGGCAGTCGGAGATGGTGCAGTGAGCCTGCAGAGGGAAGGGGGCAGAGGCAGGAGGGCACCGTGCCAGCAGCGCTGGCTCGCAGTCCCACCTTTGACACCGACAGGGTTGACAGTTTTATGGATTTCACCTTTTTGCCAGAATCAACTTTAGCAACCAGTTTTGCACAAAACTCTGAGAAAATTGTGGTCCTGGCAAGACAAAACGGTATTTCCTTGTACCAGAACTAAGAGGTGGCAAACTTACAGTGTTGGGCACATTCTGAGCTACATCCCTTCCCTCTGCTGACCCTGGAGATGGCAGCAATAGCACCAGGGTTGTTTCCTCTGTTCCCAGTTTCTACACTGCAATTGGAAAAAACTGCTGAAAAGTGATGATCAGCAGCAACTTCCCTCTGAAAGAAACCGAAGAAAGGAGAAGTGAAGTCCTTAATCCAGTAAAGCCCTCTATGCAAACCAGAAGAGATTTTATTAAGGAAAGGGGAACCTGGCTTTTTCAAGTCCTTGAATATGTGAATGTCAAGTTTAGCTTGTGAACTGTGTCCGAGCCTCACACTCAGAAGTAAATGCACAGGTGTGGATCTAGTTACAGCCAAAACACACCCTCAGTGGCTCCTCTCTCTCAACACCACTATTACATGGGAACTCTGGCTCCAAGGGACTGTGGCATAAAAAAGACATAAAAAAGCATAAAAAATATCTGGAGAATGTTTTGGGGAATTTTTTTGTTGTTGTTGTTGGCTGGGGGGATTTTGTCTTTATTTTAAAGAAGAAAAAGAGTAAGTGCGAAAGAAAAAAAAGGAACTTGGTTACATTGGCTTCAGAAAAGGGAATGGCTGAAAAATTTGGTGTGAATTTTTGAGTGACAAGAAAGGATTCAAAAGGGAAATCTTAAAATATTCTACTTGGCATCCTAAAAATAATTCAAACCTTCCAGTAGAATTACCTGGGAGTTTCAGCAGAGAAGAAAGAAGTATGTAGTAAACACAACATTATCTAACTGTAAAACCCACAACATATTTGAGAGCAGAGAGATTTCCAGCCTTCAACCAAGGACACCAAACCTTGCTTGCTGAAGGTGTCTGTGAAATATCGTAGGCAGTAGACAGGGTCTCTCATGTACAGCTTAGATGCTGTGACAAGCAGGCAAAAGTAAAATATAAAATATTGCTATAAATTACTATTGACTAAAAAGAAGCAGTCCCAGCTTTCTTGCTAATCCATAGTAAAGGCCATCTCCCTTTCATAGTGCCACAGTGCATACTTCTAAGGAAAGTCAGATGGTATCATGCAGCTGTTTTACACTTCTCCCTCATAGTAAATTAATAAATAGGAAGACAAGAATGATTTTAGAGAATTAAAGAGACTTCCAGTTGGAAACTCTAAATGCACCCAGCTAAAAGCTGATTTGTTTGTTTGTTTAATGAGTACAGCAGCATGGTCTGGCCAAAGCATCAAAACCTGGTTTCTCTCCATGCTCATCTTTGTGTTTGCTAATCACTGCCATTTTTCAGCATTTCTGGTTTCCCGTATATGTTTCAGTGTTGGATGCTTACTCCCTAAATCAGTCTGAAAACTACAGGTGAGAAACAGCATTCAGCCTCCCCAGGGATGTGGTGTCATCCCTTGAGTTCTTCAAGATACGGTTGTGCAGGCTGCTACATAATCTCTTCTAGGCTCCATTTCTCACAACAGCTTGGACCAGACTGTCCTTCAAGGTACCTTCCAACCTGGGCTGTTGTATGATTCTATGATAACAACAACTGGAAACTGAAAATAGCATCTTACAGAAAAGGCCTGAAGGGAGAATTTTAAAAAATGTTTATTCCTTCCGTTGTGTAAGGAAAAATATCCAGTTTTGTTATGTTATCTCTGGTAGTTTGTGTATTTCATCCATTTGTCTTCAACATTGCTGCATATTATTTATGGTTACCTGCTGGGAGTGTGTCTCCATCACAGCTGTAATCAGGGTTATAGGTGCCCTCAAAGCAAATTGCCCAATAGTTCCCATTTTCTGTGCTTTGGTTCACAGTAGTGCAATCTGGATGACCTGAACCCTTTTTGGATGAAACTGAATCCTATTCATCCTGTAAATGGGGTGCAACTGCATCGTATAAATCAGTGAAGAAGAAGGAAATCAAAGGGAGGTTAACACACCAGTCTATGAAGCACAGCAGTTCAGATGAAGCACAGAGTTAACTGCTGCTGCTTTAGCCAAAGGGGCCGGTAACATCTGGCAAAGTGATGGGGCAGTAACCCTGACTCATAACATCCAAAATCACTCCAGCATAATTCCCACAGTTTTCTTGTCAGCACCCATAATTCCCTTGTTCTTTGTAAATCAAAATAAATGATCAATGTCAAACATAAACAGAGTATTGGAGCTTTTCAGCCGGCTAAAGAAGTGATGTTTGCTGGGGGGAGAGAGTCAGCATGATTTATCCTACTCTTCGTATGTTCTCTTTAAAGTTGCACCACTGTATTAAGTCCTGTTTTCTGAAAATGGAAAACAATGAGAGGAGACTTGCAAGAACACCACCAGCTTCCATCTGTGAACAATTTGATACTTGCTCTCAGCAAATTTCTAAGCATTCCAGTTTTAAATAGACTTTGCACCAGTATTCCCTTTTGCCTACTTGTCACTGCAATGCTGCAGTGTTGAAATATTCACAGAACTGAGTACAAAATATCACAAATACACTTGGACTGAGAAGTGGGGTTTTATGTGTGATTTTTAATATGTGGTTATGCCCACTGTTCTCCTGCTTGTAAGAAGATTGTTGGAAATACAAAACTCTAACAAACAAATCTGGCAAAATCAGGTGATTTATTGCTTTGAGTTGGTCAGTAGTCAGAAAAACTTTTCTTAATCTAACTTACTCAAGGAAGCATCAGTTGTTCTCAGTTGCAGTGGGGGCTGACTCCAGTAGGTTTGGATTCAGTCTATCATGATAGAAATAACATAAAAAATACTGTATTCCCCTGCTTCTTGCTTTCTAATATATAAAGTTTATTATAATTTTATATACTATTTAAAGGTCCTTCTAATAGGCCAGTATGGATTTTGATATCAAAGCTTTGCATATCTTTCTTTGCAACAATAAAAGAAGACACAAATTTCTCTACAGTTTTAAACAAAAATCAAAGGTGAGCAGTTACTCAGAGCAGAAGCTAGAAGTTATTGAATATTCTTAGATAAAGCATGTCCTTCAACCCTGTGCAACATGTTTTCCTAGCTTGGACACGTCAACCTCTTTCTGTCTTGTTTCATGAAAGATAAAAAAAAGAAGTTAAATGTATTACAACATCCAAATAATCAACTATTTCCAGTGCAGATATGGATTTTATCCAAAGAGAATATATTTTAGAAGCAAAGCTACACCAGCTGATGATATTCAAACATCAATGGAGCAGCTAAGTCTGCCTCCAACTTGCTAACAAGGCTGTTCTGAGTTATGTTCTGTGCCTTAG
This sequence comes from Cyanistes caeruleus, assembly GCF_971803275.1. Lineage (NCBI taxonomy): Eukaryota > Metazoa > Chordata > Aves > Passeriformes > Paridae > Cyanistes > Cyanistes caeruleus. Next base: position 13,313,109 of record NC_141701.1, read on the forward strand.
CAACTGTCAGATGAATAATCTTGCTTCTTTGTAAGAAAATGAACAGGCTGGTTCACTTTAATCCCCTGCCATCCAAATATATTTAAACAGTAACATGATTAGGATAAGAATACATTGCAATATGAGTTGGAAAAGTGCTAGGGCTCCGGAAGCATGGGCTATAAATCAAGCATTTAATGATTTAAATCAAAAACTTCAAGCAGCTGTCCCTGGGGAACATCGGGAGAACAGACTGTGCAATGAAGCCTGATGAAAATTAATTTAGTAGGCAAACATTTTTATATCATGGACTTTATGGAAATTATAAAAACAAGGTGCTGAATTTTATAAAGTATTTTTATGGTCTTATGCTAAGAATGCTTTTTACAGGCCCTACTTTCATTTAATAAGTAGAGTACAAACCCTGTTATCTTAGGCAAAAGTTACTTTGGAATTTTTTTCTAACTTGGGTGATTAAGTTATGCCTTTCTCTCATTGCCATAAATCTGTGGAAAGGGTCCTGACACCTGCAGGAGCCATGAGCCTATGCAACACCCAGGGTTGTTCTGCAGAAAAATCAGCCTGTTTTAGGAAGGGAAGCACACTCCAGCTGAGGAACTGTGTTTTTAAAAGTCTTCTTGAGCACCACAGAAGCACAGGCAGTGTAAACCCATGGAGGCAGACACTGCCATCCAGATTCTCTCTCCTGCCATTCTGCAGCTCCCTGTGCTGCTCCCTCCGTGTCCCAGCACAAACACTGAGTTACCTGCACGAGGGAGATCAGAGGAATAATCCCTGTTATAAACTCATTATTTATTGGCCAGTTCAATGTTAACCTGGCTCAGCTTCCTGTAGGGTTGGGGAGGAGCAGGGCGAGGCGATCAGGGCTGGTCGAGCAGCATGGCTGAGCTGTAGTGAGTTAAAATGATCATGGTACTACAGCCTTAGTATGGAAAGTAAAATGACTCAAGAAAACATTTTAAACTGATTTCTAGATCTCTGCTAGATCTATATTATCTAGATCTATATTATCTCATAATATAGTGGTATTATGCCCACATTACCCAAAAAACCCCAGAAAAAAGCAGCAAGCAGTGAGGAAACAAATATTTTCCCATCAGATGTAGGAAGGTCAGTGGTGGTAAGAGGTATCCCTTGCTGACCTGAGTCGTACAGAGCAGTGATCTGCCCTGCATGAAATGCTTCTCAGATCATTGTGCAGCCTGGGGAGGGCAGGGGGGTGCACCACCAAAATCCATCCTGAGACTAAAGTTAGCTTCTCCGGGCCTCTCCCCTAGGATTGATAAACCAGCTAAATCCTCCTTAAATCTCTCTTAAAACATACCATATTGAGAAAAACAAAACAAACAAATCCCCAAAAAACAAAACCTACAAATTAGAAAGCAGGTACATTATGTGTTTTTGTGTTTACTGCACGTCAGACATTGTCAAACCCACAACAGTTTCACCAGACAAGAATTATCTGATAATGCACTTTATTTTACTTGAAGAATTAGGATTTAGGTGTGGATTAAATTAATCACTAAAAAAGACTTGATGATAGAGTTCCCAGTGCTTTGTGGTTTTAACAGCAAAGAAGTTTACTTTCCTGTAAGTTTGCTTATAATGGCAGATATCCTGCAGTTTACTTTTGTATTTGTGCTCAGAATAAGTGTTGTCTTGCATCCATTAAAAAGAGAGGAAAGAAAATGAGAAAGGGGTGATTGAAAAGGATGTGGTTATGCTCATTTGTAACAGCCTGTATGGAATCTGGAAGGGAGGAAAAGAGTTTAAAGAGGCAAATAGCCCAGTCTGCACATGGGTGGGATAAAGCTATTTTCACTCTGCCTTTACAAAGAGCTTCCTACATAACAAAATGTTGTATTTGAAACATGTAGAGGTGTTTTTTTTGTATTATACCTGTGTGCATACTCAGAATGGGAGGAAGAGGACCTGGGTTCATCCACCTGCAACCCTCAATGACTCCTGGAGCTCAGAGATGTAGGTAGATGCTGACTTCTACACTGAGAAAATAAGTGCTGCAGTCAGTGATTGAGACTGTAGTCAGAAATCTTCTGTCTTAAGTGAAAATAGTCCTGCATCACTTTAAACAAATTTCTTAAGCACTGTGTGTAAATTCATCCTTGAGTGATTGTATCCTCTTACAGGCATAAATATACAAATCAAGTAATTTCCCTTTTATTAGTACATTTTAAGTGTTCCACTCAAATGTATTTGCTGTGAATGCTAAAAACTTTGTAGTTGTGCAAGCAAGAATCATCAAGAATTAGAGGAAAGTGATAAAAGATCCAAAGCAAGAGAAAACAAAACCTGCAGCTTAGGAACCTTTGTTCCAGTTGAGCTTTTTTGTTTTTCTTCCAAAGCTATACAGAAGCATAAAGATTTTAGCTTCCATAATTTACATAATTCAACTGTTATATCCTAAATTTTATAGAACAAAAGCAATATCTAATTTATGTTTAAAAGAATTTAGAGGTTAAATTGCAGCCAGTAAAGTTCCCTAAGATGTCTGCAACACCAACAGAAAATATTTTACTGACTCATTATTCACAAAAGCATGTATTCTACATTTGTGTGACTCATAGTCATGCTATCAGACATTCAAGGCCAAAGTTCTAAAACAAAAGTGCATTTTGCTGGTTTTTTGTTTATCTGATATGAACATTTCAAGAATATTTAAAGAAAAAGCAGAAGGTGAATGGAATTACTAAAGTGCAGGGACTAGTATCCCTGTATGTGCCTGGATACACATTGTCAAAGAGCAACATAAATCAAGCAGAAGTAATGGCAGCTTTGTTAACATTGCCTTACAAGAGTCTACATTTTGATTACTACTGTCAAGTTTAAACCCTTAGTTAATTTAAATTTTCTATGACACTAATCCAGTGAAGCCCAGGCTGAGCAGTGTTAGGAAAATTTCAGCCAAAAAAAAGTGGGTTTTTTTCTGAGCTTGAGGCTGAGGATACAGATACACAACCTGCTGTCTTTAGACAAGTTTCTGTTCATCAGTTGCATCTTCATGGCTGGGTGAAGCCAAAGCATTTCACTTCTCTTTTTTGGGGGTAGACACTCCAGCACACTTAAACACCAGTGCTCTGTAAAGACACGATAACGTACAGCAAATTGTGGTCACCCAGGCAGGGCCTCTTCCACTAACGAGAAATTTGTGGTAACTGTGATATTTTGCAATATAGAAGATTTCTGTGAAAAGGGAGGAATTTTTCTTGGTGCCTGCTGGGGACAGACTCAAAGTTGTGGACTAAAATAAAGCAGCGGAAGTTTAGGTTAGATGCTAGAAAAAATATTTTCAATAGTACTGATGGTGAGGCCTGGAGCAGGTTCTTCTGGAAGCCATGGAATCTCATTTACTGGAGGATTGTAGGAAGGGATTACACAAACATTCCCCATGAGCGATTCAGGACTGTCTGCATCTGCCTGAAGGAAGGTTATGAACTACAAGATCAACGAAAGTCTGTTCCAGTCCTATTTTCCAATTCCACACCAATCTTGATAGAAGTTTCTGCTGAATTTGGTAAAAGGACTTCTATATCTCCCCTGAGAGTGAAATTGACTTTGTGATAGAAACTTGTGCTTCTTGACACCGTTGAAATAGCTATTGGGCACCTTTCTCCCCTCTTGATAATATTTCAATTACACAGGTTTCTTACACCTTGAACAGTGAACTCCCAACAGAGCTTAAGGTGATAAAAAATAGCACTCAAAAATCTCATTAGAAAAGTCATACAAGCCAAGGACATATTTAGCCATAGGCCTGAAAAGTGTTTCACCTGAAAGAATACTGTGTTCTTCAAACATTTAATGGTTTTGATTTTTTTTGTGCTGATATAATTTTAATTGCTCAGATTCACAATGCATTACTTGGGATAACTTGGTTGCATATCCCAGGTAGATGGACACTTTCTATGGCACTCTGCCCTACACAGAGGCATGATGCAGACTGATCCAAGGATACAATTTCAAAATCATTTTTCTCAGTGAAATCAGAAGTACAAAGCTAGTGAAGTACCTGCTCTACCTCGGAACTTGTTTGGTAAGAATTTGTGGTCCAGAGCATGGAAGAAGCAGCACCATATTCTCCCTAGATGTTCTGCTGTAAATACTGAGGTGATTGCTGCTAACAGAAGCAAGTGAGGTCTCACAAGGGTGACAAAAGTGCCAGAGTTGGCAGCCTAAAAGAAGAATCCACTGTACTAGGAAGCCACTCAGGAAAAAAAAATCTCTAAGGGAAATTAGTGTTTTGGGTCTTAAGGACTAAGTATTGTTTACATTATAGACAGATCACATCAACTCCTTTGAAAAATAGGGTAGTTCTAAGAAATGCACAGACATTTAGGGCAAATGCTCAGAATTTAGGACATTTATAGAACTGCACAAAATTTCAAAAAAAGTGAACCTATCATGTGGTTCTTTAGTCTGCTCTTTCTGAGCAGGTAAGGGGCTTGGCTTCCTTTCATCTCCCAGGATCTACAAGAGCACTCTTAGCTCCTCTCTAAGTATCAATAATCTTATTTTAATGACAGAGGGCTGGAGAAAGAAGAAGAGATCATAGCCACATTTCATGTGGCAAATCTGTGGCACACCAAGGAGCAGATGTAGGGTAAAATGACAAGATTTTTCAAGAGCAAAATCACTTTCTAATTACTTTCTCTGCTTTATTTTTTTTTTTTTTCTTTAAATGCTTAGTTCTTTCAAAACTGCTCTGCTTCATTTCCAGTTACAATCATTGACTAAAACCATCAGCAATTAGCAACAAAACTCATTGCCTGGATTTTATTTCACCTGAAGGGACAGTCATGTGAGATGCATACACGTACAGGGAAAGTTAATTCCTGAGTGTTCTCCCGTGAGAATTTGTATGTCTAATTACACAGAAATGACGAAAGATTAATCATCTTGAACAGGGTCCCACAGGTAATCTGTAGCAGAGTGAGGAATCCATTAAAGCCCCACTGGATCTCTGCCCAGTGCTCTCATCACCAGCCCATTTCTCCCTCCATGTTTACCTTCTGTTAAGAAGAGCTAAGGATTACATGGACTGCTAAGAAATTTTTGCTTGAGATGTTTCAAGACAATTCAAATATATACTATGCAATATTATATACCTCAATATTTGACTACTGAGATAAAACTGAGAGTCAGTTTTCTCTTTCCAGCAATCTCCACAGGTGGCCTGAAGAAGGAGCAAGGTCTTTGTGTGATCTGTGCAGGTACAAAACAGCCTGGCATAATTTGGACTTCAAAGAACCTCTGCCTTTATGAAAAAAAAAAAAAAAAAGGACAATAATTTTACTGAACAGTTATCTACCGACTTTATAAGGTGTGTTCAATCAGCTGTCTACAAAATGTGTCTGGCTGCCCAAATTTGGTGGCTTGAAAGGCTCAAAGGCAGATCTAAAACCATCAGCTGAAGGAAGAGCACAGTGATCTACTGTCAGTGAAACTGGAGGAAAGAATTGCATTGCACCCACTTTTGAAGCTCCTCTAAGAGCTGTATAAGGAGGTGAGAGATATAAAGCTAAACTGTCACATGAAGACAAGCAAAGGAAATTTATCTGGAGTGACGATGATTCACATTGCTACAAAAACTGTCAGTGGGAGGCAGGTTTTTCTTATTCTGCAGATTGTCTGTAAGATTTTGGGACAGAGGCTGTTAAAGACTTCACAGCTTTCAGATCTCAATATCTGTGGTGTAAGGCTTATTTCTTAAGAAATCTGAAAAAGAGGAAAATTCGTGAAACTGCCTTTCTGCAATCAGTGACTCTTAAGGTAAGACTGGGCCTGTTTCTGTTTTTAGTGCTCCCATGAAATCTCACTGAAGGGAGAAAGGAAAAAATACCTCAGGACTGAGTTCCAAAACTCCAGACAGTTCTGATTCAGTCTTTTCCTTTCATTTTTTGGCCTGGATACAGCCCCAAGCACAAGTGTTATGATATGAACAGAAATACTGCAGTTCGTATACATGGCACTTTTCAATAATTTGGGGTTTTTTTTAAACAAACAAACAAACAAACAAAAAGCCAAAACAAAGAATTTTTCATTTAACTGAGGAGTCAAGTTATCCTTAATAGTCTGCATAGAAACTGAAATAGAAATTTAGCTCTGTGAAAGTGATAATACTGACTTTTTCTCCACCACTGTCAGGAATGCTGTGCTCAGAAATGAAACTGCCTCTCCCAGCCCACAGCTCAGGGAAGGGCACAGATGTGCTCCACTTGCCCTGTGCTGGCAACATCAGGGTGCTTCTGCTGAGAGGAGCAGGAAGGGCTGGACTTCTCACCTGGGCTACTCTTCCCAGTCCTTTCTGTGCACCCATTAAAATAACACTGGGATACATGCAGCTTCATGCAGTCTTTATTGACATTGTATCATCCACAAAGAAAAGTTTCAGTTCTTGATTCATGCTAGCTCTCCATCAATATTTTTGGCCTCACATTAATTTATTTCAGTGACAAAATGGCTTAATCATTTCTCCTGTTCCTCCACCCCATTGCCAAAGCCTGACTGCTCATCCTCCTTCCCATGACTGCCTTAGCAGAGCCCATTCAGTCATTTATTTGGCCACTCAGTGAACAAGATCAGGGAACTGATTGGGGTTAAAAACTAAAAAATACAAATGATTTCTTCCCCAGATCAATTTCCCAGTGAGCTCACAGTGCAGCACACAGAGTGAGAATGTCAGTCCTGGATCAGAGCACCGGTCCAGCTGGTCTGGTGTCCTGCCCCAGCAGCAGAGCAGACACAGCAGATGCTCTCCAAGGAAGGATATCAGGGCAGGGCAAGCATCCAGGAATGCTCTCCCAGCCTCCTGTGACTTGTGACTCAGGGATGCCTTGAGTGAAAGTTAATGTTTTTCTATTTAATATTCATTGATGGATTTCTGATTGGTTTAGGTCTTTTTTTTTTTAATCAAAAGAAATGCTTGCAACCCATATCAACTGTGGAACATAGCAGAACTGTATTTCATGCAGTCATGGAAGTGCCTCTTGTTGTTTGCCCTGGGAGTAGTACCCAGTAGCTTAATTTTGTGCCCTTTGACTTTTATACTGGAAGAAGCAAAGAACAGCTGTACACCCTATTCACCTTTCTTATTCCTCTCCCTGTTTTATAGATCACTGTTGTACCTATCTCATTCAGCTCTTTCCCAGCTTTTATTTCTTAAAATACCTTTAAGGGTGTTGTTTCATATCAGTAGACAGCACAGACAGTAATGTAATGTAGGTATAGATTGCATGGCCAGAGATCCTGGTAACTTAAACTGAGGATAGAAATGGTCATGTAATAAGTCTTTAATTAATAAGAAATGTATGTCTGGATAGGCAGGTCTGCTTCCTCTACCACTGCTTGCCAATGTCAACCAATGCCTTCAGCAGCTTTCCAGTTTTTTAAGTAAATAAAGAATTCAGATAAATGATTTAATACATTTCCTTTCATTCTTCCATTGCTCAGTCCTCAATTGCTTTCTCTTTAATCCTCCCTCATTTACAAAATGCAAATACTTTTTGAAGGCTCTGTTGTGGGTGGCTGAAATGTTTACTAAAATTCAATGTTCAGTGTTGCTTTTTGTTGCTCTGAATATAAAACCTCCTTCACCTTCCTTTGTCATGTTTTCTGTAGATCTCCCAGTACTTCTTTATTCCCCTTTGTTTATATTTCTTAAAGGCCTCAAAGCTACTCTTTATGATCTAATCTGCCCTTTGTCACTCTTTGCCTCAGCTTACAATAGGATTTAGCCTGCAGGCTCTTGCCAAATGTGTTTCTTAGACATATTTTCCCATGTCAGGGAGTCAGAGTCAAAATTATTCTACTCATTACCTGCTGGCTTGAGTACACGTCCTCCAGTACTGAGATACTTGTATTTTCCTGAGTCCTTCACCTGACAAACTCCAAAATCCATGAGAAAGCCAACATTTCTTGCTGTCCTGCCTGTGCCATGCTCACCTGTGTGTGGCTGAGCTGAGCCCTGTGTGTCCCCAGCCCCAGCCAGGGCCCAGCAGTGCCCGAGGAGCAGCAGCAGTGCCTGGTTCAGCAGTCCCTTCACAGACTTTTCTCCAAAAAGGTGTTAATCTTGTCTGTCACAGACAGAAGGGCTTCCAAATATCCCTGGGTAAACCAGGATTTATAAAAAATAAAATAAAAAGTAGTATAATACTTAGTATGTCACTGAAGTAAAAAATATAGATTTTAGAGTGTTTAATACATAGAGTAAAGATGGGGAAAAAAAGGGTGTGGTTCTTAGCTCTCCTTCCTTCTTCTCCATGATTCTGCAGTTTTTAGGAGCACAAAGAGTGATTGGTTGAAAGTTAGTTGCAATTTTAATTACGTGTGTAGATATAGAAAATTTATATGTTAATATATAAAAACAATACACATGTCTATTGTTAATTGGGTAAAAATAGATATAAAGATGAAACAGCCGGGTGGTTTGGGGCCATTCTTTGCCTTCAGATCCAAAGTGAGACAGGTTATAGTAAATCAAACTTGTGCAGAAATTCTGGGAAGGCCTGCCAAGTTTTGTGATAACATCCTAATAAACACAAGAAACAAAATCCTAACAAGCATTAGAGTTTTATTCCTGACCCAGAAAACTGAAATAAATGGAGCTCCCCATGAAGGAGTATCCCAAAGGAGCTCGGCTCAGAAGAGATACGAGAAGTGCAGCATCGAACAGAGAAAAAGTTTCACAGTGTGCTGTCTCCTTAGGCTCAGTCATTTCCAGACACCCAGGCAGAATTCAGGCATCCAAGGACTGTCTCATCTGATGTCTCACCAGGCTGGTATTTACCTGAGCATCAGCCTGGGAGACACCAAACACTGGTTGTGTGTTAGGAACAAGCACAGTTGCACAAGATGCTGCAGCTTCTCAGTGCACTTTTGAGGCAGGGAAAGCAATGCTGCCCCCCAGGGAAAATGCTTCCAGTAGGGCTTTTGGGGTGCACAACATCACTGAAGGGCCAGGACTGACATGGATTGATTTGAAATATATCTTCTCTTCCCTGAGTGGAAGAAGAAACACAGAAGGTGTTAAAATGGCATTTCCTGCACTCTTTAAGGGATCCTTATCTTATTAAATCCATTAGTGGGAGAAAGAAGGATGAGAATCTTTCTAAACAGTTCTCTGAATAAGCTGATTTCTATTTTGTGCCATTGTGTCAGATGCAAGCAGTATGCAAGCATGGAGCACGAATGGAGTATGGCACAGAAATAATTTCCAGCTTCATGCAGCCGTCCCTGCTCTTAACAGAGTAAACCAGATGGTAGAGGAATACACAGAGAAATTTTCAATGCAGAAAAAAAGGGAAAATGTTGTTTTTCATTACTATTTTTTGATAGCAATTACTCTCTTTTTTATTGTTGTTGTTGTTTTTTTAAGCTCCATTTTGGAATGGTTTGTGGAAATAATCGCACACTAGTGTGCAAATGAAGATTTTATCACTGTGCATTGGGACAGAGAGGATACAGGGAGAACATGCAGCTTAGCCTCTCCCAGCTTCGGAAGGGCTGTGGATGCAGCTTGCCTTTGAGATGTTTTCTTTTTCATCTTCCTTGGATTATGCACTGTGATCACATCATCAGTTTTAACTATGATAGATTGTGGCACTAAATCAGGGCCAGAAGAGCTGTGACCCAGGTCTCACTGGAAGGGAACCTTCAGTGGCATCTCACTCCATCCCCGTCTCCCCACCACCTTGCCTGCCAGCACCCATCTTCTTTCTTTATTTATTGTGAAAAGGGAGAAGAGTGCTCTTTTTCTGCATGGAAATAGTGAATCTAAATGCATTTTTCCACACATGCATGGCTACTTCCAATAGGTGGGACAGATACATCCTGTCTTGCCTTCTCCAAGTCTGTGTAAACATCTCACAGTCACCTGAGCCACCCACATTCCTTTTGTTGCCCTTAGCATCTATTAAATGGCCTTTACCGTAGCAGGCAAAATATTTACACTATTTCTTTCTGCTGACTCAATTGCTGCCTTTCTCCTGGTCTGTCCCCAGGACCCGGAGCCTTGCATGACAGCGCTGCCTTCTGCTTCCCTTACTTTGAGCACTACCAGCTGAGCTTTAAAAGTGGGCAATTCAAATTATCAGTCGGACAAAACAGGCTCCTTTTAGCTCTTTTAAAAGCTTTTTAGCTCTTGTCTCAGAGCTTTTCTTGCTTTCCTTTCACATTGCCTTTAAAAGCAAGACTGACAGAAAAGATTAAGTTGCTTCTGGCTGCACTGGATAGAAGCAGATTAACGCAGCTGGATCCAACCCTGGGAAGCCCAGCCTGGATATGTATGTTAGCACAACCCCAGCAATGTATAAGCAAGAGTCGTTTGTGCTGATCTTTTTCAGGATGATCAGCTTGTGATTAACTCTTTTGTGTGCAGCTTGCTTGTGTAGGAAGCTGTTTCACAGCAGGATGCTGATGAAAAATCTCCCAAGGTGTCAGCCCTCCTTCTCACCATGCATAGCTCTGCAGCCACTCCGCTGGCTACAGCAGGGATTTTGTTTGCCCTCTATCACCTCTGAGATTTTTTTTATTTTTTATTTTTTTTCTGGGAGCAGGATGGCTGTGGAATAAAGGAAATCTTCCATCTGAGAGAAGCTCAGTACAGCCTTCCTGTCCGATGCTAAGGAGTAGGTCCAATCTTGCACGGTGGATGTGCACATCCAAGTTGCAGGAAGGTAATCAAACTTCACAACAAATACAAAAGAGCTGTTACTGGGAAAATGGTAGGCTGTTTCCTTGTTCATTTATTTGTCTTTAGGGCTGAAGATTTGGGTTTTCAGCATGGGCTTATTAATCTAAAATGACCAAATAGATACCTAAATATCAAATAAAACACATCTGTTTTGTGGGACAGCTATGAATTATAACGTTCAAGAGGAATCCAGGAGACTCCAAATTCAGCAAACTATCTTAGTCAAGCTGGTAGCATCTTTCTGCTTTAGTAAAGAGAAGCACAGTAGATGCTGCAGCATGCCCACTCTGCCTTGCCAGGGGCTGGCTGCAGGGACCGCAGCAAAGGGCAGGAGAGGGCAGCAGATGCATCAATTCCACGTGTGCTACGTGTGCTCCCTGCTCCTGGTCCTGTTCAGTATTCCCCAGGGTGGCAGGACTGACCCTCCAACCTTTCCCTGTCCCCAGAGTGTGTTAGCTGACTCGAGATAACATTATTTACCAACCTCAAAGTGTGGGGAGGATAAAAGCCCTTGAAGGGACTTAGCACTGCTGAGAGCAATGAGAAGTTTCCTTCCTGGTTAGAATGGGGCACTCAGAGTAAATCTTTGCTAACTAAGTGTATCTGCTGGATGAGCTAGAAACCGGAGAGAAATAACATCAATATAGCTATTCCAGGGTTCACATCTGAATCCCAACCAATATATTAAGATGCCTTTGGGGTTTTTTTCTTTTTACATGGCATTAATCCAGGACATATTTACACATAACAGTTTTGAAATCACACATACCCGTAGGCTGCATGAAATATTTCTATACAGCATAATTTTTCAGAGGCAGTAAATCAGACCATCTCAGATATATACCTATAAATTTAATGAATACACAGTATCCCTGTCACTTCTGCCTCCCTTGTCTAATGACACTTTTTTTTTCCTTATTTCCATCACATATCCTTCCATATCAAGGTGAAGGAATGAAACTAAACACTGCTGACTTAACAGTAAATTGTGCAGGAAAGATTCTACACTGGATTGGGGAAAATAATCATTCATTTTGCAGGCTTAGTGCCAACAGCACTACCTTGCAGCTCCAATTATCTGATATTTTAGTGATTACACTCAGTTAAGCAGGGATAATTGGAGCAATTTTCAGCATCTTCACCAGACAAGCCAGAGGCATGACCTTATCTTAGATAACAGAAAATGAGATTCAAATGAGCTCTTTTTTTCTTTTTTTTTTTTCCCCCCAACAGTGAGCAGGCTTAATTACAGGAGAAAATTAGCAAAGATTACCAATTAGCAGTGGTATCTCTTCCAAACTTCAAGTCTTCAGATTGTATCTGGTGACTGACTGGGGGACATACCTTAGCTAAGCACAAATTCAGGTACTTCATACAACTGACTTTCAGCTCTGTGGTTGTATAATGGATTTTGAATGAGGGAAGTCTGGATAACTGTAAATATCTGATTTTAGTTGTTATTTTTTGAACTTTTGCAGACTAGAGAAGGTTCTACATGGTATCATCAGCATGAACCAAATGTCCATACAAATTCTAAGGCTGGTTTCATCAGACCACCTGCAGGGGAATGGGAGAATCCATGGGGTTTGTCTGCCTGAACCCGAAATGCCTGGGGCAAACTGCTGGCACCAGCTAGCATCAGCTGTTCCAGGACAACTGAATGCACTGAAGGTGCTGCTTTCCAGCTCTGAAAAACAGAATATTTCATATGACTCCAGAGATCTGGAGAGATTGGTCTGTCAACCAAATCAAGGGTCTAAATGGTGCTCAGACAAAATTATGCCTTCCTGGCTCAAGAGACAGGCAGGAAAACAATGATGTTCCTCACTTGCAATGGACACTGTCCTATTTCTGCTCAGCACAGGAGCTGAGAAGAGATCACTCCAGGATTGCTCAAGATCTTTGCTGCTGCCACAATCATCACACTTAGGAAAAAAGCTAATGCATCAGTTTATTATTTTCAGTGTGGAGCAGAGCACAGCAGTTCATAAAATATGGCAAAGAAGATACAATTTATACTACAATATAATATATTTATTTAGAAATAGTTCAAAGAGTACCTGTAAAAAAAGTTCAGAAGTTTGTTTGCAAGATTTTTGCCTTGAGAGTTTCATTTTTCAGGACTGGAGAAAGAAGCTATTAGTTGCTTATATCTATTTTCTCACTTTAAACGAAATCTTCAGCATTTTACTGGCAGCACTTGCAAACACTATTGTTTTGGTGGAAATGTCACATTATCATTCTATGGGGAGAAGCAATAGACTGCTTTAGTTAAAAAACATGCGTGAAATAAAATTTAAAATGCATAAATGAGGACTTCCAGCCCAAAGGAATGCAGTGTTGGGTATATAGTGTCAGACTGGCCTGTGTGGCTAGGATAGCTTGGCTGTTTATTTCCCAGCAGTTCACAAATCTGTTCCCACATGTGGAGGCTGCACAGGCAGCTGAGCACACGAGAGGCAGTGTGTGCACAGCCCAGCCTAGTGCTGCTGGGAAAAGGGGCAAGGGCAGAGGATTTCCTGATCAGACAAGGAAGCAAACCCCCATAGGGCCATAGTTATCCCTGGCAGAAGTCAGGAGATTGGTGCCACTGTTCATAAATCCAACAGGAAGTGCTCCCAGGCCTACAGTTCAAGAATTATTTTGCCAGATCCTCGTGGCTTCATTTTCCCTTTATACACTCAAGGTGTTCAAACCTGCATGTTGGAGTTGGATGACAGAGATCTTGTAGGCATCCCTCTCTCTACCAAAAGTGAAACCTCCATGGCCGTGTGTCCCCACAGAAGGAGAGCTAAGCAATTTTTTCAAGGAAAAAGCTGAAGTGACTAAATGTAAAACATCTTAGGTCATGTAGAGAAGTTGGGAGAGGGCAAGCACGTGCAGGGAGTACATGTGAGAGCAGGGTGCCTCTAGTCCTTGCTTCCTCTTAGATCCAGATTCACACATGTCTTCTTGTGTAAACAAGGAGTGATCTGGGAGTTACTCTCCATTTAGTTTGGTATGGACAACACAAGAATATGGTCCTTAAGATTTCTCATCATGCAGAGTTAAGGAAAAAGCTGTCTCAGAGCTTTTAAATGCCAGCCATTTTAAATGTGGCAACCTTTTAATTTTTGCTCATCAACACCTTTTCCTCCTCTTCATGCTGTACCAAACTGGAGGAGACAAAACATCCTTCTGGACACATCTCAGCTACAGACCTCATTTATGGTTCCTCAAGTCCAGCCACAGCTGAAGGTGTTTCAGGAAAATAGCACAGACCACTATTCTTACTCTGTAAGCCTCTCCAGATTTTCTTTCTGTGAAATCTCAAGAGGATTCCCAATTTACCTAAATTAACCTCCCCTGTAGATGTCCCAAAATAGAACATCTCAAATACTCTTTGTCACTTGTTTCCACATAGATATCAAACTGCAAACCAGCAAAGCCTGAGACAAAGATATTTTTCATGGTCAGCATACAGTAAGACTCTCACAGAAAGATATTTGCTCATTTCCGAGGCTGTCTTTTTAACGGCATTTATTTAGAAGCCCTTATTTACTGAGAAGCTTTGAGACCTTATTTAATTTATAGATCTTGTGTAGAACAATAGCAGTGGCTCAGGCTGTGAAATGCCACTTTGTTGCTTTCTCCCACTGCTGCCCAGAGCATGAATGCTCCTGATGGTGCCTATTTGGCTTGAGCATGTCAGACGAAACCAGACAGGATGCTGAAGAAAGAAACTGGTGTCCTTCATTTCCAAGGCCTGGCTCATTACACAGGGTGATGAATTTTCCCTGTTTATAAATTCTGCAGCTACCACTTACAGCCATACCTGACACGAGCTTGAGGAGATGTGAGCAGAGCTAAAATGATCTTCCAGGCAGGTGGTTTCAGGAAAAATATTGCATGGAAAGCTTAGAAGCCCAGATTATGCATACACAGTAGATGGCACGAGTGCAAACAGCATCCTGCTTGTTAAGCTCTTTTACACACTGGAGCCACTTGGGCCAGCTAAAATATCAGGCAAAGACTGCTGCAAGAGAGGAGCAGGTCAGGTGTGAATATTGATCGCATTCTGCAGCAGCACATTACCCAGTGTGGGACTGCAGCCTCTGCGATGGGTTCCAGTGCACAGCATGGACTGATTTCTGCCAGAGCAGCTTCTCTGAAAGCCTCCTCTGCAGCTGGTGGGAGACAGAGATGTGGTACAAGAAGGCAGCAGCCCAGATATTCACAGGTAAAACTGGAAACACTTCTGGCACCCATTAGGCACTTCATTATTTGCACGTCTGTAAGTACCTCTGTTGGAAATGAGTCACTGACTCACCTGCTCTCATAACTGACCACCTAGAGGTCTCTAAAGCAAGATCACCCTCAGAAAGGCTCAAGTCAATGCCGTGGCTGAAAGCTGGCTAGGACCAAGCCACACAGCAGAATGCTGACACTAGTGATGGCTGGCCCTCTGCAGAGAGCAGAGAGGATCTTCAGAGCTAACAGAGATAGGTACAACTCACTGGTATTCACAATACCTGATTAAGTATCAAGCAAAACCAGAAACTCAGAGAACTAGCCTGGTGAAAGCCAAGAAAAGCCAGGCTGCTCATGCAAACTCAAGCAGGGTTTACCACATCATGAGTAAGCATGCAGTTAGGGCAGCTTTGCCCTCCTGAGTTTTGCCAAATGCCAGAGACAGCTGCCTGTGCTGGCCCCACACCACCCCACCGTGCCACATCTGGAACCACTCAGGGCTTCCAGGCAAACACCATCCTTGGGTTCAGCTCCAGAGCAGCAGGAGATCCACCTTCCCCAGGAGGGTGCTTGGGCAGAGGGGACTCCCCCAGCCTGGCATCTCCCTCCTCCCCATCACAGTCACAGGAAGCACGTGTGCTTTGCAGACCCTGAGGGAACACAACAAGAATTGCTTAGGAAATGTTGACCACCGTACTTTCTGTCCTCATACCTTCATCAGCTGGCAACTGTGGTTAAACCTTTGGGTCTGGACAAGCTGAGGCCTCCACCTTTGAGCTCCTGTGATGTTCAGGTCATGGGCCCAGATTCACTCCTACTGTGAATTACAGTAATCTTGCTTCCCTTACCCAATGCCATGCTTCTGGAACAGGGTTGCAAGGAGAAACAAGCTCCATCTACACCTTCCCTGACACTGGTCTGTGTGTGCTCCTGGGGAGTGGTACAAAGACCTTGGATCATCAGTCTGGGTCTCCTCCATCCCAATGAACTCCTGCAGAGCAGTTCCTGGCTGTCTTGAGGGATCAGATTCTGCTGGAGCTAAAGGCCAGGTGTCCCATATGAACTATCCTGTTTTCCATTTCTGCTGTCTTTCTGCACTGACACCCTTGGCAGCTGTCCTGCAGAGCTTCACTAGACTAACCTTCAAAAGAATTACTACTGCCACTAAAGAAAGCATCTTGGAGAATACAGGTCAAGGTTTAAACCACAGACAGACATTGCCTGTGGATTTTCCCAGTACTCAGGTGGAGGCACAAAACTGGAATAGGTTATTCATACATCCAGGCAGCAGCAGCTCTTACTCAGCTGATCTCTGGTATCTGGCACTACAGAGCTCAGCTGAGCTCAGCTGTGCTTTTCTCCCTCTGAGATGTACTGCCTGTTTTAAACACAACCCTGTAGATATTTTATTTCCTTCTCTTGCACCTCAGAAATGAAGTGTTTTTCTTTCAGTTGGTGGGGAGAAAATTCTGCTGTGTGAAGCCACACAGGACCCTTGGGTCTTGACATGTAAAATGCCATTTACATTATTTCACTTTTTTTTTTACTTAACTTTTTAGGGAGCTATCCAGATAGATTATTTCAGTAAGGTAAATAAAACAGGATATTTTGTGTTGCTAGCTGTTGTCCTTTAATATTAGGGGTTTTTCTCAGTGTTCCTGAACTGCTGTCTGCATTGGTCTACTCTCATACACCAAAATTAGAGTTTGAATCTACAGCTTCCCTTTACCAAAGTTTGTTCCTCTCCTTAGGGTCTGTATCTCTAATGGTTTGCCTCTCTCCCAGACTGGAATATCATACAGGTAATGCCACTTCTGCTGCCTTTAGTGGTTTATCTTTCTGCTCCTCTTGGCCTTCAAAGTGACACAACTTTCTGAAGTCAGGAGGCAAATGCCAGTCTCAGGACATCTATTCCCTTGTAATAGAGACACCTACAAATGTAATAAACTCTATAAGGGATCACAGCAAGCTCCTCCCAGAAGAAACAACTTCTCACTGACAGGAACAGGCTCCACTGCAGACAGCCATCGCCATCATCATCATCATCATCATCAGGGGTGGGTCCCTGCGTGTGCCTGCCAGAGTCAGCACAAACAGTGAACACCAGTTGAAGATAAATCACAATGATGGTTGAGCACACAGACTGCACATGCACCCACTGCATCTTCCCTAGGCTGATGATATTCACTCACATGAGGAACTGCTGGAGGCTCCCTGGAGGTTCCATGTCCTCTGTGCTGATGGTCTAACATCCAGCAGCAGACCTCATCAAACCAGATTTTCCTGCAGCTTTTGCAGTTAGGTTTTCCAGATGAAGAAGCCTCATAGATATTATAGGTTGGAGATAAGGAAAGAAGAGTGGGAGGCTGAGCTGCCATCACAGCAAATGCTTCCAGCTGGGCTCAAAGAAGTCATTAGCTCACTCTTCTGTTCAAATGTAACTTCAAAGATGCACTTTCTCACATATATTCCTCCTCTCTGGCAGTGATCCCCTCCTTTTTTCCCCCAAGTATTCTCTTCTAATTTTTCATTATCCTCACTGCTAGGAAACCACTGCTGCTGTCAAGTTGGATGTTTAGTTTCATTGCTTCCTGTCAGCTCAGATGCTTCTGGAAAAAAAAGATAATTTCTTTAGTTAATTTCCCTAGTAGGTACACTGCCATTATATCTGTACCAGGAACATCACTCAACATGGTTATTCACATTTAACATGAACAGTGCAATTTGCTGCATATTATTATATAGAAAAAATAACTGGATAAGCACATTATATTACTGTCAATGACATTTTTTATTGTTCTGATAAAAATTAATTGGTTCAGCAACTCAGGCTTTCTCTGTGATTATTATTTGTTATTCAGTAGAGGTTTTTCTTATTATTATTGAATCATCCCAGTACCAAGTCTACTAGTTCTTCACCTGGAAACTAATAGTTTAATGGAAAAACACATTTCAGGGACTGTCTGGAAGAACCACAACTATGGGAACGTTCCTTTCATTCTACCTTCATTTCTCATAAGCTCTAAAAAGTCATAACAGGAAATAAATGTAAAGGCATCTCAGGAAGCCATTTAATCCATCCTTCTGCTCCAGGGCTGAATTTGAACTGAGAAATTATAAGAAATAATGGAAGGCAGCCTAGGGAATTACTTTCTTCCTGAATCACCTAAATTTCCTTTTTCTAAAGGATTCCAGTGCTTTGGTCTAGTTTACCTTACAAAAGCCATTTTTCTGCCTAGAAACACTAAAATTATGCTCTTCCTTCTATTGAAGTAGTTCTTTGTTATTGCAAACCTCACTGTACAACTAATATTCTGTCAAGACTATGAAAATGTGCAGGTCTTACACAGCAACATCCTAAGCCGTGAGTGACACCACCATGTTGTTAGGAGACACAAGATCTTTGGAAAATTTCATGTGAGGGGCCTCCAGCTCAAGTTGCTGGATTTACAAACAGTTCTGTCCAATGCAACTGATAGTTATTATATACCTTCCCTGCATCAGTGTATTGACCTAAACAAAAAAAGAAGAGGGGAGCTAGGCAGGCATATGAGTGTCTTCTGAAGTAGGATAATAATAAAAGTCACTGAAATCCAGTATCCAGGAGAAATCTGGAAAAAATGGAAAAGATAGAGTGAGGGCAAGAAATATGGTTAAGGATGTGATATGACCCTGTGTGAGGAAAGGTGATGTACAGTAAAAAGCTTGACCCATCAAAGAGATTATTTAGGGTGTCAGCCTCCATAGCCACAGTGAAGCATCTTCTTTAGGATGTGTCAAGTAAGTCTGTACATCTCCTGATTATACTGACTGGATGTGCTGTGTGACCCAGTGAGGTACAGGTGTTCAAACTGTAGTCACAGGAAACTCAGTCATGTTCATATACAGAATTGTACCTATACACAGGGTTTCCTTCAGTTTCATTTCTGTGAAATGGCCATGTGAAGTACTGAGAGTAACAAATCCCCCTAGAGAAAAACAAACTTACGCCTACAACAGATTTTGCAACCTAGGAGGGATTGGCTGATTGCCACGAGGCTCCAAACACTCAGCACAGACAGAAAAAAAAGTTCCTCTGTTTCCAGCACTTGACCACAGACTGTCCATGGCTGATTTCCTTAGGCACTTCTGTGGCTCCTGGGGTCCCTGTCCCCAGCCACTTTCCACCAAACCTCTCACACAGGGCAGAGGAAACACACCCAACTCTGGGATGCACACAGGGTCCTGCAAGGACTTCAGTCTTTTTCCTGATCATTTCATGTCCCTATTTGAGATTTTAGAGGGAACAAAGAAAAGATTCTGTGCTTCCAGCAGAAGGGAAAGGGACAAGATATGGTACAAAGGTGTGAGACAGAAAACTTCTCTGTTCGCAAGTGTACTGGTTAATCTGGTAAAAAAATGTTTCTCCTTACTAACCTTATCTCTCATCACAAACAATTGAACTGTCATTATTACTCTACTGTAATTTATAACACCCTTTAAAATTTTTTAATCCATCTGTTCCTGTAGGGATTATAAGGCAAGCAAACTGATTATCACCTTGCCAACACTTATCATCAGGTGGCTGTGACTGTTTAGATTGCTGTCCAAAGACAACAAGAAGTACATTAACAGAGAACAAAAGGTATTGTTTTAAAAAACAACAGTTACCATTAAGCCCTCATGATATAGATCAGATAAATCCAATGATAATGTAGAGATCATGACCTCCAGGCTCCCCACCAGGCTCATTGCAATTTTATCTTATCATCACTGTATAACCTAATAAATCAGTGTGTGCACAAAAACACACCAGTTAGCATTGCCTTTCCAAAGGCTGCTTTGCAGCCTTGATTGCTTAATTGTTTTTGATTGGTTTAATTGGACATTCAGAGGTTGGGGTTAGATTTTAAAGAACCCTGGGACGAAGTGGGTTCCTGCATACGAGTTTCACCAGCTGTGTTAACAAACAGGAGGCAAAACAGATGGGTGGCAAAAACAGAGGGCTCAAAGCACTGCAGGCTATCAATTAGCACCTCAAAACTTATGAATGCTTAAATAAAGTGAACTTTCACATCTCCCTGAGAGCAGAAGGACATCATGGCTATTGTGACACATCAAGCTGTACAAGAGGAAATCTTGCAGGGTATAGATTTGTGTGCCCAATCTCTCTGGGTTTTCAGGATATTCTGCCTTCATGGCTAAGGGCCCTAGACTCAGACATTTAATGCTGATTTGCCAGACACTGATCTTTGTTGATTGCAGTGACTTGGAGTTATTGACAACATCCACTGAAGAGACAAGTAAAAAGAGACACAGGGGAAACTTTTGAATTGGAGCTAAACAGAGCTAAGATGAGACAGATTTTCAGGGGTTTTTGGGAAGGAGAATAAATATTTTTTATGTCCTTTTCTAGCATTTCAAGTAAGATGGTGCTTATCTTGTTTTCTGTGTTAGTGGAAGTTTTTTATGATGAAATATTAAGGAGTATATTTGTGATTATTTGATCTTGCTGTAAGCAGTAGCAAAATAGAAACAATATTAAATTTAGGCATAAGGCTGTCAGAGACTGAACTTGAAGAGACCATGGAAAAGATAAGGAACAGATTAACAAATCCATCTACTGCAATTTAAGAGTAAGTCTTCCACTCTACCCCATTCCTGGAATTAACAACCCATTCCTGTGACAGAAACGTATGCTCAAATAAATAAAACACGTTTCACAGAAATGGCTGAGGCCTGAGAAGACAGTCTTTTTGCAGCTTTGCTTTGTTCATTAAGCAGTGCCTTGGAGGAGGAGTAGTAGTGTCAGAGAGCCATAACATCTTAAACCATTTCCCTTGGACAATCTTCAGTGCCCTTCAGCACAAATACACCTCAGCAGAGAGAGGTTCAGCCAGCATCTATATGCATGGAGTATGAAACACTATGCAAAAAGCAGGATTGAACTGTCAGCCCTCCCTAGAAGTCAAGGCTGGCCTCTGAACCAGCTCAGGTGGTTCTCTCACCAAGTCTGAAGGGTTGTGACGAGGAAATCTCCAACCTTGGCATTAGATCTAGTTTTTGTATCACAGCTGTGTCAGTGGGCCACTGACACATTAAGTAGTTTAAGCTGAAGGGACTCAAATTCATGGCTTTGCCTCTAAGAAAGTACTGAAACCATCTGGCTAGGTCAGGTTCCCTATGCTTTTCAGTGGGATCTGTGCCCTGATGCAAACACAAACACAGGACTTGGGGGCATGCAAAGAGAGGAAGTTCTTTCCCAGAGTGTTTGGGATGAAATACCCCACATTCAAACTGAACAGGGAAGTCCCAGGTGAGTTTTAAGCATTGTTCTGCATTAAGTGACCATAGAAATATATATTCTTGAACTTGGCTTCATAAGAACTTTGTCAGATCTAACCCTTCTGGCATTTTTGCTTTCCCAAAAATTACCAAGAACCCTGGGGTTTTTTACTGTAATAAAATTATCAACAAATATTTTTTTTTATTTGCTTAAATCAAATTCCTGAAATCCAGTGTGGGCAGAATATCAGCAAGAAAGAGATTAGACTTTATAAATGTGAGGGCAATGAATATCAGGGTTATTAAGAGAAGCAGATGGTTAGGAATTGGATTGACTTGAGTGACTTATCTAAAAAAAATATAATGGAAATCTCTAGAGGACTGGGATTTTTAGGGAGTTTTGACATCCCATGTTCCCAGTCAGGCAGCTGGCAGCCCAGTGGGTGCTTTCCTCACAGTGCTTTGCATTGTCTTCTTCCATCTGACCGGGAAAACCATAACTTGTGGATCCTCCAGAGAGGATGTTGTTGCCTTCACAGATCCTTTGGCTGCACTATTGTGAAGTTTCAGAGGAATTTGGTTCAATCAGATTATGTGAGGGGATGGTTAACTGACTTTCACTTTATCAGTGCATTTGGCCCCCCAGAAATCATGTAACCCATCCACCCTGTGCTCACTCACAGCAGTAAAATCAGAAAAAAACTGTGTGCTGTGTCTGAAGACCCACAGCCTGAATACTCCTATGTCAGACATCTTTATTACACATTTCTTTTTAGGCTTGATGAAAAGTCCCACCTACTTCTGCATGTTACTGTGCTCAAAACTGTATCATCTTTGTTGTCTTCTTGCATTTAACACAACAGAAGACCTGTCTTGTGGGTAAATGAGGGCAAATTAGTGCTATGAACAGGGAAAAAGGGAGGGGAATAACGAGAGAATGTTGGAATTGGATCCACAGAAGAGCTGCAGTCCTAGACTTAGAAGAGTCAGTTTAGTTTTCTTTCCTTCTTAGCACAATGTTTTTCTTTGGGTTTCTTCTGAATTCAGGGTCTAGATAAATTCATTTAGTGAACAGATGATATAGCTCAAGATATTATTCTACTCTCCCCCAGAGCTTGTTCAACCCTGAGAGCTCAGTTTGAACTTCTGCAGGAGGTTGTTTGGAGCTAAGCCATCAGGTCCTGGGCTGAAGTAGCTGAGGACCCTCCTCAAGCAGCAGCACCTGACAGGAGAGCAGAGCTGAGCAGCAAAGGAGCTGCAGTGGCCTGACTCACCACCACAGCTAATGGAAGCCAATGGAAATTTGTGTCCAAGTGATTTCTCTTACAATTCTTTTCTACTTGATTGGGTGGAGGAAAAGGGACTCCTGTTATTAGTGAAAACTGCCTGCAGAAATACAACTGGCCCTAATTTATTGCATTTGCTTATATCAAGAGGCACTAAGAGCCCAGTGTGGATAAGCCCAGCTATAAATAGCCAGTCACATATCCAGTTAAAATTTAGATACTCACTTGTACAACATCTCAGAATCCAACCAAATTCAGCTCAGTTGCACCCAAGTTGGAGGCATTCTGAAGGCAGGGCAGAACTCAGGAGCAATCCCAGATACTGGTGCATTAACAGGAATGTGAGGACTGCATTTTAACAGAATAACACAAAGAGAAGCATTTGCAGATATTATTCATGTACTTAATAGCTGTAAGCAAAGAGTTCCCACAAAACCTACTAATATTGCTAAGTCTGGGGATTTCCCCTCACAGATGATGGATACAGCCTTAGCTGATGGATTAAAAGCCTCGGAGCCCTAAACCAGAAATGCTGAGGCTGGAGATATTCCTTCTGGGCAAGGTGGAAGGGGCTGGCCCTGCTGTTTGCAGAGGTTAGACACATCCCTCCTGTTGCAGAGACACGAGCACAAGGCAGGTTGGATTCCCTCAGCTGGGACAGGGACAGGCAGCAGGTGCTGCAGTCAGAGGCACTGAAGGACTGGTCAGAGCCAGGTGAAGCAAGTCAGATTTTGGCATCCATCTCATTAAAGCTCCTTCTTTGCTCATCAAAACAACATTGCCAGATACATATCTGAGTCACCAAAAATGCATATGTATGATTTACAGCGCTTTTGTTACAATCTTGTAAATAGATTCATGTTCATCATTAACTTTCCTACAAATGGCTAAGGACTGGCTACCAGTCAGGGGACAAAAGCAGGATGAGCATCACTGAGACCAGTTTCCCTTGTTCAATCAGTGTGTTTTATCTCTGCACAGGAGGTACCAGTTCATCACCAGCCCCTCTGTGGGGGCTGCCGACAGAGGCTAATCAGCCCCAAATCGTGTGGCTTCCTGAAGCAGACACATGACACTGAGGCTCAGACCACCAGCTCTCTTCTCACAAGCCACAGAATGTGCTTCAGAGGGGTATGATGTTGTGTTCATAAGACAGAGGTGAAAGGCTCTATATCTTATTACAGATCCCCTGAGCCAGCTAGTCTCCTTGTTTACATTTTTGTCAGAAAAAATCAAGGATGTTTTTACATTTGTGAATGGAAAGGCAGCAACAGGAGTGCATGTGAAGTGGTATTTCTCAGTCCCCCATCTGACTCAGTGTTGGATAGCAGCCAAAGAAGGCAATTGCCAACTCTCCAGCTGTGAGAATGGGGACAAGCTAAACCGGGGATTTCTCTGGCACCCGATGGAAACGATGAGGAATGTCTGTGTTCCTGAAGCCACCTTCTAAGCTTATTGCTGCATCCTGGTGACCATGCAGGTCTAGGCTACCTCTCACAGATCCAAGAGCACGTGTCCTCCTGGTGGCTTCAATAAAGAGCATGACATGGTGTCTGTGGGGAGCTCACAGCCTTCGTTCCTGCAAAATGGTTCCAGGTTTGGAGAACTTGACTCATCAAATTCCCTACATTGCCTTTGGAAATATGCTTATTTTTTACACTGTGGTGTGGGATCACTAAATCCTGAGATGCAAAAAGATGCCCAGGCTCCTATAGCTACTGTAGTTGCAAATACTTAACCTGTGAATGATCCTTTTCAGAGTAATCACTATGAGTAACTCATAGAAAAACAGCAGTATGATTTTATAATGCTGAGTTAAATACACTAAACTGTGTTCTCAGTCTTAGTGATTCACCCATCTGTGCTTTCAGCCAGTAGATTAATTTCTGGCAAGGTTTTGATCTGACTAATTAGCTTTCTCCAAGATGAGAAACAATCAGAGGAGCTAGCACATGTTTGGGAGCACTGCTGACCAAGTCTGGGTGCAGATTTCTTTCCTTTGGGAGTCAGGAGAATCTCTTTGTCTGTCTTTTGTAAGCTCATCTGTAGGTTTGGAAGATAGAAAAGTACATGTGCAAGACATTGCACACCAGCTGGCCTCAGTGCCCAAGGACAGTCCCAAGTATGTGTCGCTCAATGGGACAGTCACAACCCAAATGTCTGATTTCAAAGACCAGTGCAGTGCTGTGGTATTTGTTGCTGCTGCAGGAAGCTCCACAGCAGCATGCAGAGAACCACATCTTCTCTCTTATGGTCAGAGATCACCTATTTCACACCCTGCATGAAGGTTTTCCTTCTTACAGACATTTGGGCCCTCAGTTCCACTCTTCTCTCACCTCTGTATGAGAAGCCAACATTTTGGTACAGGACATGATGGACCATGTGTCACAGGTGGTGGGGTCCAAAGGAAGGAGGCCCTCAGACATTGTCCTGTGGATTGAACTTCTCTGTTCAATTGCCTCGTGGTACAACCCCAGTCCATCTGTGAGACTTACAATGGAAAAAGTTCCTTGGGAACAAGCCAGAGGTGGAATGAATTGTTCTGTCAGGGCTGATATGGACCTAAATACAGTGTAAGGTCTTTTATGCCTGTTGTCTGTCTGAAGGCTTTTAACCCTCACAGTTCACCCATCACACCACAGTAATTTCCTTGAAGGAACCAATTTAAAATATACTCCCTTCTTTGATCTGGAAAGCAGCTCCACTTATTTCAGTTCCACTCTCAATTTTCCATATGCCTGCTCCCTCCCACCCTGCTCTGCCTCCTCCTTTTCTTTGCCTCTTCTGCCTCCTCATCTTCATTGCTGTCACTTGTCTTCCACTGCCCTAGAGAAATCTTCTCCAGCTCCTTCTTCCCCATGTCTCAGCAGCCAAAGCATTTTTTCTGTTCTGTTGTTGTAAATGCCTGTGGGCAGCATCACAGCACGAAGGCTTCACTCTGCTGAAGCATGCAGGAGTCTTGCCACTGACTGCTGACTCTCCCAGTAGAGACAGATTTCTCCTGAAAAGTTTTGATGATTTCTTTACTTTCTGCAAGCAGGAGAGGTGTCTGTGCCAACCAGCTCCTCCATAGGATTCATCAAAAGCCAGCAATAGCTGGTAAGTGAAATGTAATTAAGATGTGATTATGGAATGAAACTTAGTTCAGTCCATTTCCTCTAAAACTTTCTGAGTTCTCAAGTTAGCTTAGTTCATGTGTAAATAGTTTGATATCATGGATCCCAGACCACCTCAGCTGTTTCAGTTAGTTTGTGTGAAGTTATAGGAAAGGTACTAGAAAAGATGGCTACAATCTGCTGCTTTGGCCCAAACATAATCTGCACCAGCTTGACCAAATTTCTGAGCTTCACAGCATCATAAATCTGTGCAATTATAAATGTAGAGGCAAGAAGTATGTAGGTTCAATGAAAACATTTGAATTAACATCATGTAATGATAAATAGATTCCCATAAAAGCTACAAGAGGTCTCTAGAGAGTAGCTCTTAAACAATGACCAGAAAAAAAAATACACCATAAATCTAAAAGCTTTCTATGCTATATCAGGATGTTTTTGCCTTTTAAATTATATACATTGGATTATGACTGTGAGGTCTTAAGAGAATTGTGAGTAGAACTGTTTAATGCAAAGTGTCCAAAGTCCACCTGAGAGCAAATGAAGCCCTGAGGGTCCTTAAAAAGAGGACGGTAAGGTCTCTTTCTCTATATTGGCACTGGAAGACATAGTTAAATCAACTAGAAAAAAAACTGAGCTATTAAAATATCCTTTTGCTTATAGAAAACATTCATCTGCCTGGCTCTTTAGCCACTGCTAGGTAAAGAACTTCATCTGCTCCAGTTTAAGTGGATGGCTAGGTCCTGATTGACTTAAATGGGGAAATGGCTGGGCCACAAATGCAGAACAGGAGGAAGCTGATTGAAAATGGCTTCATATTTCTGTCAGAGCAAAGGAAAATATCTGTAAACAATTTCCTTCTAAGGTCTTTCAGAACCAAAGTCTTTAATGGAAAGCAACTGGCAGAAAGGCAACAACCAACCCACTGAATAGAGAAAAATAAATAGAGCATTTACACAACCATCTTCCAGCCCAGCCAGTGTCTTTCTCACACCTATATTTACTTTTTATTGCTGTCTAAATGTGAATACATTGGACAAATGTAATTTTTTGCTTATTTCTATACCATCACCTTTTCTACCTTCTTTTCCAGCATCACTAAGGCTGCATAACAGTAAGGCATTTAGTAAGCTTTGACTGCTTTGACAATTATTTAATCTTATATCGTTCCATTGTGTCTGTTAAAGAATTGAGGCACAATGAGTGTGTAAACATAAATATTAAATGCAAACACATTCCGTTTTTCCTGCAATGTGCAAATGAATGAAGAAAAGATAGTGCTTAAAAGGCAAGCAACCCTTTCTTCTGTAAAAAAAAAAAAAAAATCCTAATGTTCTTATCTTTCCTGTTCTTATCTGGTACAGAGCACTTTCAATCCATCAAGACAGTACTCTTCTTGTCTAATCGAACTGCTGAGAGATAAGAGGTTTTAGGGCTTCCTGACCATTGTTTGAACCTTTTTCTTCTTTGCTCAAAGAGGAAAGTCTTGAAAGTCTCTAAAGCTCCAACTGTAACTAATTAGGGAATCTGAGGAATATTCAGTTCAATGCAGAGGTTAACGAAAAGGAAAACTTCAAACCACTGCAGAGATGACCTTAATGGGAGATTCAGATTTGAATTAAAGCTATAGTAATAAGCTAGTCACTAGAGATTCAAGCTTCTTTTCTTCTTACTTGGAAAAGTTCAAAAGCTTACTCTTAAGTATATAAAGAAAAAGACCCCTCCAAACCTTAAAAGGGTTGCCCATTTGTTATCTATTTTTATCTGAGTATTAAGCCATTTTAATGGAGATGAGCAAATGGTTGGGCAATTAGCTGAATTAGTTGTGTAGACTTATAGCTTGGAACAAAACGGGGAAAGACTCTCAGTGCAAAGGAAAAATTAATTCTGTTTTTTAAATAACTGTAACTAGCTCATAGAATTTAAATTAAATGCCTCTTACAGCAAAATATGACATTCCAGAAAGAGAACATTGCATTTGCTGACTTTATTCCTTTCTGTTATAATATTATTTGGTTATGTGAGAAGTAATTTTAAGCAAAAAGCATGCTTGGCAAAGACCAAAAGACAGTGAACAACAGATTCCAGATAGTTGCATGGTTTTGTTTTATCCCAACTGACTTTCAGTTCCTTGTAGTATTAACTCAATAGACTAGCATTTAATTAGGGAACCTTTTAAAATTTTCAGTTCTCCCTGGATTTAATGGTAAATTAAAGAAAGAACACTTCTCAGAATTTAGTTTCCTGCTTTTAAAATTAAGTTTTTTTCCTGTCCTGTAGAGTTTAAAAATGTCATCAGGCTTTTACTGTCTGCAGTTTGTTATGAATCACATCAAACTCATTAAACACAGCATTTTTCATCATGTCATGTATATTAGTAAAATCATTACAAATGTGTTTCAATAAATCACCAGATCAACTGCCATAGAAAAGCCAACAGGAAAGTTAAAAATAACCCTTCTTTCATGGTTTCCCACAGTAATGCGACTGTCTCAAACTCTAGGCAATTTATTTATAGTCCTTTTTTAATAGTAGCTACTTAGTTGAATTTCCGCCTTCATATTTGGGCTGTTTCATCTAGACATGAGTATCAGTCCAAGCCTGATTGTTTGGACTCAACTCTAATTTCTCCCAGATTGTCCAAGGAGAGTGTACATTACAGAACTTTGTAGCTAAAAAGAAACACACACCAAAAAGTGTAGCCCAATAACCTGCACTGAGGCAGGATCAAGCACACTAAATCCTCCTCAGTAGAGGGTCATCTGCCTGTTCTTGAAAACATTCAGTGAAAGGTTTTTCACACATAACTTTGCCAGCCAGTGTTTCAGAGCCCTTAAAGATTTTTTTCTTTTCCAATATAAAGCCTTTGGTTATGAACAGATTTATTCTCTCTTGTACTGAACATGGGACACAATGGTTTCCTGTTTTCCCTGTAGCAATATTAAAATAAGCATGCCATGTTCTCCTCAATCTTCTTTTATTAGGTACCCAGTTCCTTCAGACTTTCTATATATGTGCTCTTATCACTGAGGCAACAGGCTTGACCTTCACCAGCTTAGCTGCATTATCTGAACCTTGCTATGACACTCCTGACACTCCTGAAACACCTCCCTGATGAAGAAATGCTGAGGGACGTGGGTTGCTCAGCCTGGAGAAGAGAGGGCTCTGGGGACACCTTATTGCAAACTTTCAATGTATAAAGGGGGCTTACATGAAAGGCAGAGACAAGCATTTACCAAGGTCTGCTGTGACAGGACATAGAGTAAAGGTTTTAAACTGAAAGGGGGTAGGTTTAGGTTGGACACGAAGAAATTCCTTGCTGTGAGGTTGGTGAGGCACTAGAAGAAGTTGTTCAGGGAAGCTGTGGATGCCTTGTCATTGGAAGTGCTCTAGACCGGGCTGCATGGGGGTCTGACAACCTGGTCTAGTGCAAGATGTCCCTGCCCATGGCAGGGTGGGGGTACACTAGATGACCTTTGAAGGTCTCTTCCAACTCAAAACATTCTGTGATTCTAATGAAAACTAGGCAACAAACAGAAAGAAATATTTAGTAAAGAATGATGTTGGTTCACAAGCAAATGACATTTTATTTTAGCTCCCTCATAATCTGCACATTCACTTTGCTGTACTGCTTTCACTGCCAATTACTCCAGCTCTACATTTGTGGGTTTGATCCTCACCTCAAACTGTTCCTATCACACTTGTTCTTGGAGGATTTCCACCCATCTCATTTAAGTCGCCTACCCAATTTGACAGACTTTGTATTCCCACAAAGCCCACTGGGCTGTCACTGCCAAAACAGATGGGCTCCACTCATGCTGACAAACCACTGCTCAAAGTCACTGCTGCATCCCACTGGGACTGCAGAAATTCAGCTTATTGCAGCATTGGTCACTTATTTATGTGCTCTTCCCTTTTACCTGTATCAGAAGGAGTATGCAGGAGCTTCTTCTACAGCATGGGAAACACTCCATAGTCTCAATTTTGCTGATAAAACATACAAGATGATGCTGAGTATTTTACAGATCAGGAAATGAGTGCCTTATTGCACTTAGTGTACAAGGCTTCTAGATCTTTAGAAAATGTTTAGAGAAATATTTTGACTGGAGAAGCTGATCATAGGCACCTAAGGACTTCTTTAGTTGGAAAAAGATTGAGACAAAAAAGAAAAGAGGCTTTTTGCTTGGTTTTACTAAGTGCATTTAAACTGTCCTTTTAATAATAAAAAACAGTTGTCTTCAAGATGGGATAACTTTTAATATAAAAAAATAACACACCACAGGGAGCTGAAAGGAAAAACAAATTTAATTATGTATTCAAGACCATCCAAACCACCCACCCACATAATAAGTGTTTGCTGGCTACACAGATACTCTCGTCGCCACGGCTTAGCCAATGGTCTTTGTTTGAAAAGTAAACACCTTTGTTAAAAAATAAAAATATTACTTGAAGTGAATAATCAAACTGCTTTGGCAACATCCTGCTCCCTCTGAAATCAGCGGGCTACTTTCAGCAGGACGGGTGTTAAATTTTTGCTGGTGTGATTAAGAAAAGCTGGGGTGGCTGCAGGGAGGACGCCGGGAGCGGCGCGGAGCTGACAGCTGGGCGCGCTGATGAAGAGCAGCCACGGCTCACCAAGGCGCCGAGGGAGGAAGAGTAGAGGTTGAGTCAGAGGTGGCAGGACTGCCAGGGGTGAGCTGTCAGAGCCACTGTATTCCTCCTGGTGAATTAAATGTTGAATTCAATTCACCAAGAGTAGAGACTGACAACCTCCAGTGCCTGGGAGTTTTCACTGGCATTACTTGTTTTTTCTGTATAGATGTAGCTCTTGAGAGCCAATTGTCATTGTCATAAAACATTTTATCAATGGGCTTAAAAGCAAACTGCCTCCAGGGCAGTGTGGCAGATGCACATGGCAAAGCAGCCATAAATCACTTTAGCCTGAACAAAATGCTGATTAATATTCAGTCTGTGTGTCATCATACGTGGCTTGCCTGCTGGTACTTCAAATTTACAGACACTGAGAAGCTTAAGATTTCAGTGAGCAGAAGAATGATTCCAACAGGGCTGTGCATAAAAAGCCTTTCCAAATACCCCAAAATGAGGGGTCTGACCCTTCTGCAGTCAGCAAAGTTTATGAATGATATGGGAGAGCTTTGCTAAGTGGGAAAAAATGGGTTAATGCTGCAAGAGAGCAAATATTGCCTTTTTATCTATATATGTTTTATTTATGAAGGTATGTATATTTTGGTAGCATGTTTTTAATAACTGAATACTAGAACTGATGGCAACTGATACCAGTTTGGTTCTCAAAAAAGGTGGATGCTTTGTTATGGTACACACAGACACAAAGCATTTTGGAGCAGGCAGTTGAAGGGACCAGTGCCAAGGGCAATTATCTGCAACAATTTCTGAGAGAATGATGACTTCAATTTGTCATAGACATTCCTTGGTAGCTGATATATTCTTGTAGACAAGAAAATAGCAAAAGTGACAAAAACCATCTTGGAAACTGCCATTTATAGAGCCACAATTTGCAAAAGCAGGAAACAAAAGTGCTGGGATTTGGGAAGTGCAAGATTTTGGAGGTTTGTGAGGATGCTGCACCAGATGAAAGGCAATAGTAGCAACAACAACAACAACAATCTTGCAATGGCAGGCATTCAAAAGCCCTCATGCTGGGAGAAAGAGACATCAAGTCCATCTGAAAACTAGTGAAGGGAGATGGATGCCAGCAAAAATAATTACTTTGTAGGGACAGAGACAAATTTCTGGAAACAAACTGACAGACTACTGGAGGAATCATCCATTTTAACTTGCCATGGCAACAGGAGTCCAAAATAAATGTTGATGCGAACAAAATGAATAAATTAAAAATCAAAAGCTCTTTATAAAGCTAATTGCTTGTAGGAGCCAGGGAAAGGGAAAGCATGTACCAGAAACAGGACCCTCATAGTCCTGTATTCCTAAAGATGCAGGGGGCAAACTCCAGATTGACAGATTACAGCAGTGCCATACTGAAAATGCATGGTAATTTATTAAGATGTATTCATTTCAGTGAGAAAAAAACACCTAGAAATACAGAATGGAGTACAACTAAGGTGAACTGGTAGCTCTATATGCTTGTCTTGAGTAATCATTCAAATGGCCTCTTCAGAAAAGCCTAGAAGAATTAAAGGTGTTGAAAAATACCTTGAAATAAATGAAAGCCATTAGGCACTGCAGCACAGCTTTGCAAATGACACAATGCAATGCTGGTATGGCAATGACTGAGCTAAGACAAATACTGCAGAGTGAATGTGTCCACGATGGCCAAATGTCTTCCAGAAGCCTAAGCCAAGTCAAATGGAGGGATATGCCTTCTTTTTTCTTTTTTACTTTTCCATTCAGGCACATGTGCTCTGTTTTCAGCAGTTTTAAGTTTCCATGTTGCCACAGCTCCTGATAAAAGTAAAGAGCTGAAAAGTGAGGAGCACTTTCAAGGAAAGACCTTTTTGCCTTTGCCTGACTGAATTTGCAGAGGTCTTGGGAGCACTGCTCAAGCCCTCTCCTACAGGAAGCCCCTGTTCCACTGACCTCCAGAGCTCAGTTTATGTTACCAAGGGATTTTGTTCAATTCAGTTCCTTATTTGAAAGATTTCAATTACTTACCAAAATCCTTCTGAGGTTTATGCATGGTTTGTTTTACCAGGAAACCAGGGTTTAATCTACAGACATATATTTTTATGCCCTAAAATCAGAGATTTATTTGTTTGAGAGAGAGAGGGACATTTCATATGAGAGATTTAAACAAATATCTAAAGAGCCTGCTGTCATGGTCCATACACAATTAGACAGATTCCCTGAGGGATAAGGGAACATCAGTCTGACCCTGTTAAATTCAACTTTTGCATTCATTCAGTATATGCAATGAAGATGTGAGTATCTTGGTCAAAAATGAATTAAAGTGCTTAGAAACAGCTGGGCTCATCTGGTATTTTACCAGGCATTCAACCTTGCATAGAACCAGGAGAGTAATGCTAAATTTTTTTGTTTTATTTTTTAAAATCCTTGTAAATAGTGTTATACAATTTTCTGGGAAAACAAACCCAACACAAACAAAAGCCCATACAACAGACTACAATAAAGTTTTCTGGTTCTATTTGAAGTACTAAAATAAATTGATATTAATATTAATTGCAAATATAGTTCCTGGATATTCTCTTAAAATTTTAGTGAACCTGGAGAGGAATTTTTATGCCTTGATAGCATAATATCCTTTTATTTTTTTTCTTGTTATTTATAAGTGAGTCTGCGTAGGAAAAAATGTCATCTCATGACACAGCACTGGAGATCTGATCAGGTCGTTTAATCCAGAGACTATTTTTGCAGTAATTTTCCATATGATTTTTCCTTCTGGGAACATCTGGTAGTAACTGTATGCTTTTCATACCAGGAAACCATAAATGAAGAAGGCAGTTGGCCAGACTGCTATGTATTATGATAAGTAATAGTCAGAATGTGCCTCACGTTCGTATGAACACGGTGTATGAGGGACGTTGACACAGAGCATCAGATTTGCTCTCTGTGTATCTAAAATGCACCCTCACAAATGAATACAGAACCATAAGGTTTTGAAGACAAAAAGACTTCTTAAACATTCTAGTTTCTCTCCATGCCAATACAAGAGTGCTTTTTGATACACTGTCAGCTGGGTCGTTGGTTTTTCCCTCCTTCCTTTTGTCTTACTTCACATGTATGTTAAATATTTAATTAGCAGCAAGAAGCCTGTGAAACAGCACTGTGGTACTGGAATGCAGTAGAAGCAACTCTGAATTTCCTGACTGCACTGAAAGGAGCCCAGCTGGTCAGTCCCTCCCGTCCTCTTCCTCCCCCTTCTCAAATCCAACCAGAGGATTCAGCCTTCACATGCCAAGATTTCTGTCTGTGAGCACGCACAGGTTTCCAAGTCAAGCAGTGCCAAGCAGAGACGGCTGCAATTAATACAATTAACAGAAATCCAGCAGAATGCTGACTCCCAGCCTGACTCAAAGCCAATCTGTCCTTTCAGGAAAGGTGACTCCAGCTCCAGATGCAGCCGAGCAGTCCCCGTGCTCCTGGGGCACCCTGTCACAGACAGTGTGGCTCACGTTTCTGGATGCTGTGTGTGTCATGAGCAGCAGGCTCAATGGGAAACTGCACAGAGCAATCAATATCTTCCAGCAATCCATATCTTCGCCTGACCAGAGCTCTTCTAGCAGCTCCGCTGGCAGCGCCAGCAATGATCCTGTGTGTGAATGGGGAGTTTGGTCTTGCCGGGAAGCAGGAACCACCATGGGAATTACAAGGAGGGGCAGCATATCTCAACAGGAAAGTCATCCAGGAAGTCTCATTTCCAAGAACCAGCTGGTAAACAGTTTAGAGCACCCTGTTCACATCTGTAACACTCAGCAATTAATGAGGCACTCATGTACCTATAAAATAACCAATTCAGTCCTGTTTATTTATATCACTGATTGAGCACTTTGTCACTGGCTTTGAAGAGGGGAAAGTAGGCTGAGCCCCAGATACAAAATTAGGGAGTTCTGGCACTGTGAAGTGACCTCTCTCTCCTTTTTAACAAGCACCGGTATTGGTTTTAATTTAATGTCAAAGATGTTGGGAGTGGCCATTAACAGGTAACTAATAGGCTGAAATACCCTAATGTATGAGACAGCTCAGTTTTATACTGTAAAGTTAGTTTACAGCTGCCAAAATATTTGTCAGACAAGCAATGGAGAACCTCAGCAACCTTCCCCACCGCTTCTCCCGAGCCAGGGGCACAGGGGTGAGCGCAGCTCCCAGCCAGAGCCCAGCCCTGCGCTGGGAAGCCCTGCTCAGGCTGTGGAACGGAGCTCGCCTGTCCGCGCCGAGCCGGGACCTGCAGAGACCGGCAACCTTCGGCGGGCTCCGCGTAAGAAGAATACAGCTGCTCTTTTCTAACGGGAGGAAGAAGGAGGCTTTTATGGCTGTCCCTGAAGAGAGCCCTTTTACAATGCTTCGCAGTGTCTAAACAGACCTACGTGCTCTGATCCCACTTGGCAATAATGAAGGACTTGTATTCCTCGGGCTTCGGGGAGCAGCTCGCCCGCCGGGCTGCAGATGGCGGCTCCGGTTACAGCGGCGGCGCCTTAAAAACCTGTGACATTTAAGAGGGGATGAAAATTAAAATTGTCTTTAGCCATTGTCCGTATATTTACCCTTTGCTTTGCTCTGTTTCCATAGCAATGAAAAAAAGGATCACATGCGTCCCCCTCGGAGGGGGCGGGCGGGGGAGGGACGAGCCGCCGTTCTGCGGGCAACCGCGCCCCGCCGTGGATCCGCACGGAGCGCGGTCCGCACACCGCCCCCGGTACCCCGTCCTGCACACCGCTCCCTGTGCTCTGAGAGCAGCCCTGCATCCCTACACACCGCTCCCTGTGCTCCGAGAGCATCCCCACACACCGCTCCCTGTGCTCCGAGAGCAGCCCTGCATCCCTACACACCGCTCCCTGTGCTCCGAGAGCAGCCCTGCATCCCTACACACCGCTCCCTGTGCTCTGAGAGCATCCCCACACACCGCTCCCTGTGCTCCGAGAGCAGCCCTGCATCCCGCACACCGCTCCCTGTGCTCTGAGAGCAGCCCCTCATCCCCGCACACCGCTCCCTGTGCTCTGAGAGCATCCCCGCACACCGCTCCCTGTGCTCCGAGAGCAGCCTCACATCCCGCACACCGCTCCCTGTGCTCCGAGAGCATCCCCTCATCCCCGCACACCGCTCCCTGTGCTCTGAGAGCAGCCCTGCATCCCTACACACCGCTCCCTGTGCTCTGAGAGCATCCCTGCACACCGCTCCCTGTGCTCCGAGAGCAGCCTCACATCCCCGCACACCGCACACCGCTCCCTGTGCTCCGAGAGCAGCCTCACATCCCGCACACCGCTCCCTGTGCTCCGAGAGCATCCCCTCATCCCCGCACACCGCTCCCTGTGCTCTGAGAGCATCTCCTCATCCCCGCACACCGCTCCCTGTGCTCTGAGAGCATCCCTGCATCCCGCACACCGCTCCCTGTGCTCCGAGAGCAGCCTCACATCCCGCACACCGCTCCCTGTGCTCCGAGAGCATCCCCTCATCCCCGCACACCGCTCCCTGTGCTCCGAGAGCATCTCCTCATCCCCGCACACCGCTCCCTGTGCTCTGAGAGCAGCCCCTCATCCCACACACCGCTCCCTGTGCTCCGAGAGCAGCCTTGCATCCCGCACACCGCTCCCTGTGCTCCGAGAGCAGCCTCACATCCCGCACACCGCTCCCTGTGCTCTGAGAGCATCCCTACACACCGCTCCCTGTGCTCCGAGAGCATCCCCTCATCCCCGCACACCGCTCCCTGTGCTCCGAGAGCATCCCCGGACACCGCTCCCTGTGCTCCGAGAGCATCCCCGCACACCGCTCCCTGTGCTCCGAGAGCAGCCCTGCATCCCCGCACACCGCTCCCTGTGCTCCGAGAGCAGCCTCACATCCCGCACACCGCTCCCTGTGCTCCGAGAGCATCCCCGGACACCGCTCCCTGTGCTCCGAGAGCATCCCTGCATCCCTACACACCGCTCCCTGTGCTCCGAGAGCATCCCCGGACACCGCTCCCTGTGCTCTGAGAGCATCCCCGCACACCGCTCCCTGTGCTCCGAGAGCATCCCTGCATCCCGCACACCGCTCCCTGTGCTCCGAGAGCAGCCTCACATCCCGCACACCGCTCCCTGTGCTCTGAGAGCAGCCCTGCATCCCCGCACACCGCTCCCTGTGCTCCGAGAGCATCCCTGCATCCCGCACACCGCTCCCTGTGCTCCGAGAGCAGCCTTGCATCCCCCACACCGCTCCCTGTGCTCTGAGAGCAGCCTCACATCCCCGCACACCGCTCCCTGTTCTCCGAGAGCATCCCCACACACCTCTCCCTGTGCTCTGAGAGCATCCCCTCATCCCCGCACACCGCTCCCTGTGCTCCGAGAGCAGCCCTGCATCCCTGCACACCGCTCCCTGTGCTCTGAGAGCATCCCTGCATCCCGCACACCGCTCCCTGTGCTCCGAGAGCAGCCCTGCATCCCGCACACCGCTCCCTGTGCTCTGAGAGCATCCCCGCATCCCGCACACCGCTCCCTTCTCTCCCCCGAGCCCCGCACACTGCACCCCACCCCGAGAGCATCCCTGCGCGGTGCCGAACTGGGTGCACCGGGTACTGACGATGCACTTTGAGTGAAGGAGTCAAAGGAATTTGCTCCAAGTACTGCCAGCCAGCGCGGGGGTTTGTGTTCCACCACCAAGTCACAGAATCATGGAATGGTTTGGGTTGGAAGGGACCTTTACAGGGCATCCAGCTCCAATCTCCCCCGCCCTGGTAAAGACACCTTCCACTAGCCCAGGCTGCTCGTATCTCTGTCCCACCTGACCATGAACACTTCCAGGGATGGGACATCCACAACTCCTCTGGCAACCTGCTGCACTGCGTCATCACCCTCTGAGTCAAAAATTTCTTCATATTATCTAATCTAAACTCTTTCAGTTTAAAGTCATTAACTTTTGTTCTATTACCACATGCCCTTGGTACTTGGTACCAGTGCTATATGATCTCCCTGGAGCCTTGTTCCAAACCTCTGACCATCTTTGTAGTCCTCCTCTGCGTTCACTCCAACAGGTCCTTGTATTCCTTATGCTGGGAGCCCCAGAGCCGAATGTGGTGCCCCAGCAGGGTCTCACAAGAAAGGAGCAGAGGGGTAGAAATCCCCTCCCTCAGCCTCCTGGACACAATGCTTTTCATGCAGCCCAGGACATAGCTGGCTTTCTGGGCTTCCAAGAGCACATTGCCACGTCATGTTGAGCTTCATCCACCAGCACTCCCAAGTCCTTCTCCTCAGGGCTGCTCTCAATCTGTTCTCTGCCCAGCCTGTATTTGTGCTTGGAATTGCCCTGACACAGGTGCAGCACCTTGCACTTGGCCTTTTTGAACTTCATGGCGCTCCCAAAGGCCCACCTCTCAAGGGCTTCTCTTTGTCCCAGGGGGGGTTTCTGTGAGATTTAGCAATTTTGTACCTAGTGATTATTTACTGCTATTTTTCATCTGTGGCTGTTCCACTTCTTAATAAACAGTTATTTTTTTCACTTGCATCTACCCATATTTAATTTCTCCTCATCAGTGGAAAGCAATTGGTTAAAACTCTAAGAGGAGGCAACTCCTTCCATAGTGTCTACCTACTAAATTGTTTTCAACAAAGACAATCCAGTGGGCCAAATGAAAGAAAAGCTGTTGTCTGACTGTTAGTTCTGTCATCAGCCTTTGCCCTGAATATTTGATGAACTCCAGGGAACTTCTACCTGTCTGAGGCTAAACACAGCAGTTAGTCAAGACCAAGAGAGCATGACAGCTGCCTCCCAATTATCTCTCTGCATCCCACCAGGTATTTTTTGTAGCATCATAGAGGATAAGATGTGGTTCCTATGACTTAGAAGTTAAACTTAATAGGGATGTTAGAGAAAGGACTGTGAAACAAAGAAAAAACCTCCCCTCAAAATAGGAATTGCAATTTTCAAAATTTTTTAGCATTAGTCATTTTCAAATTACTAATTAAACTAATTTTACAACTTTGTTATTACAAATTCTTAGCAAAATTTAGTTGGAAGAGACCTCAGGAGATCATCTAGGCAAGAAAGCAGAGCTAACTTCCAGGCTCTGTCACATTGACATGATATTCAGGACTCTTCTGCAAATTCCAAGGGTGGGGCTCCCCAGGCACCTGCTCCAGTGATGAAAGAAGCCCATGTTGAAAACCTTTCCCATTATATCCAATTTGAATTTTCCTCTTGTATTTTGTGACTGTTGTCCTTCATCCTTTTACTTGCCCCATCTTTGCAAATCCCCTTTATGTTGGGAAAAGGAGGTCCTGGCATGCAGAACAGCAACAAGCATGGGCTGTTTTCCCACTCCCTCAGTCCATGCTTTTAGACCAGATATTAGATGGATGTAGGAAAGGAGAAAAACCAGTTGCAGGCGTATCTCAGATCTGCCTTTCAAAGACTTTAGCATAAAAAATAACCAAGAAACAATGTTTTCTCCTAAGTAAAATGTTGATGGTCATTGCAAAGGAGTGCTTTTATAGAAGAGATTGAAAATATAGCTTTTCTCAAGATATGAAAGAGATTTAGCATAAAAATTAGAAAGAAAACTTTCCTAACCCAGAACCATCTTTTGCTTTAGACATAGTCACATGGTGGACAGCAATATAGTTGCCTCTGGTGCTTACTTTTAAAAGTTTGTTTGGGTATCAGAATTGATAGACAACTGCCCTGATTTTGACAACTGCTGGGATAGAGTTATTTTTGATCCTAGTAACTGGTACAGTGCTGTATTTTGGATTTGGGGTGAGAATAATGTTGTTAACACAGTGATGCTTTAGTTATCACTGAGCAGCTCTTAGACAGTGTCAAGGACTTTTCTGCTCCTTACCCACCTCAACAGCACGGAGTCTGGGGGTGCACAAGCAGCTGGGAGGGACACAGCTGACCCCATCTGATCCAAGGGATATTCCATGGCACACAGTGCCATGCTGAACGACAGAACTGTGGGGTTCTGCCTGGGGGCAGTGACACATTCAGGGATGGGCTGGGCATCAGTCAGTGAGTGGTGAGAAAACTGCACTGAGCATCACTTGTTTTGCCTATTCTTCTATCATGATTATTATTATTATCCCTTCCTTTTCTGTCATACTAAATAGTCTTTATGTCAATCCATAAGTTTTGCCTTTTTTCTGATTATCTACCCCATGCTACTGGGGGAAGAGAGTAAACAGCTCTGGGGTGTTTGGCTGCTTGGTAGGTTAAACCACAACAACAAAGCATCTGTAGTCATCAAATAATTTTTCTTGTTTCTTGGAGCATTAATTCAGCCTGCAGTGAGCTCTGTGCTGTCAGAGCTAGAGTGCAGCTGTTTTCACAGCTGGCTTCTTCAAGGCTAATATGGGAATCTTTATAGTTCACAACTTGTAGTATCCAATTTATGAAACATTCAATAAATCAAGTGCATTGGTGGGAAGAAAGAAACTTTGTATCTAATAGAAAAAAGTTATAGAGACAGAAATTATAAATAATTCGTTGTTTGGAGTGGGTATAGACTAATCTAGGTTTGGAGCATGTTTAAGAACGATTTTGTTTTAGAAGATACTCTTTGCTACAAACATAAAAGTACTCTTCAAGAGCATTTTTCTCTGGTTTCAGATGTATTTCAAACAAACATCTTGTCAGCACTTATTTTAGTGGAGGGATATAGTGTAAGGGTATGAGGAACAGGGTATTTTCATTATTATTTTTCAAGCAGGGATCTAATAGAGGTATATTTGATATTTGGGAATAGATCCAGAGCCCTTTATTAGCCAGAAGTCTTGCACAACTTAGGAGTGTCACCAGTCGTTTATTTTGTCTATATTTAAACAATAAGAAATTCAAATTGCATAGAAAGCCTTTGACCTTCCTTTGAATAAATCAAGGTGGTTTTATTCTCAAACAGCAATAAATTTTGATGCAGGACATGATAAAGAAAGGAATAAAGTTTATTGAGGCTAAAAATAAGTTCTATTAGTTGATCTAGTGTCTTTTTCTAAGGACTGAGAAAAAAAAGCACATGGCATTCATAGCTGTGTGATTTATATGGTCATACATGAATCATCCTGACATCCTGAGGACTGCACAAATTTTTTGCCAAATAGTGACCCCATTTTTGCTTCTGCAGTCATACCTGATGCACATGCTGGTATCTCACATCAAGCTTATTGACTTGCTGTGCATGTGCTTTCAGGAAAATTGTTCTGGTGAAGGCATTACGGATCTATATTTAGGTCTTCTATACAGGCATGAAGCAAAACTCTTGAATTTCATAAAACATCAACTCTACCTCCAGAGCTCGAAGAGAGATTGATGGAATAGCAATACAATTTCAGAAAAAACCACTGCAGGATCAAGGCAGTGATTGTCCCCACGTACTCGGTGCTGGTGAGGCCTTACCTTGAATCCCATTGTCCAGTTCTGGGTCCCTCACTAGAAGAGGGACATTGAGGGGGCTGGGGCAAGTCCAGAGAATGGCAGCAAAACTGGTGAAGGGTCTGGAGCACAAGTCCTGCAAGGAGTGGCTGAGGGAGCTGGGGGTGTTTAGCCTGGAGAAAAGGAGGCTCGAAGGAGACCTTACACTCTCTACAATTCCCTGAAAGGAGGCTGTGGCCAGGGTGGGCCAGTCTCTTCTTCCAGGTAGCAAGGGACAGGACAAGTGAAAATGGTTTCAAGTTGTGTCAGGGGAAGTTTAGATTAGATATTGGGAATAATGTCTTCACTGTTATGATGGCCAGGCAGTGGGACAGGCTGCCCAGGGCAATGGCAGAGTCAATGTCCCTGGAGCTGTTTCAAACACAAGTAGATGTGGCTCTTGTGGACATGGTTTAGTGGTGGACTTGGCAGTGCTGGGTTAGGAGTTGGAATGAATGATCTTAAAGGTCTTCTGGACCCCCAAAAATTCTATGATTCTGTATTTTGAAGATAGTCAGTAAGTCTTAGTTTTGGGACAGGATAGCCTCCACAATTGTCATGTGTACTCTGTGAAAATTTATCTTGGGAAAAAAGGACAGATATAGTCAGACACACCAGGGTAGTCCAAAACAGTCCAACACAGGCTCTTATGTTCAGGAGAAGGGAGAAGAACCTCAGCATTTTCAGCCACTTTTCCAGTCAGGAAATATCTAGCCTATCAAACCTATCTATCCATCAAGCTATTTCTGATCCATGCAAGACTGCACTGCCCATGACTGGGCTAAACCTGCCTCTGTTTAGACACTGCTGGCAATCACCGGCCAGGGCACTGTGAGAACAGGCTGCCAGGAGTATTTAAGGGTAGAATTCCCCAGAGAAAAGATATTTCCTCAATGAACAAAGCAGAAAGAAACCAAGACAAATAAGCCAGACAGCACATCCAGCACTGTGGCCCATATAAACACCCTGCCAGACATGCAGCCGGATGCACTTTGATAATGTGGCCTGTCTGTCTGTCTGTCTGTCTGTGTGCTCCAGACCAGAGCACCCCTTTCTGAAGAGGGCCTCAAGCTTTTTCTTTTTTTGACGTTTTTGTTCCCTAGGCCTCCTGCCATTTGTCTGAGGCTGAAAGACTCCTCTGCCTTGTCTGTATATGTGGTGGAAACAGATGAGTCCCAAGGGAGAGCAGAGTGACCTTTGCACTTCGGCAGCTTGGCAAAAGTGCAGCAGAGCCCTTCAGATCCTCATCCAGAGTCTGGAGGAACCCTAGGATGTTGACAAGGTTCACAGGGGTTTCCTTTCCAGTTCTGCTTTCTGCAGAAAGAAAGTGCTGGTGATCAAATAACAAAAAAATAAATTATGACACTCCCCATTCACTGGCAACCTCCAATAGACAGATTAATAACTCACTGGCACGTTTTTCCTTCTTTATTTTCTTCCTTTCTGCTTACTCCTCAAACTTTGACACAATAGTAGAATGGAAGAGAGATGAAAAAAACTGTATGACTGTATTTCTTTACAAATGATTTGTTAAAAAGCAAGATGTTTCTTGAAAAATCCCAAAGATGATACAAAACTCCACAGCTGGTTAGGAAACTGGAGGGAAACAGCAGTAAATTCACTATAGTTTTGTTCCATGTGGGGTTCTTTTCTCCTTGGGTATCAAATATATATACATACTTCTGAAAAACTCCTGTTTCTTTAAGCTCATGGTCATTCCTGCAATTCAGGGCCATGTTTTTAAACTGAAGAGCAACATGTCAGAAATATATCAGTAGAGTTAACAAAAGTTACTCCAAAAGACCACTGTTCACAACCTTTTTATTCTGTCATGAAACATAGTAAGTGCATTAACTTACACATGGAAGAAGTTGTGAGGGACTTGATTCAATGGACA
Source organism: Cyanistes caeruleus (assembly GCF_971803275.1). Lineage (NCBI taxonomy): Eukaryota > Metazoa > Chordata > Aves > Passeriformes > Paridae > Cyanistes > Cyanistes caeruleus. The sequence goes on from NC_141701.1 coordinate 13,355,655, forward strand.
CAGTCATGATTTTCATGAAGAGTTGATTACATCCCTTCCTCAAATGTTCAATGAAAGAAACTAAAGCAGAGGATATAGGAGAATTCTGGGCTATCAGGAGGTGGTCTATGTGAAAAAAAAGAGTTGAAGGGAAGATAGAACAGAGCTCAGATTATTCCCTAACTGCAAGTAGTCATGGCTGAACCCAAGATGCCCTTGTATGGGTCCTCAAATATTTGTGAAAACTCTGTCAGAAGTCAGTCACACAAACAAGACAATGTGTTTAATCATCTTTGAAGGTCTTGGAGTTAAGGTCTCCTAAAACTGGTCTTCCTCTAGTCTTGATCCTCACATTAGAGATCCCTAGCAGCCTTGAAATAGCATATAAAGCTGAATTTTATTGCCATTCATTTATGAATTACCAGCTGAGTGATGAATGGAGAAAGTGCTCACAGTAGTGGTAAGACAGGTCAGGATTATCTTTTGTATTTGCAGCTTCTCTCTAATTCCTGTGCAAACCAGCAGGATATTTATTCAATTCATTGAAGTGTGGCTACTATATCATGCACTAGATAAACATTTATCTACATGGTCCAGTTCTTCCTCCTGTTAGTCTTCTGCACTAGAGGAGGAGGAGAAGGAGACAGGCTCTGAGTGAATATGAGCAAAATCTGTGGTAGGTTAGAATCCAAGAACACAGGAGGAGACAACAATTAGAAGCTGCAATGAAGAATTACCATGTGAAGCCTCAAACTGTACTGAATTTAGCTGGCATCTAGGCCACACAGACACAGACAGCCAGAGAAGCACTTCAGCTCCCCCAGAAATTAGAGTGGGCAGATCTTGTCAACAACTTAATAGGAAATCCTGCCTGGAGTGGCAGTTCACTTTTCATTTGCTGGGAAGTCTGACAGAGCAGAGATAAGGTGTTTTTACCATGAGGCAGCAGCTGGGCCAAGGCTGGACAAAAGCAATGTTCCTGTTTCTACAAAGAGATCTTTGGGACACTTTGGAGGACACTTCCTTGATATCAATGAAAGTCAATACATTTTTTCTTATTTAAAAACCAGACATCTCCATTGAGCTCTAGGAAGCTGAAAGTAGCTGTAACAACCAGAGTCACAAAAAGAAGGTCCTTCTTTTTCCTGTTGTTAAGCAGTTACAGGCTTTGTCTTGGCATCATCTCTTTGTCCTGCTCCACCTGAATTCATGCCAAAAAAAGAGCCAAAAATAACTATCTGGTGAGAACTTGCTACACAGAAAAAGGTCAGAGGGACTTGGATTTCTGCAATTCTAATCCAGTTTCTGTTAAGCCACACAATGGAGTTGCCCTTCAGTTGCAGCTGCGGGCCAAGTGATGGCAGACGCTGAACAAATGGATTGAAAAGGACGATCCATAAACAGAGCCACCACTACCCTTCCCAAAGTAAAACTGAATAAAGGGCAAGAGAGAACACCTGGGTACAGGCAAATTGCAGAGACAGCAAGACCTTCACACCACTCTGCTGAGTGCAACATGGCCAACTTCTCCCATCTGTGCAACTACATTCAAGATTTAGGGAGTTTGCAGGTTTGGGTTTGCAGAAGGGCTGCCTGATTTGCAAGAAATGAGATTGAGACCAAGCTGTCTGCAATTTTTAAAGTCAAGCTAATCAAACATAATATGTAGATTTTTTGGAAGCAGGAGCAATATTAAGTAATTTTAGAAGCTAAGGCTTCAACAGCTTTGCCTGAAATTCTTTTCACCTTATTTTGGAGAAAAAGCACAAAATTATGCGGGAGAGAAAATTGTAACCTTAGAGGTGGGCAGTGAAAGATGTTTATTTTCACTTATGCAATAAATAGATAGAAGTAAAAATGTCCTGTGAGTGATGAAGTGATGTGATAGAAAGCCCAGGCTCTCTTTTGTCTAGTCCTGGGTGGTAGAAAAGCGATTTGCAAAGGTACAAACCACTGGTTTATTCTAGAGAATCGGTTTATTCTGTGTTTATTCTAGCTGTCTAGATAGACAGCTGGTTTATTCTTGAGGAACAGCTGTTCCATATAAAATTCTATGAGTGATATCCTCTGGAAAAGGATGGCAACCTTTGGAAAAGGCAGGCAAGTGGCATCAGGAGACCTCTGGGGTTGTGGCAGAGAGGACTACTGGGATACTTAATGGAAAAAAAGAGGGTAGATAATGAAGGGAAAGGAAATGAGAGAGTGTGGGGAACACAGGGGCAGGTTAGCAGAGGTCTGGGAAGCTTGCAGATTTCACAACAGAAGGTGGAAGAGACATGAACCCTAATTTTGATAAACTGAACACAGCAATAATTCATCCAACTGACAAGAGCTGGGACCTTTAGTTTGTGCTTCTGGGAGTGTTTGGAAATTTCTCAGTGTTTCAGAACACAACAGATATCAGATCACAGAACTGTATATAACAGATCCAGTTGAAGCTTGAGGGAAAAGAAACAGACTCTTCAGAAAAAATTTTAAAAAAAAAAAAATCTAAACCATTACAGTAGTTTGAAAGTATTTGGAACAAATAAACCATTGGACCAGAGCTGCGGTATTAAAATGTGCATGGTAAATACATTCAAAAGACACTGTGTTGGTGCTGCCTTGTATCAAACATACCTAATATCTGGCATATCTTTAAGACATTACACAGCAATGACAGAGAATTGCTCTGATGAGCAGCTGAAAAACTGAGAACTCCAACATGGGGTGCTGTTACAGCAACATAGCAGAGAGGAGTGGTGCAACTTAACACTGACCTTTTTTTACACCTTCTTACACTGAAGAATCCAACATAAAATACCACAAAGTGTCAAAAGATTGTTTGGCAAGTTGGCTTCAAGATGAAAAAAACAGCTTGGTTTGACTGAAGCTTGTCAAATATTTCAGCAGTCCTTTTCAGAGAATGTGGAGACCGTGTTTTCTGTGCAGTTTGTCACTCTTCAGTGCATAGTAACATATGGAGAGTTAAGGCAAGATCAGTTTTGACACACTAATTCCTGCTTTTAAAATGATGTTATTGGCCTACCTCTGGTGGTGGTTTGGAGAGAGGCAACAAAGCAGCAAGGAGGCAATAACATAAACCACCTAATTTTCCTACTAGGAGAAATATTACTAGGCCACGTGAAAGACCATACTCAGTTTCTATTTCTTACATTTGTCTCACAAACAGAAAGGGATTTTTCATGGTCATAACACAGTTTCTACTGGCCATGCATCTGCATTATACAGCCAACGAGGAGTTCAACGTGCGGACTTTGTTACCTGAAGACAGCTCTTCACCTCCAGAGGCTGTGAGAAATTCCCAGTGAAGCCAACAGGTCCAGAGTTCATCTCAACAAATCTGCCTATCTGTCATTCTCCAGCCACTGGAGAGACACAGATGAATTTGACTGGTCTGAAAATGTACCACTGCCTGCTCTTAGCATCACTTTTCTCCTCAGGATGAGTGACTCTCTTGGAAGTATTTATTTTCTAACTATAGAATGAACAACGGCTACCTTCGATTAGAAGCCTAACTTTTAAACAGATTGGAAAAGGTGATGTGATTTCTAAGATTCATTAAATTTTCTGGGTGTGAAATGGCCTGGAGACATCTTGTAACAAGCTTAAGTGAGGATTGCCTAGCTTTTGACCACAGAGACTTGAAACTGGTAGGATGGCTCTATTGCACAGACAAACAGCAACAAGACCAAACAGTATTGGGAAATTCCACGTTGTATTGCACGAAATGTTCCCTCCACATAATTGTGTTGCTAATGGCTGTGTGCACATATCTGGAATGGCTCTGAGTGTAGGATAGCTGATCCCATGCAGGAAGAAAGATGAGTGTGTAGCATACTGAGATTTTAGTCCAATCTTCCGAGGAAAAAGTCTTGTTTGATCAGACTCTGTGTGTGTCTGTCCCTACAGCAAATTTTTGAACGATTGGCCAATTTTAAGAAAACATGGCAGCAGATTACTAGTTCCAAGAAAACAGACAGGTTGGTAGGGTAATTCTAGGTGCAGAAAGTCTGCATCAGCACTTTAATCCTTGTTAGTTATAGCAGATCCAGATGGAGAGCACACATTTTGTAGGACACACATGAACAACTGAGAAAAAATATGTACAATATTTCCACTTCACTGGAGGAACATAACAATTCAGCCATGAAACCATTGCACTTATGTGGACTAACTGCATGGGAATATAGGGCTCAGTGTGAAAATATTCATGCCTTGAAGCTTGAAGGCATAGAGAGCTCTTTAATACATTGACAGTTATGGTGGGAGTACAAAAGAAAAGGCTTTCCTTGGGCTTGTGAAGAGGAGGCTGTTAAGGTTGATAGCGGCCAAGAGCTTGCTGATCATGCAGAGCCTGCAGCACACATCCTACAGGATGCACACACGAGCTTGCCTGCACATAGCAGCTTCTCACAGCTCTACTGCAGAACCAACAAGGGGATGATAAGAGTGGTTATTTGAGATAAAGCACTTCTACCACCAGGCCTGAAAATTCCACTGGGGTTTGGAAGTCAGAGTGTATACTCGTATTATCCCAGGTTCCTGCTGATGTACCACTTCCAGCAGTGAAAAATAAAAGATGGTTGGAGACAAATTCTAACTTCTGCAAGTCTTGCTTTGCTTCCTTGTCTTTTGATCAGATCCCAAGAGACTTTCTGTCCTTGCAGAGGGCCAAGTCAGAGAAGCATTTAGCCTTGCATCTACGACTTGCTTAACAGTTCTTTGAAAACAAATCAGCCAAACCCACAATTTTCTATAGTGTTATAAAGAGAGCTCTGAGGAGTTAACTCATGATTACTGATTTCATAAGCAGAGGTGAGGAAAGGCACATGCAGAGGAATACACATTTTGCATGGAAGGATAATGTTTCAAGCCACATTTTCCTTTAAAGTCCATTGTGTCCACAAAGAACTTCAAGAATTTGCAGAAAGCAAGGCTGAACAGGAAGACTACAGTTTTCCCTACTTTACAGCAGCAAAGTGTAAAGTCATTATTAACTCTGCTTTTTTTCTTATTTTACGCCCAAGACTAACTGTCCATCTTGGCCAGCACTCAGAAAATTACAAATTTTCCAGGAGTGGATTTTCTGTTGTAAACTCCTCAGTGTAGAAATCACCTATCATTTTAATAGAATATAGCTTTTAATAGAAGTAAGAACAAAAATAAAATAGAAATCTCAGGCTTTAATTTGGTGTCTCTCTGGTCTCTCTCTTACATCCCAACTTTTTTTCAGAGACACATGTAGCATTTTAGGTCAATTGAACAGGAGAGCATGAAGAAATGAGGGACCTAAATAAGCTTTGTTTTGCTTCAGACAAATTCATTTTATCAGTATCCAGTTTGTCTGAGGCCATGGGGACAAATCCAGCCAAAGAATGTTGAAGTTTGGTCCCACATTTAAGATACTCCTTTTTTACAATAATAATGATAATGATAATGACAACAACAACAACAACAACAGCTGAGGTGCAGCTCACCTAACTCTCCCTACAGCCTTTCTCTGACTTTTCTACTCCTTTGGTGAACACTCAGTGTCAAGATGGTCTTACAGGAAGGAAACAGCCGGTATGTCACAGGCTGGAGATTGCTGCTTTAAATGGAAATTGACCTAATCATCAAGTTTTAACTTCTCCAAGTGAGGGATTTTGTTGTATCCAAAATCTTCCTCAATATTCTTTCACTTTGTGGCCTATCATGTTTACAGAAATCAAGTGGATATAGAATCTCTCTATGAAAACATACACAGATTTAATCATTGAATGTAACTCCTTTGGTTCCCTTTTGGTTTGGAGTCTTAACCAGAAAATGACATATTTTCATTCAAGCATTCCCTCAGGTTTTTTTTTTTTTTATGACTTCATCATTGTTAAGCATTTTTGCAAAGGACCAAGACAGTATTTTTCAGAAATACTATTGAGATTTTTTTTGACAGGTTTTCTGAGTTGGTCTGAGATTTTTTTTATTATATCAGATGAATTGTCTCTAGATTCAACTCTTTAATATTTAAATATTTCAATTCTATTGAGTTTGTCAGCCATGAAGGTCATAAAATAAAAGCAAAATCAGGAAAACCACAGACATTTCTATCAATATAGTCAGAAAAATTGTTTCTGACATTGTGGTTCTAGCTATCTACTTCAAGATAACTGTCCTCTCCACAGTCCTCTTTCTTTTGTGGAAAATTGTTTTAAAATTAAATACACTTATTTCACAATAGAGAAATTATGTAAGACATGAACTACTTGTCAGTCCTATAGACATTTTTATTCAAAACAATGTTTCAGAAACAAAATTGCACAATGCTCTGAATGGTTTCCTTCACTGTTTTTGCTGTTATTTAAGTACTGAATTTAACAGGTGACACAGATGAACAGAAACTTTTACCTTTGGTGGAATGTTATCTGGTATATACACGAATTTTCATTTGGAGGCAAGTTTTGCGACATGTTCCCAGCATTTCTAAGTATTTAGTGAGACCAAAAACAAAGGGTGGGATTCCTTCCTAAAACATCACCTTCCCAAAACAGGAGATTAAACTGGAATTCCAGCATTCATTTACAAAAGGAATAAAAAACTATTTTCATATCTAGTTACTACAGTCACAGAGGAAAGCTGGAAATCTTGGCTCAAGGCAAGAAGCCAGACAAGCACAACTGCTTGCTAACTAGTTATTTTGTGTTGGCTATGCTTTGGAGAACAAATCTGTAATTTTTAAGTAGCTGGGCCTGACAATACCAGTTTTGGGATACGATGTAAACAGAGCAAGTGTAAGGACTGCCCGCTCCATCATGTTCTGGCTGTGTTCATAGCAGCACAGGCAAAGGAAGGGGAAAGTATTTCAGTGTTGAGAGTTTTTTCATTGAAGACTGCAGCATAGTTTGGGTGTGAATAATTGCAGTTGGAGGCACGAGCAGCCAGGGTAATAACCCAAAGCCCTGCTGGGTTAAACTAGGGACATGCACAAGCCATCTGCTGCGCAGATGGGAGCAAGGATGGGCCCATGCCCTGATCTTCCACAAATTTAAGATTCTCCCTGGTCATTGAATAACAGATGAAAGGATGTGCCTGTAGGTCGGAAACCCACTGCTTCCATAACCCACAGTAAATCTTATATATAAAGCACAGGTAAGTAATGCTTCCCAAAGACACCTGTCTCCAAAAAGAGTAAAGGAGGAGAGAGAGCAATCCAGCACAAGGTCATATGCCCATTAGCCCAAAGATCTGGACTTGCAGCTCTGGTTTATGTCAGTAGAAAATCCAAGATGCCATTCCCAAGCCTTCTGTACCCTCTCTGGAACAAGCAGCAAGTTTCTCCAGCTCTGCAGACCTGAGTTGCTTTGTCTAAAATAAAGACTGTGATAGTGATATAACTTTCTGAGCCTCTTCCTTGAAAGAAGGGTGCTAAACACATGCATAAGAAAATCTAAATAACACAGAAAACACTGATGAGAGACCATGGCTGAAAACAAGGCAGAAAAGTTACAAGTGAGGATAATACAGTAGGGAAATCTACAGCTGTGAGAGGGAGGGGGGTGTGTGAAGAAAAGATAGTTTTTATTTGAAACACATGTGTGCTGCTTAATCATGGCTGGAACCTGGGATCGGGTGAGACTGTGTAGTGGAGAGAGGGTGGCAGACACAGGGAAATTATTTTTTATTTCAAACAGATGTATTAACAATGGCCTTACACTGATGAAACTCAATAAAGAAGAGATTTAAAAAGGGGTATACCGTGATGGGAATTTGTAGCTGGGAGGCAGAAGGTAAAATGACAATTTGCAATAGTGTGTAATCAGTGTGTGCTCTTGGTGCAGGAGCAGGGTGGGACTGCAGCTGCCAGAGCAAGGGAAGGGAAAAGCCTGAATGCTGTGCCAGCAGAAAATGGGAAGAAGGAATAGGCTGGTCCAGTAGGAAGGGAGGAGGAAACACATGGTCAAGGATGTACATTTATATTTACAAATAACACCTCACAAAGCTAAAATTCTTACTTTAATTTGCCACATTAAAGAGATGTTTTCAGTTGTGTAACTGTTTTGTCTCTAGTTATGAGATGTCTTATGCCTTAGCATTTATAGATTGATGCCTGAACATGATCCTTGTGTTTTCATAAATTCAAGATCTTTCTCACTCAGTGTGAAGTTAGAATTTCGCTTCCTCTTCACAATTTTTTTTATTTGCTTCCTTATTTTTTTAACATTGTGTTAGAAACTTATGTTCCTCATCTGGTTTAAGGTGAAAGCTGTTATCAATTTTGCCTCCCTGGGGAATCTCCAATCACAAGTAACAAGAGATTTTACTTAAAAACATAAACACATATTACCATGAGCAAATGAAAACCAAGTTCAGTAAGGCAAGATCTGAATAATATACCTACGACTGCAGCAGAAAATTGATGAAAACCACAGTTATATAGGTAACACATTGAAAACTAAATATCTACACCTAATTTAAATTTTAACTTTGAGGATGCCAGCAGAAAAAACGAAGGTGAAAACATCTTCCCCAGTTTCAGAGGGTACCCAGAAGTGTCCAGATGAGTGCAAGAAGTCTCAGCCTTCATGAGCACCGGTGAAGATCTCATCAGCAGTGTCACTGCAGACTAGGGTGGGATGCCATGCCTGCCGTGCCAGCTGTAGCTGTTTAGGCTAGGATGAAATTAATCTCGCTGTATCCCCTTGACCACATCAACTTTTGCTTTCTCACAGAGCTGTGTTTTGTAAGATAGGAAGACACACAACACTAACGTTTTTAAGCACCCAAGGTCTCAGTGCACAGCCAATAACAAAGCACATGCTCAGCTACCATAGCTTGATGTATATGATGATGTGCTAGACCTAGAAAAGTCATTGCATCGCCAACTCTGTCATAAAAACAGCTGAATTTTCAAAAAACTTCCAGATAGGCCACAGCCATAGAGCTGCACAAAAATAAAACCATGATCCAATTAATGCTGCTTTATTCTCATCCAGGGGTGAAAAGTGCATTTTTCCAGTGACTTGCCACTGACTCAATAAACAGAAGGAACTAGAAGTGCATGATGCTGGGCTGCCCTGGAACAGGATATAGCTGCTCTGACCCTCCAGGGTATAGACTCCCACTTCAGGGGCCCTCTGTTTTGCTCCATGATCTGAAGACAGATATCTGAAGGCTTTTTTAGAGACAATTTTTTTTTTCCCCCTATGCTTTTGAATATCAGAGAAAAAGTACAGATTACAAAAATAAATTAGTATTTAAAGGCGATTTCTGGGTTTGATAGTTTTCCTGTCTTTTTAAATAGCACTGCCAGCTTGCAGCAGAAGGCAAAGTAGAAATCCATGGGAAAGCAAACCAAAATTACATTTGAGAAAAACTGTTTGCTATCAGCTTCTGCTGGTTTCAATCCACTGCATGACTCGAACAAGGCCATTTCGTGCTATAGGTTTTCCTTTCAAAATCCAGACACAAGGGAAGTGCTTGTCAAAAATTATTAACATCTTAAAACAGGGTTTACTATAGACAAAGACATTAAGATACATTCAAAAATGCCCATATGCATTATAAAAGTTGGTGAAATGTGAATTTTCCAGTGCTCAGAAATGAGAAGTGTATACTGCATGTTTCTCTTGGGACAGATTCACCAGCAGTGATTTGAACTGAAAGAAATCTCCTTCACTTCTGCAATCTATAATGAAGGAAAACTGAGCTGTTAGTTAAAGATGAAGGTAAAAGCCTGACCCCAATGAAATTAATGGGAATTCTGCCATTGATTTCAAAGTGGCCAGTGTTTCAACCAAGATATAAACTTTGTTTTGTTCTGCCTCATTCTGGGAATTACTCAGGAGCAGTGCTATGTAGGAATTTTTTTTTTTTTTGATGCTCTGCCCAAATTGAAAAAAAAAAAAAAGAAAATAATCTTCAGCCAACCAAAACCCATTGTTTATTTTGCTAAACCAACAGAAACTCAGAATGCGTTTTTTGTCAACAGAGGTATTTCTTCAAACACAAAATTTATTGTTTGTGCAACTCAAATCTCTCAGTCTTCTGTCTACATTTATTATCGAAAACAGTTTTTCAAGCAAAACCAAATAAATGTCTTTGTTTAAAGATGTCAAAACAAATTGTTTAGGATTTTCTAAATCTTTTATCACCCAATGCTTTTGTCCAGAACCACTCACTAATATCAAAAAGGATTCCTTTGGGTTCTTCAGGAACATCACGTTTTTTGAATAAACTCCTTTTCTGAGAACAAACCAAAATAAAACAAACAAACAAAAAAATCTCTTCAGGATAACTACATGGTCAGAATTGTAAAGAGAATTTAAATCAACTTTGAAAGAATGATCATATTACAACTACTTATCTGATAATTAATGCAAATAATATTATGAATATTAAAAGTTAGGATTTATTTTTCATATGAGCCCCAAATGAGAGAGGAGAGAGAAGGAACATTTGATGCAAACAACAGAATCAAGCACATTTGAGATCCTAGTGCTTCTAGTCCTGAAAATATGCTTACTTCTAATTGTGTGATAAACTTCCCTGAAAGGTCTCCCATTTCATTCAATTATGGACTTGAAGGAGCAGTGTCACAGTAGCAGATGGACATGCACAGGGTCATAGCATCACTACATAACCCAACTGCAGATATGTGAACTGGCATGGGTTCAGGGTTTGGGACTGACAGGGACTTTTGACCTTTTTGCTTTTTGCTTTTTTTTTTTTTTTTCGTTTGTATGTCAGCATAATGTAAGTTTGAGCAGTTCAGACTTTACACAGCTCTAGTAGAAATGGAAAGTCCTAACCACAGATTAAATCATCTGTATTGTATTATGAATAGTCAGCTCTGTTGAGAAAGGACATTTGACTTTGCAATGTGGTAGATATTAGCAAACACTTAAGAGAAACCACAAAACTTCATGTATTTGCCTGGAGTAAGCCTGCAACATCTGCTTGAACCCTTCTGGGTCTACACTGTTAAGAACATAAGTCAGCTTGTTGGTCATTCCTCTGAACTTGAAGCCAGATGAGCAAATCCAAGCCATTTCATGGTACAATCACTCTAATCATTTCAGCATGGTTACTAGGTTTTTTTGCAGAGGACATGAGCTTCAGAAAAATATTAGGCAGCATTTGCTACACTTCCCTCCCTCACAAAGATTAAGTTGTGTGAGTTGCAGAGCTCTGAGGAAAAAGCCCATCTTATCTGTCTGTCTGGTTTATTATTTGTTTATTAGGTCACATTCCCAGGCCTCACAGTTCAGTTTCATGTATTTAGCACCACTGACTTTCTTCTTCATGACCTGAAATTGCCCACTTTGAATTTTTACCCAAAGAACTTGCTATTGTACATACATATGAATTACAATTTATAAGGATACTTTCCTATTGTATAATTGTTTTCATAACAGCCCTGGGTGTACAAATATCTCTGCTGGGTGGAACTGGATTTGTCCAGCTGGCAAGGTCAGCCCTGACAGGTGAATGAGAAATGTTTTCTTCAGCTGTTGGCGTTTGTTGGATGCTGTTTCTAAAGTCACATGGTAGACACAGAAACCAGGGATTACCACACATAACAACTGTGAGAGTAGAGGCAGCCATAATCAAATGGCCATATTTATACAGAATTACTGATATCCGAGTCAGCCTGCCAAATTTTAAAGACAGGCTCCAATTCTACATAGCTCACAGTCCAAAAATGACAAAGGATGGCAAGGGATGACCATAGCCAATGATGTATAGCAGGAATGAGAGAGATTTACAGGAGATAAAAACCGGATTTGTTTTATATGTTTTCAGCTGTCTTTTTAGCTATTGTTCAAATCTCCCCTTTTATTCCACTTATTTGTTTTGGAACATTTATGTTTCTTCCTCACACAGGTATAAATTAATGGTAATGGGAACAAAATCTATTGTCCACTAAAGACAAAAAAAGAAATTCTCTGAGTAAAGAATGAGAAGTTTTTCCAGTTCTGTGTCATTTTGGAAATAATATTTTCCATGTGTCTGCACACAACTTTCTGGTTTGAAGTAAGGTAGGCAAAGTAATGTTTCTTGAAATTGGAGTGTTGATGTAGTAAAGATATATTCTTGGGGGAAATTTTAAAATCTGATCCAAACACTTTATATGGGAATTTGGTCAAGGTTTCAGGTGCTGAAATAAAGTTAGAATTAGATTTGTCAAGAAAAATCTTTCTGTATGAAGTAAAAATTCCTAACCCTCCTTCAGTTTTCTTCTAGTTAGCAAAACTGAGAAAATTGAAAAAATTAAAAAATACCTTTCTTTTTTCCCCAAAAGAAAAAACTGGGAGAGGAAGAAAGAACAAAAAATAAATTGAAAATTCCAATATGCTTTAAACATTCTCTTGTAACTAAAAGAATTAAATTAGTTTATGTTTCAAAAATGCTTTTCCTCACAAAGACCACTTTTAGAGCTCTGCAAGCACATGGGTATCTCATACAAACAACAGCAATGACTGGGTATGAATGAAGCTGAATAAATTCTCTTCAATGTTCATCATAATCAAAAGGAGTTCTTATAAAGAGTTGGATGCCTTTCAGTAAAGTAAGAAATCTTATATTTTCCAATTATCATTTGTCAAAAGGAGGCAGCCAGGACCATTTCTTTCAATGCTTTCCAGAAAAAAATAGTTTGGGCCCAAGTCTAAACAAAAGGATTTTGCTGAAAAGAAACTGAGAAAAGATGTGGTTAAATGAATATAAATTTGAGTTAAAAGCAAACAATTATATCATTACACCAGCACAATTAGTGACAAAAGTTGAAAATCTCAACAAGTACAAACTAATGATCAGTATGATCAAAAGGAAAGGTACAGAAAGTCAGCAAAGATGCAAATGCTGGCAGTGTTCACTTGTGCTGTAAAGAAGCAGCAGCAGAACCAAGTGCTGAAACCGTGGTGTTGAGTGACATCCTGCCTAGCACAAACCTTCAAGAGAATTTGCACGTTGTAGAGACTAAAATGGAGTGCTCTGGTGGCTTCTGAGCTGCAGCTGCCCCGGGGATGCCCTGGGGTGAGGGGGTGCAGGCTGTCCTTCAGTGCCCACATGGACACATCTCCTCCCTCGGGCATTCATGAAATGCCAGGAATGAGAGAACTTGGGTTTAATCTGTCAATCCTGTTGGTTTTTCAAGAGCATGATTTTTCCAGAGGAACATCTGAAGAACTGAACACAAATACACAGACATTCTTCCCTGTTTTGAGTTTGGTTGGATGTTTCCTTTTTTTCACATCTCGTGCCCTATTTCTGCCACCTGGGGGAGAATATTTCAGCTGTTACAATTATTCCTTGACCCTTCACAACTACAGGAGGAGGACATTTGATCCCCACATCATTCCCTATAGAAGGCAATTCACCTGGAACTTGTGGAAAAGTCTATTCCAGATCCTGTTGATAGTTTCAGGAGACCTACACTGTTGGCTTGTTTTCCTTCTGAGCAAGAAAAAGATACAAAAATACAAGTGCAGTGAATCAAATGATCAGCTGTTTACTCTCCAGTTCTGAAGGCACCTCCCAGATTATTGCTTATTGTTTCTGGACAACTTTTATCTGTTCTTATCACCCCTTCAGCATCACAAGGGAATCATTGCAGACGGCATCCACAACTCGTACATTACATATTCCTCTCACAGCTTCAAATAAAGCCAATTCCTAATATCTAATAAAGAAACCTTACAAAGAAATATCTTCCTCTGGAGAAATGATCCTTAAATGTAGGTACTACAGCTGGAGGTCTAAAAGAGAAAGAAATGAAAACTTCCCCCAGGAGGAAATGCAGAAATGCTTGATGATAAAACAGGGTGGATGAGCAGTCTCAAAATTAGTCATTGGATCTGCTGATTGATTGCAGATAACCACAATAGGATGTGATGTTGTGCTTGTGTGAGCAGCCCACAGCACAGCAGGTTATGGAGGAACATTGTGCACATGTGTTTCATGCTGCAGGAGTGACTTACAGGCCATCTAAGCATCACACAATTGCTCAAAATTAATGGCCCTCCTGGTCTGCTAAGGGCTCTGTCACTTTGGTTGCCAGCCACCACCTCACTCAAGAGCAGTTCCTTTAGCTCCAGGAGGGGATTTAAGGGTACAGTCCCCTTCCAGTTCAATGTGATTATCTCAGCAGGTCTCAGTTTGATTTGGCAGATCTGCTTTTTTTCAAAGAAAATAAGAAAGTTAACCACTGATGAACCGCTTGTCACAAAGCAGGCTATTCATGTAGAAAAATAATGGAAATAGAGCTTACATGCATGAGGATCAGGCACCACCTTCAGCACAGGTCTCTCTCAAATGTTTTACAAAATTTTGTAAGCACTTGGAATCAATATGAAACATTATGGAAGTGTTTAATGCAGGTCCTCTCTTTGTTATTTTTCTTTAAAAAGAAAGCCAATAAAAATCAATTACTCAAATAACCAAACAAAAGCCTAAACAAAAACAAAACCACAATTTTGTTCTTCCCCTCCTTTAGAATGAAATTTTCAATGCTTAAGGTTTTGACCCATTAATCTGCAGATGCTCTTTTGTAGAGATGGCATTGCCTGTTACATGAAACATGCCTTTAGACAGAACAAGTTTTCTTCCATGTATATTTCTATTTGTTTTCAGAACAAATCATACTTGAGAAGTCATAAAGACATTGCCTAAAAACGTTTCAAGGTCTTTTGCTATAAATTAACCAGAAATCTGCTTCTCTCAGATATTTGAAAGTTAAGTTGGATATTAGTGCCAGTGTGCCCTTCATAGCCTGCAGAGGAGGAATGGTCTGCCTCCAGAGGGCACAGAGGACATGTGCCAAATTTTAGATTAAGGCCAGATCCCACCCTAGATTTCCAGTTTGATTTTAGCCCAGCTCAGAGAGTTCATACATTTTTAGGATACAATTAAAATCAGAATTTATTCATTTTTTCCTTCATGACCCATGCATCTGCTTTCATTTATTTCATTATTTCATTTATTAAATGCCACCAGATTCTCCAAAAACTTAATGAACTTAAGCTTTAAAAGAAAAAGAAAAAAGTTGTCTGAGGGACAGTGGGAAATTGTAAGTGCTGAAAGTCTCTGTAATTTCATCCCTAAAGTTACATGTCTTGCAGAAAAGAATCAAAATCTTCTTAATAGTCCAGTGCCATGAATAATTCATGATAAGAAACTTGTCTGAACCCAAACTACTGTTTTCAACACGCCCTTTGCCTGATTTGGCAGTTCAGCTGATCTCAATATCTGATTTTGTCCTGATTCCCGTGGAATAAAACCAAATTTCCTTTTCCAAAAGGCTCCAGGTTACATTCTGAGGTTTAGGCTGCCTTTTACTTCTAATGCCTATGGCAGACTGAAAAATACCAGAGTACAAATCAGATTTCTTTAGGTGTAGACACGATGTAACCGAATGTTTAAAGAAATTGATACCTGAACCAGCAACATGGACTTTACTTAGCCATTGCATTTTGCTTCTAGACATCAAAGAAATTTAGGAGAAGGTCTGAAGTGAGACTAGAGTGTCTAAAGCAGAAGCCAGGTAGACTTTTTAGGTGCAAAAAGCCAAATTGTTTATAAATTCCCTCCCTTGGTTCTGTGTTAGCTACTGCCTTTGGCTGGCCTGAGAGCATCAGGTCTGTGCTGCTCTGCACCACCTCTTTCCCTCTGAGGGCCACCCCAGGCCGGGGGAGACAGAGGGAAAAACATTGAAAAATCAGGTTCCTCCAAGCCAACCATCAAACAGTTTTAGTCCCCGACCAAGTGAAGACTGCAGAGAGGCAGAAAAAGCAGTAAGTATGCATTTCTGAAATCAAGGTAGTGCCCTGCATTTGGCCAGGAAAGGTGGGAATACTCTCATCTGCAATGTAGTGCAGGGAGCAGGCAAAGCAAATCCTTTACAAGTGTGCTCATTAAAAGCACTGTCTGTAAAGTCCTGGTGCTTGTCAGAGCTGAGACTCAGCTTTTGAGATACTATTCATCCTACAAATACAAAAGTCTCCAACCATTATTAGTAAGCCCTGTGCCAGCAATTGAATTGGAGACACCTCTATGCACTGAGAGCTGCAGCCAAAGGGGCAGCCAAGCCAGGCCTTTGCACCTGAAAAGATTTTCATTAGGAATTGAATTACTCTTGGACACATTTACTTGCTTTGGTTAAACAGTCATGTTGTGCAATTTCCCCTTTCTAAATGCAGTTTCCATGCACAGCCTGTTATCAGAGAAGCACTGACACAAATTCTGGTATCACAGATTCAGGGGAGGGTTCAGTGTTGCATATGCATAAAAACAGTAACCAAATTTCCAGCTGGATTGGTTGGACTTTCATGTAACAGTTATTATTTAAAAAGTGGTTCTCTTTACCCAATCACTTGTAAGTATCATAAGGGTCCTCTTGATGAGTTTCATTATTTTTAAAAGGGCTACCTAAAAGCCCTTTTCAGAAAGTAATTGGGTTCCATGTATAAGCCCTGGGAGCATGGCAAGTACTAGGCACGTGTCCATTTGTTAAGGTGTTGTACTTGCTTTAGAAGAGCCAAGAGAATATCCACACATGAACTTCCTTGAGAAGGTTACTTTTTTTTCCCCCAAGCTAATAAAAATCTACAAATGTTCTGACATGTTTTTTGTGTGAGAGATTATTTGTCGAGATCCAGGCAAAGATAAAACATTTATGAACTGGGACCTGTACCTGCAGTTTTGATAACCATAATGATCATTACAAGGCTTAACAAACCTTCTGCTCTAGGGCTTCAATTAAGTGTCTCAGTAAAACCATCTTTTAATTCATTGAAAATATTTCCAGCAGCTTCAGATGGAGTTCCTTAAGCTCCAAGCCTGACAAAGACTTTTCTCACCAGTGTAAATTATTGCTGGGCTGGAGAGCAGCTTTACCACAAGATAATGTTTCTTCATTTACAATTACCACTACTGATTACTTGGTAAGTGTCACAGAATGAAACAATAGCCTAATGTAATGAAATATATTTTCTAAATCAGAATAAAAATTTATCCAAGGTAAGCTATAAAAATTGAAAATGTATCATGAAAGAAAGCCATTTTCAATTTCATGGCTTAAGTTTCTTGGTAAAATATTTGTTTCCCATATATTAAAAAGAAATAATGAGTAAACAAGAAAATTGCAACAAATTTGAATTGAAAGCTGTGAATAATTTCTAGGGTAATCCAAAATTATAACCTTGTAAAAAACTCAACTACTTTTTTCACAGTATTTGGAGAGTATCATTGGAATAACAAATAATAGTATTTACTGGTCAAACAAGATCAAATAATTTCAGTAGTGCTCTGTATTTTTTCCAGCTACACTGAGCTCTGTGAATGCCAATGGACCATACAAAGATGCCAAGGGTGTTTTTTATGGGAATCCAGGACTTGGTGTGGGTAAACTGTGAGGTTACAGAAGAAATAAAAGCTCTTCAACACAGAGTTGGTTTCTGGCAGTGTGTCTGGCTTATCTCTGTTTCAAGCTGATTTGAAATTTCTGTGATTGTAACACGTTAATAATCCAAGCACTGCTGATGTGTTTCCTGCCAAAATAGGAAAATGCTGCCTCTCTGCTCGGTATCAGAAGACCAGACCTTACCAGAACACAGGAGGCAGGACCCAGGCCACCAGCTCCAGGCAGCTCAGGCTTCTTTTCAACTTCTGCATAGCCCTCTAATACTAAAACTAACCTTGGAAAGACATTAAAAAGGTTTTTTTCCTGGTTTTTCTTCTACACTAAATACAACAATTTTTTGTCTTTTCCAGATTAGTATGTGAATTATTGATCAGCTTAAATAGATATTTAATTTTCTTATAGCCCACAGCATGTTATTAAAAAAAAAAAAGGCAAAACTGAAGAAAATAAAAAATGAAAGTTTCAGATAAAACTTTTCACATTAATTAAGATTCATGTTCAATTGTTCTGTAAAAATAAGTTAATTTTCATGGAATCATACATTCATCAAAGCTGGAAGAGACCTACAAGACCATCCAATCCAACCATTCACTCAGCACTATCTCTGTAAACCCTAAACCACTAAACCATCACCCAACACCAGATCCAGACACCTTTTAAACACCTCCAGAGAAAATCACCTCAACCACTGCCCTGGGCAATCTATTCTAATAGATTTGATCATATTATATTATCCATAGGGTGACAGAGCATACTGCAGGGGCTGTAAAGTCCTCCTGACAGAGTAGGGTTTGTCACTGATGTTTGACCAACTTTTTGCTCTGGATTCTTTTAAGCAGAATGTAAGATGAAATGAGTAGCATAAACTATAGAAATCTATATTTTAAAGTTTTTTTCTCCATAATTTAAGACAGAGTAGCAAAAGAAATTCAGGATTTACCATGACAGTGTTTGCAGGCACATCAGAAGCCAAAATAATCTAAGTGAATCTGTGCATGAATGCAACTAATAAATCAGGATGTCTTCTGAAATTACAATTTTTGTAATCCCACAATTTCTGCCACAATCATATGTGAGCATCTACTAAAGCAGTTTTGCATCCAAGGAGGTGGAAAAAGGCAATCTTCATTCCCTGTGTGGAAAACTGCAGAACAAACAGCTACTTTCTGAAAGATTCAGCAAGATAATACCCCCTTTAGAAATGCATATAATTTTAGGGCAACCACCTGAATATTTCCAAGAATACAGTGTGTGTGGACCAGGAACCATATGTTTTAATTCTTGACCCTTTCCCTAGAAATAATCTTTATGAGGTGAGTCTGAACCATGCTGTATTAACATCTCTTAACTCTGTTACACAAAGTTACTTATTCAACATGATATTTTCAAATTATAAAATTATTCATTACATTTATGATCCTAGATGATGACATTTCCAGCCAAAACAAGTAAGATTTCTATCAGCATTTATGCCTTAAGAAGCTCATGCCTGAACAAGATGAGCAGGAACCAGGCATGTTCTCAACAAGTGCTGTTACAAACAACCTCCACCAACAGAGACCCTTCTGCCTCCAGAATGGCTTCTTCTCCCTCCAGTCAGGAGGGCACTTACAACGAATTCTGCAGTCCTAAATATAAAGAATATAACATTATTAAGAATTTAAGTACTATGGAAATTACTGACATCTTAAATATTAATAATAATTCACAGGAAATCTTCAATATCAAAACCGAAGTTCTAGTCAATGATGCCAATGCACTGAGGACATTGGTCTCTGCATTTGAGTGCCCTAGACAGTTTGAGAAGAAACATCTCCAAATAGTTATGTACAACATGAACATATTTCAGTGCCTGGCAGAGATTTGTGGTGCTGCTGCCCAGTCAAGGGTCAGACCCAGAGCAAAGCATTCACTTACACAGAGTCTGATTTTGGTCCCGAGACTCTCTCAAACACACTTTAAAAAATTGTACAGCAGTTTACTAAAACAGAATCAACAACAAAAAAAGCCCCAGAAAACCACAACCCTCAACCCTGTAACTAATCAAATCAAATAGAAATTCAAGAAGATGAATTATTTTCAGATTTAAAGAAAATGAAGGCAGACAAAAATCCAGACTCCTTAGCCTGAAGGCAGTGGGTTATTCATCCTCTGCATTTTAATGATAATTTCAATGAAAAGCTAAGGAAATTATTGGTTTTCAGTCCCTCTTCTATAGTCCTTTACATAATTAGTATAGATTTTAGAAATCTTTTAATAAAAAACCTGCCTACCACAGCCACAGTAAGAGCCACTTTAACAGATTCACAGTTAGCCTGGTTACTGTCAGTTTAACTGCTCAGAAAAACAGCCATCCAATATTAACTGTGAATCACCCTCAAATCTTTGTGGTGTGAAAACAGAAACACACTTGCAGTCTGTGCTAATATCTGATTTTGTGTTCAGAGAAAAAAAGAGCCAAGGGAGTTCCCCTTGTCCCTGCTCTCAAAGCAATAAACTGCACCACAGCAGAAAAATTATGTGATTTTTTTTCACTTTTAATTGATTCATGAAGTTAGATAGAGCCTGTGAAGTTATTTCTGCAAAGGAAGAGTCTCACCTGGTAACAGTTTTCAAGAAGGAAATTTTCTGTGTTGTTGTGCTTCTGTTGCACATGTTTGTTAAAATTCTAGTTTTGTTTCAATTTTATACCATGGTGTAAACCCTCATCAGCTTCCTGCATGAGTAGAAACCCCGGTGATTTGGGGTTTCACAGAAATAATTATCTGAGAGGACTGCCCACACATTCTAAGGGTCACACTGAAAATTTTTGGAGAGAAACTTTTTCTTTTATACCTGTGCCATTTCAGTTTCCAAGCAATGGTGTTGCAACCTGTGGCTGATGCCATGGGGAAAGAAAATGGCATATTTTGTCAGATCAGATGGAAGTGATATTTATCTGATTAAATAAAATGTGGACTCTCTCCATCACCTTAAAATAACTAGATAATAGTTTCTTACTATAGATAATCTCTCTCTCTGTTGACCTTTTCCCTCCTTCTTCCAAGCTGCCTATTGTAACTCCATAGTTTGGAGTAATTCAAGTGTGTTTTCATCCCCCATAGTCACTAGGATTTTTTCCTACCTGTTTGAGGTGCCAAGGAGATCTTGGAACACCACTCTGGAGAAGTGGAGATGATGGAGAAGACAAAATGGAGGCAGTGGGGAGCTCCTCAGCTCACTGAAGACGAAATCTTGACAATCCAAAGTGTGTGGAGAAAGGGCAGTGCAGGGGACCTTCAGAGATACCAAGAACAAGCATTAAAACCTTGATTTTAACTGTTTAAGAGCCGTAATTTCCTCTAGCAGGCATAACCAAGGTAGATACACTTGAGCTCAGGTGTTTCTGCATTACAATTTGCATTGTGCCACATAGATAAGGCCAGAAAGAGGCTTGGAGATGGATTTTGAAGAGGACCAAAGTGAAGGTAAGTCTTAATTTCATGATTCACAGTAACCCTTCTGCATGAATTTGTCCAGAATTGGTGCTGGACTTGAGGAAATGGATTCTGCCTAACTTTAAGCACTAGTGAGCTGCTCTGTAGGCACTGGCTATTTCTCCTTCTGATTGTAATTGTGATTTCTGGAGACTTTAAAAGGCCCAAGACATTCCCATATTTGAAAGCACTCAGAAAAGAAGTGCCTTCACCCAGATGCACGGTGGGATCTGCCCTGCAGTTCAGGGAAACCATTTTCACTGCTTGATTAAGATTTTGAGCACGCCAAGAATAGTCACCACTACATAATTTCTTTTTCAAGCAAGATGCAACTTCTCTGCTTCAGTTATTTTTCCAGTTTTGATCATCCTTCCCACCATTCAATCATTTTTTCCACAGGGTCAGCTAGTGAACTACATTAGACATACAATTTTTTACTCTTCTTTCAGTGGGTCAGTTCAGTGTTTTCTGCTCCCCTGAGCCCTCAGTCACAGAAGCAGTAAAAATCTTATTTTTGAGCCCTATTAATACAAAAAACCAAAACCAGGTGCCTTAATACCATCATGGTTTTGAGAATTGCAGACAAAGTAGCTCTTTCCACAGAAAGCAGGCAATTGACATAATAATTTTAATATTATAGCAGAACATGTTAAGTCCTGCGTGTTTTACCCAAGTAGTGGTATTGAACAGCTAAGAGTATCTGTAAAAGCCTTTCCAAACATGCTGAGACAGCTGAACTTGCACAATGCTCACTTTACTTGTCAGTAAACCCAATAAATGTGTAACATTCAATATGGAAAGGCAGGTCTCATCTTAACCAGCTGGCAAGCCAAAGCAGCAAAAAAGTCTGTTGTTGCCCCAGGGCATAATCTCAGCTTTCCCCCAAAACTGTGTTGAAGTCAGGGAAGCATTTGAGAAAAGCCCTGCACCCACCCACAGTCAGTCTACGGCGATCTCTTCAATCCATGACATATCTGAGATCTCTTTTAACTACCCTGTTATGTAAAAGCCATGGACTTCCATTCAGAGACAAAATACAGTCATGAAAACATTAAGCTCACATGAAATTTCCATTTCCTTACAGGAAAGACTGTATGGCATCTGAACACTCTCCAAACCATGCAGCCATTCTGGAGTCACATTTGAACATTTGAGCTCAGACCTATCTGTCCTTGTTGAATATTTTATGTTGACACAAACCACATATGTTATGTATCTGCCTCCTTTTTCCCTTTTAAATTGGTTTCTCTGATCAGTGGAACAAAGATACAAAAGAAAATTAATCTTCTGCACATAAATGTCCTTCTTGGTATTTAAAGTCTTCCCCAGATCTTACTCTGAAAGGGCATAAAGATAAGCCCAACATGAATTGCAGCATACAGATTTGGGAGGATAAATTTTGAGAAAAGGACTTTGTCTGCTGAAAATGAAGGTTATCAGCTCAGTTTATGAATCTTAGAACATATTCTTCACAATATCATTTACAGTCACAAATATCAAATTAGAGGCAACATTTATTTTGATTGGGAAATAAAAAATCTGTACAGTCTTTATTATTTACAATAAGTTATTTGGGTTAATATTGCTTTATTAATTTCATATTTGTTAGGCTTTGAAACTTTCATGCTTAAGGTCTATTTTCACAAGGAGTTTCAGTTTCAAATCCTGAATAAATTCTGCTTTTCCCCAGGTTTTCGTGAAAGTGAAGGTCAAAATAATTACTTACAAAATTGATTGCAAAATCAGATAGAAATTATTAAAAATATCAAAAATTTATTATAATCTTTTTTTGAAACATAGATTAGGGATGACAGATGAAGAACTGAAGCTGATATTAAAGAGTTTCAAAAACTGTTTTGATGATTGTTTGCTTAGAGTAAACACGGAGTTAAACACAGGAATGTGTGTACACTACAGAGTCACTGGTTTGAGCAATTATTGAAGGATTTGTTAAAATGTCTGCAGTATAACACTTAAAATGCCTAGAGGTTGTTGAAATTTAGATGGAAATTATTGCAGAGATCTTATAAATATGTGGAGTCACTAAATAAGCCCAAACAACATTCCATAATTACAGATACACATCAGTGACTGGAAAGAAGTGCTTTTCCTGTAGTTTCTGAAGCAATAATTTATTTGGAGACATTTCTCTTGGGGCAGTCTACAACTGCTTTACTTCTCATTTGTCTTTCTCATTTGTGAAAAGTGAAGAATAAAATCAGATAATAAAGGTAGAAAAGCATCCTGTATGTGATGAAACACCTGCTCTGTAATTTTCCATTGTTTTGGGAAAAAGCAAAGCTCCAGTCTTTGGCAAGGGAGGTACAAATCACAGCACATAATTTTATCAGAATCATTATATGTGAAAAAGACCTCCAAGATCATCAAGTCCAACCTTTGAACACCACCATGCCAACTAAACCTAAGTGCCATGCTCAGTCATTTCTAGAACACTCCCAGGGAAGGTGACTCCGCCACCTCCCTGGGCAGCTGTTTGATGCTTCATAACCCTTCCAGTGAAGAAATCCTTCCTGATGTCCAACCTGAACATCCCTTCTCACAGCTTTGAGGCCATTTCCTCTTGGCCTGTTGCTAGTTGCCTGGGAGAAAAGGTTAGTTGCCTAGGAGAAGATATGGAGAATGCAGAGGGTGTTTTGGTTTATTTATTACGCATGTGATGACGCTCGTTGTGCCCTGCATTTGCCAATTTCCCCTATGTGGACAATAATTCCACAATAGGTCCCTAGCTCCTGGCTATTGTGAGTGCATTTATGGAGATCCTGAAACTTTGGTCAGGCTATAGAAACAGGTCTTCAGGTAAACCCCAAGCCTGGAAAATGTCTTCCAGCTTCTGTTTTGTGACTACTAGATAATGAAGACTGTAGGCGTTGCTGAAATATCATGAGTCAAGGTGGGGCAGTATCCTCGAGGCAAACCATGAACCTTGGCCAGAAAACGGAATTGATGGCATTTGCTAACACATTATCTGAAACAACTTCAGAAAATGATATAGAATATTCTAAAGAAAGCATAAAGGTTGTTCCAAAGCTGACTTCATGAGCCATGCAATAATGATTAAAGGGTTTTAGAAGAACATAAAATAGGCAGATATTGACCCATTTGAGGTGAGAATGACACCAAGTGTGGAGGCCTCAAAAATGTGAACTGATAACTAGACCCATAAATGTAACTACTCTCTGTGGTTAGTTTTCTTGGCATATCCTCTAGAATTTGGGTTTTTTGCATTTATTACTTAACACATTGCAGATAATTCATCTGCATCAGCTATTTCTCCCCTTCAGAGGCCCTGCTAAATGAACATGTTTGAAGTCAAAAAAAAGCAATCTCCCTAGAATACAGAAAAATCAGTTTCTGGCTTATAAGGAACAAAACTATTTTTTACATTCCAAGTAGTCTGTTTTCTGTTTTTAAATTGGCATGCACGAAGTAGAAATCATATCTACATAGGTTATGCTCAACATCAGGAGTTTGGAGGTATTTTTTTAGGGAAAAGAAGACCAAAACTAATTAAAAATTTATCAAATAGACACTGTCCTTATCTACAACAGTTAAATTTGAGACAAGTGTGAAAAAAAATCTGATTTTTAAAAAAGCACAAGTTACATTGTGAGTTAAAAAAACACACGATCAGGAAACTCAGGCTATGAGCTTTGTCACATTCAGCTTTTCTCGTTCTTGCCTTACAAGTAGTAAGTTTCACCTTTGTTCTGAAAAAAAATAAATAAAAAAATTCTGTATTAAAACTAAAGCAAGGAGCAGCCGTGCAAAAAGAAAACTTCGCAGCACTTCTTAAAGGAAGGGCTTTTACACTTTTACACTAAGAATGGTGAACTCAGCGTGACTGGGACACTGGGTACATAAAATCATTTATAGTGAAAAACACCTGTATGATTACCCACTCCAATCCTTAGCCTATCACTGCCAAATCCACCACTAAACCACGTCCCTAAGAGCCACATCCACCTGTCTTTTGAACATTTGAAGGAATTGTGACTCTACCATTTCCTAGGGTGGTCTCTTCCACCCTAATGGTGAAGTCACTCACTTTCCCTAATATTGAAACTAAACCATCCCTGGCACAACTGGAGGCTATTTCCTCTTGTCCCATCACTTGTTACCTGGGAGAAGAGACCAAACCCAACCTGGCTACAGCCTCCTTTTGGGGAGTTGTAGAGAGCAAGAGGATCCCACTGAGCCTCCTTTCCTCCTGGCTAAACACCCCAGCTCCCCCAGCTGCTCCTCATCTGCCTTGTGCTCAGATTCTTCACCAGCTCCACAGCCTTTCTCTGGACTCACTCCAGCTCCTTTCTTTTAGGGAGGGGCCCAGAACTGGACACAGGATTTAAGGTGTGGCCTCAGCAGTGCTGAGCACAGGGGGACAATCCCTGCCCTGCTCCTGCTGAACACATTATTGCTGGTACAGACCAGGATGCCACTGGCCTTCATGGTCACCTGGGCACAGCTAGTTTGTGTTCAGGTTCTTTTCTGCCAGGAAGCTTCACAGCCACAGGAAAGTTGTGCACTTATAGGTGCTGCCTAGTTGAGTACATTTGCAATGCTGTATAGGCAGACAGTGACAGGACAAGGAGCAATAGTTTTAAACTAAAAGAGAGCAGGTTCAGATTATGTGTTAGAAAGAAATTCTTCACCCCAAGGGTGATGAAGCTCTGGAACAAGTTCCTCAAGGAGGTTGTGAATGCCCCATCCCTGGAAGTGTTCAAGGCCAGCTTGGATGGGGCTCTGAGCAACCTGATGTAGTGGAAGGTGTCCCTGCCTGTGGCAGGGATGTTGAAAATAGGTGGTCTTTAAGGTCCCTTTCAACCCAAACCATTCTATGATTCCATGGGGTTACTGTGATCCAATTGCTGGACCTGGAATTAGCCCCATAAAATTGACCTCAGCCTATTAATCCAGACTGTCCAGATTCCTCCATGGAGCCTTTCTACCCTCCAGCTGATCAGTTTGGTGCTGGCTGCAAATTCACTGAGGGTGCCCTTCATCTCCTCATGCAGATTGTTGATAAAGATACTATTTCAGGCTGTCTCCAGTACTGAGCCCTGGACAACACCACTTATGACCAGTTGCCAACTGGATTTAACTCCATCCACCACCATTTTCTGGGCTGGGCCATCCAGACAGGTTTTTACCCAGAAAACTCTGCACCCATCCAAGCTGTGAGCAGCCAGTTTCTCCAGGAAAATGCTATGGGAAACAAGGAAACACTACCAAGCAACATAAGCAGCTAAAACAACCTCTGCAGATCTTGGGTTAGATGCATATCATGTCCTTTATCTGAGTATTTCTATACAGCAATTCATTTTCTTATTAGTCCTCCAAAATATTCATGTTCACATTGACATTTACAATCTTTTGTGTGTACTGGAAATGCCCATAAAGTCTGCATTTATAGATGCTGGATAGATGAGTACATTTCCATGCTATGCAATTTCCCTGCAATATGAGCAATTGCCATCAAGTAAAAGAACAATTGTTAAACATTAACAGTAGGATTTATCTGATCAAAAATTGATGGTTACATTTTCATTACTCTGCCAGATTGATTTTATTTAATACCAATAATAGCCAATCCTAAGGGATAGTGGTTTTAAAGAGAGTAGATTAAGGCTAGATACAAGGACAGTTTTTTACTGTGAGAACAGTGAAGTACTGCAACAGGTTTCCCTGGGATGTGGTAGATGCCCCGCCCTTGGAAACATTCGTGGTCAGGTGGGACAGGGCTCTGAGCAACCTCATCTTTTTGAAGATTTCCCTTCCCTGGTCATTGCAGAGTGTTGGACTAGATGAACTTTAAAGGTTCTTTTAACCCAGCTCTTATCTGAGTCTGTAATTCTAAGGCAGACACTACAGTAGGTCAGAAGAAATGTTTCCTAAGACAGTTCTGTCCCTAAATGGACAGCACAGAAGGACAGCACAGATCCTACCAGAGACAAGCCCAATGTGGAAAGGTACTTTGTGGGTAACCAAAATAAAGTGAGATTAATCCTGTACTGCTGAAAGTAGTGCATCTCAAGATTTGCATTAACAGAACTGTAAAATTAAAATTTTGGACAAGTATAGCTTCTAGAAAATACAGTGTGTCCTCCTGAGAAATCCAGCCAGAATTACTAGACACTCTTTAACTTACCAAGGGTTTAATATAGACAGTTCCTTCTATAAACCCTACAATGAGTTCTTAATCTCTTGAGCACAAAAAAGAAAAAAAAAAGGACAGTAACCTTTGTTAAACCTTGCCATGTTCTCTGCTCAAGGTCTTTCAGGAAGGATCCAGAGGACAACTCAAAATGTGGCAATATGACAATTAGCTTTTCCCTACTGTATCCACGTGCAGAAATTCATAGTGGCACCAGACTGATGTGTTGGTAAAGGCCAGCATGCAGGACTGAGACAGAATTAGAAACCATGTGAACATGGCTGAGAATGCAAACTAAGATAAATACCTATTACTTATTTAGCAGTACATATTTTGCAGTTTATTTTTCTGATTGAGGAGTAAAATCAGCAATTGTGGCAGTGATACCATTTTCCTGGGGCAGAGAGGCCAAAGATCAGAGTGAAAAGGACTTTCCACAACTAAGTTCTCCATTATCCATTTTTTACGTATGTCAGTGGACAGAAATTGACCCTTGGGTACTGAAATATGTTCCTGAGCACAGGCAATATGAATTCATGTTCTCTCAAGGCAGAGAGCCCAGAGGTGGCTGCTTCTGCCCCAGGAAAGGGACCACAGCATATGGGAGTGATAAGGGGGGCAGCTTGTCCCTCTGAGGAGTGTGGAGGCAACAACTGCTTCTTCATGGAGATGTCCTCTTCCACTGCAAAGTTCAGATTTAAAACAAAATTATCTAAAACTCCCAGCAGACTGTCCTAACTTTGCTGATGCATTTTGGTGCTCCACAATTTTGTCCTTCCCCACTGAACTTAGCAGCTCATGTTCCTTCAGCTTAAAACACTTAACAGTTGTTGTACACAGTGCCTTTATCAAAGTATCATGAGTTACTTTGCAAACTTTGATTATTCTTTTTAGCCTTACATGAAGATTAATCCTTGTCCAAAGACATGTATTAGTCAATGAGAGAGAAATATTGTCTTGGTTCTCAGCCTCGTGTATTTGATGCTACTTAAGATCATAATTTTGCATATTCATCATTTAGACCTGAAGGAGGTAATAAGAAACATATATTCTTGAACACAGCAAAGACTAATTAATGATGACACTAGATAAGAGGGAAACATTTTTTAAAAAGAACAAAAGCTGACTTACTAAAAGTCAAAACAATACCCTATTACAATATGTCAAATAACGACAAATGAAACAAAGAAATGCATCTTAGTGGTTTTATTATTGTAGCTGTAGACTAATTACATATCAGAAGCTGAGAGAAATAAATATGATTTAGAAAAGTAGATTAATGATTGGGGTTTTTTCCAATATGCCACAAGAATAAATGGAGCTAGCAATATAGATCCCAATACATGCCAAGTATCTACCCTGTGCTTTTACAATGAACACTATGTCTAAATTAATGTATTTTAAACATATCTGTGTACTATTTATGTATTCTAAAAAGAATTTTGAGCATGCCTACTTGGCGTGAATTATGTAATTTCTTCTTTTCTGGAGATAAAACACTGTTACATATTGCCTTGAGTGGATAGCATTTTTCCCTTAAAAGAATTAGAGGAAAGTAGGCCATCATTAGAAAATATAAAGATTTCCATCTGAACCCTAGCAGACTTTTCATTCCTTGACCTCTGCCCCATAAATGAATCAAGTGCAATGTCTCTAATGTCTCAATTTAACTTCTTACATTCACAGGGTAGTTATTCCCCTTCAGCTTACAACAAAACAACTTTTCATCGCCATCAGGACTGCCTCTTCCAAAAAATGGAATGGAGCTATTCACAAAACTAAAACTGAATTTTGCCCACCTCTCTGTCCAAAATATCAGTTCCTTATCACATGCCATACAATGAGCCCACTCTTTTTGGTGAGCAGCTCCCAAACTTTGTCAAAATTTGCAATTATGATGCCAGTAGGGCAGATTCCAGCTGTATGTACCTCATGGCCAGATGTGGACTTTTTCATGTCCCCTTTTGCATGTCCATGGTTATCTGAGAACATATCCTCCAAATGCACTTGCAACACAGCTGAGGTGGGATAACTGATAAAGCAGCATGTTTGTGTTTTCACACTACGTTGCTAAGGAATGTCAGAACTAGGACTGTTATCTAAGCAGTCACTGTGTTTACTAGGAGAAGAACAAAATGATTGAGGCCTTTCTCCCAAGTACCCTAAAAAGACACGATAAGAAATAACAATGTCATTGTTTGCTTTCAGCACATTAATCTCTCTAATGTTACGTAGACATTAAAAAGGTTATCTTTGCTGAAATTTACCAGTACAGTTTCAAATTTATGGACTTGGTGAAAATTCAGTCATGAAATTTTCATTTTCTTTCAGTTACAATTACTTATTTAAAGCAAATTAGAGTTTATAACACATCTTTTTCAAATGCAGGTCACTTCAAAAAGATATATTGATTTGCAACCTGAAACATGATAGTCTGACGTCAGTATTCAGGCACTTTGCATTCCAAACCACTCCCTTTCGTGTTTAGAGACCTCATGATGTTATCCCAAGCCACAGACTAAACACTCGATTTGAGATTTAAAAAATAATAACACATCAATTCATTTGGCAATTTTAAAATATAAATCTACACTTACAATCTGTAGTTCATAATGGGACAATAACCTTGTGATCTTTTGGACTAATTCCTAAAGGCAAACGTTTTAGTTATAGATGAGAACAATAGAGGACAGTTCAGAGGGATTAATGAAGTTATTGTTTTGCACAGATGTGAAATCTATGAAAAATCTTCGTTACATGCCAAAATATCAATTAGTGACTTTCCTTCTCACTGGCTCCTCTTTTCCTTTCCTGCATTGTACATAATACTTTCCCATGTTCTCACCAAGTTTTTGTCCTAGCAGAGCTAGGGAGGGTGCACTGTGCAAGGAAACATCCAAACAGTAATATTGTGTGTACATCTCACTGCCCAGGTGGGAGCACATAAACATTTGAGTTCATACCCAGTCCATGCATACATGACCTCAGAGCATTATCCAAAGCCTTTTCGCTGACCCCAGGGATGGTGAACTGAAGCATGATATGAATACATACATTTCTGCTACCCACCCTTTGGCCAGATTTGGTTCCTCAAGGCACAGTCCCTCACCCAGGTCTCACCCAGAAGTCTGGAAGCCAAGTAAAGAAACAGTGCAATTAAACACACATCACACAAAGCTGATTCAGGTAATTTTCAGGAGGGAAAAATCCAGAGTTGTATTTGCTAACTAGCTTGCACTGTGTACTTTACAAACAAAACCTCAACCAAACTGGTGTTCATTTCACAGAACAATAGATAACACTGGCCAGCTGGGCTCCTCTCTTGAGAAAAGAAGCACTGATGAGTGTTTTCTTACACTGTGGAGACACAGGGTAGACAGGGAACACGTGAGATCTTTAACCTTCCTCCTGGACAAGCACTGAAAAAAGGCACCAGGGACCTCGGCTTATAATAAACAATTCCTCCATATTACACTGCATCTAACAATACACCACACACACTGCTACTGCTGCTCTGAAATGTCACTATTGGTTACAAGCCCAAATCCTCCTGTGGGACCTGACCTTCTGTTACAGAGAGAAGGACACAGTTTGACAGACAGCGTTACCTACAGACAGGAAACCGAAACCAGGGAAGCAGGATGAGGTGGTGCATAAACCATGCAGTACCTATAAAGCAGGGATCTGCTATCCTGTTCTTTCATTTCATCACCTTTTAACTGAAAAGGGAGATTCTTGCCCATGTCCTGAAAAGGAGCCTGTGACATCTTTCAACATTTGCTCCCAAGTAATATCAGCACATCCATATGTCCAAGTTTTTCACTTTCCCAGGCTGCTATCCAAATCCTTTGATCTGCAAGTGGTACTCTGAGAGGGCACATCCTCTTCTAGAGCCACCATAAACTCATGAAGCCAAGTGAGGTAGAAAAACACCAATGCAAGTGTCAGGCAAAATTCATAATTACTTCCTTTGAACCTTTGGGGAGGACAGAAACGAGGTAATGGCACAGCTAAGCTTGTTGAGTTACTGAGTTGCTTTCTCTAGCTTAAATGGTGAATTTTAGAAGTGACTTTGTAACAGTCATCTTTAACAGACTGGCAGCTTTTGAAAGCAAATAGGTAACATTAGAATAATGTTAGGATAATTGCCAAGAAAACTGTTCTCTTGGAAGAAGAATTGTTGACTTAAAGTAGTTTCTTCGTGTAAGAAACTAGAAATCAGATTTCCTTGACCACATTTTCAAAGATATCTCTATGCAATTTTTCCAGCTCATCTAAAGCCAAAATTGCAAAACCAGAAAAGTGTTATTCAGTACAAAGCCAAGATAATGTGATGTGGAATTGCATCCAAATTTTGTGATGGTTATGACACAGTAAATGTCAAATATGATGAAGTTTTACCATCACTAATTTGCATCAAGCAACATGAAAATAAAATATACAGATGATTCTTTTTAGTTTGTAAATTCATTACTTTAATTGGACATTAACGTGTTAGTGTTCATTTTTCAACTATATTGCTGTATGTAAGAGCCATCACAGACTCTGATGGTGTATTTCTGAATAGACCACCCCTAGGCAGGCTGCAGATGTTTATCAGCCATCCAAAGGCTATCTACTAGAAAACAGCATTCTTTGGTCTGCTTTAGACATGTCGTGCATGAAATTTGAAATATCTTTATGTCCTCTGTTTCAAATTTGCCCTTTCCAATCTTGCCCTTTCCTATAGTAAAAAGGCAAGAAATGTTCAGAGTCCCTGCTGGCCAAGGAACCTGCCCTGGCTTCAGCTACTGCTGTGGGCTCCAGCCTGTCATCCACCCCAGGAAACCCTTGTGAGGTTTAAAAACACAATCCATATCCCTGTGGCTGTGTCACAGGATTCATTCACAGTCTGGCAGGGGAAGGGGGGTGGGGTTGAGCTGATAGCAGCAGCAAAGTATTGCTCACACTGAGTTTGCACTTTATCCATACAGGCTGTCACAGAAGGGATATAGTCCTTGTTTGATCACAGTTCTGCTTACCTTACATTTTTTCTTTATTCTGTTTCTTTCTTCACATCCATTCAATCAAATTATTAAAATATAAAATTGCAGAAAAATAAGGCAATAGAGCTGGGTGAATGCTTTCCTTCCAACATGATGTATTCAACTCAAATAGCAGACATTAGTGGGGAATGACAAGTTTATAATCATTGCATTACTTCACTGAACCCTACAGAGTCTCCAAATTTATTTAGAGTCATCTGGTGTCCGTCACCTGTGTGATATCCACCTTTTGTTCAAGTAGGTCAGCTCTTTTAAATCTTGATTTTTTTCTTCATAGAACCACAGAATCACAGAATCATTTATATTGGAAAAGGCCTCTAAGATCACCATGTCCAACCATAAACCTAGCAGCACTCCTCTAAACCATGCCCCTAAGTGCCACATCAATATATCTTATAAATGCTTTCAGGACTGGTAACTCCATCACTTCCCTGGGCAGCCTATGTTAATGCCTGACCACCCATTCAGCAAAGAATTTTTTCCTAATATCTAATCTAAACTTCCCCTGGTGCAACTTGAGGCAATTTCCTCTGGTTGTGTCTCTTGTTAATTGGAGGGAGAGTTTTAAAACCAGTTCAAGATCAAAATAAACTATTGATTTATTAATGACAGAAAGCAGCAATCATTTGAGAGAAAAATGGTTCAGGACTCGAGAGAGAAATCACAGCACTGCATGGCTACCCCTGGCTGCTACAAGCAGCTAACAGTTAAGTTAGCTAATGGCTAACACTCATTAAGGAGCAGTAATTGACAGTGCAGACACACACCCTCCTCTGCACACCCCCTCTGGCCATGGAGCAGCAGGAGATGAGTGCTCCTGCTCTGTGTGCCCACACTGGTCCCACAGCCTGCCAGGAGAGCCCCAAGAGCTCGTGCATGTGGGTCCCCATGAGCAGCTCTGTCCTGGCAGTGTCTCACAGGAGGGTTCTGTGTCTGGGCAGGGCAGCCCTGTGACACTGAGCCCCATGGCAGCATCAAACTAACTGCTGCTGCTCTTCCCTTTACAAGGACACTCCATACCAAAAATAATTCATCCTTGTTTCTTTCTGCTGTGACTTCTCCTTTGTTTAAAAAAAAGCCCAACAAAACCCACAAAAGCCTCTTTTTATTTTCCTGGTTAACATTTTGTACACTGGACAATCAGCTTCCTCTTGAGCACTATTGGGTTTGCAAGTTAAGGTTTTGGTAACAGGAGGCTACAGGGGACACTCACGTGAGGAGCTGCTAGAAGCTTCACATGTGTCCCATGGAGCAGATGCCAGCTGGCTCCAAGCTGGATCTGCCACTGGCCAAGCCCATCAGCAGCAGTGGTAGCACCTCTGGGATGAGATATGTAAGACAGAGGAAAAATCCCTGCAGGATTGCAGCCAAAGCGTGGAGAACATGAGAGAGAAACAATTCTGCAGATGCCAAGGGCAGTGAGGAAGGAGCAGGAGGAGGTGCTCTGGGTGCCAGAGCAGAGATGCAGCCCAAGGTGCAGCCCATGGTGAGGCAGCTGTGCCTCTGCAGCCCATAAAGGTCGGCAGGGAGCAGAGATGCACCCGCACCCATGGAGAAGCCACGCCACCAAAGGAGGCTCTGATCCACTGGAAACCTGTGCTGAATCAGGCTCCTGGCAGGAGCTGTGGTGATGTGGAGAGAGGAGTCATGCTGGGGCAGGTTTGCTGGCAGGACTTGTGACCCTGTGGGATACCTGTGCTGCAGTTTGTGAAGAGCTGCTGCCCATGGGAAGGAATCACACCGGAGAAGTTTGTGGAGAGCTGTCTCCCATCGGGGAGACTCCAGACTGGAACAAGAAAGAAATGTTGACTTCCACTGAGGAGGAAGGAGCTGCAAAGACAATCTGGGATAAATTGACTGTTGTCCCCATTGCCCATCCCCCTGCACCACTGGAGAGAAGATAGAGAAAATCATGAGCAAAGCGGAGCCTGGGTGAAAGGGAAGGGTGAGGAGAAGGTGTTTTTAAGATCTGATTTTATTTTCTCAATACCCTACTCTGATTTACTTGGCAAAAATTCAGTTAAATTCCCCAAGTTGAGTCTGTTATGCCCATGATAGTAATTGCTGAGTGATCTGTCCCTGCCCTTATGTCAACTCATGAGCCCTTTGGTTGTGTTTCCTTTCCCCTGTGCAGTGGAGGAGAGGAGAGAGAGAGCAGTTTCAGTGGGCACTGGGCATCCAGCCAGGGTCAGGCCTCCACATCAGCCTGGACAGTTGTGGCTGTCCCATTCACCTGTCACGTCTACAAGCCCTTCTGCCTTGACAGCCACTGTTGTCCAGGCTATTTTGCCAAGACCATAAGGCCATCCCTACAAGAAGCTCTAAATGCAGGAGGAGTGTAATGTACAGGGCACTGCTCAGGCTAAGAGCATTGCTGTCATCCTCTAAAATAGTCAGAAAGCATTTTCTGCCACTTGGTCTCCAGCATAAGCTCAGCTAGCAGGAACAAAAGACAATTACCATGAGATTTGATGCAACGGATGCAGTTTGAGAAGTATAGGAATATTTTTAACAAGAATAACCATTGGAACAACTTACAAACTGTTTGTGCATCATCCATCTGTTCAGATCAAGACAAGCTGCTATTCTTAGAAGACACACTGTAGGTCAAACCAAAATTATAATGTAGAAAACTGGGGTTTTTTTGATCTTCGTTGCAGACATCAGATTAAAGGAGACTAAATACAATTGCCATACGTTTACATTTTCCAAATATGTGTTATTTTCACCTGTAATTTAAGTAAAATTGTATTTGTAATGAAAGGATCTGTGCCTTTTTTCTACCCTGCTGCATATGTAGAAGACTGATAACTTGAGCATGTAACATAAACCCAAAAGACCCCATTGAAGTCTGACTACACAGCCCCAGGTCAGCAATACCTTTTTATACAGCCCTTCTCCCAGATGTGTCACGTTCACATGTGCTGTAGAATGCATTTTTCTGCCTAGGAAATCCCAGTTTAAATTATGGGAACACTTATCATAACAGCTATTTCTACCCTTGGGTAACTGACGTTTTTTAATTCAGTCCTATCCTTTTAAGAGAAACTTTCCTGGGACTTCAGAAAGTGCTGTCAGCCATAGGTGAGGGACTGAAAGGAAGTACTCTGTGAACTGAGTAGAAATTTTGAGGATAGCATGATGCCATTTATAAAAGCATAAACGAAGGGAGTGAGATAGCACTCAACAATTTAAAAAAAAACCCAAATGGAACCACCCTCCTTTCCAGCCCCTTGCTCAGAAAGCTGCATTACTTTTAATCTTCTTATTGACAAATCTTTAACCTGGCTCCATTTCCTCCTGGCTGGCCCTGGTCAGGAGAGTGCAAAGCTCTAAAGAATAGGTGAGGGTATGCAGACAGCTCTGTTTCTCCAGATTAAGTAGACATAGCTGCTTGACTGGGACTTCTTATTTGCTTTTTGTGGGTTTTATTTATGCTTTCAAGTTCTTCATTCCAGCTGTGCCTGAAAGTGGAGGGGACAGTTTAGTCCCATTTAAGCCAAGTTCATGTGTGGTATCCGCTCCTACTTTCTCTTCCCAAAATGGGAAGACAGCCAAGGGACATCCAATCAGTAGGAAAATGATCTTCAGGGATGCCTGAGCAAGGACCCATCAAAGTAGAGAGCCAACACAGCTGGAAAAAATAGGAGACAGCAAGACCTCACTGAAAGCCAGATGTTCAGTGCACATTTTCCTAATTTTTTTAATCAGAATTTTTTAACAACAACAGAAACACATCCTACTTTTTCTTAAAAATACAGTCAGGAAAAAAGACTGCTTATGAGTTTAAGTTCATGTGTTTTATTGCTCTAATTCCTTTCAAAAAAGTTTAGACATAAAATGTTATTAATTGGAGAAGGAACATATGTTTCTTGGCTCAGCAACGCTCAGTGCAGTCAGTGTTGGATTTTTTCCTTTCTGTATACTTTCACAAGATGTCTGTTGGTTTTGAATCAGTTGCATTGTAGAGTTAAATTTATATTATGGGATATAGCAGACAAAACAAAGACCCTTTAAAAAAAAATGTTTTCATGAAGATTTTGATGGAAGAAGAGATATAAAATAATGGGAAAGAGTGTAGCTGAAGAATAAGAAGTCTATAAGAAACATTTCCCTGCACATCTTAAAAGCCTGGTAAATCCAGCACTGAACTAATTTACAAGGGACTGTGACTGAAGCAATGCCAAGAGAAAGAAGAAGGGAGGATCAAATGTCAAAAAACCCCAAGTCCTATTGAAGAAGTCAGTTTAGGGGTAGAGTGGTAAAAGAACTTGGAATCAGAGATGCCTCATTTGGGCCAGATGTCTCAATGTCTCTATACAGGTGTGATTAATATTTCCCCTGATGCACAACAAACTTGAGAAGAAAGACAACTCAGCAGGGATTTGAGAGTTCAGCTTTTGGCTTCGTTATTAACCTTTTCTGTGTGTACATCAAGTCCTGATCCTCCCTCTTTGTGTGAGCTCTCCTGGAAAGAGACTGTGTCCTGTCATGTTTGCAG
This sequence comes from Cyanistes caeruleus, assembly GCF_971803275.1. Classification (NCBI taxonomy): domain Eukaryota; kingdom Metazoa; phylum Chordata; class Aves; order Passeriformes; family Paridae; genus Cyanistes; species Cyanistes caeruleus. The sequence continues at coordinate 13,392,226 of NC_141701.1, forward strand.
CCACTCGACCATTATGTTGATGAGAAATGTTTTCAGAAGCATGGCTGAACAGTTTTATTCAGAAAAAGATTAAGAAATTTCACAGTTCTTCAGTCAAGATGCAGACACATACTGGCACAGCACTGGACATTCCTCATCTACATGGTTGTCAGTAAGCTGCTTTTAGTGAGAAATTACTACTATTACTAGGCCATAGTAACTGAGGATCATAGAGGAAAGAGCTGAGGGAGAGTAAGAGACAGCTTTGAAAGCTGGGAAATGTAATCTGAAATGAGCATATTTCGAATTCAGCTCCAAGTTTGCTTAATTACAGAATGAATTAATATTTTTTTTAAAATGCCCATTAGGAATTTTTTATAAAATCTGCGGTGCAGATGGGTCTGCGGTGGGTCACTGCTGTGGAAAGGAGATGCAATCCTAGAAAGAATGGAGGAACTATTTTACTCACACATAAGGGAGTATTAACAAAACTAAACTGCTGAAGATGTCACCTTTAGGGGACTAGAGGTCTAGAATCACCAAGGTTGGAAGAGACCTTTAAGATCATCCAGTCCAGCCATCGGCCCAGCAGCACCACTAAAACCCCTAACTACTAAAGCACGCCACCCAGAACCAGATGTAGGTCCCCCTTACACACCTCCAGGGATGGTCACTCCATCATGTCCCTGGGCAGCCTATTCCAGTGCCTGACCAGCCTAACAATGAACATTTCTTTTATAATAGCTAATCTGAATCTCCCCTGCCTTGGCTTAAGACCATTTCCTCTGTCCCCTGACTGCAGGCACGGCAGAAGTGACTGGCTCCCATCTCGCCACAATCTCCTTTCAAAGGGTTGTAGAGAACAATGAGACTCCCCCTGAGCCTCCTCTGCTCGAGACTTCTCAAACCCAGCTCCCTCGGCCTCAAGACACATTTTCTAAACCTTTCATGAACCTTGTTATCCTTCTCTGGACATGCTCCAGCACTTCAGTGTTCTAAACTGTCATCCACCTGCTTAGAGAGAGATTTAGTGAAAAACAAATTAGAATCAGGAACTTTAGGGATCTAAGCAAAAAAAACCAGCTTGGGCACCAAATGGCAGCTAAATAGCTTAAGAAGTTTGCCCTTGTAAATGAAAAGCCCAATTAACCAAAAAACCAAATTAACACACACCACACACACACTGGGTGGAAAGACCTACTTGTACTAAAAGCAATATAATTTTAAGAACAGTGACACAAAGACTAGTAGAGAACTGGCAGTCAGAAATTAGAAATCAGAAGAAATAAAAGTTAGAAGGTTCCCAACTGTTAGAAAAAGGAATTTCTAGCAAGCAATTAGATAGGCCATAGTAAAAATAAAAATTAAAAGTCATGATATATACATTATCTGCTTTTAAGATAGAATTCATTGCATTTATCAAACAGAATTAGGATGACAGGGTCTTGAGAACACAGGGGATCCCACCCCAGACTATCTTTCAACTTTCTGCCACAACTTCTTTTGTCTTCCAGGAAATGTTCCACTATCTTTTTATCTTCAAATCATATCCAACTCTAAAATTATTATTGGCTTCCTTCCAGTATTTCTATAGCCCTTTCCTCAAGCTACACAATTACCATTCCAATTTGTCCACCTTAAGATCTTCAAAGTCCTCCTCCTCTGGCTGAGCTTCAACCCCACCATCCTCTGACCCCTTCACCAACGAGAAGGAGCCCCTCAGCCCTTCCCCTGAGACCTGGATCCTGGCTGGGGGTTTTCCCCCCTCAGCAACTCTCAGACAAAGCTCAGATTTCCCTGAGGAATCACTCACACATTCAACACTTTCAGTCTGTCTCAGGTGATCTATCTGCTCTGAAAGGCTTTTTTTTTTTTTGTGAGGAGAGAGGACTTTTTCAAGACTTCAAGTCCTGAAGCCTTGAAGGTTTCTTATGCTTCTAAAACCCATCTTTTCTTTAGGAATAAATTCTTCTTTCCCAGGACTGCAACTTTTTTCTCCAAAAATACTGCCAAAATAAGCAGTTTTGGGTTTTCCTGCATCCTTCCATAACACAAAGAATGGGAATCATTGGTGTTGGACACTTCCACTAACTTCAGAGAAGCAGTATCTTTTTATGGCATATTAACTAGTTCATTTTCTGTGAATGTTTGATTTAATGTTTACTGAACAATATTTTTCTTGTTTCAGCCTCTGAAAATGAAAATTTGAGGCATATTTAATACAAAATAAAAAAAAAAATTAACCTTCATCTCTTGTTAAACTCTTCTGGCAGATTCTAAGTGGCAATCCTGCTAGGAAGAGTGATATGGTTATAATTAGAGTTTGGATTGTAAATATTTTAATTGAGTTATTTGTAGTAACTGGAGTTCTGTTTTCTAGGGCAACACATAACCTAAACTATAAGTTTAGAGAGTTTCTTTTATACATGCAGTAAGCTGTGTACAGTGTTACAAGAGTCCTGAGATTATTTTGAAGCTAGTGATTCATTTTACCCCCAAAAAAGTATTGTACATGGTGGGTATTGTGAGGTTCCAGGAAAAAAAAAAAGAAAAAACAGGAAAAAATGAAAATTATGGTACAAAAAAATCTGAGGAAGAGCAATGGTTCTGCTGTCTCCTGCACTGAGAAATAACCAGACCGTCCAAGGACTGATTGCAGATCTAACAGCAATGGAGAGTTTGCACAGATCATGGTTTCACATGCCCTGTCCTGCACATGCAATTTTGTAGACACTTGTCAGAAGTCTTCAGCATCTCCTTGCATAGCTCAGCCCTCTAGTCAGACATTTTATGATATGAAAAGAATTGCTGTCTTTACAAAGAGTGATTTTGGTTTCAGAATCAATGTTTCCAGCCAATTTCTCCAAACCTTGTTTCTTGAAAGCCTCCCAAGCCTATTAGTGCTTCTGCCTTTTCATTACACTTGGGTCACCAGAGCTGTGACTTCCTGTAGTGCTGTAACTTCTCTTTTTAAACTCTGTGTTTCTGAGAAAACCATGTACCTCACTCAGTGAAAAGCTAATTATTCCTGGGAGTAAGAGAAGGGATAGAAAAGAAAGAACAAGATAAAAGCATCAGATCCACACCAGTAGGTAGGGCATGGCACAGTCATCCTTTGTGTCATCCCATGTAGGCTGGAACTTTGGGAAAGCCACCTCATCTCCCTGGAGTTTAGTGTTTCTAGGCCAGAAAACAAACATAATGTTACCTGTAATGAAACAATATTTTCATGACTCGTTAGAAGAAAAGAAATGTTGTATAAGAGATTGTGATGTACAGATGTAAAAACTGAAAGAATGTTTCTATTTATTGGTATAACCAATGTAAAATCAACCATCCTTACGCTACTCAGTGAAATATCAGACACAAAGGAATTTTATCTCTTGTTTATGTAGCAGGTATAAGGCCTAGACTTGCTGTTTTAAGGAGAAAATATCTCTTCCCCTCAAGGGGATAGTATGAAAAGGGGGATGAGGAGGGAAGGGAATCAGTGGAGCCTTTAGCAAATATGACAGCTTTACTAGAGACAAGTAGATTATGCAGGTGAAAGAGAGATAAACAAACCATCTGTCCCACCTAGCATAAGTGTTTCTAGAGTGCCTGCCATTTTTTTTTTGCTGGAAGATATACAAAATGATAAATCTCTGCTGATAAATTGTTCCTGTGCAGAGTGGGTTCCAAGTCTTGCAGGATTTGAAATTTCAGGATTGTGTAATTCAAGCACTTTACCCCAGACATAGTCCCAATATGCAGCTCATGTAAATTATTGTCAAATCTAAGGCCCTGTGGAAGACATCAATAATTCTGTGCAATCAATGCACACACCTGGCTTACCTGTGTGCTATCACTTCTCATGACCAGGGCAGTTCTAAAACCTCCATATCTGAAAGCTCAGACTGGCTTTTCCTATACCTCAATCAGCTTCTAATCCTGTTTTACTTTTTTTCTTAATTACGAAGGAAAAAAATGAAACAAACAAACAAACAAACCCAAAAACACCCCAAAACAAAACAACAAAGACAAAAAACCCAAACAACCAACAAAAAACAAAACCACCAACCAACCAAAACACCACCAAAACAAACAAAAATAAGCTCCAAACCCAAAAAAACCAAACAAACAAAAAAACAACCACCAACAAACCAACAGCCCAAAAACCCCACACAAACAGACTTCTAATATATATTAAATAATCTCAGTGCTCTGTGGGATTTCTGATATGTCTGATGGTTTCCCACATTAACAGGTCTAGCACTGAACCATTTCTTCAATAATCCAATATATTCATACACTAGCATCCTAATAATCAGGCCAGCTGGGCAGTAAATGATCACAAGCTAGATTTCAAATGGTACAGAGATTTTTTACTGTGGAAAAAAATGTCAGTGGTATCCTTTAAATGACAAAATATTTTAGTGTATTCAGGATAAATGTTTTCATCCTTCCAAAGCTACATGTAGTGCAATGTAGCATATGTGGGTAGTGCAATATTTCCAAAGTGCAAAATCCCGAGTCACTGCATGGAGCACATCCCCATGGATTGGCTCACTCATCCTGCTATAAAATTCTCCCTTCCAGCACTGAAAGTTGTCACTCACCATACAGATTTGGCTCTCTTCAGTGTGATCACACAAATGTCATCTGAATCATCACTTCAATGCCTGGAATCTCTGGCAAGAGCTGCTGGTGATTCCCTTAGAAACCTCTCCTTGGATGGGTAAGTGACCACAAATGATGAAAGAGAGGGCAAAGACAGATTTTCCTTCCAACAGCAGTGCTTCCTGGCACGTGTTTGAGGACATAACATATTGTAAGCAGAGATTGCACTGCTCTGCTGAAGCTGGGGCTTTAAGCAATGGGAAGAAATTGCTCAGGAAAACAGCATGTTTAGTACTCCAATATCAGTTTCCTCCATAACCCGAATTCAGCAAATCTGTACAAGATCCAAGGTGCTTTACTGCCCATGATGGAGCTGAGGCACAACTGAACTGCAAGGACCATTTCACAGAATTCCTGCCTTAAACCTTCCCTTGAAAGCTTTATTGTGCTAAAGGTTATACTGTGGCATGTTCCCAGAGTTGCAATTATCTTGGTGAAGGGGTTACACAAACTCACCAGACTCCCAAATCCTTGTATTTTTCAGACTTTGCATCCTGCCCACCAATGAGTTCATCTTTGCACACAAGAGGTGCCAGGAAATCCTACGCTGCCACATAGATCTGTGTTCCTATTCTCATGAGACAGCAGCAGTTATTTCACCATAAGAGTGTAAAAATCAGCAGTCATTCTTGTCTGCAAGTGTTCATGCTGCCAAGACATGGCTAATTAGCTTTAACTACCAGCAGCAGCTCAGCTGGGGCTGGGGGTGTCACCAAAATTTACATTAAGAGTTAATCGTTCTAGCTGCGTTTTGCCCTCTGCTACCCCATGAACCAAGATCTTCCAGTAATTATACTTGACCTGAGCTGTTTTTTAATTTAAACATGCAGATGTGGGGGAAAATGTATGAAGATACATTTGCCAAAAGAGGGTAACACTTTCAAAATCTGGAAAGAAAACTTACGCCTTTGGTGCAGGTCTGTAAAGTCCATTGCCAAAGCAACAGTGCTGCAGCAGTGCTAAGCTTTTGTTTTGTTATGTGCAAAGCCCTTTATGAATCTGGATTTTTGTGCCCAAGATTTGTCTGTAAACTATTGTGCCTCTGTAAAAGGTAGAGAAGTCTGAGGTTTCACCTTGCTCTGTGCAAATAATGTTCTAGTCCTCGCAATAAGGGCAACTCTTTCAGGCAGTCTGGTGTCAACAACTAAAATGCTTCATCATCCAAGGGAAAAAAACATGAGTGGATCATAATTTAGTAAAAATAGTCATTTACTACATTAGATCAATTCAGAGGTTACCACTGACGATTTTAAACTACAATTATCAATTTATAATGGAAAGTGAAGTATGTCTAAGTTACCACATGGAAATATCTCTTTCCCAGAGGACACATTTTTATAATTATTTTATTGTACAATAATGAAACATGACTATAGTAAAAGATTAACATAATAGAATATATATGCACAGCACTTTTATAAATGGTATTTTTAACTCCATCATTTTCCTTGTTCTTGATGTTCATTGTATCATATGCAGGGGACAATTTTTAATAAAACTACTAGTGAGGAAATAAAGATGTACTGGGAGTTATTTTTGGCTAATATTTGAACAGGGCCATAAGGATAAGTTTGTCCTCATTTCCTAAGTTTTAGTGGGCCATAATGAGGTTCATTAATTACTATAAGATTCATTTGTGCACAGGGGGTCTCACATGCCCCAAATACAGCTGAGATCCTAATTGGACTACATGTACAAATCAAGCTTCAGAAATCTCCACAATAAAGGGAATTTCCTTTACCCTTTACATTTTTTTTTCTCCTAAAACCTGCTCAGACTTCCCATCCTCCAGGCTCCTTGACTTTTGGCCTGGACTCACTTAACCCCCTGCCTGCCTCTGTTTTCAAATTTAAAAGTTGTAGGTGTTATTTTCAGCTACTGCCTGTGTTGAATATCACTCTCCTTTTACCTCCCCTTGCCTGTAAAAGATTCTATACTTTCTGGGTTTGACCTCTACATTTTCTCTTGGGAGTTTCTATCCCAGCAGGAGTGCTGGTACAGAAATAACCTAACATTGCTAACACTGGTGTTCAGCTCTATTTGACTAAACAGCTCAGTGATGATTATTTCAATCAGCATGGAATCACTTTGAAAAGCACATTAACACTAATAAAGACTTCCTGTAGATTCAGAGGCCCATGATATAATTACTACAATTAAAGGGTATGAAATCTCTTGTTCAGTCTTAAAGCTAAACTAGAAAACAGGAAATTTTCTAAATTATCACCTATTCTTTCTCAAATCTGATGGGGGTAGGGGGGATTTATCAAGTATTCATTGATAGATATTCTTCCTGTATTTGCAGTCTAACTGGTTCTTCTGAATTTATTTCTACAGGTTCTTCTGAATTTATTTTTTTTTCTGAAATCCTTTCCAATTAACCAGTCTTGACATGGAGTGAAGCAGTGAATTGCACTGTGCTATGAAACATGCCAGTGATAATTGCACTCCGTGTTGTTTTCAATGAAATTTACCATTTCAGCTGCTTTCCTAAAAAAACAAAAAACAAAACAAAGAAACAAAAAAAAAACCACCAAAAAAAACCCAAAGAAAACCCACCCCATAATAAAGACTCATTTGAAAAAGAGATGCAAACAAGAGTGGTCACTTAATTTTCTTCATTATCCCAAGCTAATTCCCCAGAGGCATTTTCGCAAAAGAGCCAACAGACACAATTCATGAATGTGCAACCACAGAACCACAAGTGTATCAGAATTTTGAGAGCATCAATCTCTCAGAGTCAGGACCAAGCAGAACTGGAGGAGAACCATGAACACAACCTTTAATCATGACCAGAGATCACTTTTCTCCTCTTTCCTTGATTTTTCTTCTTTCAATGAAAAAGCTGTAAAAACTCCACACTTGAGGAGAATTTTGGGAAAAGGCACTTTTATCTTTTTGCTTATTATTGTTTCTGATGCTAATTCTATTCTAAATAAATAAGTCAGTTTAAAAAATAATTTAAAACCAGTCTTACAAACTTGGATATCTTCTGTCCTTCAAAACATAGCTCTCCATCAAGCAGAAATACTTATTAACTATTTATACATATCTAGGCTTAAGTAAAGATAACAGTAGGTACTTTTCCCATTATTTTGCAACATATACAGAAAATTATGTCATATTTGCCACTTCCCAAACAATTATGATTTGTAGATCATTCCATTATTATTTCTGGTTTTCTAAGCTTTTATGATCAGCCAATGCTCTTAGAAACAAGCAGCTAAATATTATTTGCCATGTTGTTTCTCTCCATGAAGCAGATAACCTTGAAAGGCATCAGTAATTCCCCATTACAGAACTCATAATATTATGATGCATCTTTAGGAAGCATCTGTTAATTAAACTAGAATAACTTTTTTTTAATATTATGTCTTTTAAAAAATGAACTTTTGTCACATACCATGATAGGGTAAGTCTGTGTCATAGTTACATGGCTAATAAATAATAACATACAATACATTACATAGATACATGTGCTTAAAAGCTTGTTTTGTGTCCAGTTTAGGGACTCCCTACTTTCTACTTTTCTTTCCAAAGCTTAGTAGAGGTCATTAGTAACACTGCAGATACCTGAGGGTTCAACTGCTGCACTGAACTTCCCCACTTGATATTGTGTATCTCCCCTGAGCACCTTTGGTGGGTTTGGAGCCAAGATTAATTTGGCTCAGATAACTTGGACCCTCACTTGTTGTGTCAAAGAACTAACTCAAAAGCATGTAATGTGTGGTTAAACTCATATATATAATATGTAAGGAAATGTTAAAATTTGTGCACTTTCTCAGAAATGTACCTTTGTCAACCAGCCAACACCCAAATAATGGAAGAATAAAGTGTAATAGAAATGAATGTGTATATACAGTAGCTTAAACATGTGGTTAGGTTTCTCCCTTCTGAAATGATTAATCAAGTTCATTAAATGTAATTTACTGCTAGTCATAATTTTAGTTAGCCATAAGTATTGAAATGTTTTCCTCTCAACACTTTGAAACAAACACATCAAATTCCCTGCTCTTACCTTATTAAACCATTTTTTGTCTGGAAAATTGAGGAAGCAAGTAAATAATGAACACACAAACCAAATGGCTGCAGCATGCTGAGTTATTGTGGGGTACCTTGGGATATTATCACAGCCAAAGGAAAATCTACCTCCTGAAGAACATGAAGTGTGTTGTGAAGAGGATTTGGGCACCAACACCTGCAAGCATGATGCACAAAGGCCTCACTTATAGGTAATTCAAAATGAAAAATGCATCTGAAATTTTGCCTAAAAAATTTAGCGCATTGTAAGAAAACTCTGTGCCTAAGCATGGATACCACAGCTTGGAATTTGTCTTGGAAGTTCATCAGTGATGGCCTGAGCAAGGAGTGTCTGCTGATCAGTGATAAGATTGAGCAAGGAGAGTCTGCTCTTGTCAGTTTTGAAGAATGCTGAGAGCAGCTTGACCAAACTATCAGACCCTGCCTGGCACAAGGAATGCAAGACACTCTCCCTGGCTGAGGCTGGGAGCAGCAAGGATGTGCTGGCCCTGACACCAGGAACTGAGAGCCAGGAGTGTTGAGCAAAATAAGCTAAAGAGCTCCTAACACCTTTTTCAGTACAAAGCATATTTTTTCTTATTAAGTCTGATATCACATAATCTAAAAAATGCACATGACTGACCATCAATCACTTCATACTCCAAAAGGACAGTCCCGCTTTTGCACAGGGAGGACTTCTAACAAATCACCCCAAGGTGTGTGAAGGTCACTCCCTGAGTGGGAACAATCCTCAAGGTTACTCCTCGAGGCTGAGCAAAAGATGTTTGCCCATGGTGTTGGTATGGGGGTGAGTAACATCCAGCTCCCCTTAATAATTTTCTTGCTAGCTTTAATATAATTGCTTCAATATTGCTTTGAAAATAGTGCATTATACTAGTAGTTATAGCCATGCATACTGTGTAGCAAGTAATTCTGATTAAGCTCTTTTTCTCCTGATCTTTATAATTATTGTTATCAATTAAAATAAATAATTTAATACATGTATATAAATAGATTAGGTTTGCCATCCATAGTCCTGTGGACAAAATTGTATAAAGGCTCAATTACACCTGTGTAATCCTTTAGACATAAACCATTGACAAAGTCTGGGGCTAAGACTGGATCAGGCAGTACCCAGGCTCCTCTCTGAGAAAGAAAACAAGGGGGTCCTTTTTGCACCTCATGACTTAAGAGGGTTTCTCTAATCAATTTTGTATGAATCTCCCACTCTGCCCACAACACATATTCAGCACAGCCACAAACTTTTCTGCCATGAGGACAGATTTTGCTGGCCTTTCTAGGTAGCAATCTCAGGCACTAAGACATCTCTGCAGTATATTGTTTTGGGCTTCGGAATTCACTGCTTCTGTCTCCCAAAAAAGGTGCACTAATCCCTGGGCTGAATGCAAGCCTGGAGAAAAGTGAATCCTGTCCCCTCCCTTGAGGCCTGTCCAAAAAAGAGACTGTCTCCTTTGCCCAGGAATAGAATTATTTTATAATTAATTGTATAAAAAATTGCTCTTCACTGACAGATGGAAAATTAAAGTTATATCTTCCTGATAAAGTCTGAAAAAGCCACAGACATTAAACATTATTTAACAGACTTTGAAGTAATGACAGTGGGTATTGGGGTGAATTATGGAGATTACATTTGGTTTCCTGTATCTTCTCTGTGCTCAAAATGCTTGGTGCAAACACTTTGGAAAAACTCCCCATGACACTCACTGATGTTTGTGGATCTTGTCAGAAGGGATTTTACCTAGCTCCATTACTATCAGTTAATCTTTGATATGTTTTCCTGTCTGCCTGAGGGACTTCCAAGTGCATGTGACCCTGTAGGCAGCCGGCAAAGCCATGTCAGGCACAGAGGCAAGCATGTGTCTCAGGGCCACAGGCACTCATTTGTGGAGCAGTGTAGAGAAAAGGGAGGGGGAAGGATTCTTTGAGGAGGTTCTGCCATCGAAAGTAGTCACTGAAAAATAGGACAGAGAGGAAACCTGTCTCAGACAGGGCTAAAGAGCAATTATGTCTAAATTATCACTGACTCAAACTAGCCTTCTTGACATGAAAGCTGGTCTGAAACAAGAGGCAATAAAATTCTGCATACTGTCATCACAATTATTTCACAAAGCATGATTAGCAAATTCTGCTTTTATATGCAGCCTGCACTTTGCTCTGACTGAAAAAAATACTACCTTGGGGTTTTTAAATTGCCCCACCTAAGAGAGGTTGACCTCACAACTAATCGACAAGCAATTTAGATTGTAGCCAAAGAAGCAATCCTGAGCCAAAAGGAGATTGCATTTCCAATGCAGAAGGTGGGAGACACAGTGCTTCAGGCCATTGTTAATATGAATTGGTAATAAATAAATGCTGAATAAGGAGGAGGAAATAAATTCTGATTCTGAAGAGATCCCCAAACATGATACTTAAAGGAACACATGATTCCAAGGTGACATCATCTTATAAGAAAATGAAGATGAAGGAGTTAGTTGAGAGGTAGCTCTATGTATTGAAAGCTCAATAGTATCTTAATGCCTTTCAGCTGTAAAGAGACTGCTAAAGCACTCGAAGTGTTAGGGTGTGTAGGATATATATCTTTCTCTTCATTCACTTTCATTCCTCCCAAGATGTTCACAACAATGTAATTTCTATTTCAATTTGTAAATACTTTCCCTATTTTATTTTACTCCAAGTTGCCCTGGGTTGAGGGTGCTTTTATGGTAATAGGGAAGTTGGGATAATGGAAATTCCTGACAGCTATTCAGAAAAAAAATCCTTTTGTAAGGAACAAAAGCTATTAAAAAGAAAGGGACAAAACATGCAATAGAAATGGCAAGGTGGGTCTGATAAAATCTAAGGGAGAATTAGGATTTCTGGAGTTAAATAGACAAATTCAGTGAATCTCATTCTAGCAGTCAATTAGGCAAAATGAAATAAGTATTAGGAATGTTAAATGCAATTAGAGAATTAATTAAAAATTAATGACTATAATAATTATCAGTAATTATTCTGAGGATACAGTCAGCTAGATATTCATCTATCTCTACTCCAACTCTTTTACTTGTGAGAAACTCTTTTTTTCCTGCATACATTCTTTTCCCACTTGTGTATTTCTGACATTTTGACTGAAAAGCCTTTGGGACAGAAGCCATCTTCCACATTTTGACTGAAAACCCTGGGCTATGTTAGAGTAATGTATTGAATAATCCCTCCAATTTAAATAAAGAAAACATATTTCCTCTGTAGAAACAATGTTTTAAAGGGCATTAAAACTATAAAAGGGAAGAAATTATTTTATTCTGATTCCTTAGTTGTCAAGACAAAAAATGCCTTGTCTTTCAGTAAAGCCAGAATTTCTCTTCATTTACCTGAGAAGTAATGAGCTCTGGATTCACACCTTTTCATAAAATAATACAACAGGGGAGCCTAGAAATAAGATGATGAATCCCTTGTGTCTGTGCTTTCTGCAGACAGAAGGGCTGGACAAGGCTGCAGAGACCCCACTGAGTGTCCTGGCAGAAATGCACAAGGTGTTGGGGCAAGAGGCCGGGGTTACTGAGCTGTGCACTCTTGGAGCTTTGCCTCTGCCACGTTTCCAGGCTCCCAAATGAGAGTGAACTGGCTGGGAAGTTTCACAAGGGAGGGAATGGAAGTGGGATAATTTGGCCAACATAACTATTTTCTCTATTTGTGTTCTAAATTATGTTTTTAAGTGCATGAAAAGACATTAAGGAATTACTGCTCCACCAGTAAAAGTTATCTAGCTGAGTAAGTAACTTTTGCAACCCATTTTTTCCCATTCAAAATTTTTAAAAAAAGTTGCTCAAAAATTTTGGAAAAAAAAAGAAGTCAAAGTCCTAAAGAACTGGAGAATGGTAAAGACTGAAATATTAAGACTAACAAACCTGAATATTATCTCCTACGCCAGCTCACCTCTGATTTGCTGGCAGGCACCAATGCAGTAGAGACTGGTTGCAGAATGGTGATTTTCCAGCTTACTGAACAAGTTCCATTTGACACTACAGTCAATTGGAGATATGAACACATCCAAAAAAAAAATCAGGATAATTTTTCCTCATGACTAAATTGGTCATGATTTTTTCCCTGTTTTCAATGGTCAGCCAGTTTCCAGATCTATAAAACAAAAGAACATCATCAGCAAAGTTACAAGTTTACCTGCAGCTTGATTGTGGAAGGGAACCCAACAGGCTGTTTTGTTCATTCCTCACTGGAATAAATGCATCAGTTATCTCTTTGGCTTTCCTGACACATCTGTCTACAAATACTTGCATGATAGAAACTCCACTATCTCTTTTGGCAAGTTATTCTCAGTGTGCATCTCAGAAGTTGGAACTTTCCTCTCCTTGCTCCTCCTCTATCCTTTTTTCCCTTATGCTTAATAGTGTATTTTTCCCGTTTCTCTCATAAATTATATTTTTTTAAACTTCAATATCTCTGAACTTCAAACTGACCACAACATTCCAGCTGAGCACTTACCAGTGCTGAGTGCAGCAGAGGGATTACTTCATGAGTCGAAGGGCTCTTCATGTTCCTTGCACAGCCCAAGGTAGTGTTTAATGTGCTTTGCAACAGCATGACATTTTTGATTGTGGAAGGTATGTGACCTTCTATAGCTTCAGATCCTTTTCTTAAGAGCCACCAGCTAATGGGTTGTTCCCATCAGTTTCTTATATGCAATAGACCATTTCAACAGGAATAAACCACATGGAAATTTCCCCTTAGTTTTTCATTATTTGGAATTTTTGAATCAATGAAGCATCATGTCCTCTGCAGATTTATTAAGTTTTTATTAATCTTTGTTTGGTCACCTGTGTCATTAATGAAAATATCGAATAGAAATAGATACAGAACAGACTCCTGCAGGTACCACTTCATAGCAGCCTTTCATCCTAATAGTGAACAATTTCCAATATTTTCTGTGGTGTCATTTCATAACCAGTTTGCTATCCACTCTGTAGGTATTTCACAAAGAACACATTTTTAAGTGGATTTTGAAACAGTCAAAACTTTACTGAAGCCAGCCAGGCCTGTTTTTTGAGGAAACAAAGATGAAATACTGTGTTTAAAATCCCTACTTCATAATTAATTTACTTAGTTGTCAATCATTCTTACTTCATATTTCATAGGTTTTACAAATGATTGGATCATTTTTTCCCAGAATTTTTCTAGGACACCAGCTTCAGTTGAATGGTCCACTATTTCTTGGTGTATTTTCTTTTCTGTTTTAAAGATAAGTTCTATATTTTGCTACATGGTTTGGGTTTGGGATTTTTTCTGTGTTTCCCTAATCATTGTGATACAATTTCCAGTCATCTCCATGCCTAAAATTTTCTCTCCTCTTGCTTTGCTATAGGCTCCAGCATTTGCTATTATTTGCTGTTCTCTGTTTCAGCTGTCCTCTCAGTGGTGACCATGTCTATAGCTCCCACTTTAGGGTAGTGGATTTACCTTTGCTTCTCTTTCCTCTGCTCCCAATGGGCATATAGAATGATTCCCTATTCCCCTTGCTAGTTATATCTCAGTTTTGGGCCTTTCTGGTTTTGCCCCTCCTTTCCCTTTATTTTTTATCTTTTGCCTGATTAAGTAGGTTTGATATGTTTCTGTTTTGTAACTGAGGTCAACAAAGCACTCATGAGTTAGCAAAACTGGTCACAAAAGATGCTTTCGTTGTCCCTTCAATTTGGGATGATGTCTGTTTATGTCCTTCACTTGGGGGTTACTGCCAATAATGGGAAGAGATTAACAGTCTCTTGCTTCTGTTTAACTTTCATATTTGATCCAGTTTCTCTTATAAATGCAGCCTCTCCTCCTGAGCCCTCATTGTGGCAGATCCAGTTAGTTATATTCTTCTAATGTATCCTTTTCTATACACAGATTTGTGCAAGGGTTGGTTAACTAGGGAACTGTCAGCCTGTTGATTTCCCCCTGCCCATTTCTCCTTTAATTTCTTGAGAAAACATTTCAATGTCTCTTTTTAAATCAAACAGTTAAATATGCAGTGTCCCTCCCCTGCCCAAAAAGTTGGCTTCAAGGTAGAAGAAATGCATCCTGCTGGTATCTGGTATTATCTTTGAACACTCAACAAGGCAGGCACAAACCATAGTAATATATCTGGATGTTTGTAGGTTCTGACTCTGGTTCACTGTGACAGAATTGTTAATAATTTGGTTTACCATGATCCAAGGGCCACAGCAAAGTGCAGTCACCCACAGCCTGCCAGGCTGCACACAGCTCTGGAACCTTTGGGTGAAACACAAGCAGTGGAAGAGCCACACCATAGCAGTTAGGTGGCTGGAACCACCCAAAATTAGTGTCACCCTTTTCCACAGGGGTCTCCCGTGGAACTTCTCAGAAGTAGAATGTTGTCCTGCTTTGTTAAGGGATAGACATGGAGCCTCCTTCCTGTGACAAGCTGAGTCTTGAAATGGGCACAGATCTGGGTGCAAGATCAAGAACCTAGAAAGTATGGAGAAGAACCATCTAAAAGAAATGAGGATATAAAATTAGCAAATTCTGTGAGTCACACACTATTTATACAAGAGAAAACTTACAGGGTTCATGAATTTGTAGATGTGTTTCTAGCTGTAGATTATAAACGGGTTCTACAATAACTGTAAGTATAGAAATAAATACAACAATCATTTTTGTATTTAGGATGAAAACAGTGGAATAACAGTACATTTCATTTGGATTCAAGAAAAATATTGGACCCTTATGTCCCTAGAAAGGGCACCAAGCACATAAAATGTCCAACCATCTTCTCCTTTCTATGCTTCCACAGCTTTTAAAGAGTGACCAATTTCCACAAGCTCCAACTGCCTGTTTCAGGACTCTCCCACAAAAATTATTATTGATATAGTCATAAAAAATGAAGTCATTGATAGCAGTTATACATTGATCAGTCCATCAAAGACTTTAGGGGGATCTTTCAGTATTTCAATATCTTCTTTCAGACAAATTCTGTAAGATTAATTACTATAGGAATATGCTTTCAGAACTGTTGAGGGAGCTCTACTAATCTTATCTAAACTTCTAGTCCTTAAAACCCTTAAAACCCCTACCTTTGTGTTGCTAAAATTGTCACCAGCTTTATTACCAGCAATGTCGTAGAACTGTCTTTCCTGGATAAGAAAGCCTTTTCTGGTCAGGCACTTTAGACTATCTCTTATTTTATTTAAGTGTTACTCACACAACAATCTCTGAAACCATAGAATTTGTGAATTAGGTTTTCATTGCCATCTTCTGCATTTGTGTCATAATCAATGTACAGCCTGCTCATATTTGACCATTAATACTCTGTATACTGAACATTTTAAAAACTCTTACCATGTCCATATTAAGTACAATATGAAATTTGACATTCTTCCTTGTATTTTCATGAGTTAAACTACTCCCACTTTTAAAAACAATAGCTAAAATGGGGAATTTTCTCTTTTGCCCAAGAAATTAGCCAAAAGATACTTCCCAGATAGAGAGTGCAGAATTTGCACAGTTAAACTGCAGATGTTTCTCATATCTCATCCAGAGATGTTATGAGGGATTCAAACCCTGTGAGGAGTCAGGCACAGAAGGAGAAAGCTCTGTCTTGAGTAATTTCCTGCCTTCCTAGTTATTATAAAATCATATGAAAATTATAAAAAAAAACTTCAAGGTTTCTTTGAGTTTTTTTATCTATGCTCTCATTTTTTTTTAATTGAAGAATTTTAAATATATGCTTTTTTTTATTTTAAAAAAGAGGACAGAAAATGTCATAGGAAAATGTTAACATATAATTGTTTTTACCCTATAAATTATTTGTACTTCATAAAATAAGAGACTTTTCAAACAATATGCAACAACTGACATGTTTGCAACAGAACAAGTACTAGCTAAAAAACAAATTAGATTATTTCTTTCTAGTTCCACTGATTTTGTTTTTCTAAGTGCAGTTTCCTGAGAGACAAAGGCTCATATTATAATTCTCCTTATCTCTCTCATAATTTTGAACTCATTGCCAATTTTAAATAAATTTAATAGAAAGGGGAGGTTTTAAAGGTATCTAAGTACCTCCAGGTTGAACTGAAGACTGCAGTGAAAGAAACAATGAAATGTATATAAAAATTGTGATGAGCTTTACCACTACCCTAGATTTCACTTTTCCTTCAGTTGAACACAGTGAGGAAAGCTGCAAATCTGGTCTCAGAGGAGTGAAAAATAACAAGAAGGTGATGTGTCAGGGGCAACCTTTGCTCCTTGGGTTCCAAGGAGG